>NC_091840.1:30300342-31607956 GCF_037783145.1 Equus przewalskii
CACCTTGTGCTAATATTCCCTATCTTGCTCAATGATAAAAACAGGCATGCTGTTGTCTAAGCTTGAAGTCCCATGACCTTTTTCATCTTTTTCCTCTTTCTCATCCTTTACATTCAAATAGTCACCCCCTAAGCATCTCTCAAATGTTTTCTCCTTTCTCCTTTCCCTAACTTCTATTCTTTCCTTATTTTAATCTCTCTTCCGCTCTCTACTATTATTCAGTCTTCCGAATGGTTTCCTTGTCCCTCAAATCTTCTCTTCTAATCCAAATTATCATCAGAAATAGCATTTAAAATCTTAGGGTTGTTTTCCATTTCACCCATCCAGCCATGTATTCACCTCAAAAATTGTTTGTTGAGCTCCTGTTAGGTACCATCCATTGTACCAGGCACTGGGGACATAAATGTGTGTTGAACCAATTCCCAGCCTTAAGAAACTCATTAGAAGTTCACTTAAACAAATAATTTCAATATTCTGTAAAGAAGTGGTAAAACAAGAGAATGAAAAATGTACAAAATGTAGAGGGTTGCCATTCTGGATTTTTCGAATGCTTTACAATGACCCATTATTACTTTTATAATTAGAAAGTAATAAACTCACGCAATGGAAGCTCATGATGGGATGTGGAGTTCTTGCAAGATTCTCCATAAGAATCTTTGGAAATAGGAAATACATAATACCTGAACTTAACATAGCTACCTTTTAACCAAATAAAATAAAAATTTCCAAGTATAAATTTTTACTTAGCTCCTATATAATACTATACATCTTACATCAAATACATTTACTCTGTTGGTGGTATCCTGATATGTGAGAAAGAGCCCAGGAAGTGAGCTGGCCCCCATTCACTCTCAGCCTCATATGCTCCCCTTTGCTCCTGTTCTGTGCCCTCAGCCACCCAGATTCTTTCCATCTTTGGTACTTCCTGTGCTGCTCTTGGCCTCAAGGCCTTTGCTCATCCTGTTACCTCTGCCTGAAACACCCCTCCCACCCATCACTGTTAACTGACTCATGTAACTCATTCATACTCTAGGTCAGTGGTTCTCAAAAGTGCATGTGTATGTGAAAAGGACTGTGCTCCCAGGGGACACTTGGCAATGTCTGAAGACATTTCTGGTTTTCACACTGGAGGAGGGGATGCTACTGGCATCTAGTGGATAGAGGCCAGGGATGCTGCTAAGCATCCTACAGTGCACAGGACGGCTCTCACAACAAAGAATTTCTGGCCCCAAATATCAAGAGTGCTGAGATGGAGAAACTCTACTCTAGGTCTCAGCTCAGGGAAGATTTCTTTGACAAAATCATGGCTCTCTGTCATTCTCTCTCAAAGCACAGTTGTTTTCCTTCAAAGCACACCGCTTTTGTAATAATGTATCATTTGCTGGTGGGGACCATGTCTATTTTGCATGCCTTTTTATCCCCAGTGCCTGGCTCAGTGTTAAGTCCAATGGATATTTCTTTGAAGAAGGAAGAGGGGAAGGGAAGAAAGGGCAAAGAAAACAACACAGGTAGAGAGACCCGGGTTTTCTGAGCCCAAATCTGTTATTAATTTGCTGATATAATTAATTATACATTTTTTTCATCTATAAAACAAAAGTGATAATCCATCCTCCGCTTCCATGGCTTGAGTTGGGAGAGGAATAAACATGCTTTTCTCTGTGATCAGACAGAAATCATGGGGAATGATGGTGAAAAGGATCCCAGCATTAGATGCAGCAATTTGTGCAAAGGCATCTCAGGAGAGAAAGGGATAGAAGAGAGTGAAAGGATAGCATGGCTTTGGCCATAACAGAGAAGAGGCAGCTGTGCCGCAGGGTTAGATATTCATAGACCTGAACAACCTGTACCACCTGGCAGGGTTGGCCAAGGTCATAGTGAGTGCCATCTATGAAGAGGAGGTTGAGAGTAGAAAGGAGATACAGCTAACGAAGGAGGAAAGGAAGCACAAAGGGAAAATAAGGAAAACCCCCCTAGAAGCCTTCCTAGAAGCGTTTCAGCTTCAAGAGGATCATCTAGTAGAGAAGGAAAGAGAATGGGAGGCTTCTGTGTGGAGACAACTCTGAAGGAACTCAAAGGTGGTGAGCTTGTAACAAGTTGGAGAATACGTGGTTAGCTGGCACTCCTGGGGAAGGGGAGCTGCCCTGGTGAGAGGAGCAGTGGAGCGAGGTCAGGAGAGGGAATTTAGAACACACCTTCCAATGGGCAGCATGTTGGGGGGCAGTCATGTGTCCAGAGCACAGGAGATGGGAAGCTGCAGAGCAGCAAGGAGCTAGCCAAAGAGTTGGCAAAGAATGATGGGCATGGGATGTGATCACTCTTCTGTGATATTCCTGTATTTTGCATAAAGTTGTTAAATATCACAGCATTTTTATGACTGGATTTCCTGTGGAAAAGAGAGAAAGGACAGAATTTCAGGTCTGAGTACGGTGTGGTGCAGACCTCATGAAGCTGCAGAAACTCAGGAGAGGAGGCAGAGAGAAGCTGAGGAAATGACAAATGAAATTGTGGGGTGACCTTTGCGGGTCCCCAGGCCTTACTCTCAGTTCTTACTCCTCAGTCTCTGAGGACCTGGGCATGTAGGCTTACATTGGAATGAGGGCAGATATTGAGTGAAAAATTACATCAGGGCGCACCAATTTTCGATTACCTTGTAACACAACCCACAGATATAATATGGAACCTTCAATAAACTCCAGATTGAAAAGGGAGCTGGATTTGCTTTGGTGAAAAGGGCCTAGAAGTGCTGGAAGTAATTTATGGCGACCCCATTAACAAGCTAAGATGAAAGAATCTCTTCTTTCTCTCAAACAATAAAACATCACAAAAAGGGAGACATTTGGCTTAGTTGAAGAGATTGTCATAGATTTATAGACTAATTCAAAGCAGTTTAAGATACAGGACCAGGCAGAGTATCACAGTGGTCAAGATCTGTTTGTATAAAGTTGCATGAGCGTGTGTGTATGTGAGTGTGTGTGCACAGATGCATAGAGAGGCATAAAGGAGGCTATTCCCCAAAATGTTAACATTGGTCATCTTTGTGTAATGATATTTCTGTTTTGGTGATATTTATATTCCTTTCTGCTTTATATTGCTTTAAGTTTTTATGGTAACATGCTTTACTTTTACAATAAAAAGAAGTAAATTGACTATTTTCATTTTGGAAAGGAACGAGTCCTCTCTCTCTCTCTTTATGTATATGTACTAAACACATATTATCTATTTGCTTATATCTATACTATGTATCTATACTAAGCAATAAACAACATTGTAAAAAAAGAAAGTATTTAAAGAGAGAAGTCATGTTTTCCAGTTTTCAAGGAAAGTAAAGTTTACGACAGTCCTACTGTATCATATTGAATATTTTCAAATATAAGGCATTGAATATTATATTAAATATTTGAAATATAAGGCAAAATATGAACCATGCCACGAGAAGGATGCAAAGGGCCCAAGGACTTGAGAGAGAGGCGAGGTCAACGTCAGCTGGCCAGGCCCAGAAAGGTTCTCTGGAGGAGGCGTCTTGCAGCTACATCTTATCCTCTCTTAGTAATTCCACGTGGGGACACCAAAACCTCTCTCAAATTCCCAATGGGAAGGAGATTAATACACGTTCATAAACTACTATTCCAGGAAATGTAAGATGCTATACGTACATTATTCCTTTCATATTTACAAAAAATCAATGCAATAGATGGTTTTCATTTCCATTTCACAGATGAGGAAACTAAAGTTTAAAAAGCCAATTAATGAGGCCGATTTCGTGCCCCAATAGGTAGCAAAGTCAGGACCTCCTGACTTCATTGCTCTGGTTCTCTCACACACATCTCCAGAGGCTCCTCCTTAAAGGGCCTTAGCGTAGAATAAAGAGGAACTTGGTTTATGACAAACATAAATGATGCACGTGCCAATCAGTCACAGCCCTCGTGGGAAACAAAGGGCACATTGAGTTAAGCCATTGAGAGTTTAATAGAGGAACAATTTGCAAGGGTATAGGCAACAGCAGCAAGTCATTCGTAAGGAATGAATGGCAGAGTGCTCAGGGTTAGTAACAGAAGGGTGCCACTCACCCCTAGGCCCAAAGGGGCAGAGGAAGGGAGTGGTCACCAAGATCTAAGGGAGGCAGAGGGCTGTGTGGAGAGGACCACCTGACAGTTGAAGGAGACTGTCAACCAACAGTGACCCTACAGGTAGGGAGCCATTAGAATGAATATACTGACCCCCAACATTCCACCCAACCTCTGATCTCTGGCTGTGCTCTCCATTGGTCAAACTCAACTGGAAGTCACTGGGCAAGGTAGATCTTGGGGGAGGCTGGCAAATCAAAGAATGAAGAACATAGGACACAACTGAATGCTTCATCATGGTACGATGGCTGAGACTATGAGGCATGATATTGCTGCTGCTCCTCTGTAAAACAATGAATCTTCAAACTACCCTGATAATCTTTTGAGTTCCAAGACTTTGTCTCATACAACTTTCTATTCCTAATGTCTAGCATGAGGCTTAATGTGTTACCAGGCTCTCAATGCATGCTTACTGAACTGACTTGAATTAATAAAGGAATTTATGCTGCCTGATAGGTATGAACCTAAAATGTTTTAGAAATATAATTATCATCCGGGAGGGAGTGCTCCTGAATTTCTCAGATTTTCAGGCTCACAGTAGGACTAGAAACCAGAAAAGGGCTTGAGAAAATGTAATTGAATACCTAAGAGACCTTGTGAGTGGCTCTCAAGAATGATCTGTCCTTTGTAGACATGGAGTTTTGAATTAGTCCCCATGAGGTTCCCTGTGCAGAGGCAAAGGAGGCTGACTCAGCATTACTTGCATGTGTTTTCATAAGCACTGAACACATGCAGAAAAGCAAAGATGATGCCGTCAGCACCTCTTCATAGAGCAACGTGGAATACTCCAACACACTGCATTTTGCTGTAAACAGATGTGCAGGGGACAGCGTGAGATGGAGATCTCAGATCCCTTTCTCTGCTACCCGCAAGTTTATTCATGGCAGACTCTCCCAACCTTTCTCACTCCTAATCACAAGAATCTATTCAACAAAATTAAAAATCAGAGAATTCTAGATCCAAGGGACCACTAAATGTACTTTGTCGTGTCCTTCCATTCTGCAGCAGAGGAAACCAAGGCCCAACATTAAACACTGGTGGGAGGCCTTAACTTGCATTAAAGCTGACGAAGCCAACATGTTCAAACCCACACGAAGAAATCAGGTGTTGTGGAAATCCTGGCCTTTGCCCTCCAAATTTCTCTGGCTGATGGGGAGTGTTGTCTCAACCAGGGCCTTACCTGTCTGAGCCTGAGTTTTCTCCTTTTATAAAAAGAGTATCACCATAATTTTCTTCCAAGGTTATAATGATAAAAGTGAGTGAATGCATATAAGTTTTGTAAACCCTAAAATATAACAAAATTCACTCAGTTCTTCACTAATAAATGAGCAATATTCACCGACAGCCTACTCTATCTCCCAGTTAGACTTTGGAGACCAGCGCCTCTTCAAGGATTGTGCTCTTGAAAATTCTCTTTCTTCTGCTTCATCCTTTCATCCACACACCCCCTCCCCAATAAACCTTTTATTTTAGAGTGGTTTTAGATCTAAGGAAAAATCGGGAAGCTAGTACAGAATTCCCACGTACCCTACACCTTGCCTTATCGATTTTTCTCTCTCTTGCGGACCCTTCCCATCAGTGTAGAGACACTTTGTAGAGCTTCCCATCTTAAAACAGAATGACAAGCTCTTCTCCCTTCACCTCCTTCAATTATTATTCCATTTCACTTTTCCACTTCACAGCAAATCTATTCAGTTATTATCTCTACCAATAGTCTTCTCTATTTCACCCCTATTATCTCTGTAACTCATTTTTGTCCACATGACTCCACTGACTTGAATTTGTCAAAGTCACAAAATCTTCTGTTGCCTAGTCCAGTGGTCACTTCTCTGTCTTCATCTTATTGCACCTGTCATCAGTGTTCAATTCGTTTCTCTCTCCCTCCTTCTGGGAAACCTCTCTTTCCTTGCCTCCTGTGATACACACCCTCTTACTCCACTGGTTGTCTCCCTTCAACCTCTTTTTCCAGCTACTCCTTCTCTAAATGTTGGCACACCTCTGGGCATGGTCAAAAGTCTTCTGTTTCCCCCTATCTATTTTCAGTGCCTAGGACATCTCATCTACGTTCAAGGCTTATCCACCTTATGTTCAATGATCACCACATTAATATTTCCAGTCCTTCTCGCTACTTTGAGGATTGAAATTTCACCTTCACCTGCTGAGCACACATCTTATCTTGGATGTCTAATAGTTATCTCAAATTTCATACTGTCAAAAGAGAACTCCTTGGCACTCTGTGCCTCAATATGTACCTTCCTCAGTCTCTCATCTCAGGAAATGGCACTATCCAGTTGTCCAAGCTAAAGAATCAGGCATTGTCCTTGATTTCTTGTTTCCTTCAAACCTTCACATCCAATCTACCAGCATGTCCCTTAAACTCTACTTCAAACATATATCTTCAATACATCCACTTTTTTCCGTCTCCAAACATACCACTCTAGTTTAAGTCACCATTTCAAACCTAGCCTACTGACATGGCTTCCAAAGTGGTCTCCTTGCTTCCACTTTTCTCCCTCCTCCCTCAATTATTCACTGTTTCATATCTTGGTTTTAATTTCTCCATTATACATATAACGATTTTAAATTTCCTTATTCATTTATTTGTCTGCTCTCCTCCCCCTAATGTAAGCCTGTTGAGAACAGGCACCCTGTGTTCACCACCAGTCCCAGGGCCTTGACACTGCTGGCACATAGTAAGTACATGTTCAATGAACAACTGAATGAATGTGTTCAGCAATAGGGATGTGGTGGCGAACAAATATAAAGGCTTGTGATTGTTTTTAATATTTTCACAAAAGGGTACTTTTGACACTGACCATAGTGTCAAAAATCCACCCATTCAGAGCCATGCATGTATTCCATCCTGCCTGACCACACAACCTGAGAAGAAGAATGAATTTACTGTTGAGAGCTTTGTGGTGGGTTAGTGGAGGGAAGCTGACTCCCAGACACTTGCAGGAGCCCTGGAGAAGACTGAAAGTTATGAGAGATCAGGACTATACATCTCCTGGGCAGTGCAGAGGTGTAATACTGCAAACTGGACGTCTGCCCTGTGCTGGGAACCTTGCTCAGTGCTTCTCTCATATTCTCTCATTGAATTATCCCAATCATCTGACAAGGATCTATTTATTACCTTCATTTTTTTCAGATGAAATAACTGAGGCACAGAGGGATCAAATAAGTTGAAAAAAGCCACAAAACCAGTAAATGACAAATCAGAGATTCCAAAGCCTGTTTTTTCTCTATTGCAGACTGGTAATTTTGAAACTAAGACATATTCCCAGTACATAATAGCAGGAAGGTGAACTAATAATTGGATCATGGGTCCCAGTAAGGCTAGAATTACCCAAGTAATTCCTATCTGGCATTGAATTCAAAGTGTCCCAGGTATTGGCAAGAGGAAGAATCTTTTTGTGAGCAACTGGAATGATCATTAAAAATGTTCCAAAAAATTAAGGATTAAAATGAGCCTTCTTCCCCCCTCTTATTCATTTCCCAACACCCAGGAAATATTTACTGCATGTCTGCTATGTGCTAGGCACCTGCCAAGTGCTAGCGATGTAATAGTGACAAGACTGATTGAACATCCACCGGAGGTTTCCTTTGGAAGAAATGAAGCTACATTTAACTCTTCACCACTTATGCCATCCACTTCCACTTCCTTAATAGCAATGGCGTCCTTCCACGGTCTGGAGTCAGCCAGGCATTTTGGACAAAATGGTCCTCCGAGGGTCTCCATGGCGATGGAGCATCACTAATAGAATTAGCACCATTCCCAGCCGGGCCATCTTCGGTTCAGCTTAGGAGTGGCTTCCTTTAGGTAGTTAAGCCTCACAATATTTGCTTAGAGTGGAGAAAATCTTCTTGGTATGTTGTAAATTTATTGCATAGGTCTGGGAAATGTCTACGAAGTAGAATGGATGCGCTTTGGGGATTGATTGGAGATGAAAGGGATGAAGAAATGGGAAGAGTCAAGGATGCCTTCTTGGCTTTGGGTCTGAGCCACTGGGTGATTGATGCTGTCATTTACTAAGAGGAAATGTACTAGAAGAGGAGCAGGATGTTCTGCTTTGTTTTGTTTAGGAAAAAGATCACGAAGTCAGTTTTGGATATGTCAACATAGAGGTGCCCTATGAGACATTCAAATAGGATGTCCAATAGGCAACTGAATACACAGGATGGGATTTTTTTTTTTAAAAAAAAAGCTAGAGAAGAAACTGGGAAATTGTCAACAATAATAATAAAACCATGAGAGACGAAAAATATGTCTTATAAGAAGTGAACCATGAAATTCAGTAGTCCAGAGAAAGGGAGTAGTTTTATGTTATTTAGACAAGGCATTTTTAATTCTATGGATTTGTTTTCTTTAACATCCAAATTTCTTCCTTTGGGGGGAAAAAAAGCCCAATCAAAAAAAAAATAAAATAAAAAGCAAAGCAAATAAAACAAAAAATCTGACAGCACCTTCTCTCCCAATATTGTCTTTAAACAACCTTATCTTGCCTAGTCCTTTCAGCATCAAGTCAAATAATCATTTCCCCCAAGGGAAGGAGGCAGGCACGGAAATTGAACTAAATTCTAACAAAGGGAGCCAGTATATTTCCCCCCCACTCATGTGCAGTCTTGTTTCATCCCAGTTGTGGTTGGTCTTTCTGATATAAGAATCCTGCATCTGTGGCTGATTTAAACTGTGTTGAGCAACACATACTCTTTCATGATCAAAACTTTTGTTTTCTTTTAACTTGGTGTTGTTTATAAAGAAGATTTTTCATTTTTGCTTTTTCCTTGAGAAAATGGTTGGGTGCACATGGACTTTGAGACAAAAGGTCTAACTTTCTATCCCAGCTTTTTGTCTTGCAGCTGAGTAACTTTTAGTCCCTTTTCTCAGACACGATGTAGCAATTGCCATCAGGGGCTGCAAGACTCAAACTTGCCTGGTGTGAGGTGCAAGCTAGCGGCAGACACTGTCAGTTGCCTGTCAAGTGTCTAAGCTCTCCTTTCTTTCCAACAGAACCCTGACTTTGTTCAGTGTGGCCATGTGCCCATCTCTTAGATTCAGCCATATGAAATATGAAAGCCTCTTTGTCAGTTAGAAATTCTGAAATATTGGCAAATTCACGTGGTTCATTCTAAAGCAAACAAACAAAATCTCTCTTCTTTGCTTTTCTTGCTGTTGTGGGTGGCACAGAGTTCTTCTGGTCAGTGAGTTGTTGGAGGAGGTGTGTGTGGAAGCACTCTTTCCTCAATAAGAAGGTGAAGCTCATCTTATCCTTCCTGGAATATAGTGCAGCTGTGAGGATGAACACCAACAACAGGGGTGCTGGAGCCGAAAGCTAGAAGGAGCCTTGGTCAGTGATTGTTTCCTTGACTAATAAGCCTCGTGCTGGTTTAAGTCACAGGTTAGTTGGGTTTTCTGTTGTCTGCAGCTGATTGAAATTCTTTCTGATACTGTGTTCACCAACTGTTAGTTTTTCTTCATCTCCCTCCCAATAATCATCCCATTTTTTAAAATTCCAAGATTCCCAGGGCCCTGAGAAAGGGCTTCTTCTCAGCTCAGAAGTGCGTCAGTCCCAAGCTACTAGTTGGAAAGATCTCAGCGTGCAGCAGTTATTCGACAGAATAACCTCATCCTCAGAACGATCAGTCTCATTTCTGGAGTGCACATGACGTGCCAGGCATCATGCTAAACCCTTGGCATATAAGGTCTCATTTAATTTGCAAAACAAGCCTATAGGAAAGTAATATCAATCAGGACCCACATTTGATAGAGAAGGAAAGCAAGGAAGAGAGGTTAATCAACATGTTCAAACTATACAGCTCTAATAGGCTGAAACGAGACTGGAATTCATGTCTCTTCCTAGCCACTGTGCCACGTTGCCTTGGTTCATTCCTTGTGCTGTGACGAAGCCTGCTAAATGCTTCCCTTCCTCCAGAGTCATTCATTTCATTTCTCGATCTTGCCTTTCTCTAACAACACTGTTCAATAGAACTTTCTGCAACGATAGAAACATTATCATCCCCCTTCAACGCAGTAGCTGTTAGCCGCTCGTGATCCTTGAAGACTTGAAATGTTGCTAATGCAACTAAGGAATGGAATTTTTTGACAAACATTATGAGATTATTTAGGAATAAATTTTATTTCATTCAATTTTTTTCCAGTTTTATTGAGATACAATTGACATGCAACATTGTATTCATTTAAGGTATACAACACAATGAAGATTTGATATATGTATATATTGCAAAACGATTACTGCAATAAATTTAGTTAACATCCATCCCCTCACAAAGTCAAAATTCTTTTTCGTATGATGAGAACTTTTAAGATTTACTCTCTCAGCAACTTTCAAGTATACAATACAGTATTGTTAACTACAGCCACTACGTTGTGCATTACATCCCCAGGACTGACTTATCTTACAACTGCAAGTTTGTACCATTTGACCCTCTTCACTCATTTCCCTGACCCCAACCCTCAGCCTCTGTAACCACCAATCTGTTCTGTTTCGATGAGTTTGTTTTTTTTTTTAATTCTACATATAAGGGAGATCCGACAGTATTTGTCTTTTCTCTGTCTGACCTATTTCACTTGACATAATGTCCTCAAGTTCCATCGATGTTGTCCCAAATGGCGGGATTTTCTTTTTCTTTTTTTTTTTCCTGAGGCGAATTAGTCCTGAGCTAACATCTGCTGCCAATGCTCTTCTTTTTTTGCTGAGGAAGACTGGCCCTGAGCTCACATCCGTGCCCTTCCTCCTCTACTTTATATGTGGGATGCCTACCATAGAATGGCTTGCCAAGCGGTGCCGTATCCGCACCCGGGATCCGAACTGGCAAACCACGGGCTGCCAAAGTGGAATGCGCACACTTAACCGCTGTGCCACTGGGCTGGCCCTGGGATTTTCTTCTTTTTTATGGCTGAATAATATTTCATTGTTTATATATACCACATTTTCTTTATCTATTCATCCAACGATGGGCTCTTGGGTTGTTTCTATGTCTTGGCTACTGCAAATAACCCTTCAGTGAATATGGGGGTGCAGATATCTTTTTGAAATAGTGATTTTATTTCCTTTGGATCCATACCCAGAACTGGGATTGCTGGATCATATGGTAGTTCTATTTTTAATTTTTTGAGGAACCTCCCTACTGTTTTCCAAGGTGGCTGCGTCAGTGTACATTCTCACTGACAGTGCACAAGGCTTCCCTTTTCTCCACATCTTCGACAACACTTACCACTTGTCTTTTTTAGTTTTTATTTTATTCTAAGTAATTTAAATTAAATAGCCACATGTGGCAAGTGGCTGCCATATTGGACAGTGCCACTTTAGAAGACCACAACCAGATCTAGTCCCTCAGGCGCCTGCTTTTGGTGACGATGCCCTTGATAGTCCTGATATTTTCCAGGATTGGTAAGTTATCCTCCACAGACCTTGCTTATGGAACTGACTAGAAGGGATCAAGCCTTTCAGTAACATCCACATCTTTCTTCAAACTCAGTGCTACAAAAATGACACCATCTGGCTCCAGCGTGACTCTTGCAGCAGAGGTAAAATATCAAAGTCACTGTGAAATGATGGTAATAAACGTGACACTTCTGTGGGTTACAAAAGGATTATGAGACCATCATTTCTTGAGGTGAGTGATTTATCTGGGAAGTTGGACATTAAAAGGCACAGGGATATGAAATGCAAACCAAATGAGAGTCATAAAATCCCATAACACTTTTATGTTTCAAAGCTAAAATATCAGCTATAATTTTCCTACTTCCAGCCTACATATTAACCTCTCCTTTATTTCCGAATTGGGTTCCAGATGGTTTCTGACACTCCTGGTTGGATCTCTGCATCCGGAAGCAATTCATCTAGTCAGTGGAATTTCTCAGGAAAATTATCTATTTACAGTCAAGTAGGTGGGGCAGCTACAGGACTGTTTACAAACTTCCTTCAAGTGATCAAATTGGATGGGATCACAGAACAGAAATGATTATTGCTATTTTATCTCCCTAATTTGGGACAGGAACTTACAGCTGTTCGATGTAGTGAGTTAGAAAGAGCACAAGGTAAAGAATTAGGAAACCTGGTTTTCCACTAATTTACTATGTCTTTGGGCAAGTAACTCTTCCTGTCTCAACTTCAGTCTCATCGTAAATAAAAGTTGGGATAATGAAGGCAGTCTTTCCAACTTCAAAAGTTTGAATTTTATGGTGAATGGTGGGTGGATGCTGGGACAAGAGTCACATGGTGTTTTGGGTGAGCTGTGAAATATTGAGAGATTCCAGAAACTGTTGTAATGGCCCAGGCAGACAGACTAAGATGAAAAGGAGGAGGATCCTGAGGGCTCATATGCTCATAAGTCAGTGGTTTAGATTTGGGAAGAGACAAACCACAGGTGCAACAGCACAACTGTAGAAGTTCAGACACACAGATTCCTGGTTTCTGCTTGCCTGACTTTGACAAGGGGTATAGTGTCAGATGTGAATAGGATGTTTGAAGAAAGGAAAAGAATAATTGTACAGGAAAAAATCATGGAGGAAGACAGGAGGAACAAAAGAAGAGGAGAGTTCACGGAAGCAAAATCTAAGAAGACAGAATGCTACTCACTATTACCTTCCATAAGTATTTTCTATCACAGTTCTGGACATGCACTGGTTCAGGCCACAGCCTTCAGCTGTCTGGATTATTGCAATACATTTCCAACTGGTGCCCCTCGCTTCAGTCTTGCCCCCTCCAATCTATTCTGCATATGCAGCCAAAGTGATTTTCCTAAAACACACGTATGATAAGCATGTCATTCCTTTGCTTAAAATCTTCCATCAGCCTTCCCATTGTTTCTCTCAATAAAGTCTAGATTCTTTAGTATGGCTTTCCAAGATCATCATTCTCTGACTGTTTCATACCCCTCTGGCAATGGTTGGCAAGCTTTTTCTGTAAAAGGTCAGATAGTAAATATTTTCTGCTCCGCAGGCCAAATGGTCTCTGTGGCAACTACTCAACTCTGCCATTATGGCAAGAAAACAGCCGCAGACAGCATGCAAATGAATGGGTATGGCTGTGTTCCAATTCAACTTTACTTATAAAAACAGTTAACCCTCCCACAGGCCTTAGTGTACTGACCCTATCCTCTCAAGATCACCTCCCTCACACAAACCCTTAACCCTCTGCACACAAGACCCACTGAATTAGTTGCAATTCCCTAATGGTACTCAGCTCTCTCTCAATACTGTGTTTTTGCACATACTCTTCCCTCAGTCTAGATCACTGTCCCCCATCTCTCTGTCCAGTTTACCGCCACTCATCATTGTGATTCAGTTTAAACTTTATTGACCAGCCTCATGCCAACGTTCTGTTCCCACTTATCACATTGTAGTGTAATTGACCTATTTACAGGTCTTTCACACCTCACTAGGGTATAGGCTATCAGAGGGCAGGAACTGTGCGTTTCTCATTTCTGTAACAACCAAAGTGCTCCAGGCAATTAATAGACACTAATATCCATTTATTATTGTAAGGATTTCATACCCAAGATATCCTTTGCTTTACTGCCGAGCTACAGAATGAATGCCTGGTATTGACTCTAATGATTAATTGAGTTTGGAAGAACATAGGCCATATTTTCAAACATTCCAGTTTCTAGAAGTAAGAGTTTTGATATAATGCCCTAGAAAGGAGAAACTGAACTTAAGTCTCTTCAACTTACTTTTGTGTATCATAGTTTATAAAATGAGAAAGAGAGAGAGAAAAAAACCCAACTCTATCTGTGTTATAGGGTTATTTGTAAGAATTACATGAAAAAATGAATGTAACACACTAGCACAGTTTTGAGCACATGAGTAAGAACTCAATAAATGGTAGCTAGTATTTCATAATCTTTGATAGTAATATTGGCAATGAACAAATTAATATTTGTTTATAGAACCTTCTTGACTTCTGGGTACAAAGAAGTTGTGAGCACTGGGAGCTGGCTCTCCTTCATATATTTTCATCAAAATAATCAATGAAATAATGAAAAGATGGGAAAAGCTTCGAGTGTTTGAAACTAGGAAAGTGTGCCATCCACAGGACAGAAACTTTGAGGAACCTCCAGGAGATATACTTCAGATGGGACCAAACGTTCATCACTCTAAGATTAACGCAGATACCTTTTCATGAAACAATGCAGAGACATGGGAAAGTGAGAGACCCGTGAAATGGATAATTAAGAGAGGCCAGAGAAGGTCAGGGGACAGAAGGGGAACACACCACTTGTCTGTATACCGTCTATAAATTCCTAGAATCTAAAGCAGCCTCCAGAGAAGCCCTGAGACCAAGGCCTTAGTTATATGAAGAAGAAAGCTAGCAAGTAGCCACTCAAAGGAGACTAGACGTCTCTGCAACTTATTCCTGAGGTAGAGACCAGACGAAACACAACACTGGAAAGCGAACTCTGACCCAATGCTTTCAATAAACAAAAAGAAGAAACCATGGAAATGGGAAGTTCACCCACTGGCACTCCCTCTCTTCTTAGGTAACCGAATTACTAAACTATGAATAGAAATTCATAGTTAACCAGTTTGCCAGCTTAAGATCTGAGAGAAGTCTCAGGTGGACAGTGAGAAAAACCAAATAAATAAATTTCCTCTTTCAGATTGAGAAAATAGGATAAAAGCAATAGGAGGCCTATAAAGACATTCTGTAACATAAATGCTAAAGCACATACCACTTAAAATGCATCTGTAGATCGCAGACACAGCTGGCGGTGTTTCCAAGTAAACGCACTCCATAAGGGGTCAAAGCAATATTCTCTTGTTTAGAACAAGGAGAATATGAAAGCAGAAAGGACTCACTGGCACAAACAACCATGTGTTATAAGCAAAATTTTTGATTGACTGAAATAATTCTCTGGGAACCATCAGCAAATAACACCAGATAGAACTCACATAATTTAAAGATGAATGAAAAACGAAAATGCAAAGTACTTATACAAATACTAAAAAAAAGATGTGGGAGTCAGGGCCTGCCTGGTGGCTAGTGGTTAATTTGGCATGCTCTGCTTCAGTGGCCCCAGGTTCGCAGGCCCAGATCAGGGGCGTTGACCTACACACCGCTCTTGTCAAGCCACGCTATGGCAGCGTCCCACATGCAAACTACAGGAAGATTGGCACAGATGTTAGCTCAGGGACAATCTTCCTCAAGCAAAAAAAGGAAGATTGGCAACAGTTTTTAGCTCAGGGCCAAGCTGCCTCACACACACACACACACACACACACACACAAACCAGATGTGGGAGAGAAACAAAATTCTTCTAGTGAATCAATAAAGAGGGAACACTTCCCCACTCATTTTATGAGGACAGTGTAACCCTGATACCAAAAAATCTGTAAAGGACTTTACAGAAAGGAATTAAAGACCTAAATAAATATGAGCACATATGATAATCATGAGTTGAGTGACTCAATATTGTGCCAATTTCTCTCCAAAGTAATCTACAGATCCATACACTTCTGATCAGAATACCAGCATGTATTTTTGCGGAATTGACAAGCTTATTAAAAAATATATTTGAAAACGCAAAGGGCTGAGAAGAACTGAGATAATCTTTAAGAAGAACAAAATTGGAGAACATATATGGAGACACATCATAAAGTTACAGGAATTAAAAGAGTGTGATATTAGGAGCCTGGCCTGGGGCATGGTAGTTAAGTTTGCACACTCTACTTCGGTGGCCTAGGGTTCACAGGTTCGGATCCTGGGTGCAGACCTACACATCGCTCATCCAGTCATCCAGTGGCAGCGTACCACATACAAAAGACAGAGGAATATTGGCACAGATGTTGGCTCAGGCCAATCTTCCTCAACCCCCCACCCGAAAAAAGTGGGATATGGAACAGGGATAGAAAATAGTGAGCAAAATGGAAAATCCAGTTGACCCACATATGACATGCACAGTCATCTAGTTCATGACAAAAGTACCCATGCAGTGCTGTAGTGCAAAGGATTGTTAATTGGGTAAGAGGAGCAGGAGCAACTGAATTTCCGTATTAAAAAAAGGAACTTTTCCTCTTATCATCCACAATATATAACAGGACTGCTAGATGGATCATGATCATAAGTGTGAAGGTAAACTATTATAGCTTCCAGGAGATAACAGAAAAATATCTCCATGATTTTAATGATGGTTTCTTCAACATGTCACAAAAAGTATTTATAGTAGTGGCAAATAGGACTTTATTAAAATTAAGAACTTGGGTTCATCAAGACACCATTAAGAGAATGAAAAGGAAGACAGAGTGGGAAAAGATATTTTCAATCCATCTATCTGACAAAGGACTTATATCAAGTATATCCAAGTATACCTAAATATTCCATAAGTATATCTAAGACAGCAGAAATACTGAAGCCTATCCACATGAAAAGGAAAGGAATGATTAATTAGGAAAGTAATAAGAAGAGAGAAAACACTGTATTGGGAGAGAAACGAAAACAAGGGTAAATTTTATGTGATGAGCTTACAAGACATTGGTGAGAAATGTTTGTGGAAATTTAGTTAGTTCGTCAATGAGAAGAGAATATAAACTAAGAAGATATGCTTAGCATGTAAATGTTATTAAAACAATGACAAGGATAAATAATAGAATAGATGGGAACATTGTTGGAAAATTATTAGGCATTATCTTTTTGGATTTCAACAATCAAGTTTTCTTTTGGAATTCCCCAAAATCAACTTGGAAGGGATACAAAGTGGAAGATATTTCTGGCCTCCGTAGCTCAACTCAAAGGCAACACTGAGCTGAAATAAACAGAATATCTGGTGCTATTAATCATTTGTACACCAGGAACTTTATGAGTTCTTGTCAGACACGTTCCAGTTGCTCCTTGAGACCCACTCTCCACTCCCACTCCCTGACTCACTCTTCTCTCTGTGATGGGAATTGACATGTAGGAACCCCTCTGGCTTCCAGTGGCTGTGGTCATTAGGACATGCTTTCAGGAGATTGGCAGGGAGGAAGAGAGTGAGGTCCAGGCATTTATTCTCCACTTCCATTCCTGCAAGTTGCTTCGGGCTGGCCACTGCTCCTCTCAAGCGGGCCTTCTCTCCATATTTATTTCCTTCTAGGATTCCGTAACTGCTTCTACCTTCACACCTTTGAGCCTAGGATGGTTACTATCCCCGAGGAAGCCCACACATACCTTTGAAAATAGCCTCTTCATGGATCTTCCTCAAATTATCCTGATTTGAGGGTGCCCCCTGTCTCTCACTGAGTCTCCAACTGAGAAACACGAGGCAGGTGTCACTCAGAACATTTATAATCACACAGTCATTTCTCCCAAATTTAGGAAGAAACATCCTTTCAACAGCCTAGCCTGATCTTCTAATGATTTTTAGGGAAAGAGAGTCAATGTTTTCCCTAAATAACATATCCAGCATTAAACCAACCTTTGCTGACAGAAATTTATACTTTTTACACAATGAAAATCCATACCTCTTTCCCTCTTTATGCTTGTCACTGAGATCACAGGATATCCGTGTTAAGAAGGGACCTTGGACATCATCAAATCCAGACATTTCCAAATGGGTGTTTCTGTTTGTGCTCTGGATACATGTTCTAAGTTTCAAAAGGATAGATGGAAATTATTCATCTGTCTAGGCTGGCACCACAGGGGTTCTTCTGTTGTTTGCAATGTATTTAGTGGACAAAATCTTTCCAAACACACATCCTCTATGAAGAGTTGGGAACTCACCAACACAGCTTAACCTCCTCCTTGTAGCTCAGAGAGGCTATAGCTTATCCAAATGCACTCAGTTAGCTTGTTGCATAACTTGGAATTCAGCCCTGGTTTTCCTGCTCCTCGTTAGTCCTCTTTCTATTGCACAATCCTCCTTCTTAGATGAAAACTTCTTGACCCAATACGGCTTTTATTATCCATGTTCCCTCGGGATAAATCTCCAAAAAGCAAACTGCCAGGTAAGCGTAGCCTCGCTTCTCAAAGCACGGTCTGAGAACCAGCTGCATCAAGATCTCAATATCACCTGGAAGCTTGTTAGAAAGGCACACTCTCTGCCCCTCCCTAAACCTGCAGCATCTTAACAAGATGCCCTGGTGATTCATATATACATGAGGATTTGAGACAACTCTGGCCTGTGGTCTTGCTAATTTCAGATCAATGAAAACACTTGTCAGTGGTCCATCCCCAGCATCCAGATGCACAAGTCAATGCCTATTTTCCCCTACCTTCACCACCTGCAGTGGATTTGGCTGTAAGAAGGCTCATAAAGAGGAAGAACTCTTTGAAACCTCTTTCTTCCCAGGTTTAACAGAACAGAAGGTTGATGCTGTGTTAATATGACCCCACCTGCCACCTAAGAGTTCTTTGCTTCTAGGGTAAAATATTTCTGACTTGCCAAGTGTGGGTTGTCTTCAAGAATTAGAGCTCCTTGAGACCCATATTTCTTCCACTTCATTGCCTGAAACCTGCTAATGGAAAATAGGAAATAAAAATTGACAGAGATAGGAGTGGGGAGGCGGGGGTGGGGGGGGGGACCCAGCTGGACAAAGGGAAATCATTTGGAAATTAAAAACAAAACAAAATATGAATCCAGGAGTCTGGGAGTTGAAAAGGGAAGTTTTATGTAATTCTAGCCAGTTGATGTCATTGTAGCCAGTTCTCTGACCGACTAGGGAGGCCAAGGGGAGGGGGGATGGGGAAGTGGGAAGGACCTAGACGTTCTCCTTTGGATGTGAGGCTGAGCCTTATGCATACAGGGTGAGGTCAGTGAGAACAAAGGGATGTGTCTGAGCAGGAGCCAAGGTCATTTCCCTGCAGAGATGATTCTGCAGTCCCAAAGAGGGGCCCACTGTGAGTTTAAAGCTTCGTCATCCCTTCTGGGCCTCCCCCTCCCTCAGCCAGTCTTTCTCTGGCCTCTAGAGTCCACCCCTGTGCAGTGACGCCTTGCAGGCTTCTAGCTCTACCTCATCTGTGTTCAGGAATGGGAGGGTCAGGGCCACTGACACACACCGGTATCCTGCAGCCTATTATTTCCTGCCTGTCCTGGCTCCCCTCCAAGGCCCAGCATGACAGGTGGATGAAGTTCACGAGAAAGCTCAGCAATGGGCCAGTTTTCCAGGAATGCTGCTGCTAGCTAGATTCACAAACTAAGCCACCCCCACCACCCCAGGCTGAATGGAGAGCCAGCTGAATGGGGCAGAATTTTTTTTACTCTGTCTCCAGTCTGGATCCTGTGATTGTTTCAGGTCATATAAGCAACTGCCTCCTCAGGCTCCAGGGTTCCAAGAGCTTCCAAAGCCCTGTAAGGAACAAAGGCTCTGAACTCATGCCTCCCTTCCCAAACCAATGGTCCGCAGTTGAGGACTGGAAGGAAGGACAAGTGCCATTGGGAAGCATGGGGGTGGGGGAGTGTGAGGACCTCAGACTGCCTGAGTGAGAAAGTCTGGGCATGACGTAGTAATCTGATTGTGGAAGGAGGAGATGGGGAAAAGCAAACACAGATCACAGCTTTTAATAGGTGATCCAGAAAGATTTAGACAGCTAGATTAAATTTAGAGAGAGGAATTATCCCATTTGTACTGAGCTTGGAGATTGTCAAAGTGTCTGGTCTTCCAATATGCTTATGACTTTGTTCCACAAGCAAAATTGTGAGTTAATAGGATAAATAACCATGCAAATGATTCTTGTTGATTTCCTCAGGCTGAGTAGTTTAAAGCAAGGCTGTCATATATGGCCCATTCAGCAGAGCATTCACTGAGCACTCACCTATGCCTCCCCCTGTCCTGAGAGGGAAAGGAGAAACCGAGGGAATGCAAAAATACATAGAAGTCCCTGCCCTCCTGGAGCTCAGAGGCAAGCAAGAAAGACAGACATGCAGGGGGATAAATTGTAATGCGGTGTGGCTCTCATCCAGATGGAGGCATGTGCTAACGCCATGGCAACACAGAGGAAGGAGACACAGGAAAACACACCAATGCCGGGGGAGAGAGCTGCACTCTTTCCAGTTCCGGGTCAGCAGAGGCAGAATGGGATGGGCCTGGCCCACCGGATGTTAAGAGCGGAAAACTGGCTAATGGAGCTGACAGTTGGGGAAGGTGACTTTGGGTAAAGGGCAATCTGTGGGCCAGGGTCAGCATCTATTTTATCCTGGGCTCTCATTGGCTGGTAAGTAATCACCACCTGTTCCTGCTATGAGCCTAGGCACCAACTGGGACTATTTGCAGAAGTCCCTAAAAAATTCCCAAGAATCAGCAAGGCTGCTGGGGGAGCTAGCTTCAGATTCACACAGATGTCCTAGAGATCTGGAAGGAAATTATTTTGGGATAGAAGCGTGTGTTCCAAGATCCTGGCCACTATCTAGATGACTCACTTCTACTCTTGCTCCATGATTAAATATTAAGCACATCTTCCTCATGCTGTAGTATCAGTGCAAAGGAACAAACCAGAAGAGCCAATTGTCCCTGACCCCAAACCTCTTCCATCTTGTCCACAGGTGGGGAGGGGGAGATTACTCGAATTTAAGGTGAATAAACCTTCTTACTGCCTCTGTACAAGGTTTGGAAGAAGGGTGAGCAAGGGGATCAACTCATCTCTGCATATATAAATATATAAACATATATAAAATACCCTCCCCTCAGTGACAGGGTCTTTGAAGATTATGTTTATTATAGGAAAATGTTTCACTTTCTTCGTAAGGCACTAGATGACATTTTTCTAAATATCAATGTTTTTGAGAGGAGGGGAGTATGTGCACATGCGTGCACACGTGTGTAGGCCTTTGAATCAATATTTATTTTTGGAAACTAGGAAGAAAGAGAAAGAATCCCTGGATGTCACACCGAGAGGGGTCTATCAAAAGGGACCACACCTGGAGTAACCAAAGTCCACCCTAGGCTGTTCATTCTGTTGGGATATTAAAGTCCAAGCTTGGACTGTCTTGCCAAGGTCCCTATCTCCCTTATTCTCTCTTCCCTTCTCCTAGGTATTATTATTCTTTTTTTTCTTTTGGAGGAAGATTAGCCCTGAGCTAACATCTGCCACTAATCCTCCTCTTTTTGCTGAGGAAGACTGGCCCTGAGCTAATATCCATGCCCATCTTCCTCTACTTTATATGTGGGACACCTGCCACAGCATGGCTTGCCAAGTGGTGCATAGGTCCGCACCTGGGATCCAAACTGGCAAACCCCAGCTGACGCGGAATGTGTGAACTGCACCACCAGGCCAGCCCCCCCCCCCCCCCAGGTATTATTCTAAGGGGAATAAATGAGACTTTGGAAAATTGCCGTAAGTTACTGTGCTCCAGCACTTGTGCTATTGTGGTTGGGACAGACATGGGCATGGGTCTTACTTCTCTGGAAAAAGAGTGGAGGATTCCTAAGAAGTGAGATTATTTGAAATGCAAAGGCTTAATGCAAAAACAAAAATCAGCACTCTGTGAGAGAAAGGGCCAACTTCAGCACAGAAAAGTCATACTTTCTGAAGAGGAGAGATTTATGCTCATGAGGCACTTCCCCTGTAATGGTTTTAAGTTATCTTGGTCTCTCGCTTTGTTCTAGGAAAACAGTCATATTTCACCTTAAGTTTGAAGTTGGTTTCTCCTACTTTGCAATTCCCCTCTACCTATAACAACACTTTGGTAAATTTTAATTCTCCTTTAAAGACTTCTGGGAATGCTATTGTAGGAATTGAGGCCTTTCCATTTTCCTCTTTATTGATTGAGACCCTTGTTACAGTCATAGCATTCTCTTAAGAAGAACAGCGTCCAGGCATTCTTGGTGGGAGTAAACCTGAGACCAAAGATCCTTTCCAAAAAATACCTGAGGGAGAGTCTGTTGAAAGAGCTTTGGGTATTTGGATCCAGGAGGAATTGCAAAAGAAAAAGAAAAATTCTCACGACCTTGTTGCCCTCAAGAAGTTCTAATTTACTCAAGAAGATAAAGCACACATACACGAATCTATTTCCCAGCTGCAGTCATCGTTCGCCCAACTCGATTTCCCTATTGTACTCCTATATTTATGAGTGACACCACCACCATCCATTCAGTTTCCAAGCCAGAAACTTGGGTGCCAAGTTTAATTCTTTCCTCTTCCTCACCCTCTACAAATAATTAGTCTCAAAGCCTTGCTAGTTCTATGCTCCCAAAATATTTGTGATATTTTCATTTGATACTGCTGCAAAGAATGACATTGGAGAAGACAGAATGGGGAAGCCTCTGGATTTGGCAACCAGACAAGCTTTAATGACTCGTGAGGGAGCAGTTCCAGTAGCCAGATTATAAGGGGTTAAGCAAGTGCAGGTGATAAAGAAGAAGGGATGGCCACTGTACCTCATAAATATTTGGGAGTAATAATACTCAATACGTGCTCAAATTAAAAAAGAAAGAAGTCCAAATTATGCCTCCTTCAATGATTCAAATGAATACTCACCCTTCCTATTCCTCTGTTCTATTTCATAATTTCTTTTTCCTTTTTTAATTAATTCTACCTCTGGAGAACTGAGTATAAAAATCATGATAATAGTATTTTGTGAAAATGTTAACCTTTCTCATGTAAGAGCCTGGGCAGCAAGATTCTCCCACCTATGCAGAACTACAATAGAAGTTTAAGAACCTCTGGGTTATGAAATGGTAAATAATTTTTGGCCCCAACTCCATGCCTCATTTTTTCTGGTGATTACTATTTCTGAATTGTTTCTAGTTCCCCAGCTTACTTTCCGTCAACTAAACAAATCTCTTTACTATTTGTGTGGTCTTGACTTCTTTTTTTCTTGGCATTCTCATTTTATGTTATTTTCTCCCATCTCTCCATGTGTCTATAATCACAATCAACTTCCAGATTCAGTTAAGATATGATTTTAAAGTGTATAAAGAATCTAGCAGCCAGAGTGTTCAGGTCTGAGTATTGGGTACTCCACATAACGGCTGAATGAATTTGCAGAAAAATTTAATGTCTGATCCTCAGGTGCTCACCTATAAAATGCGTGGACACTATATCCTCTTGCTAAGGGTTGATGCAGGGCTAAATAAGAGAAAATGTGACGGTGCCTGGCTCATAGTAGATGTTAATAAATGTTAGTTTCTTCAGACAACTTCTCGAAATTTGCCTACTCTTTTTTTCAGCTACTGGCTTGCATTTCCAATTTCCTGCAGACGTGTCTACATATGAGTCTTTCTAGTACTTCAAATTCAATGTACCTAGACTAATGAAGTCACCATTTTCCATCAAACTTGTCCTTCCCAATTCCCCCCATATGTTTGTTAATAACGCCATCAGTCTATCACTCATCACATTTTTCTACCCAACCCTTGTTCCAATCTCCACTGATACCTGGCAAAGGCAATGAGATGCCTTCAAGTTGTCTCCAGGTAAGAGCAGAAACACTTGTGTCTAAATAAGAAATAACAGGTGCAGAGAGCAGCAATCCACTTAGAAAAATTCCTTGGAGACCTTCTAAGCCTGACTGCCCGTCTCCCCTTCACTCTTTTTCTGGTCTGCAATGTTTGACTCCTGATCCAGACTTAGGATCTGCTTTTATCTTTGATATGTGAGGATCCAACTCAACTTTTCTAGACTGCGGATTAATGGCTAATCTCTGGAACCTCAACTATTACAAATACTCATTAACTGATCTCCCTTTATGCAGTGTCTTCCCGTCTATTTCAGCCTTCCAAAAGGGATCACCTTAATTATCGAAATAATTCCTTTAATAATATTACTCCTCTACAGTTAAACCTCAGTAACACCCCTTTTGTCAACAGCATATATATCACATTATTTTGCTTGGAAATTATATGAGGAACTGTAGAACTTTGTTTCTACCTATTTTTCTAGACTTATCTCTGACCATTCCTCTAGATGAATTCTTTGCATTAATGTCAATCTAATTTATTTACTCTCTAAGCAAAGTATACTTTTCTTTTTGGCTGAACAACAATTCAACCAACTTATCTTCTTAATTTGGGGAGAATCTTTCCATTGTGTTACTCCTGATGGGAGGCAAGGTCAAATGCACCACTTCTCCCCTCCTTGCTTCCACAGTATCAGCACTGAATTTGGCTTAGCCAATCAGCTGCTCCCACCCAGGATGACGAATACTGAGTGAGCCACGCAGACATAGAGGAGCAGTTGGAATTCATTTACAGCGATGGTGGTGGCATTGGCTGAGTCGTCTGGCAGTTGCGGCAGCATTCTGCCCAGATTCTTTTTGCTGAAAGGCTATTGTGCTTCTTGCTTCTGGGCTCTTGGGAGTACACTTCCTTCCTCTCTTTTTCTGAGCCCAGTCCTCTAGCTCTCTGATGGTTCTCGAGGCCACTAATATTATTGCAATCCATTTCTGCTGTCCTTCTTACAAGCAGAGATGATTTCTGTTTCTTTCAACCCTAAGAATCCTAACATATCCCCAAACATCCCTCGTTGTTTTAACCATTGTCTCTTTGCTCAGCTAATTCCGTGTGTGGAATGCCTTTCTTACTTCTCTCTGCTTTTCCATATTCAGCTCAAAATCTCACCTTTCTTCATTATCCTTACATTTTCCAAGTGTACCCTATGAGCCAGATCCTGGACTAGGAATATACAGAGACAAAATATACACAGACAAAAGACACAGCCCCTCTGCTCACTGGAGATGGCATGCTAGTGAAAGACAAACATACAAAAAACAACTACAGTTCAACAAGATAAAAGCCAAGAAGGAGCTCTGTACCATGTTCACAGGGCATGAAGGGAAAAGTTCTTACTTCAGTAGAGAGGGAACTTGTCAGGTACTGAACTGGAGGAAGGGCAGTACAGGCACAGAGTAAGCACGAGCGGTGGCAAGGAGGCATGAAAGAACGTGGCAGTGACAGAGCAATGGCTGAAGTTCAATGTGACCTCGACATAGGACATGAGGGCAAGAAGAGTGGTGGAAATAAAGCTGGAAGTGGTTCCTATCTGACAAGCTCAGTGATGTGGGCTCCATCCTCCAGGCCACATTCTCCAAACCTTTTTGATTGTGCATTCTATCAAAAATTTTTGAGCTTTCCTTCGAATATGTGCACTTACTTATAAATCTTATTTGGTATTATTTGGTATTATGATCAATTCGTATATGAAGTATTATATTGATTTCATGTTTAAATAAAAAATGTAACAATAAATACAGCACTAACATGGTCTTCTCACACTCCGAAGGCTTGCCTTGCTTGGCCTCAATCTGGTGTTAATAGAAGAGTTGATTAGAAGATAAAAGCCTATTTCCTTTTTTGTAAGATAATTCTACTAGTGGCATGGAGAAAGGACTGGAGCAAAATCTTTGAGTTTTGACGTGTGTAAAATTCACCCAGATTGCTTTAAAAATAAAGAACCAGAGTCCCCAGTGAGTTAATGGAACTGAGCAACGTTCATCAATAGATACTAACATTATAAAAGGACAACCAGACATTCAGTGCCCCCAGATGGAAGTATTCCATACTTCACACCAGCTATAAAGTGTTCTCACCCAAAACATCAAATCAGAATCGGATCAAGGCTTTATATTTAAATGATAATAAGGATATTATTAGCGATTATTACATAATTATTAATAAATAAATAATAAAATACAAGTAAGTAAAATATAATAAATTGTAAAATTAGTTCTTATATGACATTATTATGTAAATTAAAGGAAATAAAGGGTTAAAGGAAATGTTGAATGATACCACAAGTTTATAAATCAGCAAAATACAGACTATGGGAAACTCTAAAGTACAAGCAACCTGATATCTTCAACAAATGAGGAGCAAGGAAAGGAAAGAAAAGAATGGTAGAGGAATAGAAAAAAGAGACAAGTCGGGGCCAGCCCAGTGGCGCAGCGGTTAAGTGCACACGTTCCGCTTTGGCGGCCTGGGATTTGCCGGATCCCCGGTGCAGACATGGCACTGCTTGTCAAGCCATGCTGTGGCAGGCGTCCTGCATATGAAGTAGAGGAAGATGGGCAAGGATGTTAGCTCAGGGCCCATCTTCCTCCGCAAAAAGAGGAGGATTGGCAGCAGATGTTAGCTCAGGGCTAGTCTTCCTCAAATACAAACAAAAAAAAGAGACAAGCGATGTATCGCCAATTGCAACGTGGAGAAGTCATTTGGTTTTTGATTAAAAAAATTGAGACAACATGGAAAATTTGAACACTGACTAGATGTTAGACATAAAGGAAATATTAATTTTTTAAGGTACCATAATTGTATTTAGATTTTTAAAAAGTTTTTATCATTTAGAGTTACACACTTGTTACCAACTACTTGCTCCGAGGAACTCAAGGGTGAATTTGGAAGCATTTCTCTGTTTTTCCAAATTGTTTTTTTTTTGCTTTTGTTATGTAAAGGAGATGCCATCATCAACCACCCTGACCAGAGGAACCCCCACCACAAGAGCGATGCCTACGACTTTTGCCTTATTTTTAATGCCAAGATCTCTCCAGGAGGAGCTCATGCCTTATGACCATAACTTGCAGTGTATGTGGAAGCATGTTTTCCAACTGAGCCTGCACAAGCGAATACTCACCTCCCCCTTTTGAATTGTCATTCCCCATCTGAAATAAAAGTCCTTGCTTCCCTTTGTTCCGGGACACCATGACTTTGGAAATGATCCCACATGGTCTCCTATTTGCTGCAGATACACTTTATTTTGTGAGGCAACTACTTCTGCTGGAGAGTCTGATCTAACTCACCAGGAGGTGAACCCACTTTGGTTTCCGTAACACACTGAAATATTTACAGATGATACGACATCTGGGACTTGCCTCAGAATAATCCAGGGTAGGCAGCTTAGTCAAATCAGATTGCCCATGGGTTGATAATTATCAAGCTGGATGATAAATACATGGTAGTTCATTATGTTTTTCTCTTTACTTTTGAACATATTTGAAATTTTCCTAACAAAAAACATTTTAAATTCATATTCCTGGGTTTCAGCCTCTAGAGATTCTAATGCCTGCCATAGATCTAAGGCAGAAATCTAAATTTTTAACAACTGCCCCAGGGAATTTGGAATCAGATCTCCCCTAGCCCACAATTTGAGAGAATTAGATGAGACAGTGCAGTGACTTGAAGGAAGGAAAGCAAGAAGGAAGAGTTTGCAGTCTTTCGTAGGAGAAATTGCTGCTCAAGATAAATATCTGCCAATTTTATTTGATGATTATTTACAAATAATTGCGCCAAATCTTAGCAGCGTTGGCGTATAATAATGATTCAGGGTGTGATTACTGGCGCTCTTTCCTGACATGGGCCTTTTTCTCCATCAGATTTTTTAAGAGTCCCCTAATGCTTACCTCATGAACCAAAGCTAATTCCCTGATTAGATAATCACCCTTGTGACTGCTTTCTTCCTAATCACAATGGTAGGAGAGGTGTTGCCAGGCCTTCCAGGAAGGGAGAGACACCCAGTTGTGACCCATTAAATTGACATCAGCTCTCACTCCACCCCTTCCAGGAGGAAAGGCTCTTAGAAGTTTGGAAAGGATTAGGAGCAGAGAGGTGGCCCATCCACTCCGGTGTTCAGGTCACATCACCTCTCACGCACTCCCCACCCCCTTTTTCTTTCCACTTTTGGCACTTTTTCAACTGGAAAGTGCCCTAGGCCTTGGATTGTACAATGCGCTAGGGTGTGTGATGATGACAGGGCTGGCCGTGTCATAAGGCAAACTAACTGAAAATGGGAAGGTCTTGCCTTAGCTCCTCAGAGCAGGGGTCCCTCTCCAAGCCATTCACCTGCAAGTGGCCCTCCCAGCAGTCAATACCAAATGCTGCTGCTGGCTGAGCTGCCTGGGGTTGCAAGCGTGCTTTACATCCAGAAAAAGCTCTGATGTCCTGCCAGCAACAGAAAAGCAGTCTTCCAGAAGAATCTCCTCCTTAGCTTGAGTGCTTCCAGGCTTCAGACATGTCTGAGATCAACTCACCTGAGAGTAGGTAGATGGAATGGCTGCATTCCACCCCTCTTCCCCAATACGCTGTGAACTGCAATGACCTTGCCTCTCCCACACAATCCAGAGAGACCTCATGGTACCCCACTGATAAGGAAATGAAACAACAATAGCCAGAGATGGGCACTGTTCACATCCTGATTTTATAGATAGAGACTTTCAAGTTTAAGGTCTCAGTGACTTATCCAAGATCACTCTGCTCAGGGTCAAGAGCTAGGATCTGGTAATCTTGCTTCAGGCTTTGTGCATTTAACTCCCTCAGGGGTTCTTGGTTGTTTGCCTTGATGCAATCAACTTGCTTTTTATTTTTTTTATTTTGCAAGGAAGATTGGCCCTGAGCTAAAATCTGTTGTCAATCTTTCTCTTTTCGCCTGAGGAAGATTGACTCTGAGCTAACATCTGTGCCAGTCTTCCTCTATTTTATGTGGGACACCGCCACAGTGTGGCTTGATGAGCAGTGCTAGGTCCATGCCTGGGATCCACACCTGCGAACCTTAGGCCACCGAAGTGGAGTGCCTGAACTTAACCACTACACCACCAGGATGGCCTCTTAACTTACCTTTTAAATCCTATCCTGCTCCTCCTCTCTGAAGATAATCCAAACTCTCGCCAACGTGGACTGTGTGCATTTTCCTGAACATGTCTCACTTATTCCCACATATTTCCTTTTCCTGTAGCTTTTCCTTCTTCCTTAAATGCTTTCTTCCTCTCAACTCCAATTTCTCTGAAAGCCTGCTCCAGCTTCAAAACCTTTTAGGGTTCAGTCCCTCACTCTCATTCATAAATGACATTTCCCTCCTCTGCATCTTCATTGCATTCTGCTGATAACATTTTTTGCCATTTACCTTTTTGTTTTTTTCTTGTATTTTTCTTATGTTGGCTTTACGGTCATGTGTATACTTGCCTTGAGAATCTTGTTGTATTGCAAACTCTCTAAGGCCAACGACCATTTATATTCAACTTCTTATTTCCTCCAACATTTACAATAGTGCTTTGTATATAGTAGGAGCTTAAAAAAACCTATTGAATTGGATGTACGCCATCTTGAAATATATAAACTTAGTTTTCATTTATCAAAATATAGTTAAATGTAAGGGGGAAGTGAGATGCCACAAAGGACTAACCCTGGAATTAAGCCTTACACAGTTAAAACCAAAACTTCTTAAACAGCATCATAGTTTCTGTCTTTGCTAAATCTGTATTTGCATACTGAAAATGAATTGCCACTGTGTTTTGCATGTCTTGCTGCCACTTCTCTGCTTTAAGCAGATGGCGAAGTAGAGACGAGAAGACGGAGCTACAGAGCTGCCTGGGGAAGTTGGAGTATTGGGATGCTAGCCCCAACCTTCCTTGCCCTTTTGTGATTCCGGATTGGATTGGGTGTGTGAGGAGGGAAAGGGCAGCTCTCTGGGGAGATTAAGAATAAGGTCTGAAGGATGAAGATCAAAGAACAGCTCTGGCCGCAGACCATGTATTTAACCGTAGTGACCGGCAGGGGCTCTCTGATCTCCATCCTCCTCCATACCCCCTGTAATCTCACACTGCATTTTGCACCCTTTCCAGGGATCACCATCCTTCTCAATTACCCCCCACGCATGTTTCTTCAAAGCTCCACCTCCTGCAAGAGTATAGGTCTGCTGTGCATCTGCATTTACCCGCTGTCTAGCCATCAGACAGCACCACCAAGAAAAGTTCTGCAAAACTAATATGACCAATTTTCAGTTAGTATGAAAGTTCAAGGAAAGTTTGTTTAAACCTTTCTTAAAATATTTATCCAAAATGAATTATCCTAATTGGGATTCCACAGCATTTACTTCACTAACTAAACTGCAGCCAAGTCGTAAACCTTATAAAAGTTTATCTTTTAAATCATCTATTGCGTGTTATTTGAAATTTACTTCAAAATAGTCTGGTGGTAAGTGGGAGTTGGGGGGAGGGTACAAATGGACCATCACAGGTCATGAGTTGATAATTGTTGAAGTCAGGTGAGGGGTACCTGGGGGTTCATTACACTATTCTCTCATTTTAGTATATGTTCGAAATTTTCCTTAATAAATTTTTTTTGTTTTTTTTTAAAGATTTTATTTTTTTTTCCTTTTTCTCCCCAAAGCCCCCTGGTACATAGTTGTATATTCTTCATTGTGGGTCCTTCTAGTTGTGGAATGTGGGACGCTGCCTCAGCGTGCTTTGATGAGCAGTGCCCTGTCCGCGCCCAGGATTAGAACCAACGAAACACTGGGCCGCCTGCAGCGGAGCGTGCGAATTTAACCACTTGGCCACGGGGCGAGCCCCTATAATAAATTTTTTCTTGAAAGAAAAACCTATTTGTTTTCAGATTCTTCCTCCCCACAATTCTAGTGTGGTTAACTCTTCTGTTTTAGGATAGAGGAATCACTTAGTTGGGTCATCTGCTTCCGCTATGTTTCTTATTATCCCAACTGGTATCACCATCTTTCCTTGAGCCAGCTTGGTGAAACATGTGTCTGTCTGCTTGGTGGATCTCAAGTATCATCCACAGAGTGGCCTGAGAATCTTGGGCATTGCCAACCTGAATGCGCAGATTCCTTTTGTAACCATTTAAAAATATGCCATGGTAGCAGGAGTTCCAAGCTCGAGGGTTTTGTTTTCACTGGAGACTTCAAATACTGCCACTGGGCTGCAAATAGAATCTAGGATGGTGGATTGTTTGCAAAAGTCTCTGTGTTCTTTTTCTCTTTCCTCTTTTCCTTCTCTCTCTCTCCTTTTTCCTCTATTGGAAAAGCATCTTGTGGTGGACTGTTACCAATTAGTGGATACAAGAACTCTCTGGTGTTAAATATTTCCAGGATATCAATAAGGAAAGCTGTTTGGATTGCTATGAATGACAGTAAATCGGCACCCTGTGACCCTTTTTTTAAAAAAACTGTATTGTTGGTCTGGGAGAAAAACAAGCTCAAAACCCAAATGTGAGACCCTGTATGGAAAGATGACACGCAAGTTGTGCTTCACAGGTGTTTTGACACCAGCAAGTCAAACAGGGCATTTCTTAAATCATCGGAGGAGACAGACTTGCTATTTGATCCACAGCAGAGCTTGCCCTGCACAAACCACATCCAAAATATTATTCCTCCCAGTGGGCAATTCTCTACAACATCAGTCACTGGCAGACATCCCTTGAAAACTGCTCTCAGGAACTTCTCCCGAGGTGCTGCTTTTCTCTACAGCTTGTCTGATTCCATGAGGCCACAGAGACTTCTTGAATAACCAAGAAAGGCAAAGTAAAAAAATAAAAGAGCAGTCCTGCTGGTTAGAATCCTGGACTGTGGAGGAAGATGGCCCAAGAGGCTGGATTTACAACTGTCAATCACCCCTCTCATTTTGCACAGGAAAGACATTTCTTTAATCCACCTGTTCACTTATTTATCATGAGATGTGTTTCCTCTTAATTGTCACTCAGGCAAAAGCCTTTATGTTGTAAGGGGACACCCTAGTATTTTTAATGACCTTAGGCAAAGTGATTGACACCAGATCCTGGAGTCAGATGTTCCTAGTGACGCAACTTGTTCTCCCAGTAGCAGAAAAGCTTCCTGCCGTGATTAAGTCAGAACTGGGAAAGTACGAAAATGTGTCGTCAGCCTTCCTCCCAAGCAAGCACTTTTATTATAGAGTCTAGTTGCAGAGGAGCAAAGTAACACAAATCTTGCCTCCAAATATCCTTTCTCTCTCTGAACTACCCACTCTATACAGAAAGGCAAGTGTGCCAGACACTCGAAATACTAATGATCACAGTCATGCCTTCTCCAAACTTGCAGTTTTTCTGACTCTGCTCCTTTCCCCCTTTTCCATTTGTTTTTCTGGGTTCATGCGACAATGTGATCACAACTGATTTATGACTGGCAGGCTGCCTGTCTCTGAACTCCCATTAACTACCTCGGTCAAGCAAAACAAGAAGCAATCCATTCTGTATTTGAACTTGAAATGGAAAATCATGTGTGTTTGCCTTTCTCGATAGCAGACCGAGATGGAGCAAGAGTGTAATTCTATTTTTTTGGACATGGCCTACACTTCCCAGTGAAAATGCTTGAGAACCTGAGAGCAATCGGTGTCAGATCCACTGCGACCAGCGCTGGGTGATCCACACCATGTTAAAATAACACAAAGGACTGTCTCAATGCCTCCTCCCAGGATTATCTCTACTACTCTTCAGGGGTCCTAGGCAAAGGGTATTTTTAGAATGTGGCTGCCTCCTGAGTGATCAGTCTCACCTACTGATTCATTGATTTACCAATGTTGTACCACAACTGGTGCAACGAGACCAGAACACACGTAAGGCTGTGGCCCATAAAAATCTGCCTTTAACTTAGAAAGGAAGCGAAAACCAATAGAGAGTATGTTGTATTCCCATTCCTTTTACACTCAAGACTCTTACAGGTGTTTATTCCAAATTACCGTGGGCATTTTGTTCCCTTTGTATCTTGATATCGGAGTACCGAAATCCAGATATATGAACTTAATACATAGATTGGGAAGTCAACCCTATAGGCTTTTATTGTTTTTGTAGAATTATGCCTGAACTATCTTAGCCAGACTTATCTTAATTCAATCACAAAACGTTTCTTTTTACTGCTTGAATTTCCAATACCCAGATGTGCTTAACGCATTCTAAGTGTTCAGCAAATATTGGGCAAATGAGAGAACAAGTGAATGAAGGAATTTAGAGGAGCCCGGCCTCCGAAGGGAATCAGCAATTCCCCAACACGGCTGCATACCAGAATCACTTCTAAGCTCTTTATTTTCATTTGTAACGTTTCTCCAAGCACCGCTTCATTTTCCCTTCTCATTCTATACCCTTTAAAGTTAGTTATTGCTCATTACAGTAGTTCAAACAATATAAAAGCATCTGAAGAAAAATTTTCTCCTTTTCCTTGAAGGAATACCCCAATGATGTAAATGCTCTTAACAATTCACCATATGTTCCTCTATAATTTTTCTTAATTTAAACAAGCTCAAATACGCTTCCAATTTATTTTATAAGAATGGTAGTGTATGATAAATATTGGTTGAAAGCTTGCTTTTTTACATAATGTATTGCAGCCACCCTTCCAAGTTAATATAGTACATACCAATCTGCCTCATTCATTTCATTAGCTACATAGTATATGTAACATAGACGCACCGTCATTCGTTCAAAGACTGTTTTTGTGTATGAGTGTGCAAATGCTGGAAATGCAGAAATAAATACTCTCGTAATTGTATTATATCTGACATTCAGATAAATTTCCACAAGTGAAATACAGTTGGAATAAAAGAATACGCATTTAAGTTTTAATAAAATATGGCCATCTTACCTGATCGCTCACTTTCATAAACACCATATTTGTCAGTCTTCTACTTCATCATAAATCTATTGAGAAATAAAATGGTAACATATTGTGGGTATTAATTTGCATATCCTGGAACATTTGGTTTGTTTTAAAATACCAATCCTGGGTCCCACTTTGAATCCACTGAACCAGCACCTCTGGGGTCGGCACCTGGGAATCCTGGTCTTTACAGAGCTCCTCGGTGAGTCAGACGCATCAGCGCTCAGATGGGCATTTGGGAACCACGGATCAAGACATTCTCTTGATTGAGTCGTAAGCTCTATTGAGACATAAGCTTCTATTATTTAAAAACAAAAAACCTCTCAAAAGCTACAAGAGCTGGTTAGTGAAAAATGTACATGCGTATCATGTTATATTTTCTACATGATTTAAAGCTATACACTTATTTCAGATGTTGATAAAAATCTCAGTTTACCACCTTCACTCTTTTAAAATGTCTGTGTCCAATAGAAAGAACAATAAAGCACCTCTGTAGGCATAACCAATTTAAGACTTATTGAAATGTCCTTAACTGCAGGGCCCAGAGGCATAGAACCCCAAGGGAGGGCATTCTACAGGAACCTACAATGCCCAGGTTAGTGAGGCAACAGCAAGATGGAATGAAAAGACAGAAGACCTGGATCTGGGTGAGTCTTGTTTCTATCATATATGAACTATTTGACCACAAGCAAACTATTTAACCTGTCCAAGCCTCACTTTCTTTATCTCAAAATGAACATAATATTTCATTGAGCTTCTGGAAGGAGTTAGCAAGGAGATGCAAGTGAAAATGCTATGTCTACATCAAAGCACCAGGGAAATGCTAACCAGCCCTCTACCAGGTAGCATCAGGGTTATTTTTGAGATACGTGAATTTGGTTATGGATATGCTGAATGCAGCTTCTGATCGAGAAAACAAAACCTTGATATGTACATGGATTTGGAGGAGTGGGTTCCTTCCAATACGGCTGATTGCAAATTTCTGAGTCAATCCATTTTCTCTCAGTGTTTGCAATTTCACTCATGAGGTAAATGGCTGTTTTTCTATTAACATCTCATTTAAAGTTCTGTAGTTTTATATGTCACACGAACTCACTCAAAGCATATGTCAGTTGTGCTTTAAAATTAACTATTGAGTACCAGTCATCAGCATAAAGCACTTTATATCTATTGATCAGTTTATACTTAGTACAACCCTATGAAGTGTATCATTAGTATTCCCATTTCCTTTATGAGAAAACTGAGGCATAGAGAAGCTGACTTGCACAGAGAAGGCACACTGCTAGTAAGTGGTAAAGCTGAATGTCAAGTCTGAATACTTTGTCTCTAGAGTTTGTACCTTTAACCACAGAGCAACCTTGTCTTCAGGGAAGATAGTTATTGATGTGATGAGGAGGAGGGAGATTTTAGTTATGGCGAGATCTTTTATTCAGGATCCCCACAGCGCGCATAGATTGAAGTGTTTGAGCTCAATTAGATCCTGAACATTTGATCCTTTAGTTGTAAGTTTGAGCCCTTGGATCTTGGAGTCATTGAACCTCTTTGGTTGGACGGAATTTTGCCATTGATAAATCCCCTTAACAAGTTATTTCATTTTTGCCTTACAATGATCCAGCGAGGTGGAGAGGCTGGAGGCTAGCTCTCTCCTTCCTGACCTTTCAGCATTCACTCATGGTGTTCCCTCTGGGAATATCCCTCATGGCTCCTCCTTAGTCCCTCCCCCTGGCTAACTTCTCTACCTGCCCTGGTCTTTCAAGTTACCACCTGCAGGAAGCCTTCTTCAATTCTCCTTAAAGTGTGTTAAATTTTCCTGCCCTGCGCTTCTGTCACACTCTCTCTCCAGTTTCAGGCTGTGGCTGGCTGATATTCTGAATCTTGAATTTTCCACACAGGAAACTCAAGGAGGCTGAGAATAAAAGCACCATCTTTGGTGGCAAAAGATGTGGCCAGGTTTCTGAGTCAGTCCCTTGCTCGCTAATAGGAGTGTCTTGATATTTGCAAAATGCTACAAATATATGGAAGTTACTAGAAGAAGACCTGGCTTCGGATGGCAAATGATTCAGTAATCATCTACATTTTTAGTCCTGGTTTCTCAAAACTGTTGTCTTGCTCTTTAGTTTAAGCTGAGACTCTTGACTCTGTGTTGCTCAGCTTCTGCTTGGGACGTTATTCTTGAATCAGGTCTTGAAAGGTTACCGTGTACCACGGAGTGTGCCTGTGTACCAGGCATAGCGGTTAAGTGAATGGGTTCTGGAGTTTGAACTCAGACCCTACTCTTTGCTAGCTGTGTGATCTCAACAGTTGGCTTAATCTGTGACTCAATTTTCTCATCTGTAAAATGGAGATGATAATAGTACCTACTTCATTGGGTTCTTATGAGGATCAAATGAGATCACCCAAGCAAAGCCCAGAACACAAAGTTTGGGGCATCCTGAGTGCTTCATCAGTGCTGTTGTTAGCATTTTGAGCTAGACTGCCCATCTCTAGTCTGGCTTCCTGGTCTCCAGAGTTACCTCTTGTTCCTTTGCTTCTTCAAAGCCCAAATCGAAGTCTTAATTTTCCACTCGAATCTCTTCTCCCTCTCTAGCCCACTCTGCCCTATTACTGCCCAAGTTCTGGTGCTGCACCCCCTTTCTTAAGTTATCCTTTAAAAGCAAGCGTTAGACCCACCAGCATGACTAAAATGGAAAATATAAAAAATCCATGAGAATGTAATGCATCCAGAACTCTCATATAGTACAGGTAGGAGAAGAAATTGACTCAACGATTTTTGAAAACTGTCTGGCAGCAAAGCTGGACACTTACCTATCCTTAGCACAGGAATTCCCCTCCTAGGTCTGAACTCAACAGAAATGTGTACGATTGCACCCGAGATGTTGGAGAAGACATTTCACAATAGCACAATATTAGCTATCTATTGCTGACTAACAAATGACTCTACAACTTAGCAACTTAGAACAACAAACATTTACTATCTCACAGTTTCTGTGGGTGAGGAATCCATGACTTAGCTGGGGGAAGTTCCAATTTATCTATTAGGCACAGTGTGTGCAGTGCCTGGAGCCCACAGTACTTGTCAGTACAATTTTCTTCTTGCAATGAGTGAAATACATCCTTTTGTCCCTGCTTTTCTTTTCTTTGTTTTTTTTTTTTTAGTGGAAGAAAGGACCCATGAAGACAAAAGTGCCTCGGGCCCATGAAAATTATATAACGCAGACCTGGCTGAACGGTTCTGACTGAGGCTCTCTAGGGAGGTTTCGATCAAGCTGTGGGCTGGGGACACTGTTGTCAGATGATTCACCGTGGGAGGATCCACTTGCAACTTCGCTCGGTAGTTGCTAGCAGGTCTCGGCTCCTCTCTGGCTGTTGGCTGAGGCCCCAGTTTCTCACCACATGGGTCTCTCCATGGCTGACTGAGTGTCCTCACGGCACAGCAGATGGCTTCTCCCAGAGCAAGTGAGGAAAGAGAGAGAAAGAGAGGAACACAAAAGTGGAAGCCTCAGTGTCTTTACAACCTAATCTTAGAAGTGACGTACCATCATTTCTGCCATATTCTTTCGGTCAAACTAACCAACCTTGAGGTGATGTAGGAGGGGTTTGAACACCAGGAGGCAGTGATCACTGGGGGCCATCTGAGAGGCTGGCTACCACAGAGCTAGTTTTAAAAGTTAGAAACTAGAAACTATCCAAATTCCTATCAACAGTAGAAAGGATAAATAAATTTGGGTGTATTCATATCGTGGAATTCTATGCAGCCATGAGAACGAACCATTTGCCACTATATGCAACAGGGTAGATGTACCGTATGGACATAATATTGCACAGAAGAAGCCGGGCACAGAGAGTACGCCCCTATGATTCCATTTATATAAAGTTAAGAAACAGCCAAAAATTCTCTACACGTTAGGGGGGAGAATGGTCCTTCCACCTTGAAAGATAGTGACTGGAAGTGGATCCAAGGGGGGCTTTTGGAGGCTGGCAATATTTGGTTTCTTAATCCGGGTTTTAGTTCCACAGGTTTGTTTGTGAAATCCGTTGAGCTGTACACTTTTCTCTATGTATATTATACTTCAAAAAGAGGTTTTTGAAAGTAGGTGTTAGAACACCTTTATTGTTTCCCTTTCCTAAAGAAATGTTCTAGAAATGACATCAGTTATGGCTGAGCATAAATCTGGTACAACTGTAATCTCCAGTCAGCGTATTGGTCCCTGCTCTAGGCCTCACTTGCTGTGCGACCTTGATTGAACAAATCATTTACCCTCTCTGAACTGTAATTTGCTCCTCTGCAGAGCTGGGTGGACACTTGCACTGCTAACCTCAAAGTGTGGTGGACGATATCGGGTCACATCAGGTTCAGTGGAGTCCTGTTGTACACAAGATTAAGTACTAAATTCAGAGAGTCATGTCAAAATCAAGCAGAAACAAATTAGCCTTGAAAATTCCTTAGATAAGCCTTAAATCACTGGGATGCCCTTGGAAACTCAAAAGCCAGGCACCAGGAATTTAACTTATTTTATTTCTCTTTAGATGTCTGCCCTGGTCTTGCCTTCTGTGGGGCAGCCTAGGATAAGATTGGCTTGAATGGCAGTGGGAATACAAAAAGGATTTCTCATTCTCCTGAGCTCTTTTTTGGTGAGGGCACCTAACTGAATTTCCATATTAAATATAGTTTTACAATGACTCCAATGTATGTGAAAGCACGGAAAATTATAACAATATTAAAGAAATGTTAATTATCTTCTTCTTTGGAACAGCTGCTATCCTCAGATTATTTTGGGTCTAGAAAGCCTTTGTGGATAATGTCAAGGTTAAATGAATGACTGATTGAAGCCATTTAACTAAAACAGGGGGCTGCTTGATGCTCAACAGCATGTTGGGACAATAAATAGAGAAAGATGCTGAAGTCAACATTGGATGTTATTATAAACAGCAATTTTGCAATTATGTAGTACTTTATAGTTTACAAAATCTAAGTCATCTCTTAAAAATTCACCTTATTTTAAAGAGGAAGCTTAACTTCCAAGATCACTTGACTAGTTTAATAGGAGAGCTGGGATTCATAACCAGAACTTCCAAGTTCAAAACCTTAGTATTTCCCAAGAGACCAAGATCTCTCTCTCTCTCTCTCATTCTCTCAGGGGTGATGTGGTGCAGAGAGGCATGTTTGGGGATTGGTGACCTGGCTCTCCTGGGCTTATCCTCTGGCCTCAGCCCTCTGCACGATCCACTTGACCTTGACTGTCTTCTCTACACAAGACTCCCAGATTAACCAAGATAGGGAGGTGGGAAGAACAGAGTTCCCTGAGGGGCCGTGGTTCTCGCCTTCGCAGAGACCTGCTGCACAGGGTGAGGTTAAAAGTTGTTCCTATGCATTCTGGGTTGTGTGGGGTTTAGGGAAAATCCTGCCGGGTGATATAGCTGGTTTCTGACACTCCAGGATGGGGCCAGGTTGTCTTTTTAATACATATATGCTTGCATCTTGCTTATGCATGCATGTAACATCTGCTTATCACTAAGTAATAAAACCAGCTGTAAAGACTAACCTTGCCCAAGAAAGATGAGATGAGATATGTTATGAGATACTGTAATATAACTCAAGTCTGGGTTTATTCTCCTCATGGGAGTTGGGATTCACAGGGCTTAGGGCTATTTCTGTGCCTTATAGCTTTGCAGGGGTGTATACCCTTTAACGTGACTGAAGGTTTCCTAGACAGGGCAAGGCCTTCCTGTACTTACTAGAAAAATCCAGAAATAGCCATCATGAAATGGCTCAGGGAGGAGGGTAGGCTGTGTTCAATGAAGAATCTCCTCTGACTCCTCACATTAGGGAGATATTGCTATCTCCAGATGTGATCCCATTTCAGTCACTACAGTTTAATTATTCCATAGTGTTTCTTTTGGGACTCAGGTAGCAGCATGAGGCCCCCTGGCGGCCTGAAATAATTCAGGAGTTTACTTTTCAAGCATTTCGAAGGGCAGGTGTGGCTGGAGAAATACAAGGGTAATAAACACTCTCCTAGACCTGGTTCGTACAGTAGAGACAGGGCGGGGTAGGATAACCTGTGTTGGAAGAATTGAGAACTAAAGTATGTTCTTTTAAGAGGTTAAAACAAATGGACTGCAATTCTGGATAAACCACTCTCTTTCTGAGTTTTCATTCTTTAGTTCATTTAGCAAACACTGATTAAGTACCTACTTGTGCAGGAAATTTTATTAGGCATCACATGGGGGTTAAAAAAAGTAAGAAACATTATGCACTTCCAAGGAGATTTAGAAGAAGATAAAACATTTATGCCACCAACATGGTAGATGAAAGGTGCCAAGAAAGAATAAATAAGTAAATACTCTTGAAGGAGTAGTTACTTCCCAATAAAAGGGAAAGCTTCTAAGAGGAGGTCGCATTTAAGCTGGGGCTTTAATAATGAGAAGCAGGATTTGGATATTTTGAGCTGGAGAGGGAAAGGATGACGTTAGGAAGGAGGGAAAACAGAAGTTCGAACACACGTGGAGGCAGGAAATCTAATGTCTGGTCCGGGAATGGTGAATTGTCTGGTTTGGCTAACTCATGAGTTTGCGGGTTGGTGGGAGAGTGAAAGCTGGATACATCTGTTTGGATCAGGCCGTGGAGAACCTTGAACACTTGCCTAGGAAATTTCTTCATTAAGTAATGAGGAGCTTTTGAAGACGTCTGAGCAGAAAAGAGGCGTGCCAAAGCACAAGACTCCCTCCCATTGAAATAAACACAAGGCCACACACTTGCATTTCTTCCAGAAGAGTGTTGATCCCCATGTGTTTAAGGCAATTGTGGTGTGCTCTACCATAATCAACAACTCCAAACTTTCATCCTCTGACCATCAAAGGCCAGAGAAACTAGGCCATGAAGACATCTCTCCTCCACAAAACCACTTGAGCACCAGGGAGCAGTCAGCGCCAGAGGGCTCCGGCCATATTTAATTCAATTCCTTGATGGCATGCCTTTCACGGAAAGTGCTATGCTGTGCTTGTTTTGTTTTGCTTTGTTTTCCAAGGTTTAAGAAAGGCTTCATGTCTAACTATCTTCCCACTCTAGTTTAACCTGGTTTAAACAACATGGACCAGGGATATTTCTGGCTGAAGTTACAGGATGTAACTGTGTGTAGAATAGCTCAATATCCACAGAATTCAAGCAGTAATCTTATTTGCATTATATTGGGACTAACTCAGTTAAGCCCCCTGAGAATCGACACAATGCCTGGCATATGGCTGGTGCTCAAAAATATGTTAAGCAAATATTTAACAACTGATTCCATAAACATGTAACACACATTATAAAATTCCTGACCCCAGGCATTGATATCCTACATGTAATGGCATAGAAATCTTTTAGAAAATAGGAAACATAATTAATATTATGTTTAAGAAGTCATGAAAGAAATGATGTGATAAAAAAATAAAACTCTTCTAGTTACGTTAGGAAGAAGTAACATGCCCGTTTGAGAGAAATACAATTGAGACGTAGTACATGAGGGAAGACGGGCCATTTGGAAATGCAATAAAAATAACTACAATAGAAACAAAGTTTTAAGAAGTTTCAGCAGCAATGAGTATTTATTATTTTTAATGAAATGTACATTAAACTTTTATATAAAAGTCATCAAAAGTGCTATATTGGGTTACTTTAATATTAATTTAACCCCCCCGTGTCATCTAGTAGCTACATCTTTTACCTTTTTTTTTTTACTTCTGACACATCATTACAATCATCTAAAACTGTCCAATGTTAAAACATAAAAAATATTAGTTTACTCTTCAAGAAAAAGTACCACCAGTGATGAATTACTGAAAGTGAAAAAACAGATGCCACAGAACCAGCTTATTGGGAAAAAAAAATTATCACAGAATTTCATAGAAGTATGCAAAGTCCAAGGCCATTTAGACTCTTGGCAGAACATTTTTATGATACAGCATCTTAAAAGTGTGGGTTCTTTCGGAGGCAGGTCGGTGGTGTGCAGAACTGTCTGATTATTTTCTCAGCTACTTTTCAAGGTGAACCAAATGTTGCCTAAAGCTGCGCACCTCCCATGACCCCAAAAATGTTTAATGTAGAGAAAAAGCTGATTTTTCAGCCTTAAAAATAGCCCTTAGAGTTAAGTTTGTCATTGAAGAAGACACAAGTTGTTCCCCACAAAAGAGAACTCCCTCTACCCGCCCATCGTCCATCCGCCCTCACTCCTCTAGCCCACTGTGATGCCAAGTCCATTCTCTCCCACCCGTTCTGGGTGCACTGGACACAGTGTGAGCAGGTTTTTCAGGCCACATATCCCGTTTGGTCTCATTCAGTCCTAAGCAAACAAGCTTCTCTGATTTGCCACAAGAGCCGTCTGACTCTCCCTTCTCTTGGCTTTCTTGCTCCTCTGTCTCACCTTCCAGCACAAGGCGCTGGAGGCTAACAAAAAAAGTCCTGATGACAGAAGGACCAGGCCTAAGATGGAGATGATGGAGCCGTGGGAATTGAAGCTGTAAGCCACAGCAGTGACCACTATCCCAGCGATGAGGACCACCACGGCGAAGGGGATGATGCAGCGGTAACAGGAAAGCTCAGCACCCCCCGTAGCTGCCGTCAGCTGAATCTCACTGACCAGGGGGACCATGGTGACTATCACTTCACCGTTGGGGCTCTTCTCCATTGTCACTGGCTTGGGAGACTTTGGGGTTCCCAGGATCTCCTTTATTGGCTCTTCAGTCATTTTTACAGCAGCGTCTCCTAGCTGGTTTCACACACTAAACCTAGGGGGTCTCACCAGGGTGGAAGCTGTGGAAGAGAAGACAGGAGATGTCAGCTAAATGCATCAGAGTGAGCTGGGGAAACACCACTGTGGCCTTTTCTGGGAGGCATGGATGCATGTGAAAATGAACTATAATTTTTTTCTCTAATTGTTTGCATTTCTAATTCTCTTTGCATTGGGCAAAAAGCAAGATAAGGCAGATAATCATAAAGAAAGGGAAGATATAAAAAGCAGGAAGCACTTTACAGTGTTTAATATACCCTGGTGGTCTACAAATATTTTACAAGCCTTTCCGTCTTGTCTATTGCTTCTCTTTGCTCTAAACACACAGAAAACCCTCTATCCTAATCCAGAGACAGCCTCATTCAAGAGGAGAATCCATTATAAACAATACTTTGAACAGTTCGTTCCACAACTCATAGCAACTTAGACTCTGCCAATGTTTCCGGGCATAACATGCATTCTTTCCAAACTGTCACCCATTCGCTGCCCACCAAATCAATGTCAAGACCAGCAGCCAGCGTGCAAATGATGTCCTTCTACAGCAACTTGACAGTCAACAAGTCGTTATTGCGTAACTATTGAACAAAGCCTAACACGTATCCTGGGGCCACAGTAGGGGTGCAGTTCAGCAAAACTTCAGTGATGATAAAGCTAGGATTTGTGACCTAAAATGTGACACTATCCTCTGATCCATTTGAAAAAAGAAAAATAAAATTCAACAATTTTGTAGGATATAATTTTGTGCTTCTAACATTAAAGTTCAACTGTTAGAGTGATTAGCTTTTCATTCACAAATCTTCCTTTAAACTCAACAAAAGAATTTTGATATTATGTGTACTATAACACGCTTAAAAAACAAGCATGCTAGATTTTCAGTAAAGTTCCACAAGTTCGTTTAGCCCTTGTGTACAAAACTTGCTGCCATGCACTTTCTAAATATTTCGAACCTGAACATTTCAGGACAAAATCTGAGACTGTCAATCAAAAACATCTGCTTGAAATCCTGTCTATGAGAAATCAGTGGATACTCTTGTCTGCTTCTCAGACATGTTAAATCACTCTCTTTTGTCCTCGAGAAGCCATCTATCTGCTAAAGAGTTGAGTAGCTGAAGTTACTAAAAGCCATTCAAGGAAGACACTTGAGACTATTCAATGAGATTAATGCTTGAAACATATTAAGCATCCACTGAAAACACATTCAACCCCAAATCAAACCTCAGAGGTCCTTCCCTGCCCTGGGAGGTCCAAATATCCCTCCCTGTGTAATAAAGCTAAATATTAGAGCTGCCTGTTTGCATGTAATTTTGTCACCAAATTAAGCACTGCTGTCCAATGAGACCCTAAATCCTGGCTAGGCCAGTAAAAGGACATTTGAGATTACATCTGAAAGAAAAATCTTCACCCCAAAGCTGAGATTTAAGCTAACCTGAAAATGAAGGCCTGCCTCCCAAACTACTTACGCGTCCCTTGGAGAGAAGCAATCCATTACCAGGGAAACCACTCCGCTTGGGAGGGAAGAAACGCTTGAGCTTCTTCGGTCAACTTCTGGGAAAAGAGCCTGTAACAGCACGTTTGTCAATAAAATGACAGGACAGGGCTCTCCCCTGGGGAAAAGAAAAGCTATAAAAATACTGTACTAGATGGTTGGTTTTAGATCCTGGAGCTCTTTCTTTCACCCTACCTCTGTTTCTAAATGACGCCTGTCTTTCCCTCTCTCTCTTTTTATTTCCTCCCCCTCCGGATTGCCCCTCCCTGCCATTTTTTTTTTTTTTTTCCTCTCTGTTCTTTTCCTTGCCAGCAGATTCCGACTTTTGGCTTCCCCTAACTCTGCTCAGTGACATGATAAGTCAGAATCATTCTAGAGTCCCCAGAGACAGAAGCCAGCTTTGACTTTTATTTCTCTTGCAGCATGGACTCAGCATACTGCTTTGCATTACTCATTTTTTCCCCGGCCAACCTCCAGATTTTCCTCCCGCCCATGAGGCATTTTCATAAGAAAATCCCCGAGTCAGCGTTGCAGACCCAGCTGAGGGGACAGAGCCGAAGGGACAGACACGTTAGGGCAGCAGGAACAGCTGTGAAGTCATCGGGCAGCTGAATTCAGCCTCTCAGCCAGCAAAAATCCATGTTCCTAGGTTTCCCCAGGATTCTTTCTTTATACGTGTGTGTGTTAGCCATCTGAAGCTTAAAACCCACCTCGTTTGATGTTAATTCATTTAGGAACCAGGATGGGAGGTACAAATGTTGTGGTAAAGGGGGAAAACAAGTCATCTTGGTTTAAACACAATTACTTACTACTTGTGTTGGGAGGTAACTTTGGCAATGCTGAAATTATCATCATCATCACCACTGTCATTTACAGAGCACCTACTACGGGCACGGCACATGCAATGTGTATGCATTAACATTAATTCTCACTACTTTATAAATGAGTTTATAAATAGTTTACAAATGTGGCTCAGAGAGGTTAAGTAACGTGACAAAGGTCACACAGAAAGAAAGAAACTCCTGTTTCGAACCCCAGTCTTCAATGGGCAAATAAATCACGTGGGGAGCTAGTTAAATGTCGATTCTGATTCAGCAGGTCAGTAACAAGGTCCTGGCTGATGTCAGTCTATTGCTCCTTGGCCCACTTTAATGAGCAAGGTATTTTAAACATTCAAACCTATATGGCTTGACACATTTTGCCCTCAAACAATAAAATTAAAAGTCTATTTCCCACCCCCTCCCCCCAAAGGGCCATATAGGTTTATACTTTCTTATAGACAAGCTATTTGAAAATTTAAAGCCCCAAATAGTCTTTTTGAGGCAAAAAGTGAGATAATACTGGGTGACTATTATAAGCTCACTCCTACACTTCTGTAGCTAAAAGTTATCCACCCTCTAGTTTTAAATCTATACAAATTTTAATGACTTCTTTTTAATTGATACAGTGAATCTACAAATCTAAATAAAATCGCGGAAGAGACTGGTCTTCCTTCTCTCTCTTGGGTCCTTAGATTTCTCTAAGTGCTGGCAGAGGGCCCGGGTGTCCTCAAGCATCTTGCCTCTGTTCTAAGACAGCTCACTCTTTCCAGCCTCCTCTAATAACAATACCTTAATGATTTTGTTGCAAATGCAGAGGGACCAGACGTCCTTTTTTCTAGAATGGAAGCCTGAGACAGTGCTTCTTCATTTTAAAAAATAAAGTTGAAAAGTCCCTGAGGCCTGGCTGAGTTGGGGGAGCCCAGCCCGCTGAGGTCCGTGTGTACCTGGAGAGCCTCGGCGGCCACCATCCTCACGCATAAAGGGACAGAGTCATCATTCAGGAAGAATGCTGTCACTTGGCATTGAAAATAAGGGATACTTAGAACCAGGGCATTTCAGCCCTTGCCAACACCGCCCTGGGAAGATGCGGATGTTGAGGGCTACTGCCCACAGATATTGGAGGTTCTTGAGAAGCTCCTTCAAAGTGCAACGGTCCTCCCTCCTGCGAACTGTGGCCTTTGGCAGGCAATTCTTCTCTACTTCCTAGCACGGGCTGCTTTCTCCCCAAGTAGTCCAATAACTCCACTGAAACTCTGAATGTCGCTCCGTCCTGTTGAAGATTATTTTCCCCCATCACCAAAGTCAAAGGTACATGGATCAAACTTATTCCAGAGAGAAGCCAGAGGCGCCTATTCTCTCCAGCGAGAGCCCTGGGCTGCGTCTCTGAGGAGGGACAGAGAGCGCACCCGGGCGCCGGGAGCGTGCGTGGGCAGGTCTGTCATTATTTCTCCTCAGATAAAGCTTTCTCCAGGCTTCAGGTGTTGCGTGCACCCTAATTCTTCTTCAGAGGGTGTGCATCTGCCTACACACACGGATGCACAACTCCAGCCTCTGAGTAGACCACTGATGATTTGTGTTGGTAAATACAAAGAAGTAGAAAGATTTGGGATAAAGAAGAAATAGTATCCAAAGAATAGATACCTATCATTATACCCACCCACATACGCAGTTGTAACTGACTTTTACCTCTTCAAATTGAAATTCAAAGAGAATTCCTAGTGATCAACGCCCGGTGTCTTTGAATGGTTTTTCCTTCTTCCACTCTATGCCTATAAGATGTTAAATACCCCTGGGAATTCCTTCAGTGACACCTGCCCCCAAAGGCGAATCTCATCCTCAAGGCGACCTTCTTTCTGCAAGCCTTCTTTCTGAAGGGAGGGGAAATCTTTCTGATTCTTTTTAAAACACAGGGCTCCAGGAGATTCCTTTACGTTTCGAAAACTTTTCAGAAAGCTTCCAATGCACGAATTAAATCTATACCCCCTGTACCCACCCCTCCGAAGGCATTCAGCATTTCTCTCGCAGATCTTTCAAAAAGCAAAGCAAAGATTCTTACCTTTCCCAGCCAGAATCGGACTGAGACAGCTGCCAGCCCCGGCCAACGACGACCCAGAAAGGGGGATGCAAATCACCGCACTAGGGACCGTAAACAAAGTTCGCAACAAGGCTTAAACACAATTAAGGGACCGGAGAAAAACTGGTGAGAGAAAAATCCCTTAAAGGCGGCTGTATTTTGCTCTAGGTTTCCCTTGAAGACAATGTAATCCACGTTTTTAAAAAGGGAAGCAAGTTTGAAAAGAATGTCCTCCTTTGTTTTTCTCTCCTTACATCCTCATTCTGGCTTTCATTTTCAAGCTTTTCCCTAACCAAAGCCCCATCCTGATCCTATCCCTCTGTAATACTGTGAACCTGCAGAAAAGATTTTGTAATCCTTGTTCTAGACTTCTAGGTGGGTGTGGAGTTCGGAAAGTCTGTGGGGGTGGAGAGTAGGACGGTTAACTAATATCTTTCGCTGTAACATGCAAGTAAGAGGAGGAAAGGTTGAAAAGGATTAATGGTGAAATTGCATTTGGTGCTTTTGTGTGGACCCTCTCCTTAAAGTCAGAGGAGTGGTCTTATCAACGCTCTTCATCAGAGGATGGCAAGACACCATGGAAATGATGGTGGACTGGAAAATCACATCTCTGATGAACTGAGGCAACCTTTCACAAAAGGCATCATAAACAGCCAAGCCAGGAACACTTACTGTTCCAGAGACAGTTCCCTCAAATTTGAAAAAACTCATTTGACTTAGAAACAAGACCAGAAACAAAGTTACTTAGGTGAGGGATACAGAAGCACAGGAAGGCAGGGAAGATGGTGAATGCTGCGACAAAGAGGAGATTTTGCCCATTTCCCTCCAATAGAAGCCAAGGGTTCAGGCTCTAGGTCGGAAAGGGGGGCATTTTGATTTCGCCATTGAGTATATGCTGTTGAAACCCTGGGAATTTCTCCTTTGGGAACAGATAAACTTTGCATTTGTGAAGAGCACCCCCTTGTGCATTCAATTACTCACCCCTATTTACTTTGTCTGCTTTTGCTTGGTGTGGTTGAGCTGGCTAATTGCCAGCAGCCCTGAAGATGCCAGTTCCTCCCGGCCCTCCGTCCAATCACCACATGCCTTTGATGTTGGTCATCAACCCGTCTAATTGGATTCTGTGAGATTCAGGAAGCTGGCCAGTTTTTCTCCTGTCCAATGCTTCTTTTAAGGGTGTGTCTGCATTTATGTTCTGAAATTATGGACGATTTGGAAAGTGATCTGAGCTTGTGTGTTCATTTTGGATAACAGGTCATATTATTATTGCTCCTCTCCCCCCATTCCCAGGCACTTGTCTTTGAGGTCTAAGATCTGATGGTACCCAGAGGAACAATGAATATGCCTTAGATATAAATATATATTTTATTATTTTATGGTGGATTTCCAGGTACCAGAAACTCATAAAACCCATGTGAATATAGAAAGGAAAACATACATCTTCTAGATGCACATCCTGGTCACCATTCTCTCATTCAGTTTGTTCTGAGTAACTATGAAACATCACATAAACATAGGAAAACAGAGTCACTGAAATCAAATGACACAGTGGGACCTTAGGGAGGGCTGAGTAAATCATCTCTCACTTCAACAAGAGCTATTGTCACTCTGGTCTCAGATGAGAAGAATTGATTTTCTTATTTCAAAATTTGAACATATGCTGAAACTTCTGTGATCTTGATACATCCCCATGTATATTGCATAATTCTTTATGTTTATGTACATTATTCTTTGGAGGCCTAAGATGAGGAAACTCAAAGGTAGAGAGTTACAGTAAACTGGGCTGACATTTTCCCAAAACAGGTGCATACCACTCGGGTCAGCTTCCTCTAGCAGGCTGTGCGTCATGTATCCAGGGCTTGTAGGAAGCCCAACATGCTTGCCTTTCTCCAGGAAAGGGAAGGGAAGGAAAGACAGTGACCTCACTCTTTGCCACTCCTCTTGATACCTAATAGTATGGGGCCCTCTATGCCTTTTTACAGAAGCAATCTCCTCCTAGCCTCTGGTGCAAAATGTTACTTGTCCTGTCCATAAATTGAGGTGCACGTGGTATGACCTTAATCAACTCCTAATCAGCACATAATTTCTGGGCTTCAACACCTATCTGGTGCTGGGGATTTGAAACCACCACACCATATGTAAAATTTTCTAAAAACCAACAATCTATGAGAGCCTGTAATGGTCAGCTAGCTTTTCTTCGTTCCATATTTCTAGAGAAAATACACCTTCTGACCTGATGAGCCGTCTCCCCATCGTGTAATGCTAGTCTTCAAGTGACTCTCAAGGGATGGGCACATCTGTGTTGACCCTCCCCCAAATAAAGAAAAATAAACTTGAAACCATAGATTTTAAGCCCTTTGCTTGGGTAAGAGGAACATTGAGTTTATTTTCACAAGTAGTTTTCATCATCTCGATTTTTCAAAGAAAGAAATGGAAGAGCAGAGAAGAGCACTCTTCCCAGATTGAACTCCAGAGCGGTGACCCACATCACATGCTCAGTTTGATGAGGAAAGGAGTGCGTTAACCCTTATCAAGTGTCTCATACGTACTACCCATAACACAGACCCTATCTCAGGTATTTGCATTCTCATTCCACTGTTGAAGAAACAAACTCAGTGGGGTTAAGTCCTTGCCTGGGATCTTCTACTAGGGTAACAGGCAAAGCCAGGACTCAAATCCAGGTACCTCTTCTCCTATAACGTCTTATGAGGACTCTGTTGCTTATTATTATTTATTAGATTGTGTATACATTCCTAACTTTAGACTAAGTCTCATTTTCTTGGGTTCAGGATGACCTAATCTCATTAGGTTTAGTTTTGGAAAAGTGCTCTGCAAAAGGGTACCTATTGCTTCTAGAATCATTAAACCATGTGTGTTGCCTCATACACATCTGGGTATTGAAACAGAGCTGTGTTACCAAGCACATTTGGGCGAGTTTGAGACACAAGCCTGGTCCCAGTGGAGTCTGTGGAAGATGCTATGGCAGTAGGGGCATTTCAGAAGTCGCCTAGGCTGTTCCTCTGCCTTTAGGAGCATTTAAGTTCCACTGGTATTTACTCTTCTCCTTTAGGGTGCCAGCAACTTATTCAATACTCTATCTGAGCAGATCCAAACCAGCAAACAAAGCAAGGTCTCTGCTCTCAGGGAGCTTACGGTCCAGGACAGGAAAGCCATGGGCTAATGTTTGTGCTTGAGGGAATAACAAACTGCTATGGGAGGCCCAAAGAAGATTAAATCAGCCTAGCCTAGGTGGGAGGGAAAGCGTCATGGCAGACAGGCATTTGACATCAAAAGCAGGAAGGAGAGAAGGGGATTCTAGGTGAGGGGAAATGTCTCTATTCAAACATAGCTCAGAAAAGTGCACGTCTTCTGCAGAGAGCTTTGAGCAGCCTGTGTGGCTGAATTTTAGAGAGCCTGGAGCAGGCAGAGAGCAGTCAAAATGAGAATGGAAATGGTTTATGGTGATACGATTGCCTCTAAGTCAAGTTTGGACCGTATTTTGAGACCAATGTGGTTTTTGAGCAGGATGGTATAGTCAGCTCTGTGCGGTATCGAAAGTTCCCCGGCATTAGCGTGTTGGGATGCACTGCAGAAAGTCAAAAGGGGGATGGGGAAAGAATGACTGGGACACCAGTTAGGAGACCTGTGTGATTGTCCAGTGAGAGGTGCTGGGGGCCTGATATTGGGAAATGCATGCAGGTGGGAAGTCCCTACAATGGGCAGAATCAGCAAAACTTGGCAGTGGATTTCATGTGGATTTGGTTACCAAGGGAGAGAGATTTGTAAGATTTTAAAGCCTAAATAATTAATAGCTTGGTACTACTGTCAGCAGAAATACAGGGCCAGGACAAAGAGCAGCTATGGAGTGGAGGTTATGCACTTAATTTTGTTAGCATAGCTGTGCAAAGCTATCCACTTCTCCAGTGGAGAGGCAAATGCTAGAGAAAGTGGCAGCACTGCCTGCCTACTAATTCGTGAAGCATTGTCTGAGTTGCCAAATAATGTTGTCATGGGCTCACAGATGAGTTTTCCACTAAAATTATGAATATATAGAAACATATACATCCACTTGCTGACACATATATACGTTTTACACACGATTTGAGATTGCTAACTTTTTTCACAGAACAAAAAAATAAATATTTCGAGAATTCCAATTTGAGTCTTTAACTGTACTGACTATATTCAAAGACTATATTGATTTGATTTTAAAGTTCAATTTTAAACTCCTTGAAAATGAGAACATAACTATGCAATTCTTTTTGTACACTGTCTTTCATGAAAAAAACACCCCATAGACATTTTCTGGAAGTGAAAATGTTTTCTCTTCCACAGATCACTACTCAAAGGTACTACTTAATAGATGAGTACATATAGAAAGTTTCAATCTCCCCACTTTGTGTGTGGAGAACAGGTTTTGTCTTACCAAGAACTAATTTATGTTCCCCTGTAAGTCAATGCTTAAAAAAAAAATCAGTCCAAGTCCACTAAGGGTTTCTTTAGAATTGTCATGTTTTGGGATTCATGCCATATAAGCAAGTGGTTTTATTGGGCTTTACCAAGATCATGTTGACTGGAAGATCTCCCTTAAGCTCCTGAAGTATCAGTGTGGTACCAGCAATTGTGCATACTCAGAAAGCCTTTGCCAAATAAATAAAGGTATGGCTCTATATTGAAACCAGATATAAAGTTGAAAACTCAGATCATTATTCAAATGGATTATTTCCAAGTGTCCAGATATTTAGTGGCATTATCATTAGCATTTTTTCAGTATTCTCTGGATGGTAGGTATCATATGGATCTAGCCACAGGCACCATTAATAATAAACATAAATATTTATTGAGCACTTCCTTTATGTCATACACCTTTTATTCATTTATTATTTCTTTCAATATTCACAAATAATCCAAGAGGTTGGTGCCAGATGAAGATTAACTGATGAAGAGGTTAGTGGACTTGCCTTGGAAAGTCACCATTTGGAAAATGGTGGAGCCCCGGACTGGAACCAAAAGCTGTTTGACTCTAAAGTTTACCCTCCTGATCCCTGTCTAATATTGTTTCTGTGTTCAGATGATGTGCACACTTTCTGTTGCTCATAAAGAGTCTATGCTCCCTCCAAAATAAACTCTTGCATTTTGAAATGACTGTTTTGCCAGAAAAAACATGCAATCACCTTCTCACAGAACCTCTGTAGTGGTCCACTGATGGAGACTAGGACCAGCTCAAGAAACTGGACACATTTTTATCCACTTAAAAAGTCTTTGATGTCCATGACGTGGGCGGGGAGTGGGAAACCAATGATTTGCCCAGCCGAACTGAGTTCAAAATAGAACTATTTATCTCGTGAACGTATCTTACGGAACAATGCAGAGAAAAAGCTCTCTTGCTTTCTTTCTTTAGATAAAATGTTTAAAGTCTTGCTTCACAAGGAGATCTACCTTGCTGTCTCCTTCTTGTTTACTTAAATAACTATACAGGAAGCAGGCATTATTGTCTTTGTAAAAGCAATTGTAAAACTTGGCGAAGCTAATGATCCCAAGACAGTGCGTGGCCAAGGAACGAGAACACGATGTTCCATCAGCGCCCACTGAGGGGCATCAGGCCCACTTTGAACTTCAACTGGCTGCTTGCACCTGGTCACTAAATCTGCCATCAATAACTTTGGATGATTTTCAATTTGATGGGCTCAATAGTCTCAGGGGAACCTCTCTCCCCTGACTTATTTCTTGCTATTTATTTTCGAAGTTAAACTTAGTTTGGAAAACTCTCTTTACAGTGCTGATACAACTTGATCTTTTTTTTTTCCGGGATCACAGGGTAAGGTTTTGGATCGCTTCCACAACAAAATTAACATTTCTGATTCTCCACTCTGGTTGTGCAATGAAAACAGCCATGAACTGAAAGTCAGGAAACTTGGGTTTGAATCTTCTTTCCTCTGTGTGGCCTTGGGCACAAGCAATCCACCCTCTCAGAGACCCATCCATCAGATCTCAGGGGCCTGTCTGTAGGTCCTTTACTATTCTTTCCTTATATTCTATTTTTAAAAATCCTATTTGTGCTCATGGTGTCAGAAAACTTAGACAACTTGGGGAAATAGCTAACACTACTACCCAAGCTAGCGGGACAGCTGTAGGAAGACTCTTTTTTAAAAAAAATTATTCCCTGGTGCAGCATCTGTCAGTAAAGCCATTGACCTCTCACTGTGGACATTCATCTATTTCCCTGTGAAGGGAGTCACAGGTGTCTGGCTCAGAGACTGACTACACGCAAAGGTTTTCTTCAGTTCTCATCAGAAATTCTACGTTTGCAGTGTTTGCACAAGAATTTCCACCTTGCTGATCCAAAGCCAATGCAATAAGGAGTGTGGCTGTCGGAGGAGATCAATAATATAACATATAGTACGTTGAATTTGGAAGTCAAGCAGCAGGGGCCAGAATTCCCACTTGTGGAGCCTTACTCTGCTGTGACTGACATGACATGATGCAAGCTGGAGACCTCAGTTCACAGTTTTATGTGACAGGACACAGGAGCAGCCAACTTTAGGGCAGACTGATAGGAAAGCCCAAGGGTGAGTCTCTCTGGGAACAGGAAGCAGGTACCGCTGTACCAACAAGGCTTCTGGATAGAGAATTTTGACAGGTTTTGTAGAAGCAGTTGGGCTCCCCAGAGGCTGCCGAGAGGGTGTGCTCTTGTCACACGGAACGTGCATTTCCTTAGTGCTTCTCTGCTCCCAGGCCACAGAATGGAGAAAGGAGCAGCTATGCTGCTGTGTGACCTGCAGTAACACAATGGATTCCTTTATCAGCACCCGGTTCTGATTCTCACGTCATGGATTAGAGCAGAGAAGTGATTAAGAATATATATATTCCTCTCTGTCAAAAATTCCTTTTTACTTTTTCTTTGGTGGGATCACAATCTTCCCACTGTCAAACAGAGTCTGTGCACCAGTGAGGATTTGGACTACCTGCATCAGAATTGCACAGGGGGCTTGTAGACAACACAGGTTTCTGGGGTCCACTCCAGACCTACTGCATTACAGCATCAAGATTTTTGGTGTGTGAGTGTGTGCGTGTGTGCGTGTGTTGGAAGATCAGGAATCTGTGTTTTTCTAATCTGCATCCCAAATGAAGATTGCGATCTTCTGCTCAATACTAATATAGCAAGCTATCAAGTATGGAAGCCTAGTCATACCACTCTTCTGATTAAAACCCATCAGTGGTTCCCCTTTATTGAAGGTCTGGAACCTCAGCATGACACACAAGGCCCCCAAGAGTGGCCTCTCCCTTCCTCTCCAGCCTCAGCTCCAGCTTAGATCAAATTACAAGTTACAAATACAACATACTATTTCATGTTCCTCATGCCTTGTTGGTTCCTACTCTTGGATATCCAAGATGACGTCTATTCATCTTTCCTGACTACCTGGAGCATCGCTATTTCCCTGACAAGTCCTCCTCCATCTTCAGACCTTCAGGCTTGAGTTCCCTTCTGCTGAGCCCCATACTGCTCTGTGCCAGGGTTTCTTAACCTGGGTACTTTTGACATTAGGGGCTGGATGATTCTTTTTCTTTTATTGAGATATAATTGGCATACAATATTATATTAGTTTCAGGTGTACAACATAATGATTCGATATTTGTATATATTGTGAAAAGAACACCACAATAAGTTTAGTTAACATCCATCACCATACATAGTTACAAAATTCTTTTTCTTGGGATAAGAACTTTGAAGATCTACTGTCTTAGCAACTTTCAAATATACAACACAGTACTACTAACTATAGTCACCACGCTGTGCATTACATCCCCAGGATTTATTTATTTTACAACTAAAAGTTTGTACCTTTTGACTGCCTTCACCCATTTCGCCCACCTCCTACCCCCAGCCTCTGGCAACCACCAATCTGTTCATCTGTTCTCTGTATCTATGAATTCCTCTTCTTTTCTTTTTAGATTCCACATATAAGTAAGATCATGTGATATTTATTTGTCTCTTTGACTTATTTCACTTAGCCTAATGTCCTCAAGGACCATCCATGGTGTTGCAAGTGGCAGAACTGCCTTCCTTTTTATGGCTGAATAATATTCCACCAATATGAAATTTCTTTGCTGTGGGGAGCTGGCCCATTCATTGAAGGATGTTTAGCAGCATCCCTGACCTCGAGTCACTAGATGTCAGTAGCAACTCCCCAGTTATAAGGACCAAAAGTGTTTTCAGACATTGCCAAACGTCCCCTGGGGGCAGAATTATACCCAGTTGAGACCATTCCTCTATGCTCTCATATATCATAGCCCTCACCAAGTAATGTAGAAATTAGCTGTTGCTTGTTTATCTCCTCTAAGATTCTGAGAGTTTCTCAAGACTAGGGGCATACAAAATTTATCCTCGTGTCCTCTGTGTCAAAGCATAGCAGCCAGTGCATAGTAGGCGTATAATTCACATTTCCTTAACAAAACTTTATTGAAGCACTACATGTCAGAAGACCTAAATTTTAGCTTATCTCAGTTGGCCCTGCTGCTTAAAATGTTGTGACTGTGGACAAATCAGGTAGCATCTCTGTGCCTCAGTTTCCCTTATTTGGAAGATGGGGATAATAACACCTGACTCCTTCAGGTTGTTTCATGGATGGAACGAGAGTGGGTATGTGAAAGCAAAAAGAGCAGAAAGAAGCCTGTTTAAGGCAACACATCCTAGGGGAAGCTGCTGTCATTGCTTGCCTTCTCTGGGCACAAAGTCTGAACAGCACTGAAAGGTTAGGTCTACTCAAAACGATATAATCCTCTATAACAACACTGAGAGGATTTCTTTAATGCAGAACATTATAAACACAAGAAACTTTGTTGAAATGATTGTACCTGCAACATGGAATGAGATCGACACGATTACTCACAGTTGTCTTAAGCATAATGCTGTCCAACACACTATGGATACCCTAAAGGAAAAAGGCTCTACTCCCCAATCTCAGTTATGCCTCCAGGGGCCTGATAAAGACTAGCCGGGCCTAAGGGAGTCTTCTCCGCTCTAGGCCTGTCTAATGTTCTGGGGCCCCGAGGGGCTGCCAATCCCATTCTTTGGACCCTACTCTGTTCTGGTTCATTTCTGCTCTGCGCTGGGCTGGCTGCTTTCTCATTTCCTGACCTTTAATATCAGTGGTAGGAAATAAGCAGGTTTTGTATCTGCAACTGCTCAGAATTCGTCATGAATCCACTCTTTGTAAAGAAGAATTTCTCCTCTAATACGCTCTATGGAATGCCTCCCCAGCTATTTATTACCTTCAAGAAGGATTTCTGTCTCTCTCTCTTCCTCTCTCTGTTTACCTACTTTATGACTTCCTTTGACACTCTGGGCATTCCAACACTGCTGCCTCTGCGTTCCCCCAGCACTGTGGTGGGCTGGGCTGTACGTCTCCCTCCCTCCTCTGAGCAGAATGAATTAGTTTCCAGATTGAGTTCAGCTGAGAAGGACCCCTGTTGCATGGAAGTGTGGACTCTCACACTCCATGTGTGCCACCATCAGCTCCCCTCCAGCTGCAGCTGGCCAGAGCTTTCTCGTTAACCATTTCATGCCCGGAACATGTAGACGGCAAAAGCACTTACAAATTGTAAAATTCTATACAAAGGAGTGAAAAAGTCCTGGATACATATACTTTTAATGCTGCAGAAAGGTTTGCAAACCATTGATCTAGTCTTGCTCTTTCATTTTAAACTTGAGAATATTGAAGCCTGAACAGGCTGTCACTCACTCACTACCATTTTTGTTTTGCAGTTTCTGACCATCTCAAAAAGCCAGTCTGAATCATTCTTTACATTTTTAATGCATCACAGCTGAGCTCTATTCCCCAACTTGTCCTATACTTCGTGATCCTCTCTTGAAGCTTAAAATAATAATTTCCTTTCAATATGGTGTTTGGGAATGTCTCATCTGAAAGAGGTGACAGATGTTTTAAAATAGAGTTCTATGTATCTATTTTTTACTGTTGCATGTAGTTTACAGTGATCAACAGAGTTTTATGTTTTTTACCCCCGAGACAATTTTTTTCATGCAAATTGAAAATATTCTGTCCCATAATTTTTTTTTTTTACAATTTCTTTTAAAAACTTCTCAGGCAGATTACCAGGGTTGGTTTGTAAAAAAAGACTGCTGTTTGAGAAAATTTACACCACTCATTAGCCACTAACACTTTTCTATTTGAGAATTTTGGAGAACCTGCAACATGGACGCACCTGTTGACTACACTAGTCTCCCTGAAGAGCTCATCGAGGGCTTTACTGCAAAGTGCTCGGCAGCCTGCTGTAGCCTGAGAGTCTTAGACTGCTCATTGCTCATCAAAAACAGTATTTCCTTGGGGCCTCAGATCAGTAAAAGAGTAAAATGGGTGGTGGGAGACTGACATAGGATTTCAAATCTTTGTTTTGCTAAACGATTATTTAAAAAAAAAAAAAAGACCACCATCATCCACAGCCAGGACTGTTTCTTAGAAGAGAGAGTACTTTAGGATAAAAACAAAAAAACAGGATATAATCTCACCACATTGCTTTTTTTTAACATTTGAGCGCATGACTCCAAATTTTGGAAACCACCAAATCTAGATTAATTAATCCAGGAACTAGAGATGTGAATTACCATGTCAAATCCTGTAAAAAAATAAATAAATAAAATAAAAGGACGACCCAAATTCTTTGATTTGTATTGGTGTTAACCATTGCTCATATCGTGTGGCTTTTTAGTGTAGCCAACGTGTTATTTCTGTCTGGAGATTTCTAGATTATTAGAGAAACAAAGTTGTGAAATCAGTGTGCCCAGACCACCGGCCCAGAGGATAGAATCTCTCACTTCGCCACACTCTGTAAACCACTTAGCCTATTTCTTCATCTTTAAAAGAAGGATATAGTTCACAAGCTGTTGTATGAAATGAAATAATAAGTCTGAAAGCGTTTAATAAACTAGAAAGTGGTCTGTAGCTGTGAGATTGTGTCAGTATCTCTAAACTTTGTGGACTTTTCTTCAACCAAATCCTTATCAAGGCTGTGTTAATCTGTCTATAATGTCTGATGAAACGTAAGAGACTACAGTATATAAAGTGTATGTCAGTGCCTGGCATAAAATAGGCACTTGATTGTTTTTAATTCCCTTTACCCACTAAAAGTACGTTTTGACTCTCCAGATAACGTAAGGCCAAGCATTTTGCAACGTAAGTGATGGCCCACTACAATTATCATCTATGACCTTTTTGAAATTTTCTTGGATAAATGAGCGAAAAGGAAATCAAAATAACCCTTATGTTGTGAAACCGTTCAACCCAGCCACGCACGGACTTTTTCACCTCACCTCCTCCGAGTGCTCCCCTGCGCCCTCTGCCGACCACAAGTTTGTATTGAATTAGCAAAAGATCACAGTTTTCCCTAGCCTGTGACTGAAAGTTATAACCCACAAATTACTACCTTAAAGAATCATGGCATCTTCTTTTTTTCTTTTAAAAGACACCATGAAAACCTAGTCATAATATAAAAATGAGATATTATGGATAAATATAAGTAGGAATAAAAATCCAATGTTAACTCTACTTTCAATAGAGCTGTCAACATTTTGCTGTAGCTTCATTCTATTTTCGCTACATAACATATATGTTTTGTTCTTACAAAAATAGGATCATGCTGCATATAATTTTTGCAAACTTGCTTTTAGCACTATTCATATATGGCAAACAAGTTCCCATGTCAAGAAACCACTAGAAATAGCTACGTCGTGTTCCACTGCAAGGATGTCCCATAATACATTTATATATTTATACAGCGTACATTTGGTCTGCTTTCAGTTTTTCTCATTGCTGTTTTTTAAAAATTTTCGTCTTATGTCCCATATTCTCCCTGAAGATATGTCAGAAACTAGCACCAACATTGATGACACTCTGGAATTAATATTGGGGGCTAGAAATGATACACCAGTTGTTGAGATCTCAAAATACTGTGTTGTCAAATATTTCTGCTGCTCCTTTCCATTCCCTTTGCTACTAAATCGCATTAAAATATGTTTATCATAGGGAAAGAGAGAGCACTTTAAAAGCATTTGAAATCTTTTTCTAGGAAAGATTCAAGAAGGTATTTCACCTCCAAAATGAGAGTTGACAGTCATGAAGAAGGAAAAATCTGAGATCTCAAAAGACTGGGTGAAAATTAGAAATACACTTGCCATGTTCGACTCCCAATGAAGGAATGAATGTCCTATATTATACTGAAAAAATCCCATTAGTGAAGCTGAGGATAAACTTGAGAGTTTTCTCACGACTCGAGGGAATATAATAAATAATTGAAAATAATGAGAGAAAAAGATAAGAAATAAGGAGTCCGAAAGATGTAGTCTATGCAAAGTAGGAATTCCAGAGCAGGAAACAGAAGCAAGAGAAGACAAGCAAAAAACAGAAGCAACAGAAGGAGGCATTTTTGAGCTAAGGAATATTTGACCTTGAAACTTTAAAAACATTCACTGAAAATTAATGAAACACGTGTCTAGGTAGGTCCAGGCAAAATTCTTGAATATCAAAGAGAAATTAAACTTACTGTAAGAATTGCTGCTTTTAAAAGAAAACAAATATGTATTCTAAAGGGGAACACAAGTCGAGCTATTCTCCTTAAAGCGAAATGCCCATCCTCAACGTTTACGGAACTTTGAGGATGAATCAGAACCAAGAAAGCAAGGATAATGAAGACATCGTTTAAAATTACTAAAAATGTGCAATAAAATCATGCTTTCAAAACATTTTGCAAATGTAAAAATATAACTCTTTAAACAGAAGATGTATGCTGTAAATCACAATAATAGCAATCTAGGTTTCATTCTAAAATAATATAAGCAAAATCAGAAAATAGCAGAGGTTCATGAGAGGCAGATTAAAATCACTGTATTTTTTATTTTACACAGGGAAAGTCAGTAATAATTGTTTTGTTCTCGATACTAAGACATGTGATATGTGTATTCAAAAACGTAACCATTAGTAGCGTTTTCTTTTCCTTTTTTCATTTCTATTCTTTTATAAGACAGGTCTAAAGGATGTCTTCCATTTTAGTTATTTATTGCTGTGTAACAAACCACCACAAATCTTAGTGGCTTAAAACAACCACCATTATTTATTTTGCTTGTGAATCTACAATTTAAGCAGGGCTCCGTGAGACAGCTCATCTCTGCTGCATGCAGTGCTATCTGGGGCAGCTAAATAGGGTGTGCAAAGGAGACGCTGGAGGACTGACTTTCAAGATAACTTACTTGTATGGCGGGCAAGTTAGCGCTAACTGCCCGCTGGGAGCTCAGCCAGGGCTGTGGGCCAGGGACTTTGAACCCCCTCCAAGGGAGCCTCTTCATAGGCTGCTTGGGCTTCCTCATGTCATGGTGCCTGGGTACTGAGAGAGAGTTCCAAGAGAAACAGGAGGCCATATTGTCTTCTATGACCTGGTCTTGGAAGTCACAGGACATCACTTCTGATACGGTCAGAAGCCCACCCTGATTCAGAGCAAGAGGACATAGACTTTACCTCTTGGTGGGATTAGTGTCAAAGTCACATCCTACGAGATTATGTGGGATGAGAGATATTATTGTGGCCATTTTTTGGAAAATACAATTTATCTAGATTCAAACTACTAAGGGAGAAGAAAGTATTTGAAAATCTCCAAATATATGGTCTTTTTTTACCTTAGCCATTATGAGAAATGGGTAGGATTAGAAAGATCTGGCTCTGAATCCTGTTTGTAATATTCCCTGTCTTCGCATCTATGGACATGTCATTTAGCTCTTTTTAAACTATTCGTGAAATGAAAATATTGATACACAACTCATAGAGTCTGTAGTGAGAAAACGTACTTTGAAGTACTGAGCATAGTCTCTGACTCATATTAGTCAATAAATGATAGTTTTAAAAAAGACAAGGCTAACTGTGATACCACTGTTTATATTGTTCCGGAAGTTCTAGCCCAGCGATTTTCAAGTTTATTTTTAGGAGTAGAACTCTTTTCCCCTCATAAATTCTTTCGCAGAGCCCCAATGTAGAAAACCAACAAAAGCTTAGCTCTGAACTGTGAAGCAAGGATGGGGCGCCTGAGCTCTACTTGCTGGTTTACCCTACCTCCCACGATGAGACAGAGGCTCACCTCAGATATTTTCAAAACCACTGGTGCAGTCCACATAATAACACGGAAAAGGAAAAGAATTGGAATAGCTATTGGAAAAGCTATGGTGAATTTATCTTCCCTATCTCTGACAGTATGATGTCTATGTAGAAAAGTGAGAACAACTTAAAAATGAATGGAACTGAGAAAAGAACTCAGTATGGTGGCCAGTATATATATATAAATATGCATACACACACACACGTATATATACATGTATATATACACATATACCTATATGTATACATATATATATACATACAATTCATATATATATATATACGAAGATCAACAAAATTCTTTTTTCTTTTTTTTGCGGGGAAAGATTTTCCCTTAGCTAACATCTGTTGCCAATCTCCTTTTTTTTCTCTCCCCAAAGCTCCCCAGTGCATGGTTGTATATCCTAGTTGTAAGTCCTTCTAGTTCATCAATGTGAGTCGCCACCACAGCATGGCAGCTGACAGATGGGTGGTGTGGTTCCAAGACCGAAAACAAACCTGGCTGCGGAAGCAGTGAGAGCACTGAACTTTAACCACTAGACCATCAGGGCTGGCTCAACAAAATTCTTATATTAATTCATTCAATAGATATTTATGTTTCATGTGTGTGCTAATAACTGGGGATCCAATGGTGAGAGGGATGGACAGATCCCCACTGTTGAACTTATGCTCTGAGGGAGGAAACAGATGCTTGACTAATTACCGATCAAAATCAGTGCTGGAAAGCAAATGGCATTTATTTGTTTACTTTTTATTGTTTTCCTCCTGCCCCCACTGTCTTGCAGGTCCAATCACAAGTGGCAATAAATTTTACACAAGAAATAAAGCATAAGGCTGAGATAGCAAATTAAAGAAGCTGGAGGAGGAAAGTCTATGGAAGAAAGATTCAGGCTGATGCTTGAAGGACAGAAATGGGTGAAGAGTGTGCAGAGACAGTTGAGGCAGAGAAAACATGGGCCACATTTATGAGGTGAGGAGACCCTTGGCATGACCAGAAACCAAGGAACAGAAGTCTGGAGACTAGGAAGTGAGGAGAGAGTGGACAAGATGGGGATGGAGATGCAGGAAGGGCCAGTCAGATCGTAGAGGATTCTGGAGGCTAGGGTGAAAAGTTTGAATGTTATTTAATGTGACGGGAAGCCAATGAACCAAGGAGGGAAGTGACAGGAGCAACTCAGCATTTTAATACAGCTCTCTCTGTCTCTCTGTGTGGAGTGGACTCCAGCAGGGGACCCACTAGAAGGTCACTAGGCCGTCAGGGGAACAGTGATGGTGGCTTTGGCTAGGGTGGGCAGTGCAGATAGAAAGCAGTGAATGAATCCAAGCTATGTGGGAAGGGGCAATAGCAAAAACTGTGGACAAATTGCATATGGGGTTTCAAGGAAAGTGCAGTATCATCGTAAGCTTTTTGGACGTCCAAACAAATCTGATGGACACACAGCCCTAGTGAGATAGGGAGTAAAGGAGAACGAGTGAGTCTTTTCTTCTGACCCAAACTTGAGACCTCCACTCTCAGGGAGGATTCCAGGTGTACAGAAAAAGGGCACTGATATTTACGTACAATAATATGAGAATGCAGCTCTGCACCTGGGGATCATAGTTCAAGCGAAACCCTAGACTCTTGGTCTGAAACAGCCTAGTGCTAAACTTGGATCCCCTGTGGTGTTCAGTCAGGGCAGCGGAAGGGACGTCGTAATACAATACAGCTTGACCTGGCATCCCCTTACTGGAAGGAAGATGGTTGATGGCTTTATTCTCTCATCCCTCCCAGGATCCAAAAAAACTTAGTTTCCTAAACTGTCAATTTCATTAATAAAATTCACATAAAGTACTTGTCTTAACAAGCAAAACTATAAACTCTTCTTTCCTAACACCTGATTTGCACGTTTTCTTGTATTTATATTAGCAGGTGAAATATAGTAGGGACCCTCAGTCTTTCCAGATCTGTGACAGTATGTTTTGACTAAATGAATAATCAAGTTATTATTCAAGGTTTTTGCCTCAATTCTCTCATCTATAAAAGTGATGGACTGGATAATATATAACGTATACATAAAATAATTTCTCTACTTCATTATGTTCATGTGGTTGGCAAGCTAAGGATGAGAATTTGCATCTTGCGTATCTTTGTACCCAACGAGAGCTGTGATGGTCATAAAAGCATAAAATCTTGTACTTGAGGAGAATTTAGTTACTGCCTTTAATTTATTCTTTATCTATTAATGTAGTCATTTGTTTGATAGATATTGATCAAGGATCAATAAATATTTATCAAACAAATGAGTATATGAATAAATAAATAGGAGGATAAACTAAAGGTGATATCAAAATCATTTTTCAGCATTAAATTTTATAGTTTTATGGCTATAATGGTTCATAAAATCTTTTAGGAGTGGAAACCTTTACAGACATAATTGGGTTAGAAGCTGTGTTCATGCTTCACGTCCATAGATCTTACATCAGTCATAGTTGACCTAGACACGAGGAAGTAGGCTCTAGAATCTGACAGAACTGGCTCCAAGCCTCAGCTTCACCTTTGACCTATGCGTGTGACCTTGGACAAGTTACTTTATTTCTCTAAACTTCAGTTTCTTCATGTAAAACATGGAGATTATAATAGAATTGATTTCAGAGTGTTATTGTGGGGATTAAATGAAAACATAGCATAGTTTCTCGTTCATAATGAATATCTGGTGAGTTTAAAACATTATTAAATGACTTACAGGTTATTATTTTATAAGCTTTGGAGCCCAGTAACAGCATCATCACCTATGTCCCCATCCCTCTAGCAAAATAACAATGTTGAGCATTTAAATAGGAGCAGGCATTCAACAGTCCAAGTTGGCCAGAACAGAACTAAACTGGTTTGGATGGTCATTGAAACAGATTAAAATCAGCTTAGCCACAGAACTTAGAGATACCTATTGAGATGATACATTCTGTAAATGTTCACTTTCACTTTACAGAGTGCTTTTTCTTTTTTTAAATCATAGCAGAGAATTTCTCTCTCTCTCTCTTTTTTTTAAAGCTTTGCTTTTTTTTGGTGAGGAAGATTGGCCCTGAGCTAACATCTGTTGCCAATCTTATTCTTTTTTTTCCTCCCCAAAGCCCCAGCACGTAGTTGTATATCCTAGTTGTAAGTCCTACTGGTTCTTCCATGTGGGATGCCACCACAGCATGGCTTGATGAGCAGTATGTAGGCCCGCACCCAGGATCTGAACCTGCAAACCCTAGGCTGCCAAGGCAGAGTGCACGAATTTAACCACTAGGCAACTGGGCCAGCCTCTACAGAATGTTTTTCTTTGTGTTATCTGTGTAATTTGCTCAGCAAATTCTTGAGATAGGTATTAACATTTTTATATCACTGTTGAATAAGCAGTTTTTAAAAATTAAAGTGATTTGTCCAGTTTTTAAAGTAACTAGAACCCAGAACTTTTGAGGGCAAAGCTAGTTTTTGCGACCACAGCTCTATCTTGGGAATCCACAACCATATTAGTTCTGTGCTGTGAAACACATCCCTCAGGAAAGTGAGAAGTTCTGATCTTTACCCAGATGTTTTATCTAGGATACCATATATTCCATTCACTTCTCATTTGCTTGGTGCCTAAGACCTTTTACTAGTAAATAACAGAATATGTTTAGTCCCCCAATTTAAAAAAATAAAACACTGACCGATCACAACAGGTAATCCGTGTGTGTTCTCTGTGCAAAGTTAGGCACTTGAGAACATTCATTTATTCATTCACTCATGCATTTTTCATCGTATTCCAGAATGGTGTTTTTCTTTTTCTTCTGCTATTTCGCGTGGCAATTAGAGTATTATACTTTTTTAGAATTACTTTTTTCATTTGTTTAAATTACACAAATTAAAATATAAAGAAAAGTCAGAGAATAATATAACATTCATGAACCCACTACCCAGCATGATCATTAATATTGTGCCTTATATGTTTGATAATTTTTTAAAGAAATAAAATGTTACAGCTACTGTTGAAGTTAATGGGAATCCTTCCCATGCACATTTTTAAGTTTCCAGAGCATGTTTACTCCATAAACACTATAAAGTCTCTTACTCTGTGCATCCTTCTGCAACTTGCTTTCTTCATTCAACAGTGTTTTCAAGATTTACCCATGATATACAAATAGATTGTTTTGTAATTTCAAAAGATATGTAATGAATATACCACTATTTATTTGTTCATTCTCTGGTTGGTGGATATTTACATTGTTTCCAATTTTTTGCCACTAAAACAATCCTTAGGCAATAGCAGCCATTCTCTCAGGTATGCTCCGAGAAGTGGAATTCTGGGCCAGACAGTGTGTGTATCCTCAAATGCAATAGGTCTTTTCAAGTTGCATTTCAAACTATTGTTTGCACTTTAACCAGAACATTTTACATCAGAGGTTTCATTGCCCTGTCTATTCACCGACACCTAATTTTTTAGTTTTTGTCAATTTTATGTAAATCAAATGGTATAATTTATCCTGTATTTCCCCAATTACTAAGGAAGTTGAACAACTTTTTATGTGTTTATATGTCATTTGGGTTTTTGCACTGTTCATACGTTCAATTGCATTACTTGGGTCTTTCTTGTTGATTTCTAGGAGTTCTATGCATATCTTCAATATCGATCCTTTGTTGGCTTTGTGAGTAACAAATGTCTTCCACCATTTGTGTTGGGTTTTCACTTATTTGTAGTATGTAGTTGAACAGGAGTTCTTGCTTTTTAATGTAGACAACAATTAATCTTTTCTTATATGGTTTGTGCTGTTTTATTTCTACAAGAAATCTTTTTTTTAACTCTTAGGTCATAAAAGCTTACTCCTCTATTATTTTCTAAAAATTTCAACATTTTGCCTTATGCAATTAGTTCTTTTATGCATCTGGAATTTGTTTGTGTCTGATATGATATAGGAATCTTATTTTTGTAAAAGGATACTCAATCATTCCAACATCATTTTTAAATTGTCCATTCTCTCTCACATGCTAAGTTTCAATATACATGTTGATTTGGTTATGGTTAGGGTTAGAGGGATAGGGTTAGAGAGTTAGGGTTAGGGTTAGGGTTAGACTGTGAGGGTTAGGGTTAGGGTTAGAGGGATAGGGTTAGACAGTTAGGGTTAGGTTTAGTGTTAGGATTAGGGTTAGGGTTGTGGTTAGAAAGGATAGGGTTAGAAAGTTAGGGTTAGGATTAGATTGTTAGGGTTAGGCAAAAGTTCTTTCATTGTTTTACTATTTTTTTCCTTAGACTTGGGTCCATATCACACTATTTTCTTTATTATAAATTCTAATATCTGATAGAACAGGTTTCCTCTTTTTTTCTCCCTACTTTTATAAATTGCTTTCTACTTTTTCAGATTCCTTGTTTCTTACACTTTTCCTGTGAATTTTAGACTTGGTGTTTGAAGTTCCTCAAGCACTCTTACTGGACTTTGTTAAAATCTCATTGGATTTATTGTTTGAATTACCATCTTTAAAATATTAAATATTCCAGAATTTGAATATGGTATCAGTCAGATGTAAGTGCAGAAAATTACAACCCTGTAGGTATTTTAAGCAGAAAGGAATTTGATACAGAGCGTTAATCGATGGCTAGTTTCCTGGAGCAAGTGTGCATTTGTTTTATTTTGTTTTGTAGTTTTCCAATCTGTGGTGGCATGGGTATTGGCTATTTTTGTTTCTTTTTTATTTCTGTTTATTTTCTGCATTGTTATCAGAGAATGATATTGATTCTTTCGTGTTCATTGAAAACATCTTTGTTGCTTACAGGATCATCAATTTTAATGAATGCTTTATGAGAGTTTCCAAATAAGTGTGTCCTATTTATTGTGTATAGGGTCCTATGAATGCTCTTTCGATCAAGCATATGAATTATACCCTTAAGTGCTCCATATCTTTACCAATTTTTTGTCTGTTTGACCAATCCATTTCTTAGAAAAGAGCCTTAAAGTGTTCTAATATGATTGTGAATTTGCTGGTTTCTCCTTGTACGTACTGATGACAATTTTTGCCATACTATTTGAGATTATGTTGTGAAATGAATATAAATTTAAGCATTCAGAATTCCTGAAGAGTTCTGTTCTTTATCATTAACTCATGAACTTCTTTCTATTAATTTTTTTCTTGCCTAAAAGTCTCTTTTGTCTGATATTTTTAGAGCCACACCAGCTTCCTTTCGTTTAGGGTTTGCTTGTGTATATTTTCCATACCTTTACCTCTACATTTTCTGAGTAATTATACTTCAGTTATGTCTCCTATAAACATATATAACTGGGTTTTCTCAAAATTTCTATTTTGAATAATTTCAACTATGCAGAAAATTTGAAGCAATAGAATAAAAATATGCCTACCCTTCACTTAAATTCATCAATTGTTTATATTTTGTTACTTTTGCTTTTTCTATCCATATATCAATTACACAAATTTTTTTTACCAAACTATTTGAACATAAATTGCAAGTATCATGCTATTTCACTCCTAAATTGAATTATTTATGCTAACTTGCACACATTCCATAATGCAAATTATACAACATAATTATATATTATATAATACACACACTCATGTACACATTTTAATCATTTAAAATTTTATTGCTGAGTAGTACTTCATTGACAGATATGTCACAATTTCTTTTATCAATTCACCCATTGACAAACTGTTTGTACCATTTACATTCCTACCAGCAATGTATGAGAGTTCTGTTTCTTTCACATACTTGCCAACACCTGCTTTGATCAATCTTTTTAATTTTAGCCATTCTAATAAGTGCATAGCAGTACCTCACTGTGATTTTAATTTACATCATCCTAATAACAAACGATGTTGAGTATCTTTTCACATTCTTATTTGCCACCAGTATATCTTCTTTGGTGAAACGTCTGTTTAAATATTTTGCCCATTTTTACTGGTTTGTTTTCCTATTATTGCATTTTGAAAGTTCATTCCACTGAATTTTAACATGCACAGGAGACCAAAACAATCAGTGTCTCTTATCTACCTCCTAAACAAAACTCTAACCTTACCCTCCCCAGTTTTAGGATTTCGTTGTTTAGAATTTTAGTTCCACTTTGTTTTTATACGTCTATTTGTCTATTTCCTCCCCACCTATCCACTCCATCTCCTAATCTCTCCATTCTCTTCTTTTGGAAATCCAGTAGAAACATTTGACCTTTTCGATGTATATTTCATGTCCCTTAATTAAACTTTCATGTTTTCCACATTTTTATATCTGTCTGCTGCTTTCTGGGGAATTTCCTCATAAGCCACTTTCTTATTCTCTTATTTCTCTTGAACTGTGACAGGACAACTATTTACCTCTCTTTAAGTTTCTAATTTTAATGACGATGTTTTTCATTGGTAGAAGCTCTATTTGGCTCTTTTCAAATTCATTTATCTTTTTCTTAGTGTTTTGTTCTTTTATTATGGTTTCTAGATCCTCTTTTCTTTCTTTAATTATCATAAATACATATTAAATAAATGACTCATATTAGTCTGTTACCTGTAATTCTTTGGTTCTGATTGTCCTGTTTGCACATCTGCTAACTCTTTCACACAGAGAGTTGTTTCCTTAGGCCTCCATAACTCACTTTTGTACATGCATCTTCTGTGGGTGTTCTTGCTTGGGTAATTCCTCGTGTCCTAGTTGTGAAAGTGTCCCTGGTCTTGATTCTGGCAGAGTCCCAGGGGTTTCTATGGTCCCGAATCAGATTTTGCGTTAATTTATCTCCTTGTGGCTCCCATACAGTGCGGGTAACACAAATTTAGATCCCATCTCTGGCATTGGCTTGGGGTCTGGTTTCTTCCAGTTACATTTTTCTTGTTTCTACCTAGTGCTTCAGGAAAAGTATGAACCTCCTGGAGGGCTCCATGGTCTACAGATGGGATTTCCTGGTTTCCTTGGAATGGAAGGGATAACTTTTTGAGGATCCAGGCTTTATGAAGGAGTCCCCGCTTCAACTTCTCACCAGTTGTGGCCCAGTGCCATTCTTCAGTCCATGTGTGAGTATTAGAACCCCAGCCCTTATAGCATCTGTCTGTTGAGATTTTAGGAAGCCCCAAATATATTCCTCTCTTCCCTACCTGTGTTCTGAATCAATTTAGAGACTGATGCTAAAGGCAGACAAGGGAGATTAGCATGTCACCTTTATTACAATAATGCAGTTTCTAGAATAGAACTTGGGTCCTTGGCAACAACAGAACTACAGCACTCTGCCTATAACCAAACTTGCTCCTCAGGCACAGGCAGCATTGAAAAATCTCAATTCTGGTGGCAGAGCATGACCTCTTGAATTTACTATATAACCGAGGGCAGACGAGAATGCGTATTTTTGACAAGTAGACAGGTGCCAAAAAGGAGGAGCCAGATGGGATTAATCTAGACACACCTAGCAGTCCCTTCTCCCAAACTTACCAACCATTTAAATCACCCCTCCTCTCCTGAGAAAGAGTGAGTGAACGAGTGAGGCCAGAAGCATTACTCTAAAGGAAGGAAGTTCCTCCACACAGAAACATGGGGTGGAGGGGGTGGGGTGGGAAGTAGTCGTCCCTTCTAATGACATCTGGGGGCTTGTGTTCCCAGCTTTGATTCTCTCTTCCCCTTCTGAAATCTGGAGTGTACCTTTTCTTTATTTTCAGCTAAAGATTTAAGACTATCTTTGGTATATTTTCTCTAGCATTTCTATGTTTGAGGCCAGGAGCTTCAGCTGTCATGCTGCTGGAAGTTCCTCTAGAGAGTGTCTCTTACAAAGGAAACAGGCAGGCCTATTACAATAGGCAGGTGCTGAGGGAGAACACGCCTTTCTAGACCTCATTCCAAGCCTTTTCTAGACCTCTGAGATTGCACAAAATAACTATTTCCTAATATGATCCTTTCTTCATTAACTGTAATAAAGTAAACACAGGTATAAATCTCAACATACCTAAATATATATTTATTTACCTTCTGAATTTAGTAGGTAAACACTTTTAAACACATGTAATAAATACAATTTAAATTTCCCGCTTTATATCTTATATCTTGCATAACGTCATTTATACTCTTATCTTCATTAATCTATTGCCATATAGTGATAAAGGTGTAGCTTCATCAAAGCTCACCTTCATAATGGGATTCCTTGAAGATATTGGAAAATACTTCATAACTAATGGTATTTGATGAAATTGCTTTTTTTAAGCAATTGAATTTTAGTTTAAATATAACATAGTTGTTATAAAGAAGAGAGAACTTAAAGGGCATTATAAAAACATTAGGAAAGTATGTCTCTGATCTCTTGTGCATTTAGTCCAGGGAAAAACCACCTCCCTCCTCCCATCCTCACAAAACAAGACCGAACCAGCATTTGATTGGATAAAGACGTAACTTATCTATGCTGCCATGTCTGATCTTATTTCTCTTCTTGGAAATTGGTAGAAACATAGAGTTTGCCACCAACTTCAGGGCTTTCTTTCAAGTACAGAAGGAGAAACATTTCAACATAGTGATGTAAAACAAGTGGAAATTTTTAGTGAACATTTACTTTGATAGGCATTGTGCAAACATGTTCCACGTTCATTTTAGGTAGTCACCTCCTCCATTCTAACTGGTGGCACAATTCATACCCCATTTTACAGATCAGGAAACAGGGGTTTCCAGAGTTTATTGGCATCCATGTGCTGATACGTTGTTTTGAAGTTTACACTACCTACATTATTCAAAGCCAAGTACAGTCTGCTGGTAGGAAATACAGTAATACCCAAGGGGCCTGAGGGAACAGAAAGATGCTTGAGTTGTGCAAAGATCTGAATTATGCAAGCTGCAGAAATCCTGGGTGGAAACCATGATATCTTTTAGATCATGTTTCACCCTCTAGGGTGGTAACTTACCCTGTAGATCCATTATGCGTTAGGTTCCTTAACTGTGTTTGTGCCATGGACCCCCTTGGGCTTCTGGTGCATTCCACGGACCCCCTTCTCAGAATAATGTTTTTAATGCATAACAGAACGAATAGAAATTATAGCGAAATATGCCCCTGAGAGTTTCAAGCATTTCTGTCCATCTCACCTCCTAAGTCTGCCAAAGCGCTCAGAGAACTTCCTTACTTGCTTCAGAGAAGGGAAAAAAGACACCCAAGCAGGTTTGGAAGGTATGCGGGTGGGGAGGAGTATGAGATGGGCAACTGAGGTGTTTCTGAGAACACATTAGTGTTTTCTTTTTCCCGTCGGTCTAAAAGCCTTCCCACTTCCCTAGCTCCTCCATCTTCTCCCAGATCAAGTCCAATTTTTCACTAGTTTTACTTCTTTTCCATCCACCCCGTGTCTTGCTCAGCCCCGCCCACTTTTCTAGACCCGCCCCTCCCCGGCTCTGCCTCCCTCTAGGCTCCTCTTTCCCCATAAAGTCCCGCCACCTCTCCTATCACTCCTCCGTTCCCTGCCAATCACGCTGGCCCCTCTCGCCCGGGCCCCGGACCTGTACCGAGCCTGTCGGCGGCCTAGCCTGCTGGCCGAGGAGCTGCGGCTGCGGAAGGATGGCCGGGGCGGTCAGCGGGTTCTCGGAGGAGCAGTTCTGGGAGGCCTGCGCCGAGCTCAAGCAGCCCGTGCTGGCCGGCGCCGACTGGGAGCTGCTGATGGAGGCCTTGGGCCTTCGCTTCTACCGGCTGCGGGACCAGGTAGCGGCCTGCCCGGCTGAGGCCCACAGGGCTGCCGTCAGCCGGGCCAGCCTCCCCGCCGGGAGGGTGGAGCTGCAGCCGCGGAAGTCAGGCCCGGGGCGGGCCTTCTGCTGCGGGGAGGAGCGAGCGCAGGGGCGAAGCCTCCGTCTGACTTAGCCCTGGGCAGATCGCGGGGGGCTGAGAGGGCTTCAGAAATCAGCCTCAGGTCTGAGGCCCGACGGGGAAGCGGTTTTTCAGAAGTTAATGATAAAATTAGAAAGTGGGTCTGCTGATTCTTAGCCCCACGCGCTTGCCCGTGGGAGACATGGATCAGCCTCCCGGGTGGGTGCCAATGGTGTGTGTGTTGGGGGCGGGGGCAGTATCCTCGGGTTTGAACACAGGTGGGAAAGAGGCTGGACTTCTCAGAGACTGGATGAACAGGGTGGCAAGTGTGTGTGGACAGGCGTGTGGCGAGAGGGACCTACTATTATCTCTAGTCGTTTTGGTGACTGGCTGCTTTTGGCTGCTGCCCCTTCCTTGTAAGCTGCGCTTGATAACTTTAGTCCGAAGCTTCAGGGAGAAAGCAGAGGAGGAATGGAGGTGGTTATTAAGCAAGACCCGGGGTGTTCTCGGAGTCCTTTGGAACCGGATAGCCATCTAGGTGGAAGGATCGCATTGCACCTGAGCCCTGTCATCAGTTGCTCTGTGTGGTAGTAGTTGTATGGCAAATAGGTTAAAAGTGACCTTTAGGCGAGGTAAGTGCAGTTGAGGTTTCCTGGCAGAGGACCAGAGTATTACAGGGTTAGAGCAGGGAGGAGCTCTGAATGTCCAGGGCCATTGGGTATCACAAGATGAACAAGAGGCTCACGGTGTGGAGCAAGCAGAATTAATTTCCTCGTGTAATTGCAACGGTTACCTTGGTGCAAAAAATGCACTTGTTTTCAGACAAAATCGTTTTATCTTCTCTCCGTCCATTTCATTTTCCTTATCTGCCGCCTCCAGGCACTTGCCTAGTTTTGTCAGTTGGACCGCTCAGACATGTCTGCCATCTGGCTGCTTCCCTTCCCCTTCTTTCCTTTATGTTTGTCACTTTAGGTGTCACCTCTCACCAGAATTGCAGTGACCTCTTAACTAGTGTCCCGTCCCCCTCTCTGATCCCTTCCATCCTACACATTACAGATCAAGCACCTGAAAGAGAGGCTGTGATCTTACTGCTCTCCTTTCAGTGCACTGTTGATTGCAGAACTAATAATAATAACCTTTGTAACAGCGAACTCATTTTGTGCTTTCTTATGTTCCAGACACAGTGCTTTGCAGGTGCTGACTTACTCAACCCTCACATGAACCCTCACGTAAGGTACTACGATATGATTACTACCTTTGTACCTATGTGGAAAGGAATATATGGAAAGGTTACGTTGATAGCTCAAGATTCAAACTGGGATCGGGACTCAGCTGACCAGCGCCAGACCTGTGCCGTAAACACGCTCCTGCATTGTCTCTCTGAAAGAAGGCAAATGCTGCCAGGTGGGCTCCACAGAACTAGTTTGGTCCCAACTCACATTTCCAGCTTTAGCTCCCATGACTCATCCATACATCTCCTTACAACATCATCCATACAACCCAGACCACTCCACCTCCCTCCCTGCATTGGCCTGTGCTGTTTTGCTTTTGTGCCTTTTGTCCCACAACATCCACTGCCTGTGTGCCAACACAGAGTGACCTGCTTTGTATTGTGCGTTGTGTGTTGTTTCCATTGTGTATTGTTCTGTAGCAGGGCCCACCTCCCTCTTGTGGGGAGGATGTGAGTGGTATTCTGAATAGTTCTTCTCCCTGTGAACCCTACTGTAAGACAGGACTCATTTCGACCTGTTCTGGGAATGAAGGTAGGCATGGTACACTGATGTAAGTTACAAGTGCTCCCAGAGAACTTTGATAAATTTGGAGGGCCATAAGATTCCCGTAGGTGTGCCCTGGAGCCTCAGCAGCTGGGATGGAGTGTCATTGCCCCATAGTCACTTTGGTCTTCATTTTACTAAAATGTTAAGAGCCCTGTTGAATCCAAGTAAAAGCCCTTTCCTAGAACCCTCAGTGGGTTCTAGCATTATCCAGCATTTTGCTAAAACCTCATTTTCTGACCCACTTTGCTAAAACCTCATTTTCTTTCCAGGTTGACTCCCATCCTTTACTTTCTCCCTGGAAGAGAATTCCATCTAATCTCGTTAGTCAATCTTTTCTTCTGAACACTGCTCTACATCACAAGTGAATTCAGCTTGTTCCACACTATGCCTATTCCAGTCCACCAGGCTGGCTGCTCCCTGAGAAATAACCTACTATGTGTCTGGATCATGTGTAGTCATCTATGATTGGCTAAGAAGCCATAGTGAGCTGTGATCATGATCTAAATGATGATATAACAAAGTTACTATTACAGGTTTTGAAACCACTGAAATAAGTGTAGAGGCACTTGAAAGAGTTTTCATTGTAACAAGTAAATTATATTTTAAAATAAAAAAAATATTGTGGCTTCTTCTTAGTAAACACAATTCTGATCTTGTTCTTGGACAAATTGCTACTTTTGATATATAATGTTTTGATACTTTTTCATTTTCTCTCTTTTTATTAAATGATAGAAATTTAAACTTAGAAAGGTTCATCAAAACCATTCTGTCCAACACCATCATTTTTTCCTTTGTTTTCTTTATTCTACTTTCTTTGCCTACTCTGTTTCCTTCTCTTCTTCTCTTTTTCCCTCCCCAGGTTGTAACGGTAATAACTTAGCTTTACATGGTGTGTTAATTTACAAAATGCTGTCGCATACAAGTTTTCATTTATCCCTCTCAAGAAATCTGGAAGATAGGCAGGTGCAGGATTATTTCCTATTTTACAGATGGAAATAAGACTCCGAGTTGTTAAGTGAGTCACATAAGATCTCATAACTAGTAACTAGACATCAACCAGTCTACTACTTTGATAAACTCAATACCAAATATACAGCTTGTTTCAAGGCAAGAACTGTATTCTCTTTTTTTTTTTTTTTTTTGAGGAAGATTAGCCCTGAGCTAACTACTGCCAATCCTCCTCTTTTTGCCAAGGAAGACTGGCCCTGAGCTAACATCCATTCCCATCTTCCTCCACTTTATATGTGGGACACCTACCACAGCATGGCTTTTGCCAAGCGGTGCCATGTCCGCACCCGGGATCCGAACCAGCAAACCCAGGGCCACCAAGAAGCAGAACATGCCCACTTAATCACTGCGCCACCAGGCCAGCCCCTGTTCTCTTTCTGGAAGCTAAGCAAAACTAGTCCAGAGCTGCCATGTGGTATTGTGGGAAGAGCATGGGTTTTTGAGGTGAATAGTCCTGGGTTAAAATCTAAGCTCAGCACTGCTATCATTCATTTATTCCTTCAGGAAATATTGATCAAGTGCCTCCCATGTGTTAATGCCCTCGCAGGCAATGGGATGAGCAGGGAACAGAGGATGGAGCTGCTGCCTCAGTGAGTGAGCTCCTTGAAGAATGAACCATATTCACTGATGAGAATAAACCCATACTATATAAGAAAATGCCAGGTGAAAAATGCTGTGAAGAAAGTAAAGTGCAATAAAGTCACAGAGATGGTGTGGCAGGGGTAGCCAGGGGCGATGTGGTGTCTTTTAGATAAGGGAGTTTGGAAAGCCCCTCCATGGAGGTCACATGTAAGTGGAGATAGAAGTGAGGAGAGGTTGAGTCATGCGGGTATCTGGAGGAGAAATGCACCAGAGAGTGTTTCTCAAAGCTCAAGGACATGAGCATCACCAAGCCCTACCCCAAGTCTCAGATTTACGTGGTCTGTGGTGGGGATTAGATAGTCTTTCTGAAAAGCTCTCCTTTCATATAGAAGCTGACTATTCTGTTCTCTACATTTGTGTATGTTTGAAGTGCTTCAAAATAGAATGGATTTTGTTGTTGTCGGTTTGTTTGTTTGGCCTTGTAAGTAATTTATTTATTTATTTTTAAAAATTATTTAAGTATTTAAGTATTTTGAGATCATATTGGCTTATAACATTGTATAATTTCAGGTGTACATTATTGTTTATCAATTTCTGCATATACTGTGTCATGCTCACCACCAGTAGTCTAGTTTTTATCTGTTGCCATACATATGTGCCCCTTTACCCCTTTTGCCCACCCCCAAAGCCTCTTCCCCTCTGGTAACCACTAATCTGTTCTCTTTGTCCATGAGTTTGTTTATCTTCCACATGTGAGTGAAATCACGTGGTCTTTGTCTTTCTCTGTCTGGCTTATTTCACTCAGCATAATACCTCAAGGTCCATTTGTGTTTTTGCAAATGTCACAATTTTGTCTTTTTTATGGCTGAGTAGTATTCCATTGTGTGTATATACCTCATCTTTTTTATCCATTCATTCAGTGATGGGTACTTAGGTTGCTTCCACATTTTGGTTATTGTGAACAATGCTGTGATGAACAGAGGGATGCAAAAATCTCTTTGAATTGTTGATTTCATGTCCTTTGGTTAAATACCCAGTGGTGGGATAGCTGAGTCATATGGTATTTCTATTTTTAATTTTTTGAGGAATCTCCATACTGTTTTCCATAGTGGCTACACTCATTTGCATTCCCACCAGCAAGATATGAGGATTCACTTTTCTCCATATCCTCTCCAACATTTGTTATTTTTTGTCTCGTTAATTATAGCCATTCTGATGGGTGTGAGGTGATATCTCATTGTGGTTTTGATTTGCATTTCCCTAATAATTAGTGATATTAAACATCTTTTCACATGTGATGGCCGTCTGTATATCTTCTTTGGAAAAATGTCTGTTCATATCCTCTGCCCATTTTTTAGTTGGGTTGTTTTTGTTGTTGAGTTATATGAGTTCTGTATATACTTTGGAAATTAATCCCTTCTTGGATACATGATTTGCAAATATTTTCTTCCACTTGGTGGGTTGTCTTTTCATTTTGTTCATGATTTCCTTTGCCTTGCAGAAGCTTTTTAGTCTGATATAGTCCCATTTGTTTATTTTCTCTTTTATTTCCCATTCCTGAGTAGACATGGCATGTGAAAAGATACTCCTAAGACTGCTGTCAAAGAGTGTACTGCCTATATTTTCTTCTAGGAGTTTTAGGGTTTCAGGTCTTACATTCAAGTCTTTAATCCATTTTGAGTTAATTTTTGTCTATGAGACAAGACAATGGTCTGCTTTCATTCCATGGCACATGCCTCTCCAGTTTCCCCAACACTGTTTATTGAAAAGACTTTCCTTTCTCCATTGTATATTCTTGGTGCGTTTGTCGAAGATTAGCTGTCCATAGATGTGTGGTCTTATTTCTGGGCTTTCAGTTCTGTTCCATTGATCTGTGTGTCCGTATTTGTGCCAGTAACATGCTTTTTTGATTACTATAGTTTTGTAATATGTTTTGAAGTCAGGGATTGTGATACCTCCAGCTTTGTTCGTTTTTCTCAGGGATGCTTTGGCTCTTCAGAGTCTTTTGTTGTTACATATAAATTTTAGGATTCTTTGTTCTCTTTCTGTGAAGAATCATTGGGATTCTGATTGGCATTGCACTGAATCTGTCAATTGCTTTAGGTAATATGGACATTTTAGCTCTTTTAATTCATCCAATCCATGAGCATAGAATATCTTTCCATTTCTTTGTGTTTTCTTGTATTTCTTTAATAATGTCTTATAGTTTTTTTTTTTTAGGAAGATTAGCCCTGAGCTAACTGCTGCCAATCCTCCTCTTTTTGCTGAGGAAGATTGGCCCTGAGCTAACATCCATGCCCATCTTCCTCTACTTTATACGTGGGACGCCTGACACAGCATGGCATGCCAAGTGGTGCCATGTCCGCGCCCGGTATCCAAACCGGTGAACCCCAGGCCACCAAAGCGCAACGTGTGAACTTAACTGCTGCGCCACCAGGCCGGCCCCACAATGCCTTATAGTTTTCGATGTATAGGTTTTCACCTCCTTGGTTAAATTTATTCCTGGATATTTTATTCTTGTGATTGTAAATGGGACTGTATTCTTGACTTCTCTTTCTGCCAGTTCATTATTAATGTATAGAAATGCAACTGATTTTTATGTTGATTTGGTCCCTGAAACTTTGTTGTATTTGTTAATTATTTCTATAGTTTTCTGGTGTATTCCTTAGGGTTTTTTATGTATAGAATCATGTCATCTGCAAACGGTGAGAGTTTTACTCCTTCCTTTGCAATTTGGATCCCTTTTATTTCTTTTTTTGCCTAATTGCTCTGGTAAAACTTCCAGTACTGTTTTGAATAGGAGTGGCAAGAGTGGGCACCCTGGTCTTGTTCCTGTTCTCAGGGCTTTCAGATTTTCACCATTGAGTATGATGTTGGCTGTGGGTTTGTCATATATGGCCTTTATTAAGTTGAGGTGCTTTCCTTCTCTACCCATTTTATTGAGAGTTTTTGTCATAAATCGATGTTGGATCTTGCCAAATGCTTTCTCTGCATCTATTGAGATGATTGTGTGATATTTATTCCTCATTTTGTTAATGTGGTGTATCACATTGATTGATTTGCAGATGTTGAACCATCCCTGCATCCTTGGTATAAATCCCACTTAGTCATGGTGTATGATCCTTTTAATATATTGCTGTATTCGATTTGCCAACATTTTGTTGAGGATTTCTGTATCTATGTTCATCACCAATATTGCCCTGTAATTATCCTTCTTTGTGTTGTCCTTCTCTGGTTTTGGTATCAGGGTAATGTTGGCCTTATAGAGTGAGTTAGGAAGCATTCTGTCTTCTTTAATTTTTTTGGAATAGTTTGAGAAGGATAGGTATTAACACTTCTTTGGATGATTGGTAGAATTCTCTAGAGAAGCCATTTGATCCTGGACTTTTGTTTTTGGGAGATTTTTGATTGCTGTTTCTATCTCTTTACTTGTGGTTGGTCTATTCAGATTCTCTATTTCTTCTTGATTCAGTTTTGGGAGGTTGTATGACACTAAGAATTTATCCATTTCTTCTAGTTTATGCAATTTGATGGCCTATAATTTTTCATAGTATTCTCCTAAAATCCTTTGTATTTCTGTCATATCTGTTGTAATTTCTCCTCTTTCATTTTTAATTTTATTTATTTGTGCTGTCTCTTTTTGTCTTAGTGAGTCTGGCCAAGGGTTTGTCAATTTTGTTTATCTTCTCAAAGAACCAGGTCTTAATTTCAATGATTTTTTTTGTCTCTATTTCATTTATTTCTGCTCTAATTTTTATTATTTTCCTCCTTCTGCTGACTTTGGGCTTTGTTTGTTCGTCTTTTTCTGGTTCTGTTGTGTGTAGTTTAAGATTACTTATTTGAGATTTTTCTTGTTTGTTGAGGTAGGCCTGTATTGCTGTAAATTTCCTTCTTAGTACTACTTTTGCTGCATCTCATAAGAGTTGGTATGTTGTGTTTTCATTTTCATTTGTCTCCAGGCATTTTTTGAGGTTTCCTTTTATTTCTTCATTGATCCAATTGTTGTTCAGTAGCACGTATTTTAGACTCCACATATTTGTGACTTTCCCAGCTTTTTTCTTGTAGTTGATTTCCAGTTTCATAGCATTGTGGTCAGAAAAGATGCTTGATATGATTTCAGTCTTCTTAAATTTATCAAGGCTTGCCTTGCTTCCCAACATATGGTCTATCTTTGAGAATGTTCCATGTGCACTTGAGAAGAATGTATATTCTGCTCTTTTTGGATGGAGTGTTATATATATCTATTAAGTCCATCTGGTCTAGTGTTATTTAAGGCCACTGTTTCCCTGTTGACTTTCTGTCTGGATGATCTATACATTGATGTAAGTGGGGTGTTGGTGTTCCCAACTATTTTTGTGTTGCTGTTAATTTCTCCTTTTAGATCTCTTAATACTTGGTTTATAAACTGGTGCTCCTGTGTTAGATGCATATATATTAATAAGTGTTATGTCCTCTTGCTGGAGTGTCCTTTTTACCATTGTATACTACCCCTCTTTGTCTCTCATTATATTTTTTTTTATCTTGCAGTATGCTTTGTCTGATATAAGTATGGCTACTCCTCCTTTCTTTTGCATGTCATTTGTTTGCAGTATCATCTTCCATCCCTTCACTCTTGAGCCCATGTTTGTCTTTAGAGCTGAGATGTGTTCCTGGAGGCAGCATATTGTTGAGTCTTGTTTTTTAATCCATCCAGCCATTCTGTGTCTTTTGATTGGTGAATTCAATCCATTTACATTTACAGTGATTATTGATATATGAGAGCTTATTACTGCCATTTTATCTCTTGTTTTCCAGTTGTTCTGTATTTCCATTGTTTCTTTTCCCCTTTCTTTATTTCTTTTTCTTTGAGGAAGATTAGCCCTGAGCTAACATCTGCCCCCAGTCCTCCTCTTTTTGCTGAGGAAGGCTGGCCCTGAGCTCACACCCGTGCCCATCTTCCTCTACTTTATATGTGGGATGCCTGCCACAGCATGGCTTGCCAAGCTGTGCCATGTCTGCACCAGGGATCTGAACCGGCAAACCCCGGGCTGCCAAAGCAGAACATGCGCACTTAACCACTACACCACTGGGCCGGCCCCTCCTCTTTATTTCTGATTGCCATTTCAGTTTGGTGGTTTTCTGTGATGATGTTCTCAGTTTTCTCTTTATTGATGATTTGTAACTCTGCTCAGGTTTTTTGCTTAATGGTTACCATGAGGTTTGTGTTAAATATTTCATATATGAGATAGTCTATTTTCTGATAGCCTCTTATCTCCATTATCCTAAGCAGGTTCCATCCCTTCCCTGTTCCCCTTCTGTGTAACTGTTGTCACAGATTATTCTTTTTTGTGTTGTGAGTTTGTGACTAAGTTCAAGTGTTTATAGTTATTTTTGATGCTTTCTTTCCCTTTATCTTTTATGTTATAATTGTTTGTTACCCTATTCTGTTAGAGAGCTGCAATTTTCTGACCTTGTCTATCTCCTTGCTCAAAGCTTTGTAAACCTTTGCCTTTGTGTTTCAGGTAGGAGGGCTTCCTTTATCATTTCCTGTAAGGCAAGTCTAGTGGTACTGAGCTCCCTCAGCTTTCGGTTATCTTGGAAAGCTTTTGTTTCTCTGTCATATCTGAAGGATAATTTCACTGGATAGGGTATTCTGGGTTGATAGTTTTGGTCTTTTAGTGATTTGAATTTATCATTCCATTCTCTTCTAGCCTGTAAGGTTTCTGCTGAGAAATCTGCTGAAAGTCTGATGGTAGTTCCCTTGTGGGTTATTTTCTTCTCTCTTGCTCTCCTTAATATTTTTTCCTTGTCATTGACTTTTGCTGGTTTTACTATTATATGCCTTGGAGAAGGTCTTTTTGCATTGATGTAATTAGGAGTTCTGTTGGCTTCATGTGCTTGTATGTCCAGTTCCTTTCCCAGGTTTGGGGATTTTGCAGCTATTATTTCTTTGAACCAGCTTTCTGCTCCTTTCTCCTTCTCTTCTTCCTCTGGGATACCTATAATCCTTAGGTTCCTTTTCCTAATTGAGAAGGATATTTCTCAAAGAATTTATTCATTTTAAAAAAAATCTTAGTTCTCTCTCCTTCTCCACCTGAAGCATTTCTAGATTTCTATCTGCGAGGTCACTAATTTCATAAAGTCTAGTCTATTTTTTATGCTTTCTACATTATTTTTTATCTCATTAATTGTGTCCCTCATATCCAGAATTTCTGTTTTAGTTTTTTTTTAGAGCTTCAATCTCTTTGGTGAAGTATTCCTTCTGCTCATTAATTTTATTCCTGATTTCATTGAACTGTCTATCTGAGTTTTCTTGCAACTTGTTGAATTTCTTTATGATAGCTATTTTGCATTCTCTATCAGTTAGATTGTAGTCTTCTGTGATTTGAGGTTTGGTTTCTGGAGAGTTGCCATTTTCCTTTTGTTCTGCAGTGTTACTGTAGTTCTTCATGGTGTTGGATGAATTGATGCTCTGCTGGTGCATTTGTGGTACTAATCACCTTTTCTTATTTGGGTACAGCTTTGGTTACTTCAGTTCTGGTCCCCTGGGTCTCATGTTCCTCCACGGTCTCTCCATGGACTCCGATGTGGCTGTCCCACGCACTACCTATGCTGCTGTTCCTGGGTTCTCTTGGAGTGCTGGTTGCACTGCTGTCAAGGGTTCTGTGTTCACAGGTGTCACTGTAGCTGGCAGGGTCCTGGGGATAGGACTTGTATTCAGCCCTACTGCTGGTAGGTTTTCTCTTCCCACCCTTTCTGCTTGTAGTTGTGCTAGTCGAACTGCTCTGCATTAACAAGGGTTGGCTGCAGCCACTCAGTGGGTCATGCTCACACAGGTGAGGCCACTGTGCTTGGTGGGTGGGTTGCGGCCAGGCAGCTGTGCTTGGTGGGTCTGTTGTGCTCATGCAAACAGGGCACAAGTTGGGTACCTTTCTGCAGGCCAGGCCACTGCATTAGGCGGACAGGTCTAGCCAGGCTGCTGTGCTAGGTGGGCAGGGCTCCTTCACAGGGGCTGGGCCACTGCCCTTGACATGTGGTGTGCCTTTGTGTGAGCTGAGCCACCGCCACTTGGTGGGGAGCATTCATGTGGGTGGGGCTGCCACAGTGGGTGGGTGCACCCATGGGCCACACTATTACTCCAAAAGCATTCATGTGTGGGCTGGGCTGCCCCCACCTCCACTCACAGTCACACCAGCAGCTGTGTAAGGATCCCTGACCTAGATTGCTGTCACTGGTGTGGGGGAGGGGTCCACTCCCTTAGTTCCACTGCTTCTCAGGGGTCCAGTGCACCCACCTTCAGAAGTATAGCTGTGTGGATGTCTCAGGCATACTGTTATGTTGTGCTGGGGATCCTCTATTGGTTAATGAATGTCCATTTGGTTGTAACTTAGAGGAGAGAGGCAGAGGGAACAACTCACTCTGCCATAATGCTGATGTCACTCTTGGCTTTGCTTTTAATGTCTAAGCTTCCCAGGAAATTCAAATGAGCATGCTGGGTTTTTCTTTTTTTTAAAAGATTTTCTTTTTTCCTTTTTCTCCCCAAACCCTCCACTACATAGTTGTATATTCTTCGTTGTGGGTCCTTCTAGTTATGGCATGTGGGATGCTGCCTCAGTGTGGTTTGATGAGCAGTGCCATGTCCGCGCCCAGGATTCGAACCAATGAAACACTGGGCCGCCTGCAGCGGAGCATGTGAACTTAACCACTCAGCCACGGTGCCAGCCCCTGAGCATGCTGGGTTTTAAACCACTGAAGTAGAGGGAACATTGAGTACAAAGTCTCTGAGCCAGGCTGACCTTACCTTGTTTTCCAGGAAGAACCAGAGGCCATAGGACTGGGGGAAACTGAGGCTGTAGAATGGTCAATGTCCAGACCCCACCTTCTACTGGGTGATGTTGGGCAGTTACTTTTTCATTTTGAAATCTCAGAATCCTCATTTGCAAAACAAAGATAATACTTACCTTTCACAATTCTTGACCTTTCAGCAATCCTTGAATGAAATGATATGTGGCAGAGTGGTTCTCAAACTTGAGCATGCATCGGAATCTCCTGCAGGCCATGTTAAAATTCAGAATCCAGGCTCTACTCCCAGTTTCTGATGCAGTGGTTCTGGTGTGGAGTGTGAGAGTTTGCATTATATATTTTTTTCTTTTTTTTTTTTTTTTTTGCATTTTATTTCTAATCAGTTGTCAAGTGATACTGAAGCTACTAGTCCAGGGACCATACTTTGAGAACCACTGATGTATGGGGAGCCTCTAGCATGGTGCTCAGGGGGTTCTGAGATTGAGAGGCAAGAGGGTGCCCTAGAGAGGAGAAGCAATGGAAACTGAAAGGAATGAGTGAGAAAAAAAGAGTATCTTAAGACAAAAGCAATGCCCATTTTAAGACTCCCTTTCCCTCATTTTTAAATTAATGGCCGCTTGGGAATGAATGCAGTGCCAAGAAGTTCCCCAATAGAGAAAGGCCACGGGTCACTTATAAATGCTTTCCCAGTGATCTGCAGTCAGGTCTTGCCTGAGCTTTGGGCTGCATTGCCATGCCAATAGTCACCGTGACATGCCAGTAGGCAATGTGAAACCAGCGTGCAGAAGTTCACATCTTCGATTTAGGCCAAGTAAATGTTGGACTGAAAAGACCTAGCCGATGTCTTGGCTTCTTATGTTTTTAAATCTAAATGTCTGTCACTGTGAGAGGGGACTGCCCATATTGTGTCTTTGTCTTTTCATAGATCTAATCAAAGAGTTTGGTGAGAGCAGACAGTTCTGTCCCAGGGACTGTTCTTTCTATGCTGTTGAACTACTGAAATACTTAGAGCCTGGCATCACTGGGGAACCTCTGTGTTTAGCCAGCTGGGCTGAGAGAAAGTTTGGCCTTTAGGAGGGAGGCACAGATTCCTTCCTATAAGGACAGATTTTCCTCAACAGGTGAGAAGCTTCCACAGCCCTTCCCACAAGTGGGATCATAATCCACTTTGCATGCTGAGCTTCTTTACTTCAGGATTACAAGACTATTCTGCCCCCTTCTTCCACCCTTTACCTCTCTGCTAAGGGAGGAGTAGTTACCAGTGTGATTGATAGGACAATTATTGAACCCAGGACACTTATTGAGCCATATTTTAGTAGTGGGCAGGGCCACCATGTCTTAGAGCTGAGACCCATGTGTGGCATTCCTCTACTTCCTGCCACAGACCAAGGCCAGCACTCTCTCCCTCTCTTCTTTTCCTCTCCCTGAGCATACAACTGGATAGATACGTTAGAGCCTCAGTTCTCCCTCTCCTTACTTCTCTCAGGATGAGCATGTGGTATGAGGCAGTATGAGAATGCTGGGCCCAAGATTGAGATTTGGGAGAATGAGGGAGAGGGGTGGGTAGGACCCTTCACTTCTGTCACCAGGTATAAAGCAAAGCTTCATGCTTTCACCCTGTTTTTCATCCCATCCCTGCATGGAGTTTACAGAAGGTAGCTATTCATAAAGCAAAACTCTGCTGTTCTTTGGGCCTTGGGAACCCTTTGAGAGAAGAGGTGACTTGTAAGGAAGCATTTGGACCTTCTGGATCCTTGGACATAATATCATTCCAATATCTGGGTGAACCAGGAACTGAATCAGGGGCAATTCCAAATGGAAGATGGTTCTTGCCTGGTCTTCCAACCTGCTGTTGACATCAGAGTTACCACCTATGGGTGGAAGGAGAAGTCTAGGAGACTCTCCCATAGGAATAGTTTGTAATTCCTCAAGCTCACCATTCCCTGACATTATTTTGGGAGGCTATTTTACCCTTCAGGGAAATTATGCAAATGAAGATGTTCTTATAAGAAAGGGAGAATTCATGTAAATATGAAACTTTGAATTTTAGCCTGGGACTTTTAATGTGTTTTGAAGACACAGAAAAGCTTATAGATATATAACACTACCTTATCTTGCCATTTAATTTAGGATAGATATGTTTCCATAGCTACCTTTGGGTTCTCTGAATGTACCCTAGTGAAAAGATCACTCCAGAACATTTGCTCATGTTTTCATTCAAGTGGTCTTTCAGGACCTGTTGTGTGCCTGGCATTGTGCTAAGCCCTGGGGATACCTGATGAATAAGACAAAGTTCATACTTTCAAGAAGCTTTAAGACAATGAAACAGGCCCTTTTTCTGTTATGTAGATATGAGTTTCTGACCTATATGACTTTTTTCTCCTTGAAAATCTTCTTTTAACATTTTTTCTGGAGTAAGACTGCTGCTGCTGAATTCCTTCAGTTTTTAAAAATTTTTTTTCACTTCAATAAATTTTATTTGCCAAAAACCACACTAAAAAGTTGAATTTTATATATTTCTTTTTTTTTAAATTTTTTTAAAATTTTTTTTATTGAGTTATTGATAGGTTACAATCTTGTGAAATTTCAATTGTACATTAATGTTTGTCAGTCATGTTGTAGGTGCACCACTTCACCCTTTGTGCCCACCCCCCACCCCACATTTCCCCTGGTATCCACTAAACTGTTCTTAGTCCATAATTTTAAATTCCTCATATGAGTGGAGTCATACACAGATTATCTTTCTCTCGCTGGCTTATTTCACTTAACATAATTCTCTCAAGGTCCGTCCATGTTATTGCAAATGGAATGATTTTGTTCTGTTTTGCAGCTGAGTAGTATTCCATTGTATATATGTACCACATCTTCTTTATCCATTCGTCTGTTGCTGAACACTTAGGTTGCTTCCACGTCTTGGCTATTGTAAACAGTGCTGCAATAAACATTGGGGTGCATAGGACTTTTGGGATTGCTGACTTCAAGTTCTTTGGATAAATACCCAGTAGTGGGATGGCTGGATCGTATGGTAGTTCTATTTTTAATTTTTTGAGGAATCTCCGTACTGTTTTCCATAGTGGCTGCACCAGTTTGCATTCCCACCAGCAGTGTATGAGGGTTCCTTTTTCTCCGCAACCTCTCCAACATTTGTTGCTATTATTTTTAGGTATTTTCGTCATTCTAATGGGTGTAAGGTGATATCTTAGTGTAGTTTTGATTTGCATTTCCCTGATGATCAGCGATGATGAGCATCTTTTCATGTGCCTATTGGCCATCCGTATATCTTCTTTGGAGAAATGTCTGTTCATGTCTCCAGCCCATTTTTTGATTGGGTTGTTTGATGTTTTGTTGTTGAGTTGCGAGAGTTCTTTATATATTATGGATATTAAGCCTTTGTCAGATATATGACTTGCAAATATTTTTTCCCAGTTAGTGGGTTGTTTTTTTGTTTCAATCCTGTTTTCATTTGCCTTGAAGAAGCTCTTTAATCTGATGAAGTCCCACTTGTTTATTCTTTCTATTGTTTCCCTTCTCTGAGAAGGCATGGTATCCGAAAAGATCCTTTTAATACTGATGTCAAAGAGTGTACTGCCTACGTTTTCTTCCAGAAGCCTTATGGTTTCAGGTCTCACCTTTAGGTCTTTAATCCATTTTGAGTTTATTTTGGTGAATGGTGAAAAAGAATGGTCAATTTTCATTCTTTTACATGTGGCTTTCCAGTTTTCCCAGCACCGTTTGTTGAAAAGACTTTCTTTTCTCCATTGTATGCCCTCAGCTCCTTTGTCAAAGATAAGCTGTCCATAGATGTGTGGTTTTATTTCTGGGCTTTCAATTCTGTTCCATTGATCTGTGCACCTGTTTTTGTACCAGTACCATGCTGTTTTGATTACTGTAGCTTTGTAGTATGTTTTGAAGTCAGGGATTGTGATGCCTCCCGTTTTGTTCTTTTTTCTCAGGATTGCTTTAGAAATTCGGGGTCTTTTGTTGCCCCATATGAATTTTAGGATTCTTTGTTCTAATTCTGTAAAGAATGTCATTGGGATTCTGATTGGGATGGCGTTGAATCTGTAGATTGCTTTAGGTAGAATGGACATTTTAACTATGTTTATTCTTCCAATCCATGTACATGGAATGTCTTTCCATCTCCTTATGTCATCATCCAATTCTCTCAGAAAGGCCTTGTAATTTTCATTATATAGGTCCTTCACTTCCTTAGTTAAATTTACCCCAAGGTATTTTATTCTTTTTGTTGCGATTGTGAATGGTATTGTATTCTTGAGTTCTTTTTCTGTTGGTTCATTACTGGAGTATAGAAATACTACTGATTTATGCAAATTGATTTTATACCCTGCAACTTTGCTGTAGTTGTTGATTACTTCTAACAGTTTTCCAATGGATTCCAATGGATTCTTGGGGTTTTCTATGTATAAGATCATGTCGTCTGCAAACAGCGAGAGTTTCACTTCTTCCCTCCCTATTTGGATTCCTTTTATTCCTTTTTCTTGCCTGATTGCTCTGGCCAGGACCTCCAGTACTATGTTAAATAAGAGTGGTGATAGAGGGCATCCTTGTCTCATTCCTGTTTTCAGGGGGATGGGGTTCAGTTTTTGCCCATTGAGTATGATGTTGGCTATGGGTTTGTCGTATATGGCCTTTATTATGTTGAGGTAGTTTCCTTCTATGCCCATTTTGTTCAGAGTTTTTATCATAAATGGCTGTTGGATCTTGTCAAATGCCTTCTCTGCCTCTATTGAGATGATCATGTGGTTTTTATTCCTCAGTTTGTTGATGTGGTGTATCACGTTGATTGATTTGCGGATGTTGAACCATCCCTGTGTCCCTGGTATGAATCCCACCTGATCCTGATGTATGATTCTTTTGATGAATTGCTGAATTCTGGTTGCCAAAATTTTGTTTAGAATTTTTGCATCTATGTTCATCAGTGATATTGGCCTGTAGTTCTCTTTTTCTGTGGTGTCCTTGTCAGGTTTTGGTATCAGCGTGATGTTGGCCTCATAGAATGTGTTAGGAAGTGTTCCATCTTCCCTAATTTTTTGGAATAGCTTGAAAAGGATAGGTATTAAATCCTCTCTGAAAGTTTGGTAGAATTCCCCAGGAAAGCCATCTGGTCCTGGGGTTTTATTCTTTGGGATGTTTTTGATTGCTGTTTCAATCTCTTTCCTTGTGATTGGTCTGTTCAAATTGTCTGCCTCTTCTTGAGTGAGCTTTGGGAGATTGTAGGAGTCCAAGAATTTATCCATTTCCTCTAGGTTATCCATTCTGTTGGCATATAGTTTTTTGTAGTATTCTCTTATAATCTGTTGTATTTCTGCAGAGTCTGTTGTTATTTCTCCTCGCTTATTTCTGATTTTGTTTATTTGAGCTTTCTCCCTTTTTTTCTTTGTAAGTCTGGCTAGTGGTTTGTCAATTTTATTTATCTTCTCAAAAAACCAGCTCTTTGTCTCATTGATCCTTTCTACTGCCTTTTTCGTTTCAATAGTATTTATTTCTGCTCTGATTTTTATTATTTCTCTCTTTCTGCTGACTTTGGGCTTCATTTGTTCTTTTCTCTAGTTCAGTTAGGTGTGCTTTAAGGTTGCTTATTTGGGATTTTTCTTGTTTGTTAAGATGTGCCTGTATTGCAATGAATTTTCCTCTTAATACAGCTTTTGCTGTATCCCATATGAGTTGGTATGGCATGCTATCATTTTCATTTGTTTCCAGGTATTTTTTTATTTCTTCTTTAATTTCTTCAATGATCCATTGCTTGTTCAGTGGTGTGTTGTTTAGTCTCCACATCTTTGTGCCTTTCTCAGCTTTTTTCTTGTAATTAATTTCTAGCCTTATAGCACTATGATCTGAGAAGATGCTTGTTATTATCTCAATTTTTTTAAATTTGTAGAGGCTTGCCTTGTTTCCCAACATATGGTCTATCCTAGAGAATGTTCCATGTGCACTTGAGAAGAATGTGTATTCAGCTCTTTCAGGGTGGAGTGATCTATATATGTCTATTAAGTCCAATTGTTTTAGTTTTTCATTTAGCTCCACTATTTCCTTGTTGATTTTCTGTCTGGATGATCTGTCCATTGATGTGAGTGGGGTGTTGAGGTCCCCTACTATTATTGTGTTGTTTTTAACATCTTCCTTTAGGTCTGTTAATAGTTGCTTTATGAATCTTGGTGCTCCTGTGTTGGGTGCATAGATATTTATAAGCGTTATTTCTTCTTGATGAAGTGTGCCTTTGATCATTATATATTGTCCCTCTGTGTCTCTCTTTACCTGTCTTATTTTGAAATCCACTTGGTCTGATATGAGAATTGCAACACCTGCCTTTTTTTCCTTGCTATTTGCTTGAAGTATTGTCCTCCACCCCTTCACCCTGAGTCTGTGTTTGTCCTTGGGGCTGAGGTGTGTTTCCTGGAGGCAACAAATTGTTGGATCGTGTTCTTTAATCCATTTTGCCACTCTGTGTCTTTTTATTGGAGAGTTCAATCCATTTACATTGAGAGTGATTTTTGATGCATGTGGACTTAATGCTGTTAATCTGTCGCTCATTATCTTGTTTTCCTGTGTTTCTTTTCCTGTGTGCTTTAGACTACCCATTCAATACTGCAATTTCTTATGCTGGGTTTCTTAGATTTTTCCTTACTTATGATTTGTGACTCTGTTCTGTACTTTATTTTAGTGTCTACCTTGAAGTTTGTATTTAGAATCTCATGTATAATATAGTCTGTTCTCTGGTGGTCTCTTACCTCGTTGACCAATACTGATTTAGACCCTTTGCTCTTCCCCTCCTAAATAATTATTTTCATTTTTTATTCCAACTCGTCTTATTCATTTGTAGTTAGAGTGCTAAGATCGTCCTTGTTTTGGTAGTTTCCTTACCTTTACCCTAATGCTATAATTGAATATTTGCTATCCTGTTCTGGTTCTATCTATCGGTCTCCCTAGTCTGTGGATTGTGTCCCCTTTCTCCCTTTTTTCTGTTTTCAAGTATGAGAGCCTTCTTGAGGATTTCTTGTAATGGAGGGCTTTTAGTTACAAATTCCCTTAACTTTTGTTTGTCTGGAAAAGATTTAATTTCTCCCTCATATCTGAAGGAAATTCTTGCTGGATAGAGTGTTCTTGGCTGAAGGTTTTTATCCTTTAAAGCTTTGAATATATCACTCCATTCTCTCCTAGCTTGTAGGGTTTCTGTAGAGAAATCTGCTGACAGTCTGATAGGGGCTCCTTTATAGGTTATTCTCTTTTTTTTCCTTACTTCCCTGAGTATTCTCTCCTTATCATTCCTATTTGCCAACTTTACTACTATGTGCCTTGCAGTAGGTCTTTTTACATTGACAAATCTAGGAGATCTAAAATCCTCCTCTACACACATTTCTCCATTGATCCCTAGATTTGGGAAGTTCTCTTCAATAATTTCGTTAAGCACACTTTCTGCTCCATTTTCCTTTTCCATATTCTCGGGAATTCCTATGATCCTTATGTTCTTACTCCTCATTGAATCCATTATCTCTCGGAGATTCTCCTCATTTTTTTAAATTCTTAGTTCTCTTTCTTCCTCTGTCTGGCGCCATTCAGCCTGTCTATCCTCGATTATGCTAATTTTCTCCTCTATGTTGTCTACATGGGCATTCAGGGAATCCGTATTCTGTTTTATCTGGTCCATTGTGTTTTTCATCTCAAGTAATTCTGTTTGATTCTTCTTTATGATTTCAATCTCTTTTGTGAAGTAACTCCAGAACTCGGCTTGTTTCTCTATCTTTCTCTCTACCTCATTGAGTTTTTTGATTATAGCTGCTCTGAATTCGTTATCACTTAGTTTACCTAATTCCAAGTCCTCAGGACTTAATTCTGGTTTTTATTGTTTTCCTTCTGGTCTGGGGCTTTTATAAATTGCTGGATGGTAGACTGGATGGTAGAGGAGTGGTTTTTTTTCTCATGGTGGTAGAATTCAGTTGCAGTTACAGCCTGTCACCACTAGATGGGGGTCGAGAGTGGCGTGTTAGCTCTCCGCCTTGGGGCAAGATGGCTGCGCCCACTGGCTTTGCCGGGGCGGGGGGGGGGGGGGGGGGGGGCGGGGGGGCTGTTACTCACACGTGCCGGTCTGGGTTCAGATCAGTTCTGTTCTCTGGTCTCCCAAGGCCCTTGATTCATGGGGTCCCCGCAGATGGAAGCTTTCCCCCCATCAGCAGGTGTCCAGTGAATCAGTGGCAGGAGTCCTGGATGATCCCCCGGTCCCGCGGCCCCTGCCCCACTCCTTCCCGACTGGCACCGCAGCGATCACAGACTCTAGGGGAGGGAGCGATGTTCTCTCCTATCGTTCCAGCGCCTTGGAAGGTGTAAGCAAGGTTTATGATCTCCACCTTCTTGGTATTGTAGGTCTCTAATGAGCTGGCATTATGTTTATTCTCTGAAATTCAGTTCTTCCAATCTTTTGTTGTATTTTGGAGGGGAGAGAATCCCGGGTCAGCTCACCCCGCCATTTTGCTCCGCCAACAAAAAATCGAATTTTATATATTTCTTGAGGAAGTAAGGATGGTTAGAAACACAACCCTAATTTTCTCCGGTTTATCATATCTGGAGCTAGAACTACGTGATAGTGGGGAAAAAGTCTGTATTTAGAGTTTAGATACATACATTTCCTTTGTGAGAGATTTTCTCACGTGTAGGTGTTAAATACAGCATTCTAGATTCTGCTCTATTCTTTGGTCTGAATTCCTTCAGTTTTTATTTGTCTGAAAAGTTTTTATTTCTCCTTCACTTTTGATGGACAGTTTTATTGGATATAGAATTCTAGGTCAGTGGCTTTTTTCTTTCAATATATTATGTATTTTACTCCACTTTCTTTTTGCATGAATTGTTTCTGACGAGATGTCTGCTGTAATTCTCATCCTTGTTCCTCTGTAAGTAAAGTGGTCCCCTCTTCCCCCACAGCTTCTTTCAAGATTTTCTCTTTTCCTTTGTTTTCCTGAGTTTGAGTGTGATATATTTAAAATGTTTTGGTATTTATCCTGTATGGTGTGCTCAGGGTTGGCAGGTTTGATTTGAAGAGTGGTCTGAGCTTAAATGGTAAACCCCAATGTAATTCAAATTAAAATATAAATATATTTGGGGCTTGTGCCACGAAGATTCTTCTCTTATATGTATAATTGCAATATAACTCTATAGTAATTCAGAGTTTTCCTGGGTTGTGTGTTTTGGAAGTGGTGGTCGCAATAGTCTCAAGCAAGGATCATCATACTTTTTCCATAAAGGGCCAAATAGTAAATATTTTAGGCTTTGTGGACCAAGAGGCAAAATGGAGGATATTATGTAGGTACTTATCTAACCATTTAAAAATGTAAAGACTCTTCTTAGCTTATGGACTGTTCAAAAATAGCCAGCATTACTGATTTGGCAACCCCTGGTCTAAAGTATAGTTTTTATGCTTAATTGCTTTGTCATTTTAGGATTTATGAGCCTATGACCCTAGCTGAGTCTCAGTTTCCTCATCTCTAAACCAGAGATAATTTCTGTTCTTCCAAATTTGTACGGGGATCCAATGAGAGGATACATTTTGAAGCACCTAGTAAGTTAAATGGTGTGTTGTTGTGAGCTATAGCTGGGTATAGATATCCCAATATACCCATCACAGGCCTGGTTTATACCTGTTGTCCAGGTGAAAATTTTCCCAACACCTCGTCCCCTCTCAGAAGTGTACCAGTTGGAATGATAAATTATATGGTCACTCTAGCTAGAGACATATGCACTCCAGACAGTTTATGACTTGTCTAACGAGATGTTTGGAGAGGTCAGTGGCAATTTGGAGGCAGTACCCTAGACTGTGAACTCGACTGTCAGATCACTGCTTCAAGTCCAGGTTCTGCCATCATTATTTGTCTGACTTGGGATGAGTTTCATAACCTCATTTTTTAATTTTAACAGCTTTACTGAGGTATCATTTATACACCATAAAATTCACTCATTTTAAGTGTAGAATTCAATGATTTTTAGTAAATTTGTGGAATTATGCAACCTTCACTACCATCTAATTTTGGGACATTGTGTTACCCCCAAAAGATACCTCTTGCCTGTTCACAGTCACTCCCTGTTCTCAGACAACAACTGATCTGCTTCCTGTCTCTGTAGATCTGCCTTTTCTGTATATTTCTCAGAACTTCTACAAACCTCAGTTTCCTTGTCTGAAGAATGGGTTTACTGATGGTGCAGACCTCGTATTATCATTGTGTGGATTAGGTGGAATAACACATGTAAAGTATTAGCCCAGTGACTGGTATGCAGTAGGCACTCAATAAGTATTAGCTATCCTTATTATTTTACCTAGCTGTCTGCAATCCTAAGGGATCGGACCTACCATGTTTTCATAGAGAGATCCAAAATAGTAAAGCAGATTTAGTCAACATCTTTCTGCACCGTCTAGATACACACTTCCCAGTGGCAGTGCAGCTTGGACTCCTGCCGTTAGAAGTGACTCTCTTTGGTGAAAAATGCTCACTTTTCAGACAATCTGAGTCTGTTACTTGCCCCAGATAGGCTGTAGTTGGACAGCTTCCACAGTTGTAGATTACGGAGGCTACTGTCCCCTGAGGAATGGAAATGAACTCTTCAGTGAGAGGCAAAGAAAATTCAGTGCACACTCAAGGGTGCCTTTACAGGATTAGAGAAATGTGATTCATCAAGGCTGTCTTTGTGGTGTGCAGATAAACACCATACATCGAAGAGAATGAGGAATGCCTTCCTCCGGTCAGGTGGGGTAGGTAGGAGGAATGGGGGTCCTGCCAGGGATTACTCCTCTGTGAGAACTACAAATGTCAAATGCAAACATTATGACATTTTGACATTTCTCATATGTAAACATGTTAGCTCTTGCAGAATTTATTCTGCTTAGGACAAATAAGTGCACTATTGGCAGTGAAGTTTCTCAAAATCTTTTAACCCTATGAATGCAATTGCAAAGAAATTGCACGTTTTCTTAACTACATTTGAATCACCATTGCTAAGAAATATAACAGCTTGGTGTTTAGACAAGTTAGCCAGCATAACAGACCATCTCAAAAATTAATGATATTAGTAGCAAATTGCTGAACCACGCCTCCATCCCCGCCTACATTTCTTCATTTATAAAGTGGAGATGAAATGCTGACTTCACAGGATTTTTGTGGTCATTAATCGCCAAGCACAGTGCCCAGCTTCAAGCAAGTATTCCCTCGATGTTAATTTCCCTAAAAATATGCATTATGTTGGAGTTTTGAAAACTCAGTTCTTTAATCTGGAAAAAGATCATCATACCTATCTTATTAATGAAAATGATACCTAATAGTTACTAAGTACTTATTATGTACCAGGTACCACGGTAAGAACTTTAGATGGATTATCTAATATGATCTTCATAGATATTCCCTTAGGCAGAAACTCTGGTAGACCCATGTTCCCCTGGATCACAGGACTCAAGTAACATTTTGTCAGGAAGCGTGACTAGTATCAATTAGGATTGCTTTTAGCTGCAATAACAGAAAACTGGACTGACAGTGACTTAAACAACCAGGGATTTATTTCTCTCACCTAACAAGTAGTTCAGAGATCAACAGTTGCTGGCATTGGTTTCGCTGCTCGATGATGCCAGTGAAACTCTTTGAGTATTTTTTTTCCTGCCTTCCCATGTTTGTTACCTCTTCACCACAAAGTAGCTGCTGCAACTCCAAACATCCATGTTCAAAACTGGAAGGAGGTGTTATATGGCTCCCTCTACCTGCATAGGAGACCAGGAAAGTTACTAACCGTGCACATTGCATAGGGCTTCTCTTAGCAAGAAAGAATGGAACATGTGCTATACCAAATCTTCTGTTTCTTCTGGTAATTGTATTCTACACAAGATACGGACTGACTCTCTACAATCAAACAATACTTTTACTATCTGAAGTGTACGAAATGAAATGTCCTATAAATGGACTTTGAAGTATGCAGCATGTTTTATTATCAATTTTTATGATTTATCAATTTGTCATTTGATGGTTGGACACCCTTCGCATAAAGTCACATACTTGTACAGCTGGAAAATCCTTATGAATTCAATTTCAACTTTACCTTCCATTGCTTTCCAGGTACTTTCACATACATCTGAAATTCCTAACCTGGGATATATTTATCCTTGGGTTATGCCACCTGAGCCAGGAGACCTTGAAGTCTGAGAATCTCTAGAAAGATTCACCATGTTTACTCCTTGACTTCACATAAGTCCCTGGCATGGTGTTTAAGAAGATGGCTCGATTCATGTTCGATTAGCCAATTACATTGCATTAGCACATGGAAGAATGAGTCCATCTAAAAGCTTCATTTTTGTTTGTTTGCCTTTGCATTGAAACTAATCTAAGAGCCATTGGTTTCATCCTAATAATAAAGCCTTTAGGCAAGGTGAAGGTCAGGAATAGTTATTTGCCTTTGAACAGAGAGTGAGATGTGTAGTGTGGCCAACTCTAGCCCAGAGCCCTTACAGACAGGGATGGGGCTTAACGTGAAAACGAGGGAATTCTCTTGTTGTATTTTGGAATCTAGAAATGGTCTTCTTATGCATAAAAGGGACTCATATGATTTGAAGCTGGTGTTCTTTTCCCCTTTTCATTCCTTTATACACGAGTCCTTTTTATAACAAAGAAGCAGTTATTGAAAAATTCTGTCTTGGAATTGACACAACAATGTGTTGGGTTTCATTATGCCCTGTGGATAACTAAAATAGTTATCTGTCCTCTGAATGCTAGCTGCCTATATGACACCCCTACTTCAGTGTTCAGTAAGCATCTCAAACTCAACTTGCTCAAAGTAGAACTCTTGATTACTCCACACCCCACAAATCTCCTCTCCCCAAGTTTTCTCTATCTTAGAAAATGGAGCTCTCATCTACCTGGTTGTTAAGCAAAGGTTTTAACCGTTATCCTCATTCCTTTGCTTTCTCTTTCCCCACAGCCTATCTGTCAGCACTTCCTGTTGGCTTTACTTCCAAAGTATGTCCCTAAATCACTGACTTCTCTCCATCACTATCGTTACCTCCCTTCTTGAGTCACCATCATGTCTTATCTGGACTGGTCTTCTAAACCATCTCCTTGCTCCATTATGATCTATTTTCTGACAAAACAGCAAGAATCATCTTTTTAAAATCATTCTCCTATTTAAAGCCATCCCCTGTTTAAAGTCATGTATTAGTTTTCCATAGCAGTTAGGACAAAATCTTTACCCCTTACCCTGGTTTGCAAAGCCCTTTGGGGCCTGGCCTCCCCTACCTCTCTGACCTCAGCTCCTACCACTCTCCCTCATCCACAGTCTCCAGACCCCTGACTTTCTATTCTTTGAGCATTCTAATCCACCAACCTGGGGGCCTTCCCCCCGCAGGAAGGGGCTTTGCTATCTTCCCATGGCTGGCTCCTTCTAATATTTAGAACAACATGTTCTGATAAATGTTATCCCTCATAGAGGCCTTTCCTGACCACCTGATTATGTAGGATGCCACCCCTCTGCCCCCTGCCCCAAAGCAGGCAGCATTTATGACACAACCCTTCTTATATCCTATTCAGCTTACCTGGATAGTGTTTATAGATATCACCACCATCAATTCCTACAGTCAAATGTAAAGCCCAGGAGAGCTGGGGACTCATCTGTTTTTTCACCATTGTGTTACCAAGACCATAGAGGAGGCGCTCAATAAATGGTGTTGCATGAGCAGCTGTTTTTCGTATGCGTGTAATCCAGCTGTCTCTCAACTTGGGAATCAATAGATTGTTTCTACCTGTTCTGATTTTACAGGACACTAGAGTTTATAAGTATAAAGTCTTTGGAACTCTGAAGAATTGCCCACCGGCTTTACTGACAGATGTCTATATGGACCTAGACTACAGAAAACAGTGGGACCAAAATGTTGAAGGTGAGTCACTCCTACTATTTTCAAAAAATCAATTAGAGGGGCCAGCCCAGTCGCACAGCAGTTAAGTTTGCATGTTCCACTTTGGTGGCCTGGTGTTTGCCTGTTCTGATCCAGGATGCGGACATGGCACTGTTTGTCAAGCCATGCTGTGGCAGGCGTCCCGCATATAAAATAGGGGAAGATGGACACAGATGTTAGCTCATGGCCAGTCTTCCTCAGCAAAAAAAAAAAAAAGGAGGAGGATTAGCAGCAGTTGTTATCTCAGGGCTAATCTCCCTCAAAAAAAAAAATCAGTTAGAAAGTAGAGTCTATTGTTACTTATTCTAGCCAGTAGAAAGCAACAGGTTTAATTTCTACTATATTATGTTTCATTTTTCATTTGGCAAGAAAGTCTTAAGTGCTGGGCTGACATGTTCTTTTGCTCCTCCTAGGACTTGCTCCTTGCATACTCTTAGAGCTACTCTCCAGTTTGCTCTGAGGGCTAATTTGTTCTCACTGTAAGTTTGTTATCGTCCCATACACCCAGCTCCTCGTGGAAGGCTTCTTGGAGGAGGTGGTGTCCAAGCTTTGTTTTATAAAAGTTTATGAAACATAATACTTTAAACTATTAATCTATTGTAAAACATAAAAGTTTATAAGAAAAGTTTATAAAACAAAGTTTTATAAACAACAGGAATACATGTATGCGAGGAGGGGAGAGGGTGTGGGGATGAATGGTATAAAGGCGTTCGAGGCCCAGGAAACAGCATGAGTAAGGTGAGGAAGGCACGAAACAGCATGATATGTTCGAACACTGTGAGCAGGTTGTTGTTGCTGGTTTGTTGGGTAGCAGACTCTGGAGCTGGGGTGGGAGGAGTGTCCAGATCCCAGGGCCCAGCCTGGCCACCAGGCTACAGTTAGATTTCACCCTCTAAGTGATGGAGCGGTATGAAAGGCATAAAATAGGGGATCCCTCTGCCACTTAGAGCTGGAGTGGCCTCTGCCCTCTCCATCACAGTGGAATAGAACTATGGAGCCAGCCCAGGGGAACGTGAACTGGAGACCCTGGCTATAGTCAGGACTCTAGGTTGCAAGTCGCAAAAAGCTAACAAATGCCATGTAAGAAGAGGAAAAAGAATTTATTTGTTCATGACATTGAAAACTCCATGTTTCTGGCTTCCAGGACAGCTGCATCTAATAGCTAAATAACTTCTCCATCTTGACTCTGTTTTCTCCTGTGTTGACCTAATTTTCAGGCAGATTCTTAGGTCATGGCAAAGGTGGCCACCAGAAGATCCAAGCTTATATTCTAGCCATAAAGGAACAGGAACGAGAATTCCACTTTCATATTAGTGGCAGCCACAGTCCCAGCTTTGGCTCTCAGCGCCTCAGCATGGATCATGTGCTCATTACCTGTGGACGTATGTCATCGTTTTGGGTCGCTTAGTGTTTTCCAATATCTTTCCTATCTGGGGGAATTGTGATGCTTATCCATGCAAGGGAGAAGCCAGACGTTCACTGTCCCAGGCTCCCTAGCAGCCATGGTTCAGTCTTGGGATATAGACGTTGAGAATAAGGCACTCAAGTGGCTTTAGTTTGGGAGAAAGCAACGTGAGGAAGTGGGCAACATGCAAAATCCATTTTCCGGTGACGGTCACAGCGAAGGCATCTGACCTTGGGGGAAACAGTGGCAGAGCCTCTGATGTTCAGTACGCAGCATCAGCAGTTCACGCTGTGGTGTCTGGTCCAGTGGCAGCAGCAGTTTGGCTTCTCTGGAACAATCCTGAGGTTCTAAGCTTAACTCTGGTCCTCCTAGATATTCTGTGAGCTATCTGAGAGCCTTTACTAAGCCACTTTTTGGCTTCAACTTTTTAGAGTGGCAAGCTAAGACCCTGGCCAGATGTACCCTCCCTGAGCTAATCACCATGGGCATGTCATGCTCGTTTGCCCAGCTCTGCAATTCGGGTCGAGTCAGTCTTGCTTAAACCACAAGAAGGATGGGATGGGTGATGTCCTGAAGGAGAATTAAGATGCTGGTCCAGAAGGGGAGAGTCAATATTAGGCATGCAAAAGCAACAGATGTCCCCTCCTTTCCTTCCTTTCAAGGGCTGTCTTCAGCCTCATGTGGCACCAATGGGCTGGCCAGCTCTTTAATCCATGGTCTGCTTCTGATAGATTTTCTTTGAAAAGCTGAATTAAGTAATACATTTCCCGCATCAACATCTCCTCAAGGGACTCTCTTGGTTTCTTTAGCAGCCTTGGCAGGGCTCCTTCTCTAAGTACTTAGAAGCTTACTGCACAGCTTGGGGTCAGAGGGTGCGCATGTCATTGAATTCCTTTGCTGTCTCCCTCCAAGAGCTGGCTGCTAACCCCTCCAAGGGTTAGCCACAGTTATGCCACTTTCTAGCTGTTTAGGAAGGACACTGCCCTCTCTGGGACCTTGATCTCCCTGCTGAACACACTAGACTGGGTGACTCGGTCCCAGGCTAGCTGTAATGTGTCAGGAAAACTAAAGAAGGAAGAAAGTTCTCAAAAGCAAAACTATTTGTACCCTAGTGACATCTGGTGGTTACTCTGATTAAAAACCCCAGAATTTGTTTTTGGATGCCTGATTTTGTTTCATTACATTCTCTCTGAAAATCTTTTTTGTGATACACGATGGACACATTTGGGTTCTTTTATTTTTGCTATATTTTTATATTTTCTAGACTCTGCCTTCGGGCAAGAAGCTTTCAGTGGTAATTAATCTGTCTGACTTCTAGAATTTTGTGTCTCATGACTTAGTGGTTTTTTATACCCTACGGTGTCATCATATCTAGGCTTCTTTTTAACTGAAGCCAAAGAGGCTTCCAGATACATTACCTTCTTTTATTCTCCTTAGAACTCTATGAAAGAGAATGCAACGGACAGACCGTAGTCTACTGGCAAGTGAAGTGCCCTATGCTCAAGTCCAACAGAGATGTATCCTTTCCCAAGTTCACCGCTACTCGCCTTTCTAAGTGTTTCTGTGCCCTTGGCCCATCGCCCAATGATGGCATGTCCAGCAGGCATGGCAACATTGTCTTTGATTCTGCAGAAGCATCTGCTGAAGCTGTTGCATCGTGTGTGGCTTTCAGAGACCTCAGAGCCTGCTTTCTGGGCCTGACAACGTGGAACATCCTGCAATTGTGGTCACTGGAGGGCAGCTCCTACTTTCCTGAGAAGTTTTCTAGGGCTTGAAGTTGTTGGGCCACAGAATTGGGGACCTGGAAAGAACTTTTTATAAGGAATGTTTAATATGCTCCTTCAAGCTATAGAGGAGAAAGGGGGGGACCCAGAGAGGTAAAGTGACAGAAGCGTTCATACAGGTGGTTAGTGACTGAGAGGGGAACTCAGGCTCCCACATTTCCAGCTCCCCCATCTCACTTCCTGTTTCATTGACCCCACAGTGGTCCCTCCTTGACTCTTGGCTCTGGATTCTGGGTGTATGTTTCTTCCCCTCAGTTTCCTCATTTATGAGACAAAGCAGTTGAATGGGATGTGGGGAGCTTTTGCTGGCGCTCCAAGGTTCCAGGAAGCCTGCTCAGGACCAGCCTGGGAGGGTGGGATGGGAATTTGCTGGGTGGGCAGATGGGGGTAGGATGACCGATAGGCAAGTTTTTGACTCCTTCAGCGTCCTCGTCAATGGCAGCAGCTAAGTATTTTACATCCTGAATGGAACAAAGGATCTGTGGACTTAAAGAAAGTTCGGAAACCACTGAAGTAAATGATTGTGGGGATCTTTCCTAGCTCTAACGTTCCACAAGTCTCTATGTTCCTCAGTAATCTTTCTCTAGAAAGAGAGGGAGCATGTGAGTGTGTTTTCTGTGTATGGTTTTTGTGTTTTTGTGTCTAAATATATGTGTGTACCCTGGCCCCATCTAGATTGTAAACTCCATAAGAGTTTATTCCTTGGCACAGTTCCCACATACTACTAAATATTTTGTATACACATGGTATATATTTCAACAAATCATGTATTACTTAATCCCTTGGATTTTATGTGATTTTCTCTAATCCTGCCAACAACTGTGCAAAGTAGGCATCATTTCACAGTTAAGGAAACTGAGGCAAAGGGACATTCAGAACTATGCTCAGGTTCATACAGCTAGTGGGTGACAGAGGCAGGTTCGGGACTGCAGGTCTGGCTGTCCCAGAGATGGTGATCTTGACCGGGGCACAATCCACTGCTCTGACCTCACAGTGACACTGCTGGGTAGGTATTCCCAGGAGTGGACACCTGGGGCTCCTTGAAGTCCTATTTTATTGGCTCTCCAATGGCATGCAATCCCATAATGAGTTTCTTGGTCTTTGTATAGGCACATATGTCTCTCCAATAAGGGTTGATAAATTTTTGATGACAGAGAATAATGCCGTGGAAAAAACCATTAGTTTTGGAGCAAAAGATCCCAGGGTGAGTGTGAACACATTCCCTGGTTTGCTGTGTGACCTTGGATATATGGCCCTTCACTTCTCTGGGCCTCAGTAAACTGGTGGTTCTCCAGTCATAGGCTTTATGGCACGCTTGACCTTACAACCACAAAGAACACTGCCAACTTTTAGTTGACATATCAAGTTAAATTTTCCTCAATGGAGCATCACGTGATCACTGACACATGAGCTGAGCAAGTTGTGGGAGAGAGTGGGACAATATTTGCTGTGAGGAAAAAGTAAAAGGCTTGGGAGAGAGGAAAGCCAGGGCCAAAGCAACATCGTTTCTTCCCTAAGACATTTAAGAACTTCACTCATCAGTATGCAGAGAGCAGCACCAATGGCCATCCTGCAGGGTACCTGAGGGAGGGTGGGACAACTGTGGGTGCCGATGAGACGCTGAGGTGGGATGGGGTTGTCGTTGTGGCTGCTATAGTGGGAGTAATTGTCTTATACTTAGACTGATTTTTTGATGGATTTGGGCTTTTCATTCCTTCTAGTGTGGAAATCTAAAATTCTACCATTTGAGAGTATAATGTATACATTTCAGAGTTGAGCCCTGTCCAGTTATGAAAGCCTGGCTAGGTTTTGGAGCCAGATCGGGGTTCAAATTCAGGTTCCATCACTTCAGCTGGGCTGTGGGATCTCTGGTGAGTCCCTTTACCTCTCTGAGCCTCAATTTTGTCACCTGGAAGATGGAGATACTTACACCAGACTCAGCAGGGACTTTCTCAGGATCAAGACTGATGCTATCTTAAAGCACATGATGCTTATGACATAGAAAGGGCTCGGTGAGTGGCGACTCTTACTGTTTCTTAGAATTTAATGATCTTCCTTGAATCGTGCCATAGATATAATGGTTGTTCTGTGTTCGTTGAGATGAAATGGCTTTGTTATTCTTGGTGAACCAGTGTTAACCCAGAGAGGACTTCTGCCTCTAGATATTCAGGTACTCATAGATTTCCTGTGATCACCAGGTGTGAGTAAGATTGCTCAACCATCCTCTGTGCATAGAGGTCTCTAATTAGAGCTCTGGGGGAGGGCAGGACGAGAAGAAATGACTCCATTGTTTATTAACTGCTTCTTCTGCTCCAATGTTTCCCTAATGCCCCCACAAGGCTGCCTGCTGGGCAGTGTTGCTCCCTGTTCCTACATAGGGAAACAGCCTCAGAAAGGTTGAGTAACTAAGCCAGGATCTCACAGCAGATTAGTGAGCAATCCTCTGAGATCTCATAGTGCCTTCCTGGAGACGGGAGTGGTTTCCCTGCCTAATGAAAAGCTTGAAAGCATGAGAGAATCCTGCACAGGAGGTGAAGCGTGCTCTCAGATGAGAATACCGGGTGGCATGAGGCACAATCTTGCAGTGCATTTGGGGAGACAGGGCAGGTAAGTGAAGTAACAGCGCCAGGGAGCCAGAGCCAAGTGGGAGGAACTGAGTCACCTCCCTTGTCTTCAGCTTGTGGGGCTTTCCTTCTGCCTGTCTGAAATGCTGGCGTGGATGTCATGCCTTGACCAGTGGTACAGTATGTCTACGTCCGGGAGCGGCGAGATCTGGATGTGGAAGGGCGGAAGGTCTTCGTGGTCCTGGCCCAGAGCATCTCCCATTCGCAGTTTCCCGAGCGGTCTGGTGTGGTCCGGGTGACGCAGTGCGAGCATAGATTGGCGATCACAAGTGATGGCAGGAATGGGAGCAAAGGTAAAAACCAGACCATGTGGGTGGAGGGTCAGGGTCAGGGTCACGCAGGTGAAGGCCGTGCTGATTGCGAGGCACGTACAGTGCACGCAGCTTGCCCCCTGAGGTCAGAGAATGGGCATGGGTGCAAAACAGACGGGCTCCACAGCTGGGGAGAGACTCACTTCACCCCCAGACACTGGGCTACAGAGCGAGGTGGGTGTCTAACTCTGACTCAGTGCATTCTGCACTGACTCTTTGTTGTCCAGGTGCAATCAGCGCATTCAAGTAAACCAGAGGTTTGGAAATTCGCGTCAGGCTGGTCCTGTGGCTCATACGCCAGCCCTGGGGGTGGGCAAGAGGGCCGGCAGGACTGTCTGTGTGGCTGCAGCTCCCAATTGGCAGAAACCCAGACGCTCAGGCCCTGCCTGCCTTGAGTTCCAGTACAGGGAGAAAAGCTGTGGGCAGACAGCGGCCTGCAGCCAGCTGCTCCACTGGAATGAATGTGGCCTTGCGTCTGAGGCGACATCTGAACCGTAGTTCTGAGGCTCGTAGATCTAGCACCTTGGACATGTCACCTGGCTTTTCCGAGGCTCCACTTTATCATTTATAAACTGGGATTATAATTGGAATTTTACCAATTCTTTAGGATTGTTAGGATAAGTAGTAGAGAAAAAATGAAATGAGAGACTATCTCCTAGTGTCTAGCACTTGCCAGGTGTTTAATAAATCGCAGCAAGATGTGCCTGTGGCTGTTTTCAAAAATGTTTATATAGAAATATCCCATAGGACAAGGCAGGGGAGAGGACTCACCTGAATCACGTGTTCCCTCCGTCCTTACTTTCTGGGCCTGAATATGAAGGAGGAAGCTTCGCGGGGCTCATTGCTGTGTCCTTCTCTTTTTTCTTCCTTCTGAATTGTCCTTTCTTTTCCCCTCTAGTTTTCATGTATTACTTTGATAACCTGCGTGTCCAGATTCCGACCTGGCTCCTTAAGAGGGCTCTCAAGGTGAGATCTCAGAGGCGGGAGGGGACGTGCGTGTGACAAATGTTGACTCAGCCCGTGGGGCTGTCAGGCTAGAGACTCGCTGTCTCAGGCCTAATGAGGCTCTTTTATGAGGTGGCTTGGTTGAGTGACTACGGTTAGAACTGGGGTTGCCAACTCCCAGGACAGAGGCTGGGACAAAAGACAAAGAATCATTAGCTGGAATGCCAGTCCCTGCCTGCTGGCGCCCGCCAGGGTCACTCAGTGGAACGTCAGGACAATAGCTTGCTCCTTGTAGGAACAACGGTACCCCTGGATCCTGTATCGGCTTTGAGGGGAGTAAGACAGGCCGACCTGGCTCAAGAGACCACCAGACGTGGCCAAGCCTGGGGCAGCCTCCAGTTTTGTTATTGTTGTTTTGTTTTTCTGTAAGGAGAGGGAACCGCCTAGATCACTAGAGACAGCCTGGGAGCCTGGCTTCATGGGGACCATTCAGCCTGCTTTTACGTGTCCTACTTACTGGCTGGAGGGCTCAACAGCTTCCCCAGGAGAGGAAAAGTTCCTAAACTTTGAGTCAAACAAATGTGATTTTGAATGTTGGCCCTGCCACTGACTGTGTGTAGCCTAGGGAAGCCTTTGATCTTTTCCCTTTTTAAAATGGAGGTAGAGGGGCCGGCCCTGTGGCCGAATGCTTATGGCTCCACTTTGATGGCCTTGGTTTGCAGGTTCGGGTCCCAGGCCCTGAAGTACTCTACTCATCAGCCATGCTGTGGCAGCATCCCACATACGAAGTATGGAAGATGGGTACAGATGTTAGCTCAGGGCTAATGTTCCTCAAGCAAAAAAAAAACATACGGAGGTGGATATTACCTACCCCATGGAATAGGAGTAAATAAGACGATGTTTCGGGAGATTCTAGCTCAATGCTCAACACTAGCTAAATAATAGTATAGCCTATCTCTTGTCCCTGAGTCCTTACCATTTCCTAATTCTGTAAAGCAGGACTTTTCTCCTGTTTCTTGGAAGAGTCAAACAACCCAGACCTACCCAATCTCCTGTGTTTTCTTTTTCTTTTCAAGAAACAGTGTCTCAGAAATGTCTTAGCTTTTCACTAGCAAAAGCCAAAATATAAGGCAGTGTCTTGTAACCATAGCCCCTGCCGGGTAGTCTCCCCGACGCCCTGGGTCTTAGCTTTTGCCATTATCTGTGGCAACGTTCAGCTGGAATCCGGTCAGAGGCCCTACTGTCTGTTATTCCCAGAGCCATCTCTGTTTACCTTTTGCCACATGCCCCAGAATCAAGAGTGATTGCTGTGAGGACAGAGGAGTGACGGTGTCCTTTGCTTTGCAGAATGGAGTGCCTGAGTTCTTGAACAACCTAGAGAAAGCCTGTAGGAACTACCCCAGGAGATACTAAGGAAGAGGATTGGGAACCTCGTGCCATGGAATGATGTCTCTGAAGTGCCACAACCCATGGATGCTTAGCATTCTTTTTGGCTTTCTGCCTGCACACTCTCCGGCACATCGTCTCTGAGCGTGTTTGCCCCACGCCCGGCTCCCCTGTCTGCTTCCCTTCCCAGTGTCCCCACTCCGGGCCCACGACCTTCTTCCACTATGGAATATGGGTCAGATTAGGGAAAGCTTTGTGTGTTTATTTTTAAAAAGGAAGGTCCTCATTAAGGAACACAGTCATTCCATTGTGTCATTTTAGGGGGATGGGTGGGTGGAGAAAGGACAACAAAACATAAGAATGACTGAGCCTGGCCAGCTGGCTCCTCCAAGACTGTGATTTCTTACAGCCCAGGAGGGGCTGCTGGAAGTTGCATTCGCTTCAGTCGCCTCTGAGTGCACCCAGGCTGGAGGACACGTGCTGCTGCCCGTTTGCTTTGGGGACTTGATTGGCCGGGCTTGAGGTGATAATGCAGCGAGTCTCTCCCCCTCCTGCTCCTGGAGGCTCACTAGCTGTTTTGATACCAAACCATCTTGAAAACATTGCAGGCCTGACAGAGCACATAATGTGATCACCGTTTTTTCTCATCATCCACTTCTGGGTTTTTCTCTTTCCCATATGACACTGGGGAAGGGCTGTGCATACCCCACCAGCTCTGCCTTTGACTGGAAACTGAGGCATCAAGATGGCTCAGGCAGTTATCCAAAGCCAGGATGCTTTGAGCACAGCATTGTGATGAAGTGTCTATATGCAGTAAGATGAGTTTGCCTTCTAGAATGTTTGGAGATGGGGAAGGGACAATAGTTCACAGCCAGGGAAATATTAATTCGTGGCTTGGTTGACTGCACCTTTTTCTCAGGAATTCTACCTAAGTTGTCTACCTCTTCTACCACCAAAAGAATTCTAGTTTCCTCTGTTTTCTCCTGGATTTTTGCAGGGCAAGATATTCTGTGGCCAAAGCCACAGCCTTGATGATCTCAGGGAACAATTTTAATCACCTGTGTGATGGTACCCAACCTTGATTAGTGGGCACAGAAATTCAGGATGTAATGATAGAAGCAGGGTATTTGTTAATGGGATAACTCAGACTATGTGTTTTCTCTCTGCGAAGGAAAGTGTGTTGAATAGCAAATAAATACAGAATGACTTATGCTTGTCTTGTGTGCTGCTTCCCTCCTACCTTGTTCCTTTTGTGAGAATGAATCAGTCTCTTGGGTTTACAAGTCACATCCAACCTAACTCATGGACTTGAACATAAAAAGAATTTGGGGCTCACTTCCATGCAAGGCCAGGTATAGAGTGGCCTCAGGTAGGGGTTGATATAGGTGCTCAAACTGACGTTAGAATTCAGCTCTCTTTTTCTTCAAGTTATCTTTGTTGTTGGGTTGTGTTGGTGGCAGGGTTGCTGCTAACAGCAAAAGGTAGGCCTGCATCTTCCCTGGTTCACGCCAATAAAAGAAAAAGAGAAAAAAAAAGAAGACGGCATTCCTCTCCAGTAGATGCCGCACCATCCCATGATTCCCTCTAACCCATGTGTCCATCCCTGCCCCACTCTTGTGGTTACATCGATAGAATTATGCAAATAAGCAAACGCCTCATAAATTTATCCTTGAAATGTCATTATGTAGCTGGAATTTAATTTTAGATAAACTAAACCTAAATTTCCCATGTTACGGAGATCAATCTGAAATTTTACATAGAGGGTCATTGAACAAAAGCACTAACATTAGAGTCTTTGAGCAGAGAATCAACACGAATGGTGTCATGCAAACTAGATCTTTAAACAGTGTTTGATAATTTGCTAAGAACTCTGAGAATACGAAGCACACTGAGTTTTTAGTTAGGCAGTTAGAAAAAAAGTCCCATAGTTTGCTATGATTAGTAGAGTTATGACTCTGACATTTCCACTTGCTCATTTGGAGAAGACAGTTGGTCCTACATAGTGCTGAAACAGGAGGCTCTGCGGGAAACCGAGAGCCACGGAGGAGCTGACGTAGATGCCAGAGGTGCAAAAAATAGAGAGCTCGTGCTGTCGAGGCCGCGCTGATTTCTCAGGGCCAGCCCTTCTGCAGGGGCTGGATGTAGCATTTGGAATTTGAAAGTTGTAGATATCTTGTCATTCCTCTAGCACTTTGTTTTGCTTCTTTTTCCCATGTCTGTCTCTCCGGATAGACACTAACATCTTTGTGGATAGAAACAGTGATTTCCCTTTGCTTACTGCCCATCAGGGTGGCAGGTAGTAGGCACTAAAATGAGTGACTGAGTGATTTACAGAAGATGGACCCGCTGACACGCCCAGAGGCTAAACCCATCTAGATATAGAGGGTTAATCTGAGTACCTTAAAGAATAATGTAATAATTATTGAATAATTGAATTCAAGCCAAATTATTTCCCAAGTCCTCATTTTTGGGGGTTCTGGATTCCTCCAGTTCCCACTGATCCTTCCTTGAAAGTATTAAGGTCCCTTCTTTGTTAAGGGGTGGCCTCGCTAGTGTGGCTGCGGGTGATATTTTAATGTTACGGAAATGGCGCAGTCTGAACTGAGTCCAGCTGAGATTAGTCAGGATTTCAGGATTTTAATGACAAAAGTAGCACGACTGTCAGTGCTCAATTTTTTCCACAGGCGAATTATTCACCCCGCATAACAATTCAAAGTTAATGACCACCTTGGAACTGAGGTGTTCCAGCCCAGGGTCACTTCCTTGAAAATGTTCCTATTTCACAGTGAGAGTCCTGGCCCGGCTCCCTGGCTGAGATTCCTCACCCAGAATCCCCATCTCTAATGCCTGCCCTTCACACCTCCTGCTTCCCAGCTGGATTTGGGAGAGACAAGCAGGAAGAGCCCATTCGGTTCTCGTGTTTCTGGTAGTACCACCCAGTCGGCTCAGAGAATTATCTTTAAAGGGCTTGAGACATGTATTCGCCTAGCAGACATTTCTCAAGAGTCTGGAGTCCATCCAGCAAGGGGATCAACATGGTGGTTCCTGGATGAAAGAGAAGGCTTGGTGCCTGCCCTCAAGGAGCTTATGTTCTGGTGAAGAAGATACAGTGGACAAGCTGTTGAAAGGGTGATGAGTTTTGAGAAAGGACAAGTAAAGGGTAGTAGAGGCTGTAGAACGGGGGCACTAACAAAGTCTGAGGGGTCAAGGGAGAACATGTTGGAATTGGCTGGGTGACGGCTGGGGAAGAAAACCGTTACACACGGAAGGAAATATTTGCACAAAACCCCTCAGGCAGGAGAGCCAGTCATGGCTGAGGAAACTGTAAAACAGAAACTACCAAAGGCCAGTATGGCTGGAGCAATGTGAGTGAAGGAGGGGCATCTCAGACATGGCTGAAGAGGTAGCTAGTCAGGCCATGGGAGAGCCTGGGAGCCATGGCAAGGAGTTTGGGCTTTAAACCCAGAGCACCAATAGCTTGGAAGGATTTTAGGCCAACAAGTGACCTGATCAGATTTATTCATTCTGGATAGCTGCCCATTTTTCCCTGTGGTCCTCCGCCATCTCCAGCAGTCCCTGCAACATTGTCCTGGGGGTCCTAGCCAAGGTGCTTTAAGCCTTGTCACTCTGAATCCTCGCCCCCATCGGGCAGCATGCCGAGTAACTATCACCCAAATCCAGTTTCCAAAGTGGAGCGTCAGCCTCTGAAGTTCAACAGGAGTAGAAGAGGGGCAGGGAACATCCATGCACACCCCTCCATCTGTCCCGGGCCCTGCTGGGGTACAACACACCTCCAATGTGATGGCGTCATGTCACCCATCAGAGCAGAACCATTTCAGGAGCCAGAAGTGGGAAAGAAAAAGGAAAGGCACAAAACATGTAAGCAGGTCAGCTTTCCCCAAGAGTCTTTTCCTAGGATCCTCCCCAACTACAAGGAAGAAGATTGTTTTGCTTGAGAAGACAGAAACACATTATTTGCTTAGGTTCTCACAGTTTAGAACCAAAAAATGGGAGGGCTTCGGAAAAATTATTTATATTGCTAATCCATTATATGTATCTTTGTGTGTGTCTGATTGGATATACAAGATGTGCTCCATTTCATAAGATACAATTTCATAAGGAACAACAACTAAGCAGCCTGTTATGTGAGTGACTGTTGAAGTTCTCTACTTGACACACCAGGTTCTGTGCTAGGCAGTGGAGTTCATAAAGCTGGGATGGATTCTTCCATTAGGGAATTGCCAATCTATAGGGGACATGGAATACGTACACAGTTTATGATGATCAGAGAATGTCATTATCACCATATGAAAGGAAAACATGTAATATTTTAGCACTTTGTGGCTAACTGCTGTTAAGAACAAAGACTATAGGCCCAAAATGGAGTCACTTGTGCTAAGCCCCATGTCACCAAACCAAGACTTATCTTAATTACAGTTTCAGCTTTCCCCAAAATGAAATCTTAAAACAGTCAATTGAGAATTGCCTGATCAGCACTAGCTAGGTCATCTGCCTGACAGACCCCTGCCATCCCTAAAGGAAAGTAAACTTGCAATAACCACCCCTCTTTTTTGTCTAGTATAATTTCCTTATTCCTGCTCCCTCTTGCCTATAAAGGTCTTTTGTACGACGTCTCAGAGCTCCTTTGTATCTGCTAAGTTGGATGCTGTCCAAAGCGAATGGATTTTTGCTCAAACTTTTAAGATTTTTAATATGCCTCAGTTTATCTTTTAACAGTTTTGGTGTCAGAAGAGGGAACCAAAGGAGACCCCTGAAGACCCCCAGGAGCAATGAGCCCCCAGGCATAGGCACCTGTGAGCCCCTTGAGCTCGCTGCTTTCTTGCTGTCTCTGGAAATGGTGAGTTAGTCCCTCTTAGAGTCTAGCTCCTCAGCTTTTGCATCATGAGCTTTCAGACTCTGAGTAGTTCTTTTTCAAGACCGGGTCCAGAAACTGGCCACAGTTGGACTGGGTCTGACTTCAAAACCAGACTGGTTCTGGGGCCAGCCTGGTGGTGCAGCACTTAAGTGCACACGTTTTGCTTCTCAGTGGCCCAGGGTTCGCCGGTTCAGATCCTGGGTGCAGACACGGCACTGCTTGGCAAGCCATGCTGTGGTAGGTGTCCCACATATAAAGTAGGGGAAGATGGGCAAATATGTTAGCTCAGGGCCAGTCTTCCTCAGCAAAAAGAGAGGAGGATTGGCAGATGTTAGCTCAGGGCCGACCTTCCTCAAAAAAAAAAACCCAAAAAACCGGACTGGTTCCAGGGTCAGACTGAGTCTGACTTAGCTAGACTGTGTCTGGTGTGAGGCCTCAGGTGAATAAAATTTTGTTTTAAGGCTGAACAAGCAGGTTGACTTAACAAACATAATCTCGAATGACAGTAACCGCAGTGGAGAACTTTTAACCTAGATAAGCTTCTCCATTTATGAGGTGCCCTAGAGGAAAAGGGGGCTCAGCCATGCACTCATGCGAAAGGGTCCAGAAAATGATATTTCCTCCTCTATAGTTTCTGGTGCTGGGGTGAGACCTGCTGGGACACCCACTCACTCCAGAGCCTGCGGATGGGATCTGGGAAAACTGGCAGAAGCTGGTGAAGGGTAAGAATTCTTACCAAAGTCACCTCTCCCAGATCTCTATCTGTGCCCTCTGGTCGAGAAAGGAAGGTAAAATTTCATGTTGTCCCTTCCTTTCCAAATTCAGATTGGCAGCAACAAAATCTTTGTAAGAATTAGATCTTCGAATTGTGACTCACGAATTTGCTTTTGGGTACTCATTGATTGTCCATCCTTTCTCTCCCAGGGACAGATATTGCCAGCTGGTTTATCTCGCTTTGTGTTCTGAGAACTTGCTTTGGCAACCGTTAGATTGGGGGCCCCCAAAATATGGCTGGACAGAAATGTGGATTATACTCCATTTGTGGCTGGGGTCCTACCGACTGTTGCCAGCCCTCAGGGGAATTGTCTAAGTCTTTCTTTCTTTTGGTTACCTTTGCAAATGGCTCTGGCTCTTGGGCGGGGAGTATCTCTTGCATCCTCTTTGGGGATGTCTCTTGTGTTCATGGGATTGTTCTGTATTGCTGGGAATGTTTACTGTTTGTCCCAGCTGAAATCTGACAAGATATTCAAAAGGATTTTTTTTTTTAAGTAGCTCTGTGTCCAGAAGTTGGCCAAATTGGAAACTGATAGCCAGAGCCTGATAGGAAATTTTTTTCCTAAGCTAAAATGAACCTATGTGCCTGGAGGGAGAGGAAAACATTCTGAAGCCTTTGTGGAAGGATTTACTAAAACATTCCAAAGACACACGGCCCTAAATCCAGAACATAGGAATCTTTTGATTTCCATCTTAATTGAAGATCTTCTCCCTGATAGAAAGAAGCAAACTGAGGATAATGTAGTTGGATGGGTGGGCAGCCTCCATGTCCTTCAGGTCACCACCCAATTCTTTGAGGAGTTAAAAAAAAATTCTACTTGTCTTACAAATCAAGTCCTTGTAAGAACAGAAATGCGACTGAGAAACCATTCAAAGCCCACCTGTCCTTTTTACCAACCCCCAAACTTCTCCTATTTATCCCAGAAAGCTTACAGATATTGTAAAAGATCTGGACTTACGGAACAAAAGTCCTGCTTGGTGGAACTTGCATTTTTTTCTCTGTGCCTCTTGAGATGTAAGTATTCTACCTGGTCTTTTCTAGGAACCAGGGTAATTCTTATTAGAACTGGGGGTCATAGATAACATTCATTGACCACTTATTAAATGCCAGGCACAGACTAAGCACTTCACACAATTAGACCATTTCATCCTCACCCTTGTTCATGTACAAAAACTTCCAGAGAGCGTGGAACTTTGTCTTGTTCCCAACTAAATATTCGATGTATAGAACACAAAAAATATTCAAAACTATCTGCCAGATGAATGAATGAATCAACAATGGAGCAACATTCCTAAAGCCCTGTGATCTCCAGTTGACCACTCTGCTGGAAAGATGGGTACAAAAAACTTCACACTCAATTTTGTGTCTACCTAATTCTCCACCAAAGATGAACTTTGAGAACAAATGAATTTTTAGAATTTTTACAACTAGAATTGTTTTGTCTTTCTGATGAGAGCTCAGTGAGTCAAGGAGTCAAAAGAAAGATTTCTTGGACTCTCAAGTTCTGGCAGTAGTGCTGTTATATTCAGAGAACAGCATGGAGTAGCATGGGGACAGGACCCATGGGCAGTGAAGAGCTGCAAACATGGGTTGAGGGTAAGGCTAAATTTAAGGCATAGGTATGTGAGTTATCTCTTTACAAGACAAAGGAAAGAATATGTAAAAAAGTTGTTAAAATGGTATCAGTGCAGGTGGGGTCTGGTTGTGGGGTGGTCCTATAACTTTAGATAAGAATCAGAGCGGATTAAGTCAGGATGTCCTATGCTTCCCAGATAGGTATGTAGGGCAGGTCACCTTGGGCTTCTCTCCCTGGGGCAGCCTTGATCCTCATCAAAGCCACCACCTTAAATATCATCTTCAGCTAAAGACAAAGGAGGATGTTGGTGGTGGGGGGAGTCAGTTACAGGAGGTTACCAGACAAGTACAGTAAACAAGAGTAAGATTATTATGCAGATTTAAGTCCTTGCCTTTGGCATTGATAAGAGTTTCTAGAGATAAGGTCATCTCCCCTTCCTGGTGCAGAGAGGAAGACACCTTCACAGATGGAGATTTCCTTCACAAATGTAAATGTCTCTTAACAAAGGGTAAGTAAATTCTACTTTTCAGAGTTTTTTCCTATCTGCAGTTTTTAAAAGTAACCAGCCAAAATAATCCTCATCATTTCAGTTATTTTTTTGCCTTATTTTGTGACTTAAAAATTTTTTAAAAATCTTTTTGCTTTTCCATTCAATTCAACTCCTTTGGAGGACTTAAACCCACCATCTAGAAGTCCAGTCACTAGAAAGGTATTATTGATTTAACTAAGGGAGGGGAGAGAGGCCGGAGGCCAAGCAGGAGGAGAAGAGAAGCCCTTTTCATTTGCAGGCCAGGATCCTGAAAGTTAAGAAAACCCGTATTCCCCCAGGGACAGATGCAGAGGTTGGTGGGGGCAGGGGCTGCACACCAAATCCATTTTCTCCTATCTATTTTACCTGATTCCTCTCTAGTGGTTCATAAACTGAGAAAACACCCATGGAAACCGGGCAGGACAAAAACAGTAGTTAGAGCTCAGTGAAGGACATACAGTAACTTTTGTTTTATGTCAAACAGCTTACGAGGGGCTGGATCTGTTTTTAAGTGGTCATGGATTCTGCTTACCAGTGAATGTGGTGTTTCATTTTCCAAGGCAAAGTGAATAATATTCTTCATGAGGAGCCTATATTTCAGGCCTGGTATTGAATAATTACTGGACTGCTGAAAGCTTTCAAGTAGGAGTTCGCCCTCCACTACACCACTTGGCTCCTGTTCCCATTTCAGCTACTTTAAGCTCTTGTAAACAGCATTCGTTTTCCATTACAAGCTAGGAAATGTGACTGTGGAGCAACAGTGCCGGGTCCCTGGAGAGGGCCTGCCAGGAGGCCGTTTCCTCACATCTCATTTGAGTTTGTAACTTGCTGGCGAGGTTGAGTAATGGCTGAAGCTCCATGTCTTCCCATCCTATTCTGTTCCACTAATTTATAAAACAGCCAGCGACCCGCTTGAGGATTAGCGGATCAACCAGATGTTTCCTGAGCAAAGACAGCATGCATTTCCCCTTGCACATCATCTTGTGAGAGGGGAGGGCTGACAGGGCACTCACCCCGTCTGACATCATTGGGCGAGGTAGCCTGGGGCAGAATTTCAAAGCCGAGAATCTTGGCCAGGGAAGAGCTCAGCTGGCAGCTCCGCGCTGGGATTAACTGACCCAGTTAACCAGGGAGAAGGAATCAGCAATTTAAGTGTGTTTATTCTCTGGGAGGAAGCAGACCCTCCACTCCCTGAATGGCCATGGGCTATGGGAGACATTCCTCGATGGTTCCGCATGCACGTTCACGGTACTGCTTCTCATCCCAACTCTTATTTTCCCTGACTTTTGCCTGAGGTTGAAGTGAACAAGCTCGATCAATTTCAATGAATAATAATAAATCATATAATTAATAATAATAATAAATCAACGAGTCCTTCTTCCCCAAACCACACAGGGGAGCTCAAATCCTAAAAAATCTATGATTTCAAATCATCTCCTTATAGATCACTAGCTTGTCAGATTCAGGGTGTTAACAACTGATAAAATAGGGGCCAGCCCCGTGGCCAAGTGGTTAATGGCACTGCTCATCAGGCCACGTTGAGGTGGTGTCCCACATGCCACAACTAGAAGACCCACAACTAAAGCATACAACTATGTGAAAAAGAAGATTGGCAACAGTTGTTAGCTCAGGTGCCAATCTTTAAAAAAAGAAAAAAGAACCAGTAAAATAAAATAATTTTTTAATATAGGGAATATCAACATGGAATTGCTAGCTTCTTAGATAGGTCATTAAAAGTAAATCAAAACAAACAAATAAATAAATAGAATGTACAATTTATTATCACTATAATTTCGTAAAAGAAAGGTTAGTTTAATCTCTTTTGCTCAAACCCCTCCAAAGAATTTTTTTCACCCTTGTAATCAAATCCAAACTCCTAAGACCTAAAAAGTTCCATATCTAGGATCTGGCCCCTGTCAACTTTTCACGCTCCACCTCCTCCTTTTCTTATTCCTCTCCAGTCTTCTCTCTGTCCCTCAAATGTGCCTTGGTCTTTGCATCTACTGTTCCCAACATCTGGAATATTCTTCTCGCAGATCTGTACCCGGCGCACTGCCTGTGGTAGGCAGCTTTCTGACAGGGCTCCCAATGATCCCAGCTCCTGGCACGCATGCCCTTGTGTAATCCCCTCCCCTGTGTGTGAGCTGGGCCTCGTGACTTGCTTCTAAAGAATAGAATGGGATAGACTTGCTGTAAAGAATAGCAACAGTGGTGTGATGTCACACAGAGATTAGGTTGTAAAAGACCATGACTTTATTCTTGCTCAGTTCTCTCTCCGGCTCTTCTCACCTGCTTGCTCTGAAGAAGCAAGTTGCCATTTATGAACTGCCCTGTGGAGCAGCTGATATGACAAACAACTGAGAGTGGCCTCTTGGCCAACAGCCAGTCAGGAACTGAGACCCTCCATTCAACAGACTGAGAGGAACTGAATCCTGCCAACGAACTCCTGAGTAAGACTGGAAGCAGCTCCTTCCCTGTGGGGCTTTGCAATGACTGCTGTCCCACAGGACACCTTGATTGCAGCCTGGTGAGAGATGCTGAGCCAGAGACACTGGAACCAGCTAAGCCATTCCCAGGTGCCAGACATGCTAAAACTGTAAGATAATAAACATTGTTTCTTTAAACTACTAAGTTCTGGGGTAATTTGTTACACAGCAATAGATAACAAATACACTGCCTCACTTTATTTACATCTCTGCTCAAATGTCTCCCTCTCTAAAGAAGTCTCTCACCTCTAAGACAAAACAAAACAACAAAATTGATCCCACATTATTCTCTACCCCCTTAAACATCTGTATTTTTCTTCATGGAAATTATCACTACTTATATTTATAATATATAATGATCTATTAGCTGACTTTCCTACTAGAATGAAAATTCGGTGAACACTACCTCTGTCAGTTTGCTGGTGAATAAGAGGGATATATATTTGTCCTGATGGTGCCCAAGTTTATTTGACAAATACTTATTGTAGGGCCACTATATGGCAGGTCCAGTGATTACAGGTTATTTGTTCCTGATTCCCCAGTATTTGTACCAATTAATTTTAGTCTGTTGGCTAAGCTTTTTTTTTCAGCCAAGCTGCTATGTTTTGATAATGTAACTTTCTATGCCTTTAACTGAGTATTTGAATAAATCCCATATAGGACGGACTTGCTCTCATATAGTCTAGAGCTTGTGTGTGTTCTACGGAAGCCTATTGTTGGATAAACATAATTATTTGAAAAGTTCTTACTTTACACTATGCTGAAGCTAACTTCCTGCTACTTTCATCTATTAACCTCAGCTTTATTCTCAGAAATGGTGAAAAATTATATCCATTCCTTTTCCACAGTCCCAGTTCTAATTGCTCTATTAATTCTGTTTCCTTGGGTATATGTTCTGTTTGTTGAATGTATTGTCTCATTTTTATGCTGGAGACTTTTCTTGGATGTTTGGTGTTTCTTCATTTTGTGCTCATCTTTGTAGTTGAGATTGCAAGTTCAACTTTCCGCTTCCTTAAAAGGAGCTGTGACAGCTGTTGCTGAGGCTCGCTCTTCACCCAGTTTCCAATGGGAGCTGTAGGGCCCATCGTGCCATCAGCCATGCCTCCAGGGATGGTCTCCCGCCTCACCAGCACCTAGGAACTGCCCTGTTTGTCTCAAGCTCCCGCACTCACTATTCTCATCTCAAGGCAGATTCCTTTACTTCTGGAGGGTGTGTGTGTGTGTGTGTGTGATAGAGGATAGGTAATTGACCTGGCTATTCTCCTATTGTCACAAGAGATACCAGAGGTTGACTGTGTCTGAACACGGATCATCTTTCTTGTTTCCATCTTTGACAGCTGCGTTCTTCCACGTGAGTCCTGACATCCAACTTTCTCTGCAATTTTATCTCATCCATTTTCTGTTTGTTTCTGGACCATGAAGTATAACAATTCTTATGTCCAATCCTTATGTTTTAATTCTAATGTATGTTTTTATTTATGAATATTTTACATATTTAAAAATTATGAAATATGACCATTTATATCTTGTATACATGAATTTATATGTATATGTACTCAGTTTAGCTACCATCTTGAAACCATTACATCTACTTCCTTTTCAGCTATTCAAATATTTAAAGATATTATCACATTCTCCCTTGTTCTCTCCTCAGCTTAAATCCCAAGTTCCTTTAATGATTCTAATCTACAATAATTTTCTGACTCCTTATCACCAAAAACTCCCTCCTCTCTGCCTATAGACACGTTAGAGTTTATTCAAGAGCTCTGTTATGGCTCCCAGTGTTGAGAGGAATACTCAGAGTACGGTGGGACAATTGCTTCTTATAATCTATATTTTTTTCTGTTAATGCTATCTTTTTTTAACCACATATTTATACTACTGGCTTATAATAAACAATTTCCTTTCCACCTCTCTTCCACATTTTAAGTATATAAACTCTGCCTGGGAACCGCTCCCCCATCCTCTGCTTGTGTAATTGATCACTAAACAAGATGAAAGACTTTACATTAATCTCTAATGAGTTTTACATGTTAGTTTTAATCTCTCGATTCTAGAGGGTGTCAGGATATGCAGAAAGACTAGCTTCAGTTTATTCTTGTCTTCACCAAACTGACAATCCTTTAATATATTGATCCCTGGTAAATCATGATTCCTTCCATCTATAGAACACCTTCTCATCTATTATTAACCTATCAGAGAGCACACTATATTAGCTTCTTTGGCTGAAGCCCATTTTTACTCACTTGGATTATGTTATACATTCATTCAATAAAGATGTATCAAGGGCCAACTCTGTGCCAAAAGCCAAGCTCAGCATTGGCTATACAGAGATAAACAAAGAGACATGGTTCTTGATCTCATGGAATTTATGGCATAGTATTTACATATTTACAATTATTTATAGAATTATTACTATACTTATAATTACTAGTGATTACATAGTCAGAAATTTACTTTTTTAAAAACGTACCAATCTTGAGAAAGCAAAAATAGCAGGATGTTAATTGTAGAATCTAGATGGTGAGTAGATGGGTGTTCACTGTACAATTCTTTCAACTTTTCTGCATATTTGACATTTTTCATAATAAAATCTTGGGGGAAATTTGCCTGTCCTTCACATGTTATATTTCTTTTATAGTCTTCAGCCATGAAATTGCACGTATGCCTGGTTTAAACTCTTTGGATTCCTTTCCTTGCTTTTCATGAACTTCAGGATGCCGCATCCTCTTTCTCCCAGGGATCCTGGGAGAAATGTCACAGAATAGAAAGAACACTTGCATTGGAGATGGACTAGAACTCAAACTCCGTGCTTAGCACCTACTGGCTCTGCGCCCCCTGACAAATGGCTCAGTGGATCTCAGCCTCAATTCTTCTCATCCCTAAAATGAGGGGATAATCATATTCACACCCCAGGTTGCTATGAAAACTAAATAAAATTATGTACATAATCACTTAGCATAATTAGAATGCATCCTGCCCCACTTCCACCACTTTCTCCACTTGCCGACCTCACACATAACCATTATTTCCTTCTTTACAAATCTGAATTAAGTGGTTAATACCCATTCGTGCTGTTTTCTTCCATTACCATTTGAAAAACAAAATTCATAGAAACTCAAAATCCATAACATATTACTAGATGCTTTTGTTTGGCAAATGTGATGTCAGAAGGTCTGAATTCATCCGTCACCTTCAAGTTTCCTTTTTGATCAGGTGTGGGATTGATGTTAAGGAAGTGCCATTCATATCCTGACCAGGTGGTCTGAAATTGCTGCACATTGCTGCCAATTCCTGTCTTGATTTAGTTTTTGTGTGTCCTGATTGCTCTGTCCGCAGTGTTATCTTCCCCCTTCGAACCTGCAAAAGGAACTTGTGCTGCCTTCTAGAACAAGTTCAATGCCGTGTCCTCCAGTGAAAACTTCCAGAATCCCTTCCTCTAGCTTTTACTCATAATGTTGCTACAGTATAGTGTCATATCTCAAAATATCTTAAATAGCTTACTACTAGATGGTAAACACCATGGGGCCAGGGAAAAGCTCTCTTCCATCTTTCTAAGCCCAGCGTACGGGACTGAGAACACCCAGCAGGCACTTGTTGGAGGTCATTCATGGAAGTTTGCATGAAGGAATGATTGGAATTCATCGTCCCTGGGTTTCAGTTTATTCCCCCATGAAATAAGAGAGAGAGGCAGCTGACTTCAAAAGCCTCTTTGAGTGTCGAAATGCTATGATTCTTAACCTTTGTATTATGTTATTCACACGCAGTCTATCTTTTTTATTTCCAGTATTTGTCGTAATGCCAGAGCTTTCTGTATGGTCAGAACCTTCTTGATTTTTAAGCAACTGGGATTTGGATGCCTATACATCCCCTCTGTCTGACTCTGCCCTTAACTACACCAAGGAATGGCTGAATTGACGTTTCTAACCAGTCCCTAACTATCCCCTACTCCAAACAAAAATGCATCTCTCCATCTCCGTTACCTTCCGTCCTCTCCATTTCCAAGATTGCCTGGCTTAGAACATTCTTTCTGTCCTGTGCCCTAACTCTGAAGGAGGTAGAGTGGGTTCATGTAGCCTGGAGCCTGCTGGGTGTCTGGATAGATATGAAGATGATGCTGGCTCTCTGAGTCTCAGATCCTTTTGTCCTCCAGTGGCTGCTGAGTTAGGGTTACTTGGAAGACATTTAAATTCTAGCCTTCTATGATGCTGTGAGCCCACAGGGATTATTCAGTAGAGTCAGCAATACTCAGGGAGGATGAGGAGGCAGGTCAGAGAGGTACAAGACCTCATCCCATATTTACCCTCTCTCTTCGTCCTTTCAGTTCCAACCATGCCAAATATATTTTATAGTCTCAATGCTCTACACTCTTATTCATCCCTTTTCCCTCTACTTGACACACTCTTCAAATCCTCTCTACCTTCTTAGCTGCTAAAGCTTATTCATCCTCCAGGTCTCAGTTGAAAACATCTCTTCCTACAGGACTTTCCTGATTTTCCTGTTAGAACACTTACTACACCGTTTGGTGATTGTGCGATTGTGTGATTTCTTCACTTAACTGTAAGTTTCATGTGGAAGAGGATGCCGTCTTTCTTGTTCACTGTTGTGTCTCTAGAGCTTAGCACAGTGCCTGACATCTACTAGTTGCTTGACCTGTATCTATTGGGTGAATTAATGAAGTAGTTGTCCCTGCTATCATGGGAATCGAAATGTTAGAAGATGCACAAGATAAGCACACAAATGACCAGTGTGCTAATGTCTCTCATTGACAACTCCCAAGGATCCTGTGAAGAGAGCATTGTTTCCCTCATTTTGCAGAAAGGAAAATTTAGGCTTAGATGTTGCATCATTTCCCAAGATTACTCTACAGCAAGAAAGTGCAGAAATGGATCTGAACTCTAGCCTTCTAATATCAAATTAAGTGCTGTCTCCACAGTGTTGCAACAATATGCAGCAAGCGTTACAAAATTGATATAAAATTCTACTGCTTTGCAGAAATGGGAGAATTTACTTTGAGATAAGACGACATTTGAGCTTGAATCTGAAAGACAAATAAGCTTTTTCAAAAAAATTATTTTCAATGACCAAAACAAAACTGAATAACCTTTATGGATTATAATAAATTCAACAAATACAGACATATTTAGCGTAAGAAGTGAAAGTTCACCCCCCTCTTGCTCTAATTGCATTCCCAGGACATCACCATCATAAACCATATCTGTGTATATATACACGATACGGTGGTTTTGTTTTATTTGTTTTAGAAGGACTCACACCATAAGTACTCTTCTGAAGCCTCCTTTTTTTTATTTTTATTTTTTAACTTCCATACAACCTTCTATGTGGTAGATTTATATTTACCCCCTGCATTTCATTCCTTTGTAGGAATGTTCCATAATTTGTTTAACCCACCACCTATAGTGGACATTTTCCATTTTCTCCTCTATGAATAATTCTGCAGTAATTCTCCTTATATATGTGTCTCTGAGCCCTCGTTAAAGATTTTCTGTCCATCAATTCCTAAAAATAGGATTTCTTGTGTCATGGGTTATATGCAATTTAAATTGTGAAATAAAAACTGGCAAAAATGCACGGAATGTGAAAAAGTTGGAATTGGAGGGCAAAAACCATCCAAGGTGGGGAAAGTCACATAAATTAAGTTACCGAAAAGCATAAGTCACATTCCTTTATTTTTCCCAAGAAGTTTCAGCATTTTGACCCTTTGTGTGAGCTCTGATGACAAATTCCAGGTCCTGCCAAGAGACCACAGGCTATTTGTCAGCATGCTTCTTTATCGTCCCTCCTGTCCCTTTGGTGATGAAGTCCCCAGAGGTTAAGCACTCTCATTATTAATCTTACCACAAGAATTCCTGAAAACCAATGTTTGCTGCCCTTTGGTTCTTTATTTTAATGACTCCTCACCACACACAGACCCCTTATTGTGCTATTCACAACTTTCCAGATGAAACCAAAGCCTTGATTCAACTGTAGTCAAAGAAAACTAATTCTCCACGATTCCACACACATGCATACACCAACCCTGTGCTTTCCACCAGTGAGTAAAACTTAAAATTGAATGATCACGACATGAGATGTTTCTAAAGAGCTACCCCCTTGCCATCAGCTTTATTAAAGGCACAAATGTGCAGTCGCATTTAATAGTGTTTATTTTGAAACATGTGATGTTTACCCTTGAAAACCTATTATGCATCTCTCACCTTACACTGAACAAAAGGGCATTGTAACTTCATGTAGTCCAACTGCTTGCTGAAATTTAGGTCTGCACTCAAATGAGAAAAATACTTGAGTATCAGTCATCTTGGAATCCAAGGGACTTATTCATAGAGCATGTGGGGCTCTATTCATAAATGATTTATGTCTTTGCATAAAAGAGAGTGGGGGTTGTGCGTGTTACTCAGAGAACCATCGACTGCCTCTCCTGAGTAATTTATACAAGATCAATATTTATCAAAGTGAGCCAAGAATTGTGCCATAACTCTCCAAGAGCCAAATACTTCATTTACAGTTCCTTCACCCATGGAAGCGAGCATGACAGATTGAAATGTTTGTGTAAAAGCAATTTAAAGGGGTTCTCACTCGGTTCCTCTTGCTTTGGATACAGTGTGATGCTTTGGCAGAAAGTGCAGATTTCTGTCATGGATGTTGCTCAATGACTAACACATAGTAGATATTCAAAAAATGTATTTGTTAAATTAATGAGTAAATGGAAATAAGAAAACGTTCCTGTCATGTTTCCCAAAGAGAAAGGAGGGTTACCCACTGCATTTATTATTGTAACATATATTAATTGAGCCCCTGATAGGCATTTTGCATTGAATGAGGACAGTTATTACCTGGAATTATGTCCCAGACGTGTGTAAACGATTAAAAGCATATTAGTGAAAAGTGCTATATGCTCTATTAAAGGTTAAAAAAGATGTCCTGGAGATCCAGAGGAAGGATCACCTATTTCTTCCCAGAGAAGTCTAGGAAAGGATACGAGTAAGTAGGGATTAAGCAGGTAGATAGTGAATGGGAAAGGGAATTTTAGGAAGAAGTAATGGCATGAACAAAGGAAACTTGAGAGACCTTTGGTGTGCAGGAATGAGATAGATGTGTCCCTGTGAAAGATTAGACTGCTTGTGTCAGTAATGGGAAATGCCTGAAATTTTCCATTAGAAATGGATTGTAAAAGGCCTTGCACACTCAACCAGTGAGCTATTACTTTATTCTGTAAGCAAGAGGAGATTCATAGATTTTTAAATGTGGAAGTGACACACTCAGATTTCCGTTAGGAATATATTTCTGGTGGTACAATCTGTACTATCTATATACCATCTGGGAGAGAAGGATAGAGAAGAGATGACAAATGGGTTTCAATTTGCTTATCAACTCTAGTAGTGTCTCTATGGAGTGCTGCTTTGAGAAGGATTTTAAAACTGCATCTGGACTCATAAAAAGTCTCAATAAAGAAGTGATCCTTGTCATGAGTGTAAGGAGGGAAAGAAGAGAAAGTGATAGCAGCCATAAGCTAAGCATTTGCCGTTCCTGAATTAGCAGGACATGGGGAAAGACTAGGTAAGAAATCATAAGTCTTAAATTAGGGCAATCTCAATGTATAAGTGGGAGATGAAGGGAGTACATTTAAATATTATATACTATATGTACTAAATACATTAAATACGCTATATTAAAAATATTATTTATTGTGTATGTGAGGTTTAAGATAGATGATCAAAGGATGGCTTTCTAAAGTTTATACTTTAGGATTGGATCCCTGAGAAAACAACCATCATTTATGGGGAATAATAATCAGGGAATAGAAGCAGAAAAGTAAATTGATAGTAGTAAGGAGGAGGAAAGAAAAATGATTTCATTGTTGCGCATGCTAAAGTCTAGCAGCACAGACGCTATCTAGAGAGAAGTGTTCCATAAAGTGTTGGAAGTATGGGGTTGAAGACCAGATGAATGTTCTTGGATGGAGATATAAACTTGGGATTTATCAGAATATGAGCATCATTTCATGTACTGCATGGATAGTATTGCTCAGGGAGAAATCCTGAGGAGCATCAACATTCAAATAATGGACAGAAGAAAAGGAAGAGCCATGTGGATGACTTCAAACATCCACAAAGAGTATTTACAATTTGAGAAAAATGTAAAATTGTCCCTCTGCCTTCCATTATCACACGCATGCAGGAAAACAAAAGGGATTTCCATTTCTGGCTACGATAGACTAGCTTGAATGAGACTAACCATACTGCAGAGAGTAACTGGAATGTTAGATCAAATTTTTAAAAATACGTTTCAAAGCATGAGAGAATTACAAAGAAACTGATGACTGAAGGGGATGAAAAATCCATGGAGAAGTGCAGATAGGTGAGCCTAATACTAAAACTTTATATTTCCTCTAGAGGTTTTTGCTGACTTATAAGTCAAGGCAAAAAAGTTGAGAAGCTAAGCAGAGCTTAGGCAGTCTTACAGGGGTGTGAAGCAAAATACGGAATTCAGAGCCTGCCAAGGAAAAGATGCCTGGTAAATACCACAGACTTTCAGTTGGCTTCAGGGCCAGGACTAGAGTGAAGCAAATAAGGCATGTATCGTCCAAAATTTTAGGAGGCACTCACACATCAAATCCTTGTGTCCCAGGCACCTAACTTGCCTCATCCTAGTCCTGACTCTTCTAGGACACTTGAAGGTTTGCCTGCAAGGAGTAAAGAAAATCCAGAACTAGATCATGGTTCACAAAGACCAGCTCTAAAATAAATCGCTTTAAAATCATACTGTGAATTGCCTTTACTATAGCTGCCTGATGGAAGCAAAATTGAATCCTCTCTGGAGGAAAAGATTATCATCCAGAAACTCATCTTATCATTATACTTTTTTCTTTCTGACAAAATGCCTTCCAATAAAAACTTACCAGGCATGCAAGGTATAAAATATAGTGATTAAAAAACAAGAATAAAAGCAGATAAGAGTAGCAGACCAGTAGGAGACTCAGATCCTGAATTTATAAAACTTAGACTTTTTGAAAACTGGAATTTGTATGTCCAAAATATTAGATAAGAAGATGAAAAATTTTAGCTGATAACTAGAATATGTTAAAAAAAAACAAATAAAATCACAGAACTGAAAAAATAAAACTGAAATTAAGAACTCACTATATGAACAAAATAACAAATTAAACACATGTGAAGGGAGAATTAATGAATGTGAAAATATGTCTCTTGGAAATATACAGATAGAATCATGGAGAGAAGAGAAGAATGGAAAATATAGAAAAGTCTAGGAAATATATGGAATAAGATGAAAAAATCGAAAATATCTGTAATTGTGGTACCATAAGAGTTAGAAGAAATAAGTTAGGAAGAATATTTGAAGAGATAGCAGTGGAAAAACTTCTAAAATTGCTGAAGGACATCTAGCTACAGATTCAAGAAATGTTATGAACACCAAGCAGGAAAAAAGCAAAGAAAACCACACGTTAATTCATCAGAGCATTAACTGATGAAACAAAATGAAACATTGAAAGCAGTCAAAGGAAAAAGAAGATATTTCAGCTTTAAAAAACCACAAATTCTAAAGCTTGCAGCTGACCTCTCATCAGAAATTATGGGAGCCAGAAGATAATTCAATGACATGTTCAAAATGCCACAAGAACAAAAAAACTGCAAGCCTATAATTTTATACCCTGAAAAATATCCTTTAAGAAATTGACATAGTAAAAGTATTTTCAAAAAGCACAATCTGAGGGAATTTATCACCAACAAACTTGTAGTAGACAGAATGCTAAAAGTATATCTTTGCATCGAAGTAAAATGAAAAAAGAAAAATGTAAAAAAGAAAGAACAGCAACAGAAAGATTAAATTTGTGTTTAAGGATAAATGAGTGTTGATTGTATAAAACAACAATAATAATGACATATGGGGTTTCAAATATCTGTGTAATTGAAATAATTTACAACACTAGCACAAAAGAGAGCAGGGAGTAAGTAGTTTTAATTTTTTTTGCATTGTCTTGAAGTGAAAAAAATTTATATTTATATTAGACTTTAGTAAGTCAAATATTCATATTTTGTTATCAAGGATATACATCAAAGAATTTATTAAACAATGAATAATTAACAAGCTAATAGGGGAAGGAAATGGAATAATAAAAAATACTGGATTAATGCAAAGAGGGCTAGAAAGGATAGAGAGAGGACATAGACATTTATTTAAAGCCCAATATATCTGTAGCCACTTGAAATGTAAATGATTAAACATTTAAACTAATAGACAAAGATTTTCAGACTAAAAAAGAAACCCAACTATATGCTGCATACAAGAGATACAATTTAATATACAAATGTTGAAAGTAAAAGCCTAGATAAAGAAAGATGGCAGAGCCATAGGAATATCCTACAAAATATACCTTAGGTAAAACCATTAGCAGGGACTTTTAAAAAGCATTTCATAGTGATAAAGGGGTCAATCCACCAGAACGATAGCACAATCATAAATTTTCATGCACCCAACAACGTCACTTCAAGATTTGTAAAGAAAAAATTGACAGAAGGAGGAGAAATAGACGAATCCAGAATCATAGTGGGAGACTTCAATATACCTCTTTCAGGAACAACAATTCAGTGAAAAACAAGCAGACAAATTTACTAAGAATATAGATCTGCACAATACAATTAGGAAATCTGTATTCTTTTAGTACCAGATTTGATCGTCTTCACATTGCTAGAAATACTTCCTCAAATGATATCTATTAAATGTTTTGGAAGAGAATTTGGTTTTGTTTGGTTTTGCTTTTGAGACAGCATATGGTAAGTCCAGTGGTATTTGGTATCTTTCTCTCTTTCTGTGTGTGTGTCCACATGTGTGATTTTAGAGAAATCTCTTTGGTCCCATTTTGGGGTAGAATGATACATCCTGAAGAATGAAAACATTTTTATTCTCCTCCAAGTGAAGGGAAACAGACTACTGTGTTTCTGGGGGTGGGGGGGGGAAGTGAGGGAGGGGGCCGGGGAGGTAGAGAGGGGGTTCTCCTTACCATCCTAGTAAGAAGCCAAGCGCTTGGGTTATTTTCTCAAAGGACCATTAAGCTCTTTAAAATAGACCACTGAGTCCTATTATCAGAAACTAGAAGCACAATGAGAGCTTTTTGCATCCAGAAAGGCAAGCAGAAAAAGAAGAAACAGGGGACTGGGGCTCAAAGATCTGGACCTCTGGGTGTCATGCCTGAGAGTGATCCCTTGAGGAGAGTGCCAGAGATAGCAGACCAGGAGAAGGACCTTACGACAACGGCGTGCTAGAACTACTGGCTCACCCTGGCTCACAAGAGCCTTTTGTGTGCATCTCTTCCCAACTCTTAAATTCAGTGACATCACTTTGGTAGCTTAAAATCATCTGTGGTAGGAATATTTACACCACAGAAGTTGGCAAATGCTGCAAATCAGAACTTTTTGGGGGAGAGCAAGTTGATAAGCATCTCCTAGTACACCACTGCCTGAGAACTGCCATCTGAACGTCCAGGAAGTACACGCGACCAGGAAAAGAACGCCAGCCCCACGGTCACGTGACTGTTTGCCAAGGTAGGTTGCCTGTTGGAGACACAACCCATTAGTAAACCTGACTCCACTACTGGAGCTCAGCCACTATTGTATTTAGTCATTATGTAAATGAAAACATCATTCTGCTTGTTCCCAGAGTGGACTCCAGTCAATTATTCTGTTCTGCCAAAGAGAGGAAGCAACAACCTTCCCTACAAAGATGACTCCCCACAACACTTGAGAATTCTCTCATGTCTTAAGTGGATCTCTGTACACCTAATGAGGGCGGTGGGGACTGAGGAAGGCAGTCTCCTGCCTTCACCTGGGGATTGGATAGGAACATGTTAATACACTTTGAGTGTTGGGCGGCAGTGTGGTAGCCCCATCAGTTTGTGTTTGTGTAGGTAGTATAAAATAGTCCCCTCCATTTAGTATGTATTTTGTGTGTGTGTTTGTGAGGAAGATTGTCCCAGAGCTAACGTCTGTGCCGATCTTCCTCTATTTTATGTGGGATGCCGCCACAGTGTGGCTTGATGAGTGGTACGAGGTCCTTGCCTGGGATCGGAACCTGCAAACCCGCCCACCAAAGTGGAGCACGTGAACTTAACCACTACACCACCTGGCTGGCCCCATTTTGTATATTTTAAGAAACAGGAAAAATGTTGTCAGCTTCATCATAAGAAATAGATTTGTGGAACAGACAGGGATTCCCCAATGGAGTCCTGAGAAGTAGGGACCTTTCATGTTCCTAAATTCTGCACACACCATGGATGAATGTTACTCTGTTAATGGCTCAAGATGCATTTAGTGCACTTTTTCCTGTTTTGAAAATGGAATTTATATACATATATAAGAAAACAAAGTATACCAGAACATGTGAAGAATAGCTATGAGGGGGCGGTGATTTTGATGGTGGCAGTCTCTTCTTGACTTTCAGAATTCTCCTTTGATTCAGGAGTTAGGCCATAATGGAGTTTACAAAAATGAGCTGTGAATGACAGTCTAATCCTTAGGGCAATAACATCATGCTGATGGGTTATGGTGATTTTTTATCATCACCGTGATTTCTAGTTGGAAACCACTGGGTTTACAGCAGCTGTGTTCATTAAGTGCTGAGCACTTAGAAGTGTTTATGGAACTAATACACCTCATAGATTTCTACTGGTAGAAACTAGTCATCAGCATTATGGGTGTCTTAGTCTCTGTTCCTTTCTCACATGAGGCTTGGCAGGACTAACGTGTATCAGAACCATACGTATAATTTTGGTTAAAGATGGACTTTGTTCTCCTTCCCATCTCCTCTGGGCACAAAGAGAATCCTTGGATCCTTATTGGTTTTCTCCTTATTCATTAGTTTAAGAGAACCCTGTCTTTTATAAGACAGTAAATGTCTGACTGATACCCGATCCTTTTTGATGGAATGCACTGTAAAAAATTTGTCTGACCTTCTTATCAAAGCTTCCACATGAAGCCAATGATTAACTGAGCAATAAATATACAGCTGATCTTTATAAATGAAAACATCATGGCCTGGAGAGATTGGTGAAATGTGTTTACTTTTTCCTTCTAAATCATCTTTCAGCATTCTCAGGAGTTAAGGCCCAGGAGTAGACTAGAGTGGAGACAATTGTGAAGTGCACAGAAACTACCTTGAAATCAATTTATTACATTTGAAAATTCTATTTTTCAATTCCCTCAGCACCTTGTTCCAAATCACTCATTTTAGCCAGCAAGTTGTAATCTTTTCTCTCTGTCCAGAGCTCTTAACAGGATTACACTGGACCTTAATTCTGCCACGGCTAATGGGCAATGTCTTAAAGGAAGAAGTCTGAAAAGAAGGGAGAAATGAAGAAACCTGGAAGTCAGTCCATGAATGAGCCAAAGCTGACACTTCCTCCAAGGGAACAAAGGAATGTACTTTTTTATCCCCTGGCATATTTAATGTATAGTTTCCAAGAGATCAACTAAGCTAATGGACTTTAGCCAACCCGATCAGACAACTGCTCCAACACATTCCCCTTCGATACCTGGTGAGGTAGTGTGTCCAAGAAAATCTAGGCAATACAAAGAGAGCAAAACCTCGGCCAACCCTGAATGCTATATCACTAGTCTCTTCCCCCTACCTTGGGCTAAAAAAACTATAAAGTAATACTCTACCTTTTTTCTTCTCTGTCTCCAAATGAGAAAATAGAATTTTAACATGAAAAACTAATATTTAGAATTTTCCTCTCTTCATCCTCAAAATTGTGGTTGTTCCTTTTCATTTTTTCTCCTCCTCTTATAAAAGAGTCTTTTTTTCCCATAGAACAAGCAAACAGAAACAAACTCCTTATAAATTGAGATTGTGTTCAATATTTTTCCTTTATTTGAAAAAGTTCTCTGGGTATGATTTTACATGTAATTTCACATGTTATCTCTAGGCACTATGATTCTCCTGAGGGTAAGCAAGATTAGTTTCATAATCTCTGTTTTATAGATGGGAAAGGAAGTTTAGAAGATCTTATAATGTACTCAGATGTCTCAGTAAGTTGTGGAGCCAGGACTAGAATCTACAACTTCTGACTTCAGGTTGTTCTTCAAAATCAGACCTCTCTTGGGGGGTTTTTATTTTTGATTTGTTGTTATTGCTCTTATTGTTGTGGTTCTGTGTGTGTGTGTGTGTGTGTGTGTGTGTGTGCGTGTGTTCTCCACATACAGAAACATAAAAAAGCAAAACCAAAAACAATGAAGCTGTTACTACATAGAGATTTAACTTCTGGTTGGCATATAGGTGACATTATCCAAAACAGAAAGCAAAGTCATGGTAGTTAAATGCTGGGAAGACCAAGCAAGTCAATGATAGAATTTGCAAGAAAGTCACCAAGAAAGAATTCTGAGAACAGGTGAGAATCCAGAGCCCTGGTTTTCCCATCTGCTGGCACCACCAGGGGTAGGGGACTGTCCCACTGAATGGTCTGTGCTTCTGGGAAGCTCCTTCATGGAGTGTGACTCTAATGAGCTTTTGTTTTCCTCTACTGCCTTGATTACAGGCATGAACTTGATCTCATTGTCCCTGAAACATGACAGGGTCTATGACAGCTTACCCACAACCAGCTCATGAGACTTGTAAGGGCTCCCTGTGGATGTAATATTTGGAAAATGGTTCCAGGGACCTGGATCAATCTGCTGGGATGCCTCCCCAAGGACCTATTAGAAGAAACCATAGTCAGGAGGGAAACTGGAGTCAAAACTTAAAGATCAAACCGTGTGTTATCCTAATGGGGCAAGACTAGGCTAACACAATAGCCGGGCCGTGGAAGTTCGTGGTTGACAGTTCAGGAGAAAGAAAACATGGATTGATGTGTGAACAGATGAAATCAGGCAGGTTAAGCAAAGTCTGAAAACGTTGGGTATTTCTTTTTGTGAGTGGTTTAGAATCAAGCTGCCAGAGTTCTTTAAAAACATTAGAGCAGACTGGATAGGTTGGTTGGTTGGTTGGTTTTTTGGTGAGGGAGATTTTCCCTGAGCTAACATCTGTGCCATCTTCCTCTGTTTTGTTTGTGGGAGGCTACCACAACACGGCTTGATGAGCAATGTGTAGGGCCCTGCCTGGGATCCAAGCCCACAAACCCCGGGCCGCTGAAGTGAAGCATGCAAACTTAACCACTATGCCACCAGGCCGGTCCCCAGACTGGACAGTTTTTACCAAGCTATTCACCCTCCATATAATGCCCTTTCCCTCCTATCCATTACTGTGATTCCTAAATTTCCTACAAGGCTTAGCTCTAACATTTTCTCCAGCATAGAATTATTCCCAGTCATCCAGACTATAGGGATCTTGCCCAGCTGTCATGTATTCCAAAACAGCTCTGTTATCATTTCATTTGTTATACATAAAGTCTTTTCTCCAAAAACAATCTATGCTTATTAGAGCAGAGGTGAGAACATGATGCCTTTTGAAAGTCCCAAAGGCCTTAGTACAATAATCATGATCATTACAGCAAACGTATCCAGCTCTTAACTATGTACTATGCTCTCTTCCAAGCACTTTTCACACATCTTGTTTAATCCTGACAACCGCTTAGGCAGTATTTCCTATTATTATTCTCTTTCACATGAGGAAACTGAGTCCTAGAGAGTTTAAGTGGTATTCCCAGGGTCACCTTGCTTAAACCACTAAGATGTTGACCTCTGAGTCCTCCCCAGGCCCAGAACAATTTCTCATAGGCACTTTTGCCTTGCTCAGCTGCCAAAGAAGTCCATGTGACATGGAATCTGAATACAGCACCTGCCCGGAGAGAGTTGCTTGTCTGATGATTCACACTTTTAAATAAAAATAATGAAACCCTTGGCTGGACAGCTTCACTTCCTCAGTCCAGCTGGGATGTGGTCACTGCGGTTCCAAAACACACTTGGGTGACATTCCAGCCTGAGTAGCTTCATTTGCACATTCAGTCGTTGAAGGTCTACACGGTGGTCTCGTGATCACTCTCCTGGTCCGGCGTCTGCCAAAAGCTCGTGAATGCTTTGGCTCCCTGTCCTGCAGCTCTTTGCTGGAAGCAGCACAGGGGAGGGTGGAATGCCTTCTCTTTTAGTTGCAAACCTAAGCAAAAGGGACAGGCTGGGTGAGTGACCCAAACCTACACCCTGATTCAACCATCATTTACTGAGCGCTTAGTCCGCATCAGGCAGTTTCCTGTTTCTTATCACACTGGATCTTCCCAGTAGCTCTGTGGGGTGAGGGTCACTCTCTGTAGTTTATAGACGCGGAAGTAAATTCAGATGTGCAAAGTAACTTGTCAAAGGTCATTCAGCTAACAGAACGGAAGTGATCCGATTCCAGGTTCCCTGCTTTTGCTGCTACATCCAGGTGCTTCTAGCTCACTTTGAAGTGGATAAAGTGAAGAATGGAGGGGCAATATAATAAAGATCATGATAATAATACCAAACTCCACTACTAACATTTATTGAGTTCTCTCTATGTGCTATGCACCATGGGAACGCTTTACAAGCATCATTTCATTTCATCCTCAGGACAACCACAGGAATTAGACACTAGTATTTCCCCCATTACAGAGAAGGAAAACGATGCTCAGAGACAGTAAGTCATCAGTCCAAGCTAACGAAAGATAGCACCAAGATTTGAGCCCAGGCATTTTGTCACTATAACTTGTTATAACAGTTATGCATAAACATACAATGTGGGAGTACTGAATTAGATTCTTTCCCTGCCCTGGATCTTCAGGGAGAGCATCAAGAGAAAGTGCGAGACAAACACTTTTTGAAAAAATAGGTCAGACTGCCAACATTGCCAATGGGAGCCATTCAACCAACGTCACAATTCTCAACTGTTACCTCTGTGTTCTAAGGCTGACTAGGGAAATTGCAGACAGACTCTGGGGCAGACGATGGAGTTATTGAGATGCAACCTCACCTGGCCTGGAGGTCAGGATGCCCAGGCCAGTTACCTGTGTCAATAAGTCCTTCTTATTCCATCTTTTTCGGAGTAAAGTGGGGAGGAATCATGGGTGCCTTGCCAAGTCTTTGGGAATTCATAGGCCTCTCGTTGAGATATGAGAAGGACCTTTTGGTTAGTAAGCATTCTCAGACTCAGCTTCTGGAAAAGAATCAGTCATGTGCCCTCTGCAGCCATGTGGGTTACTACTCCTCCCCATAGGAGAGTGGGCAGACGCAGTGAATGCTGGGAGTGGAAGCTACTCTCAGAGTGATTGAGAACAGAGTCATGGCTGGCAAGGGAGAAGCAGCAAAAGAGAGAAAGCGTAGGAATGGCAGATTGAGGATTAGTTTTATATCAGTTATTAACAGACCAAACTAAAAAGGAGCTGGGCTATTTTGTGTGTGCATTATTTGTTACACTGTGCTCCTTTCCCCTCTCATTAAAGAGAAAGACATTATATAAACAATATTATAACAACATTAGAAGAAGTTTAACAAAGAAAATATTCACCTTCTGCTTTCAGATTTTATGATCCTTGCTAGTCTTTGTTCCTAAAGCATCCATTTTTATGTAACTGTAGAGACAATGTACATACATTTCCATTGTATGTACATTTCCATGTTGTCCCATATTTCTTACAAACATTTCTCATCAGAAGATAACTCAGTGTGTGGATGACCCAGACCTATTACTTTTTCCTGTCTTCTTTTTGCTGATATCCTGCCCTTTTTGTCTCCATTCTAGAGTGTGAGCTTATTCACATCCATTCTAGAAGGCAAAGAAGGCCTGAAAATGGAGGGAAATGGGAATTTGTCTACTCTGTCATGTATTAATGGCTCCCATTAAAAATAAAACAGCTGTTAGATAGGTGAAGAAGAGAGAAGGAAAAAAGGGTCAGAGCTGTTCATTAAAATGAGTTTTTATTCTAGTTATTTTCAAGATAGGAAAACTGGTGGTGAAGAAATGCAAGAAGCTGACAAACAGCTCTGCACTTTGGCAGCTTGGCAACGGCCCAGCAGCTGCTCCCAGGGGAGGGCACCTCTGGCTGTGCCAGCAGCCATGCCAAGGCTGGGCGAGGTGAGGGGAAAGAAATGCCTCGCATACTTTTGGATCTGTTTAGTCAATGACTCAGGAAATAGGTCTGTGTCACTCAGCTAGTAGCATCATTACGTTTGTCTGGGAGGCCAAGGGTTCAAGTCCCACACCAGAAATCTGGCGGCTTCCCAAAGCCAATGCTCTCATTGTCATGGAAGGTGGAGGGCAGCACGCACTGGAAAATGGTGCTCTTTCTCCCTAGTTCTTCCAGAAAAATGGGGCTCAGAGGAGCAGGGGTGGCACTCAGCTTAGTTTGACTCGCAAGAATCAAAGAACTCCAGTATGGAACCGGCAGAATTATTAACCAGTCCCAGGCACCAAGAAGAGGAGTGGGAAAGTTGGACTCTCTGCCACACGTTCCACCATCTCTTTAACTCAACCCTCAGCTCAGCCTTTGTTCCAACCGTAAGAAATGTAGAGACCGAGAACAGCACAAAATGGGGGCAAGTCTTCCTTGTCAGAGTGAGGAAGCAGCAGTCCACAGTTACGGGGAAACCAAACACGGAACGCAGGTCCACACATCAATCTCTTGATGAACTTTTTCTTTAAAATGCTTACACGCAGCAGCACTGCTTGACAGTTTAATATGACCTACAAAAGCAATTTATTATTTAAAAATTCAATTAGTTTAAAAGTTTAAAACGTATTATCACCTTTGAAATCATTTGGAATTATTTATATTAAATATACCTGATAATTTTGCTTTTGACTAAATTTGGAAATTGGGGGAACAAATGAAAGAATGGTGGCAGAGGGGATGCAGTGAAGGTGGTGATGAGTCTTTTTAAATAAAATAAGCCCACCCCAATAAAAGATAAATCACGTATGCATGAAATATAATTTCTTCTTCCGCATGAAGAATTTCTGTGGCTGCCTGCATGACCTGAAACATAGGTTTGTGTTGTTTGTGCGTGAAGCCATATTTTAGCTTACAGGTTGCTACAAGGCTGGTTCTTGTTAATTCACTTTGTGCACAGCCTTGATCCCAGAGCACTTTGCCCTAGGAGCACGGGAGGCTGACTGGAGGTGGGGATGGTGTTCTCCTGGTGAAATGGTCTTTAGAATGGAGAGGCTACAGTAAGAGGAGCTCCCTCTCAGCCTGAAGGAAAATCATCCTTCCCTCCTTTCCTCTTTAAATGAAACACTGGGGAGCAGCCGTAAGGGAAGTACGGACTTGCATGGAGACCCTCTCAAGAGGCCCAAGTCTCATGTTTCTGCTCCCAGGACATCTTTAGCCATCTTCCCATGGGTTTCATTTCTATTCCATCATTAGAAGCTCTCTTCCTGCTCCTGAGTCCATCTCTCCTACCCTCTGAGACTTAAACCTGCCCCAAGAGAAGCTGTGCATTTCCAGGAGAAAGGAAATCCCACCAAGCCAGCAGGAAAGGAAGCTGTTTTGGCTCTCCTTTAGCATTCTGTTGTGCCTGTCTTTAGTTCTTCATGTTTTCCACTTGAAATTATTAACATCTTTTTTCTCTTTGTGAGGCAAGGTTGTTTGTTTGTTTGTTAGCAGTTTTATTGAGATATCATTCACACACCATAAAATTTCTCCATTTAAAGTATACAGTTCAAGGACTTTTAGCATATTCACAGAGTGGTGCAACCCTCACCACAATCAATTTTAGAACATTTTCATTACACCCAAAAGAAACTCCACATCCTTTAAGCCAGCACTCCCCAATCCCCCCATCCTTCCAGCTCTAGGAAACCACTAATCTACTTTTTGTCTCTATGGGTTTGCCTATTCTGATGATTTCATAGAAATGGAATCAAGGATCTTTGCAAGCATCCTACTATTCTTCCACAGAGCTTAGAGAAAGACCCTTGTACCTAGTAGGTCTTCAAGTAAGGTTGAATTAGTTACTTGCATTGGATATATTAGATTACCCAGTCCTGGGATCAATATAACCCACGAAGTGGGAAACTAGATAGTCCCAGATGAAAGCCTCAAATGCCATTACTCAGAGTGTGCTAATAGTCTGGATATTATCAGAGTGGAAGGACAATCTGTGATTCATAGCTTCCCCTGGGGTCGGCTCCCACAGACATGGCCCCCTGTACTCCAAGTTTGTTCAACAATACGACATGGACTCCATAAGCTCAACAATTCAGAAATCGATTCCATAGAAGCCTGGAGTTCTCTCATGAGTTGGCACACCACACTGCGTGTTAACAGGCAATAACACTAAAATGCACTAAAGACCATGTAATTTATTCCCAACATGCTGTTATTCTTTCCAAAACATTAGCTTTGGAGCAGAACGTTTGCTAAATGTTGTCTTTATTTCCAAAGCTTGGGGTAAAGATCATATGCAACCAATGGCTGAGAGATAATTGGCCACTTTACAGTTTCAACCTCAAATGAACTCCCCTGTCTGAGTAAATTTCCTGGTAAAAGATCCCATTTTAATAGAATGTGAAAGCTGCAAGAAGGATGGAGCTTATAGATTACAGTATGGTCTGTTAGATAAGTGACCAGGAGTAATATTTCTTAAAACCACATTTTGTAGACAGAGTTAAGAGAAAGCCCAGAAAAAAAACACCCAGTGGTTCAGCATTCATGCTTAAATGAAAATAACATGTGTGTCTCCAGCCCTAGATGCCAGGGCTTGGAGGGAAATTGGCAAGGATTACTACCAAGAGCCTTTTGGGGGCTGTTAGGCATTGTCATCCTGGGTCTGACCTCACAGCCTTCTCTTAGAGGAGAAACCAAAGGTGGCTGTGTTAAAGCTTTGCTCTCAGAGTTGCCACAAAGAGCCCAGAAAGCTCCTTTTCTTGTAGCTGGCTTCTTAGCACTGAGCTGGCATTGAGTCATAAGTGATACTATCATGTTATTTAACAGCTGAATTGGATGGCTTGCGCTTTTCAACCTAAAGCCGGTCACTGGCCCTGACAGTGGATCCCTGGGTGTTGAGAAGTGCCTAAGAACGTTAGGGTGCTCTTGCCCTGCATTTAAGGGGTGGCCCTTGATTCCCTCCTTTGGATTATCATCCTTCCTGAGGTATGCCGCATGGTGACCTGGTGACTGTGAGATGTGCTTTGCAGGGTGGAAAGGTCGTTTTAGTGTTTTAAGTTCAATTTTCACAGTTTAAGAATGGTTTAAGATTCCGATTCTCTACAACAGAAGGGAACAAGAAATTGTCCCAGCTGTTAATCCATTTGGGTAGAGAGGGTGTTTAAATCTCCTACAAGAGAGGGTTCGTGTCTATAGGAGCTCATCCTAAAGAGTCAATTAGTTATTCAAGAAACATCAGGCCAGGAACTATCCTGAGTTCTGGGAGACAGGGTAGACCTAACCATGGCCCTTACCTTGAAAACACTCATGGTTGATTGATTGATTGATTGATTTTAAAGATTTTACTTTTCCTTTCTCTCCCCAAAGCCCCCCCAGTACATAGTTGTATATTTTTTTAGTTGCAGGTCCTTCTAGTTGTGGCGTGTGGGATGCACCTCAGAATGGCTTGATGAGTGGTGCCATGTCCGCACCCAGGATCTGAACTGGTGAAACCCTGGGCCACCAAAGTGGAGTGTGCAAACTTAACCAGTTGGCCACGGGGTGGCCCCCTCATGATTTATCGGTAATTGGTTTTGGGGGAGAGGGAGAAGAACATAAATGTGGTGAGTACTATGACACAGTTATGTATGGAATACGATGGAGCAAAGGCCAGGGTGGGTCAGAAAGACTTCCCAGGGAAGTGACTTCTGAATTGGGTCTTGAAGTAGGAATAGGAGTTGGCCAGGCATTGAGAAGTTGGCAGTTGAGTAGCAGAGACTGTTTTCTGAGGCAGAGATATCAGCATATGAAAAAGTACAGTAATAGAGGTAGCATGATGTGGTTCAACATGCATTGGGTGGGTGAGTGGTTTTTTTTGGAAGATAGGGCTGAATAAATTGGCAATGGCCAGAGCAATAGAAGCCTTGTGTGTGAAATAAGATGCACCACTTTCCTAGCTCTTCCTGGCTAGTCCAACGTGTCAACACTGATGCCCGGACTTCTGTCTTAGCAATTAGGATGGTATGCATGTCTCTTTTGTTCCAAATACACAGATCTGTGGTAAAATTCTGGCTCTGCCACTTACTATGTATGTAACCTCAGACAAATTAGCCACATGGAGCCTCTGTTTTGTCTTCTGTAAAATGGAACCAAACTTAGAACAACATCATGAGGTTATTGTGAGTATTACCAGGATCGAACAAGCACAATGCCCGGCATTAAAACATTCTCATGAGATATTTGTGGAATCAAACTGGGTACAGGACTGAAAAGGAAACTCTACTGCCTGGAAAACAGCCTTTAACTTTCCAAACACCAGTAGCTGCCAAGGCAGTCTAGGACACCTGGGAAGAGGTAGCAAAGGGATCTGAACCCTGAAGAAGAGTGACAGGAAGCTAGGGACCCAGAAGCAGGAGACAGTAGGCCAGCAAAACAGATCAAAGGGGGAGGGATGCAGCTTGTGCCAGAGCAGCAAGGGCGCCACGAGGTCAGGAGAGCAGACAGGAGGGAGGAGGTGGCAGATGCTCAGAGGGCACTTCAGGGAATGGATGCTCAGCAGCCCGTGGCTTCCTCTTTCCTGAAGTCATCCTGGTGTCCTACCAGGTTCTGGAAAGAAATCAAAAAAGGGAAAGAAGAGAGGAAAAAAAGAGAAAAAAGAGAACAGCTGCATTTTTGTATAATAACAATAACACCCTTTCATGATAAAAACATTCGACAAATTAGGAATAGAAGGGAACTTCCTCAACCCAATAAAGAGCATCCACAAACAACCCACAGCTAGCATCATTCTTAAGATGAAAGACTGAAAGCTTTCCCTCTAAGATCGAGAACAAGAAAAGTTGTCTGCTCTTGCCACTTCTATTCAAAATTGTACTGGAGTTTCTGGCCAGGGCAATCAGGCAAGAAAAAGAAATAAAGGGCATCCAGATTGGAAAGGAAGAAGGAAAACCATCTCTATTTGCAGATGACATGATCCTGTATATAGAAAAACAATCTTGAAAAAGAAGAAAAAAGTTGGAAGGTTCATAGTTTCTGACTTCAAAACTTACTACAAATCTATGTTAATCGAGACAGTGCGGTACTGGCATTAGGGTAAACATTGAGAGTCAGAAATAAACCTTCTCATTTACAATCAATTGATTTTCCACAGGGGGTGCCAAAAAATTCAATGGGGAAAGTATAATCTTTTCAATAAATGGTGCTGGGACAACTGAATATTCACATGCAAAAGAATGAAATTGGACTTCTACCTCACACCATAAACAAAGATTAGCTCAAAATGGATCACGGACATAAATGTAAGAGTTAATACTATAGACGCTTAGAGGAAAACATAGGGGAAACTCCTCATGATATTGGATTTGACAATGATTTCTTAGATATGACATCAAAAGCATGAGTGACAAAAGAAAAAAATAGATAAATTGGACTCCATCAAAATTAATCTCTTCTGCTTCAAAAGTCACCATCAAGAAAGTGAAAAGAGGGACCAGCCTGGTGGCACAGCAGTTCAGTTCGCACCTTCCACTTGACAGCCTGGGGTTCACTGGTTCCGATACCAGGTGTGGACCTATGCGCTGCTTGTCAAGCCATGCTGTGGCAGGCGTCCCACATGTGAAATAGAGGAAGATGGGCATGGTTTTTAGCCGAGGGCCAATCTTCCTCAAAAAAATAAATATGTAAAAATAAAAAATAAGAAAGTGAAACGACAGCCCAAAGAATGGGGGAAAATGTTCAAATCATATGTCTGATAAGGGGCTTGTATCTAAAACATATAAAGAACACCTACAACTCAATAATAAAAAGACAAAAACCCAACTGAAAAATAGAAAAGGATCTGAATAGACATTTACCCAAAGAAGATACACAAGTGGCCAGTAGGCACATAAAAGATCATCAACATCATTAACCATCAGGGAAATGCAAATCAAAACCACAATGAGATACAACTTCATACCCATTAGAATGGCTATAATGAAAAAGATAGACAGTAACAAGTGTTGGCAAGGATGTAGAGAGGTTGGAGTCCTCATACAGTGCTGAGGGGAATGTAAAATGGCGCAGTCACTTTGGAAAACATCTGGAAGTTCCTCAAAAGGTTTAACATAGAGTTAACATATGACCCAGAAATACTACCCCTAGGTATATACCCAAGAGATATGAAAACATAGGCCCACATACAAATTTGTGCATGAATGTTCATAGCGGCATTATTCATAATAGCCAAATAATGGAAGCAACCCAAATTTCTGATGATAGCTGAATGAATAAATAACATGTACTATAGCCACACAATGAAATACTATTCAACAATAAAAAGAAATGAAGTACTGATACATGCTACAACATAGATGAAATTTGAAAACAAGGAGTTGGTCACTAAGGATCATGTATTGTTATCATTCCGTTTATATGAAATGTCCATAATAGGCAAATCCACAGAGATAAAGAATAGATTAGTGGTTGCCTCGAATTGAGGGGTAATGGAGAAAGATTGTTAACGGGTGTAGAATTTCTTTTTGAGGTGATAAAATGTTCTAAAATGGAATATGGTGATGGTTGCACAACTCTGTGAATACACCAAAAGCCGTTGAAGTGTACACTTTAAATGAGTGAATTATCTGGTATGTGAATTATACCTCAATAGTGTTATAAAAAATAACAGTAACAATCTGAATAACTGTCATTAATTGAGTGCTTTCCAAATTCTAGGCACAATGCTAAGCCCAATAATCTTACCTAAGCCTCACAATAAATATACCACGAAGGTTTTATTATCTTTATTTACAATGGAAAAACGTAAGTTCAGAGAGATTAAGGAACTTGCCCAAGGACACAACACTAGAAAGTACCATGTTAGTTAAGAGGTAGGACTTTGACCCATTTTTGTCTCACTTTGAGTTTCAGGGTCTTATTAAAAGGTCTCAGGTGGATCTTGTGAGCCATCTTGTGTTTCAAGTCCAGCGTGCACGATATGACCAACCACCAAACGGCAGGAGTTAGTGAAATCTCTGCCTCCATCTTTCTCACCATGGAAGTCTGGTGAGATGTTAGCCACCAGTTGCTGCTGTATTGGGGTGGAGAGGAATCTCTCCTCAGTTAAGTGCGTTCTCTGGCCTCCTAAGGACACATTTGTTCTAGAGACTGCCCTAACTCCGTCCTCAGGTGTATTGCAGTTGTAACTCTGGAAGTGAGACTCCCGACCCTCCACTCCAGCACCTGATCTTACAGATTGTGTCTTGTGTTTGAAACTGAGTCCTGTTACTCTTGGCTCTGTCTGCTTCCTGGTTCCAAGAAATAAAACGTGAGAAGGAAGGTGTTAGGCCCACGAAGACAAAGACGTCAAATAGCTCTCACCGAGGAGAATTTGGATGCGTTTTGGGAAAATGACTCTGAAGCAGATGGATTGCATTTTCTGTTTGGGCTCAGCAATTAAGGGAAAAAGGGCGACCACAGCCAAATGTGCTTGGGATCTTGTCAAATTCCAAATGTTGGAAAACATTTCAGGATGTGTGACTGAGTCTGGCAGAATCAGCACCTTGACTGTGCCCCTTCCTTCTTGGACAAAGGTGACTGAACAATGTACCCTGATCCAAGTGTGAAAGAAGCCACAGGCATGATTAGCCTGTGAGGGAAGGGGCACAATGGCACCCTTTGTCAATGGAAACATTTCAATGAGGTATTAACAAGGAACATGGTTATGATAACAAGGTTTTTGAGAAAGACGGTGAAAATCAACTCAAGTAACAGAATTCGAGTCCTAAAGGAAAGCAATGTATCCTTCCATTCTGCTCTTTGTGATCAAGAGCGGAGGCTGTGAGGGGAATTGTGTTCTTCCATGACTGTCCCCAAGCCCTCATTCTGTGCATTCTGAAATATTCTCAGGAATTTTCGTGGCCTCACTCTCATCGTTTGGTTTTTCCATTGGATTCTTTAAGAATCAGAGCAGAACCCAATGGGGTGCTCAGAATCAGAGGGCTCTTCTCTTCTTTTCAGTAAACCCAGACTCTCCATGATTGATTGAGTGGAAGGAAGAGGAAGTTGATGATGAAGTCATGGAAACAGCTGAGCCCTTGTTGAAACACTGAAATGGGTGTAAGGCTGTAGATAAGCAGATATAATGCTTTCAAACTGGTTTCTCTCATAAGTCCTGAATTCATTTATTCACAATATTTACTAGTGTTCACTATATTCTATGCATTAAAAAGAGAGAAGTAAATAAAACAGACAAAATTCCCTGCCCTCCTGGAGTTCACGTTCTAATGGATAAAATATCATTGTCATTTGGGAGATAGAATGTTGTTACCAAAGTTTTTTAAAGTCAGTTGCTGAGTTGGTCAAACAGAGGTAGAATTTAATTTTTTAACCTATAAGTAGCTACAATCCTCTGTCAGAATTTTTATGTTAGTACTACAGATATTTATTCTATTTTGCTGATAAATTTTAACATTGACCTCCACTGTCACTCCTCATGGAATATGTTGTCCTTATCATTAACGTGATGTCTTATGCCCAAAGTTAAATTTTCTAAGAAGAAGCAACTAAATTCATCCTTTAAAATGTTTTTTTCCCAACTGACTGAAAAATAGAGATTGAGAAGTGCTTACATCAACGTGGACCTAAAGCTTCCTCCATGGATATTTCTTTCCTTTTCTTTGTCTTCTCATCATGAGATATTTTTTTATTCCCTGAGGAAGCAAAATTTGTAGGTAAAGATATAAATTAGAAACTTAAGAAAGAAGTGACCAGCAGCCTTGGATTTTTGTTTCCAGGCAAAAGGATGGCCCCCAGTGTCTCCCCTTCCTTCCCTTTCTGCATGTCAGTTTTATTAATTCTCAGTGGTAGGAAACGTTATTCTTAGTGGATTCCAGTCCAGGCAATTATCAAGAGAGCTCCTGTATGGTAACTACTGTGGACATGTTAAGAGATACAACTTTTTCAATGGTGCATTAGCCCTAGCCTCATTTTCATAGCTTCTGAGTCCTCAGCTGGTCACAGCTGTTTCTGCTGATGCTCTCCAGCTGCAGGCTCAGCTCCCTGAGCTGTTCCTGATGGAGATGGGTAATGCAGCATGACTTGCACTCCAGGTTGGTATTATGTTATGCTCAGATCCAAGACTCAATGATCCCAGATGACTGAGTGGCTCCCACACTGCTCATTACTAATTAGATCTGAGATCTACTGGCAGTATTAATTACCATGAGGGTTTGGGCAAGTTTGGGTAGCAGCTCTCTTCTGCTATCTTCTTTCCCTACACTCGCTTAGCCAACAGACTAGAGGCACAGCTTTGATGCCCTTTCCTTAGTCCAACCAGTTTCCTTGTTTAGTTCACTAGTCCAGGTTTTGGAGATTCTAGTTCCAGTGACCCAGCTACTAACTTGGGTCTTCTTGTTTAGAATAAGACCTTGGAGAGTGTGCCCACCTGGCCCATTAGACTGTCAGTGTCCACCAGTCTAATTCTGGGTTCCACTTACTGAATGCAACTTGCAAATGGCACAACTATTTCCAAAATGAAGATGGAGGCAGGTATAGGCCCAAAGACACTGGGCATGACCTGACCTCCAGCACCTCTGGAGCTCTCTCTTCTCTCACCTCAGTTTGCATGCGTCAAGTTAACTCCTGCTCCATTCACAGTTCACCTGACCATACTGTAAGGCATGACTGCAAGCTTTCTAAGGTCCAAGTCTCACGCAGTGGAAATCTGTAATTGGAGTTACTTCATGGAAGAGAGGGAAGCCTCTGGTGTCTCCATTTATTAGCTGTTGGACCTTCTTGAGGTCTCGTGGTCCCTGATCACAGAAATAGGCAAAACTGGGTGTCATATTTACCCCAGTTCCCTGAAGAAAGTCAAGCTTTGGAGTTAAGAGTGGCCTAGAAGTTCTCTGGGACTAACTCAAGGCCCCATTAAATTCTCTCTCGGGAGATCCTGGGACCCACAACCCCAGGTTCCTTGGTGTACCTAAAGCATGGCATAGATTTCATATTATTGCCAGTCCTTTTCAATGTTTCTACATGTTTCTTTCATGTCCTACCCTAATGATTCCTTGAAAAAAATCCAACATTGGATGTAGAAATGAATTTGGAAATGAGAGGGAGGGATCTGGGAGAGAGAGGGAACAGGATGTTAAGAAGAAGCTTGCTTAGAAAACCAGATGGCTCTTACCTCAGGAAAGCGTGCTATAGCCCCATCACATGTGTACATTTCTTTAAATGTTTTCTCTTGTTTAAGAAAAACAGCAGTCACTCCAAGCACATGACCCTGTTGAGTACAGAGATACTAGATACTTATCTTCTCATCCATGTCCAGGGCAGGGTTCAAGTCTCTTCATCTGAGCTCTGACAGCCCAGTAAGATGCCTGTGGCTTGTACCTTGAGGAATGGCCAGTCCCTTCTTTTTAAAATTCTCTGATTCTCCAAGTCAAGTGCAAAATAAGGATGAGTCAAGCTTAAGGCTGCTTCTGTGTTGTGTTGAGTAAACGCTTGCTTGATATAGAGAAGTAGAAGGAAAAAAACAAATGTGCGAGGGTTTGATGAGGTCATAGAGACTGAAGTGTTAGATGTTACTGCCATCTAGTGATGATTTCACAGCTGGCTGCCAGGGGAGTGGGAAGAGCCATCTTTTTGCTTCAAAGACAGTGGCATCGCCTTATAGACTATCACAGCCTCACAGGCTCTGGAATGGAGGTGACATCTGGGCAAGCTTCTGAATTACCAGAGAAAGGATCTCTGATGAAAAGAAATCGATTCTTTACAACTGCGAGAACAATGCACGGCTTCATATTAAATCCTAACCTCTTCCTCTATAATATTTCTGCTTTTGTTTTTAACACTTCACTGGAACAGTGAAAATGAGCTACTTTCTAAATCCTGCTCTACCTTCTCTAACACATGTTCACACATTCTGAGACCACGTCCTATAGTACCTCGCCCCGTGTCTGTCCACAAGCCTCGTCTCTTCACAGAAGCACCGCTCATGAAGCTCTGTCTAGTTCCAGGCACGTTCCTCTTCTCCTTATTGCACTCATAAGGTACCTGGGGATGGGGCGAGGAAGGAAGAAGAGAAATACTATGGCCGACTGCCTGCCTTGTACTTTGCACTGTACAGTCATGGTAGCCCTCACGATAATCCCATAAGGTGGGACCATCCCACGGCAAAAGATGAGGAAATTGAAGTTGAGAAAGGTTAGGCAACTGGCCAGAGGTCACACAGTTAACTGCAAGTGGCAGAGGTGGAGTTTAAACCCAGTGTGTCTGGTCTCACAGTCTGGGGAGCTGTTAGTGGCTTGGTAAGCACAGCAATAGAGTGTCTGGAAAGATCACTGAGTGTGGAGTAGATGGAAGGTGCTCCCTCTGCTCAAGAAGGAGCTGAGTCCAAGTACAGCCTCACGTGGCTCCTCTGGCACATGTTCAAGTGCAAGGAAGGTGTAGATTACGTGAGTGTGAAGGGCTGGCAGTTTCCGAGGCACAAACAAGCCCGCACCTAGAGCAGGTCTGCCAGAAACAGATAGTGACTCTGGACACTTATTTTATCCCCTTCCGCTCCCCCGTGTGAAGAAACTGAATGTCTCATGAAGGTAACCATCTCTGAATGACCAAAAAAATGCAAGAAAATGTTGAGGGGGAAAGATGATTTAAGCACAGCATTAGCAGTCCCTTTGGTGTATAATGGAAGAACCCTGAATTTGGTGGATATAGAACGAGACTTCTGTTGCCTTGGATTTAGGCTGAAGCCTCAAAGATGGAGACAATGGAGACGAACATGTTTCGTTTTCTTCCTTGGCACCAAAAAAGCTTCCTTTTGCAGTTAGATGTTTAATGAAATCTGAGCCAAGTTCAGGCCAATGGAAATGACGTGAGCCAGGTCTGACCTTAAATGTTCTGCATGATCTTTCTTGCATCCTTTCTCTCTCACCCGAGGGTTACATATGAAATATTCAAAGGGTAACTCTGAGGTTTTAGAAGAAGGTGGAATCAAATCTGGGGCCTTGAAAAATTACTTGGAACAGGGATTCTTCTCTCTCCAACACATGCTGGCCTTTATTGGACTGGGCTGTGAACAAGACAACAGTGACTGAGATCTTTGGGTTGTTTGATATGGTATTCAACGTAACTTAGCCTGACTGATAGTCAACAATGGATGAATGCTAAGTCTCCCTCCTGTGGGAGATGGAAAAAATAGCCAGGATGCTTCACCACTCCTTGTATCAGGCTTTTTGCAATTTGGCTCTGTATTTTCTTGCACTAAAGAGACAACATCTGTTCCTCTGCCCATGAATGTGAGCTAAGCTGTGACTTCTTTTGGCAAGAAGAATGCAAATAGTAACAGTGTAGATTGTGGAGTCTAGGCCTCCAAAGGCTTTGCATGCTTCTGTCACTCTCTTAAAATCTTGCTCAGCCACCATGAAAACAAGTCTCAGCCTGCTGAATGATGAGAGAGATGACGTCCAGCCACCCAGCCATCACCAGATATGTGAATGAGGCCATCCTACTTCGACATTCAGCCAGCCCTCTGTGCACTCACCAGCTGACCACCGAAGCATGAGTAAGCTCAGTTGAGTTAAGCTAAGCCTGGCTCAGAGCAGCAAAAATGCCCAGATGGTGGCATTGTGTGCATTAATAAATACTTATTATTTTAAGGTAATGAATTTCAGGATGGTTTGTTACATGGCATTAACTCACTGATACATATATATTTTGAAGAGATCCTCTAGACGTAGCCCAGCAGGACTTACTAAGGATGTGACAGAATCAGCTCTGCTTCAAAATCAGAAGGTTCTGTGTTAGAAGAGACATCACCGGGATCAGGAATTAAAGCTTTGGAGGGAGCATGCAGTGTTCTGGATAAGAATTTACTCTATTCTGCCCCCCTGGCAAGATTACAGATTTTACCACTAACAACCCAGGCCAATTAAGGAGAATCTTTGGGAAACTCACTTTTTAGGAATTGGTGGGGGTGTGAGAGAGGACCTGCAGGAAGTGGAGCTTAGCATCTCACTCCCTGGCTGCATGCTTTTAAACTTCAGATCCTATAGGACCACTCTGTTGCTACCAAGAGAGCTAAGCATGATGGGGTAGTTCTTGATGGAGGCTGACTTTTATGCCGGGCAATTTGAGGATGTCAGTTAATATAGAGCCTTGTGCCTATTTCTCACTTGGAAAATTCTGAAAGCAAGAAATTTTGTGCAGCACTCTGTGATGATAGGCAAAGAGACAGAAAATTAGTACATTAGTTTTTCTACAACTAATTTAAGAGGCAAAAAAGTCTGAGTTTTCAGTGGGAGAAGGGAATAGGTAGCTGGACTCTAACCATTTTGGCCGTATGATAATGGCTCAACACAAAGTTGACACAAGGGAAGTCACATTGTAGAAAAGAAACCATGTTGTAACTTTGAATGACCTCTGATTAACTAACCGAGCTGGATATGCACCCTCCAGGAGATATATATATTCCGTAGATTTTGTGGTCCCTTCCAGCTGCTATAAGTCGATAACTATGTTCTTTGGAATTCCTTAGGAATGTGATGACTGCCAGGCAGAGTCTATGCTGATAACCATCATCAATGACAACTGAAAGATCTGGGCATAGGGTGTTGCTCTGGTCTCTGATATATAGCCAGTATAACAAAAAATTAGGAACTAAGACCAGACATCTACCCCACCCAGAGACCAGATGCCTCCCACTCCTGGAGACCAGCCCCCTACATAAGTGACCTATAGTCTTTGTTCTGTAAGATAGTTCTTTCGGCCATCATCCCCCTTGCTGGTAAGCTGTAATAAAACCCTTTCTCTCCTATCACCTTGCCTCTTGATTATTGGCTTGTCTTGTGGTGGGCAGATGATCCAACTTGGGTGATAACAAGTAGAGTGTCTGTGTTACTTACCTAGGGCTGCAGGAACAATGTCCCACAAACCAAGTGGCTTCAAACAACAGAATTTATTGCCTCCAACTTCTAGAGACTAGCCATCTGAAATCAACATGTCAGAAAATCTACACAGTGTCTGAAGCCTCTAGTGAAGGATCCTTCCTTGCCTCCTCCAGCTTCCGGTAGACCCACATGTTCCTTGGCTTGAGGCAGCATGACTCTCAGCCCTGCCTCCATCTTCACATGACCGTCGTCCTCTGTGTCTTCACGTGGCCTTCTCCTCTCCTTGTGTATCTGTTCCAAATTTCCCTTTTCTTTTAAGGATACCAGTGATTGTGTAACCACAGACCAGGAACAGAATTTATCACCCTAAAATATGCCTCTTGGGCACAAGAATTATTGTAGACTGTTTTTGAGAAACAGCAGACACAAGGAAAAGCTCTGAATACCTCATAGAAGTTACCCATTTGCAAGGTGAATTTACATTTATAAGCAAAATCTCCATTTGTAAGGGTGCCTTCCTCTCTGAGCCAGGAAAGAGAGGATGACTAAATCTCTAGAAACTCTTATCACTAGAGAAAGAAATACTTAAATCTGCATAACAACTTTACCCTTGTTTACTGTGCTGACCTCATCTTAACAACAGAATGTTAAAGCTATTTTTCAGGGGCTGTGATGATCCAGACAGGAGCATGTGCAGAAGAGAAAATTTTGATCTGCCAATTGAAACTCATCCTGCCAGCGCTTCCACATACCAGCCTGCCCTCCCTAAACCCTTCAACCCTACCCCATACGCTGGCTCGGGGAGACAGACTCGAGAGTCAGCCCTCCTGTCTCCTTGCCAATCCATTGCGTAATAAACTTTCCTCCCTCAGAGAGCAGTGTACACAGTATCAGCTTCTTCTGTGCGAACAAGTGGAGAGAGCCCCTGCTCCGTAACAATTCGATTAGGACTCACTGTAATGACTTCATCTTAACTTGGCTACATTTGCAAATACCTTATTTCCAAATAAGGTCATGTGTACAAGTACTGGGGGTTAGGACTTTGGGGGAGACAAAATTCGATCCAAAACCGGATCCAAAAGGGTAGATTCCTAGGTAAGGGAACCCAGCAGTAAGAGTCGTAGCAGTTTATGACTAGAGTAGGGACTGAGGTGGGGGAGCAGGAAAGGAAGAGGTCCTGCTGCAGCTCAGGACCTCCTGAAGAAGGGACAGATGCACCCTAAGAAAACCAGCATGTGGACTCTTGCTTCACTGTGGGCACAACAGCCAAGAGAGGACCACAACTTCCCCAGTCAAGTAAAAGGACTTCCTACCACCTTCCCTCGTCTTTCCTCCCAGTCCCTACATGTGGGAGGGAAGAGACACAGAAAAAGGAGGACGTGTCCCAGGAATGAAGAAGCGGGCCACAGCCCCACTCCCCACGGAGGACTGTGGAGCCACAGGAAAAGCTACACCAGAAGGACAGGAGGAGAAAATGAGGGCTGAATGTAGCATGAGATGGGCCCATTTAAATGGATCCAACTGAACTAGACTTCGCAAAACCTGCGTGGCTACACAGGTCTGAGATTTTCCCCGATGTGATCAAGGGGTGAGGAAAGGAGCTTTAAAGGGTAGTAAGTGGGGTCAAAATATTGTATGCTTACATTTTACCTAGAAAGTCAGACAGTTCAGTGTAAGAGTTCTAAGAGTTCAAGTCTAAACTGTGTGACCTTGGGCAAATCTTATATCTCCTCTGAGCCTCATTTGCTTCACCTATACAGTTGGGGGGATAATTTAAAACATACACACACACTCTCTCCTCAAGGTTGTGAAAGAACTTTCTAAGTTTTGGGGCGCTGCTGTTACAGAAGCCAGAATCCGCGACGGGCATTCTGTTTTCCTACTTCTTGTGCTGTACCACACAACACACTCAGCTTTCGTGAGCTTCAGCTTTCTCATCCGCAAAACAGGGCCAGGAGTCATGGCGCTAAGGGAAGATTAAATGAGACGTGAAATTATTTTTTATTTTGCAAAGTGTTTTAGACTTGTAAAGTATTTCAGGCATGGCTCCTACTGTGTGTGTATTTATAATACCAAATAGATGTCACACGTTGAATTAAGTGTAAGAAGTGACATTGCTTGAATTGCTATTAATAATAATTTGTGATCAACAACCAGTTTGATACTTGAGAAATCCCTGGAAAGCTTTAAAAATACCGATGTCTCGCTCCCGCCTCCAGAAGTCCCAATTTAACGGATCTCTGGTGCAACCTGGGCCTGGGGGTTTTTCAAAGCTTCCGGGGGATTTGATCCTGCAGTGGGTGTTGGATTCAGAGCCACAGGCTACGAAGTCCTGCTGCTGTGGCTGAATGGTTGACTGCTCCCTGTTACCTCTTTTGCTTTTTGTTTGCCTCTGACAGTTGTTACCTGCAATGCAATTTCTGCTGATGGACTAGGAACATGTTGATTTGGGCCAGATTTTCTGGCTACTCAGTGATTTTTGTTCACTTTGTTTTTGTCAGTTTAGATCAACTCATCTGTCATTTTCAACTTGCAATATGAAATTGCACTTATCTTCAAAATGAAACTCAGTTCATGAAATTCCCAATCCCGAAGGGAAAAAGACATCATTATTGTGAATCTGAAAAAGGGTTTTCTTTCCACCACTGAAACAATTGCTTTTATTTTTTAATAATCTGAGCTATCTTAGGAGGGCCACAATTGCACTGTAGGATAACACATGATATTAATAAATCAGAATAAATGGAGCCATGCAATGCACATTCAGAAGTGCAGAAAGGAGCGAGACCAAGAATCTCAATAGTTTAGGGGGCTGGGAAGATGGAGGACGCCATGATGAAAGGTTTCTGGGAGAAAGTTAAAATATACCTAGGAACACACGAGCCCACTCAGGCCGCTGCTGCGAGGCAGCTGTGGAACTGCCCTGCAGGACAAAAATCAGACTTTGGAAAGGAGTGCCTAAAAGCTTGAGGTCAAAACTGACTGAACAAAGGCAGATGTGTTCTTAACAGAAAACCTTCTTGTTGCCTGTGAGCGCCTTCTCTTCCAGTCCGGTTTGCAGGGCAGAGGCAGCCGGCTTCTTCCCTTCAGCCAAAACAGGAGAAGAGTTCATTTGATCTATTACAGACTGTCCAAAGAGAGCTGAGACCAAAAGGCTTTCTTCTTCTCCTCCTCCTATTCCCCAAGAAGGAGCAAGGATGAAACGCCAGATTTAAAAGGCAACTCAGTTACTGACAGTTTCTGTAATTCTCTGTCTCAGCTGCTCCCCTAACTCCAGGGTATAATTATCCTCGTGCTTAATTGGAGGTTCAGGAGAGCTTATTAGCTTCCTCTATTGTTGCATAATTCAGGAGTTCAGTTCAAGCTTCCTGAGGAGACTTTTCTTTGCTTTTGGTCCTAAAGGACCACTTCCCAAATGGTCCATTTTGGCAGGAACCTTCCGGGTGGAGGGAGGGCTGCAGAGAGCCATGCAAGCAGCAAGGCTAGACAACGGGGAATGGGGAGGCCCGGGCCCCATCCCTGCTCCACTGCTAATTCATTGGCTAGTATCAGCCAATCAGCCCTCCACTCTGGGCATCAGTTTCCCTCTTCATCAATGAGAAGGCAAAACTGGGTCAGCAGTTCCAAAAGTGTGTTCCCTGGAGCACTGTCTCTCAAGATGCTTCTTAAGAAAGTGGTTCTGTGGCCTTAAATAATGTCAGGAAATGCTGTGTACCAGACCCGCCCTTGGTGTATGGAATAGATTGCCTCACTCACCCTCTGTTCCAACAGCCTTTTAATTTACCACCTAAACACTATATTTCCAAAACTCCTTTGCACTAGAGTTCCAGATATGTTAGACTCCCAGTAAGATGCATTTGTGCAAGACGTGAATCTGGAACTGAGCTAAGTGGGCAGGGAGGGATCCATTTAACTGGCATGGTATGGTTCCAATGGCAACTTCCTGATGGCCGGGGTGCCTCACGGGGGCTGGATTCCCTTAGCAAGCTAGTTCTCTGCTGTGGTTCTGAAAGTTAATCCAGCAGGCCCAGCATGGAGCTTGCTTTGCTGGCATTCCAGCAATTTTGTAAGCTCCCAACTCCCTGTATGAAATCCCTTGCTAGTTAAAATGACGAGAGGGATTTCGTTATCTGCAGCTGAATTTGACTGATACATAGCCTCTTGGGTATTCACAATACACATAAACCTGCTCAATGTTCCAAGATTTCTGGTAGGAAAGCAATCTACCTTAGAGCCAGCCCTGATGGCCTAGTGGTTAAAGCTCTACACGCTGTGCTTTGGCAGCCGGGGTTTGGTTCCTGGGTGTGGAACCATATCACGTGTCTGTCAGTTGCCATGCTGTGGCAGCAGCTCACATAGAAGAACCAGAAGAACTTACGACTATACACAACCAGACACTAGGGCTTTTGGGCGGGGGAGAAGAAAAAAGGAGGAAAATTGGCAACAGATGTTAGCTTCGGATGAAACTTTCCCTGCAGAAAAAAAAAAAGAAGAAGAAATCTATTCTACCTAGTATATTTCAAATTTAATAACTGTTCGGCTCCCAGGAAGATGCATTTGTGCAAGATGGGGTCTATAGCTAATGTTGACTATTCCTATACATTTCATACTTTAAACACTTGTGCTATTAAAATTCATAGTGGAAAGCAATAGATATTTTTTTCTTTAAAGGTCTTTGAGAGGGTAAGAACAAGGAAAAACTCTTTGTTCTTTAAAAAACTGCAAATTCTGATTCCCATTTTGCATCTAGCCTTCTTGATATAGATTATGCAGCTGAGGGGTCGATGGAGATAGATGTTCTTGATCTTTCTGCTCCCCCTTCCACCTCTCACTTCTTAGTAAGGATTCATTCTCCTAGGCATTTTCACTCTGGTCAAAGGAGAGGTCCAAGATTCTGAGTTATTAGCAAATACCCTAGGTGATTCTGATACAGCTGATGTGTGGTCCACTTTCAGAATAACTGCACAGGCCTCAGAAGAAACGTCCAGCATTTGCTCATGGCTGTCTTCTGAGAAACCCTCCCCCGGTGACACAGAACTTCAGCCTGAGACCAGCTTTCTCAGCAGTCCCTCCCTCTACGGCAGCCAGTAGGGTGACCTGAGTTACAAAAGGAATATTTTAACCCCTTTTAATCAGACATTTTGCCATCAAATCAGCAACACCCCAGTGAGGTTGGGTTGCTCTCTCTCCTCCATGCATTTATTGCACGCCACAATAGTTCTGTCCTTGTGCTATTGGAGTTATACTTTTAAATGTCTCTCTCGGTGGAGGATATGAGATCCTTGAGGGATCTCAGTCCCTCAAGGACTGTGTCTCAGTCACCTGGGATTCCCTGGTCTTTAGGACATTGCCTCTCACAAAGTACGCTACTATTATTAATTTTACTTATCTATTGTTAACATCCAGACTCATTCTTCTAAAATGGTTATTGCCTAAGACTTTTGAAGAGTGAAAGAGGGGCAGAAACTTCTAGTCCAGGAAGACTTGGAATGGGGAATACAAATAGCAAATTGTTCTTCTCTCCTTTGCTCCAATCCCCGTTCTTAAAAGTCTCTTGGCTGCGTGCACATTTGTTTTGTCTCCTTGCTTGCAATTCTTCCAGAGGCAGGGCTGCCCAGCTGAATGAGTGGCTGCGGCCTCAGCCCAAGCGCGTTTTCTAAATGTATACAATGCACTGTGCTCCGAGGCCTTTGAGGACTGCTGTGTGTTGTTTCCGAAGAACATGGCTTATTCATGCTTCTATCAAATCGTCTCTTGTCTGAGCCATCTGGGCACAAGGGAATATTCCATTGATTGACATGTTTAGTGGGCTAACAAAGTTTTGATAGATATCAATGATTGCTGTGTTGTGCCAGGCCCAGGCCATTGGAATAGGAATTATAATAGTCCATGTGTTTTGATCAGGACCACCAGCTAAGTGGGGCACTTTGGGGGGCTCTAAATGGCTGTAACAGCTTCATCACAATTGAGTGGAAGTGGTTTGGGAGTTTGAAGAGACAGTGGCTCCCCTCTGGGAATACTTCTTGGTTCTATTTTTCTGTCATGTGCTCCCCAGAGAACACCGCGTGGTCCTGCATGCTTCACGCTGGCTGCCACTCTGCCCCTCAGCAGGGCAGGGACTGAGGCAGTTAGAGATGGCTTGTGGATGTGTTCTCCTAGGAAAAATCACTCATGAGAGTTTCAGGAGCAAAGGCTGAGCAAAATCATAAGTCTGAGGATGTCCGAGCCAAGAGGGACCTAGGAGATTAAGTAATTCAACCCCTTCACTCGATAGATAAGAACCTGAAACAAAAGGCATTATACATATAAACTTGGAAGCCAGTGTTCTTTTCTGAATCCTACAGAGAGCTTCCAGGATTTTTATTTCTAAAGGAACAATCAGAGAAGGAATTTAAATTGTGCCTTCTACGTACCTCTTCTAAATTTCTCCAAATGCTTTTAAAAAATGAACAATTGATCCACAGGGCTTGTCCACATAGCGGAAGTATCCTCCCATACTGTGAAAAAGTCTTCGGGTTTCCTGGGGACCCCCCACTCTGACACACCACCCAGCACTCTTTCCATAAGTAATGCCAGACTTCGAAATTAGTTGTTCTCAAAGTGTGGTCCCCCGACCAGCAGCATCAACATCACCTGGGATATCGTTAGAAAATCAAACTCTTGTACCCCACCTCAAACCTACCAAATCATAAACTTAGAGGTGGTCCCAGCTCTCTGTATTTTTACAAGCCTTCCCGGTGACTCTAACGCACATTCAAGTTTGCGAAGCAATGAACAATTTTAGACTCGCCTTACACAATGTGATTTTAGAAGGAATTAGAATATTCCACATCCTCCAAAAGACCTTGCCTTTTGCCTGCTCTTGCCTGGAACTTCTCCTCTTTAGATTTATATCTTTGGATTAAGACTTCTAGCTCTAGTTTATCCTGGAATACAGAACACTTTGAAACTTCAAGCCCTTCACATATCAGTATGTACAACCTTATCAAAAACTTCTTTAAGATTAGAGTTTGCTAGAGTGTATTTTATAATGTAGTTATAGCTTATTTATAACTGAAACCTATTGAAACTGGTGGTTAAGAAAAAGTAGGAGAATTTCGAACAATGGGAGAGGGGTATCTCATGGAACACAAAGACAGGGAGGCAACAGGTCTCAGGAGCTGACTCACATCAGGGACTGGACAACCCACAGCAGCACCCCCCCCCACCCTTGTCTGTTTTGCCTGTTTTGTTCTCTCCTCTTGCTGAATGCTGACTTTCTCTGCTTCTCTGGCCATATGGAGAAGATGGCTACAGCCTGCAGCTCTCAAATGGAACAGGTCCAGCGAGGAGCCTGCATGTCTCTCCCAGTCTCAATTCCAAGTTTTAGAATGAGAATTTCAGCCCAGGTAGGATCAGCTCTTCACCCGCAGTCAATCACCTGTGTGTTGCGGGGTGGGAACATGGCCTTTGGGAACCCCACATCTGTAACGGAGTGGATGGTGCGTGGATAGTTTTCTGAGAAGAGGGGAGGGCTTGGAATTTAACTTGATAGAAAGAGAGAGTTTGAGGACCCTGGAATGGAAGGAATTTAGAAGGAGTTCTGTGGAAAGGTGGAGGGGACATGAAAAAGGGGAAAGGAGCAGGGGGATGCACAGCGAGAACTTCTCAGATGGTAATTCTAAGAGTCAGTATTTGTTACGGGTTGAATTGTGTCCTGCAAGAAGATATGTTGGTCTCAACACCTGGTCCCTCAGGATGTGACCTCATTTGGGAACAGTGTCATTTCAGATGGTGTTAGATGAGGTCATAGAGTGGGTCCTTAATCCGATATGACTGGTGTCCTTATAAGAAGAGGAGAATTGGACACAGACACAGAGACACCAAGGGAAGACAGCTATGTGAAGTTGGAGGCAGAGAATTTAGTTGTGCTGCCCCAAGCCAAGGAACGCCTGAGGCTGCAGAAGCTGGAAGAGGAGAGAAAGGGTCCTTCCCCAGAGGCTTAGACAGAGCACGGCCACCTTGTTCAGACGTCTAGCCTCCAGAAATCTGTGACAACAGATCTTTGTTGTTTCAAGCCACCCAGTTTGCGGAACTTTGTTATGCAGCCCTAGGAAACTCCCACAGTCTTCTTTAGACCTTTCCTGCCTGCGGAACTGCCACCCTGCCCCATGCTTCAAGTGCCACAAAGGCTAACCACCTGCATTTTCCCACCTTCCTCGTTCCTCAGTCAGGACAGTCCTGAACCTTTCGCTTAAAACCTCCCTTCCTCATTTTCTGGTTTCCATTTTGCTGTTGGCTCAGTGATTTACCACCTTTTCTGGCCTCGTCAGCCTTTGAATTTTGATATTCTTTACCATCTGTTATAATCTTTCTCAAACTATTTCAATTGCAAGGGACGGAAACCCAACTTAAGCAAACATGGAGAATTTACTGGCTCAGAACTAAAATGCAGGGGAGGTCTCACTTCCAGAACAGCTGGAGGTAGGTACTCCAACACTGTCACTAGGAAGCTGGCCTTCCTTTCTCTCATCGCTCTGCTTCCCTCATTGCCAGATCTAGCCTCCAACAGGCTTTCCTGTCTGGTACAAGGTGGCTACCCAAAGTGCCAGGCTGACGTTTGACCAGCAGTGTTACTCTAGTAGAAGGATAATACCTTTCTCCTGATAGCCCCAACAGTAGGCAGGAGTGCTGTCCTTGTTCCACCTGTTCACCAGTAATGAAAACTGGGGGAATATGCTATTTTGATCAGTGTAATTGGATCATGTGTCCCGCCCCACCGCCCCACCCCGGAGTTTGGGAGTGAAGTCAGCTGAATCTGAATCACGTGAACCTATGTGCGGTTGTCAGATGGGGGATTGATACTGGACAGGCAAAAACAAGAGGTGTCTAGTATATCTTCAATTTCAACTCAGATTCTTTGTCCTTCCATGTTGCCAAAAATTAGTAAATACCTACCCTGGCTTGACATGACCCCACCCGATAGATTCCCTTAGTTTTTTCCCACCCTGCAGGCAAAGTAGGAGAGTAAGTGCCTTATGAGGCTGACCAAGGCATCTGCTCATAAAAAATTCTAACAATATAACTAGTATTTCCCAATTCATAGAAAAACTGCATAAGTTAATGGATAGAATTTGTGAAATTTCATATTTTTCTTCCCTTAGAGTTTTCTGAAATTTTTGGCAACTGATGATTTTTATGTACACTAGAAGCAAGCAAACACACACACACACACGCAAGACATTGTCTGCTTTGGTTCACTATTATGTACTTAATTATTTTTTAATTTAGCATATCGAGTGCCCCAGAGTCAGGGCAAGCCCGAGGACAGGGCTCAGCTGAGTCAGTGGGCTTCTGCCTGTGCACAGGAGGCGGGTCTGCTCTGGGCTGTCTCGTCTATCTCTTAGGAGCACCTTTCTCCGACGGCCACTGAAGGCACAGTCTGTGCAGAGCTGGGGGGCTTCCCGGGTGACCGTTAGCAAACCTGACTGTTGCCAGTCACAGAGACACTATTCTCTCCTCTCCTGAAATTCTTCCAGGGCTGCTATTAGAGATGTTTTTGAAAGCTTGTCTGGTCTCAACGCCATATCTTTGTCTTCCCATTACTCCTTCCTGGGACACATTCAGGACTCAGTTAGAGTGCCATGGTCCCCTCCCGTGAAGCCTACTTTGGTCACTTTGATGCTAAGACTGCATCAGTAAGAAATAAATACATAGTCCCTGCTTTATTAAGGGTGACTGATAATAAACCAGAAGTATACAGACAATTCCAACTTTCCAGTTGAGATAGGTGCTGAAAAGGAAAGTGCTGGGGAGTGTCGCTCACGAGGAGCTAGCCTAGTAGGTGGTGGAGGGGGCAGGAGCGATGGCCCCCTGTGACTGTGGTGTGTACATCGAATCTTGGAGGAGCAGCAGAACTAGTCTGGGATGAGGGGCTGGTGTCTTAGTCAGCTCGGGCTGCTCTAACAAAATACCATAGACTGGGTGGTTTAAACAACAAATATTTACTTCTCACAGTTCTGGAGGCTGAGAAGTCCAAGATCAGGTGCTAGCAGATTGGTGTCCGGTGAGTGCACCTCCTAGTTTGCAGGTGGCAATCCTCTCATTATGTCCTCACAGGCCTCTGCTTGGTGCCTGCTTGTGTCTCTTCCTTTTTTTACAAGGGCACTAACCCCATCATGAGAACTTGACCCTCGTGACCTCCTCTAACCCTAATCACCTCCCAAAGGACCCACCTCTAAATACCATCACCCTGGGGATGAGGGCTTCAATATATAAACTTGGGGAGGACACAAACATAGCAGGAGGGTGCAATTGGTGATACTTATGGAAGAGGGAACAGCAGGAAGGATTTTGGCACCTTTGAGAAATGAAAGGACAACTGTATGGCCAATGTGTAGTAAGTGAAGGGATAGTGGGAAGAGTGACGTGAGGAAGGAAGGGCAGCAGATGTGGGGCCTTGTGAGCCAGATTACAGACTTTAGAGATACTACCACAAGCAGGGGCTGGTAATAGCATGATCTTAGACAAATAACCCAAACAGATTTGCACTGGTAAAGGCCATTGTGGCTTCTGTGTGCATAATGGATCGGGGAGAGGCAAGAGCAGTGCAGAAGACTCTCAGAGTGTATTCATGTGGTACCGTATTGTCAGAGGCACCTATCCTTGTTGGGTACTTATAATGGCACCTGTCTTGGTAAATTTGCCTCTTGGATGACTTAGAGGCTTAAAACTCAACATGTCTAAAAAGAATCTCACAATGCGCTTCAACTCCCCCTCCTCCCGTGCAATCCTAAGCTTGGGTCTCATGTGTTAGCAAATAATACCAACATTCACTGGCTTTGCAATCCAGAATCCATGGATTTCTTCCATTTTTTTTCCTCTCCTCACCTCCCATTCCAAATCCTCCACCAAAGATGCCTATTTTACCCCTGAAGTATCCCTCAAATCCATCATATCTCTCCATCTCTGTCACCGCCATCTGCCCCAGCCCCCGTCATCTCTTGCCCAGACAACCACTGCCTCTTCATTCACCTACTTTTCCTCAGTTTGCCCACTCCCCTCCAATCTGATCTTCACATTGAATGATCTTTTCAAAATGCAAATTTGATCATATCACCTTCCTGCTTAACATCCTGTAGTAACTTTCTTTGCTTTCAAGATCCGGACAGAATTTGTTAACACGGCCTCCGAGTCCCTTCTACGTCTGCTCTTTAATCATCCCTCAGCCCCGTCTCTCTCTGCTCCAGTCACAGTGAATCCTCTGAGTCCGTCAACTGCATCAAGCTCCCTCCCGCCACAGGGCTTTGTCACTGCTGTTCCCTCTGCTTAGAAAGCTCTACCCTATTCTCTCCCCTTAGTTAACTCACATTCCTGCTTCACCTCTCTGGCAAGGGTCTCTTCCTCAAGGAACTTCGTCCTACTTCTCTGACGGTGTCAGATTCCCTTCCAGCATCTTGGAGCTCCATATTAGCATTGGTCCCAGTTGTAATTTTGCATTTGTCTCAGTTCACTGTTTTTCCTTTCTCCCACTAGATTGCAAGCTCCACGAGGGGAGGCTTCATGCTGATTTTTTGCTCACCATTGTAGCCCAGGACCTCAGAGACCCTTCATGGTTTGCTTGAATGAAAAATGACTAAATAAACATGTACTAAATGGTGTTTTTTGTTGAATAGCTAATGTGGACCAAGCACTTTACACATATTATCCCAGAGCTGATCAAACCCAGAAAACAATCAGGAATTTTTGTTTTTAATTTTAAAGATAAGGAAAACTTCAGCTCAGAGAGGTGAATTTGCCAGAGATTATGGAGTTTATGAATGGTACCTATCCAGGAGTAAAATCCAGGTCTATCTGTCTCTGCAGGCTGTGCTGTTTCTGCTGTAGTGTACAGAATATTAAGGCTGGAGGGAATCTGGGAAGCATTTGGTCCGACATTGTCATCCTGCTGAGAAGGAAGCTGAGGCTCAAGGTTTAGGAAGAAAAAAAAAAGACATAAATTCACATACAGCATCCACAACAGAGCACAGAAACGAAACCCCTCTTGACTGTGTCTTTTCTATTATTGTACGTCCTTTTAACCCTTCGAGTAAAGAACGAGAGCAGTGACTTCAGACTTTAGTTTTATTTTGTACCACCCATAATGGCCCAAAGTGGCCGCCCAGCTCAGGGTCATAGCTAAATTATATTTGGAGCAAGGAATTCTGGCAGACTTCAGGGTATAAGGCCTACAGAGGGAGGGAGGGAAGGTAATTGAATGGTAAATAAAGTCAGCTTTGTTGCTGCTGGTTTTCGTGCTATCTAATATAAAGCCGTAATCGTTACCATAGCAACACATTCATTGCACACAACACGAATATGAATATGTAGATTCCCTAGGGGGGAAATGGAATCAACTGTACCTTTGTGCACCTTCACTTGAAAAAGACAAAAAGCTTGTGTAATTCCAGTCCAGAGTTGCATAAGCACGGGTCTGCATCCACGTAGATAAGTATTCTGGATGAATCCATAACTACAAGTGAATGATGCGCTCACTGAGGTCATGGAAAAAGAACCAATAATTGGTGTGTGTACATGTGTGTGAGACAGGGACAGAGACAGAGAGAGACGCGATAGTAGGTAGAGATTTCTGGGGGAAATCCATTAACTTAGTGGCCTCCTTCCAGAATTAAAGCTTCCGAAGTGCACTAATTATTGAAATGCTTCAGCCATTGATGCTCCAGAGGCTCCCAGAGTGGAGACGACATTGTAGTTGTGGATCACTCAGCCAAGGAGAGCATTGTGGTTCTAGAATTTCCATGGAAGAGAGGCTTAGGGTGGCCATCTGGTGAGAAGGTTGGGATAGGGCTGGGTAGCCGTGGAGACGTCTCAGAATATTTGAAGTCTCACCACGGTTTGTACTCAGATTATATTTTTACTGGGTTAGTCTTAGAGATGAGGGTGTGATAAATCTCCCCCAAACTACCCCTTGGTACCACCACTGAGAAAGGCCCTCCAGTTTTCCACTTCACCTCTCCAAGTAAGACTGATGACAAAGTCTGTGGTTTTGGATGCCGCTCTGAGGATAGATGGTACTGGATCTCAGCCTGATATCCCAAGTGAGAAGGGGCCACTATACCTTGGGTGAGGTCTAAATAATGAGCACCAGAGACCAGCCTGGATTTCCTGGAAGAGTCCCAATCCCAAACCCTCTTCTGTGACTCCATATGTAATTGTTAGATCAGATATGCTTATTACTTGTACAGAAACCATTGTGTCTAGAAGCATCACTTGGCGATTCTCATTCCAGCTGACTCTGTTTTAATGTTTTTTTATTCCTCATTATATCTCTTCCTTTACACCCATATAAACAGAAATGCATCTCTACCTACCTACCTATGTACCTCTATCTTCATTTCTATTTACCTATCTAGCTAGCTCTCTTTGTGGAAATAGAGGTGTGAGTGAGAAAGAGATGTATAGATACACATGCACACACACATACACACATGTGGGGGGACAGACAATAAACAACACCTATAGTAAATAAGTTACACAAGAAGGTACACAAGAATTAGGGTGGGGCAAGTGGAATGGGGTGTGGGGGCAGGTTGCAGTTTTGAACAAGGTGGTCAGAAAAATCCTCAGTGAAGTGACACTTGAGTAAGTACAAGTATATATTACCCAGGAGTGGCTCCTAAACCTCAGAGCAAATGGGAACTGTTTGATTTAAGTTACACGGTTTTTCCCTTGCCTGATTTTCATTGAGATGTTGGAAGTCCCAGGAAACCCTGTATTGTTAAATCAGTTCTTGAATGGGCAGAAGTTTGACTGAGAAAAGCCAGATCCTAAGTTAATCAGAAAAAGACTGTAAAGAGCCAGGCTTTAGTTTAAAAAGCAAAGAACCAGACTGGAAAGATCAAGACCAGATCCTGATGACAGGTTGGCGTCAGCTTGGAGGCGTGAAGAAATTGGACAATTTATGGTCAGCCAGTGAGGTTGCATCATAATTCCTTGTCTGCACAAGAGCTCCAGGGAAAGAACAAATAAGTTTTCCGGTTCTATTTTCAGTTTATGTTGCTCTCCTTTTTACGGATTTCTGACTCTTCAAAGATATTCTTCAGTGGCTTTTGTTTCCAAATGAAAACTGGAGAATGACGCTGGAATTTCATAGAATGGGCGGGTGAAACAAGAGCTCCCTGTCTATAATCCTGGGAAGAACAGTTTGGACTATAGACCAGCTAACTGCAAAGAGGAGTAATGTAAATAAGATGGACCCCGGAAAGTGCATGTGGTGTGACCACGTCCTGTCAAAGTAGAGAAGACACGAAGAAGATGGAATCATTCATTGTTTGTAAGGAGTGTTCCAAACCCAAGAAACTTATTCAAAGATGCTATCACCCATCCTGTAAACACATTAGCAACCAAGTACAGATTATATTACACATACTATCCTACAGTGAAAAAACCCAGAAATTGTCAACAGCCTGAAAAAATTCTAATTACTCATTGTGTTAATTTTCATTATCGTATTATCTTATTTCTTCTAGTCTCAGTCTTGTTTCTTTCAGGTCTTAGGCACTGGGCCTTTGAAATGCTTTCTGATTTTATTGAAGGATGCTTGCACTGCAGGAAATCCTTCAGTGGCTTCCAAATTCCATTAGGATAAAATTTTAAATAAATGGCTTATAAAGTGCTACAAAGTCCTTTTGCTCTATCCCCTGTTTACCTCTCCAAACTTGTCTTCTGCTCCTCTCCCATAGGCATCCTCCTGACTGCCAGAACAACTTTATGCAATTCCATGAATAAGTCACACTGTTCCATGCAGCAGTGTCTTTGCTCATTATAGGTCCTCTGCCTAGAATAGCCTTCCCATTCTCACCCACTAGGCTGGACTCGTCACTTCCTGGTGATAGTTTGCCTAACCTTTCTTTTCTTTCAGGTTGAGCGGGCTGTGCGTCTCGTAGCATCCCTGTAGTAGCTCTCTCATGGCCCTTACCAGCTTGGGATGGAATAGGCACCCTTTTTGTTTCCTTAGGCCACAGACTAAGAATTTCTTGAGGGCAAAGCTGAAATGAACTCTTACCCCAGCTTCCAGAATAGGACTGTAGCACCCAGCATGCATAGTGAATCGATGTTATGTGTGAAATTGAATTGAAGCATTGAAAGTCTTAAAGATTGCAATATTCACGAGGTAAGGAATGTAAACCTGGCAGCTTCTTGCAATCATTAAACTAATGTTATTGACAAAAGTGCGGCTCAGTAAGTCATAACGATTATTCTCATCATAAGAAGCAATTTTCCAAGCTCAGCAGTTCATTATAAGCGGTTACTGGGTCCTACTGACTTCTCTACAGCCCTGCAGGGGACAGATTTGAGGGAGGAACGGCTGTCTAATTTTATTTACTTCCACAGTTTTTAAATGCTGCTTCCCCACTGTCTTCAAATGAATTCCCACCGGAATGGATACTGTTCTATAAATGGAATTGATCAAACTGTAGTGTGGCAGAACATTTTGCCTTTAATCTAAGGAAAACCTGCTCACAACCCTCTCTGTGCAGGGTCACTTTGGGTCCACAGTAAGAAGTAGGTAGAATCTGTGATTATAGGACTTGCAGCTGGACCTGGATCCTCTCTCTGGGCCTCGATCCCACATCTGATTTTCCCAGGCTCCGGGTTCCCCGCTACTGTGCCCTGCAACCTCCATCCCCACCTGACTGCCCATCAGAACCTTCCTACCCTGTGTCTCCTTTCAGCCTTAACTGACTTGCTAATCTTTACTGAATGACATCTTGTTAAGCCATCAATGCCATAGCTTCATAGAAGCTTAGAGTTTTAATGTTTAGAGGTAATCTAATGTAATCCCTGCATTTTGCGGACAAGAAATGGAAGGTCTAGAGACAGGAGGTAGCCAGCCCAAAGTCATAGAGCTGACAGAGGCAGAACGAGTATCTGGGTTCTCCTGACATCACAGCACAGTCCCACAGACCTCGGCTCAAACCCCTACTCTGCCATTTACTGATCACGTGACTTCATTAGGGAACAGTTACAGAAGCATCGGGAGTCTCCTCCTTCTCCGTAAAATCCAGAAAAATGGCAGTTTCCACCTGACACTTGTTAAGAGGATTAATTAAGAAAATACACAATGGACTTAGCACAGGCCCCCACACGTAGCGAACACTTAGCGCTGAGCAATTTTACCACCGTTCCTCGAGGCTGGGATCTCAGAGCAGGATCCCAGGGATGGTGTTTGGAGCGGGTTATTCTTTCAGCCTTTAGGCGCCAGGGGCTGTTTCTGATTTTGACCACTCTCGGTGCCCTTTGCTCATAGGTCTTTCAAGATCAATTGAACATTCCTGACAATTAATGTTTGGGTTATTCGCCTTCAGCCCACTTGAGAGAGAAGCCACTTAAGCCTCTTTCTTCTCATTTGTGCTTCTAGATCGTCACCTCTCTCCGTCTGTGTCCCCGGCTCCGGGGACGGTTTCCTCCGACCCTCGCTGCAGCTGGGGCCGGCTCTGTGGAGGGAGGGTTTCGGCAGCAAGCTCAAGGGGGCAGTGTGGTAATGCCGAAGAAAGCCGCCTCGCCTCGAGGAAAGCCTTGGCCATTCTTACATGAAAGTGTTTACTCTGGAAATTAAATTATATTGGGGATTTTTGGTTTCCCCTCCCCCCTCCCCGCCGTGGGAGGTTTCGGAAAGTTACTGTGGTGACCATTGCAATCAGAGGGCTGTCAGCATTTCAGCTCCGCACTGGCAGGCAGGGCAGGCTCCTTCAGCACCCTGGCCCCCTGGGACACTGTGCACGTGGGGGAGGACCCTGTGCACGTGGGGGAGGACCCTGTGCACGTGGGAGGGACCCTGTGCACATGGGAGGAGCCCTGTCCACGTGGTGGGGACCCTGTGCACGTGGGGGGGGACCCTGTGCCTGTGTGTGTGTGTGTAGGGGGGATCCTGTCTGTGCACGTCGTGGGGGGACCCTGTGCATGTGGGGTGGGTTGGGCCTCTAGGAGGTCACTGGCTCTGGACTCCCTTCCCCACACACGTTTTCCCGTCTTTAGCCACTTTTGGATCAATAGCTGAGCATGAATTTCAAACTGATGTTGGATAGTTAGAAAGGGTTGTTTTTGTTTGTTTGTGTGTGTGTTTTCCAAAATATTTCTGAAAGTAGCTCTTGAAATGCTCCCTGTGTATCCAGGGATTCATGCATATTCATAGCCTGTTCCTCTCCTAGGTTCGTTTTCTTCTCCATCACATGAGGCATTGGACAAGTTCTAAGGCCCCTCCCAGCCTGACATTCCAGACTTCTAGGTATTCAAGGATATAGGGAAATCTATGAAAAGACCCAAGCCTTGGGAAATTCCTCCTTTCTCTTCTTTTCTTTCTTTCTTTTTTTTTTTGAGGAAGACTGGCCCTGAGCTAACATCTGTGCCCATCTTCCTCTCCTTTATATGTGGGACGCCTGCCACAGCATGGCCTGATGAGCTGTGTGTAGGTCAGCACCCGAGATCCAAAGGGCAAACTCGAGGCTGCCAAGGCGGAGTGCTCAAACTTAACCACTGCGCCACCAGGCTGGCCTGAAATTTCTCCTTTCTTTGTGGCTTCTCCCAACTAAACCAGTCACTCAACACTCTTGATAACTTCGAGATGAATAATTTCTGTTCTCCAGATATCCTACTCAATTAACTCATCGTTCACCACCAAATAAATATTTTTTCCACTTTGTCATGTGTCAGGGACTGAGCTGGGTCTTTCATACAAAGTGGTGAAGAGCACAGACACAGTCCCTACCCTCATGAAGCTGGCAGATTAGTGGGGGTATAGACACTATGCAAATAAGCACACATAGAGAGAGTGTAATGACAAACTGAGATGAGGGCCGTGTAGGAAAAGTAAAGGGTAAGGAAGATAAAGTATTAAGGGGACCTAATTTAGAATTAGGAGTCAGGGAACGAGGGAGTGGTGTTTTAGCTAAGACACGGGGGATATGCGGAAGTGGCACCCTACATGTGAGAACCAGAGGTTGAGACCAAATTATTGACATAGAATGGCTGGTTGAAACTGATAACAGTGACCCAATCTTGTAATGTCTAAGGAAGAAAGTAACCCACTCTACTTCTCAGCGAATGCTAGTAGCAAAGTCCACGATATGGCTTGTAGATAGTTTGAATCATCAAAAACTCAGAGCATCCTAGACCGAGAAGGAACTTTGGAGCCTATCTGAGTCAATTCTCCTCTTATGTAGGAATCTCCTTAAAGATATGCTAAACAATTATCAAGATTCTGCCAGGGCATTCAGTCACTTTTTCCACTTTTGATAGTTCAACTTTTCCCTTCCATTAATTTCTTAGATTTCCCTTGCTAGACAGAGAAAGAAATTTTGTTTTCTTTGTTCATTGACGTGTCTCAAGTGTCAAGCACAGTGCCTGTCATATTGTAGCTCCTCAAAGCATATTTACTGAGTGAATTAATGAAGGCTAAAATAGGCCTCCCTAAATTTGTGCTCATTGGCCCTAGTTCTGCTCTTTAGAACAGCAAAGAACAAACCTCATATCTCATGCAAGGACAGTCTCACAAACGTTTGAAAATAGCTCTCATTTTCCAGTTCTTCTCTTCTCTCTGTTAAACATCCCATAGATTCGACTTTGAAACTCTCACAGTTTTGATAACTAATTGGGATCCACTTAGGCATGGTGATTCAACAGATATGAATCTGCTTTCTTATATTCTCATCTGTCCCTCATTTCTCTATTTTTTCACGTAGATATGTTTCTTCCTTTAACCCTTCATCTGTCAATAATACATGCATACATATACATACATACATAGTACATAATACGTACATAATGGATCACGTGACTATAGAGGCTAAGAAGTCACAAGATGTGCAGTTGGCAAGCTGGAGACCCAGGAGAGCTGACGTGCGGTTTCAGTCTGAAAGTCGGCAGTCTGGAGACCCAGGAACAGCCAATGTTTCAGTCTGAGTCAGCAGGCCCGAAAAATTGATGTCTCAGCTCAATTTAATGAAATTTACCATAGGATCCCACTCTACAATGACAAATATATACATAAATTCTTTTTTTCCAATTTATCTTTTTTATGGGGAAAATTTTATTATGTTGTAATAACACTTAACATGAGATCTACCCTCTTAACAAATGTTTAAGTGTACAATATGGTATCGTATTGGTGACTACAGATACAATGTTTTACAGCAGATCTCTAGAACTTGTTTATCTTGCTTACCTGAAACTTTATGCCCATTGATGATGCCCATTTTCTCTTATTCCCTGCTGGCAGCCGCCATTTCACTTTTTGAGCCTATGAATTTGACTGTTTTAGATTCCTCGTGTTAGTGGAATCACATAGTAGTTATCTTTCCAAGACTGCTTACTTCCAGCTCAATGTCCTCAAGGTTCAACCACGTTGTTGCATATTGCAGAATTTCCTTCTTCCTTTTGTTTTTAAAGCTGAATGATATTCCACTGTGTGTGTATATATGTATGTGTATACACGCACACACACCACATCTTCTTTATCCATTTATCTGTCAATGGACATTACATTAAGGTTGTTTTCACATCTTGGCTATTGAGAATAGTGCTACAATTTCTGTAAAAATGCCACTGGGATTTTGATAGGAATCGCATTGAATCTGGAGATCACTTGGGAAGTACGGATGTTTTAACAACGTTAAGTCTTGAATCCATGAACCTGAGATGTCTTTCCATTTGTTTGTGTCTTCTTTAATTACTTTCAACAATGTTTTACAGGTTTTAGTGTACAGGTCTTTCACTTTCTTAGTTGGGTTTATTCCTAAGTAATTTGTTCTTTTGGTGCTATTGTAAACAGTATTGTTTTCCTAACTTCTTTTTCATATAGTTTGTTGTTAGTGTATAGAACAAACATATTTCTGCATACCAGCATTAACAAGCTAAAACCAAGATTGAAAATACACTAGTATTTATGATAGCCCTGAATAAATAAAATACTTACATGTAGTCTAACAAAATATGCATAGAAAACATATGCTGAAAACTACAAAACACTAAATGAGGAAGTAAAAGAAAGCCTAAATAAATGCAGAGGTGTTCTGTGTTCACGGATGAAAAACTTAACACAGTAAAGATGCCAATTCTCCCCAAGTTTATATACAATTCCTAGAAAAATTCCAGCAAGGTGTTTGGAGATATAGACAAGCTGATTCTAAAATGTACATCTTATAGCAAAGGAACTAGAATAACCAAAACAATTTTGAAAAAGAAGAATAAAGTTGGAGGAATCCCACTATTTGATTTGAAGATTTGTTATATAGTGATGGTAATGAAGACAGTGTAGTTTTGGTGGAAGGATAGGCACATAGAGCCATAGAATAGAAAAGTGTCCAGAAATAGACCCACACAAATATAACTAACTGATTTCTGACAAAGTTGCAAAAGCAACTCAGTGGGGAAAAGAATTGTGTTGAAATCATTATACATAGATAAGAAACACAAACCTTGACAATAACTGGCACTTGATACAAAAATTAACTAAAAACATCATAAATCAAAACATAAAAGGTGAAGCTATAAAATACATCCGATGGGCTAAACAGAAGTGTGAAAGCTGCTGAAGAAAGGATCAGTGAACTTGATGACAGTTTAATTAAAAAAATGCCCAAGATGAGGCATAGAGAGAAAAGACTGAAAGAAAAACAGAACAGAAGATTATCCCTCTGTGAGAAAATTTCAAGCAGTATAATGTACATTGATGGTCTAGTGGTTAAGATTCAGCACTTTCACCACCGCGGCCGGGGTTTGTTCCCCGGTCAGGGAACCACACCACCCATCAGTTGGTTGTCACACTGTGGCAGCCGCATATTGCTGTGACGCTGAAAGCTATACCACCAGTATTTCAAACACCAGCAAGGTCACCCGTGGAGGACAGTTTTCAGTGGAGCTTCCAGACTAAGACAGACTAGAAAGAAGGAACTGGCCACCTACTTCCGAAAAATTGGCCATGAAAACCCTGTGAACATCAGTGGAGCATTGTCTGATACAGCGCCGGCAGGTGAGAGGATGGTGCAAAAAGACCCAGCAGGGTTCTGCTCTGGCATACACAGGGTCACTAGGAATCAGAATCGACTTGACAGCACTAACAACAAATAATATACATGTAATCAGAATGCCAGAAAAAGAATGAGGCAGAATAATATCTGAAAAAATAACGTAAAATTTGTTACATAATAACATTTAAAATTTGCTGAAAAATAGCAAATCATAAATATTAAAAGCTAACAAATCCCAAGTAGGATAAATATACTAAAAGCCACATTTATGCACAACATATTTAAATTGCTGAAAAATAAAGACAAAAATCTTAAAAGAAAAATAAAGAGAAAATTACAAATGCCTTGGGGGTGGGAGTGGTGGTGGCAGGGAAAAACATATCACATACTGAACAGCAAAATTATTAGCTAATTCCTCTCAGAAACAATGCAAGCCAGAATACAATGGAATGACATCTTGAAATTGCTCTAAGAAAAATACAAGAAGAACTGTCAATTTAGATTCAATATCCAGTGGAAATATATTTCATACATAAAAGTAAAATAAAGACATTTTATGACAAATAAAAGAGAATTAGTGTCAGCAGATATGTACTACAAGACATGCCAAATCAAGTTTTTCAGGTAGGGGTAAAGTGAAACAAGTTGGAAGCTTACATCTAAAGGAAGAATTGAAAAGTTATCAGAAACGGTAAACAAGTGCTTAAGTATAAAAGACTATTACTTATTTATTTTTATTTTTTCTTTAAAAGATATTTGTTTAAAACAAGAACAATAGATATTAGGCATATACCAATATAAGGCCAATATTTTCTTTTGATTTGATCTACTAACATTTGCTAAGAATGATATGTCCCTGTTCATGAGGGATACTGAGCCACACTTTCTCTTTTCTTGTGATGTTTTGTCTGATTTGGGTGTCAGGGTAATTGTGGCTTCATTAAGTGAGTGTGGAGGTATTCCCTTCTCTTCTATTTTCTGGAAGAGACTTTAAAGAATTGGTAGTATTTCTTCCACAAAAGTTTGATAGAATTAGCCTGTGAAAGCATTTGGGGCTAGAGCTTTCTTCGTTGGAGGGTTTTTAATTATAAATTCAATTTTCTTGACAGACATGGGGCTATACAGGTTACCTATTTCTTCTTGAGTGATGTTCAGTAGTCTGGGCACTTCATGGAATTGGTTCGTTTGATGTACATTGTTGAATTTATGGGTACAGAGTTATTTGTTGTATTTCTTTATTGTTCTTTCTAATTTCTGTAAGATCTATAGTATCATCCTGATATTTGTTTTTTCTTTCCCGATATTTCTAATTTATATATTCTCTCTTTTTACTTCTTGATCAGTTTGGCTAGAGATTTATCACAAGGAAAAAAATGAGTATAACTTAATCTAGATTATATTCATCTGCACACCAAAGCAGTGGTAAAACATAAGCTTTCATGTTTTGTTGAGGAAGGCGCTCACAAAGGCAAAAGTGTCTAGGGCCTAGTCATCATGCAATCCTGCTCTGGAATTACGTAGATCTCAATTAGTGGGTAATTTTGATCAAATTATATCACTTTAAGATCTCGGTCTGTTTTCCCATCTATAGAATAGGAGATAGTAATAGTATTTGTCTCATAGGAGTGTGGCATTTTGAAAGATTAAGCAAAATCATGGACATAAGCACTTATCCCACTGCCTGCTATACAATGAAACCCCAATAAATGGTAGCTGCATTGAAAATGCATACATATGATGTGCTACATACTTTGCTTAAATATTCTGTTCTGTGTTTTATATTCTTCAGTTAAATTGGTTTAGGACCTTCATATTGCAGAACATTGTCTATTTTTGAAGGTTCTTTCCCAATTTTACCAAGTTTGCATGAGAACCCACCAAATAAAGGTTTAAAAACTACAGTTATACTTCGCATGCTAATTCCCATTTTAGTACTTGTGCAAAGATTTAACAAAGACGTAAGTCCTGTGGGCTTTTTACGGGATGATGATTCTGTCAAATTCCTTCGGGGGCACGCAGATCTGAGGTGATTTTCCAACAGGAGTAACGAATTATACTTACACTTTGATTTTCTACTTATTCTCTACTTTTCTCCTGCGTATAAAAAGCATTTAATGGCAGAAAAGCTTTTAAAGATACAATTTATTACCATTGGTCAGAGGTTTTTCTCTGTATAAAATTCATTGACCGTAGTGGATGAAAACCATAAGCTAACTTGATTAGCATGATATTCTAATTTAGTGATTCTAAGACCTGGCTAGAAAAGTGAAGAGTTGTTTTTCAATACAAATCACTGTCCGCAACTCTGCTGATTTAGAATTTCTTGGAGGACTTTATTTTTAAAAGCTCTCTAGGTGATTCCAATGGTCAACTAGATTTGGAAACCAATGTCTTTGCGACTATCCAAACCATCGCTGATATGAAAAAGCTTTGCTATTTTATGATAATGAACTGAGGCATGGGCAAGCAGCTCTGAATGTCTTATGCTAAACGAGCTCTTAGACACATTTTTTCTTAAAAATCTGATTATGTGCAGAGTGATAAATGTTTGTTTGGCATAGTGATCTTAATGGTTACTGAGCTGTGGACATCTTTGAGAATCTTATCAATGCTGTAGATGGACTTTCTCTAGGCAATTCAGAACATTTCACTTACGGCTTCAGAGAGCTAAAGGTCCTTTAGAATCTTTCTAAAACAGAGCTTTCAGATTAGCTGAAATGGCTCTTAGAGGTCATCCATCTAAAATACCCACTCGAGCTCTTAGCTACTCGTGTTGGATCCGAGCATTGGAAGCTCAGTCACACCGCAGTGTTTATTCCACTGCATTCTGCTGCCTTATTTTTTTAACAGAAGGACGTAACATATATGTCCAAATTTCAGTTACTTAGCTCACAAATAATAATGAAGACCTTCCTCCCCAAAGAGTGACGGAAAATAAAATATCAGGTGGAGGGAACTCTATATTTCCTTGGTTCTCAGTTTCCTTCTTGATGAGATGAAGGGGACTGTTGGATCAAAGCAATGGTTTTCTCTTCTTTTCTGATTATGTTTTTAATTTCAAAATATTTTAACCATACAAAATGATATCATGAAGCCACATATATTCACCGTTTGCTTCAACAGACCTCAACATTTTACCGAATCAGCTTTTGATTTTTTTTTTAAGAAGTAATATGTAATAAACTACAATAGAAAATTCCTTTTACTACCCTGATCTCATTTCCCTTCCTTCCAGAGGTAACCACAACTGAAGCTGGTGTATATCTGTCCATTGTTGTTTTAGCTTTTGTTACATATATATCAATAAACAAAATACAATATTATTCTGTTGGTTTGGGAATTTGCATTGAATTGTATCAAACTCTACACATTATTTTGAAGTTCATATTTTCACTCAACTTTATGTTTTTGAGACATTTCCATGTCGACATTTGTAGTTACAGTTCATATATTTTAATTGCTGTGTAATATGCTATTGAATTAATATACACCAAAACCTTGCCGTGAGTGTGATATTCAGGTATAACGGGGTTTATCTTTTGAGAATAATACCAAAATGTGTCCTCTTATCTCTGGCATTCTTCCAACCTTATTTCCTTGAATATGGCCCTTGCAAAGGTGACAACTAACTGGGAAAATCTCGATATTGTGACCCCTCTCCTGGAATTCCCCTCCAAATATAGGACGTAGAATCACTCTCATTGATATTAAACGGATCAGACAACTCCACCATATCCCACCAATCTAAATAGTGGAACCCAGTGACTTCAACACTTCATAGCTTAGCCCCTCATTTTACCTGGCTGAATATGTGGACCCCATTTATTGTGTTATAGAGGGATTTTGCTTTACCACAATTAATTTATCTGTTGTCCTATTGATGAATATTTTGGTTGCTTTCAATCATTTATTCTTAGCATATTTAACATCATTTTATGTTTCCTTCTACCCAAATATTTCTCTAAAGTATTTATCCAAGAGTAGAAGTGCTGAGTGAATAACTGGGTTTTCACGTCTTAAAATTTGCTAAATATTGCCAAATTGCTCTTCTAAGTGGTTGCTCCAATTTACTCTCCAACCAGCTGTTATGGGCTGAATGTTTATGGCAACTTAGGAAATTTCTCATTGCCCCATGTCTTCATTCAGCATTCACTTGGCATTGTCAGATCTTTGCCGATCTGATGAATATAAAAAGGGATCTAATTATGGTATTAGTTTACATTTCCTCAATAACCAGGGAGACTGAATAGTCTTTAACATGTTTTTGGCTCCCTCGATTACCTTCCATGAATTAACTGTTTACACATTTGGCACATTTTTAGAGGAGTAGTTGTCTTTTTCTTGTTAATTTGTAAGAATTCTTCATATGTTGTGGGTATTAAACTGTGGTCAATTATATTATAATTAATTAATATTATCTCCCATTTCATGACTTGTCTTTTAACTTGTTTACGTTTTGTTGTCCTACATAAGTATTTACTTTACAAAAAAAACTTGTCGAAGCCCAGCCGATGTGCAGGAAATTATACACAGCATGGCAAACACACCCATGAAGCCCACAGCCCAGAGGCCTCATCATTCTTCCTCTCACTTGTGACCTTCCCCCTGGAGGTAACCACCAGTAACACTTCTAACACTGTTAATTAATTGTGTCTGTTTTCAGAATTTCGTATAAATAGAACAATGCAGAATATATGCTTTTCCTTTAGTTTCTTTCACTCAGTATCATGCTAATGAAATGTGTCTGTATTTTTGCTTAAAGAAATAGAAGTTTGTTCCTTCTCATCACTGTATATTTTATTATTTGAACATACCACAAATTATTTATCCCTTCTTCTATTAATGGACGTGTTTTTTAGTTTTTGGTTAATACAAAAAGTTTTCCTACAAACATTCTTGTACATGTTTTTGGAGAATATATGAAAACAGAACATGTCTGTTTGACATATGTCTACGAGTGGAATTGCTGGTCCTGGGGTATGCGTGTATCATCTCCACTAGATAATGCTTCACAGTATTCCAAAATTTTGTACCGATTTACACTCTCACCAGCAATGCATGAAAGTTCCTGTAGCTCCACAACCTTGTTGCCACTGGTTTTGACAATTGTTTTCATTTGAGCCATTCTCGTGTATACGTGTTTTAGAAAGGCCTGGTGGTTTTAATATGTATTTTCCTGATGACTAATGAGGTTGAACATCTTTTTCATGTTTTATTGGGATTAGGGTTTTGTCGTTTGTGAAGGGCTGTTCAAGTCTTTGGCCCATTTGAGGGAGGAGTTGTCTGTCTTTCCTTTTGATTTGTGGTGGTTATTTATGTATTTTAGACACAATCTTTTAACAGATGTATATATCTGAGCTAGATATAATGTCTTCCCTTACTCAGTGCTTTGCCATTTCAATCTCTAATAGCATCTTTTTTATTCACCATATGACTTTACTATGTTTTCTGTATATTTCTGTATTCTATATTTTCTACACATTTTGAACTACATAAAATTACCTTTTAAAGACTGAGCATAACACATACGCAGAGTATGTGTATCTGTACATCACTACAGAGGATATCTGTAGTGATATCCTCATTTGAAAGTCTGATATTTGGTTACTTTTCCCATGTCTCTTTTTTTGATCAGCTTTGCTAGAAGTCTATTAATTGTCTTAGTCTGCTCTAAGAACCACTTTTTGGTTTTTTATTAATAAATTTATTTTCTATTTTATTAATTTGTTCCATTGTTTTTATGATTTCCTTTCCTTCATCTTCTTGGAATTAAATTTTTTCTTCAGCTCCTTGGGTTGGATAGCTAAGGAGGTAGCTGATTTTCGGCCTGACTTTCTTTCTAATATGCACACTTTAAGTTTGTAAATTTCACGCTTAGGACAGCTTTAGCTATATTTCACATGGTTCGATGGCTGTACTTTCATCTTTATTCAGTTCAAAATGCTTTCTAATATTCTTTGTTGTTTCTTCTTTGACCTTTGGATTATCTAGACATGTATTGCTTGTTTTTCAAAGAGTGGGAATTTTCTAGTGATCTGTTTGTTTTTAATTTTTTACTTCATTCCACTGTGGTTAGAGAACATGTTCTGAATGATTTGTCTATCCTTGTTCTGTGTTCCAGCAGAGGACAGGTTCAGAGTATAAAACTATCATGCCATCCTTCTTGGTTTTCAAATTGTGAGCCAGAGGGTCTTGTGGTTTTCTGAGTCACATAGAGTCAGAAAGAGAAAAAAAGAGGCTAAATTCCATCCTCCCCCTGCCCGATTTCACTTCATTTAGAGCAGATTCACTTTGTCTGTTTTATTTATCAGGATTTAATATAAAAAGTTTTTGTTCAAAAAAGAATTTGTCTCTTTAAAAATCATTGAATTAGTATATCCTGGAGTTCTTCCAGTTTTGAAATACAGATTTGAAATATAGAGTTGAAATACAATTTTGAAATATAGAAATATCTGTATATTTTGCTCTCAGCAAAACCCACAATCACCCTGCAAGGGTCAGAATGATCTTATCACTTTAACCTGGCACCCTAACCTTCATGCAGTGGCTCCATTAAATTGATCCGGTTCCATTATTATTATATTAATTTACATATATGATCTATGTGTGAATGACCAATGGGTCTCTGCTAAATTTTGTGAAAACCAATACAGTCAGTTATCAATTAATCTAGTAAAACATGTTCGACTCATTCTAGGAATCAAAGACATGCGTTAAACCAATAGTGTTACATGGTTTTCTTTATTTATCAGAATGAAAAAGATTAAGTATGTTTATACTCTGCTGGTGGGAATCTATGTTGAAAATTATTTGGCATCAATATTTTTTGGTATAAGGAAGGAGCTGGACTAGAGTCAGGTCTCACAAACTCAAATGCCTACAAGAGCAGCGAAGGGGAGATCAGATTGACGTTATTCTTGCCCGTGGAAGCATTCTATTGTGAAAGCCGTCTACAATGTTCTGAGAGTGTGATCAACAACAATGAATCGAGCCAAGATATATTTCAAATATAAAGACAACAGTTAGACTCAAACATAAAGCCTTTTAGCACCCAGCAGTCCTTATCACAAACACACATACACGCTTGATGACGAATTCGATTAATAAAAACCATGCAGCAAGAAAAAGAAATCAGAACTGAAAGAGACACAGTAAAAGTATTAGTGGTATGTACTGAATCCTTTTAAATCTAAAACTAATATGAGAAATTATGTAAATTATATTTATAGAACAGATTACTCATCTGACAAAATATAATGACAAAGATAATAAAATTACTTTAAAAATTAAAGAAGCAGTTAGAGACAGGAGGAAATATGAGATGTTCTTTGATAGAATCAATTCATAAGGTAAAAACTGAAATTCATTAAAAAAAATTGAAGACATAATGACTTCAAGCACTAAATCGTCTTTGTGATATCTTTCATCACCTTTGCAGATATATTTTTGGAAAATGAGAAATAAGGTCACTTTGTACTTTTCCTCTTTCTATTAATATCAAGTTAAATTAAAGTGAAGGCTTTTATGCCAACATATCACAGCATGTTCCTATTTTTATAAGGTTTCATATCTATTTACTATTCTATCTATGTATATATAAAAATGATATCTGAAATGGTTCCTGTAATAGCCATGGCTATTTCTTGGTGGCAAATTTTTTTCGGGGGCGGGGGGACGAAGATTTGCCCTGAGCTAACATCTGTTGCCAATCTTCCTCTCTCACTCTTTTTTTTCCTCCCAAAGCCCCACTACACAGTTGTATATTCTAGTTGTAAGTCCTTCTAGTTCTTGTATGTGAGCTGCTGCCACAGCTTGGCAACTGATGGATGGGTGGTGTGGTTCCTTGCCCAGGAACTGGGCTGGGCCACCAAAGCAGTGTGTGCTGAACTTTAACCTCGAGGCCATCAGGGCAGGCTCTCTTGGTGGCAGATTTAAGGTGACATAGCAACTTTCTTCTCTGTACTGCTCTCCATGGCTAAAATGATTTCTAATGATCATGTAATAATTTTATAAGAAGTTTATCTACTTTTCCTTCTTCAAACTTAAAATGAACCAATTATGAAACAAACATGTAAATAAAATTGTGTGGCTCATTCCACAGGCTAAATTGTGACCCAAATGGTTGTTGAGGTTTCTGTAATTCTAAATCCTATCAGGCTGGTTCCAGTTGCTGAGAGATGAGGACACATATGTGGCATCTGTCCCTGCCCCTCGGTGGGCACCCTATCTGCTTTCCACTCTGGCCTTGTGACAGAGCTGTTCTTCTTCTCTCCTCTCCCCATCAGCTGCCTCTTTTTCCTTTTCTGTCTGTGTATACAGGTTCTTCCACCGTCCTATGTGAATTGGAATTTAAATCCCCCAGCTACATTGTGGGACTAATGGATCGGAAGAGATTTTTCCTCCCTGCCTACTTCTCCCTCAGAGGGAACCGTATTTATTGCTTTAATTAGAGCATGAAGCTGTAGGAGGAAATGCAAATCTTCAGCCTTTCTCCTGACAGCTTCCAATTGGGGAGGCAACTTGGAACTCCTCTGCTGCAAGAAGTGCCAGCTGGATAATTGGCACTGTGTGGCTAATAGTTTTTAAAAAATGTAGGGGGGCAGGGGGAATGAGAGTCAGTGTAAGCATCTTTAACAAACTTGAACATTCTAAAATGGGTTTCCAAAAATGTTTGGGAGATTTTTTTAAAATGTGACTTAGTGTATTAATGTTCTCTTTGTGTGGAGGGAGGAGCAAGGTGGTGACATCTAACCTGCAGCAAATGTCATTGAACCACTGAGCTGGCTTTCTCTCTGTGTTGAAAGGAGAGAATAATTCCCCACAATTATTCCTCTAGGGAGTATTAAATTTTCCAAATGATTAAGACAAGAAAAGACAAAGTTTCTCAAGGTGTTTTGGGGATTCAGCAAAGTCTGAATAAGTCATAAGTTTTTAAGGTAATAACTTGTAGTGTGTCCAAGGGTGATTTTCAAAATTGTTAATCCCTGGTGAGGTGTGGCCCAGACCATCAGAATAGAAGGAAGGCACTATGCCATACAGGTACGTTATGCCTCAATAGTAGCCCTGCTTTAGTCTCTTGTTCATATATGAGGTAGCTCTACTTTATTTCGGAGGAAAGAAGAAATCTCTGTTGGCCTCTAGAAGAAGAAATTAGTATAGGCAACTTTAATGACTTTTTATAAATTCTGAACATGATCATCCTTTACTCGTCTATTCATTCAACAACCACAACACTGAAGCTGCTATGTGCCAAATATTGGGGCTGCAGAGATAAACAATAAAGACCACAGCCTCTGCTCTCAGAAGTTTACTTTCTAAAGCCGGGGTCAGCAAACACGGTTTTGTAAACGGCCAAATAACAAATATTTTCAGCTTTGCAGGCCGCAAGGTATCTGTCACAGACATTCAACTCTTCTGCTGTAACATGAGAGCAGCCATAGACAATACAGTAGCAAATGAGTGTGGCTGTATTCCAGTGAAACTTTATCGATGGACACTGGACATAGAATTTCATATAATTTTCATGTGTCACAAAATTAGTCTTCTTCTTTTGATTTCTTTCTGACTATTTGAAAATGTAAAATCATTCTTAGCTAGTAGGCTGTATCAAAACAAGTGGCCGGCTAGATTTGGCATGTGGCTTGAAGTTCACAGGTCCCTGACCTAGAGGTTTGATAGTGGAGGAGATCAAATCATAAGGGTCAACTGGCTGACGTTGAAAATGAAGTGATAAAATAAAAACTGGCATGAGATGGCTGTGTGCCTACGGATGTGTGAGTTATAGAATCTTGGGGTTGGAAGAAATTTTAGAGGCCTTTTCAGCCGTGAATAACCTTCAAAGAATATTTGTTTCCCCTCCAGGACATTTCCAACCAGCTGGCCAGCCCCTGTTTGAACACCTTCAATTGCAGGACATTGGCAACTTCCCAAGGCAGAATATTTGACTGCTGGACAGAGGCATTATCATTAAATTTGTATTTTCATTAAATGCAAATGTACATATATAAGTAATGGGGACTCTGAATCCCAGTAAAGGTCCACCAACATCCCTAGTCTGCCCTCTTTGCGAGGCCTCAGGAAATAAATAGAAGCAGCTTTTCCACATGACCTAATTTACAGACAGCTATCCCAACGCTTGTAAGTCTTCAGCTATTTTATATTGATTATATGATTCATTCATTTTTGGTCCCATAGTTTGGTTCTTCTAATTGGAAGGTTGAAAAGGCATGGTTCTAAGTTTCTTAGTCTTTCTGATTCCTTCATATATTCCATATTAACTCATTTGTTTCCGGCATGGATAAAATTAAAAAGAAGGGTAGAGAGAAGAAAGATTGTTTTCTTTTAAAGTGGTGATTCAAAACATACGTATTTACATAATAATAACAATGTGTGCCAATGTGCCCTATTAAAATTAATCTTCTTATGGACAAGGCTTTTGGGACATGGCACATAGCTTAGTTTCGCCTTGAGAAAAAGTGTTAATCCCAAATGAGCATTATCTTCTTTGCAAAATAAATATTGCCAAAGCTAGCACTCTAACTTTTCCTGGGTTTTCTTATCTTCATTTAAAAATAAGGCAACGGGTTGCAGTCAGCTTAAAAACAGAAGTTGCTTTCAAATGGGCCAAAGTACTAGGGCAAAAATGTATGCTGGGGCACGTGTGTATCTGTGTGTGTGTGTAATTGCACCTATCACACTTTATCATAACCTCTGGCACATTACACTGCGTAACGAGGATGAGAGATTTTGGAGCCAGGCAGACGAGATCAAAGAACAGCTTCATCACGTGATATTTGGATAACTTTGGGCAAGCTAATTCTCACAGAATCTTTGTCTTACTTTATTCATTTGTAAAATGAGAGTAAAAATACATATTTTATAGCATCAAATGAAAAATATTAGCAAACTGTTTCACAAAATGCCTGGTACTCAAATGTTATTCTTTCCTTCTTCCTTTTAGCTCCACCAAATTGCTTCTAAGGCTAATAACTGGCAGATTGGGAGAGAGAGGCAAAAAAAAAAAAAAAAAAAATGGAGAGATGCTGGAATATCTAATAGGTGACAACCCAAGCTGGAGATACAAATACATTATCCAAGCAATTTTCACTTTGGTTTCTTTATATAAAAACCTTTCCCTAGAGTAATTAAAATGTGATCATAATATGATTAAATATTTATCTTAAAAAGAAAATCTGTTTCTCAATTGGAGGTGATTACAAGGCAGCAGTCTGGCATGGTCCTCATTTAAAATATAATGTTGGTTGAAGTATGTTAGATTATTTCAAAGCCTAATAAGAAAACAAAATCTATTGTATTCCTGGAGGTCAGGGGTGTTAAAAACTTTTGGCTTTGGGCACGAGGACATTTGGATAATAGCTAACATCTTTATAGCAGTTTACTCTGGGCCTTTAGACTATGCGCTGTACGTGTATCAACTTCTTCAAACCTCATAACAAAGCGCCAAGCAGTATTATTTTCTCTACTTACAGATGGAGAAACTGAGGTGGGTGGGACTCACAATGAGTTAGTGGCAGAGCCAGGATCTGATTCCAGGCTGGCTGGCTGTGGTTTACACTGCCCCTCCTATGTTCTCAGATGCACTCCTCCCCTCTCCACGGCCCTTCATCCTTTCTCCCTGTTTCATTGGGAGAAAAAGTGAACAGTACTGTAAACCTGATGAACAGGGGTCCTAAAACCATAACCTATAAGGTTTGGCAGATGGCATGAACAAGTGATGCGGGCCATATAAGGAAGTCTATAGACAGAATGTCATATAAAGGGAATAGCCAATATTCAGCTCCAATTAAGTTTTGAATGAAAGAAATTCAATTGGTCCAACATTTGGCAAATATTTGCCAGACAGTCCCCAAGGCATTGGGAATACCATGGTTAAGGAGATAAAACCTCAGTGTCTTGGGTTGAATAGTGTTCCCTCCGAAATTCATGTCCACCCAGAACCTCAGAAGGTGACCTTATTTGGAAGAAGGGTCTTTGCAGATGTAATTAAGGGAAGGATCAAGATGAGATCACACTAAGTTAAGGTGGACCCTGAATCCAATGGAAGTGTCCTTATAAGAGACAAAAAGGGACACATAGACACAAAAGGAAAAGAGAGCATGTGAAGATCGAGGCAGAGATTGGAGAGATGTGTCTACAAGCCAGGGAACATCAAGGATTGCTGGCAGCCACCATGGAATAGATTCTCCCTCAGAGCCTCCAGAAGGAACCAACTCTGCTGACGCCTTGGTTTCAGACTTCTGGGCTCCTGAACTGGGAGAGAAAAAATCCTGCTGTTTTAAGCCACTGAGTTTGTGGTCATTCGTTACAGCAGTCACAGGAAATTAATACACTCTGCCCTCAGGCTTCTTTCCTTCTAGTAGGGGAAGAGATAAATAAATAGCTACATAATATAACACAGTCCTGAACGCTCCTTGTCTTTGAAAAAATTGCTGAAGGACTGGACATTTTCCACTGACCCTAGCCAGCTCCTAGCTCCACTTCTCCTAGCTTCCCCTTTACTAAACCCAAATTGACCACAAGAACTGCCAAATTACAGCACTGGTCTTGCCATCCCTGCATCTCGTCACAGGACTAAGAAAATCTCAGTTTCCTCAGTGAAAAATTGTTGGAATAAAAATGAACGTTCATTGACTTTCCTTGATCTCCCTATGACCTCTTCAAGCCACTTGCTCTCTGCAGAACAGTTATCTTGAGTTGTTCTAACATTGAAGACTTTAATGAAGGCTTGAGCTAAGAGTTTTGGTTATTTTCTCTTTCCACGTCTTAGAATGGAAGGAATCTTAGAAATCTACTTTCTCTACCCTTGTTGTAGGGCAATGATCATGTCATTGGAATGGATAATGACAAGTTGACAATAAAATCACTGGCCTTGTTCTATCACATATCCAGTGTGTGAACTTGAGTGTGTCTCTCCACCAATTTGACCCTCAGTTTCCTCATCTGTGGAATGGGGAGGAATTGGAATCAGTGGAATAAGATGAACCCTTTCCCATTGTAATTGTTTATGCCTTTGAGTACAGCTGCGCTAGAATAAGAGCCAACAGTTGGATGTCCTGTGGTTTAAAAATATTGAAAACTAAAATCAAGACTACCTTAACATTCAACCATTATCCAATACACTAAAGGCCATTCTATCACAAATTTTATAAATCAGCAAATGTTTTATTTGTAGCTCAATTAGGATGTATTACTTTCTTCAGCCATAAGACGAAGAAGTTATTTATTCATGAGGTCATATTCATGCCCACTCTTGGTTGCATAATTTGACCTCTTCCATAAAATCTTATCTCACCTCTCCTGTCCAGGACAATCTCCCTCTTCTGCACACCTTTACCACTGACTGGGTACCACTAAAAGTCCCTGTGCATGACACTTAGATTTTTCAATCAGACTGTAATTTCCTGCGTAGTGGGAGTTTAGTAATTCCACATCTACAATTTCTCAGGAAAAAACAGAGATCTAGATTTATGTGTAAAATCATCTTATTTTAAAATGCTGTCGGTTAAACATTTTCAAAACACTACATGGCCATGTAACACATTTGCAAGACAATTTATCTCATGGGCTAAGAGTTTGAGAGTTCGGAAAAAGAGAATCAATGACAATTTGAAGATTATGTTTTGGGAAGTGAGAAAAAGTCTCTGGAAGCAACATCTTTTAGATAACCCAGCAAACACACATCTGGAACAAAAGGAAGAACCGGATGACCTTCCAATATTTAACAAAACATTTGCTGAGGGTCTGTTTGCCAACTATTATTCCTGCCCTCAAGAAGTAGCCTCATTCAAGAGCAAGGTTTTTAAATCAAGCACTAACACATATATATCACACATAAATGAAGTTCCAAAAATCCTAAATAAATGTGAAAAGAACGGTGCACTGTGATTTAGTTGATTGACTATGCTTCATTCCAGAAGACCAAGGTTGGCTCAGTGTTAGGAAATCTATGCCCATACTTCATTACATTAAGAAAATAAAGAGAAAAATAAAAATTATGATCATATTCATAGAAGCTTAATTTTTAAAATAAAATTTGGTATTAATTCCCGTTAAAACTCTAAGTAAAGTAAAAATAGAAACTCTTATACAAGATAACGTCTCACTGTCAGAAACAAAAAATACGCTTTTTATTTAATGGTTTAATACTTTAAGAATTCTCCTTAAAGTCAGAAGCCACAGAGAAATACCTACATTCTCCATTATTATTCAACTTAATCAAAATTACAACAAAACCCATAAAGCTCACATACATAAATTAAAAAGAAGCATACAAGTTTTATGGAGAAGACAATTTAACTGAAGAACATAAAACAATATCTGAATAAAGGAAGATATATATGCTGCTTCTGAGTAACGAGTCTAACATTGTAAAGATGCCAAATATTCCTAAATTAACATACACATTCCACACAATTACAATCAGAATGTCAAGGCTCATGTTCTTATTTTGCATTGATGGGAGGGAGAGTTTGACAAAGGATGGTAAAATTTCCCTGGAAAGAATGTATCCATTTAAATAGGCAAGAACCTAAGATTTTTTTCATTTTGAGACAATTTTAAACTTACAAAAGAGTTGCAAAAATAGTACAGATTTCCCATACAATCTTCACCTGGCTTTCTCTTATATTAACATCTTATATGGCCATAAGATGGTTACCAAAAGTAAGAAATTAACCTTGTTATATTCTATTAACAAAACTTCCAGAAAGTACTCTGATTTCACTAGTTTCTCCACTAATGTCATTTTGCTGTTTCAGGGTCTCACATTGCATTTAGTGTCTTGTCTCTATAGTCTCCTCCAATATGTGAGAGTTCCTCAGTCTTTCCTTATCCTTTGTGACCTTGACACTTTGGTAGAGTACCCATCAGTTATTTTCTAGAACGTACCTCAATTAGGGTTTGTCTGATGTTTTCCCATGATTAGATTGAGGTTGTGCATTACTGGGAAGGAGGTTTCAGAGGTGATTTGCCCTTCTTTGTCAATCATATTGGAGGTACGTAATGTTGACACGTATTACTGGTAATGTTAAGGTTGATCATTTGGTTGTTATCCACCAGGATTCTCCATTGTAAATTTACTATTTGCCCCCTTGTAATCACTAAATCTTTGGGAAGAGATACTTTGAGACTATGCAAATACCCTAATTCTGCTTAAACCTTTGTCTACTAATTTTAGCATTCATTGATGGATCTAGGCAAAACATTTCGAAACAGAAGATTTACAGATCAAGACTTGCCCCATCAGAGTTTAAATGTACTATCAAGCTTCTGTGATTTAAAGGAATGTGAAGCATAGACAAATAGAGGAGTGGATAAGAAAAGAGAGCTCATTAAAAGATCCAAATGTATATGCAAATATGGACAGAATAACAGTGGGGAAGGGATGGATTATCAATAAATTATGTGGGGATAATTGGCCAACCATTTGGAGGAAAATAAAGTTAGATCTCTATTTTATGTATGCACAAAGATACGTTCCAAATATATAAACACAAAATTAGATCTGTAAATGTGCTAGGATAAAGTGCCGGAGAATAATTATGTAATCTTAGGGGAAATCTTAGCTAAGCATCATTCAAAACTAGAAACTTTAAATGAAGCAATGAACAGATTTGACTGCATAAAAGTTTAAAACTTTTATTCAGTGAAAGATATGGTAAACAAATAATTTTTTAAAAAGCCAACGGACGGGGCACTCTGTGTATGTGTGTGCACATGCCTATGTTGTGTGCGTGTATGTGCATGCACTCGTGTGCATGCACGCGTGCGTGTGTATTTGAGAGCTCTTACAAATCAATGTAAAATATTAAGCCACAAAAAAATAGGCAAGAATCATAATCAGGCCATTAACAGATAAAGAAATATAAAAGGCCCGTGGACATGGGAAAAGAGGACAAAATCAGTAATTAGAGAAGTAGAAATTATAACTCTAAACTATTTTTATGAGATTTATCATTATTTAGATAGGCATTTTATAAACCACGATAATATTCCATGTTAGTGAGTTTGCGTGGAAGCAGGTACTCTCAGGGACTCTTGGTGAGAGAGTATTTTGTTGCACTTTTACAGGACAACTTGCCAGTATCTATCAAAGTTACAAATACATAAGCCTCTTGATCTAGCAATCTCACTTTTAGAAACATTAGTTAGCAGAAATGTAGGAAAAAATACATATATATATATATTTATGCATATATAATGATTTCATTGCAGGAGTACTTGAAATATCAAAAACTGGAAACAAACGTCAACCTCTAGAGGCATGGTTCAATCAATTATATCCATATGAATGGTTAACTGCATAGCTATTAAAAGGAATATGAACGTTCTATGTGTTCTGACAACCAGAAACAGTGTTTTAATTAAAGTAAAGTAGAATCGGAAAGGGAAAAGATACACCAAAAACTTATGAAAAAATGTCCAGTTTCTTTAGTGTTCGTAAAATTAAAACTAAAACAATGAGAATGCAACACAATAATATGTATAAGTTCAGACCTTTTTACTAAAGTATTCTACTCCTATTATTTTCATCTTATGGAAATAATAAAGATGTAAACAAATTTATGCACAGAGATTTTCATAAAAATGTCATCCAAAATGAAATGTCCAACATTTGCGGAACTTGTAAGTAAAATACAATAATATCAATGTAATGTGAAATGAAAAAAGCAAAACAGGTACATACGTGTGGTATGATCGCAACTTTGTAAAAATATATGGGGAAAAAGGGACTAAAATTTCTGGATGCTTTAAAACGTTTATTTCCTTCAGATCAGAAATTCCATGCCTGGGGAGTCCCTGCTTTCCCATCTAAAAGGAAGACAAAGTTTCATGCACCAAGATTTTGCTGCAGCTTTGGTTGTGATAGCCAAAACACTGGAAACTTCATGACCAGAAATTCGGGAATTCTTAAGCTAGAATTTGACATACCCATATGACAGATTATTTTTTGGCTGTTAAAAAGAATGTTGAAAAAAAATCTTAAGTGACATGCAAAAATACGGTGTCATATAAAGTTAAAAAGCAGGAAATAAAAAGGTGTCTGGTCATAACTGTAAAAATACATTCATAGAAGAAATTTAGGAAGAAAATGTCGTAAAACGTAGTTGTTTCTCTTTGTGGTGGGGTTATGGGCAATCTTGACATTTTCCTTTATCCTTTTCCTCATTTTACAAATTTTCTCCTATGAGTACATGTTGATACCAGCATCAGAAAATAACATTTGTTTTAAAAAGAAGAAAAAGCACTAGAAGTGAAGTGTTTTTCAGATGTGTGCTCTATTGAATATTATCAGCAGCTTCCCCAAAACAATGAGACAGCAAAAATTGGCCTTTAAACTTACAACCCATAGATCTGGAAGAAAGTGAAGGGCAGACCTTTAACTGCTGATTGTCTCCTAGCCAAAGGAGGACGAGCACAGTAAAAACGATGTTAGAGATAGAAGGATAATTGGTGCCTTGAGGTCTGCACTGTGCTGTTTTGTAAGAAAAATTTGTGGTAATGATTTTTTTGAGTTGCTAAGACACAGACCACTGGGTATGAATAAAAAACCTAACAGAAATATGTGTTAGGAAGCTAAAGATGAAGAAAGAGCCTACAATTCAATGAGGATAAACATAAGGGGTTTGTTTGTGTGTTTGTTAATGTCAGCCTGGTAAAAAGAGAGCTTTACCAAATGGCTAGAGAAGAAGATGATGACTCACTTTTCAAAGAGATGATTCTAGAGTTCCATAACAGCAAGCTTTATCGATTCCTATAAATGTTCGCTTTTTAATCATTAAGACCATCAAGAAGGACTAAATGGGAAGGGGAAAAATTAGGGTGTAAAGAATCATTACACAATTGCAGACCCTCAGAAATGAAGACAAATGACAGTGAAGTCAACAGGATTAGATCTATAAACACTTGTTTACAGACATTTCTTTGAGAATTCAGCCACAGGGACTTACCAAATTAGATTTACTCTGAGATGCTAGTCAAAATAAGACCAGTGAGTAGAAGTTACAAAGAGCCAGTATTTCAGTTCAATGTAAAGGAAATTTTTTCTAGCCGTTAAAAATATTTTCAACGGATTTAGTTACCTGCTACACTAATGACTCAAGTCACTATGGGGCCCCATCAGAGATGACGCCATTGCGCTTGGGTTGATGAAACTCCCATACCATATAGTATTTAGCTCCCTCACCATTCTATGTGTTTCTCCGTCTATATTTCCAATCTGGCTAACAGTATCGCCATACTCTACTCATTTGCCTCAAGTGGCAATCTAGGGATCATTTTAGGCTTAACTCATCTTTTCATATCAAACTGGGCACAAATGGAAAATTTAGAGAAATGCATGTAATGTTCCAAGTATCTCCTAGTCAGTCCACTCCTCCACTGCCATGTCCTTCAGGGTCTTGTCATCTTCCACTGACCTATTACAATAGCCTGCTTATTAGCCTCCCACATTCTTATTCTTGCTCTCCCAAACCTATTGATAGAGTGATATCTCAGGTTCATAGCTCAGGGCCTCACAGCTTATAGGTGCTTAACAAATATTTGGTGGATGAATGAATGGATAAGTACATTTCATGAATAATAACATGCCAATCAAATTATACATTTCTCTGCTTAAAGCCCCCTCCCAACTCCCTTTTTGTACATGTTAAAGCTCAAATCCTTTAGCTTGATCTGGCCACTAAAAATTTTTCCAAGCTCCTCCCTTGACATACACAAATTCTGGTGCATAGTAGGTCTCAAATGTTGTATGCACCACGTTAAGACAGAACAGTGGCTCTCAAACTTTATCATATATCATAATCAGATGGAGGGCTTGTTAAAACACGGATTGGTGCCTTCAACTTCCAGAATTTATGACTCAGTAGGTCTGGAGTTGGGCCAGAGAATTTGCATTTCTATCCATTTCCCAGATGATTCTGACATTGCTGGGCTGGAGAACCTCTGAGCCAGATGATCTAAAAAGTCCTTCTAGCTATGATGTTCAATGATATTGAGTGTTATAAACACCTATACCTTAATCATTTTATCTAAAAGGATGCTATTTTAAGTGATGATTTTGTTTCCAAGCAGACCAGAGAAATTAGAGCAATGTGGTAGAAGGAAATGCAGTATCTTAGGGAATATATTTTTATACTCTACAGTTCAGAAAGGAGAGAAAAGAAAACCTATCCCTGGTCCTCTATAGTTATCAAGTTCTAGTTGGTAAGAGTATGAGCTTTGTGCTTGTAAAAACCTATGCTGAGTACCAGCCCAGCCACTTACTAGCTGTGAAGTCAAGGGCAACTCATTTAAGGGGACTGAGGCACTGTCTCTTCATCCTTGAAATGCAGATGGTAAAAGGATCCATCTTACAGGTTGTTAAGAGGATTAAATTGGATAATGTATGCAATGTGCTTAGCTAGATGCCTGAAACATAGTTGAAGTGCAACAAATAATGCTATTAAAAGTTTAACAGGTAAGAATCTTGGTCAAGAGAATCAGTTAGCAAGAACTGTAGTTTATCCATTTTTATATGACTTACTTTCTCTTAAAAGTATATATTCTACCACTTGAAGAAAAAGAAATCAAGTCAATTCAGTTCCAATCCAACCTCTTTTTCTTCAGGGTGCATCTGCTTTCTGGGGTCTTGTGCGCTGCCTTCGGATGGTGTTTGGCGATACCTCTTTAGTTCTAGGTCATTAATTGTATACACTGGTATCCACCAAGAAGGATATGATCGTGACTAGCCCTCAGTCATAAATTCACACAGGTCACTGCTATATCACTCCAAACCATAAGACCAGTTCAAGTTCTACTCTATGTCATCTGCTTCCTTGCCACCCTTGGGGACACAGAGGAAATTCAGCTGTGGTCCGGGGTGTAGGGACCTGAAATTGGCCTCCCCAATTTGGCATCAGGATTATTTGAGGCTGATTGCTTTTGATAAACTGGGACAGGGAAGGAGGCTCTGAGGAATGGAACTTGCCCTTTGTTAGGACACATTTACATTTGTAAGGTAAATCTCCATCTGTAAAACGTGCCTCCCTCTCTGTACCAGGAAGAAGAAAGGCGATGACCTTCTCTCTAGAAACTCTTAATCAATACCAAAGGCAAGGACTTAAATCTGCATTTTATTGTGCTGTTTCTGGTAACCTCCTGTAACTAACTTCCTTCCCCCTCCCAAAGTTGGCATTTCTTTAAGGATTAAGCATCTTTCCTTAGGCTAGGAACTGATTGCTGCGCTCACCAGTGACCGCCCAGCTCCAGACAATCGACCAGCCTCCTGCTACGCCCACCGAGATAGCAGACCACTACCTGCTGTGTCCATCAAGCACTGTGCTGACGGGGCAATCTTGTGACTATTGTGGGAGGGACATTTCAATCACATGTGAAACACCCTGTTTGGGGGTATATAACCACTATGTGCACCCCACTTCTTCGGTGCCCTTTCTTCCTTCGGGAAGAAAGGCCCTGGGCCATGGTTCCTCATAAAGCTTTGTTTAATTTTTCTTGCCATTCTGTCTCATGTGAATTTGATTCATTCTCCGGCCAGACAAACCCACATTTGGGAAGAGGAAATGTCTTCCTCCCCTACAGGGGTTTCCCTGAACCAAGGAAGAGTATTGGATTTGTCTAAAAGCCTTCCTCTGTGGTTTCCCAGGGAACATAGGCAATTGTTCCACTACTTCCAGCTTCTCACTGGGGTATATGGAAACTCTGCCTCAATCCAATGTGCCCTGAGGCACCGTGCCATTTCTATTCTACTTCTCCTGGGCCTTACTGGGCTGTGAGTTTGGGGAGGTGCTCTGAGTCCTCGCTGCTTTCCCAGACCCCACCCCAGAAAAGGAGGAACCAGCTTTCTCAGTTTTGAAATCACCAAGACCCTTGGAGTTTCTGTCCACCTCTAGGCCAGGTTGGAAACTTGAATAGGGAGACAGGGGACAGAGCCCGTTCCTCTGAATACCTGTGTCTCAGTTCTTTTGCTGCCCCTCTGAGTTGGCTTGCCTCCCCCAACCCAGGCTAGTTTTATCACACTTCAGGAGTAGACAAAATCTGCCCACTCCAAATCTTTCCTTTATCCTTACTCTAGCTTGTAAAATTCAAAAGCCAAAAATATGATGGTGACAAATAAAAATGGCAAGTAATAGGATATATTGGAATATATGAGGAAGCCATTTGGTGTAAACCTAATTCGGCCTGACCTTGTCTTTCCAAAACGGCCTGACCGAGGCCATTGAGCATGCATTGTATATCTGCTTTAGAGATTCCCTATGGCAAGAGCAAAAGGCCCTTGAGATAAAGGTGCAACTTCCCTCCCCCTCCCAACGTTGGTGTCTCCTTAAGGATTAAGTATCTTTCCTTAGACTAGAAAATGATTGCTGCGCGCACCTGTGACCGCCCGGCTGGAGACAATAGACTTGCCTCCTGCTACGCCCACCAAGATAGCAGACCCACTATCTGCTGTGTCCATCAAGTGCTGTGCTGATAGGGCAATCTTGTGACTATTGTGGGAGGGACATTTCAATCATATGTGAAACACCCTCTTTGAGGGTATATAACCACCCTTATACCCCCACTTCCTTGGAGTGCTCTGTTCCTTTGTGGAAAGACTCTCCCGGGTTATAACCCTAAAATTTAAGCTCAGAATAAACTCACCCAAATTTTCGTTTATAGATTGGTTATGGATTATTTTCGTCGACAATGGTTTTAAAATTTGCATTCTGGGGCTGGCCCCGTGGCCGAGTGGTTAAGTTCGCACGCTCCGCTGCAGGCGGCCCGGTGTTTCGTTAGTTCAAATCCTGGGCGCGGACATGGCACTGCTCATCAGACCACGCTGAGGCAGCGTCCCACATGCCACAACTAGAAGAACCCACAACGAAGAATACACAACTATGTACCGGGGGACTTTGGGGAGAAAAAGGAAAAAATAAAATCTTTTAAAAAAAATTTGCATTCTGTCCTTAAGGCATTGAATGCCATTGTCCAAAGAGGGGAAAGGCAAAAGTGTGATGGAGAACAAAAAATGTAGACAATAAATACACATAATTTAATACCTCAATATCTTATTTGATATCATCATCATTAATCATCATAATCATTATTGTCCTATTCCTCTTTATTTATCCTCAGCTAAGTAGACCAACACTACCCTGGGCACAGCACACCTGGAAGTTTCCACCCTGCTTCTGGTTTATCACGTGCTTCCTTCTCCCCTCACACAACCCTCCCCACCATTGTATACCACTACACAGGGCTATTCTGCATCCATTTCTGCAGCCAATGAGGGAGAGTCACAAAACTCCACTGAGACCCTTCTCTCCTCTCACACTACAGAGCAAAAGCCTAACTCTGTGGGAGGAAGAATAACAAATGTCATTGCTATTAGGGCATTGCTGAAAATACACCATGACCAGGGGAAAGGACCAGAAAGGAAAACTTCTACACTTGAATGAAAAGCAAGAATAGTATTGTGTACAGGCTATAGCTGGAGGAGGAGGTGGAGATCACATCTCTGAGGCCTTAGGATACACTGCCTGTCAAAAGACTAAGCCTTTACCAGAAAAACAGAAAATACTCCTTCCCCACCACTACCAGGCTAACAAATGTCAACTAACACTTACTTACACAAGTGTAAGTAATAATAGAATGCTGCTGTGAATGTGATAGATGAGAAACATGAGTGGAGATCTTCTCTGAGGCATGGTGCGAAAAAAAAGAACTAAAACTGATAGTACAGCAGACATTGAGATAAAACATCTGAAAAACTAGCCTACATCCTAAAGGCAAGATAGCACTAGAGGAATTTAAAGTCTTGAAGCCCATGGTGCACTGAGAGTGAACACAGCAGCATCAAACCTAGCATTTCTAATTATAACACTCCAAAATTAATGACAGACGTCAAACCACAAATCCAAGAAACTCAGAAATACTCAAGCAGGATAAATACCACACACACACACACACACACACACCACCCTCCCCCTTCCCCCAAGTCACTCACATCATATTCAATTCATTGAGCACAAAGACAAAGAGAAAATCTTGGACAGCCAAAGATTCTATACAGATGAAAAAAGATAAGAATTACAACGGACTGCATGTCAGAACTATGACTTCAAATAGTTGCAAAGACTTAACCAGACAAACAGAAACTGAGAAAATTCATTGCCAGAAGACTCTACAAAAAATGTTAAGGAAGTTGTTCTGGAGGCAGAAGAAATATGATATGAGACAGCAACTTGGATCAACACAAAGAAATGAAGAGGTGTGAATATGGAATAAATGAAGGTAAAATGAAATTGATTTCTTCTTATATTTAATTGCTTTCAAAGTTAACTATCTAAAGAAAAAAATAGAAGCAATGTGTCCTGTGTTTATAGCAAATGTAAAAGTTAAATTATAATGTGAATAAAACAAGAATGAAAGGAAGAAATATAGACTATTCTATGTTCCTTAAGCTGCACGTGAAATGGCATATTATTCGAAGGTAGACTCTGATTAAAGTTGTGTTCTATAAACCCTACAGTAACTACAAAAATTTAAGGGAAAAGGTACAAATAATAAGCCAAGAGAGGAGATAAAATTGAATCATAAAAAATGGTCAATTAACCCAAGAGAAGCCATAAAAATAGAGAAACAGAAAGAAAAAAATATATAAACTGAATAGAAAAGAGCTAACAAGCTGGTAGATTTAATCTTAACCATATTGATATATTAGATGTGAAAAGTCTAAATTCACCAATTAAAATACAGAGATTGTCAGAATGGTTAAGAAACAAGACCCAACTGAATACTGTCCACAAGAAAGTCACTTTAAATATAAAGACACAAAGAGATTGAAAATAAAGAGCTAGAAAAAGATATATCATGCAGACACTAACAAATAAGAATGGGAATAACTATGTTAATATAAAAAATATGCCAAGTAGAATTCAGAGCAAGGAATATTACCAGGAATAAAAAGAAACATTAGTAATGATAGAAGGTTCAATTCTCCAAGAAAACATTAAAATCTTAAATACGTATGCACCCAATAGTACAGCTTCAAAATGCATACAGCAAATGCTGATGGCATTGAAGGGCAAAATAGAGAAATCCACATTTGGCTGCACTAATTGCAGGCTTATTGCTCCACTGTTTTCGACAATGTCCTGGGGCAGAGTAGAGAATGAGAGTTGAGTAGAGGCAGGAAGTCAGATCCAGAGGTAATCACGAGAATGCAAATCCTTGAGGAATTTGTGGAAATCTTAGGCAGGCATTGGATTCTCCAGCATATGAAATAGGCATGGATCTGTTCCACCCCATTTCCTTCTGGCTTCCAGGATAGAAGAGGCTTTGGCTCATTGGGTAGACTATGGCTTTCATGTATAGACCCTTATCCTGGAGGCACATCCTACAAAAGATATGCCAGGAAAACAGTTGAACCAAACTTTTGTGAAACCTCACAGGTTGCACAATTCATCTCTTTAAATGAAAAAGGAGGGCACCAGTGAACTGTGGAATTGATGTTTGTCTCTAGTTTAGGCTAGGGAATGAGATGTTACACAGCCCAGGAAGAATTGCCCATTTGACTTAATTTCTGTGTTTTAAAATCCTTCAGAAAAGCATGAGCACAACCTTATTTCTCCTATTAAAAAAGCAAGCTTCCCAAATTGAAAAGACCAGCCCAAGGCTAGGTCTTGTTGTTGGACAGCCCTCCCTCTGACAAGAGGTTAGTGATCCCAACTGGGGGTAGTTTTAGCTTCAGCAAGGCTGATTTTAGAGGTGAAATGCACACTTTCAGGAAGCTAGTAGAAACTCTTGTCGGAAGAGGGCAAAGATCTAATTGCTTTGCTCACAGTTCTGTGACTTTGTTGGAGCTCTGTGGTTGTTCACACCCTTGGGACGTGTTAATAATTACTGGACTATGTTATTGAACAAAACTCAGCTCTTGGGAGGCGAAAGTGTTCTTTAGCAGCATTGGCCAATATGAAAAACAATATCAGAATATTAACACCGGAAAAGTTTAGGGAGCTTCTAAACTCAAGGTTTTCAGTTACATTCTGTGGAGCCCAAAGGTTCTGAAGAGGTACTTAGGCATCAGGAGAATGAGAGGGAAGCTGAGGAAACAGGTTTCTAAGCCATTCACTAAAAGCTCTCATCCCTTCAACTAGAGCGGTTCTACCTACTTATTTCACATTTGAATTGGGTTCCATATGAGAGTTCACGTAGTAGAAATTAGTGTTTTTCTGCTTTTTTTAAAGCCAAGATTTGCAATTAATGATCTAGTTCAAGTATTGTCAAAATGTCTTGTAAAGAGTCATAAAGTAAATATTTTAAGCTCTGGGGTCACATACAGTCTCTGTCACATGTTCCTCTTTGTTTTTGTTTTTACAATCCTTTAAAAATGTAAAACAAAACCAAAAACCATTCTCAGCTTGCAGGCCATATGCAAACAGGGTTGAGGGCCACTCTAGTTTGACTATCTCAAGTCAAACTTTGACTTTGATCAAGACTTTGACCAAGAGACCCACAAGGCCATACGATCATGAGATCCATTGACCTATCATAAATCACATGATTCAGAAGCTGGTGGCCTGATAAAATACTGGAATTTTCTCCTAAAGGCATCAGAGTTTGGGTACTGTCCTTCAAGATGTGGTGTACACGTATATTGAACCAATGGTCATTTTATGGTGCTGAGCACCTTATACATATGGGTGTGGAAATCAAAGCCTAAAAATAGGAGCGGCCCCTCTCGTCATCTTTCCTAGTAACTCACTTGAGTAATTTGTGCTCCCTGACCCCACAATTTTAGACTCCATTGGCCTAAACCTTCTGGTTTCCAGGGAGTGGATGCTTCTGCAAGGAGACACAGTAAGCATTTCACCAATGCTAAAATCACAGCTCCTACTTGGTTGTTTTGGGTTTTGTGTGCCAATAGCCCCACAAGCAAATAATGAGAATTAGCCTGCCAGAGATAAGTGACCCTGATTATCATGAGGCTATTGGATTGTTGCTACATAAGGGAGCCAGAGAGAGTAATATCTAGAAGTCAAAGGATCCACTGGAACACCCATTGGTGCTTCCATGTCCAGTGGAAACCATTCTTGTATACTGCAACAACCATGGCCTGGCATAGGTATAGCCAGGAGGTCAGTTGTCTCAGGAATAAAAGTCTAGTTAACCTACCAGGCAAACAATGTGGACTAGCAGAAGTTCTGGCTCAGGATAAGGAGACTTTAGAACAGGTGGTATAAGATAAAGAAGATAAATATCATTTGGATAGGAGTAGTGTGAGAGCAGGGCTACATGAGACGTTTTGGGTGTCCAAGACATAACCCTTTGCCTTTGTCACTTCGGCGTACAACAGCACTTACCTGTACTTCTTTCCTTGAAGGTTTTTTTTTTATTTTAATCACCAAAGCTTGGTTTGCTGTCTGCAGCAAAGCACATAAGTGCTAGGGAATTAATGCTCCTTGGAAGAAGCCCTCAACCAATGACTGATCAAAGTCAGGGTATAAACATCTCAGCTATCTCACACCATAGGTGGGAAAACCAGGAGGCAAGCATTTTTTTTTTTTTTTTTAAAGATTTTATTTTTTCCTTTTTCTCCCCAAAGCCCCCCGGTACATAGTTGTATATTCTTTGTTGTGGGTCCTTCTAGTTGTGGCATGTGGGACGCTGCCTCAGCGTGGTTTGATGAGCAGTGTCATGTCCGCGCCCAGGATTCGAACCAACGAAACACTGGGCCGCCGGCAGCGGAGCGCGCGAACTTAACCGCTCGGCCACGGGGCCAGCCCCCAGGAGGCAAGCATTTTACACTGGCTGCCAGAGTTTGTCCAACATGATTAAGCTTCAGTTGCCTTCAGAGGTAGCTGGCTTGATTCTGCACCCTTTATTTGCTGCCTTCCCAGTCTTGTTCCAAGTCCCAACTTCTCTACTTGTGCTGTCCTTCACCTCCAAAATAAGCTACCTGCATGCAAACCGTTTCTCAGGATCTTCCTTTAGGGAACCCCCCCAAAAATTGGGAAAACAGACGTGGGTTATTATTGTTTTGTTTTCAGACACAATCATGGATTAAATTGAGAACTACGTTTGGTGTCCATGCATCTCAGACATGACTAAATGAGAACCTCACAGAAGTTGGAAGTATAAAGCGCAGTTCTTCAAATCCATCTCAATTTCATTTAATGCAAATATCAATAATAATACTTGGTTAAAAATGGAAACTCCAAAACAAATGCTAAACTGAGTTGGGACAAGAGGTACAAAATGAGATTGTCCCTTGGAAATTGAGACGTACGGCCACCCTACAAATATATTTAGTCCCTGACTATCCTGTGAAATTTGAACTGACCTCATCACTTGGATTTAATTTTTGGTTTCACATTCCTGTGAGCTCCAAGCAACAGATTCTCGGCTGTTGTCTTACGTTTTGATACTTGATCTTTGCCCGATGCTGAAGATATCTCTTAATCTCAGTCTTCTGGGTCCAGGACGTTCTGCCATGACCTGAACCTCAGCCATATAACTCAACATCCAGCTATTAAATACAAGCCTTTTAAATATTTGAGGTCAGTAATTATTGCCTATTACTATTTTTGTGAATAATCTCATCTTTCATTTTTTTCTAAATAACCTCTTTTTTATCCCTTTAATGTCCTTTATACACCTCAATTCCCCAGCGCCTCAAAAGATCTTGGATATTTCCGGTGCTCTAAGGAGCATCCTAATCTGATTAAGTAGCAAGCATTTCTAAATAAGACACCTTTTATTTCACTGTCCAGCCTGGGCCTTTTCCAGTCTTGGCTGAGCACCCTTAGCCTTTGGGGATATCCTCATCTCTCAACAACTCTGGGAAGCAGAGTGATGCCCAATTCACTCATCCCAAGCTTTTAGCAAGAAAGAGCATTTTAATTGAATTCCAAGGCAGTTAGTTTGGGTCTTGGAAATTCATCACTGCCTGTGGGTGGCCTCTTCAGAGGGGTATGTGTGGGGGGGGTGTGTGTGTGTGTATTTCTTTTCTTCTTTTGGATGGGTCCAGCTAAGGCATGTTTGGTGTACTGAGTCATTGCAAACAAATACAGCTCTAGCCCCAGCCACGTTCCTGGATCATCAACTTTGCATGATATCCCTTTCTTAATTATGAAGGAGCCAAGGCCTACTTAGCAACAGGATATTTGCCTAGTACTAGAGTCGGCTCCTTCATGACGCCTGATGAATCCCAGAGAAGAAGACTTGTCTGTCTTTTTTATTTGTGACCTCACGTCTCTGTCCTTGCAGAATGGCACAGTTAACTAAGACAGCATTTTAACTGAGAAATTTAAAAATATCCCAGACAGTATAATTTAGTGATCAGAATATTCCACCTTCAGGGCAGAGTAATTACAGGCCTCCTGTCTCTTCTATCTTTTGTGGAAAACCTGCATGGCTATCTCTTTTTCTCTCATTAGAGGATAAGTTTTGTGTCTACAGAGACACTTGTTTCGCTTTGGGAGTCCAGAGCCTACTGCGGTTGACTTTGAATAGTGCCCCCTGAAGGGAAAGAATTACATGTTTTGCTGTATTGATCCAGAGACCTCCCTTGAGGCTCATATGTCTGTTCTCCTGGGATAGAAACTTATCCAGATTGTGAGATTGGGCATGGTTTTCCTAAGAATGTGAAGCCAGAGCTAAGAACAAAATCCTTACACAACCTGGCTGGGACCCATATCGCCACTAATTAGCCAAGACCACACCGGACTCTTTCCAATGAGATCAGAATTCCTCTCCTACCTTCAGAAATACAGTACACCCAGTGTGCCAGCAACCTACCATGAGGCCAATCTCTTCCTTCTATCTCCCCTGAATCCTACTCTCCTTCTGCTATCTTCTAGAAGATGTTTAAAAACTGAGCAAACTCCCTTTTTCCTACTGTTCAATTGAGATATGAGCCTGAACTTTCCCACGGTGCTCTTTGTAATCTTCATTCTTTAGTTCAAATTGATCCTCTATCCTCAGCCTCTTCAGAGGCTGTTGCCCTTAGCAGAAGCCTGATTCTCTCTCAAGGACACAGTTTCCCTTTGTAGTTCATCCTGGATAGCGATGATAAAAATGACAACGAAGAAAAGTGATCGATTTTCTCATACCACAGTTGGATGTGAATATGATACATAGTTCTTTTTTTCCCTATAACTTGTCTGATCATTTTCATTAGCATGCCCACCCACCTGCTGCTCCTTGGGAGGACATTGGCTTAGACCCATCACTGTGCATTCTGTGAGCATCCTCTGCTGGAGACACTGTGATCCATTCATTTTTGGCCCAATGGCACATGCCTGTTGACTCAGCCTCCCCTTGGCTCTTGCATTCATTGCAGATGCCCTTGATTGTCTGCCAAGTCATTCATCCAGATGCCTATCCACGTGAAGCCCTTACATTTTTAAGATCCCATCGGCCCCAGCGTTCCCTCTCTTCCTCTTCTGGATCATTTCCATGGTGTGTACCAGACCGCTCTAAGGTAGGTTTGGGTTAATTCTGCTATGCAATTTGGAAGGAATACCCATTTCCTCCTTAAATCCAGTGTTCCTGGTATTAGTCCCAGCTGTGGGGCCTCAAGATATAATTTGCTTCTTTCCAGCAGTCATCCTACCCCTGTAGACCCTGATCTCTGATCTCTATCTGGTTTTAATCTACCTTTTTTGATTTCAGACCATGTTGAACTGATTTATAATCCCTCTTTCAACCTGCTCGGCATTATTTGGGTCCAAGGCTTTTGTACTCACCTTGGTTCATACTCCAGGTCTATTTGGTTTCCAGGACACATTTTCGGTAGTTTATCGTTTAACAACAACCTAGCAATCTCTCATGAAAAGGGGGAAGAAGCTAGGAATAGGAACATTCGTTAAGTATCACATGTGGGCAATTATCATATTGGGTTCTCTATGTTGTTTTTTACCTCATTTAATCCTCGTAACACCACTAGGAAATTTGCATTATCATCACTGTTTTAGAGATGAAGAAACTGAGGCTCAAGGGGATTAGGTTAAGTACCTTGTCCAAGGTCACAGAGCCAGTAAGAGGAAGAGACAAGATTAAAACTCTGGTCTGAATCTAAAGTACATTCCTCTCCCATTACTCCATCATGCCATCTTGGCCAGGCTTGACTTTTTCACCAACTCTTCCAAGTTCTCCACCTGGGCTAGGCCCCATGTGACCTTGATGGAGAATACTGTTTTTTCTGTACCTGACTTGTTCATGCTGGTTCTAAATTACAGCCAACTGAAGACTGGGTTCTTCCTGTTTCCGTTTCCATTCCCAACTGGGCAATCCATCCCATGTTTGTGTTCTATCTATGGAACATCTCCATGTTTTCACCTCATTTGTAGCACACATTTCTGGTGTGTCTTGAAATCAATGAATTAACTTAACTTTTCTGCCTCAGATGACCAGACTTGTCTCTTCACAAATGTAGAAGAGCTTCTATGGAAAAGCTACAGTCCTCTGATTTATTCTCCTCAGTCCTAATTCTATTTCTTGAAGGCAACGCTTTTTATCTCTTCTGTTTTTTGATTTTAGATCTCACAAGGTTACTCCCCTATCTTTAAACAATATGCTTATAACGTTGTCTTTTGAGCTGTTTAATTTAGATTTCATCTATTAAGTTCTTATTATGATAAAAGAGGACTCAGCTTACTTAACACTATCTCCAATGCCATCCCAATCTCCAAAATAGTTAATCACTCTTTTAAGTTCTCTAATAGCCAACTTTTAAGTCTCAATAATATATTTTTTGTTCTATCAAATATATATATTTTCTTTAGACTCCTTACTCAATAATATTTTGACGTTAACACCTCTTTCCTTCCCCTATCCTCTATATTCTGTTACATCCTACTTCCACATCCCAGGTTCTATCTTCCCTAAATTTACATTTAAAATGTCAGACTGATCATATTTACATTCTGTTCTGTAAGGATAGTGAGCCTTGGGGCCGGCCCAGTGGCACAGTGGTTAAGTTTGCACGTTTCGCTTCTCAGCAGCTCAGGGTTCACTGGTTGGGATCCTAGGTGCTGACATGGCACTGCTTGGCATGCCATGCTGTGGTAGGCATCCCCTGTATAAAGTAGAGGAAGATGGTCATGGATGTTAGCTCAGGGCCAGTCTTCCTCAGCAAAAAGAGGAGGACTGGCTGTAGTTAGCTCAGTGCTGATCTTCCTCAAAAAAAAAAAAAACAAAAGTATAGTGAGCCTTCTATGCCTTATCTATAGATTGACTCTAAAATTAAATGTGATCTGTGTTCTCATTTTTGTGACCATCTAAATATTACATAGTAACATGCTATGTAACATGCTGTGATCACATTTCCTTTAATAACCATTTTTCTTTCATCTTGTTTCTAATTTTCCCCTGGTACTGTATACCTTTATCATGTTCCTAAGGCATTTTAACCTCTAGCTCAAGGATTCCATAAAATCTGTGAAGTCCCCCTTTGTTCCAGTTCCATCCTCCTGGAGTCCTTCAGTCTCTCAATCCTGAAGTGATTGTTCTCTAGGCTTGATGAACATCTGTCACCCTGGGACTTTCTTTTGTTACTCTCCTGGGTTGGATTCATTATCCAGAAAAAAGTGCCTTGGCAGAATGTTCTGATCCTTGCCTTTATTTCATCCTCACACTTGATTGGTAGTTTTGCTGGACGTCCCTCAGCACACTGAACAGTGTTCCATCGTCTTCTGGCATGCAGTGTTGCACAGGAGAAGTCTGAGACCAGCGTGACTCTTCTTCCTTTATAGATATCTGCTAGTTTTTTGGGGTTTTTTTCTCTCTCTCTAGACACTTGGAGCCATCTTTTTTATCCTATGTGTTTTGGTATTTCATAGTGATAACAAGGAATTTCCTTTTTATAATTTCCTGAGCTAGATACTCAGAGGACCCTTTTAATTTGAAGATTCATATCCTTTGACTTTTGAACATTTACCTCTCTTATCTAATTGATATCTTCTTCCCTTCTGTTGCTTCTGTTCTCTCTTTAGAAATCCTATTAGTCAAGGAGCAGACCTCTGCTCTCAAATTTTCCGTCACTGCCTTTTGTTCTCCATTCTGTGGGACTTTCATTTTTTTATCCACTATTGTCTCTTTACTATTTCTTCTAATCATATTTTTAGTTTTCAAAGATTCCGCCTTGTTCTTTTGTTGTACCTTTCTCTCTGCACTCTGATTTAATTTAATAGATGAAATTGCTTTTGTAACTCTTTGAGAATTGTAATTAGATTTAATTTTCTATTTCTCTCCCATTTGCTGAATTATCTGTTTCCTTCAGGATCAGCTGTGCTATTGGTTTCCTTCTTGGTATTCTCTTTCATGTTGGGAGCTTTTCTTTAGTGTCAAGTGATCCTGGACTTTTCATTCATGTTTAAAGAATTTAGTGATAGAAAGACTGACTTAGAGTTTGGAAGTGTAGCTTGTTCACTAGTAGGCTTCATTTTAAGCTTGGTAGGCAGGTGTCCTGCTGCTACATGGAGGAGCCCATACATGCCAGAATATAAGGGTTACACCCTCTATGATGGACCAATATTTTACATTTTATTTAAAAATGTTTAGATAAAAATAAACTTTGTTCACCTCCATGGCAAATAGAAACCAATTTTCTCGATGGACATAGGAGTAGAGAAGAGAATAGGGGAGTTACCTTTTGTTTGAAGATTTTTGCAATTGTCTTTATGCCCATTTCCCACGCCCATTATACTAGGTGTTTGAGTCAAGAGTCTATATGGAGTTCTGCTAATGCTCAGCTTTCTCTTCTGGTCTGCTACACTAGCCAATATTCCTCCATCTACTTTAGCTCTAGAGATATGTGTTGAAACATTCTATTACTGATAACTTTACCCCCATTCTCTTTGTTTTTATGGAGGCAAATGAATTTTTTCCTAATTTTTCATTGCAAAGGGCCCTCAGAAAGGTAAAGGGGTAAACGAACCTGTTCAATCCTCTTGAACCAGACGCTTTGATTTGTATTTTTAGAAGATCCCTTTGGCTGTCGTGGGGTAAATGAATGGGATGAGGGCCAGAGGGAATGCAGGGATGCCAGGTAGGTGACTATTGCATAGTTCATGAGAAGGATCACTGTCTTGGAATGGGGTGGAGAAAATGGACAGTTTTGAAATAATTCTAAGATTAAGACCTACATGATATGCTGATTGGATTGGGACCATGGGTAAGGGAGATGAATTAAGGGTAACTGCAAGTTTCTGAATTGAGTGCCTAAGTGGTGACACTTAATGTTTGAGAAATAAAAAGGGAGAGGACCAGTTTTCGAGGGAAAGAAAAGCTTCATTTTGGACAAACTAAGGTTGATGTGCCAATTAGGCATCCAAGTGGAGATGTCAAGTGGAAAGTCAGATGCACTTGGTTAGAACCCAGAGAAAGGGATGTAGGGTTGAGAAAAGATTAGGTGGTTCCTTGGTAGACACACGGCATTTACATTTCTCACCAGGAAGTCATTGGGGTCATATCTAGGGATACTATTCCAAAGTATTTCCACTCAATCAAAAGATTCATTAATATAGCAAGAATAACACAATTGCCATGAACAGGAACTCAGTAATTTGAAATGAAGAATCTAGAAGGAACAAATATGCAACTGTTGAAGACTATAAAAAACTTACTTCTTCTGCCACTCAGAAAATCATGAGAGTGACCTTTGGATTTCATTCTCTCTTCCTAACCTAAATTATCTGAAATCCATTAGCTCTCCTTAAAGTTCTCAACTCATCAAGATAATGATTAAGCAGGAGGTCTCCCAATTTCGCCATCTACTAGTATATACCTGTGCCCCCATCTTCTCATCATTAAAATGGGACAAATAATAGCTAACTCATAAAGTTGTAATAAGGATGGGATAATTTATATAAAGTGCTTAACACAGTACATGACACATAATACATGCTGAATAAATGTTAGTCATCATCATTTCAAGGAGTTGTTAAAAATAAACAATTAGCCTTGGAAAGGCACAGTTTAATATTTTGTCAGCCTTGCTATCGAGCTCGTAACATCTTTATAATGTGGATAGTGATTGAATCAACAAACCACAAAACCAATAGTACTTACTAATTTCTCACCATGGGTCTATCAACAAATACTTGAGAAATTATCCTAATGATTCAACATTAGAAAACAGTTTGTAAGCACTCAGGAAAAGAGGCTTTCCAGAAAACTGGAAGGCTTGGGGCAGAGCTGCTGTTTGGGATGCCTGAGCTCTGACTCTACTTCCTACACCTGCTACTCGGAGAGAAATTGATTCCATGTCTTTCCAATTAAACTGTATCTAACAGATAATAATATTTTGATATCTGAGATATTCTTCAAGGTACATGCATACACATGCGTGCATGTGTGCATGCACACACACACACATCATTAGTCTTAGAATAGTTTCATTTTGCCAGAATTCAAACAACACAAAATTTTAAGGACTTTTAAAATGAATTTCCAATGGTTTGAATATGCCCTAAACTGGTCAAATATTTTTTTCCAACTCCTAGCAGCAGTTCGTTCAAGAAAACTTTCTCCTACAGTGCTATTTCTCGGCCGATAATATGATGATGTCTCAGATGCCACAGAGTAGGTATGAAGTGTTTGATGGTATATAAGCGAAAGACAGAATAACTCAGGGAAAAGAGCATGAGATTTTGTTTTTGTTTTTAATTTTTTTTGGATGTACATCATATTTCAAATTCTGTATACATTACATCATGTTCACCACCCGAACACTAATTATAGTGCATCCCCTCACATGTGACCCTAATCACCCCTTTTGCCCTCCCCCCTTCCCCAATGGTAACCACCAGTCCAATCTCCAATGCTACGTATTTTTGGGGGGGTCGTTTTTATCTTCTACTTATGAGTGAGATCATATGGTATTTGACTTTCTCCCTCTGACTTATTTCACTCAGTATAATACCCTGAAGGTCCATCCATGTTGTCACAAATGGCCGGATTTCATCATTTCTTATGGCTGAGTAGTAGTTCATCGTGTGTAAATACCACATCTTCTTTAGCCATTCGTCCCTTGATGGGCACCTAGGTTGCTTCCAAGTCCTGGCTATTGTGTATAATGCTGCAATGAACATAGGGGTGCAAGTATCTTTATGCCTTTGTGTTTTCAAGCTCTTTGGATAAATACCCAGCAGTGGAATAGCTGGATCATAGAGCATAAGATTTTGAATAAAACAGACTTGAGTTCGAATTCTGGCTCATTATTGCTGACTCATTAAATAATATAACTCATTAAATAATATTTTTCTTATTTTAACAAAAGCAGGAAGAGTAGGTGTTTTTCAGGGTATCAATTGAATTTTTCTCATTTGCCGAAATGATATCTGAGAGATAAGACTGAACAGTTTTATCTACCAAAGGTTTTAGGAGGTCTTGGGAAAGCACCACAAACACCCCCAGGAAAGAACATGCATCCTGAAAAGAAGAGAGATGACAGGCTGACTTTTCATTCCCCAGGGATTCTGGCTGTCTACACGGGCTCCAGGGAGTCTTCTCTCCTCAAGAAGTTTTCTCATTTTTCAGTGATTCGGTCACTTTAATACTTTTACCTGAGTTGGGAAAAAAGAGTGACGCCCTATGCGAGCATCAGGATTTCATAATTTGTCTTGGATAGTTTTCAAGCCTTGGGTCTTCCAACTCACTTTTTCCATTAATTCTATTCCCTGGGACCACTCATCTACTCCTCATCTCTCTAATGCTCTTGAGAACTCTGTGCTATGGTAACCTGCAATAGCCTGCAAGTAGGTTTCACAGATATCCATGTGTGTTATCAAGAGTGTGGTACAGAGATAAGAGCATAAGAAAGAGGCCAGAAAATACATTGGGAGCATTGAACTAGTGGAGAAAGGAAACTGTTGGGAAATTTCCAGTGACAGGGTTCTAAAGAACTTTTCAGTGAAACCATGCCTAGTATTCACATATAGTCATTAACAATGGTGCAAGATGCACTACTATTTCCCCAATTCTTCAGCAAAGCCTAATAGGCCCAGGACCTCCTTGTGTGTTAGTAGAGTATAGAATCAAGGACATGGAAGTTAGAAGAGTGATGACCTACTCCACATGGACTATTGTCATCTCTACCTGTTTCCCATTAGGGCCCACAAAGAGTTAAGAGTATCATATAAAGAGGGAGCAGTTCCTGGAGTTCCAGGTGGTGACCTGAGAGTAGGGCAACTGAGACCTAAATTGGGAGTAGCATGGAGAAGCAATCGCAGTGTGGAACATAGGACATTCCCCTCTCCAAGTGACCTTGATTACATGAGTGACTGAATCTGGGTTATGCCAATTGTACCTAGTAACCGCCCAACAGAAAATATTTACCTTCTCACTTATACCATTAAAATTAGAGATCACAAGAATACTTACCTCATAGGATTATTATGAGGATGAATTGAGATGAAGAATGTGAAAGCCTTAAAATTATAAAACACTAGTAGTCTTAGCACACACATTCTTGTGGCTGTATTTTCACGCTGTGGCATTATAGGTTTCCCTAGGACACAGATGATCTTCTCTCTTCCTTGGCTCTTTCTGCTCTTCTCCAATCACCCCTCCATGGAGCCCCCAACACAAGCTTTGTCATTCTCTACACCTTGCTGCATTCATTCCCTCTTTGCTTCCCGTAGAATATAGCTTTGGCTGGTTTAACTTGCCATCCTGTGGCATCCTGCTTTCCTGTTTTTTTTTTTTCTTTCTGCTTTTTCTCCTCAAATCCCCCCAGCACATAGTTGTATATTTTTCAGTTGTGGGTCCTTCTAGTTGTGGCATGTGGGACACCGCCTCAATGTGGTCTGATGAGTGGTCCCATGTCAGCGCCCAGGATCCGAACCGGCGAAACCCTGGGCTGCCGAAGCAGAGCGTGGAAATTCAATCACTTGGTCTCGGGGCCGGCCCTCGCTTTCCTGTTTTATTTCAGAGAATTCAGCTGATTCCTATTGTGGTTGACGTAAATATTCTGATTTGGATTCTTAGGATGTATAAAAGGTGCTAGTGTTTGGGGCTTGGGAAGGGCCCATGAAGATCTGAGAGATCTTTCAGAGCTTGGATGGTGAGTGAGTTATCCATCTGGGGCCTTTTCCACTGCTAATGGAAGGTGTGACATATTCCAAGATACTAAGAGCACCAGTGAAGAAGACCAGATCACACTGAATGAAACTCCTGATTGGAAGGAGATAAATTTACAGACTGGCTTCTTTCTGTGATATGGATAACATCCCACAGCCTATTTTTGGAGACAGGAATGGGGCTGTATGGGGAAAGGATTATGAAAGATGTGGCTTCGTATGGATCTGAACCTGTGTAAACCTTTGTGAAAATTGACACATGTAAAATCATTTATGGACCCCACACCATGCTATGTGATGCAGATTGGCATCATGAGGCAAGTGAACAGTTCTGTGATTCCTCAGGCTTTATGCTACCCTGGGACCCCAGTGGTAGCTGTCACTGAATGGGAGGACCCTACCCCAGTCAATGTTAATCATCCCACTTCCTGTGATCACACGTAAGTTATAGGAGGTGAAAAGGAAGCCATGGGCTGTTGTTGTCTCTCTAATGGCAGTGACATACTTCACTGTCAGGGTGGAAATTGTATGTTAGTCCTGCATATTAAGAGTTCCTCAATATGAAGGGGAAGACAAGTGGGACAGTCAGATAGCTGGCTGCAGAGAGCATCTCTGAATGGAAGATGCTGTTTGCACACAAAATAGATATGCAGTGATAGAGGAGGCGGGGTGGGTGGGAGGAGATGTTCTCATGTATTGTAGGATGTATAGCAGCATCCCTGGTCTCTACTTACTAGATGCCAGTAGCATCGTCTTCCCAGTTGTGAGAACCAAATGTGTCTCTAGACACTGCCAATGTCTCCTGGGTGGAAAATATCATCCCTGGTTAAGACCCTGCCTGAGGGGATGGTCTTTGTTCACATATCCGCATTCCAGTTCATGGGATGGTGGAAAGAGACAAAGTGGAAGGCAAGCAATTTCCTTTGAACAGAGTGATGTAGAAATTGCACATATCAGTTATGTTCATATTCCTTGTGCTAGAACTTGGTCATATGGCAACAGTAAGCTGTAGAGTGAGGCTTAGAAATTCAATGCAGGCTAAAAATCAAGGGCATTCTATTCCTAAAAGTATTAAGGGAATATGAATAATAGGGGAGCAATTAATAGTCTCATTACCCTTATGGAATTATCATAGAATTAATATGATAATGCGCCTGAAGTGCCCAGCATAGTGTCTTACAGTGGAAGTGCCCAGTGACTTAATCCTCCTCCTCTCCCTCCTGCCTTTCCATCCTCCAGCACCTGACCTGTGTCCCTTTCACACTGAGATTCGATCTTAAATCATTTGATAAGTATTAATAATAATGACTCTCCTTTATAAGGCCTGCATCTGGCCAATATTGAGATTATAGACCACTCCTGATGTATGTTTTCAACCCGCTTTCTTTCAGGCTTTTACTTCTTTCTTTTGCCTGCAATGGGTTTGCCACCACCACCGTATCCCATGAGCACGCGCACGTCTGGACCCTCAGGTAACGCATCCTGGAGGTCCTGCTTTAAAGCGAACAATTTCTCGGTATTGAACCCATTTTAGTCTTGGCTCCAGTACTTACCAGGTGTGTCACTTCGGGTTAGTCGCTTATCATTGGGTTACTTAACTTCTGGGCCTCAATGTCTGCATTAGTGAAATGGGCATATTAATGTCTACTTGGCAGAGCTGTCATGAATTAATCAGAAAGAAGAATGTTTTAAGCTCCTATTATTTGTCTGGTCCTTTAAACATTACTTCAAAAGTTTTTCATGATATCTTATAGATTCTGAAATAGTGTCTCAATTTTATAGAAAAGTAAGTGTGGCCAGGAAACGTAAATTTATTTGCCCAAGATTATATGTGCACACAACACTAGAAGGAGAAAGAAATGAATTTGAACACAGGTCTCTGATGACAAAATCAGGGCTCTTTACAATAACAAGTGTTTTCTTCCATTTCTTTCTTGAGTACAGATTACTCAAGAGGCTTTAAACTACTTTGGTCACTTAAAGAAGCCTTGCGTGTAGACTTGCAGAATATGGGATTACAGCTTCCCCAAGAGGGAGATTACAGCATAGAGTGGACTGTCCTCTCTGCCCTGGAGACAGTAGTGATGTGGAGAGTGACAGCTGTGAGTTCTGTGGCCATTGATCATCTCCTCTCTGCCTGGCTCTTTTACCAAGAACACAGCCAGGGGATCCCTGTGTGCTGAGCTTACCACTGGGATCCTGGCCCTCTCAAAGAGGCTGGGCCATGCCTTTCTTCCTCTGCCTGCAGCTGGTTGCGCAAGCTGCTGACCTAAATGGAAAGCACTGCATTTCACGAGAATGAAATAAGTACATTGGACAAGAGCTCCACATTTCCTGCCATCAGCTTTACTTCATTTTCGGGAATGGCCCTGCTAACCTATGATTTCAAAGGATTCCAAAGAATTTTAGAGTCCAGCAATCAGTTTTACTGGTAGTTTCTTTTTTTCTGGGTGTCTCCATGTGGCATGTTCCTCTGTGTGTGTGTGTGTGCGTGTGCTCTTGCGCGCACACACATGCATTTGTGGAGGAGGTATTGAGGAGCTCTCTGCTTCATATTCTCATGGCTTGTGATAGGTCAGAACAGCTGTGCTGCAACGAGAAGGGCAAAAGTTGGGTCAGAAAACCTGGATTTGAGTCCTAGGCTTCTTATCTGCCGTGTGACCTGGAGAATCATTCTGAGTCTTAACTGTCCCAAATGGAAAATGAAACTAATAAACTCTACTTGGTAGGGCTGCTGAAGGATTTAATGATATTACAGATGGATGGCAGTGTGCTGTAATGGAAAGAGATGTGAGTTCAAATCCAGAATCTCTCTTTAAAAAGCCACATGAACCAGGGTGATTTACTAAACTCTCTTCCTCAGTTTCTGCATCTTTAAAACGGGAGTCATGATGATACCTCCACCATGAGTTGTGTGGGTCAGATAAGACGTCTGTGAATCCTCTAATATAGTCCCTGGAACACAGCAGCAATGCAACAAGTGCTAGCTCCTTCCCTGCTAGCCTGTCTTCGGTCATCATGTGAAATCTCATTGTAAACTTCCAAGCTGTGTTCAAATAAAAGAGGAAGCTATAATAGGGGCCGTCGCCAAAGTGAGTGATATGACTCATTTTAGGGGGCTTGGTAAAAGATGGGGGGATGCTTTGAGACAGATCAGGCTGGACTGTGTCTCATGAGCCTTCTTCAAGGGGGTACCTTATGCAGCTGTGCCCCTGGGGTTTCTTCACGAGTTAATGGGCTGGTTAATGGAAGTCTTTGATTATGACTCAGTGGAGAACCCACTTGTCTTCCTCTTGTGACACAAAAGGCATCTTGCCTGCTTTTATTCCTCTTTAGCATTTACTTCTGCAGCATAATTGAGTTATAACAGGATTGTCCTCCCCAAGGGCCATCCTCAATCACTAGCCCCCAATGAGTTATTGCCTTTGTAAAGATCCATCTTAATCACAGACCCTCTCTCTTGCCCTTCGTAGCTGGCTTCTCAGCTTTGTAGGAACAACCAGCTATGTACTGGGTAAGGTCAAGCATGGTCTCCAAGAACATATGTTGGGGGCACTCATCCCAATATTGAGAGCCACACTTGGGGTAACATCTCACCTTCATGAAAAGACCAGTGTGGTAGAGTTCTCACTAAAGCTCCTTCTCTCTTAAGCTCTAGACAAGGCTTTGAGAAGAACTCAAACTTTCTCTCCCAGCCCCACCCTGACCACCTGTTCAGTACTTCCCACCACCTCACCAGCCACACCCTCACTTTCTGTCCATAAAGTCAGAGCTCTCATTCTGTGCCTTGGCTTCCAAAGCCACCCACACAGTGTCCCACCCATGAGGTGCTTCCCACGTGTTTGTTCTAGTACCTCAAGGGCCCACAGGGGACAGATTATATACTGGACCAATTTATTACTTATTATTAAAGAATGGTAATGAGTTATTTCAATTTGATTCCAATTAACTTTATATTCGTAAAGCAGCAGCGGTCCAGGTGTGGTGTCTGGCACTATATAGACAGACTACATTATGCTAGGAAGTTTATACTCATTATCTCATTTAATACTTGGAAAGTAGACATAACGATTCTTGCTCTCAAGGAGGAAACTCAGATTCAGAAAGGTTTGCTGAATTGCTCAGGGTTACCAGGGCCTCTGCATTGCACAACTGCAAGGATGCCATTCCCACCGTAGTCCAGGCAAATGGCACTCCCTGGATTTGTGTTCCAGGACATGGAATGCAAATAGAATGGTACCAGTGGAGCTGTGCCAAGCTGTGGCTCTGGTCACCAAGCTGATAGTGAATGAGTCAAGAGCTGAAATTAGTTCTCATCCCAAGTTCAGTGATTCTTGTGGTCTACACAAAAAAGACTAACCTCTAGCATGATGCCACCTCTCTTTGTTTCTGATGAATTAAATAAGGAAAGAAGTGATTACAGGTTTGCATAAAATGATTTGAGACACTCAGGTGGGGATGGCAAACTCAAATAATGGTTAGCATTTTCATTTGAGTAAAAAGCCAGTCCATAAGCAGTATGAGGTGTAACACTGCCCAGATGAGTCCCCGCCTTTCAGAGGGTAGAATGAACACTCCATACGGGAAGTTGCCTGGCAGTGGGGAAACAGCTGGGTTCAAATCCTCGAGCTGCCACTTCTTAGTGCGCCCTTGGACAAATATAAGTTCTTCTGAGCCTCAGTTTTACCTTTTGCAGAAAATAGCCCTTTTGCTTGGGTCAAGATACCTTAAATTCATCAGATAAGATTCGCTTAAGTGTTTATACCCTATAATTCAGCGTTTTAAAAAGTGAATAAAATTTCAGTGCCGCCAGGACAGTTATAAGTTAAATAGGTGATTTTTAACTGTCCTTTATATTGAATAAGTTTTAGCAACCCCTTTCCTTCAGTTGTAGACACTGTGAAGTCAAGTGGTAAATGCTGCATTCTGCTAAGTTTTACTGGTTATTAAAGTCAGTCTTCTTTCTGTTATCCTCTGCTTCTCAATTGTTTTTAATTCATTTTTTTTTTAAGCTTAGGACAATGTGTATTTCATACAGGCTTCAGTGATACTCGACTAGGTTTTCCCTCAGTCTGGTCACATCCCATCTTTCTCTTTGACGGTGGCCTGGGGTGTTTGCAAACGTGCCAGTTCTACATGACAGCCAGTGTCCATACACACAGCATTCCTCTCTCCTCCCTTCGGGTGCTCAAAGATTCCCCACGCTGTCGTTGTGAGTTTTTGTTCTTGAAGAATCAATCAAGGGGTTAGGAGATGTGCTGACAACCACACAAGCTGATTTCCTGGACCTCTTAGCCCTCAGGTCCAGAAAGGAAGCAGAGCCCCTAATGGACTCTCATTTGTAATTAAATGACAAGGATACTGTGGTGGGAAGAGTTGTCTCTTCCTTATTAGGGCCACTTGCTGGCCTTCTTATTCATTTTTATGTGAGTTTAATTCCCATTGATGTGGGTGATGACTGTTGGTCAAATACCACTTCTGCATCTGAGTTGGGCATTCTCCCCACCGTGTCCCAGTGGTAAACACAGAGGAATTGAAAGACAGAATGATTTCACCTCTGAAGTCCTATTTGGTGCACATTTTGATTCCAGGGGCCAACCACGCAGGAGGCCTGGGGTGTTTTCACTCGGGCACAACCATGAAAGTGTTGTGTATATTTTTCCCCTTTGGTGGAAAAATGATGGCTTTGCTTTCTTGAAGCATTCCTGCTGGCTTATTCATGGAACCCAGAGAGGGCGACATCCAAGGAGGGCAGCATGCAGCCTTCTGTTTCCCAGCCAGAGTCAGGGTTTGGCAAAGAGCGAGAGCTGGAGGGAGGCGGGACTGCCCAGTGCAGTAGGTGAGAGAAGAGTTGGCCAAAAGGTAGGAAAGACTTGAAACCAAAATCCACACTCTGATGTGCAGGGCCTCCCAGTGAGAAAAAACACTCACCAAACACCCACATACTTATTTGGGTTGGAATAAGGTATGCAGTACCCAGGAGGCTGTTGAAACAGAGAACTGACCCCCTTCAATGGGCTGGAAGGGCCGTGGAAAGCTGGGACAGGCTCTGGGAGGGGGGAATGAAATGGAGGATGCTCAAGGCAAGGCTGAAAATACTTGGCCCAAGGAACCCATTTTGCAGGTTTGAGATGAAACTATAGGCTGTGCTTTGCAATGGGTGGTGGATGGAGAGAGTTATGAGAAGTGGGGTACGTCTTTCCTCTGGAGCCAGACAGACTTAGGTTTGAACCCAGACTCCATCACTTACGAGCATTGGAACCTTGGGGGAAAGTCACTTAAATTATCTGACCCTCAGTTTCCTAACCAGTGAAATGGGAATAAAATTGTGGTTTTTAATGAAGATCAAATTTTGTGTTGTATATGTATAGTTGGCCTCGGTGTGCCTGGCCCTCATCAGTTTTCAGTAAATAGCTGCCATGTTTGCATATGTTAGATGGCTGGTTGTACGCAGGGAGGGCGACCTCATATAATGGTTTTGGAGCCTCTCAGCCTGGCTGTAAATCCTGGCTCTGCCTTGTACTAGCTTTATCACTTAGAATAAGTTTCTTAACCTTACTAAGCTTCAATTTCTTCTATCATAAAAAGGTTATCATAATACTTATCTCCCTGTGTTATCAAGAATTGAGATAATGCATGGAAAACACTTAGCATACACAGTGTGTTACAAGCAAGCATTGTGAGGTTCCATAAGCTTTAGCCAAGATGGTAGTGACAGTAGCCTCTCAGCACCTATTGCACGATCTAAACCATGGTTCTCAGTGGGGGCCCCCAAGAGACATTTGATGATATTGGGAGCCCTATTTGCTCACCGCAATTTGGGAGGATATGTGTGTGCTGCTACTGGCATCCAGTGGGTAGAGACCAGGGATGCTACTAAATCTCCTACAATGCACAGGACAGCCCTCCACAACGAAGAATTGTCCAACTGAAAACATCAATAGTGCCAAGGTTTATCCTCTGTAGCTCAGCACAAGTTATACATTCACTAAATGTCTTTCAAATCAATGCATACATTTACCTGATACAGTAGCTCCAGTGCAAGATCAAAGATATGACTATTTTATTTGATAATCCATGGAGGATTTTCGCCTTGAAACAAAATGGGAAAATGGATCAGTTTTGGATAGAGCATCACCCAGGGTGATCAAAACTGGAACTGAGAAAGCAAAGTAGCTGAAACACAGGAAAGTTACTGCTTGGCATGTACCACTAATTTGGGGCTGGGAAGGCTGGGAGTGGATTTGCCTTTCTAATTAGGTTTGACTTGGGCTAATATTGAAGTGAGCTTTTGTTCTCTGAGTAGACACCAGCTGGGAGTTACTCCAGGAACGTGCTGGGTGGCAGGGTGAAGTCAGCCTGATATTACACATTTTCTCTGGGTGATCCATAAATAGATGGTTCACACATGGACATCTGAGACCAGTCTATAAACTTAGCTCTGACGCAGAATGTCCTGAGAGGTCAGACTCTTGAGTCACTCTGGATGACAGTTCAAACCTAGGCTCCATTTCTTGCTCACCGTGTGGCCTTGAACAAGAAATTCAGCTTTTCTGAGCCTTATTTTTTTCTCAATCTGGAAAATGCAGATGGATGAGATCTACCTCAGGAGGTTGTTATGAAGGATAAAAACCAAAAGGGAAAAGAGATTATGTTGACTCTTAACTAGAGAAAGCTTGGAATGACCCAACATTCATTCTACCATATACTGATCTAGTGAAGAACTCCCCTAATTAAATGACTTCTTGTTTACTTAATTTTTGTGTTACATCTAGTATCTACCTATACTTACCCATACCATTGGATGGTCTCCTAAATGTTCTTGCTGTTAATCTGTTCCATCCCACCCCAACAATTATCCTTAGGACACACTCTAAACTACTCCTCCGAAAGAATAATGCTTGTCAAACCACTCCCACACTTACAACTTCATCCTGTGACCTACAGAATAAAGTCTAGACTTACTGGCAAGGTGTTCAAGGCCTTCCACCATCTGGTCTCCATGGATGCCCCTCTCTTAATGCTTGCCAATGCCTGCATCCCCACACACAAGTGAATTCTGGCCCACACTCTTTCCAGGTTATTTTCTATTCCTGAAACATCCCTATTATTATCATGATTGTAGGTCTTTGCTCCTGCTGTTCCCTTAACTCGAGCCAATCTTTTTAAATGAAATCATATCCAGTTTTCAAGACTCAGGTCAAATCTCATCTTCCTCCAGGAAATCTTTCTTAATTTCTCCACTCTTAGTTGGACTTATACCACTTATCCCTTGGGCCCCAGAGCATTTTCTGGCTTTATCTAAGGATCTCTGAGCTTTTTTCCCTGCCATTACAGCAGTTTGGGTACACATCTTTACTTCTTTATGAAATGAGGAGCTCCGGACAGGTATTAGGAAACTCTGTGACCCCTTCTATCATACTTCCCCTGGCCTCTGGAATGGCATCTTGCACAGAGGAGGCACTCAAAAAGTATTTGTTGGTCAAACCTCAAGAGCATCAGGGAGTTCAGAGGACTCTCTATTGCCAAGGTATATCCTTCTATCGTTACCAAAATATCCCCCCAAAGGAGGGCTGAAATAAATTTCATTTTCTCTCCTACTAGAACAAGTTCATGTCTACCAGTGCTGGAGGCTGGGTGTGATGATGAGATGGTATTTAAAGATTTAGTGTGTCACGTGACTTACCTATCAATCATTCTTGAGATACAAGCAGATTGTGGGGTGTGTATGTGTGTATGTGATTTCTCTCCATCTAGACCTGAAATAACTTGAAGGTCCGTGTGTTATTTCTTTGTTTCCTACAGTTCCCATCTCAATGCACTTCTTTGGACTTCCGAGAGTACAACATGAAAAGGGGAGGAAGCAACTACAGTGGAGAAAGCTGACAAACACAGCCTCAGCCAGGTGACCAAGGCCAACACCAACAGTGATTGGCTGTGTTGATAAATTGTGTACCCTTGATGTGATACAATGAGAATGGAGCTCCCCAAACCCAAAACCCCTGTATAAACAAGGAAAACATCAGACAAACCTGAACTGAAGGACATTCTACAAAATGCCTCATCAGTACTCCTCAAAACTCTCAAGATCATCAAAAGCAACACAAGCTTGAGAAACTATCACAGTCTAGAGGAACCAAAGGAGTCATGACAGCTAAATGTAGTGTGTTCTGGATGGGATCTTGGGTCAGAAAAAGGACATTAGGTAAAAAATAATGAAATTTGAATAAAGTATGGATTTTATTATTAATAATGTATCGATATTGGTTCATTAGTTGTGACAAATATGTATATTGATGTAAGATGTTAGCAACAGGGAAAATTGGATGTGGGATACATAGGAACTCTTTATGCTATCTTGGCAACTTTGTTGAATGCCCAGTGAGTGAATGAGAAAGGGTATTTGTGCTCCACTTCCCTATGAAGAATTAGAAGAAAACTGAACAGCTTAAAACATGTAGCTATGGCATGGTCATCGGATAATCCTGAGCAAGGCGTTTGAATCTCTTTTTTTCCTCATTCATTTAGTAATAATAATTTTAAAAGTACCTAACTCCTGGGATAGAAGAAATTAAATTACTCTGTATAGAATGCGTAGCACTTAGTCAGTGCTCAACGCATGCTCCCTTTTCTTTGTCTTATTGGACTTATGGGCAAGTCACTGAACCTCTCTGTGGGCAATAAGTATTTGCTATTGAAAGGAATTGAAAAAGTTACTTGAAACAAAAGCTGTAGACCACTGCCTTCTAATAAGCAGGGGGGCATAACTTTTATCAGTGGGCAATTAAGTCTCTATACTCTGTCTTTCCAGTCACAGAGGCTGGTAGGAGAAGGAGAGAGAAAAGATGGCCGGCCTGGTGGTGCAGTGGTTAAGTGCGCACGTACTGCCTCAGCAGCCCAGGGTTTGCCGGTTCGGATCCTGGGTGCAGACATGGCACCGCTTGGCAAGCCATGCTGTGGTAGGTGTTTCACATATAAAGTAGAGGAAGATGGGCACGGATGTTAGCTCAGGGCCAGTCTTCCTCAGCAAAAGAAAAAAAGATGGAAATTTCAAAGCTTCTTCTGTTTCTTCTGTGCTGATAAAGGGTGAGTTCGAAGGTGGATGAACCTTTGTTTTAGCAGGCGCATTAATGAGGACGTATTTTTAAAAATAGGCCTGGAATCCAATAGAGGGTGGAGAGTTCAGAACAGCTGAAGTGTTCTGCATAATTAAGTTAGGGAATTAGGATGCGAGAAGCTTCAAAGTGTGTGTGTTGGGGGAGACTGAGCTACAGAGCAGGAGGCTGCAACCTTTAGAGAAATGTGACCAGTGAGAAATTCTCTGCAGAGGCACAGCCCAAGGACTTTTAAAGCAAAAATGCCTAACTCTCATTTTAACTGATTTGTTTTTCTGTAATATAAACGCCCTTAGTCATCTCAGTTTTCAAAAGGTCTGCTAAACATACAAATACCTGGCATGAAAGATTCTGGTGGAAATTAAAATCTTCATCTACATTGGTACCAGTCCAAAGAGAAAGAACAACCGGGGGGGGGGGGGAGGGTTGGGGGAGATTAAGTGAGATTTTGGTTTAGCAGAAAGAGGAATTTGGACATAGACATGACCATTGAGTACACATATCCCTGGGAATTTGCAGAAAGTTGGGGCTAAGCATTACATTTGGACTGATTTTAATAAACAGGGACAGGTGTGTAGTGTGTATGTGTGTGTAGGAAGCAAAGATATACTGCCACTAACTAACAAAGCCAACCACTTGCAGTCTACCTTTCCAGCCTGAAGGCCTGGGGGAACGCGTGAGTGCTGACGTTTCCTAGGCTCTCGGTGCTCTCCGAGATGTGCTCTCCCCATGGCTGAAGGGTCTGAATGCACCGACTGTGCCACACCCTCCGTACCCCGTCAATCTCGTTTCCTAACATGCTCCCACATACTGGACTCCCCAGAACACGTCGTTTCCATATCCTGGAACACAACGTCTTTTACTCTTCCTCCTTGCCATTCACATGCTATTTCCTCCTCAGTCACTTCTCCAATCCCTACTCATCCTGTAAGCCTGGCTCCAGCATCTCTTTTCCCAGGAAGCTTTCCTAAGCGCACTTCCTCCCTTCCCAGATCCCAGATTCCAGCAGTAGAGCTCCCTCCCTCCGTAGCAAGCACTTTGCAATGTGTATACATAAAACTGCAAATAACTACAATCCCCTCTCAATGTATATATTTCTCCTCCAGCTCATGACAGAGGGGATTACGGTTATTTTATTATACTATATACCAGTCGTCCCTCCCCCCGCTGGCGCCAAGACAGGGCGGAGACCGGAGGAGTTTCATCTTCGTATTCTCTTAGAAGGTGCTCAGTAATTACTTGGCAGGTGACTAACTCAAGGTCTCTCTTCCATTGCAGGTGTCATTACCTGGTCCATCCATGGCAGCTATGGACGCTTTGACTGGTTAGCTCCCTTTAGCTCAGAGAGTTTCAAGCTTGTCGCACATTAAAATCACTAAGAGATTTTACTGACACCTAGCTTTCACCTCGACCTCCTCACCTAGTTGGTCGGCTGCAGCCTGAGCATGGGGACTTTGAAACCTCCTCTGTGGGCGCTAATGTGCAAGCGTTGAGACTCCTCGCTCCAGAGTCCAGGGTCTGATGTCCTCGGACTCATTCTCCTGGTCTCGCTCTCACTGCTGACACTGTTGCTGGTTCCACCTTTCTTCAAGGCCAATCTTCCAACAAATACGAATAAAGCAATAGATATGAAAGTCTGGTGAGGAAGTAAAAAGCGTGTTGCGACTGTTAGCTAGTTATGGAACATCTCCTGAACTGGATTTGGTTTTCCAAGCCCTAAACGAAGTCAACAAATAGAGAACAATGGTAGAGCCTTGTGGTTTGCCGGAGGAAGGGGCTTTTGTTCCTCCTCCCAACGGCCATCCTGGTGGGGGGAGGAGAGTGTGAGAAGAGAAGAGTGGGGACATACAGCTAGGACTCTGTGCTGGCTTTTCTCCATGGACTTCCTTGGAATTAGCAGCGGGCAGAGTGCCCCCATCCTAACAGTGCAGAAACAGCACAAGCAGCTCCAGAGCAAGGGCCGGGACAGACCGCAGAGCCCTCCTCATAGGCCCATCTCAGAGCCACTCCCTCTCAGGTTGGTCCCCTGGAAGCTCTTACCAGGCTGCAGTGGGCACCAGCTGGGTACTGAATGAGAAAGTACTTTAAAAGAGCCTTGTTCAAAGTGCGATGGACACAGACGGTGACCCTTCCATCTGTCCTCAGATACGTCTTACTGTTTCCAGGGGCTCCTCCGCTGTCTTGTGTGTGCTTTGCTTCTGGAGTCCTGTACCCCTTACTCTCCTTGAAGATGGCTCTAGGAGCTGCTTTGCTCAGGCTTCAAGAGCCAGAGTGCCTGGAAGTGCGTGTCCCCCTGGGGCGACCTTAGCCACTGACTACAAGTGAGAAAGTATAAAGCCCAGCCCCCTCGTCCAGAGTTGGGACATCCTCCGAGCTGTAATTTATGTTCCGGGGTCCCCTTGAAGGCTGAAGCTGAGCCTTTGCCTAAAATCCCATGCTGGCTTGGCTTCCTTCCCTTCCAGCCCCTTGCTGGCTCCTCCCAAGAGCATGTCCTTTGTCATTTACTGGCACAAACCTTGTCTTGGAGTCTGCTTCCAGGGAACCTGACTTAAATCACAAACACAACATGAGATGATGGTGTAATTCCGCCCGGCAACTTGACGATTACAAAAGTATATGCTAACTGAACATCTTCTCAGACACCGTTCAGTGCTTTTTATTTGAAACATGCATCACCTCATTTAATCCCCAGTCCAAGCCTTTGTAAACAAAGGAGCAAAGTTTTAGGAAGATTAAGTAATTTTCTCAAGATCACACAGTAGCTTAGTGGTAATTAAAGAACAGGCCTGATTGAACCTAAAACTCCTGCTTTGGTTCAATCCATCAAACTGAACATTTTGGGGGATATATTTTTCCCTACCTTTTTGTTAATTTTTCCCACCTTTCCTTTTTCTTTTCCTCCTCACTCTCTTTCAATCATGTTAGCCCAAAGGCAGGTCTAGGGAGAGAATCATGTTCTTCTGACAGGCAGATGGGAAATAGAAACTCTGCTCACAGCTTGGCAAGGACGATGGGAGTGATGGATATCAGCGGCTGCTCCAAACAGCAACCACTTTAAAACAGATCCTGCCTCTGTCCTGAGTGGAGAAAGCATCACTCGCCACATTTCCCATCCTCCTCAAACCACTGCTTGCAGTTTGCAGCTCAGGTGTGAGAAGTAAAAGGAGCTGTCAAAACAGGGTCTCAGTGCTCAGTGAGGTGAGGGGAGAATTCAAGCAGGATTTCTGTGGGGAGCCAGAGGCAGGCAATCTGAAGATAATTTTGAGTCAAGATAATTTGCTGGTCATTTTATTATTGACTTGCACACTGAGGGTTAAGCATCTGCTAGGTGGCAGATGCAGAGCTCAAAGACAGGCAAGGCTGGGTTCCTGTTCTGAGGATCTTGTAGTCTATGGCAAGACAGACACATTCAGCTAACCAGAGCCCGAAAAAGAATTTGGGAGCTGAGATCGGGGACAATCATGTCTGCCTTGGAGATTCATAGCAGACTTCAGCTGTAGGGCAGCACTTCAGCTGGAGTGCAGGATGTCTGCTGTCTCTTCAGGCAGGACCGTAGTGGGGACAGTGGAGAGCTGAAGGTGTTTGAGGCTAAGTGAAAGGAATCCAGAAAGGCATAGAAGTCTTGATATGTAGAGCGACTGTTCGGAATGGTCCAGGGTGGCTGGAAATACTGGGATGGGTAGTGGTGAGAGGTGCAGTCATAGTTCACTCAAACTTTCTTGCGTGCCTACTATGTACCTTGTAGGGTGCCAACCTCTGTAAAAAATTAAAAAGCTGAGTCAGATGCAGCCTCTTGCCCTTTAGTTGTTTATAGATGGAGGACACAGACAAGCAAAGAGACAATTACAGCAAAATGAAATGATTATGAGTGAGCACAAGGAAATGATCTGATAGAGCTAGAAGGACTTCCTGGAGGAGGGGACACTCAGGATAAGTCTTACAGTTGAAGAAATAATGAGTTTGGAAGGATGGGTTGTGGACCAGTTACTGAGTGCTTCATGTTAAACTAGGGAGTTTGGACTGAATCTGGTGATGAAGATCGGAAGAAATGAATACCTGGAGGTGGTGGTGGAGGGGCCACTGATACACCTGTGTTTCTGCAAGATTGTATAAGTGGCTAGCTACACACGTGCTGGTCCCCAGCTCTCCTGACCCTTCTGCTGGTGGATTGATAAGGCTGCGCCCTATGTTTTGAGATATAAGTCCTATTATTCTAGCTAATTCATGGATTTATTTCTGTCTTTATAAATAGGCGGCTTTAAAGTCCTAATAGAACAGAGAGCTGGGGGCAGGGTTGAGAGTGGAGCAGAGAAAGGCTTTCGACTCACATGCTGTGCTGCGTCTCTCATTCACTGTTCTGTAACAGAGGAGGAAATGGATGGAGACTGTGACTGCTGATTCGGTAACTATGGTAATGTGCAGGCTCCTGTCATTTATGAGGGGCCTGGATGGATTAGAAGCACCTTTTAAAATGCTAGCTGTGGAGAGGTAGCTAAGCACGTCTGTCTTGACTGCCTGCCTCTGACAAGCCTATTTCCAAGTGTGCAGAGACTGGGTTTTAGAAGGCTGAGTTTCAAAGGCACCCCAGCCCTTACAAATAGAGAAAGGAGGCTTGAGGGTCACGCAAGCCTGGCCTGCATATTTCCAACTAATGCCAGGCAGCTGCCCCTAAGCCCTCCCCAAGTAACCCGCAAACCAAGGGCTTTGCTTTGAAACTAAGACTCTGCCCCAAATATCCGTCTATTTAAAACAGCGACAAAAAACATTGTCCTTTTGTTTCCCATCCTTCTACCAATCCCACCTTTGGAGTCTTTTTTGAACTTCCATAATAATCCATCTCTATCCCTTTTCTTTACTATCATGAGCCATATTTGGCTTCTATCAGAACTTCCCAGATAATGAAATTAGACTCACTTGAATTTCAATCCAATATCTGCTGCTTCCTTCTTGCTGTGTGACCTTAGAAAAATCACTTAGCCTGTCTGAGCCTCAGTTGTCCAATCTGTTAGACAGAGATGACAGTGCCTGTTGTAAAAAGCTACTGTGAGAATTTTGCAAAATCTCTAGTCTTATCCATGCCACAAAATGAAGACTCAAGTAAATGGTGTTTTATTTAACTTTGCCTCTTCATCCCATTCCCTCTAAGCTTTTGAAGATAGACTTTGAGTCGGTCACATGCCTGCTTCCAATTCAAAGTCTAGACAGCCAGTGCATAAGGAAAATGAGCAAGAGAACTGAGCCTGGGTCCAAAGATTCTATTCAACCGGTTTATGTGGTTGGAGGCAAATACCCAAGGTTAGCCAGATAGTAGCACTCTTGCTTGTCCTCTGACTTCACCCCAACCCTACAAGGGGAACTCAGTTAACAGATGAATACAACCCAGGCAAGCTGGTCTCCCCTCCCAGAACAGGCCCAAGCACCTGACTTATTGGTGGAAAGAATTATGGTTTTGCAGAAAGGATGGAACACTGGAACATGGAGAGAGAAAGAGTGCTCTCAGAATGCCCCCAGAGGGTGCCCTGTCCAATGTCTTGAGATTTTGAGGCATCTCAGAATCTCTTTGCATCCTCTAACCCTTCATTCCCACTTTACCTCACTCCTCCATTTGACTGGAACACTCTTTGCTTCTCTCTCCCAAGTCAATCCTCTCATCCATCCAGGCCCCACCTCCAGTTGCATCCTTCTCACGAAGTTTTCTCTGACCCTCTGCTTAAAGCTGATCCCTCCACCTCAGACCAAGAAAACCACTTATGACTTGTACAGTTACTTTACTCTTTAAAATAACTCCTTTGCATTCTATTTTTAAATTATAAAGCAAAGGTACCACAATGCCGAAAATAAAAAGTTTGACAAAAATCAATCATAAACCCATATGTTCAAACACAACTGTATTTGACATTGTGATATATTAACTTCCCGTGTTTTAATTTTAGAGACATTTTTAACTTATGTATAAGAAATAATTATATAAGATTTTATATGTTACGGTCTGATTTTTACAATAAAATGTTAGCATTTTCCTGTGTTGTAACGTGGCGCTCACAGCCATCGCTTTTCATGGGTGGATTATATTATGAGTAGATTATACGCTTAAACTCTGTCTCATAGTCGAACATTTAAGTTGCTTCTGCTTTTTCACTATGGTAGATAATGCTGCTCTCTGCATCTTCTTCTTACACCGTTGTATGGATCAGCAGAGACTGACCTTTCAATGAGCTACAAAATAAAAGTCTTTTTCTCGCTCACGTCACAGCCTAATGTCATCATTCCTGCTCTCTCCTATTTTGCTCCAGATATTTTATTTAGGGACTCAGGCTTGTTCTATCTGGTGGCTCTGCCATCTTCTAGGATCTCAAAGGCCTCCGGAGGATCCTCAGCATCCAGCAGAAAAAACAGACGATGCAAGAGAAATTTCAAAGGAGGTTTTGGGAGTCTGTCTGAAAGTGGATATATAACATTTGTGAATATATGTCACTGGCCAAAACTCAGTCACACGACTTCACCTAATTGCAAAGGATGCTGGAAGAGGCAGTTCTGATATGAATCTCCGGAGAAGAGGGAGCAGGTTTGATGAGCATTTATCCAATCTCTGCCACAATTACCTTCTTTATTTTATGTTACTTATTTAGACTAGAAGTGTGATTTTAGTTTAAAATTGAATAATGCTTTTGTAGCTATTAATATATATTAAATCATTATCCTTCACCCATTCATTTATTTAAAAAATATTTGAGTGCCTGCTGCAGGTAACATACTAAGTAGGCACTAGGATACAACACTGAACAAGACATACAGTTTGACTTCCGGCAACTAGTCAAGCTATTACATATTCTCTTGTTTTCCTCTTACATCTTTTAATGTGTATAAATCCCCATGAAAGTTTTATATACCATAAGAGCATATATTCGTTTTATAGTCTGGATAGTATCTAGTTCAATCCTGGGTGCATAGAATCCAAAATGTTACAGATAAATGAATGATGCGATCGGTTATCAAATACATTTTATGAATAAAGCTTGGATAGGCAAAGTGACTGGCTAAAGATCTACAGAGAAATCCTAAAATGCATTAACCTAACAAAAGTGTCCAGTTGAATCGGATAACGTGTCAAATAATGGTTCTCCATGGAGAGATGCTTTCTGAGCATGAGGAGGGCACTCCCACCTCCACTCTGTGCCTGAAATAAGCAGCATAAACGCGGCATTAACTCACAGCAGGAGGGACTTAGAGCAAATGCAGAGCTTCCTGTCATGATGGTTAGGTTAAAGCCAAGGGAGATTGTAAACTTCCCATCCAAGGCAGCGCTGAGAATGAAGGCAGTTTCCTATTAGTCTGGGGTAACTTGGACAAGTTCAGCTCACAGGAAGGGGTAGATCTTTTGTTTCACCTCCATTTCTAATGTATAACTTTTGTTTTTAGGCACTACTTGCTTTATGCTACTTTGCCTTTTTTCTCAATAAAGCATTAAAAGAGTCCATTCCCTTCTGGGAGTTATGATTTTTCCCCCATTTCTCATATTTCTCAACACCTGTTGGACAGCTGCTACATTCTGGCCAAGCAGTGGCTGTATTTGCGAGGACTAAACTCTAACAATATGGAACGTTAGTGATACTTAAGGGATTTGCAACACGAACTTAACTACAGTAGATCGCTGGAACCACACTCTCATATTTCCCGTGTACTTCTGTGGTCTTTATTAAGAAGCAATAAAAATAACAGAGCTACTGAGTTCACTAGCTGTGTAAGTATGAATCTTTCCTCCATCTATACATAACCACATAAATGCAATACTTATATAGCTCTATTGTATGAACATTTATCTCTATTTGCTAGGTATAATAATGCTGTCTTAATTGCATTACTGTGGCAGCTAACACTGAGCATTTGTGGGGTGTCAGGCATTGTTCTAAGCATTTTACATACATTGATGCATTCAAACCTAAAACAACCAAAAGAGGTAGCTACTATTATAATCCCTATTTTATAGACGAGGAAAAGAAATCTCAGAAAGTTTACAAAGCTTGTCCCAGGTCACACAACTAATATGTGGCAAAGCCAGGATTTCAATTGGACAGTCTAGACCCAAAGTCCATGATTTTAACTGATATGCAACACTTGCACTTAATATTTTATATTAAATTTATTAAATGACATCTCAGTACAAAATGAGGATTATTATTAGATTTTTAACGTGCAAGAAGCCATTGAGATAATTAGGGTAAATATTATCACAGTTATTGTTCATATTATTATTTCTCCCATAATAAAAGTGAGGCTTAGAGAAATGAAGCGACTTTTAAAGCTCATGTAGTTGGTAAGTGAAGGATCAAGAACATTCCGTATCTTGGTTTTATAAATTCGTTTTATATTTTTTATAGTATATAATATATAGTGTTATATAGTACTATAATATATAGTGGTGTGCACGATCTGATGTGTACAGTATTTGGGTATTTATAATACTAAATATTTAAGTATATGTATAATATATAGCTATGTATAATAAAAACAAAAATGATTTGGAAATGGCATTTAAAGACAAATGCGGTAACTTGAAGTCCAACAACACTATCCAGATCTGATCAATATACATTTACTTCAGAACGTTTTACAGATTGAAACGTCCTACCCTAGAAGAAAAGGTACAGGACATTTTATGGTCTGAAAGAATTAAGTTCCATATTTCTCGTGAAAACAAAATTCGGTACTTAATGACACAAAGGTTACAGGTTTCTTATAATAGTCCAATAAGCCAGGTTATTAAAATTTCAGAGCCACTCAACATTCCATGAATATTTTATATATCTGTGGAGGTTTGAGAGAAATGAGATGAAAGATCTCTTGAGCCTGGATTCTGCTCTTAATTCTGCTAGAGACTGGTCTCTGGTAACCAGGAGCTAGTTCTTTAGCCTCCCTGGGCTTCAAGTTACTCGTTTTAAAAATGAGCCTAAAGATGTCATTAGTAAGTATTCAAGGGGCTTTGGAGTTCTGACCAACAGTTGCTCAACATATCTTAAAGCAATGAAGGTGGCAAGAGAGGGTAGTTACTGCTAAGTCTGACACTGAAGCTGTGAGAGGCTGGCATTCAGTGATAGTCCAGCAGAATCAGGCAAAAGGAAAGTGTTTTGTTTGGTCATCTCTTTCTGAATTCGAAGATTCATTTATTCCTCCACAAAATAATTGCCGAGCACCAGCTACGTGCCGGGACTGTTGTAGGTACTGCGGAAGAGCTGGGAACGAACACCAAGGCCACTGCTCGCATGGAATTCACATTGGGTTTGAGGAAGCCAGACCTTAAGCAAATAAACAAACATTACATAACATGTCAAGAGCTGATAAGTGTTGCAGAGAAAAATAAAACAGGATAAGAATGGAGAAAGAAAGCAGGGAGGCAGATTTTAATTCACATTCAACAGCAAACTTGATTTAATTGATTCGAAGCTGTTTATAGCTGTTGTTCACCTAATTTGGTGTGAACAGCTACATTTTGCTGCAGAAATATTAATGCATTTGAATATTGGTTGCTGCCCAAAACCTTGCTGGGGATGTTCTATAATATACAGCATATATTATCCTTATAAAATAAAATATGCATATAAAACCCGTATAAAATCTGAAAAGCATGCATTCCAAAGGACATCTGTACCAAGAGGTTTCTGATAAGAGATCACACAGGTCCACCAGCCAGACTTCAGGAAAAAGGTCAGGACTGGAAATACAAATGTGAAAGTTGTCATCTTGTAGACAGTATTAGGTAAAGTCACGTGGCTCGGTGATGTCAGGTGGCAAGAAGAGGAGCGAGGACTGAACTGTGTCTCACTGTTTAGAGTGATGAGATATGAAAACAACCAAGAGAGATCGCCCAGAAAGCAAACAAATAAAGGATTTCAAGAGCACTCTTGGAAGGAGGGATCATCTGTGTGCAATGCAGCTAAGAGGTCAAGAAAGATGAGGATTGAACACGTAAAAGAACAGTAGCAGAAGGAACATCAAGCATCCTTTCTCCTTCTCTTCATTATTGCCAGGACTCATTCTACTGACAGCCACACCTGGTGCGCATTTGGTCCCGTGTCTAAAATGATTGCATAATAGTTGCCTCTTTGAGGCACTACTTGAATTACTTACATTTCCTGGGTGTGAGGTATATTTCATGGAAACAGTGTAATACAGTCTGAAAACACAAACCTCAAGGCCAGATGGATCTGGGTTCAAAACCCATGCTAAGGAGGGCAACTAATTAATTGCCAACACATTCATAGGTCAGCCTCAGACAAATTACTTAACATTGCTGTATCTCAATTTTCTCGCATGAAAGACGAGGCTCTTAATAACAATCTCAAATGCATGTTCAAGATTAAAAGCAATAATCTACATAAAGGACTGTAGCATGTAACAGATCCTCAAGGTTCTTCTTTTCTAGGGACAGTGGATGACCTGAACGTGAAGCATGGTGACAGGGCAGAGCATGCAATGAATGGGACCACAGGAGACATGCACTGGGGCTCTGGTCCCAGCAGCTACATATCCTGAAACCCCAGGTAACTCATATCGCATTCCTAAGCTTTAGATCACCAGCCATCAGGCCCAATCTACCATGTTTGCTTTGATTGGAACAATATTTTTAGTGGGTTGGTTGGTTTCTGTTACTTTCTAATTTGCTACAGTTCATCCTTTCCTCATGACATCACTCATTTACATAATTTTCTTGCTGCTGAATCAATTTGAGTTTGCAATTCCTGGAATAAATAATCTTTCTGGTCCCTTCAATGTAGAATATTTTACAAGTTTTGTAACTAGCCCTCCAAGATGTCCTTGATCAGAGCACTTTTCTACATGGAATGCTATAAACTAATGCTCGGGGTCTACATGCTTTTTAACAGCCTACAAAAAGTTTTAGACCTGAAAACAAAATGATTGCCATCAAATAAGAGAGATGAATGGCAAAACTAAATGATAAAAGTTTTTGTACACAAAATACATAATAGCATATCGATCATTTAACTGCCACTCAATTAAGGTAGCTTGATGTTAAAAAATAAAGTTTAAATCACAAGAATAAAATTAAGAATTTATTCTTTAGGCAATTTGCAATTATAGAAAATTATCAAAAATCTTTTCAAATTTTTAGGGCAAAGTTGCATTTAATGTGGAGGCATAAGATGGAGTTGTTTGGGAACTGTAGTTTCTTATTTGTTCTCTTGCCATTCATCTTGGGAAATGTATTCCATGGCTTTTGACTTTTTTCATCCATTTCTTCCACCCATGTCTCCAAGTTAACAGAGGAGTGAGGAAGGGAATGGTTGTAGATCATTTCTTACTCATACATTTTACCATATGATGCATCCTTATGTCGTTAGAACTTAGCACATTGTCGGTGCTCGGTAATGACTATTGGCTTAATCATCTGCTCAGGGGAAGGTAGGGAGAGCAGGGCTCCGGTGTCTAGAAGGGGTATAACATAAGGTTTTGATTGGTTCTTCATAGGATATCTGAACTCTGACGTTGTTTGGGGAAGCAATATTCCTAGCATCCCTTACTTCTAGGAGGGGATGCATAACACAGTTGTTACCAAAGAGGTATAGGTATAAGTCTTCTCAGGTTTCTGGAAAAGCTTTTACTTTTCTAACTTAGTGGGATACGTGCATCTAGTGTGGCATTCCTCTTCCTGCTTTGAATCCAGGTGTGATATCTGAGGAGCAGATGACACTTTGACGACGGAAGTTGACAAGCCAACATGCTGGGGATGGTGGAGTAGAGAGGCTGAAGGACATTGCATGCTGCACCAGGCCTAGACCACACACTCTCACATTGTTTGTTATGAGAGAAACTTAAATCCTGTTTGTGTAAGCCACAGGAAGTCAGGGTTGTTTTTTTGTTTTCATGCTTATACCCCAAAATATGTCTGATTGCTATACCATAGGAGGGGGAGGTTAAAATGGAGGGGAGATGAAGGTCATTCACATTAGGGGCATTCAAAAATTTGAAGCTAGGAAGATGAAAGTTATTCTGGAAGGAAAGTAATTGTTCAGGGTATATAGATAAAATCAAATAAGTAAAGCATTTAAGAAAACTGCCACAGTTGGGGAAGCAGGGGATGTGAACTAGATGTTACCCCCGAAGTCTAAGATATAAGTGGATGATGGAGCTACCAGATACTCAGTATGCATTACCTCAGTCCAGCTACACAGCTTCCTGGTACTAAAGATGATACAGGAACAGAGCTTAGAATGTATAAAGGAATTGATGCCTAGCACGCCCCTTACATTATTCATCTATGCATCTCAATTGTCTTACCAGCAATTTTGGCAGGAGTGTGGATGGAGGATGGTTCAAGTTGAACTCCTTGGAATTGCATGAAATGGAGCTTTTCTCTGGTAAAGTCATAAACCATCTCCTATGAGATTGTGAGATACTGAAGGGGAGGGAAGAGAGGAGAGGAAAGGGTTTGTGCACATTGGGCTTGAGGGACTGTGGGACACACATTTGGCGATGACTCCAGGCAAATGTATGTAAAGCTGGGAAGTGTTTAAGCTGCTATGAAGTAGCTTTTGGAAAATAATTGATTTTGGATAGGCAACTGGGGAGGGGAGTTATTTCTGTCCTGCGGCTATTTACAAATAAATATGTATCCAAAAGCTTGGTATCCTTAAGATAAATTATTTAGAATTTTTTTCCAGTTTCATCAGTTCTTTGGCATTAGAGAAGCCTGCTTGTACATCTAAGTGCTGAAACTCAGTTAGCTGTGATGCAGTGCTGATGAACTAGGATGTGTGCCTTTCATCTTCATGCCTCTCATTGAATTCTGTTTCTTCAGAGAGACGTAATCACCAGCAGTGGGCTATGGGATCATTCAGCTGTGGGCCCCAGTTTCCATATTTGAAAACAAGGCAGTGGGACCAAGTGTTCACTTTACAAGTACCTTCCACCTCTAACATTCTATGGTCCTGGAATTCCGCAGCATAGATTCTATTACCTTTCAGTCCTGAGGTGAAATGGACAAGCAGCTAGCTGAGTTGACCCAACTCATTTTCCAGAAGAGAGGATGGCTTGCATCCTTTTCTTAGATAAGTAATAACTCATCAATGTTAATATGGAAAGCCTGGTATTTGAACCTGCCTTCTGGAGAATAGTAAAACACAAATAAGGTTCTTTTCTTTTGAAGTCTGAGATAAGAGCAGAATCACTAACAGAAGTAGAGTGAAAAAACTCTTGGAATCGCCCTAAAAGCCCAGTGTCTGGATCGCGAATCAACCAAATGACCTCAAATTAGCTGCCCCATTTTGTAAAATCTTCACAAGAAATCCTCTCATTCAGAATTCTACAGCTCTAATCAAATATCTTCAGTATGTCATAATCTATGTGAGCCCATTTAATATTTTCATTATCTACTAGACAATTAACAGCTCCAAAGGATGTCTGTCTTGATGTATTCTTATATTTCCCCAGCCTAGCACTGTGCCTGGTACATAGAAGATGCCCATAAATATTTAATGAATTTGGCGTAATAATTACTTCTGTAAAACTTGAAATAGTGGTAGGAGTTACAAAGCTACTGTTATTATTTCCATTATGTATATAAGGAGACTGAGGCTCAAAGAAATTTAAAAAACTGGTCCAATGTCACAAACCAGTCATTGGCAGAACCATGGTTTGAATCTAAGCATCTTAACTCCAAAGAAAGTACTCTTTCTACTAACTAGTTTGTGCCTTCCTACCATGATGCTCCTTCCTCAACATTTCAAGCAGTAATAAGTAGATTTTGAAGTAGAATGTGGAAATGATCAGCCTCTGATAGGAAAGCATTTTTTGTTAAAAACATTCTGCAACAAGACAGCCTTCCTTGAGGCTAGCCTAAAGTAATAAATATGCTCCAATACCACCCCACAAGGAACAGGAAAGAGTTAAAAGATGGACAAAGAAACAGGACACAAAGAAGCAGGATTCTGAAAAAAGGATAGGAGATACCAAAGGTAAGAGCCGTGGGAGAAACAGGAAATAAAAGCTAGTGCAACAGAGCCCAGGAGCCATTCCCCAAAGTCCAGTGCCCGCTGTGGACCAGAATGGGGGCTGACATCTAATTACTATTATTTTTCTTTCATTTTTGAACTCTATGGGTGCTTGACTGGCTAACAGTAAGATTATTTAGAATATGATCTGCGCTTCTCTCTCATTCATACTTGTGAAGTTTTTGGATTATAAACCAATAGCAGAGCTACATCATTAACCAGTTAATACTCAGTACATCTAGCAGTTTTTCATCAACACTGTAATGCCAGTTTGATTTTATATTTAATATTACTGAAACTTCTCTGAGACCCAATTTTCTAGGATTTGAATAAAGTTGGCTGGCCCAGTTCATCATCCTTTCTTTCTTCAAGTTTTTCATCTATTTCTTCCTTTGTCAAATACACACCGAGATCCCAACTCCCTAAGGACTACTAAGTATCTTCAGGTTTTCAACTGGATGATCCTTTCCCCGTGAAGCCTAGGAATCTGGGAATTGGTCTGATTACGGTTAACCAGTCTCGTCATGAACTAAGGAATCTGGGTTCATTGAGACATCATGTTTCAAGTGATCTCCATCATATTAAGGAATTATACCTGCCATCTCTCCTCTATCTTTCTGATGCAGGAGAGGATAAGGAATATCATTGGGTGGGAAAAAAAAATCAAACAAAAATAGGCTTTCAGATTCAAGTTACTATACATTTTGTATACAAATTTAGATAAATCATCCTGATTGGGTTTGTGTCAGGTTCTGCCAAAATATTAAATAAGTGCCTGGAATTCTGAGCTCAAATCATGAATTCATGGCATTGCTTACTAGCTCCAGGATTTTTAAGAAATTACCTAACCTCTCAGTATCTTCATCCATAAAATAATACCTACCTCATATTGTTATCGGGTATATTGAACTAAATATATGTAAAACACAAAATATGATAGCTAATACATTATGTTAGAAAACTAAGCAGTTGTTGTTATTAATAAATTCACAAAGAAAGCCTCTCTCACTTCTTTGATTCATTCTTGGTAGTCTAGCTAATGCTATAACACACGAAAAGACAATGAAAAATTTAAATATCATAAAGAAGATAAGATTGCCAATTTTGTACATAACATATATCTAAAAGTTGAAGAGAGATTCTATTTAAAATGTTTCAAAACATGTAAGATAATTTAATAAGCATCTAGATTCATATTGTATATATGTATGGAATATATATCATAATAAATATATTCATGTTATGTATACATAGCATATATGGAATCACTTGCATACTAAATTATCCTGTATATTTATCTGGAATCCATATATATACACATATATGGAATCCAGCTGCATACTAAATTTTCTTATATATTTATATATACACCTTACACCCAACAAAAACCAGTTCAAAATATAATAGAGTATAAATCATTCACGATGGCAAAATATGTGAGAATCTGTATGTTTTTGCCCAAGACTTTGATATGACTCATAGCAAAAGACCAACAAACATGATTAGAGGATATAGTTTCTTTAATGGCAAAAGATAAGATATTTATTTGGAGCTTTCTGCACAAAGCAGGAGACAACACAGGTTGTCCCCACTTGAAGCCACAGGCTCCACACGTCTCCTAACGTTCCCCATGAGATGTCCAGGCCAGTGATACCACCTGCACTGAGTGAGGATCCTCCCAGGTCTGAAAAAGCTTGCTTTCGCTGAGACAGCTTTACGTATTCCCGCCCCAGCCGTGGTCTATTCTGGATTCCTACCCATGAGATACAAGTAACTACTGCAGACCAAGCCCAGAAGATTCTTCAACGTCCCCTGTGAGACTGAGTGAAGAACATGTCACAATCTCAGGCCTGCCTGAGGTTTATACCTGTACTCCACCTCCCAACCAAGATTGAGTTTTCTCGTAGTTTCAGCCCAAGTAGTTCAACCGTTAAAAAATCTTTCTAAAATATTTTTATAGTATAGGCCAGAAAACAAAAGAAACACCAGTCACTATTATTAGACAACTACTTGGGTTAGTCAAGGAAATTAGGAGAACGGTACCATTATCACTGTTATCAACGAAACAAATTGAGCTATTACATTTTTTTTTTAACCAATTGATTATTTACTTCTCCCTCTTTTTTGGTAAGAAACTGTATACCAGTAAATTGATTCACCTTGGTGAACATGTTGATTCTAAAGGCTAGTTTATGTTAGTTTTTCCTTTGGGGCATCATCATGGACATATGACCCTTGACAGACAAAACTGGTTCCAGATAACCGTAATCATTTTTAATGATCGAACTGTCCATACTTAGTCACTGGCAGCCCCCTCGACAGACAGGCCTATTTATTTTTTGAAGTCTACTCTCAAGTACATTAGATGGCATTCTTTTTTGACAAAAAGATGCTTCAGTGTGATCTTTTGCTCTACTTTCTTCAAATAAGAAATTATGTACTTTCTGAAAATTTCTGGATTTCTTTGGAATATAGCTTTTGACACAAAAAACATTGAGGTTTTTTGGCTGATCATTTGGTAAAAAAGTGAGACACACACAACAAGCGGAAAAGCTCCCTTTGTATCAAAAGGCATGACATCATTTATATTTATTATCTTTTATGCCTTTGGCTTACTGAGCTTCTTTTACCTTATTCTAGATGAGTGTTTATTACTCCGATAGTCATCCCTTTTCCACCAACATGTCAATACTTATCATAGCTAACACTGTATTCACATTTCCCTGATGAATACTGATGTAGAGAACCATTATATAGGCTTATTGGCTATTGGAATATCCTTTTTTATGAAAGTTTGGGTTATCTAGTAATATTTTTTCCACATCTCTACAATGTCTTAAAAATACGATCCAAAAATATAATTTATCATTTTTTGCCTACTGCATTGGAATCATTGGCCTGCTGTGATCTACTTCAGCCTACTTGGAAATGAAAGTCCCCAATACATATTTCAAAGTGATTCACTTCACATTAATACCTCACCTAAAACTTCCCAACACAATTACAATGAAATCCAGACTAAATCGGTGGACAGCTGGCTTCTCTGATCCCACTGTTGACTGGCCTGTCCTCCATTCTCTGCTCTTCTGACACAGTGACCCTCCTTCTGCCTCGTGAGTGTGTGTAATTCACTTCTGCTTCAAGGCCTGAGCATTGGCTGTTCACCTCTATCTGGGTCCCTCTCCACTCGCATGGTTATAAATCTGACTCTTCTCACTGTTCAGGTCTCTTCGAACATCAATTCCTCTGACAGGCATTTCCTGAGCTTCCTAGCTAACATAGCTACACGTAAGCTCATCTTTCCCCATTGCCCTGTTTTATTTCTTGCATAGGAATTATCTCTTTCTGAGATGTTATTTATTTGTTGAAGGGGTTGTCTGTCTTCCCAGTAAAATGAAAGCTCCTTGAGAGTCAAGACCTTTTGTGTCATTCTTCACTATTTTATAATACCTGGCACATATTCAGTACTCAATAGATCTTTGTTAAATGTTAAATAAAAGATCCAAACATTAAAAATAACTGGAGAAGATAAAATATAGGAAAATATATTAAAATCTTTTTTAATAATAGGGATAGTGAAGGCTTTTCTTAGGCTAACACTGAGCAGAGAAGCATAATGGACAGATTTGTTTATACACAAAATTGTAAAACTTCTGTCTAGTAAAATTCTCCACTATAAAAGTTAAAAGAAGAAAATATTTACGGCACATATAATTAACATTGGTAAATACTCAGTTCAGATTAACCCAACCACATGTTTCAAACCTATTTAGAGAAGAGTCATCTTCCCGATTCAATTTTCCCAGACTTCCTTTAAAATAAGTATAACAGTAATCATCATAGGAAATGATGCAATACTAAAACCAGACAGCGCATTGGGGACAAGGCAGAGTTATGAATAGGCAATTCACACATGCAAATGGACAGTAGAAGGTATGAAAACATGGTCAAATTTATTAATAATCCTAAAATACATATTGACACAATGAAACGCAATTTGCTGTCTATAAAATTAGTAAAAAAAAATTTAATTAGTAACATGTGAAGCTGTCATTTGTGTGGGGAAAATAGATTCTCTAATACATAACTGGTGGACATGTGAACTGTAACGACATTTTTGGAAGCCCAATTGCCAATGTCTATCCAAAGTTAAATGTACAGACCCTTTGACTCTGCAATTCCATTTCTAAGAATGCGTCATATCAATATGTCAAAGTACACGTGCAAAGATGTCCACACAAATTATTGCAGCATTGTTTATAATAATAATATGGTATCAAGCTAAATGTTCAAAAATAGGAAATGGGAGAAATAATGTATGGTACACCCATGATGGAATTCTGTGTGACCATTGAAAAGAAAGAAGTAAGTCTAAATGTACTAGCTTACAATGATGTTTATTATATATTGAGAAAAAAACAGGTTGAAGATCAATATGTACCACAAGTCCCTTGTTAGGAAGGACATTCTAATCTGCAGATACTCATGACTAATGACTCATGACTAATTATGGCTAAAATAGCAAGGGCATCTTATGATCCTACATAACAAGAAGTCTAGTGGAATTATCACAAGATTATTTCAACAGTCAATAATGTCATAGCATTGAGTCAATACTCCATGATTCCCTTAGCCTTTCTCTCATGGTCACAAAATGATTGCAGCTGCTCCAAATACAGATCTCCACACCAGCTTCCCAAGCTGAAGACAGAAGGGGAATAAGCTCTCTTTTCAAGAATCTGTGTCTTTTTATCCAGCAAGATAATCTCTCATAGAAATCCCCTATAAGATTTGCCCTTACTTCTCATAGTCCAGAACTGTGGCACATGGCCACACCTCACTGCACAGAAGACTGCAAAACTTTCAAAGAAAGGAGAATGGATTCGATGGCCCACTTACAGGTATTGTGATCTATCCCCAGGGTTGGAGGAAGAGCCTACTGCCCTGAAATCAAGAGATCTCTACCCTCAAAAGCACTGGCTGTAAAAGAAAAGATCGATAATTTAGACCTCATTAAAATTAAAAATTTCTGCTCATCAAAAGGCATCATTAATCTTTCTATTGTTTCCCTCGTCTGAGGGGTTATGGTGTCCGAAAAGATTCTTTTGAAGCTGATGTCAAAGAGTGTACTGCCTATGTTCTCTTCTAGAAGACTTATTGTTTCAGGTCTAATCTTTAGGTCTTTGATCCATTTTGAGTTTATTTTAGTGAATGGTGAAAAAGAATCATTGATTTTCATTCGTTTACATGTGGCTGTCCAGTTTTCCCAGCACCATTTGTTGAAGAGACTTTCTTTTCTCCATTGTAGGCCCTCAGCTCCTTTGTGGAAGATTAGCTGTCCATAGATGTGTGGTTTTATTTCTGGGCTTTCAATTCTGTTCCATTGATCTTGCATCTGTTTTTGTACCAGTACATGCTGTTTTGATTACTGTGGCATTGTAGTATGTTTTGAAGTCAGGGATTGTGATGCCTCCAGCTTTGTTCTTCTTTCTCAGGATTGCTTTAGCAATTCGGGGTCTTTTGTTGCCCCATATGAATTTTAGGATTCTTTGTTCAATTTCTGTAAAGAATGCCATTAGGATTCTGATTGGGATAACGTTGAATCTGTAGATTGCTTTAGGTAGTATATAGAAAGAATAAACAAATGGGACTTCATCAGACTAAAGAGCTTCTTCAAGGCAAGGGAAAACAGGATTGAAACAAAAAATGGCCCACTAATTGGGAAAAAATATTTACAATTTATTTATCCAACAAAGGGTTAATCTCCTATATAAAGAACTCACACAGCTCAACAACAAAAAATCAAACAACCCAATCACAAAATGGGCAGGGAACATGAACAGACATTTCTCCAAAGAAGATATACGGATGGCCAATAGACACATGAAAAGATGCTCATCATCACTAATCATCAGGGAAATGCAAATCAAGCCTACACTAAGATATCACCTTACACCTGTTAGAATGGCAAAAATATCCAAAACCAAGAGTGACAAATGTTAGAGAGGCTGTGGAGAAAAAGGAACCCTCATACACTGCTGGTGGGAATGCAAACTAGTGCAGCCACTATGGAAAACAGTATGGAGATTTCTCAAAAAGTTAAAAATAGAAATACCTTATGACCCAGCCATCCCACTACTGGGTATCTATCCTAAGAACCTGAAATCAGCAATTCCAAAAGTCCCATGCACCCTTATGTTCATCACAGCATTATTCACAACAGCCAAGTCATGGAACCAACCTAAGTGCCCAGCAACTGATGATTGGATAAAGAAGATATGGTATATATACACAATGGAATACTACTCAGCCATAAAAAAAGACAAAGTTGTCCCATTCACAACAACATGGATGGACCTTGAGGGTATTATGTTGAGTGAAATAAGCCAGACAGAGAAAGACGAACCCTGTATGACTCCACTCATAGGTGGTAGTTAACATGTAGACAAAGAGAACTGATCGGTGGTTACCAGGGGAAAGAGGGGGTGGAGGGAGGGCACTAGGTGTGAAGTGGTGCACCTACAACTCGACTAATAATGATGTACAACCGTAATTTCACAAGGATGTTAACTATCATAATCTTAATAAAAAAAAATGAATCCAATAATTTAACCTGCCCAAATGGAGAAGAAAGATAAGTAGCAATATAATCAACTCTTTTTTCTGTTGATAAAAAAAAAGGCATCATCAAGAGTATAAAAAAGGACTGGGAGAAAATATTTATAATACATATATCTGATAAAAGACTTGGATCCAGAAGATATAAAGAGTTCCTACAAATTAAAAAGAAAAAGACAATTAACTCAATTAAAAATGGACAAAAGACCTTGACATCTCAGAAATGAGACTATCCAAATGGTCAATAAGCTTATGTGAAAAGTTCTCAACATTATTATCCATGAAGAAAATTCAAATACAAATAAAAACCACAATAAAATCCACTGTATATCCACCAGAATGGCTAAAATTGCAAAGACTGACAATGCCAAATGCTGGAAAAGATGTAGAGCAAGGAGAACTCGTATATTACTGATGGGAACGTAAATTGGTTCTGCCACTTTAGAAAATTCTTTGGTGATATCTACTAGCTAAACTTACAAATACTCTATGACCCAGTAATTTTACTCTTGGGAGTATAACCACAGAAATAAGTACATACACCCACCAAAATACATCAAGGAGTGTTCTCAGCAGTTTCATCCATGATATCTCAAAACTGAAAGCATCCTAGGTGTTCATCAATAAGAAAATGGATAAATTGTGGTATATGCATGCAATAACTAACGTGGTACATGCATGCAAAAACCACACAGCAATGAAAAAGAATAAACTACTGAATCATGCAAGAAGAGACCAAAAGATTATAGACAGTATTATTTAATGTACCTGAAGTTTCAGAAACAGTGAAACTATGGTTATAGAGATCAAGATAGTGGATTTTGATTGGGGAAAGGGCATGATGAGGGCTTCTGGGGTGATGAACATAATCTGTATTTTGAGCTGGGAGGTGGTGTGTGACAACTGCATACCTATGTAAACGTTCATTGAACTTAAGATTTGTTAATCTTATAGTATGCAAGTTATACCTCAATAACAAAAAATAAAACAAACCAAAATATCTCAAACCAACAAAACGAGACCTCTTCCTTCTGTCTTAAAAATTAGAGTTCTTGAGGCTGGCTCAGTGGCGTAGTGGTTAGGTTGACACACTCCACTTTGGCAACTCGGGGTTTGCCAGTTTGGATCCTGGGTGCGGACCTATACATGGCTCATCAAGCCATGCTGTAGCAGCATCCCACATGCAAAACAGAGGAAGATTGGCAGTGGATATTAGCTCAGGGCCAATCTTTCTCACCAAAAAAACAAAAACACAAACAAAAACCTTGGAGTTCTTGGAGCTGGAATGTAGAAGTTTGACGTTCATGGCTGTTGGGTTGTCAAAGGACATTGTCTGCCACAATTCCATTTGTATATATACACAATCAGACACACACACACCCATACATTAGGTGTATGTGTTTATATAAGCATAGGAATTTTTGAAAGAATATATATTCAATTGATAACAGCCATTATATTTAAAGATAGAATTGGATAAGATTTAAATTTTTTTTGTTTATGACATCTGATTACTACAATAAATGAGGAAAATCATAACATTGGAACAAATCTTGATCGTCTCTAGCCAAATGACATTAGGGGTTAAGGGTTTGTCTTCTATACTGAATAAACAGATGAGAGACACCCAGCCCCCAGAACTTTTTCAGGTGGTGGTCGTAAAAGTTATGGAGGGCTGCAAAGCATTCTCTGAGCTCATTTCATCAAGATGGAAAAATTTACTAGGAAAATTAACAAGCCTGCAAATAATTGAGAGCTGTCTACAGTATGTTCTCCTGAAATGACATTTCCTCTCATATGAAGGAAAGCAACCTGAGAGGTCATCTCATTTAAGGCTCTTGCCAGTGTACCAATCTTTTCCATAATTCTTACTTTTAAAGTGTCTCAACAGTTGTGTGATGAGTGGAAAATACACCTTTACTACCAAGTATGGGAGGTGTGTATATGGTCAACTGGGGTTCACAGGTTCGGATCCCAGGCACGGACCTAGCACCCCTCGTGAAGCCACACTGTGGCAGCATCCCACATAAAATAGAGGAAGACTGGCACATGTGTTAGCTCAGAGACAATCATCCTCAGGCAAAAAGAGTAAGATTGGCAACAGATGTCAGTTCAGGGCCAATCTCCTCACACAAAAAAAAGGCTTATCAAGAAAAAGTTCTTAACTTCTCAGAACATGAGAACAAGATATATTCTGATGTGGCTTTCTGTAGGCCCCTTTCTGAGTCCCTGAAGACAGCTGAACTTAGAATAGTGGAAGTATGTTTTCTAATTTTACCCAGTGGATTTTATATCATTATTTATTGTTCCCCCTTGATCTTTCTCCCACCAACTATTTTCTCCAGCCACTCAACACATACACTTCACTCACCTTTTCTTCCCTGGCTTTTGAATTTCTAAAGCCCAGACACTGAGGGATGTGGAAAGGACTCCTGCACATCGCAGTAGATGTTACAGAGCAGCTGAGGAGTAGAGCCATGCTTCTTTGTGCCCCAGAATAGGCAGAGCCCTCAGAATGGGGAGGAGAAAAGTATGTAGACCCTGGTCACTCCCAGAGTTACAGGAGCTCTGTGCTGGGCTTCTTGGGCCAAACCCAGTGTGAGCGAAAAAGGAAAACTTCAGGTAAATTCGTTGTATTAGAGAGCAGAGGGTCCTTATGTCTCACTTCTTGTGCATGTTTCTAGACATCAGCAAACCCCTAGAGAAGGTGTGGTGTGTAGGCTGACAGGGTTTTAGATAGCCTCCGAGAGTTTCTCAAGGTCTAGTGTGATTTAGATTCAAGAGAAAAATTCCCCTGAAAGGCACCCAGAAGTCGTAGAGAGAGAACCAGAGCAGGAGGGCCCTAACGGACAGGATGGGGCTACCCCGTGCAGACGAACAGTGGAGGGGCAGGGGCGTCTCCAAGGAAACTAGCACAGGCAGTTGCCATCACCACAGCAATGACGGCCAAGGGGCCCTGCATACCCCTTCCAGAACTCATACCACCTCTGTGGAAGGCAGGAGATCGGGGACTGAATTCCTGCATTGATTGAGACTGATTTTCCGCCACTTGATTAGAATTTGGGCTCAAAATAGAAACTGCATTACACGAAAAATTACAAGTTGCATCTTTTCTCAAAAGTTTCATCTCTGCCCCAAAACCATGCAGAAAGCATGACTTTCTCTCCTTTTATTGTTACAGAATGGGTTAAAGTTCAACCATATTTCTCTAAAATAGAGATTTTTGTTCTAAAAATTCTAAGTGTTGGCGAGACTGATTCCTTAGAAAGTCTTTATTATTTCTTAGAACCTCGCATTCAATACTCCCCAAAGGTCCTCATGGGTGGCTGGTTCAGAAGGAACAGAACGAGAACCATACATGGAGAACAAGCTGAAATCACCTCTCAGCTAGTCTCCTGGAGCAAAAAAGGAAAACAAATATGGGAAAAGAAAATGCAAGGATAAATACATTTTTTCACACACATCCCTTTCAAACTGCAGGAAAATTTGCTTTCTTGAAGCGTTAGAGGAGCCAGCAAGGGTGGGCGTGCCGTGATGATGGGTATCTCGTGCTGAGTTTAGAATCAATCAAGCATTTCACTGTGGCCTGAGGAGTCCATCTGCAGACATCAGATTAACTGGGAACAGATCATCACAGCAGAGTTAGGCAGACAGCTGACCCAGGCAACAATGTTCTGCCTTCCAAAGCACCTACTGTGTGCTGAAGCTGTGCCACAAACCTGAGGGGGGCCTGAGAGCACAGAATTGAATGGCGCTCTTTTTCTGGAATCCACCTCACTTCCTCCTCATTCTTCCTTCTTCTTCTCCTTCCCCTCCTCTCCGACTTCTTGTAATTGTTCTCACTTCAAAGACCCAATGGCTCAGGTTGAGAAGCCCTTCAATGTTCTTGATGGAAAATGTCTCCTCTTCCACCCATCCTTCTTTCTAGCCTTTCTTTACCCCTTCTCCACGTGCACTGCCTCATTGAGAAGCATGGCTTCTGTTGGCTTAGCTGCTTTTTTTCTCTTTTGCATTTCAGATGCCTTCTTACAACTTCTTATCTGGCCCTTACTGCTCTGGGCTCCCGATGGGCTTTCTCTTCATCCTAATTCTACTCTTGGTTTTTACTTAATTGCATCTCCATTGCACAAAATTGTGTTCTAAAAAATATACCCAGGATTTGTTTTAATCAGGTATGGTAAGACATGCAGACATGGAAATGACTGTCATGAAGGAAGAAGTTTATACTCACAGATCCCTAGAAACAGGAGGCACAGCACCCCATGCAGCGACATGGGGAAGAAGCCAAGTCAGTGTCCAGGAGACAGAGAGAGAGAGGGAAGAATACAGCTCAAAGCTGTTACTAAGGTTCATGGGAAAGTATGGGCAAGGCAGGATAGGTGTGCGGAGTCAGTTTAGGATTAGACAGTTTGAATGATTTCAGCAGGCTCTGGGCTGTAGGGGTGGTCCCTAGTTGTCTGGTACCTTGCCCTGGGGTGATCTGGGGCAGGAGGCATATTGGCTGGGTGTGTGAGAGTTTGATGAAGGAGATGGTTGGGGACGCAGGATCTGGCTTGTTTGCTTTGTATATCAAAGGTATACTCACAGGGGAGTCATTTGGTACCCCTAGGAATTAGCTAGCCCTGGGAGAAGCAGTCTCTCTGGGATCAAGACTCCACACGCCAGGGCATCAAGAACACAGAAAACAAGAAAATATAGTCAATACAAGTTGGATTAATAATAATCATTGTTTCATGATACATTATCACCATTGGTCCATGCATGGCCCTTTGAACTGTATGTATTTATCTCTAAAATAAAGAACAACCGTGAATTAACCACACAACCTAAAACCAAGGACATTATCAATAACTTACATTTACTTATGAGCTTCTGTCCTAATCTTATGGAGTCCGATAATTCTTTCTGCAGTTTGTTAATGGGCCTCGCCACCTCACTCAGAGAAGAATGAATATCCCGTTTTGAATGACTGCCAATGGCCACTTACATTCCCTGTCCTCTCCTCTACCTCATCAGCTTGAATTTCAAGCTCTTTGAATGTTTTCCAACCCGTAGCTTAAACACTGGCACACAGAAGAACGTTTCACTTGGCTTTGCATGAAAAATTAATGAATTCATGGAGATAGACGCTGAATTTTTTTTTTTTAATATTACTTTGTGCCTACATAAGCCAATACCTCTGGTAATGGCAAAATATTCTTCACAGATCTTGCACAAATATCTAACACCAAGAATTTAGGGAGGAAAGGGACCTGGCAAAAGGCTTTCCAAGTCAGGCCTGAGGCTACGGTGACACCAGCAAGAGTCTTCTTACTGTCTAGATTTTCAACAGCTCCACTATTCATTTTGAATGAGGACCACAAGGCATTGTCAAACAGCAGCCAGTAGATACAAAGAGACAGGGCTTTTCATAGCTTTCGAGAACATTAATTATGACATATTTTGCAAGGGAAATTTGAGAGATGTTGTGTTTAGAGAAGCTGGTGGGACTGTTATTGAAAAATCGGCGGAAATCAGACGTCTACAAGAAAGGAGCCTGGAAAAGCCAGCGGTACACGGTCACAGGCAACAGGTATTCTGGGGAGGGGGTGTGTTGGGATAACGCTCAGGGACTTCAGGCTGACTTTCCAGTTCTTCATTGCCAACTAGAAGGTCTTAGATATTTCTCTTTCCAGGAGTTTAGAAACATGACAAGGAGAGAACGACTGTATACACTGATGGCTGGCTCAGTTCTGCCTCATTCAGCCCTTTTATTTGCTGCCCTTTCTGGAATTCTGTGCAAAAACATCCACACAGACTCTTGAGCTATTGTTACAAACAGAGAAAAGTGTAAGACCAAGGTTTCAGGTCTTCATCAAAACATCCTTTTTTCTGCTTTATATCCTATGGGAACTTTGGAATTTAGCTTTGTTATATCTTAGCCAATGCCTCATAATCAAAAGGTTTTTAGAAATTTCCTCAGGTCTCAAGTTCAAACCAAATAGTGGGTCTGGTTATATTTTGTGCAGATAAAGTGTAGATCATTTTCTGTAAGATTTTAGACTTCCTGAATGAACTGTCCTGGGAAAAGAGTGTTGGGTGTTTGGGGCTCCCACAGTCTGGGGACTTTGGTTGGATCCCAACACATTTAGGGGACCCCATTTAAAAATATTTACCCATCCACATGAAATGAAAAGGTGCTTGTCCTACAAATGGCCCCTGAAATAACTTTGGAAGTCCAACCCCTGCCACTGAACAGTCGCTATTACCCTTGGACACTGGTAAGAAGGACTTATAATTCTGAAATAATTTTCCTTTGAATTTATGACTTTTCAACTTCAGTTCACACATCAGCCTTCTCGTCTCCTCTCCCATGTTAAATTGGTCCATAAAACTCCACACACCATAAAATGAGATCTGGGTGGAGATGTGGCAAAGCATTCCCCAAGGTCAACGTGATGATGGACTCCCCACTCCACCCTACCCCCCGGCCCCACCCTGGAAGAAAAGGGAAACAAAAGGCGTGCTGCTCTGCAGACTGGACTTCTGACAGCCCCCAAACAGCTGCATGTCTTTTCTTAGCTGGCACAGCAGCAGCCTTTATAAAGGAAGACCCTCTTTTTTTCTCTGCATGTCCCTTATCTGCGTAGTGGTCCACAGAGAGGATCAAGAAAATGCCAGGGCCTCCCTCGGTTCTAGAGAGCTGACACCAAGGACTTCCTGTGGCTAGGTTCCAGCCGCATGCGGAACAGCCCAGCCTGGAGCAGCCAGCCCTGATGGTGTCTGAAATATTTGGCTCCCGGCTCAAGCTGTGGGCTGGCTGTCTGGTTTGTTTGAACACAAACTAGCCTGGGAGTCTTTGTGTAGAATCTCCTTGAAGTTTTTTCCGTGACATCTGCCAATTAAATGTATGAATTACTCTGTTTACTCCTCTGTGACAGGGCAGGTATTTTATTCAGAAGCAAAGGATTTCTCCTCATCCTTGCTTTTTCTTCTAACCTTTGATTAGCTCCTATTATGTGCCAGAAACTGGGCAAGATGCTCTTACATTTGTGATTTCATTTTACTCCTCTTTAAAGATCTGGTAAAATGGGCTTAGGGTTCCCATTTTACAGATGAGGAAACTGAGATACAGAGACAGGAAATGATTGGTCTAGGGCCACATGAACTAATCAGGGCAGAGTCGGAACTAGAACCGAAGTCTCCTCATTTGAAAGGTTGCATTTTTCTTAATTTTCTCCACTCCACTTTCCGTGATGAATGTTTGACTGTTTTGAGCTGGTATTTGAGCCTTCATTCATTCATTCGTTCGTTCGTTCATCCACTGAACAACAGAGTCTAGCATTGTGCATCTACTATATAGAAGGTACTAGGTCTAAAGACTAAGCACAGGAGTCTACAAACGTTTTCTGTAAAGAGCCAGATCATAAATATTTCAGGCTTTGAGAGCCATACGGTCTCTGTTGCAACTACTCAGCTCCACCACTGTAGCATGAAAGCAGCCATTGACAAGAGGTAGATGAATGGACGTGGCTATATTCCAATAAAACCTTATTTACAAAAACAGGCAGCGGCTCAGATTTGACACTTTAGCTTCGTTTTCTATAGACTACCATGCAGTGCACAGCCTGCACACCCATACATGTCATCCCTAGTGAGGCACCACATAATTGTGTGTTGACTCTGAATTCCGAGCCTGTAATGAGAATGAGGACCCCTGTGCTTGGAATATCCCCTGCCCTCTCAAAATAACCCCGAGAGGCCCAGCTGAATGGTCATTGCCTTCCATGATGAGATGCCATCTCTGTCCAGCAGCACTTCTCTTGTACTGCTCATAGGCATGTTTCTAGGACTAACGAAACCCTGTGTGGCTTGGGTAGGCAAAGTGTTAAATAAGAGAAAGTAACAAGAAGGCTGGGCCTCAGAGAACATGGAAGAGTCTGGGCTTGGGCATGGCCATCCACACACTTGATCACGTTGCAAAACTGGAATAATAACAGCAGCTACCATGGATCAATGTTTGTATGCTGAGGGCGCCGATTGCTGCGTTATCTCACTTGATCCTCACAACATCCACTTAATAAGGATTGCCATTTCCACTTTCCAGATGGGGAGATCTAGACTCAGAGAGTTAGGTCACAAGGTCACACAACCAGGAAGTAGCCGACTCAAGATCTGAGTGACAGTCCGCATGTTTCCAAAATCCCTCATCATCAAAGTGGACTGCTTTTGAAAAAAGAAAATAAAAGAAAGAACAATCAGCTTTTACTACTGTCATTGTTGTTGCCCCCATGGAATCATGGCAGCAAGATGAACCATGGGGACCATTTGACACGAAAAAGGCACTTTTGTGGGGACAACAACCACACAGTATGTTCCTATTAACTGTTGTCAGATTCCTGAGGCATAAAAAGGTGTTCTTTGAGTGTGTGCCCACAGTGCCCTCTACTGTCCAGGAGGAATACCGCAGTGACCCTGCTCTTAGTCCCCTTCAAGAAGATGGAAGATCCTCACTACTAGTTGTTGAAGACCGGAATTTGAGTCATGGTGTGAGATTTTATTGGAATTCATTTTTTTCTTGCTCCTAGTAATTCTATGCTGGATATTGATAGATATTTATTGGGGATGGGGGATGGGGAAGAGGAGAGGCAAGCTGCCATCCACATGGGGCACTTTGAGGTGAGAGGAAAGATTCCTCTCTACAATTTGGTTGCCTCTTGCCTGAACAAGAGTACACGTCTCTCCTTTCCTAGGGTGGCCTATGGTCGACTGAATGGTGATGACATCTGGGCCAGGAAGAAGTCAAGGAGGCTCCCAATGATCCCTGGGGGCATTTACAGTTCCAAGTCAGGTAAAGGTTATTTCATCATTGATAACAAGTTTGCATGGACTTAAGCAAACAATGCCCTGACTTAATGCGTGCAGGAAAAGGGGACAATGTCAAGACAAACGTATACAAACCAACTGGTTGCTAAAGGAGCTAGGATGGGGGAATTAAAAAAAATAGAAATTAAATAAATAAAATATCACAGTGGTGCTGTGGCCTGGGGATGGAACTGGAAACTTTGTGTGGTGAGTTCTAGTGGGATGTGGGTTGCACCAAAATATATTTGTCTCCAAGAAATACATTTTTCAAAATGCTAAGCTTTAATTTTTTTCTTTTAAAGTAAACAGCCAGGAAAATGCCAGGCTTGATCCTTTCTTGAATGGGGCCCTGGATACGTCTTATGGAAGTCCTTGCGAGGGGAAAACCCTTGTGAGCTTGACCCAAGCTAACTGCGGCACTGTAGGTCCATTCAGTTCTACTCTAGCCCATCCACTTTGAATCCCTGCCCTCGCAGCATCCCGGGCTACGTCCAAACCTCCTCTTTCCACGCTGCATATGATGTGCTTCCTTTTTTCCAAGGAGCAGCCATATTGGAAGAAAGACAGGGCTCCAAAAAACAATTTTTGCTGGTCCACTAGTCAAATCTCTGAGCCCACAGAGATGTTTCTCTGCCTACCGCATTTTCCTTGGCTCTTCCGGGCTCCATCCCTCTAAGCAAACATTCCCTCTGGATTTAGACTCCTTCTAACACTGAGTATAATGTAATGGAAAGAAGCATGGAAGACTGCATTTTAGTGGTTTTGCTCTTAACTTCTTCAGTGTTTAACACCCCAGACTTTCAGTTTTCTCATCTTTATTCAATCTTATCCATCATAAGGTGAAAATGGAGAATCAAATGGGTTAATGTACATGAAAGTATGTTAATAAATGTAAGAGTCAAACACATATTTATTGAGTCCCTGATATGTGCTCGGCATTGAGATAATGTTGCTAAGACACAGATTTTGATCTTGAAGAGTTTGTAATCTAGTCAAAGAGGTAAATAGAAAAGTAGGTAGTTTTAATGTAATGTGCAAGATTGGGTTGTGTTTATTTGTTTGTTATGCTTTTTTTCTTCTTGGCCATAGCAAACCAACCTATAACCTATTCCAAATCCTATACCCACTGCCACTAATTCTTCTTCCCTCTTTGGGCCTCAGATTTCTAATGTTCCAAATAAATGGGTGACTAGATAATTTGCTGACCAAACCGAGGAGATTCTGAAAGTGAGAGAGGTGCTATTAATAATTATGCCAGAGCAGCTGGTGTAAATGGGAGCTACCCCAGGCAATCAGCGACTATGGTCACACTACAAATGAGTGGGGACAGGCATTCGGGGGTATCCAAGGCCTGTTCAAGTTCTTACAATTTATGGCCTCACATTTATTTTTGCAAGTCTTTCTCCTAGTCCTAGTTAGCAAGTTTCCTCTTTGGCTGTCCTCGAGGGCGTGGCTGCTGGTCAGTAGTATGCAGTGAGCTGAACCCTGGCAATCCCTGGCAATCCTGGTTGCTGCCCTCACAGGTCAAATCCTTTGTGAGTCAAACTGTACCGTGTTCTTTGTGGTCATGTCACCTGTTGGAGCTTAGCTGCCTAGTGGGCCTGGGAAACTAAACGAAAATAAACTTTAAACACAAGCAGCAGAGGTCATGCTAGTGGGAGATGCTGAGCTCCTGAATTGTCTCTTCCCCCATCTCAGATGCTTTTTATATTAACCTCTGCTCCCAGAGCAATAAGCCCTGTGCTCACATGGATGGGCGAGTTTCCAGACAACATATATGTTTAATCATACTCACCCACTGTGAGCTTTGGCAAGCTTAAGATCAATACAAGGAAAGGATTAGTGAGCTGATTCTGTATATCTCTCTGCCTCCACCCTCCTTCCTCCCCACAATTTGATCCCCTTTCCACTTCCTCTCTCAACATTTCTATGGGCTTCAGATGAAATCTTAAAATAAAAGTTTCTCAGTCCTTCTTTTCCTATGCCGTCCAACAAAAGCACCCACAGTGGTAGGGAAACTGAGCCACAGATGAAACACAGAGGCGTTCTTGATTATCTTTTACACACAAGCGCGTACAATTTGTTGTACTACAAGTGCTACATGATTTGAGATTAGTGGTGGAGTCTTTCATATATTCAGGTTGTATGTTGCATATGTTCCCAGAATTAGACACTTTAACATAATCTTAAAACCAAGGTGATCTGGCTTGGCTAACCAAGACTCTTCCCAAACATATACACAGGATCCACAAGAGTATCTTTTGTCATAGAGAGATGTAGGCCCTTGGGATTTGCATGGCCCTGGAGTTTTCTTTTCTGGCACTCTTTCGAGGGTCATTACCTCTACGGAAAGCACTGAGGATGGCAGGAACAAACAGATCCTGGAGGAGAAGTCTCATCATCTAGGCAGGCATCACAGGACCTTGTCCTAATTGCTTTCATCATCGTCATAAATTGAGCCCTTTTGGTGGCTCAGGTTGGGGAGAAGAATTTGTGCAGAAGGACCCAGGTTGGGTATTCAGAGAGGTGACTGTGGAGTGGAAGGTTGAGCGAAAATGCAATTGATGAATTTACCCAACTCTTCCTAAACCTGAAGGAACTTAGAAAAGATCCACTGAGAGGAGAGCTACAACCCCAAGCACAAGGGCATACAGGGCTTTTTCCTTCTACTTCTGCACAACTGGCCTATGCTGTGCATCCTCCACCAGGACCTGGGGCAACCTTGCTAAACCCCAGTCTCAGGTGGCCACCTGCAAGCATGAGTATATTGCCTTAGAAATCACAAATCCTGGTTCAAACGGGGTTGCTACTGTAATCATATTCTCCACCCACTACTTCCTCAGGGAGCTGGGGTGATGAACACATGGTGATGGTGCAGGGAGCAAAATGGAAGTAGCAGTTAGTATGATGTGGCCTGCTGGGGACAAGGGCTGAGACTCCTTAGCTAATTCTTGCTGTTTTGTTCTGGAGCAAATTTTACGCTTATCCATGCTCCATGCTCTGTACCCTCTCTGTTGGCTCTCCAGGAGCCTGGCTGTCTTAATTTAGTAAGTAGGTCTTAAGATTGTTAATCCAAGGGCCTCAGATCCATATGGCATATTTAAAAGGAAAGCATGTCCGTTATCTCAAATTCTTTTTGCTTTATATTTTAAAATGTTATCTTGAAGATCAAAAGTGAAAGCTCTCCTCTCATACTGAGCCCAGCTGTCCTGTGGGGTCAAGGACAACTCTGCTCAGCTGTGCACAGCAATTTGCCACTTCCCTGTCCCCACCCTGCTTTCTCTTCAAGTACAGACAGGATGCTGTTGACTCACCACAACTAGGCGAGATGATTCAAGGGTTTCAGTATAACTTAGTGTGTGTTAAGTGAGGCTCTATTATGGCCCAGACTCTGTTTGTAAGTTTAGGGATAGTGTTAAGGTCAAGAAAGGGTGTTGGGCTCACAAGATGAAGAAAACACACTTTCAAGAATACACTTAATATTTTTCTGAGGGACATTTAAATAAGTGACATGTAAATAATTGGAAATAGCATGTAGACACCATGTAACAAGGTAAATTTAAATAAGAGGCGTATGGAAGCATTAGCAGCTCCCAGAGGAAGGAGCTGTTAATTCTGCCTGGGGTATCAGAGAGGACTTGTCGGGTATGTTAAAACTCAGATCGTTTAAACCGAGCTTTGAATATTAATCCAAACATGCATTCCACTGCCATTTACTGAATGCCTGGTAAGTGACAGACAATACGGATTTTGACAACAGTTCTTGCCACCAGGAACTCATGACCTACCTGGTGAGCCAGATAAATAAATGATTAGCATAGAATAAGAAAGATTTGTTTTGGATTGTTAATTATAATGATAGTCCCCACTTATTTTTTTAAGCATTACCATGTGCTAGGTATCATTCATTAACTAATTCTCAACTCATTATCTAATTATAAATCAAAATCACGCCATACACTAGTGTCCAATGTGAGTGGACATAAGAGGAAACTTGTCTAAGGTTGCCTCTTAATAGTGGAAGAACCAAAATTAGAACCTTTGAGTCCATGGCTGTTAGATTTCCAAGTCTATGCTCTTAAATATTAAGAAATAGTTGGGTGGAGGGAACAATGCAAAGTAAGGGAACAAAACATAGCAAAGACAGGGGGCTGGCCCTGTGGCATAGTGGTTAAGTTTGGCCTGCTCTTTTTCAGTGGCCCAGGGTCACAGGTTCAGATCCCAGGCATGGCCCTATGCCACTTATCAGCCATGCTGTGGGGGCGACCAACAGATAAAATAGACGAAGACTGGCATGGATGTTTGCTCAGGGCTAATCTTCCTCAAGCAAAAAAAAAAAAGAGGAAGATTGGCAATAGGTGTTAGCTCAGGTTGAATCTTCCTCAGCAAAAAAAAAAAGGAACAATGAGGAGAATGAAATTACACTACAGAGCAGGTAGGGCACTTCCTTGGTGGTTGAAACTCAGACTGCTCTGTGGGATTTTATGCAAAGCTGGACAGATAGGTTAGGGTTTGATTTTTGAGAACCTTGGATGTCATACTAAGAGGTCTAGTTTTTATTCTATAAACCACGGGTACCCGCAATAGAGATTTTAGATAGGATGTGATGTGAGAAAATCTGACTTCATGGAAGTGTCTCTGCCTAGCTAACGGGATGAGGATGGGCTTCCTGGATCCCCTGTACATATTTTGAAGTATGCGATGAAAGTTAGGACTTCAGGCTGTGGATTTGAAATTCTTTTCTTTTCTGAATAGATATTAACGGCCCACCTGGAATTGATCTTTACTCTTAGTAGCTGTGAATCCAGGTGTACAAAAAACAAGGTAACTTTATTTTTCTAGAATGCTACTTAATCCCTATATAACAGAAAATGTAGTCTTAATCAATGAGTTTTGGGGGCCGGCCCTGTGGCCAAGTAGTTAAGTTCACGCGCTCCCCTTCCGCAGGGTTTCACTGGTTCAGATCCTGGGCGCGGACATGGCACCGCTCGTCAGGCCACGCTGAGGCGGCATCCCACATGCCACAACTAGAGGACCCACAACTGAAATATACAACTATATACTGGGGGGATTTGGAGAGAAAAAAGCAGAAAAAAAAAAGATTGGCAACAGTTGTTAGCTCAGGTGCTAATCTTTAAAGAAAAAGAAAAGAAAAAATCAATAAGTTTTTACAGGCATTTTAGATTTAAACTCATTCAAATGGGAATTTACACCCTCTTTCTTTTTGGGTGGATCTAAATTCCGAGGGGCTTTTAAAACATGAAGGGATGAGGGGGGCTGGGAAGTGGGGAGGGGAATATCTGATCACCGGTCATTGGTATCTGTGCAGCTCTGCAATATTCTCCAGCCATTGGTCATATTTCACTATTCTCAATCCATCCAGCTTCTCATGGCCTCTTTTAACCTTTTGCTCTCCTGTCAAGAATGTTCTCAAATGTTTCCCACACCATTCTGGGCCATCCAAGACTGGGATGCCTTCCTTCGGTCTTCCTAGACCTTGCTGATTCTCCCAGGCCCCAGTCAGGAAGCAAACTCATCCTTTCACTCACTGACCCCTCCCAAGACTTGCACTCAATGCAAAAGGATGAGACAGCGCAGAGCCCACCAGCGCCGGCTCCCACTTCCTCTCTTCTCCTCCCACCCTGCTTACCTCCTGAGCTCGGAAGATCTAGACTTCCTCAGCAGTAGAAAAGTTTTTCAGGAAAGCTAGTTCTGCCTAATGATGTATTCTTCCAGATCTGTCTTGTCTTGGTATAACCTGGACCAAGCCTTTTGAGCTTAAAAACCATGAATTTGATGGATGATGTTCACCTCTCTGAATAAAAGAGACCCACGTGGTAAACAGAGAGTGCAGGTAAAAACACACCGGTTAGCACTTTACAACATTCTCCCCACACTGGTAGATCCACGGTATGAACTTTAGCACCTTGGAGAAACCACTCTGAGTTGACTTTTTATCCAGAGAAATTTGGTCTCAGTAGCCAAGCATTTTTGAAGATGGTAAATTCACAAATTCTACTTTCTTATTTTCTTTGATTCCCCAACAAGGGTCTCATCTATGATAAAAGATTTTTTTTTTAACAGCAACTGGTATATCCTTGAAGGTATAATTAGCTACCATAGTAACTATAAATTATAATCTTTCTTTGACTTTCCAGACAACCTAAATAAGATGCCATCACTTTCCCCCTACAATTAATACTCCCTGAAGAAATATCTAAGTGTCATGATCTATTGCTAAATTTGGAGCAGGGAGGCAAAAATTTGGTCGTTTCCACCAACAGTTGCAGGGGTAGCAAATTCACTGAATTCAGCAAATACACGGACATACAACTTAGGTTAGCAAAACGAATTGACTAGAAGCTTGTGAAACGGCAAGTTATGTAGCAGTTGAAAAAGTCTTATTTATACTTTGATTGCCAAAAATAAGGAGAATAGAAGGGAGTATGATTATTGTTGTTATCCCTCATTTAACTGAAGCAGTGAATTATGGGCCTAAAATTTATCCAGTATCACTCTTTAGAGCATTTATTGCCAACTTGCAGTGGAGCATTGTAGAAATTAAGCTACACTCCTATCCTTATAGTTGTGAGGGGGCAGGGGAATAAATTCACGTCTGACTATCTGGAAGTGTTTTCCAGGCTCTATGGTAAGCATTCTGCAATGTTCTTCTCATTCAATCATAATAATAACCTTAGAAGCAGATCCCATCATTGCTATTTTATAGATGCAGAAACCCAGCTTCAAAAAGATGCAGAAAATTGTCCAGGGTCAACCCTACTAGTTTAAGACACACTCCACGGTTCAACTCTGTATCTGACTACAGTAAGACAAAATTTTCCTCATTTTCTTTTCCTGAGCCGAACTCTGCACAATGAATGATAGCATTACTTAGACTCATTGAGGCACGGCTGCATCCTAAAGATTGGTGAGTCTCCCCTCCCAGAATAGCTGGGTCACTCCCAGACCAAGTTTACTTAGCTATCAGGGAAAGGGGAGACCCTGGCTGTCCCCTCATTTCCATTTGTTTTCCCCACCCCCTATCTCTATGATTTTCTTTTATTTCTAAGGTGAAGGAAATGAAAAAAATTGAGCACACACTATGTTCCAAATGCTTACAACAATTTCACAAGCTATCTGTTATTATTCTCCACCTTATAGCTTGAAAAGCTAGAGCTGAGAGAGGTTTAAAACACATATCCAACACTAAAAAATTGCATCTATTTAACTATGTCTAAAAACAAAGCAAAAAAATATATGCAAGTTCACACTGTTAAAATGTAGAGCAGGGAGCCAAACTCAGATTTGTCTCCCTTCAAAAAACCTCTTCTCTTTATACTATTTATTTATGTAACAAATACTTATTGAGACCCTGACTATATGCTGGAGCTGGGTATAAATTAGTCAGTAAAATAGACATATTCTTGCCCTTACAGAACTTACTATATAGTAGAGAAGACAGATAACAAATAAACAAGTATTACAATATATACTATTATGAGAAAGCATGGCTGGGGAGTCTTCTTAGATCTTAAATATATTAAGTATAACATATGATATATTATATTTATATTAATTCAAAGGAGAAACTAGGAGAAGTGGATGGTCTGAGAGATCCTCTCTGGCGAAAAGGCAGTTAAATTGAGGACTGGGGAGTGCAGGAACCAGCCAGGGACAGAGGTGTGGAAGGTATTCGGGGCAGAGAAGAGAGTGAGTATGTGAAGGATTTATTCAGCTGGAGAGGAGTCTCTTTGGGGAAGAAGGTGATGGAACAAGTTACAGATATAGGCAGCGGCGAGTCATACAGTGAATCGGGGTCATGTTAATGAATTTGGTTTTCATTCTAGAGTCAGTGAAGAGCCAGGGAAGACATGGGATCTGATGTTTTTCTTTTTTTTTTGAAATAGTTTAGTCTGGCTGCTCCAAGGTGACAGTATTTAAAGGAAACGTACAGTGATCATGAGTTATCCCGGCAAGTCATGATGGTGGCTTATTCCAGCAAGGGGATAATGCTGTGTGTGTCTGTGTCTGTGTGTGTGTGTGTGATGGGTATATACAATGTATGTATGTATATAAATATCCTACATAAGATATAGGCTTATAATAAATATGCTAAATAGTATAGTAAATATATAGTAAATAGATATGGAGGAGGAAGAGCCAGGACTTGCACGGTCTGGCCTAGAGTCAAGGGAGGAATCGGACTAGTTTGCAGGTTTCTGGTGTGAACAGTGGGTATATGGTGGTGCCATTACTGCGACTTTGAAGACTGGGCAGACAGGCATACTTGGGGAGAAAACTGAGAGTTTGCTTTTGGACATGCAAGATTTGAAACATTAAGTAGACAGCTGGTTGTATGAATTTGGAGCTCAAAAGAGAAATTAATGGAAATATAAATAATGGAAATCTAAACTCCTGAGTCATCAGCTTGTAGATGTTATTTAGAATAAAGAGAATGGATGAGTTTACTTAAAGAGAATTTAGAAAGACAGAGAAGATAGCCTAAAACTTAGCCATGAGGTATTTCTATATTTAAGTTAGATTAGAAGAGAAAGATCCTTGAAAAGAGACAGAGAAGGAAAGCACAATGAGGAAAGAGGCAAACCGCAAGAATATTAAGTGCTGCTGAGGGATCTAGAACTCTCTGCACTGATGGAAATGGTCTACATCTGCACTGTCCAGTATGGATCTGATTTTCATATTGAAATACTGCTTCATATTGAACAATGTAGGTCTAAAAGGAAACAACTGAAAATTGGCCACTGAATTTGGCAACAGGTTGTTGTTATCATTGACCAGGGACATTACTATTGCCACTGACCAGGGACATGGTTAATGGAGGTGGAAGCCAGCCTAGTGTAGCAGAGAAAGCAAAGAAATGAAAACAGAAGTTTTGGATGATGCTTTTGAAATATTGACTCTGAAGGGGAGAAGAAAAATGGGATAAGAGTGACAGGAATATGAGAGTTCAAGAGAAGGGTGTTTTATTTGCAGGAATGGAAAATTCCATTCATTTGTCTATTCATCAGATATTTATTGAGCACCATGAAGTTTCAGCATCGTTCCACACCCTGGAGATTCAGCTGTGAACTAGACAAGCAAGATCTCTACTCTCATGAGATTTACAGTCTATTGGGTGAGAAGACATAATAAACAACAAATAATAAATAAATTAACTAAATAATAATTATATAGAGTGATAAGTACTATGAAGTAATAGGAGCAGGAGTGACTGCAAAGGGAGTGAGGGCTATTTAAATAGGAGGGTCATACAGGGCCTTTCCAGGGAGGTTAAATGAGCTGAGACCTGAGTTAAGAGAAGAAGCTAGCCCTAGGAAATACACCAGAGCAAGACTGGATGCTGCTGGGGATGACCCAAAAAGGAGGTAAAGATGATAATGGAGGAGAGAGAGGGATGAGCAAAGGCACAAAGTTGAGGAGGTAAGGAAAGATACGGAAGGATTAGCCCTAGATAGGAGGAAGGATATTTCCTCAGAGGTGAGCTCAGTGCCTTGGATGACATGAGGAGACTGAAGAATTAGTGTTGGTAAGGACTTGAGAAGGCAAGCTGAAAGCATGGGAGGTGATGACCAAATATGAGATGCTTAGTCATGATTAGGAGGTGGCGTATTCTTGGTAACGACAAGCCTGGAGCATGACATCAGAGGGAGAAGTTGAGGAAGAGTGTTTGGGGTTTAGGGGTAATGGTCACAGCTGAGGATAAGGAACAGAGAGGCGGGGTCATTGGATGGATCATTCGCGTGGATGTTGAAATTAGCAAGAATGATGACTAAAATTGAATGAAGAGGAGGAACATGAACCAGAGCTATTTTTTTACAATATATGAGAAATTACCAGATAAATGCTAGGAACAAGGAGAGTAAATGCACAGGGAGTAAGCCTCAAATAAACAAAGTTTTGCAAGAGAAAGTAGGAGTACAGTTTAAAAGTTGGAATGGGGAGCAGGGAGGATATTGACCTTACCTCTCGATCCTAAGATATCTAGGAGTCGAAAAAAATCAGTGTCTGCTTGGGAGGACTTTGGACAGACTCTGCTGGTTCTTTAGTTAATAGACATTCCCCTACTCTTCCTTTTTGCTTAACAGTCCCAATCATGTATTTAGTACCAAGGGATTAATAACGATGGGTCTAAGATGACAAAGTCAATACCATTCTCCTTTGCCAATACTTTCTTGCATAATCTTCTTTGTACCTAAGAGTGGTTATGATGTAGTTATAGTTATGGTCAAGGGACATTCATTCAACAAAATGTATTTTTGAGCACCTGTATGTATATCAGCATGGTTCTAGGTGCTGAGGATACAAAACACACAAAAGCTATGCTCTTACGCAGCTTACCTTCCAATGAGAGGAGGCAGGCAAGAAACAAATAAACATATATTTCAAATGAAATTAAGTAATGAAAACAAAAGACATGGAGGAGGACTGAGTGGATCGGAAGTCACTCTATTAGAAAGTTTGGTCAGGTGTAAGTGGAAATCAGGAGGTTTCTGGAGAAGTTTTTGTTGTCTTATCCAAAGAATGATTGTGAGAGGTGAGTTCACTGTCATCTCTCCTTTCTCCTTATTTTTGCTCTGGATGTGTATATGATACCCAGGGCTATAGCAGCCATTGTGTGACTATGGGGCAATAAACATGAGGACAAAATGTCAATATGCTAAGGTTAGCAGAGTGAAAACGTCTGAGCATCATTGAGATGTTGCCCCAAACGTAAAAACAACTTTCTCTAGACTTCTTGCTCTGTGAGATAATTAAGTGTCTTTGTTGTATAAGCCACTGTGAGTCATTCTCCTATTTGCAGCTGAACTATTATAGAAGTACATGGGAAGCAATGTCATCTGGAGAGAACAAAGTTTCAGCTAAGACAAAGGGCTGAGTAAACGCTTAAAGGATAAGTTGAGGATTTTGGAAATTAGTGATCATAGATCAGGAGCTTAAGGAAGCATAACGTAGGATTTGAAAAGGATGAGAAGGTAAGCACTGATTTAGTGTATGGGTTATATATTGCATGTAACAAAGTACTCCAAAATGTAATGGCTGAAATACTAAACATTTATTGTCTCAGAATGTCTGTGGTCCAGGAATTCAGGAGTGGCTTACATGGCTGGTTCTGGCTCAGGGCTTCTCACGTGACTGTCTTCAAGATGTTATCTGGGGCTTCAGTCATCTGAAGGCTTGACTGGGGCTGAAGGAGCTGCTTCCAAGATGACTCATTCACTTGACTGTTGGCAGAAGGCTTCAGTCCTCACCCTGTGTGCCTTTCAATAGAGCTGCTTGCATATCCTCATGTGGCAGCTGGCTTCCTCCCAAAGCAATCCACCAAGGGACCAAGATGAAAACTTTTTTGACTCTTATAATCTAATTGTAAGTCACTCTCCATCATTTTTGCAATGCCTTATTGGTTATACAGTTATAGAGTCAGCTCTATTCACCGTGGGAGGGGACTACACAAAGACATGAATCACCAGGTAGTTGTCTTGGGGACTATCTACCAGATTCAAATGCTGCGATTTACAGAGAAGATGAGGATGAAATTTTAGATGATCACAGATAATGGTGAATGAGGCAAATTAGGATGTGAGGTATGGTGGGATTGGTCCTAATAATCTCTTAGAGGAGACTGGTAATCAGTTGTAGTGCTGCTGTCTTGAATATGTCATTGGATGAAGTCTTTCAGGCAAGTGTTTCTTTATGAGTTTCCCAGTAATGAGACCTCAAGGATTAGCGGCTGCTTCCCAGGGCGTCACTGGGTAGTATGGCTGAGTGAGGAGTTTGAAGGCGAAAACATAGAGGAGGAGCAGACTGAAACTTCAGTTCCATTCTAATTGTAGCTGCACCAACTTCTCTCCCAACTGGAAACTGGAGAGCCATTACTGACCTTAGTTCTTCCAGCAAACACCCCACCCTATCTTCCTTTAATTCCATTCTAAAAACCTATTTTTAAACTCTTATTTCTTTCTTGGCACAACCAGTGTGTTATTCTTCACCACAAAGGCTCTCTCTACTCAGTAATTTAAAGCAGTTTATGTCAGAATGACATTAATTATGTCAGGATCCATTGAAACCCCTTATGAAAGATATTATTTTGTTGTTGTTGTTAAGAATGAAATGCAAAGAAACTATTCTTTTTACAGTGAACACGAGATCCCACTGGATTGAGGAATTCAATAAATAAAGACAGTTAGGGGGGATTAAGGACAAGTCAACTTTTCAAAAGGACGAAGTATATAGTTTCCAAAACACCCATTTCTGGGTATAGGCTGAAGACCAATATCTTTTGCTTGTAACTTGTTTTAGCAAAATTCCAGCATTTAATTATTAGTTTGGTGAATGACCACACCAGACTATTTAGTGTAACATGACAGGCCCTGAAGGGAGTAGTCAGTAATTTGAAACACTAACCATGTGTTTTGTCTAAAAAATTAATACCTGTAGCATGATTGGAGTGGCATGGTTCCACCAATCAAAATGTAGAAAAAAATCCATGGTATTAATAAAGGCAGCTACTGTTCTGGCTTATGGCAAACATAATAGATGCTATTTATTAACTATTTACTATGTGTTATTGCTATAGCTGCGTTATCTCACTTCATCTTCTTGACCACTGTATGAGCTAGGAATAAAAGGAGCTCAGATTTATTGAACACACACCATGTTCCACAAATTTTCACATGCATTATTTACTTTACTCAATCTTCATAATATGATAATATTATTGTTCTTGTGTTAAAGATGGAAAAAATCAATGGTTAGAAGTTTAACTAATATTGACAGTAAAGGAAGGAGGCAAGATTTGAACTGATGCTTGTCTAACTCTGGTGCTCATATGCTTAACAGCTATACTACTTTAAAAAGATAGTTAAACTTGACTCGTTCTGACTGAACTTGAGGAGCCAGAAGATTATGGACTGGATATGGATAAAGTCTTAATTTTGAAAAAATTTCATTCCATTTCATTATTTTTAATTATAAGCAGCACCTCCTGTTGGACTAGTCAATAGAGATCCTTGAGGATTTACTGATTAACAAAATGGATTTGTAATTGTACAGACAGATTTAAAGATCTTGCAGAGAACTTATTAGAAATATAGCAGTGGCTACCATTTATTATAGACATGACCACAAATACCAAGTGAAGCCCTGAAACATAGACACTAAGATTTTAGACTCTGCCATGTTGCCTGCTCAACAGTTCATCACGACCTTCCTCATTTTTAACAACTGTAGTTGAACTATCCATCCTTGTCCTGTGGTTTTATGCTGCTGGTGAAGTGAGCCCAAGCCCCAGGCCGAGGGGTGAATCATGGTGAAACTAAACAGTTATAGTGATGCAACACCCTTCACCGGTGATTGGCTGGGCATGGGCATGTAGCACAATTCTAGCCAACGAGGCATGGAGAACAGGCTGCATGAGGTCTTCTGGGAAAGATTTTCTTCTTTGTTGGCCTAGAGACACATAGGAAGAACATATCCTCTTCCTTTGCTGGTCATTGTCATGCCTGTGTGTGATGCCTAGAACTGTGTTAGCCCTCTTATAACAATGAGGGGAGTTGGACAAGCACCAAAGATGACAGAGAGAAAATAGGGCGGAAAACCTGGGGTCATGATGTTGTCGATTTAATAACTCACTGACCCCACTTGCCCTACCTCAGAACTTCTTGCAATGTGAGATAATACATTTTCTGTGTCAACTCAAGTAAATCAAGGTCTTTTACAACTTGCAGCTCAAAGCTTCCTAACTGATAGATTTAGTATCCCTATTATGCTGGGAAGGAAAATGGAGCTCAAGAAAACTGAGTACTTGCTTAAGTTCACATCCAATAAATGATGGAGCAGGATTTATAGTTAAGTCTGCATGATCCCAGAGCCTGTGCTTCACTGTAACACACCAGCTATCATCCTTCCTTCTGTAGACTCTATCTGTGTTGCAAAACCTCTTTCTCACTGGGATAGTTGAGGGCAATCAGAAGAAATGTTTTCCTGCATGCTGAATGTCTCCATCTGCATAACGCTGAGGTTAAAATGCCTTGAGTAAAATGCAATTGCTTATAGAATAAACTCAAGACTCCTTAACAATGCCTACAAAGCCCTATCAATCTGACCTCTGCCTTCCCCTCCAGCTTCTTCTTTTGCTACTCAAACAGCCTCATGATAGAGGACTCCCTTTTTCACTTCCTCTAAGTGCAATCTCCTTCCAGCCTCAGAGCATTTGCAAATTCTGTTCCCTCTGCTTTGACGACTCTTACTCCCCCTCCTTACTGGGGTATCTCCTTCTCATCCTTCAGGTCATAACTTGACATTGCTTCCTGTCCTCTTTGAAGTCTTCCAATTCTCCTTTAAAGTACTTATCAGAGTGGTACTTCCTTATAACTCCATAGTCATTTGTCTCAAGCCTGTCTTCCCCACTAAGCTGCAGGCTCTAGAATAACGGGGTCTCTGTCAATCTTGTTTACCCCTATATCTCTGGCGTTTAGCCTAGGAGATTGAATTTATAACCAGCTCCGTGAACATTTGTTGAACGAGTAAACGGACGATGAATAAAGAAAACTCTCCAGTGTCTGTTTGTATATTGATCATGGGAAGGTAGGAGAAGCACATACATGTGCATGTCTTCCACACTCTACATCCGGCCTATTCTTATAGTACGCTCTGCTGTGACTCTATTCCAAACTACCATAATATTTTCCTTCAATTCCTACAATGCCCACCTCACTAAGCGCCTTGCTTTCAGTCTTACCATCCACACTTACACCCCTCAATATGCACAACAGTCCATTCTCCACACGACAGCCACAGGGATATTTCTAAACTGTAACCACATCATGTCACTTGCTCACTCTTCAGCTTCCATTTGCAGTCAGAATAAGATCCACTGTCCTTCAAGGCCCTCCACAATTTGGCTCTGCCTACCTCTCCCAACAGCCTCTCCTCGGCTCTACCATGTTTCAACCACTCTGGCCTCTTTCTGCTCCTCAGACACACCCAGATCACACCCATAAGTCCCTTTGCTCCTGGTGTGTCCTCTGCCCCAGACCTTTGCATGGCTGCTTAATCATCAGTAGGGGCCATCACCCAGACTCCATAACTAAAATATCCCAGATAACTCTAAATCACCCAGATAACTAAAGTATCCCTCACACCTTACAATCTCTGTCCCATTATCCTGTTTTATTTTCTTCATATCCCCCATCGTTGTCTGAAAATAGGTCTTTATTTGTTGGTTTATGTGTTTATTGTCTGTCTTTACCACTGAAATATAAGACCCTTGAGGGCATAAATCTTATAAGTCTTGCTATCTATGTGTTTTAAACATTGTAACAGTGCTTAGCAAACAGAAGGAAGTAAATAAATATTTGACAAACGAACAGATGAATGAATGAACTCAGAGAGGTGAGTTATTGCACAATCAGATGCAGATTTGATAAATATTTATTGTGCCATTCAGCAAAACACCATGTCAGGCATGGAAGTTGAAAATATGATTATGATCCAATTCTTCCCCTAATGATCCCAAATAGTGTACTAAGGACAGATCTATAGACAAATATATTCAATATGGTATGAGTTCTGCAGTAGATGCATATATAAGATACAATTGGGGCCCAAAGATGGCTGTGATCATGTCTTCTTGGAAGAATCAGGAGAGGCTTCCCAAGGAAGTCTTGAGGGATGAGTAGGTGTTTTCCAAATGACTTTTGGGTTGGTCTTAGCATTTCAGGCAAAGATAAAAGAGTGTCCAAATAAGTGGAGTCATAAAACACTTGTATGTTGGTTGATGTGTTGGGGAAACTGATGGGTTTTTTTGTAGGAGGATCATAGGGTATACGAATGAGGAGAAATATAAGGCTGAGCTGGAGACTAGACAAAGCAAGAGTCTACTCAGCACTCCTTTCTCCTTCTACAAATAGGACCCTTTCCCACTGGGAACACTCTCCACTCCATGTGGCCCTTGTGTAGCCTCTGTCTATTGTAGGACACGGGCTTCCTGGCTCTAGTGGAGAGGTTATGATGTGTTTTTGACCATCTTATTTCACCAAACCCCTGCATACAGTGATTCGCCAAGGAACAATTAGGGTCCTTCCCTGATATTTTATATGCAGATACCAAGAGAAAGTAGCTTCCTTCTTTCACTAGGATCTTTAAGCCAGAAGAGTTGGTGGCTATACCCTTCTGCCCCAATCTGTCCCACTCGCCCCTCCAACAAAGAAGGAAAAGAATGCAAGTGACAAAGAGAAACAGAACAGAGACAGAGAAAAAGAGAGAGAGAGAGAAGAGAGCTCTAGACGTAGAAAGATCCATATATAGAGACAATATTTGGGTTCCTGGAGTCCTTGGAGACAGCTCCATCCCCTAGACAGCCTAGTTATTATATGAATCAGTAGATTTCTTTTTGTTTTCACCAGCTTGGGATGGATTTCTGGAAATTGCAGCTAAAGGAGTATTAGAAAGCACATTCTGGTGTTTAGATTAATAAAAACTACAGGAAGAAAAAATAATATACTCACTCTTGGACGTGATAAATTTCAGATGCTGATAGGAACACCTAAGCACAGATGTCCAAGGGATAGTTAAGCATAGGGGCTTGGTAGCCAGGAGAGAGGAACTGCCTAGCAATATAAATTTAGAGTGAGTCAGGATAAAGTTGATTGTTGCAGCTGTGGGCCTAGATAAAATAATTCATGGAACGCATGGAGAGTAGGAGAAAATAGAAACCACAGAAAGAACCCTGAGGACTCTCTCTTGAAGGAACATGGGTGAATGAAGAGGAGACCTTTAAGGCTACTGAAACAATGTCTGAGAGGGAGGAGAATCAGGAAAGAGTAGACTTCTAGAAGCCAGAGGTATAAATAACTTCAAAAAGGATGGTGTGGCTAAGAATTCTAAATGATGCAGAAGTGGGGTAGGATAAGGTCTGTATTCATTAGCATAGGGTAGGTAACCCTACAATAACAAATTAATCCCCAAACTCCAATAGCTTAAGACAACAAAGCTTTACTTCTTGTATGTTACGTGGCCTTTTTTGGTTGATGCTACATGTAATTATTCAAGGACCTGGGGTGACTGAGGCTCCCCACATCTTGTAACTGCAGGATATGGCATTTGCAGCATCCCTGGTCACTGGGATGGAAGAAGAGAGAGACCGGAGACCACACATAAGTTTTTCACTGTCTCAATTGAAAGAGACACAAAATGATTTGGCACACGTTCCATTGGCCAGAACTAGTCATATGATCCTGTCTACTTAGAAGGAAGCTGAGAAAGTTCAGGGATATAATGGAATATTGGATTTGGTGAGCATTATTATCTCTGCCACAAGGACAAAGAGGTAACTTTTGAGTTTATCTATCAGCAGGCCATTGGCGATTTTAAAAAGAACAGATTCGCTGGAGCAATGAAGCTAAAAACCAGCTTGGAATTAGCAAAGGAATGGAAGGTGACAAAGTTAGATGCCTTATAGGCTTCAACATACTTTACCCATTTAATCTTGGTACAACCCTGAGAGCCAGATATTCCTGTTGTAATCTTACCAAGGAGGAAATCAAGGCATAGGCAAGGCCACTTAGTAATTCAACCATTCGTTATTGAGTGTTTGCTAAATGTGAGAACTGAGGATTCAGTACCAGCAAAACAAAATCACATCCCTGCCCTCATGGAGCTTACAGCCTTATAATTATACAACTAAATATGAAATCATAGCTCTGGAGCATGCTGCAAATGAAAGTCCAAGATGCTGTATAAGAGAGCCTATGACAAGTCTGCCATGGGTGGTGAACACTTCCACAGGAGGTGAGGAATAAGAGTTCAGTAGGCAGAATTGGGGTTTGGGAAGTGAGAGTGGCAGGTCTGTTCCCCAGACAGAGGAAAGAGCACATGCAGGCATCATGGCGTGCAAGAAGAGTTTGAAGTTCTGAAAGGCTAGTGTGGCTGGATCATAAGGAGCCAGGGGAAAGAAGCATGGTGTAGGAATTAAGAAGTGACATGGGATGGACTGTCCCTATTCCTGTGGGCCAAGTTGAAGAAAGTAAAGCCATTTTATACATCAGCCGAAGTCTGTGGGCTTGCCTGTCCCTCCAGAAAGAGTGCTTTGGCCCGAATAGTCAGCCAAAGTCACAGAGATGCTAAGACTCAATGCAAATCTGGCCTACTCCACGCCAGCCCCCCTTCACTCAACTCCAAATGCCTCTACATAAAATAGCACCACGTTCAGCTGGAGATGCAGCAGGCTATTGTTAGGCAAGTTCTGAGTTGAAGGAACCAGGACAGGTGTCCTTATCACTCAGTATCCCTCCCACAGGAAATCTCACAGCGAATTCACAAATAGATGGCCCCATTTGCTGTGCGATGCGGCGCACTTTCGCCCCTCCCTCTCCTCTCCTGAAGGCAAGGAGTGACAGGGCTTTTTGTAAGTAATTTTAGCAGGTTTCAAGGCTTTCTTATGTTTGTTCTCCAGCTCTCCCCCGAATTGAAGAGCAGTGTCCAGCTGATTTTCCAAGGGCTGCATGTGGGGGAGTTGGCTCCCTTCATCCGCAGCTCCCAAGGGAACCAGGCTGAGCTGCTCAACATCTTGCCGACCGATTTCTCTTGGTTTTTTGTGAGTTAAAATCAGTCTGATAAAACTAGACAGAAGCATTGAGGGGGTGGTACGGGAGAGGAGGTGGTTTTGCTGTTGAGATATTTTTGTTTATATGAGCTTTTACAATAAACATCATCCTTGTCCTCTTCGTCTCTCTCACGTATGCTTTGTTTTTAAAAATTGCCAGTTCTGAACAATTGTCCTTCGGAGTTCTGAGGCAACTTTGGCACCCTCCCCCCGCCTCCTCCGAAATGTTCTGCTGGTTTTCTGCTCTAGCTTCTCCCTCATACCCATGAATTCAAACATCATTCCAATAAGAATTTTACAGAGATCATTTTTCTTTAGCAGGAAAACTTCTGAGAAACAACTTTGACTGGCATCCACACAGCCTCCAAGAAAATAAATTTTAAAAGGGGGTAACAACGAAACCTGCCATTTCATTGTTTTTACCAAGTTTTATTTCCACCTGACGTTAACTGAGTACCTAGTGTATAAGCCCGGAAGATTTTGGAGTTTTAGTGAATGAATGAGACTTGGGTCCCAGTCCTCAGGTTGCTGGCAGCCGATCTGAGTGCACTGATGGGCAATCGAGGATCAGAAACGATGCATTTCTTCCTCTGCCTTGTCCCACTCAGAGGAGAGAGCTGTCTCTTGCAGCCCTCATGAGCATCTTGATGTTTCATAAACTCTGCGCCCAAGGCTGCAGCAGCCTCCTGTTGTGTAAGCACCATAGACAGGCGATGAGCACACTTCAGATAAGGGTCAGGAAGGCTCCCAGTGTGAAGCCAGGTAGAACCACCGAGCCAGAACAGTCATGCTGAGTCACTGCCTGTCCCTGAGCTTTCTTTCCCTCCAGCAGGAGAGCCAGGCGGAGGAGCCCAGGAGCCACTTGGAAGGCCAGCCTTTCCCAGTTGTCTCTGAGGTGACTAGGGAAAGGGAAGGGACAGAGAGCGCGAGCCTCCTGTCACCAGATTATTTATAGTCTCTTCCCTCCTGCCGGCCCTGGCCAGGCACTCTGCCGCATCGGTGGGGCTTGCTGAACTGAGAGAGGATGAGACAGGGCGAAGTGGTGCTTCAGGAAGGAACTGCCTTCTGATCTGCCCACCCGGAGACAAGGAGCTCCAAACAGCCCAGACTTCACGAAGGCCCTGGCTGGAGGCTGTCAGAGAACTCTCTGATGTGTTCCCACTCCCGTGCTTCTCAGGGGAAAGAGGAACAGAACCTCTTTCAAACAGGTCCTCTGCCAAATTTTTCTCCCGGCGCCTCTGATCCCCATCATCTGAGGGCCCTTCTCGCTGCTCTGTGTGTACTTCTGTTTGTAACTCATTATTACTATTACTAAAAAAGAAGGAATGGAATATAATGAACAGATTGAATGTCCAGTGTGCATGCTCTCCACCCCAACCCCAGAGCTTTAATCTAGCTGCCCTGAGGGATCAGATCACAACTGAGCCATCTTGTGTGGCCTGCGATAGGCACCAGAGAGACCTAGAGGAACAGATGTCCAGTCTCCTCTCTCTTCCTTTCCTTCTCTCATACACACAACATGGGTTCAAATGAGACAAAGCCACTGTCACCCTGACTGTATTTGCCACCCTGCCTTAGATTCCAGCACCCAATCCCCCTCAGCAGCTTCCCTCACTCCTGCTCTCAGCAGCCTCTGCCCCTAACCGGCTGCCCCATCTTCCTCCTCCAGCCTCACCTAGCCCCAGGAACTTGACTCTGTCTGTCTTTCTAAGCCAGATGGGTGCTTCGCCCTAAGACAGCCTTTGTTTCTACCTAGTGTCAGAACTTCTCACCCCGGAGGTCCACACAGGACCGGCCTGGGACCAGGGGGATTGCCCAGACTGCAGCAGCAGGGGGTCGAATAGTAAGATATAGGAGGCCTGCCTTCAGGAGGGCCACAGCCTGGTCAGAAAGCAGCAGCTAAGGGATTTTAATAAATGCAATAAAGAAGGCCACTGGAGGGGGTGGTGGAAGCAGCGTTTCCCAAAGTGTGGTCCTTGTGCCACCTGGGTCAAAATCACCAGAGGTACTGGTTCTGAGATGTGCTCCTCTTTCTGGCTTCACGCTGGGAGGCATCCCAACCCTTACCTGAAACGTGCTCATCGCCTGTTTATGGTGCTTACACAACAGGAGGCTGCTGCAGCCTTGGGCGCAGAGTTTATGAAACATCAAGACGCTCATGAGGGCTCCAAGAGACAACTCTCTCCTCTGAGTGGGACGAGGCAGAGGAAGAAATGCATCCTTTGTGGTCCTTGATTGCCCACCAGTGCACTCAGATCGGCTGCCAGCATACCTCTACCAGAGGTATGTTCCTGGGCCACACTCCCAAAGTAAGGAGTCAGTGTCTACATTTTTAACAACCTCCTGATGTAAATTTCATGACATTGAAATGCAAAGACCACATAAACATTTTGAAAATATTAGCTACCAACAGTACTATTATTGAAAGGTGAGACCTGTTTCCCTGTGGTATAGCAGCTGTACATAAAGACCCTTCTTTGATCAGTTAAGACAGAACTCTGAGTCTCTGGGAAAATGACTTCACTGTTCTGGCTTCGACGTTCTCCCCTCTGTTTTGAGATGGTTGGTTTAGCTGGTCCCCATCTCCTTTCCAGCTCGATTTCCCTCTGAGTCTAGGATTCTGTCAGAATGGAGTTGTCTCTAAGCTTAATGTTGGGAAAGGGACCACTTCAGTCCTGAAGAGTCAAAGAGAGAGAGAGAAGATAAAGACAGAACCATGACAATGATGAAGATAAAGACGGAACCGTTAATGTGGGGATTACAAGGAGGGGTTTGGAGACAGTAAGAGAATCCAGCTTTGTAACTTCAGACAACTTCATATAAATACTCATTAAATAAATACCTTTCTGCACCTTAACTTTGCCTTTTGAAAAAGAGGGCAAATGAAGGCTGTTGCAAGACGTTTGCAAACATCCGTACAGGCCCAGTGTACTGCAGGTCTTCAAAGAATGGTGAATATTGTTATTATCATCTCATAGTATATTATTCAGGATTAATAAAAATCATTGTGCGCAAGATCCCTGGTATGAGATATGGCACAAAATAGATGCCCAGAAAATGGTAGTTCCTTTTTTCTGTATACTAGAAACACATCATATTGAATGGTTTCACTCATTCATTCATTCAACAAATATTTATTGAGCTCCTGGTCTATAGAAGGTAGAGCATTAATATAGGGATACAGTGGTGACTGAGATGGCTGAGGTCTAGGGGGAGCTAGAGGTAAGTGAAGGGGTTATTATCATACTGTGTAACTGATGCTGAGCCATAGGCAAAGTGAGGTATTGTAGACAGATGAGGTACCAGAGTGTACTAGACTAGCAAAGAACGACAGGTGCAAAGACTCAAAGGAAAGAAGGAGCATGGCACAGCCACAGAGATAAGGAAGGTTAGAAAAATAGGAGGGGGCCAGTTCACAAAAGGCTGGGTACGTCATGCTGTTTACAGCTTCCCTTGTCCTAAGGGTGTAGGGAACCAGTGGGGTGCTTTAGAAAATTTCCTCTGACAGCTATGTGGAGAAGGAACTGGGAGTAAAACCAGAGTCCCGGACTCTCGGCAGGAGGCTGATGCAGTGATCCTGGTAAAGATGATGGTGGCTGTGGGCATTGATGAAAGCAGACAGATTCCAGGCATGCTTAAGACGTAGAACCTATAGAACCCATGATTGATTGGATTTGGGGGCAGGGAAGCAGTATTTTAGGATGAAATTGTTTCTTGATAACAGAGTGAAGCCTCCACATTTTCTCATTAACTATAGGTTAAGTCTGACCTGTATTGAAAAATGCAGATTGTGTATTTAACAGGTTTATTTTAACAACTCAATCATTTTGTTAGCTCAGGTTCTTTGTAATTAGACCATAGTTTCCCAAATTTCAGTGAAATTATATTGAGTGCAAATTTTTATTTTGGAGTTTTGGAGCTTGGATTTTCCATTAATTCCAGATCAAACTTCTACTTAGACCATCTTCAGATGCAGTGATGAACTTTAACCACTTGATGGCCACATTTCAAAGTCCTTTATCTTATTTCCTCACCTCTGGCAATTTTCTATCTATTCTAATCAATTGCATCTGGGAATGACTAAATCTGCCATTTTCTGCTTTAGTAGAATGTCCATTCTTTCATTTTCAAGAAATGAGTCTGAAACTTTACTGGACCCATAGTAGGTGTTCACTAAAAATACTTAAACAAATGACCAAATGACTGGATATCAATGAAAACCTAGTTTCCAAATGCTTGGGACCGTTTGAATCTTCATTATGTTTCATACCTTTGAAATTTAGACAACCACTGTTTCATACTAAGCAAGGAAGTATTATTTAAAAAAATAGTTTGGGTACATAAATAGCAAAATAGCCATTATAACTATATTAACAGAACTCTTGATAAAAGAAGAAAATCTTTCTTTTCATTCCTTGTCCATATGCGACTCTAATTCTAAAGCTTGCCTAATTGTTTTCATTAGGTATATGCATTGTGCCTTTTGTTCACTTAACATTTAACATAAGCATTCTATGTTTGGCAATATAGTTTCTACCATGTTAACTCTTATTACCTGTATAACAGTAGATTGAGGAGGTAAGCCAGAGGGTTCTTGGTCGTGTCTTTACCGTCATACATTAAACCATTTCTGGACCTCATGGTAATAAATAATGCTGAAAGTAATATTTCCTAGAGAGACAGTCCCAGCACATTTACAGCTAACTATTCCTTTTTGAGAGTGAAACATTAAGATGTATAATAGGTCTGACTATAGATGTGTCATCATCTTACAGATGACAGTATTTCTCTATTGGAAAGGGCCAGATCTGGAAGCTTAGAGGAAAGGAAAGTTACATCTAAGCACTATTGATGACAGAGGTATCCTCAACAGGAAGACTTTGGCTAGTTGCAATCCTACTAATAAGGCCATCCCTAAGGTGAAAATGGGCATAGGGATTTGCAGCCAAATTGTCTTTGAATATGCAAGTCTCAATGACAAAAAACATTCAAAGCGAAATGTTAGTCGGATATCATCAAATATTTAATTTTTCTAGCTGTTTCAATTTCATGCTCATCAAGTAAATTTCTGATTAGAATTTGGTTTTTCATGCAAGTCTGGCTTCAGGGAAAGAACATATCCTTCCTACAGTTTCAAGTATTTCTAGCCCTTCTATCAGAGCGCTCTCATTACAAATTAATATATTGGCTTCCTATGCAATTTTCCACAGAAAGAAAATGTACTGAAGAGATGTACTTCAAATTTTTATGATCCTTATGATAGCAATTTCACCCTGTAAATACATTAATTGCCATCTTAATTTTTATACTTATAATGAAGTATACATACTTATATGTATACGGTCTCATGAGTTCACCTAACGTGAGATGAATCTGAGAGAGGTATCTGTTCATGAAGTACTAACAAAATCAGGTCTGAACCTGTAGGACTCTGAGTCAGACTCTAGACTATAGTCAATTCACCAAGGTGTTCATTCTACTCTGTCCAGTTTCTCGAGACACAGCTTGCCAACCTTATCTCCTGTTGGTTGCACATTAATATGACCACTGGTATCACACATACGTGTGTATAGTTTCTACAGAGGAACTCTTGTGTTAGTCAGGGGTGGGTTCAAACTCTGAAGAACCTGAAGCTCATACAATTTGAGGGAAGGGGATCTCTTTAAGAAAGATAATACAAAATGATGAATACAAAGTTAAGTAGGCAATTCAATATTTATTCAGAAGTCACAACAAATTATAAACTTAAAATCTGACAAATAGTATGGATATCATGATTACTTAACATTTGTGTTCATCAACTGTCTGATAATGTCTCTATAATAATTTCTCCTACATTTTTAGTAGTATATTTTTGATCACTTGTGCATATGACAATGATTTTGCAATATTACTTTCTATAGAGAGATAGTAAATATAACTCAGGCTTTCTTCTAGCATTGTTGAATCATTGAGAGTTTAGAAAAAATTATTTTACCTCACTACTGATGACTGGAAATCTTCTTTTCTCATATATGTATTCAATGCTATAAATTTCCCTGTTAGTGCTGCTTGGTTGCATCCCACAAATTTTGATAAGTTGTATTTTCATTTTCATGTTACAGTTGCTGTTAATAGATCTTCTTTCTATTTTGGTTTTCTACCATTTCTCTATGTTTTGTGAAGGTTATCTTGCTTAAGATTTATTACAATTCCTGAACTTCATGTCTTTAAACAATTCTGGAAAATTCCAATTCATTATTTTATCTTAAAATACTGCGTTTATGCCATTCTCTTTCTGGATTTTTTTCTGGGAAGACGTTTCTTTCTGGAATTCTAATTTGAATATTTATTTAACTTCTTGCTTTATCTACTGTTTCTTTTAACGTTAGATTTACATTTTCCAAACATTTGTTTCTCAGTGTTGCATTTTGGATAATTTCTTTGTATACGTCTTTCCATTCACTGATTTTCCATTTGGCTATGTCTAATTTTCTCTTGAGGTTTTAATGTCAATTCCCACGGTTTTCATTTCCAAAAGTTCTATTTGGCTCCCTTTCAATTATGCTTGGTCATATTTTAAGTCTTTTATTTCTTGTTCATATTTCAAACTTCTTTTTTATTCCTGTAAATATAAAACTTGTATTCCATGTCTGACAATTCCAATGCCTAAAATATTTGTGAGTTTGATTCAAATATTATTGCATCTGCTGATATTCACATAATGCTTTGTTTCGATGTGTCTTTTGTGATATTCAGCCACAAGTTGCTCATTTTCCTTGGAACTTATCTGGGGATATTTAACTTTAAAGACTAGATTGAAATCATGTTTCTCCAGAAAGAATTTAGATATTTTTAAGCTATTTTCCTGGCAGTACTTTCAGCAGATACCAGTCTAAGTACAATTATATACCTGAGGTTTTATATATCACATAGATAGCTTTAATTTGGATCACAAACATGCATGAGTCCTGGCTTGTGGTTTTAGATTCTAAGAGGGATTTTTTCCCTTCCACTCAACACAAAGGTAGAGACCAGGAAGTTTTCTGGCGTTTCCCTTATGTTCAACAGATTTTTTCTCATTTATCTGAACAAAGAAGATGTAGTCTTTTCAGGTGCTAACTTTTTATAACAGTATTCTACTAGGCAATCCATCTGGAGTGGGTGCTGGATTTTATCTCCTATTCCCTGCATTCTGTATAGGTCAGAGTTGAACACTCTCATTATCCTAGGTCCAGCAGAAACCTTTAGCACAAAAATTGCCTTTTACTTTCTTCCTTACCTTCTAGGTTCCTACTCTCACTTGATTTTTGGTATCTGCAATTCTGTCTTATAGTTTCAGAACTATGATGTACTTTAAAAGGTGTTTTTATATTTTATCCAGCATTTTAGTTGTTTTCATATACCATTGTGCAGAAAAGAGTTAACAGAGCAAGCCCAAGACTGCCATGTCTGCAAGATTGGCCTTTGGCTGGTGTCTGGTGGCTACCCACCATTCCTAGAACTGGTAAGAGTGGTTCTCTGTGTCTAAAACTATTTGCACAAGCAATGCAGTTTATGCTGAACACCTGCTTTCCTTCTGGGAGTCTGGAATTTTGGTCCATGCTACGCATAGAGAGCCTACATGATGAGCCTCCAATAAAAACTCTGGGCACCGAGTCTCTAATGAGCTTCCCTGGTAGACAACATTTCACAGGTGTTGTTATAACTCATTGTTGGGGGAATTAAATGTCCTCATCCTTGTAACTACACTGGGAGAGGACTCTTGGAATAACAGGCTTATTCCTTGTTTCCTGTGGACTTCACCCCATGCATCTTTCTTTTTCCTGATTTTGCTTTGTATCCTGTCACCGTAATAGGTCTTAGCTCTGAGTATGACCACGTGTTGAGTCCTATGAATCTTTCTAGTGAAACTGGGGGTGGTCCTGAGGACCTCCAACACAATCATACTGGCAGAAAATCCTCCAACAGACCTTCTTCACAGAGGTTGTGCCCCATCCAATCACTGTAATTTAGAGATGTTAATTTAGAGATAGCAATTGTATTAGTTTGCTAGGGCTGCCATTAGAAAATATGCTGGCCACCACTTTCTTCTCCTAGCCCTGTTCTTTACCATAAATCCAAGGCAAGTGTCCACTTTTTATTTGGCTAAATCAGTATGCTCAACCCTTATTTTGGAATGCATAAATACTACATTTTGGTGACAGGATTTCCATAACAAAAAGTCTTTCCATAGCCAGGTAAGTTTGGGAAGTGTTGATAAACAAAGTTAAATGGATTTATTTACTGCAGAAATGCTCAGAGCTTTTAATGTATTCACTGTTAATAAAAAGGTATGGTGAGCAGTGCTTTCAAAACTTATTCCACCTCAAAATTCTTCTTTTCCCCAGAATACCTATTAATATAACTTGAGACACTAATATTCCTGAGGCACAGTTTAGAAAATGCTGGAATAAAACCTTGCCTCCTGTCTTTTGTAAAGCCTTAGGCACTTAAGTGTTTTCTTTACTTGCTTCGTTTATTGGCCTGAGTCATATTTAGTATCTATCTTTCCAGCTACCTCAACAAAATCATTAGAGCTTTAAATAATTCTAAAACACCCAGATTTACTCTCAGGAGCAAAAGTCCCCGGTGCCCTTAAGCTAAAAATGCCTCATGCTTAATAGGAAATAGTTATGTGCAGACTTGGGGTAACCAGCCACTTTGTTGCTTGCAATTTCAATATTCTCATCTCCAGAATGGACCTAATAAAACTTACCTACCACATGGCAGTGATTTCAAATAAAACCATTTATGTGAACAGATCTTGTAAATTAGCAAGCACCATTCCTAGGTCATAAATTGCAAATCGACAGATCTGCTCTTTCTTAAAACTTGGGAAGAAATGACATATAAATTAGAAATAAATTCATTGATTGTTTAAAAATCAATCAACCCCGATGCCAGAGGGAAGGCTTTTTTGATACTTTCTTGGGATGGAAAGAGAATTTTAGTAGATTTCTTACACGGTCATCCAAAATATTGTTGGTAGGATTTATAAAATGCTTACATCTCTCATTATGACCACTGGATCAGAGATTCCTCAAAGATTTCTTCAGCTATTGGTCACACAAAAGGCCAAAGTACTCTGGCGGCTGCCCACAAGAGAGCCAACTGTCTATATTGCTCTTGGTATTTAGTCAGCAGATTACTGCCTTTTCATTCCAAAGGACTTCCCACCATAATTGTCATGGTCTCGTATTTTGAAATATTTTGGCTCTCAAATAGTATTTACTAAGTATAAGTCATTCATTTTTCCATTTTATCTATTAACCCTATAACTGCCCATCAGCGGTAACTAACATCTCACCTATCAAAAGCAAATAAACTTGAGTTCCAATTTGCCTGAGCAGACTAATCTTGGGTAAATATTCAATTTCTGTTAGGATTTTTGAAGTCTTGAACATTGACACCTCCTGGAACTCCTCCAGTTCCTTTGAGGACCTAGTCTGGGAACAGCTCTCCATGGTCTGTGAGTTGGTGAAGAAGAGGTAGCTGAAGGTTGGACAGGGGTGAGGTTTAAACAGTGAGCAAAACTCTCTCTACCACAATTCTTGCTTAATATATGATATGTTGGCAGCGTTTGTCTTATGACCTAGATCCATTTTGACCTTAAATTGACTGATGGTGCAGGGTGGTACTGAATCCCGCTGTAGGAGACTGAGACATACCTCCTGCAGCAATAGCAAAGCAGGCTAAAGCCATGGCTGGGTCCCAGGTGTCAGAACTAGAAAGAGTCCATGGCTGGAAGGAGAGTAGGAAGGAATAAAATCACCAGTGAAGCCTATCTGCCATCAAGTTCAAAGAGTGTGTGCAGATATGACAGGTAACAAAGCCAGAAGGTCAACAGCCAGACACAAACAGGAAGAAAGATGAGCAGCAAAGGTAGAAACGGAATGACAAAATTCAGAACATTTTCGGAGAATAGCCAAAAGTCATTTCCAGTGACATGGTGGACAGGGAGTCTGCCCAGTTTTAAGACCGGGAGCCAGGGCCAAACAGTAGGCACTGTGTTTACATGTCCATACCTCTCTCCTGGTGTGGTACCAGCACCAGGGATGATGCTGGGGTTGCTTAAAGTGCAGTAACCCCCCATGAATGCTTTCCTGTATCAGCTAACCATCACTGCAGTCTCAGCATCTTTCCCTATGGGAACAGCCACACACAGTGTTAAACCAAAAGCCCAGGAGGTTGTATTGCCCCCACCCCTCTCAAAACATGAAATATGAGCAGGTTTCTATGCCTAAATGCAAAACACTGTTATTATCCTGTTCTCTCATTTGAAAAGAAGAAATCATTTGAGACAGATCTGACTCAAGAGGAAGCTGAATACAGGACGGTAGGAGGCCTCCCTTGGTGGCGCTGACGTGGGATTCAATTGAAAAGCCCTGAGTGCTCTGATTTTTCTGAGCTAGTATTTATTTGAGCCAAAAGATTAAAGCTGGCAAACTGTGTAAACACGATCATCTGCAGCAGCTCACATCTTACGTTTGTCTAGTAGGTTAATAAGTACTCTCACCTGTGTCATCAAATTTGGATTGGAATGGCAGCCCTGTGAAATAGATAGGGAAGAGATTAGTAACCACACTGAATGATGACCACAGAAGGAGTGAGGAGCTCCCACTTTCCAGGGCTGTAAAGGAGGACTGTGAGTTCACATTTCTCATTTCTCAGTGACAGAGCTCCCCTTCCTGGTCTGGAATGTCAGAGTTGACATTAATTCTTGGCCCTCTACTTCCCATAGCAATCCTCATCCTCCTCTTAGCCCTGTTGCAGCTGTCTTCTCTGCTCCTCTCCCGTAGCTGGAATGTGTTCAGCCCTTTCCAGAGATGGTGGGAGTCAGAATGGATCAGTGGTCTCAGGGTACACCCCTGGCCATAATAAAGGGACAGTCCCATCTGAATACCCTGTGAGACAGCTCAGCTGTTTCCTGATGCCCTTTCTCTGGGGTCCACGGGCACTGTGCATTCTCCTACCCCCTTCTTGGGTAGTCCTCAAAGGGAGTCCCATCTAATATCTTTAACAGATATCAGCTCTCTGGAGTTTGCTCTACACTTGGCTAGTGACGGTCCCCAGGTCTCCAGACTGGTGGGTTCTGCTTCTGTTCTCTGGTTCCTGAGCCCTGTGGAACATACAGAGTCCTTCAGCTCAATGCCTGGCACCGGCCTGAGTCTGCGTATCCCTGCTAGCACAGAGCCCGAGAGGATGGAGATCTCTTTGGACACTCAGTGCTCATTGGCCCAGAACAGAATCTGCTTGACTACCATTGAGATTTGGTGTTGAACTACCAGCCCCTCCCCTGGAGAGACAGGCTAGAGCTTTGTTCCTGCTTCCCCACATTCCTGTTAGCTCTTGCCTCACGCTAAGCTTGGTCTTCCTTTTATTCCTTCATGTTTTTGAAACTTGAGAATTGTTCAGATCCATTTAAAAGGAAAGGGATTTTAATAGACTCTCAATATTGCCTTAAATCATTTTTATTATTAAAACGAACATAAGGTTTTAAAATACCAATTTATCTTCCTTATCAGCAAGCTGGTCTCTCTCTCCTTGAATATCATCTGCCACAAATGCTTTCTTTTAAGGCTGGAGTGAGGAAGAAGGAGGATATGACATAGGAGAAAAAGCAGGATCACCCAAGGCCAATCTCTTCTGGCTTTAGCAATACTTACAGAAGCCACAGACAGATAAGAAAAGAAAAAAACAAAGCAGAGGCCATCACCACCAGCAAAATCCAACCTATCCAGCCCAGGGAAGCCAGGGGTAGGGTTGTGGGGTGTGGGGGTGGAGAGGACATAGCCCCATTTAACGTTTGAGAGTTTGGAAAGCAATTACTTTTCAGGCTGCCCCACAACAATCTGGGGTGAATAAATCAAAGGTAACATGGTGGTTCAATGTGAGCAGTGGTTTTCAAAAGTGTGGTCACCTGACCAGCAACAGCATTTAGGTACTTGTTAGAAATGTAAATTCTTGAGCGCCACCACAGACCTACTGTACTCATTGTGCCTCTGGAGTGTATATAACTATAAAATCAAAATAAATTTTAAAAATTCAGATTGAAAACATTAATAGAATATGGTAGATACTGTTTTGCTTGGTTCACTCATCATTTTTCTCTATTATCTTAACTGTGAAATCTTCAGTAATAATCCTATAAGTTCATCATTTTAACAAAGTTCGATAACTATTTTTAGGAATCTACCCTATCCCAAGGTCAAGAAAATATTCTATTTTCTCTGCTAGAAACTTTGCTATTTTACTTTGCACAATTAGATTGGCAATTCGTCTGGAATCTAATTTTGCGTATAGTATGAGAAAGGGGCTGCTTTGTCTTTTCTCTTCTGGATGTCCAATTGGCAGTATGTTATTTATCGAACAGTCTGTGCTTATCCTCACTGCTATGCAGTGCCATTTTTATTATAAATCAAATATTGATATATGTGTGGCTCAATTTGTGGAGTCGCTATATTGTTCCCCTGGCTGACTTGTCAGTCCTTGCACTAGTACAGTGCACCATCTTAATTGCTGTGGTTTGCAATAAATCTTGATATCAGGTATAGTAACTCTTTTCACTTTCTTCTTATTTTTCAAGATTGTGTTGTCTAATCTTGGCCCTTTGTATTTCCATAAGAAAATTAAAGTCACACTGTCAATTGCCACCAAAAAAGATTGTCTCTGCTGTTCTTGGGCCTTTTTATTTCCAAGAGAACTTTTAGGATCAACTTCTCAAAAAAAACAAAGAAATAACAACAACAAAACCTCTTGGGATTTCAATAAGATTGCACTGTGTCCATAGATCAATTTGTGGAGAATTGATGTCATCATAATATTAAATATTCCAATCCATGAAAATGGTAGATACCTCTTTTGTTTACATCTCCTTTATTTTCTTTCAACAAAAATGTTTAGTACATGTATAGAGTTCTTACTCACCTTTGGTTAGATTTTTCCCTACTATTTGACTTTATTAATACTACCATGGATAATGAAATGCTTTGGACTTCATTTTCTGCTTGTTTGCTGCTACCATATAAAAATATAATGCATTTTTGTATATTGACAACGTATCTAAATGCCTTGCAAAATTCATTAATTTATTCTAATAGTTGGTTATTCTTTCGTATGTTCTGCATACATAATCAGGCCACCTGCAAGTAATAACCACTTAATTTGTTATTCTCTGACTCTGATACATTTGTTCTCTTGCCTTTTTTTAGCTGTCTACGCTTCCAGTACAGTATTGAATAGAAGAGTAAACATCTTTGTCTTGCTCAGCATCTCACAGGGCAAGTTTTCATCATAGCTCCATTATGTATGTAGTGGGTTATTGTAGATATTGTTTATCAGATTAAAGATGTTTCTCTTTATTCCTAGTCCATTAAAAGTTTTTATCATGAATGGATGCTGAATTGTATTGAGTGCTTTTGCATCTACTGAATTTATCATCTATTTATTTATTCTTTACTCTTTCATGTCTTGTTTCTTGAACATAACATTTTGGAGATTCATCCAAGGTTTTGGTTACATGTATCAGTGGTTTGTTCCTTTTTATTGCTGAAAAGTATGCACTATGCATACGTTTGCTGAAGTATGCCATTTTGCGTATGTAGTTCTTTGTTGATTTTCCTATTGATGGGAACCTGAACTGTTTCTAGTTTGGGGCTAGTATGAATAAAGTATCTGTGGACATTCTTGTGCAAGTCTTTTTGTGACTATACACTTTCATTTTTCTTAGCTAAATACCCAAGAGTGGAACTTGTCTTTTTACTTTCAAACCTTTCTATCCTTATATTTAAGGTGTTTCTCTTGTAAGCCACATAAAAGTGGTTCTATGTTTTTCATTCAGTCTGATCATATTTATCTTTTAATTGGAAAACTTAGTTGAAAATTAATGCAATTACGATATATATTTGAGTTCACATTTATCATCTTTCTATTTGTTTCACCTCTGTTTTTCCTTTTCTCTCCTTTCTTGCCTAATCATGAATTTTTTTCTTGATTTTTATTTCATCTGCTCTCCACTTTAGCTTGCAAGCTATTCCTTCTTTTACTATTTTTTTAGTGTTTACCCTCAGGGTCACAGCATATAACCTTGATTTGGTTTTTGTTTGCTTTTTGTTTTACTTTGTTTTGTCTTAAAGACTGGCACCTGAGCTAACATCTGTTACCAATCTTCTTTTGTCTTTTTTTTTTCCCTTCTTCTCCTCCCCAAAGCACCCCTAGTACATAGTTGTATATTCTAGTTGTGAGTGCCTCTGGTTGTGGCATGTGGGGATGCCACCTCAGCATGGCCTGATGAGCAGTGCCATGTCTGTGCCCAGGATCCAAACCCAAGAAACCCTGGGCTGCCAGAGCAGAGCACACGAACTTAACCACTCGGCCACAAGTGTGTTTATCCTGCTTGGGATTCATAGTACTTGAATCTGTGGCTTGATGTTTTTTGTTGATTTCCGAAATCTCAGCCATCATCTCTTCATATGTTGCTTCTTCCCCATTCTCTCTCTTCGTTTTTTGGAACTCCAGTTACACTTATGTTAGATCTTTATACAGTACCCATACTTTAATGTGTATCTTTTCTTCTGATTTATCTTACATTTTACTAATCCAGATTCCTCTCTCCCTACAAAACACCCCTCAAACCTACATGGTTTGACATGACATCAACCTATTTTAGTTCCCATATCATGTCCTCTGTGCCTTTTGTCACACTGCCCTTCTGTCCAGAATGATCTTTCTGCTCTCATCCATCTATAAAATATCTACTCATCCTTTGATATTGATGTCTAGTGTCAACTTCTCTTTCATTATGTGTTTCTTGACCCACTCCAAACAGAACCAACTGCTCACATAGCCCCACTTCACTCACACAGACCAGCCTAGGACCTACATGACGCTTCATGCACTTATTTGTCTACACATCTATCTTTCACCAGTAGACTGGGAACTCCTGAGCCTTACTCAATTTCAGATGCTTAAGATCCAGCCCAGCGTCCAGCACAAATAGTGGTAAGCACACTGATGCTGAGTGAATTAGTATAATGTACTCCACTATGGTTATGCAGCAGAATCACAATGGGGAGATGTGTGTTGAAAAATACTGATGCTTGGGCATCACCACAAATCAAATCTGGAGGTGGGATCTGGGCATCAGAACTTTTTTTTAAAACCACCACAGATGATTCTAATGTGCTGCCTGGGTTGAAGGTTGCTAATACAAGGAATCTGCCTCAGAAAGGCGATGTCATGGTTCAGTGAATGGGCTGAGGGCTGGAAAAGTTTTCCTGTGAGGTATTGAGTACATGCTGTAAGGGGCACCAAAAGATATGCACGTTAAGGGCATGCCTTTGGGTACAGCTGTCCATAGATACACACTACCGGGAAACCAAGTAGAGACTCCTCTGTGTGTGTGTGTGTGTGTGTGTGTGTGTGTTTAGGAGGTGAAAGTGAGTAAAGGAATCCCCAGAGTCACAGAAGTGACAGCCTGGGATTCTAATCCGGATGCTCAAAGTAGTAAATAACCTGAAGATATCTCATATCTTCTATCTTCCTCTGCCGTAGTAAAAGCGAAGCGATACTGGCAGGCCATCCCTCTCTTTGAGCATGAGGGTGCCTGGTCCCCATTCATTCCAAGGCTTCAGGGAGATCAAGGGTGACTGATACAGGCACCACAGGGTAAGGGGAACCTGATAACAGGCCTTATGTGACAGTGTCAACACTCCTGCCCCAGTTCAGACCTCTTGCTGTGATTGATAATGTGTGTGCTCTTCCAGTTGTCATAGAAACTGGATCTTTTCTCCTGACTCCCATCTGCTTTGCTGTGTGTTTGGTTTCCCATTTTTTAAGGAAATTAGTTCTGCAGTGAAGTGTGCAGACTCCCTCCCACGACCCCACGACCTTGCCCTTGCTGAATCAAAGCAGTTCGAGAATTGTCTTGTGCGTTGTGACAAGCCAAGCAAGTACTGTGGGAATCCTGGTCTCCTCATTCCACCATTCTGAGGCTGCTTCCCACTTGGCTTCAGCAGTTATACCAGCAATCTCCAAGTTCAAACACATGAGCTATATTTGGATTCTCAAATCAGGCATAAGAGAGGAAAGTAGATTAATAAAATATAAGAAATTAGGGAGAACATTCTGTTGACCCTAAGGGGGTAGTTGTGATGTGCTGTAATAATTAGAAAGATGACCCTAATTGGAAAAAAAGAAAAGCAGCCCTCTGTTGATATCAAACTGAGTTTAATAGAGTGTTAATGAGGCCACCATATTTACAAGATATCTCAATTGTTCTCTTGACAAGAATTTGGGTCTCCAGTTGTGTTCCCTGGTAGCGTCCTGAATCCTATTTTTCCATGTCTTCTGAAATGTTTATTAATGAATTTTTTTCTGTGAAGAAGAGTTTTTTAGGACACAAGGTAGTTGCTTGATTCTTTGCTGCTGTCAGTCGTAAGACTAAGATAATATTGTAGTAATTTATAAAAATGTATTTAACGAGCTATTATCTTTCTTGTTTCTTCTTCTAGGATGCTAGGGAGTGAGGGGCAGTTTCTCTGTTTACAAATCAATGGAGGTGACTGTCTGTGGGGTTTCTGAGTTATGTTGCTCGAGGTCTCTGTCACCACTATTTCTACTGATTAATACCAACCCTTCTTGAAGATCCACTCACTGCCAATTTTATTCCTCCTGCTCTGTGCACCTCCCCATCTAAGCCTTATCCAATGAGTATACTCATATCTTCTTCTTCCTCTTAACTATTCTGCACTTGCCTACACCAGAAGATTCTGAGACCAACCTCAGAGGCAGGACAATGGCTGGGAGTGTTTGTGAGAGAGGGTAGATATTATGAATCTAGTAAGCTGAGTGCTCCAGGAAGGCCAATGTTATGTCAGACATATTTTTGTTTTACCCTCCAAGTAACCAACGCCTCTAGGAGTCATGGTGCCCATTCCTACTGTCAGTGAACACATCTAAGTCTCTCAGTGGTCAGCCCTCATTCAAGATCTTGAGTCTAAGATACCTTGCCCTTGGCCCTTTTGGTCAAAGCATGTTACATGCAACAGGACTGAACACATTATTATCAAAATTATTCCTCCATGCAGGTGCTCTGTGTCCCTGGAAAATTGATGAATTTCCCTCAGACTGTATAGAAATTCATTTCTACTATCCGAACAGAAATTCCTTTGAGTTGGAGATTTGCTGAACTTAGAAGTCAAAGAGATGCTCATTTCTTTGTTGAATGAGCCTTTTTACTCACTTGCAAGAATTCTAAAACCACTAAAGCAGCCCTTATTTATTTTGCTGCGCTGGAACTGAGAATCACATGCAAATACCAACTAAACCTGGTATGGAGGAGTCAGTCTTCCAACAAAGATACATTAGCCTCAATAATGCCTGGGTTAACCTGTCACTCAATGTTGAGCATCAACCATTATAAACGGTTAAATAGTTCAGCCTGAGAAGCAGAATATTCCTTCAGAGTATTACCTTACATAACATCTCAGAACTGGGAGCCCGTTTTGTCCCGAATACACCAACACTCAAAATCTTTATGCAGGAACTCAATTTACAAAACTTTTTAGGGAAACATGACTATTTCAAACTCATGAGTTACACCTGGAAATTCCCTTGACCTTAAATCTGGTGGGGAGAGTTGTCAACAATGCAAATTTGCCCACGATCTCTGGCCCAGAACTTTCTATCTTAAAATCACAGGATGTGCCAGTCCCCAAAGCAGGAACACCCATCCGCTCCTTCCATGGCCATTTCCATCACCCAATATCCAACTTTGTATATTCTCCTTTTATCCTCAGCATTTACTAACTTGTGTATCCGTCAAGAGAGGCCAGATTATGTCATGCTAAAAAAAGTCCAAAATTTCAGCCGCTTAACACAATAAAGACTTATTTTTAACTCATGTGAAGTCTACAATGGGTCTGGACAACTCTCTAGGCCAACTGTTCTACATGCATCAGCTAAACAGTCCAATTTGAAGGAGCCTCCACCAGCTTCTACCTGTATTATTGGGGCACTCAGACTCTTCAGTTGACCTGGCTGGGAAGAACTGCCTAGAACAGGGGCTGGCAAACTTTTTTATTTTTTTTCTGGTGAGGAAGATTGGCCCTGAGCTAACATCTGTTGCCAATCTTTCTGTTTTTGCTTGAGAAAGATGGTCCCTGAGCTAATATCCATGCCAATCCTCCTCCACTTTGTATATGGGATGCTGCCACACCATGGCTGGATGAGTGGTGTATAGGTCCACGCCGGGGATCTGAACCCACGAACCCATGGCTACTGAAGCCAAGAGTGTGAAATTAACCACTACACCACCAGACCAGTCCCAGATAATTTCTTTCTTAAAAGAGCAGACACTAAATACTTTTGATGCTGCAGGCCAGCAGATCTCTGTCACAACAACCCAACTCTGCCAGTGTAGTGTGAAAACAGCCAGAGACAACACATAAACAAATGAGTGAGGCTGTGCCCCAATAAAATGCAATTCACAAAAACAAGTAGTGGGGTAAATTTGGCCTGCAGACCATGGTTCGCCAATTCCTGGTGTAAAGACTCTCTCTGGCCATTAAATGCTTTTGCTGGGATATGCTACGTATCCCTTTGCTCACATTTTATTTGCTAACGCAAGTCATATGATCATGCCTTCAGGAGCCAGGCAAGCACGATTTTCCAGTGTTTTCAGAGGAGAAACGGAAAAATATTTATGAGTGGTACGAACGCCTGCACCTTATTTACGCCATTTTATAAAGGTCAATATAAATGGAAGTAGTAAGAATAGGAATTAAAGTCAGTCATCTTAGATTTCAATATTAAATCTGAAGTCACTTGATAGTCCTCCATGACTCAAGGCAAATTGGTTTGATTTCTCAGAGTGTCAGCATCTCCGTCTATAACATGAAGATGGTAATCTCTGTTTTCCTGGAACTATTTCAGGATCAAAAGGGATATTACAGGACAAAGGGATCTGGAATCGAAACATCAAGGATTCAAGCTGTTATCATTTGCTACTGCCTTGAGCTTCACGGGATCCAGTTTCAGGCTATCCTTCAACATAACATTTACACCCACCAACAAAGGCGTGGGCATTGTCTTACTCTGAGTTGCAAGCTAAATATCCGACATGGTGGCTCTTCCAGGCCTTTTGCTTAGACTCCAGAGCTGAAGTCTGAAATTCTTCTTTTCTATTCTTACTCGTCTACAGTCTATAATATGGCACAGAGTGGGCCCAGCTGGAAACGGGCAGTGGAACGACTAGCTGAGTTAAACAAGAAAAAAAAAAAGGCACACTTCTTTTTGTGAAATAAAATTGCTTTCATGAGTTATGCAAATTTTTTTCTCCCTGCCTTTTTCCTCTTGGTATCCAGGAGAGTCTCATTAGCTCTTAAACAGCTCTCCTAAGCAGTTCAATCCTTGTGCATTTGTTAGTCCAACATGATGTGCTTTAACTCCACTCTGTTCTCAAGCCTCCAGGGTGGCTGGGAAGGGAGTGAGCAGGGAGGGAGGAGTGGTGGGGAGAGCAAGGGAGGAATGGTTCCTTTGGAGAAGCATTTGGAGGAAGAGAACTAAACCAGGTGAGCATTTTCTCTGTGCCAGGAGCATTGCACAAATTAGTTTATTTTATTCCCACAATAATACTGCATTGCAGGCTGTTTTATTTCCACCAAAGAAATTGAAACTTGAAGAGTTTAGGTAACATACCTAAGATCTAACAGTTAGGAAGCTGTGGAGCCAGAATTTGAAGCCTGATCTAACTTTGAAGTTAATATTCTTTCAATGCTACCAGGCTGTGGCCTCCACAAAGCCACTCTATCCAGAGAGGTGACAATGACCTTTCTTTCTTTCAGTGCAATTCACTGAATCCTCTGTCCCACTGGGGAAGGTTAGTAATAGCCAAAGAAATTCAGTATCTGAAGGACGTCCCTGCTCCATCCTTCCCACCTATGGAGACTATTTCATCCCTGCTCCTCCCTCCTAAACTCCATGCAGAGTTACGGCTGGGTTTTCAGACCCAAGGCTTATATTTGGCAATAAACCACCAAAAATGAGTGAAATCTTAGGGGAGGGAGCATCAGTAAGAAGATAAGGAGACTTGGGACCTAATAATGATGTTAATAATAGTAATAATCATAACTGGCATCTCCTATTACTATTTGCCAACCACTTCTCCATATATTAATTCATGTAATCCTAACAATCCTATGAAATAAATCCTATTAACTATATTTTAAAGCGGAGGCACCAAGATACGAGACAACGTGGTCAAAGTTGCACAGCTAGTAAATGGTAGAACTGGATTTGAACCTAGAAAGGATGACTCCAAAGCCCGGTCTCTTAACCACTTTGCTGGTCATTTCAACCACCTGGGAGCTTTTTCAAAATGCCAGTGCCTGGCTCTCACCCCGAGATGTCGTATTTGGTACGAGATTGGGTCAGGGCATTGGTACATTTTTAAAAGCACCTGGGTGAATTGGAATTGGAGCCAGCGTTGAAACTCTGTGTGACCCAGTCATTCCATCTCCCTGTGCCTCAGCTTCCTCATCTGAATATGGGGTGGGGGGAGGGTTGGAACTGTGAGGGATATTTTGAGATGTCACAATCAATGAAGAGTCTTATTAGCATTTGGTAGGCAGCTTTCAGAACGCTAAATGTCAAGTGATGCTCAAAACAGTCTTGCCTAAGGAAGAATTTTCTTGCCCAAATTGGCAACAACACCCCACTGGTATGATGTGAAGGTGCCCTTCGGCTCTCAAAATCTGTGTGCCCCTAATTCTAAATTCTGAGTATCAAGGGAGATGGAAAGCTTTCTCTCAGTGCTGAATGGATTATTGTACCTTAAACTTTTTAACCAGTGAGCAGTGATGGAAGACCCAGGCAGGTCTGTAGGCCGACCTCCTTCAGGGTCAGTGTCTCCACGACTGGGAAAGTGCATCACCGGTCTGGGCATAGGGCTCCTCATTTACAAAAGGAGATTTTAAAAAATTTGAAAGCATTCTTCTAACAATCAAATAAAACATTGCAAATCACAGAACGTGTGCTTGGCACATAATAAATAGTTACAAACAGAATACACATGTGAGATGAAAGTAATATCATTTTCCTCATTGGGTTGATTAGAAAAGAATCTATGCTAATTTATGTAAAGCATGATAAAAGGAACACAAATAATAATTATAAATACTCAGTAGGATGATGCCTTCTAATTGTGTGCTCATTGCATTTTAAAATTTTGGTGTATTTCAATAATTGCAAGAAAGAAAACTAAAGAACAAAGCATGTAAAAATTATTGCTGTAATTCCCTGTATAATCCCATCCCTTAACACACACACTTTAGAAAGAAGGAAACATCCCCGAAGAGGATACTTTATTTGCAGGTTAGTGGGAGGAAAGTGAAGAGGCCTACTGGGGAGTCCAGAGAGCCAAGTCACTTTACATTTGAAAAGGGATGTCAATGTTGGGGCTACAAGAGAGAGAGGGAAGAAGGTAGAGTTGTTGTAAGGGGACCTTGCGAGAGGGAAAGGCAAGGGATAAGTGGCTTATCTTCATCTTTGTCTTTCCATAGAATCCTCAGTAAAATATTCATTTTTTTAAAAACCCTTGTGAACTTGAATCTATTTCCTGAATTTGTTAAAGGAAAGTGCTGGGTCCCCCTTCAAGTCGGTTTTGAGGCAGGAACAATGGCTGTTCATGGGTTTCTACACTCAAAAAATGTAAAAATTTCTGAATTGTTCATCACTACATTTCTCCTCTATAGCCCTGGTTTGCATTGTAAAGAGTGTAGGTGACCATCGCCAAGGAAAGGGAAAACCAACGGGGGGGAGGATGCCCATCTGGATACTATTTAGCAGGAAGAAGCAACAGACTAGGTTGTTTACCAGCAACAGCTAGAGAATATAAAAACAGAATGAAGCAATTAGCACAGTGCAATTTAAGTAAATGTAAAACATTCACACAATAAGAACGCTACATTTTACAAGGATACATAAAATTCAGAGATTCTTATTCAACACATCAGAATGGTGAGATCAGACAGTGCAATAGGATTAGAAGGGAATGCAGTGGATGGGTGGGTGGATACACGAATGTATGGATGAATGGATATATGGATGGATGAACGGATGGATGAATTTGAGAAGTCAAACAAACAAGAATGAGAGGACTTGAGGGAGCCAATGATCACGGAACTGGGGAAAATGATTAACTCAACTCTTCACACCGTCCCACATCACCTTTCAAAACATTCCTGCAACAACCCAGAAATTGGTAGCAGCAGCAAAATGAGGACTCTCCTTCTGCCTTGTCCAGGAAGCTTCCAAAATTAGTGCAAATTGGTAGACCTTCCCTAATAAATGTGAGAGCTAGTTTTCCTGATTTTAAGAAGTTAAAATACTGTTTCAAAGCCAATCTGAAAAGGCTACATCATGTAATAGCCCAACTGTATAAAATTCTGGGAAAGGCAAAACTGTGGAGACAATATAACGATCAGTGGTTGCCAGGGCTCAGGGATGAGGGAGCGAGGGATGAACAGGTGGAGCACAGAAGATTTTTAGAGCAGTGAAATTATCCGTACGACACTGTAATGGTGGATACATGGCATTACACATTTGTCAAAACCCATAAAACATACAACACAAAGAGTGAACCCTACGTGAACTATGGACTTCAGTTATAGTAATGTATCATTATTGGCTGATCAGTTCCAACAAATGCACTGCACTAAAACAAAACCAAGGCAAACAAACAAATAAAATATTTCAGTACAAGACATTGTACATAACACAAGAGCACAAGAAGCAGAGAGCTACATCAAACTGAGTCTAAGATGGCAATCATACTGGGAGAAGTTGATGTCACATGATTCCAGGCAGACCAGAACCGGACTCTGAAAAGAATATATTTTCTCTAAGAGAAATGGGATAAATGGGCACACTGCTTGAATAACAGGTGCCTAAGCTGGAATTGGTTATGCAAATACTCTTATGGAGAAAGACATGTCTACTTTCCTTTGCATACAGGAAAATAATTTTAGCAGCTACAGAATTCTGGGATAGGAGAAAATGAGGTGTCCATTTTATTGATTAAGTTTTTCCAGTGAATTTTCAAAACCAGAGGGAGCACATTGTAAAGTGATATAGTCCTTGCATTAAAAACTATATTCCTTTAAATTTACATGTGTGGATCTCTTTCTCCTCCATTGTAAGGGAACTAAAAGGGCTAATTGATAAGGAATCGTTTGAAAGCAGTGTGAAAATATGCATGTGTCTTGGTAGAGGCAAGGTGGAGGTAGAAATGGATCCTCCCATTAAGAAGAATTTGATATGAACTACCCTGACAGCTGGCAAAGAAAGTGGGTCTAGAACAATGGCCTAAAGAATTATCCTGAAACCTTATCCATGGCCACTAATTTCACCAGGGACTATCATAAAACACACTCATGTTGCAATCCTTTCCTCAAGTTCTTCGAGAGAATAGTGTGTGAGGAGCCATACAATGACACTTGATAACTAGTCAAAGAGACAGAACCACATTTTAACAAAACTCAGCAGTCTCTAAATTCAGCACAAGCCAAGTGGCTCTTCCAACTGACCTGTAGAAAGAACACATAATGGAGAAAGGCTAAGGAAACAGAAGGTTATGATGTAGTAGAAAAAGGCTACTATTGGAGTGAAAATGATCTGGGCTCTAATACCAACTCAATCACTTACTACTTATGTGGCCTTGGACCAGTTAGTAAACCTGATGCAGTCCAAATGTCATCATCAGTAAAATGGGAGGGGTAATATTTACCTTTCAGAGTTGTTGTAAGTAATCAAAACAGTAAATATATACCACAATGCCCAGCACACAGTTAGTAATTAATGTAGGTGGCCATCATAATTGTAGTCCACATTTAACATAAGTCCTAATCTCCCAACAGCAGTGCCACGAAAGGGTTTATATAGAGAGAATTCCTCTGAAGTCCTCAAAAGGGAGAAGGATATCTCACATTACTGTTCCTCTGTCCTCTTCTCAAAACACACAGGGTGGCAAATGGCTTCCATGGCTGCAGTGGAAAGTCAGTCCTTATCACCAGTAATCACCATTGTCATCACCATCACAAGAGCAGTAAAAAAAGTGCCTGGTATTTGTTTAGTGCTTTCTTAAATGTTAGCTCAGGCTCTCTGACCCTCTCGTTTTCCTGCCTTGCTAAAGCAGGGCACTGACTGGCTGATATTGCTGCGGCTGGTGATTCACCTCTTCCCTGGGCCTTCATGTCCCTCGCTTGCTATGTGATAGGAAATTCATTTCCCCACAGAAACAAAGGCTGAAGCCCTACCATTCGTCCTAATGACGCTGTTCCTCAGTTCACTCATGTGAGAGCTGGCCTGGGAAGCAACCCACCATCTTGTTTCTGTACAGATGGAGGGTGTTCTAAATTCCACTTTGCTTTGGAATTTAGACTTTGGAACACACTCTACAGATCAGGATTTCCGTTTTCAGACCAATTACTTTACTTCCAACAAAGGCTGCCTAAGTCAACAGGAATCCCTAATTTCTTCTTTCATGTCTGGGTAGGCAGTCAGCTGGCCAGGAGGCAAGGGGCTTGGGTCTATAGGCTCTTCCTTTTTCCCAGTATTGGGAAACCAAGTTTGGGATTTCGCTGCTCAGCTTCCTGCAAATGCCGTATAACTGGTCTTTATGGCTATCTGCTTTTCTAAACTTATGAATGTAGATTGCTCAGTACGGCCCAGCAGAGTTATTTTCATAGACTCTGATAGAGTCTGCCAACACATTCGTATGACCACAGCTGTGGCTGTATCTGGAATGAGAGGAAAGAAGCCATCCAATCAGGAGGCAACATTGCGACGTGACCCCTACCCAGCATCTCTTTCTCTGAGCTATTTATTTTCCTGTTGCGGTTGTACTTCCACAGTCCTTAATCTCTTATTCTAACACCTCTGGGTTCTGCAGTTTGTCTCATCAGTATAAAATAAAGAAGGAATGACACAGTTTTGGTCTCCAGGTGTCGAGCTTTAACAAAACCTCACTTTATCCTTACAACAACCTTGTGGGATAGGTGTTACTATACCCACTCTGTAGACGAAAACGCTTAAAACCAGAGACTCAGGAACTTTTCCAAGGTCACCCAGCTGGCAAACAGCAGATTCAGAGGCGGAATCCAGATTTATCAGACTCCAAATCTTGTATCTTTAATCAATAAGCTGCAGTTATTTAGCATTGTATCATTTTTAAAGTAGATCATTTTGAAAGTGTAGGACTATTATCTGAGCTTCCTCTCAGTCCTGGGAGGTAGACAGGCAGACACTGCTCTCGCAACTTGTCAGGAGAGGACAGGGAGATTTAGCTGGAGGACGACTCGGCCTAGGTCCCCAGGCAGCAGCCAGCAGTAAAGGGAATGCGGATTTTGGGGTCAGACAGACCTGGATCTGGGGCTGCCCCTGACTATGTGTATACCTGTGGAAAGTCACCCATGTTCTCAGGTCCTCTTGTAAAATGCAGCTAATAACACCTCCCTAAGAGGAGGTTTTCTATGAAACAGACAATTTGGGGGCCATCTAACAAAATGTTTAAAAGTGTGCATGGTTGAGGGGCTGGCCCCGTGGCCGAGTGGTTAAGTTCGCGCGCTCCGCTGCAGGCGGCCCAGTGTTTCGTTAGTTCGAATCCTGGGCGCGGACATGGCACTGCTCATCAGACCACGCTGAGGCAGCGTCCCACATGCCACAACTAGAAGAACCCACAACGAAGAATACACAACTATATACCGGGGGGCTTTGGGGAGAAAAAGGAAAAAATAAAAAAATCTTTAAAAAAAAAAAAAAACTGTGCATGGTTGAGTAAGACTGCCTGTTTTAAATGATTCTGTGACTTCAAGAAAGTTATTTAACTTATGTTTCTGTGAAAAGAGTATAATAATAGCACTTAATTTGTGGGGTCATTGGGAAGTTTAAATGATATAACTAGTAAAATAATAAAGTGCAAGCACCCAATAAATATTAGCTGTTGTTATTTGTAAAGCAGATCCCAATGTGCCTAATACGTAATAGACAATCAATAAATGCCAATCCTCTCCACCACTTGTTCTCCTGTGCTAGAATATGCAAGTCAGGATAACGTCCTCCCTGTTTGGGGTGGGGGGGTGCCTCTCTGCCCTCGTGACTTTCACTTGCTGGAGCACAGGCCTCCGGGAGCCAGGTAAATGAAGGCAAGAGATGCCATTTTCAAATTTAATAAACTGCAGCCACTCACAGGGGCATGTCTCATTCCCACTGGCAGGTTGTAGACAGTCTTATCTCAATTACCTGTGACTGATTTTAATACAAGGCGAGCTTGGTTCACTTAGTTCTCCACATGCACCCTCAGCCTCCTCCTGAGCCCCAGGTGGGATCTGCTCAGAGAGTGTAAGCCCATCTTAATATCATCCTGGGCAAAACATAATTAGAAAACTAAATCAGCAGCCACAAGAAGAGCGTCATGCTTTCCGACGCCATATATCGAGGAAGTGGAACGTTGGGGTTTCATGTTTGGACTTCTTTGTTTGTGTTGGATTCTTCACATCACTACTTCTCTGTATCAGTAGAGAAAATCAAGAAGACGGGGCATCTATCAAGGTTCCAGTGCAGAGGTGAGAAAAGTAGGCTGGTGGGCCCAATGCTGCCCACTGCCTGTCTTTGTAGGTCAAACATCATTAGAACAAAGCCACGCCCATTCATTTACATATTGTCTATGGCTTTAGAGCTACAATGGCAGAGTTGAGTACTTGCAACAGAGACCAGATGGCCCGCAGAAAAAGATGGCACTTTACAGAAAAAGGTTTTTGACCCCTGCCCCAGTGTATCCATAAGAGAGACAGCTCTGGAACAGCCCAAGAGGGGTCTTCTTCCTGCCCAACACTGATAACCAGCACCTATGCCCAAGTCCAATGAGTGGCTGGTGCTGCAGAAGAATGGATGCTCGGGCTCCTGACGTAACCTGGCAGATGATGAAAACACCTAAGAGATTACGGCTGCAAGTGGCTTTCCTGGATTGCCCTGTGCTCGTTGCTCCCAAGGGGTAGGAGCCCAGGGAAGACCTGCTAGGTCCTGCATGCTCTGGAGGTTGCCTTAGAGCTGATCCGATTCTTGTGGCAGGAAAAATGTTGTGTGGTTGGGATAATCTCCCTACTGACGGTTGCTAGAGCTCCATAACTCAGCCTCGGGGGCCTTTATGTCAAGAACTGTAGACTACAGAGATGGAAGTTGATTAACAATTACTCGTGTGCCCAAGAACTCCCTGGGATACCAGCTAATAATGCAGATTCCTGGCTATACCCAGAGAGCCCCAATTGAGTAACTTGAGGTGAGGTCCAGGAACCACTGAAATATTTTTTTAACAAATATTACTGGTTTTGTTGTTGTTGTTTATGTTGGGAACCCAGGTAAAACACTTTGAGAAACAGCACCCTTGTCCTGCGATCTCAGTTATTTTGAAGTTGCAGACTACGTGAGAATCTTACAAAATCTATGGAAACTTCCATCAAGGGAAGAAATATAATGTATAGATACATCACACCCAAAGTTTCCTACAACTTTAGAGGGTTCTGGGCTCTCTAAACCCATCATTAAGAACTCTAAGTTAAGAGCTATCCTAAAATAATGGATGAGAGAGAAAGTATGTGAGAGCAGTGATGGACACATTTGAGGACCACACTCCTGACAGCTGTCACCTGCCCTTTCCCCTTCTGGGGGGCTTGCAGGAAGAGTAGTTCCTCCTCTGTGATATGGTTGTGTGATGCTTGCCCAGAAGGTACGTGAGGTCACACGCACGAAAGCAAATTGCAAACTCTGAAGTGCTATGCATACACAGGGGAGCGTGATGATGCAATATCAGCCATAAGGGGCTGCCTTCCAGATTCACATCATCCTCAGAACTGTCATGGCAACTCCTCTCCACCATGTCCTTCAAGTCCAGTCTTGACCAGACAAGCCGCCTGTCCAGTTTTCCTTCGTGCCACAGTGATGTGAAGAATTTCACCTGGTGAAATAACTGACCACTGGGCATTTCCACTGTGGAGCCCCGCCAGCCCCCCACACTCAGTGTGCCCAGAACCCATCATGAAACTCTGGATTCTGTTGAAACAGGATGATATTTTGTGATGTTAATTCATATCCCTTCCCCCTTGGTATTTTTTTCTTTTTCTTTTTCTCCTTCTTCCCCCTCTCACCCAGTCATATTCAGTTCTTTCCACAGGGAAGATAAGCAGAAGTTGAGGTCTCCCTCCATAGGAGAGGAGAGGCTATTTTATATCAGGTGACCAAAAGTTTCCCCTGAGTGGGGAACATCATAGAATAAATCTGAAGAAAGCTTGGGAGTGAGTCATGAATATGAGCAGAGCAGAGTGATCTAAACCAAGAAGAAAGCAAGCACCTTGGCCTGAGGTGGGATCTGCATCATGGTTTTAAGGAAGAGAAAGGTGAGCGTGGCTGCACGAAGTGAGAAAGGAGAGGAGTGGTGGGCGAGGGGATCAGAGGGACCAGATCTGGCCAGCCTTGAGGTCAAGCTCAGGACTGTGGCTTTTGTTCTGAGTGATTCAGCAGTTGGAACTTAAATTTGAAAAGGATCACTCTTATTTTGTGTTAAGAATCAAAATCACTTTTTCCAAGCCTCTCTCTTCCTGAGTAGGGGCCAAGGCAGAAGCAGAGAACCCAATTAGGAGGCTTGTTCACAGCCCAGGCAAGAGATGACTAAAGGGCTTAGACCATAGACAGCAGTGCGGGGGGTGAGGGTAGTGGGATTATGGCAAGGTATGGGGTATATTTTGAAAGCAGAGGCAATCACATTTTAAATGATGGATCGGATGTGGGATATGAAAGAAATGAGAAGACCAAGATGACTGCAAGATTCAGAATCTGACAAATCTAAGACAGCGATGACTCAAGAGGGAGCAGGCTTGGCGGTGGGAGCAGGGCTGGATGGGACGTTTGTTTTAAGCTATGTTAAACTGGAGGCGTGTGTTACACATCCACATGGAGAAAGTAGACAACTCGACAAATTAGTCTGGAGTTCAGGGGAGAGGTCTACACTAAAGTCAAGAGTTTAGTCCACACGGTTCAGATGGCGCTTGATAGCCTGAGGTTGGATGACCATGCTAAGGGAGTGGCTGGATAGAGACAAGAGAACTGGAGAACGCCAGTGGAAGAGGTTGGGCAGAAACAAGGAATCAACATAGGAAACTGAGAAAGAGGGGCTTGTGAGATAACAGGAGAAATAAAACAGAGTAAAGTCCTAAAAGTAAAGGAAATGGTCCAAGAAGCAAAAGGTAATTCAGTAATGTCAAATGCTATCGCAAGGTCAAATGAAGACTGAGAATTGACCATGGGATGTGAGCAGTGTGGTATGTTAAACTTTGTGAATTCTGAAACGTTCCCTGGAAGACATAAGAAATTATTTGTTCTAGGGAGTTGAAAGGATATTTTTAGATTGAGACTAAGAGTTGCTCAAAAGTGAAGCTAACTTGATGAATTCCCATCTGCTGAGCAGGGTGCCTGCCCTTTTCTCACCTCCAAAGAAGTGATTTTTCACCAGAGGAGAAACCTGTCACACCTTTGAGCTGCCAAGCCATAAATCTTCTTTCCACCAACTTGCTAACAGTTTTTCTTGCCACCTTTCCTGATAATCCAGAGTAATTGTTATGAAATATGGGCTTGTTCTCTCTTTCCCAGCTGCGGCCCTGCTGTCCTCTGCAGGTTCTGGGGACAGCAGAGGCTCTGTGTTTGTCACTGGCTGTTCATTAGAAGCACAGCAGATGCCGTTACCAAGAGTGACATCCTGATGAAACCAGAGGCGCCACACAGCAGCCCTGAAATCTGAGAGCCAACAGTTCCTCCTGCCCAAACATATCAGCAAGTGGCTCTGCTTTGTTCAACGTATTCTCTTTCTTGGAGAAATAGAGAGAAAATGACCCCTATTTAATCATGAGAATGAAAATCTTCTTTCACGCATGCTTTTATTTATTCCACAGAAATGTATTGAGCATCTGAAGTTGTCCAGTAGATTCCTGGGTTCAAAGTTTGATGACAATGAGCAAGCTGACATATACATCTTATGGAAGTCGCAATTAACAGAAATTAACTGAAAGGATATTTTCTCTGGGAAGAATATTGGAAGATATGGGTCTGGGGGCTATTCAGTAAGCGCAGATGTAAGTCTCCCCTGTTCTTTATGAAGAATGTGCTTAGATCAGTGGCCATGGGATTTTGCCTGTCCATCAGGAGCTCCTGCCAAATCTTGAAAATCCCTGAGTAAGGCTTACCAAGCCTCTTAAACCTCCAACATGGATCCTGAAACTTCAACAACATTCCCTTAGTGGTTGCAAAGCCTGCCTTTGCAAGCGTCATCTCTATGACAGACATCTGGGTTCCAGTCCAATGTCTTGGTATGCATCTAAGCCATTTTACTACATAGGCGACACGTTCTATAACAGTGACTTGGCATCATAGGTACACAGTTTCCTTGCAGTTCTGCATTGATAAATAGCCAGTGGACATATGCAATTGGTTATCTACACGGTCTAAGTGGGACCAATCATGGCAGGCTTGTGCAAGACCTCACACAGTACCTAGGCCACACACTGTGCTGAGCACAGGGGATACAAAGTTGAAGACAAATCTCCACCCTTAAGAAGCTCAAATGGAAAAGCGCTCATAAACATCAAGTGACTTTAAGAAAAGAAGCATCTTTTGGCAGATCTAGCCCTAGTCTTAGCTCATGAATCCTCTGGCTAAACATGTATTTCACTCTTGGCTGCTGGTCACCCAGTAACTGAAAATTGGCAAGTTAAGATCCGATAGGATTGCTTTAACAATTGCTTGAGCAATGATTTCTGCATTATAGTTAAAGCCTAACAATTTAATTCCAATTTTCATAGTTTAATATGGGGATTCCATCAAGTGAAGTGACCCAACACTAAATTAGGTTAGGATTTCTGAGTAAGTGCAGATTTACTGAATTAATCAACTAGAATGTATCAAACACTTCCTCCGAGTTGGGCATTGTGCTAAGAGCTTTACACGTATTATCTCATTTAATTCACGACCTCTGAAGCAGGTAGTATTATTGTCTCCCATTTTACAGATGAAGATAGTAAATTTTGAGTCAGGACTGAAGCCCAGGATGTCTGGCACCAGTCTCCCACCATAATCCTCATGGTAAAACATTTCTTCATGCAAGAGTGATTCAGCCACATTACATCTTGACTTGATGAATGCTAACACATTATGAATGGTTGTGCAAACCTGTGCAACTTATTCAGCAGAATGGTGAGGGTCAGGGGTGAGAGACAACAGGTTACAGCGCTCAAGGAGAGCATTGGCAAAGAAATGTAAGGATAATTTCCAGATCTCATTTTCGTCGATTCCTTTGCCTTCTTCAGTATACAACACTACTAAACAGACTCCAAAACCCAAATCTGTTTCTCTATCTTTGTGATGAACAAAGACAAGAACTTTTAAATTTTCGGAGAATAGCAGGAGAAATAAAATATAAAGTCAGGTTTCTACCCAAAATTCTCAATTGGCTAAACATGGTCCAATTCTAGTAGCTTTATACCTTTACAGGTGATGCTTCTGCATCTGGACCACACATTGCACCCTTTTCTGTCTTTCTCCTCCTGGACAATTCCTTCTCATCCTCAAAATTTAGCTCAAGCGTCACTTCCTCCACAAAGCCATCCCGAAATCCCAGCTTAAACAAGTGGCTCTCCTCTGTTTTCCCCACCATCACAGAATCATAATTGTCTGTGTGCTTTGCTATATTCTGTGCTAGGCTATGAACCTCTTTAATACAAACACTGTGTTTTACTCCTCTGTTTACTCAACATATAACAGAATGACAAATACATAGTAGGTACTCAATGAATGAAGGAATACATTCTGACATAGACGAGGTGGGTTTGGTCTGCTTACAACTAGAGTCTACCTACTTAAACTTAGTTATCAGTCCCTTGGTTGCAGTACTGAGCATGTCCACCTTCACAACCAGAAACAGAACTCATGATCTAACAGAAATTCAAATCTGGAAGAGATAACAGAGATAAGCTGGTCCAAACTCTTCTTTGTATGGATAAAGAAATGGAGGCCAGGTGGACTGAAGAGCTTTCCCCAAGATAGCCCAGATGTTCAGGGACAGAAGTGGGAATGGAACCTAGAATTTCTGACTCCTAACGCAGAAGTCTTTGCCACTTCCCCAGTGTCCTCCCACATTGGAGGGTCTCTTAGTATACTGCCGCATGAGGACAAGGTTCTTCCCAATGGATAGATTCATCTACAGTAAGAGATCCTCAAACTAAAAAATGAAAAGTTACAAACAAAAAGCAAATTAATTTCCCTACATATTCTTGAAAACAACTTGCAGAGTCTCTGGTCCCTCATAGTGCTTAACCACCATGCGTGAAATGTTTCAGAAATTCAATGATTCCGGGGCATTGTTTTTGTTTTTCTCAAATAATTTGGTGCACAAAAGACATTTTAAAAGCTTTAGAGACTGCTTCTGATCTCTGAATGGACAGTCAAGGACATCTACCATAAGGAAAATTCTCATTTCTGCCAGAATGTTGACATCAATAAATCTATTCTAAGGAATAAAGCGGCTGTTCTTGCATTTGGTGAAACACACTCCCAGCTCACAAAGTATTTTGTGCATAGAAATGCTAGCAAGCAGTGACAGACATGCAGCCTGAAGCCACTGAAATGTAGCTCAAGACCCACCAGTCACTAGAAATTTAAACATCGCTTTAGTGGGCAGTAAGTCTAGATGGCTTGCACAACACATTGTTAGAGGCACTGCTGGTGCATTGGAAAGAATAAGGGCTATGGAAGCAGAAAGATCTGCCTGAGTCCAACTCTATCATGTATTAATGCTGTGAACTTTGACAAGAGATTTAACACTCTTAGTTCCATCCATCAATTCAAGAGATATTTAATGAGCACCTACTTGGTGCAGTCTCTATTCTAAGCACTGGGGGAATGGCAGTGAGTAAAAGACTTAAAAAACAAAAACACCTACTCTCATCAAGCTTGCATTCTTGTAGCAGGAGACTTTGGGAGACAAACGACACACAAAAAAACCCCGGAAATATATGATATGTTATTTGATGATTAGTATTATGGAGAAAAATACAGTTGGAGGAAAGGGAGTGCCGGGAAGAGAGGAGTTTTAAATAGAGTGATAAGGGAAGTTGTCACTGAGAAAGTGACATTGGAAAGAGAGTTGAAGGAGTAGAGAAATGAGTCAGGTAGGGACATGGGGATAGAATGCTCTAGGGCCAGGAAATAGCAAGTTCAAAGGCCCTGGGGTGGTTGCATCGTGTGCTCTTCAAAGAGCAGCAAGAAGGCTGTATGTCTAGGGCACTGGGAGTAATGAGGAGAATAATGGGAGATGAGTTCAAAGAGGTATAGGAAGAGGGGAGGCAGAGGACCAGACCTTGTAGGTCAAATAAGGACATTGGCCTTTTTTTCTAAGTGAAATGGGGAGCTTTGGGAGAATTTTGAGTAGAAGAGTGATATGAGCTTGCTCCAGGTTTCAAAAGATCACACTATGTTGACAATAGACTGCAGGAGGGAAGGGGTGGAAGCATGCAGAACGGTTAAAAGAGGCTATTGAAATGATCCACACAAGAGATTAGGATAGCTTGGACCAGGTGATTAGCCAGGAGAGGTGGTCAAATTCTGGATATATTTAAAGGTAGTGCCATCAGGATTTGCTGACAGACTACATATTGGGTGTGAGGGACAGAGGAGTCAAGAATAACTTCAAGGTTATTGACCTGAGCAGTTGGAAAGATTGAGTTGTTATTAACTGAGATGAAGAAAAGTATGGGAGGCACAGGGTGGCTGAGAAAACCAAGTGTTTGGCTTTGGATCTATCAAGTCTGAGATGCCATTGGGTCTACATTATAGAGGAGAGGTCTAGACCATAGATTTAAATCTGCCTCTAGATGTTGTTCAAAGCAGTGAGAGAGAATGAGAGCATCCCGAGAAGAGCAGTCTCCAAGGGCTGAGCCTTCAGGCGCTCGATGGTAAGAGGTGGATAATGAAAATAGTTAACACACGGCTAGTGCTTATCGTGTACCAGGCCTTGTTCTGCGTGCTTTCACATATGAACTCATGTAATCTTCAGGACAACCACATAAGGTAAGTCCTATTATTACCCTTTTTTTATAGATTAGGAAACTCGGGAAAAGGGGCTAAGGAACTTGCCCAAGGTCACACACCTGCTGAGTTGTGTAGCCAGGATTCCAAACTGGGCTGCCTGGCTTTAGACTTGGAGCTTCCAGCCCCTTCCTAACACCGCCTCTCCAGTAGCTAGAAGAGAGGTGTCACCAATAGGGAAGACTGAGAAGGGACAGCCACTGACGGAGAAGGCAAACCAGGGTAGTGTGCGTTCCTGGGAGCCAACGGAAGAAAATGTTCCAGGGAGCAGAACGGTGTCACATGAAGCTGGTTGGTCAAATGAAGATGAGGAGTGACATAGCAATAGGGAGGTTGTCAATGACATTGGTGAGAGCAATTTGGTAGAATGGTGGCAGTAAAAGCCAGACTGCAGAGAGTTCAAGAGAGAAAGGGAGTTTAGACAATGAGCTTTGAGAATTCTTGAGAGGATTTTTGCAATAGAGGGGAGCATGTAAATTGACAGTAGCTGGAAGGGGACATGGGATCAGCTGAAGGTATCTTTTAACTATAGGAGAACAAATAGCATAAAGGTGTTGAGAATGATATGGTGTACGAGGAAAAATTGATGGTGCAGGGAAGTTAAGGATATATTGGTGCAGCGATGTCCTTGAGTATGCAAAGGGTGACTTTGGGGACATGGAAAGTTCATCCACAATAACAGGAGGGAAGCAGAGTCCACAGGCATGGATGCTGGTAGTCAGGTAAATGTGGTGGTGGGACTCTGCAAACATTCTCTCCCCACGGTTTGAGTTCTTAACGCTTCAATTTCCTTACCCATAAATTGGGAATCATAATACCTCTCTCCCAGGGTTGTGAAAATTGCATGAGACAGCATATGTAAAATGTTAGTGTCATGCCCGGTACAATTTATGACTCAAATTATAGCAATTCTTTCATATCCCTCCTTATTGGTCATTATTGTCATTAATTACCAACATTCATTGAGCATTTATAATGTAGAAGACACTGTGCCAAGTACTTGGCATACATTTCCTCAGAAAATGGCCCTTCCATGTAGGTGGGATCTTATTGATTCTTTCCGAGCTCTTGGAAGGAATCTGTTTGGGATTTGGTTGACTATTTGACTCTATTCTTCCCCATCTTCCCTTCATATCGTAAATGGTCATCAGCCCCATGGAGAAGACTTTGTCAGAAACCGCTCTGGTCCAGGTCTTTAATATTTGTTCATTCACCTGATTCACTTGGAGGGCAGTGGCATGTGGCTAGGACCAAAACACCCTTTGTGGGGTAAGATGGAGCATGGTAGACTGGCCATTTGCCAACCCTGGGTCTAGTTTATGTGGGCTCCACTGAAACTACCTCGACAGGTAGTTTGGTAGAAATCCCCCTAAAAAGCAACTAGCATCTGTTCAAGCTTCCTTCATCTGCTTTAGGGGTAGTGGGAAATGGGAGATAAGTCAGTAATGACCAGCTCCTGACCGTCAATGTTCTCAACTGGGAAAAGCGAAGTTAAGCTAGAGAATCTCAGAGGTCTACTCCGGCACTAACATTCTGGATTTTTTCATCACTTGGACATGCTCTCTTTTACTGTTTGAAATGAATACAGATTTCTCTATTGAGGATCTCCTTGTCAAAATCTGTCAGTCGTGAGAAATCTCAACTCTCCTAACACAGAGCTTTAGTGAACATAGATTCCCGTTCTGTTCTTACAAGTCTGTTTTTAAGTGAAAGCAGTAGGAGTCAGTGTCTTCTCCTTGCTGAGCAATTTTGATCAACTGATGGCTTTGTTTCCTGTATCTGACAAATGGACATCCCAGCATTCTTACAGGGAGACCTGAAAATTAGGGCTGCCTCAAATATGTAAAGTATCATAAAGTTTCCTCTGAGGAAGCAATTAATTACATGAACCATCGGAATGTTTCTGATGTTTTAAATACAACCACAAGCTTCTTCATTAAGAAATGAAGAGTCCCCAAAGTGAACGCACACTACTGCAGGGTGAGGAATCTTTATTTCTCTTATGGGGTGCCAGGTGTGTGACACACGTTGTACTCGATAGTTTGTATATACCATCCCACTTACTTCTTGCAGCTGTCCCAGAGGGTAAGTATTATTATCCCTCGTGTGCAGAAGAAGAAGGAGAGAATAAGGACCTTGCCCAAATTCACACAGCTAAGTGGTGGAGCTCACATTTGAACCTAAGTCTACTTACATTTATATAAACCTTGGTTTATCTAAAAGCCTTTAGCTTTTAACCACCAAATGATATTGTCTCCCTTATTGATTTCAGCAATGTTGAACTTGTTTGAGGGCTACAGAATCCTTCTGCGACACAATGTTTTATAATGCCCATATGGCTTCACCTGGAGTCATTCTGGAAACTCTAAGTTCATAAATAATGTCTCTCCAACTTGGTTAGGCTCACAGTGCGAGTAGAAGACAGATGATCTACGGCCGTACATGGTATCATTGCAAGCTAATGTGTTACTTCGTAGTCTTGGGTTGCCATCCCCTGGAGTGCTTTGATGCGATCAGTTGTCAGTTTCAGATCTGTTGTTTCTCTCACCAGAAGCCCGGCCGGTGGAAGATGACAGCCCCAAAGCCCTGCCTGTGTTAGGGGAGCTATCGAACTCGAATAATGACATAAACGAGTCCATGTTCATCTGGGGAATTTCACACAAAGCAGCCCAGAGGAAAACCATCTCTGTCGATGAAGGTTTGTTTCACTTGCAACAGGAAAAGCAGCAGCAGCAGCAGCAGCAGCAGCGACTGGAGCCGGTCCGCAGGCTGGGGAGAGGTGGCGGGAGGCTGAAGCTGCCACATGTGAGTAGCCTTTTATGCTTTCTCTGCAGCTGGGAAAGGAATGCTGGAGAGGGGTCTCAGCTGTGGGGTGGGCGAGCATGCAAGGGTTGGGGCTTTCCGTGAGGCTGGGGGTGGGAGGCATGATTTACACAATTAACAAGTACATTTGGGATCTGCCCTCCTCTTCCAAAGGAGGTGCAAGAGTGTGCCCACACGCACTTGCATTTTCTCTGCTGATTCTAAATCAATGTAAGCAGCTGGTGGGGAATATTTTCTTTTTGTTTCCTTTCTTTTTTCCTTCTTCATCCTTGAGAGTGGGCTGCATGGCAGAAAGACGCCTCAGCCTGAGAGAGCTTTCCTGAGCGCAAGGACTCCCCCAGAGGTGTTCTTTCCCAAGTTTCTTTTGTAGATGTGTAGACCTCTATTCCTTTACCAGGAGCTGCTCTTCTGCAGGGGCGTTTACATGCTGCTCGCCACGAAGGGGCGAGGGTGACTTTTGTTTCTCTGGTTCTCAGCGCGCATTGTCTCTAGTAAACAGCACCAAATCCAACATGACTTAACCTCTCAGTTGTCGCTGTTAAAAGTGTTCAATGAGCCCAGCACAGGCATGGAGAAGCACGGCTTGTGTTTCACGCATCTTCTCAGCCTGGGACAAATAAGCAGGTCTCTTGGGGCTGACGGCGTCAATGCCATCTTGAACTTTGGAAAAGTTTTCATTATGTTTGTTTGTTTGTTTTTAAATCAAGCTCTGGAATTTACTGTGAACGTTGGGTAGATTGAAGCTGAAAAGGGCAGGATAGAGAGTTTTTGCTTTAAAGCACTCATGCAGCTAGCAGCAGGTTCTCTTCTCACCGGGGGAGCTGGTTAGTATCTTTGGGTTATTGTTATTGATGCCAAATAATGTGTTGAGCAAAATCCACCTGGTCATAAACTTGCTTGTATTCCGGTTATCTGAAGACATCGTTGTTTTTCTGTTTGTTTTCCTGCGCTTCCTTCTTTCTCTCTCTAGAAGCTTTGATGTGGTTGAGCATGTCACACTGAATGTTTAGATGCTTGAGCATCTGCAGGAAATGCACATAAGTTTATCTTCTCTGGGAGGAGGGGAAAAGAGGGAGAAGGAGGGAGCAAGAGATGGACGCTTCGCTCATCCTGAGAGCAGGCTCTGAGCAGCTGTGCAGGATGCAGGTGGAAGAGTCGGAGACGCTTCACATTGGGACTTGGCCTGGAGGAGGGCAGTCAGCGAAGGTTTGGGCGCAGACCTGAATGCTGTCATCCTGCAGGGTTAGGGCCACAGTTCCCAAGTTGCTATGGGATGCGCAATGAAATATGAACTGGGGGTGGGCTTCACGGGGAATCCTCTGGCTGAGGCAGTGCTTTCCAACATTTCCCACAGCATGACACTCCTGGGTAAACAGATGAGGCTACTCAAAGCTGGGGATGAGTGACTAGAGGACTCACGTGGCTGTTCTAGTGGACAGAGTTCAATATTTAGGGCATCGTGGTATCTGGAACCCATCCATTGCACATGGAGTGCCTTGGCGTACAGTTTGGGAGGATCTAACTGAAGCGACCCAGGGAAAGCCAAAGAAATGAGGCAAAACGAGTAATCTGATGCCTATGTTTTGTTATTATTTATTTTGCCATTACTAGTAGCAGCACATTGTGGAAATGTTACATAGTGTTTTTTTTAAAGACTTTTCCTAATCTAGCCCTTTTAGCACCTCTGGTTCTTCTCTGTGCTCTCTCTCAGTCTTTATCGAAGCACGCTTTACAACATAACTATAACCACAATCTAGATATATTTATTTACTCCACTTCTTTCCCCAATATTATTCCATAAATACTTTCCCACCTTCCAGTACAGTTTTCACGTAGATGGTTAATTGTGCCTGGTGCCTGGATTAAATGGATTAATCCTTTCAGTGAATATGCCATAATCTGTTTAGTAATTTTTGGCTATTTAAAATTCTTCTAGTTTTCCCATAATTGTAATGCCACTATGAATATTTCTGTGCATAAAGTGATTTTACTTCCCTTGTTTAAAAAAAATTGGGGGGATGAATTCTCAACATTGATATTAGTGAGATAAAAAACATGAATATTTTTGTGGCTTTTCATGTTTATTGCCAAACTTTTCTCTGAAATGTATTTTCATTCTCCAAAATCATCAGTAATATGGTCTAGATAATTATTGTTTTATCCAGAGACTTATGCACATTAGGTTCTTTTTCTCTCCCTCTCTCTAAATTAGGAGCTATGAAAAGGTACGGGTCATTTTTTTAAAGCTGGATTTTGAGTCCTGTTAAGGCAGGAAGTATCATCCTCCCAGGACAGGCCCAGCTTCTCAGGTTCCTCCACTTTGTCAACGACTCCCATGAGGAACCCAAGTTCAGCACCCTCCCATGTCCACCTCCGTGAGGGGTGAAGAAAGAAGGGGCAGAAATTCTCCTTCCCGTACCGGGGCACCTGAGAAAGATGAGGAGGGGTCACAGAAGAGGAAGCCAGCCTAGAATTATCTCTGAACCCTGGAACTCAATCCCAGCAGGTCCCTTCGGCCCTTCCATCTTCCTCTCCAACAATGACAGAGCCACCATAGAGGTAAACTCACTTCTTGGGCAGAATTTGAGGCTGACACCTGAGAAAGTGGGTGGGAGTGGCGTCTTTGGGAAGATGAGGACTAGCTAAGCTTATTGGGGGGAAAAGGAACATGTTTTAGGATCTCCACTGCTCTGTGTACTCTTCCAAATGCATGTGCTTTAATGGTAGGGGTCAGACAGGGCTGAATGCCAACTCTTACCAAATAAGAGCTGTAGAACACTTCCTTTTCAGTTCTTACCTCCTATAAGGACAATTTTTATCAACAATTTATTTTTTCTTTTATTTCCTCTTCCCTTGTATCTTGTCAATTTGGAGATGAATCTGTGCTGTTCTGACCTCCTGTGTAGCTCACCATAAATTGCTTCAGTATTAATCTCTTTTGTTCATTCTTTAATTATTTGTGCAAAGGCCAAGAGCGCCCACTGGGAGCCGCACAGAGACTCAGCACGCATTTGTCCACCCTGACCTATGCAAGTGAGAAATGACCGTATCTTGGGAGCAAGATTTTCCTACAGTGTATAAGCGGGTTTGATAAACATGGGTTTTTTAGGGGCGTTATTGATCTTTCCGTCTGCAGGGCTCAGCAGAAGAAGTGCTGCTGCATGAAAACGGTGGGCCTCTGGCGCATCTGAATTCAAGCGGAGGTGATGGGCAGGGGTCTGAGAAGAAAGGGAAGCCTTGCTGCTTCTGACGGTGGACAGACTGAGAGAAATGGTGTGCTCATGGTCTGCCAGAGAGAATAAAATTTTTGTCCACTAAGGAGGGGACAGGAGGCTTTTAAATTGTCGAGCATGGGGGTTGGCCCGTGGCCGAGTGGTTAAGTTTGCGCACTCTGCTTCAGCGGCCCAGGGTTTTGCTGGTTCTGATCCTGGGCATGGACATGGCACCGCCCGTCAGGCCACGTTGAGGAGGCGTCCTACATGCCACAACTAGAAGGACCCACAACTAAAATATACAACTATGTACTGGGGGGATTTGGGGAGAAAAAGCAAAAAAAAAAAAAAAAGATTGGCAACAGTTGTTAGCTCAGGTGCCAATCTTTAAAAAAATAAAAATAAATTGTGGAGCAAGTATTTAAGAAAGACATTAGTAAGGACTTCCCGTATGATAACACTCCTCAATCTCTATTGTATTATTGGTTTAAGGTTCAGCTCTCCTACAAGATTATACTCTGGGAGAACAAGGATGGCTCCTGCTTTATTTACGGCTGAACCACCAATCTTTTGCCCTGTCATAGCAGATCCCGCTTATCTGAGGTTTGCCATGTGCCAGGATGTGTTTGAAGTGCTCCATCTATGTTATTGCATTTAATCCTCATGCAGTGTTTACTATTATTATTTCTGTTTTACAGATTTAAAAATTGAAGGACAAGGAAGTTATGCTGGAGAGTAGACAGAGCCGTGTGTATGGGGGCCCGGGGGTAAGAAGGAGGAGGCCTTGAGAAGAGAAAAGAGTCTCGTGCCCCTTGAAAGTGTCAGGACCATAATTTGAGCACAAGCAGTCTAGCTCCAGAGTCTGTGTTCTTAATCACTGCTTCATCAACTCATTGAACATTGGCTGAGGGAATGATTGAAAGTCTAAAAGAACATAAAGGGGCCAGCCCCTGTGGCCTAGTGGTTTAGTTCGGCTTGCTCTACTTTGGTGGTCAGGGTTTGGTTCCCGGGCACAGACCTACACCACTTGTCTGTCAGTGGCCATGGTGTGGCAGCAGCTCACATATAAAATAAAGGAAGATTGGCAACAGATGTGAGGACAAATCTTCCTTAGCAAAACAAAGAAAAGAAAAGAACATTAAAACAATGCTGTACAGTTAAAATGCACTAGTCTAATAATAATAACAATGATGGTGACTTTTATAACAAAGTGACTAACACTATTTACTATGCACCAGTCACTTTTTACCCAAGCTTTGTGTGTGCATTTTGAGTCAATTCTTACCACAGCCTTATAAGATAGCCACCAGCCTTATCTCTATTTCACCAATGAAGAAACTCAGGCTCTGAGATATTATACAACTTTTCCAAGGGCACAGAGCTAGTGAGTCTGACTCTGATGTCTGTTATCTATGACCCACCTCACTGATATTCCAACTTAGTACTGGATCAAGGGCCAGAGCACTCACCACAAAGGGCTTTCCTGGGACAGTGGAGCTGGGCTCAATGGCCTCTTCTGATCTGTTTTGATGTAGGGTTCTGGGATAGCTTTTAGAGCCACCCTTCCATTATCCTGCACAGAAAACGTAGGTCTCAGCCTATGCCTGGTACTGCCTGAAAGACAAATTCCTAAAGGAAGAAGTCTTTGAAAACATATCACTATGGGGCAAGTCCCAGCTGAGCACCCACCTGTGCTGTCCAATATGGTGGCCATTAGCCACACGGGGCTACTGAGCACTTGAAATGGGGCTAGTTCAAATTGAAGTTGCCATAAGTGTGAAAATACACACCAGATCTCAACAGCTTAGTATGAACAAAAGGTAGACTATCTCGATAATTTGCATTGATTGCATATTGAAATAATGGTGTCTGGGATACAAAGGGTTAAATAAAATATATTCTTCAAATTAATTTTACTTATTTCTTTTTAATTTTTAAAAAATTGTGGTAAAATAGACATACCATAAAATTTACCAGCTTAACATTTTTTTTTTTTTGAGGAAGATTAGCCCCGAGCTAACATCTGCTGCCAATCCTCCTCTTTTTGCTGAGGAGCACTGGCCCTGAGTTAACATTCGTGCCCATCTTCCTCTACTTTATATGTGGGATGCCTGCCACAGCATGGAGTGCCAAGCGATGCCATGTCCACACCCGGGATCCGAACCGGCAAACCCCGGGTCGCTGAAGCGGAACGTGTGAACTTAACTGCTGCGCCACTGGGCCGGCCCCCAGCTTAACAATTTTTAAGTGTGCAATTCAGTAGTGTTAAGTATATTTTCATTGTTGTACAACCAATCTTGGGAACTCTTTTGATCTTGCAAAACTGATACTCTCCATCATTAAACTATTCCTCTTTCCTCCTTTCCCTTAGTCCCTGGTAATCACCCTTCTATTTCCTGCCTCTGTGAACTTGACTACTCTAGCTACCTCCTACAAGTGGAACCATACAGTATTTTTCTTTTTGTGAATGAGCTATTTCACTTAGCATGATGCCCTCAGGGTTCATCCACATTGTAACATGTGTCAGAATCTCCTTCCTTTTTAGAGATGAATAATATTTTGTTACATGTAGCTACCACATTTCATTTGTCCATTCATCCATCAACGGACACTTGGGTTGCCTTCACCTCTTTTTGCTTTTCGTAGTGTGGCTTCTCCAACATTTAGCATTGCATACATGCCTTGCATTTGTGGCTTATATTATGTTTCCATTGGACAGCTCTGCTCTGAACTTTTCTCTCTTCCTTCCCATCCCCATTCACAAGGCCTCTGCTACCCTTTTCTGGATGTTACTGGCCTCTCTCTCCTCGCTTCCGTAAGACCTGAGCCAAGAATCTCAGCTCTCATCAAGCACTCCCTTTTATAAGGCTCTCTGAAAGACCGTCACATTCAGCAAAGTTTTCTGTAATTAAATGAAACTGACATATCTCAAGAGGAATATTCCCTTTTTCCATAACACATAAGTAGAAGGCCCAATAAATTGAGACTGAGAAGGAAAAGCTTTTGAAGTGATTTGATGTTTTTAAAAGTCAACAGCTTTCCTCAGCTCACAGTCTGAGAGTGAATTTTATTAACCACCAAACAGGGAAGAGTACAAAACCAATAAAGTATAAATTCAAGAGCACAGATCGACACCAGTCTCTCCTACAGGTTTTATAGAAAGACCCGGGATTTGGAGATGCAAGACGCTGGAATATTGTCAGTGTCTTTTGGATTTCTCATCACTTTTGGGATAAAACTCGAAACTCAGCATGACACCCAAGGCCTTTAACTTTCCAATTTCCCTTCCCATCATTTCCCACAGGACTCTCTATAAAAAGATCAGCATTACTTATTAGTCCCCAGATGTGCAGTGCACTCCCAGGCCTCCCAGCCCTGACAGTGATCTTACTTCAGCCTGGGAGACTCTACCCCCACTGTATGCAATTGGTGAAACCTTACTCATTCTTCAGGACATAGTTCAAAGGTCACCCCATCTGTGACAAGGACACCCTTGGCCCCAGTGTCCATCAGGCTCCCAGCAGGAAATGGATGACACACTCCAAGGAGTGGTTACAGAGCACACATTGGGACTGTTTACAAAGGTGCAAGCAAGATTAAGGGAAACTGAGATGGGATGGTGAAGCAGCTCAGGGCTAGTACCTGCTGGAAGCAGGAAGGAGGAAGCAGTTACTGGGACATGGCCACACTCATACGTGGTGCCTCCAGACAGAAGCTGGCATCTCCTAGAACAGTGCAGTCCCTGCCAGGCTGCAGTGTGACAGGAAGGGAGCTCTCTCCCGTCCACCCTCTGATGTCCTCCCATTGACTGGACCCGTCTGGAAGCCAGAAGGCATGAGTGCTCAGAGGATGCGGTTCATAGAGGACACCTCCAAGAGCACAAAGAAGGCGGGAAAAGGTGGAAGGTGCATCTGGGAGGACAAACAGAGACTCTAGCACAAGCACGTACCACATCTCCAGAAATGCTCCCCTTCCCAAGACTCCTCAGCATTACCGTTTACATCACAAGACAGTGCTTATCATATTGTACTCGGATTGTTCAATTAAACATCTTTTTCCCATCTACACATGAAACAATGAGCTCTTTGAAGGTCAGACTCACTCATCTCATTCATATATATATTTCTAACAGCTAGCAAAGTACTTGGTAGCCAGTAAGTACTAAGTAAATACTGAGTGAATGAATGTGTTCCTCTATCACATATTTGTTCTCTAAATCCCTCTCAGGATGAATCTGGGTGACCTATATTGACTATCGATTGGGAATTTCTCAATGAATTGGATACATCGGACTAATATCCCCCTTCTTTGAGTTCCAGCTAGAGAACTAAAATGATTTGAATAAATGATTCTCAGTGGCTTGCTATGCTATAATTGGTGGCACATTAAGTTGTGAGGAATTGAGGAAGGCGAGCGTAAGTGGTAGGAATCGGCAGTAAGTTAGACCAACCACACAAATAAGTGTTTGTGTAGGTGCCCAGAAGAAAATGGCAGTTGTTTGAATTAAATCAGACAGTAGAAGTAAAAAAAGAAAGAAATATATATACATAATATCATGCACCTTTTCTTTATGGTCTCTTTAGTTGGATTTTTCATATAAATCTAGGTTTGGAGAAAGAAACTCGAAGATTTAATGCTTTGAAGCTTCAGCAATTGGGATGAGAGTTGGGGGCACAGTGAGAAATGCCAGCCAGGGCAATGGGAAGCAGAAGGCTGGACATGGAGACTGGACACTGACGATGAAGGGCACGTTCAAGGCTGAGGTTGACACAGCTATGGTTGTTCCAGGGATGAGGTTTCACTAGGCCGACCAGTCTCCTAACCAAATCAACGAGTGAGGACACAGCTCTGAAGTCTGTCAGTGTAGCTCGGGTTGCTGCCTCTACGGGGTCCATTTTTAACCTGCAGTTGGGAGGTTGTGCGAGCTTCCTAGGGCTGCCAGAACAAATTACCACAAACCGTGTGGCTTGAAACAACAGAAATTTATTTTCTCACAGTTTTCTGGAGGCCAGAGTCCTGAAATGAAGGTATTGGCAGGGCCATTCTCACTCTGAAAGCTCTAGAGGAGAATCCTTCCTTGCCTCTTCCAGCTCCTGGTGGCTCTAAGCTCTCCCTTGCTTGGGGCATCACTCCAGCCTCTGCCTTCATCTTCACGTGGTCTTTTCCCCTGTGTGTTCCCTCCATGTCTGTGTGTCTTAAATATCCCTCTCCTTTCTAAAGACACCAGTTATTAGATTTAAGGCCCACCCTAAATCCAGGAGGATCTCATTGAGAGATCCTTTGCATGTGCAAAGGCCTTGTTTCCAAATAAAGTCACATTCACAAGTACTGGGGGTTTAGAAATGGACACACTTTTGGGGGCCGCCGTTCAACCCACTCCCGAGGTTATGCTCGTTCTGGTAGATGGCCTCCTTTCCAAAGCTAAACTTTATCCTTGAGTCCACATTTTCTCATCTTCCTGAATCTAGGATCTTGCTCCATCCATTATTTCCATTTTCTTTTTTGTGCATTTAACATTTTCAGCCTGAGCCTTCCCTTCGGCCTACAAATGTGCTTAGTTCCTTCCTAACCATGAAAGAGCCACCTTCTCTCTGTCAGATTCTACCTTTTCAACACCACCACACCTCACCCCGCCGTCACTCCAAGGAAGGAGGCCTCCTCTCCTTCACTTCTCAGACGTGTCTGTACTGACTTGTGCTCTCATTACAAACACTGCCTTTCTGAAGTAACCAGGAGAGCTCAGGTTGTCCAACCCCATGAACTCTGGTGCTCTTTGGTTCTTCTGATCCTCTCTGCAATGTGTCACTCTCTCAGCCATGTCTTCCACTTAAAGTCTCTCTCTTACCTCCAGGTGTCCAGTTAGAGCTTATAGGGAAAAAGCTTCCTCAACTACACCCTGCCCGGCTGCTAATGGGTTATTGCCTAAACTTAACGTTTTTTGTCTTCCTTCCCCGCCATGCCACATGGGTTGACTTTTCTTTAACAATCTACTTAAAGCAAAAGTAACATTTCTAACCACCTGTCAAGTAATCAAAAAGTGGCTTCTTATTTTTCAATAAACGAGTACTTACTACAACAAAAGTGCTGTATGTATCCCCAAGGTAGTGTTTCATCTCTTCAACAGGTTTGAGCCATCCACTCTTATCTCGTCATCACCTGGGATCGGGAAGGCATCCCAGACAAGGACATGGCCCAGTGCTCCACAATTTCATAGGAGATGGATTTAGACTCTGACCACGGTGACTCCCATCACCTTCTTTCTATGGCAGGGTTTTATAGTTTCTGTAGAACAAGGGGCCATGATTCACAATGGCCCTTAGCCATTCACTGATTTGTCAGTCTGTGTGTGTGCTGCTGTGGACCCTCCAGGGGCTAACAAGAGAAGAGGGGTTTGTGAATTCAGATATTGTTTAGACTCTAGACAGCAGCAGAGTCTATCCTGGGCTGCTGCTCCCATGCAATCTTAATTTTAGTTATTTTCTTAGAGAAGCACCCATTTCATTGAGATTTTCAAGGCCTTTGGAGTTAATCTGTATCCAGTGGTACACAGTATTCCACTATAAGATTGCTTCTCCCTCTGTATCAGCAGATATGTCTCTTCTTATTCCTAACATTACTTGTTTATGTTTCCTCCATCTTTCTTTCTATATTTTGATTAATCTTTTCAACTGACCAGCTTTTGGTTTTACTGATTAATTTTACTTAAGTATGTCATTGATTTAGTTTTATTAAACCTTTATTGTTAGGTAGTATACATGCACAAAGACACACATAGCACAGCTCAGTGGATTTTCATAATGTGAATGCACTCATGTAATCAACACTACATGAGGAAACAAAATGGGACCAGCATAGCACCCCAGAAATGCCCCCATGGGCCTTCCAATCAATTGCCCCCAAGGGGAACATTATCTACCCGCTGAACAGCAGAAATTCATTTTGCCTGTCAGTTTTTCTACTTCCTGTACAATGTACTTATATAAAACGTGTGTGCTATTTTGTGTCTGGTTTTATTCATTATTATGGAAGGTTTTGCATCTGTAACCTACTTTGGGTGTTATCAGGATTAGAGACAATGAATGTAAGTCACCTGACACAGGGTCTGGCTGTAGCATATGTGTGTAAGTGGCAGCTATCATCATGAAAAGATGGCATTATCTGCAGATGGGTGAAGTGGAGATGAGAAAGGGAAGTGAGGAACATGTGCCGTGGACAAAGCTCAGCTAATTTATCCTGACAAGAGTCCGGCCATGTCCTGCTCAGGACCAAGACTGGAAGACCCATGTTGGGGAGCAGGATTTTGGTACCTTCTTTTCAATTGTCTGATGATAATCAGTACCAGGTTTTATTATTTCCCTAACATTGCATTATAGAAATTTTCAAACCCATTGAAACATTGAATTTTACAGTGAACACCCATGTACTTGGATTCTATAATTAACATTTTACTCTTTGTGCTTTATCACATATTCATGTCTGTCTATTTATCAATCCATCTTTATTTTTTATGCTTTCCAGAGGAAGTTATAGGCTTTAATAGTAGATTTTTTTAAAAAATTGGATAAAATTCACGTAACATAAAATTAGCCATTTTAAACTGAATAATTCAGCAGTATTTAGTATATTTATAATGTTGTACAACAACCACATCTATCTAGTTCCAAAATATTTTCATCACTCCAAAATAAAGCCCTTTACTAATTAAGCAGTTGCTCCCAGTTCGCTCTCCCTCTTGGCCCCTGGTGACTACGAATCTGCTTGTTTCTATGGATTTACCTAGCCTGGGTATTTCATGTAAATGGAATCATACAATATGTGGCCTTTTGTGTCTGGCTTCTTTCACTTAGCCCAATGTTTTTAAAACCCATCCACTGTGTAACACATATCTGTACTTCACTCCTTTTATGACTAAATGATATGCCATTGTGTGAGTATACAATTTGTATATCCATTCATTCTCTGATGGACATTGGGTTGTTTCCACCTTTTGGCTATTGTGTTTTTGAATATTTGTGTATAAAGATTTGTTTAAGTAATTGTTTCAATTTTGGGAGTACGCCTAGGAATGGAATTGCTGAGTCCTAAGTAATTACTATGTTTAACTTTTGGTGGAACTGCCTAACTGTCTTCCTGGTATGGTAGTAGGTTTTTAAGCCCCAGGAAATCTCTTGCTCAAGATGAGCATGCTTGCAAGATTAGATTTTGTGCCTCCATGGTCAGCTATTAATAGTGATTTAGCCCCAGTCTGATGACCCTAATTAGCCTCCTTTCGGGATAAAATACACAGAGATTTGTGGTACATGAGAGGAGACGCTGATTAGGCAGGCTACAATTTCCTCTGGTCTCCTATAGAGTGTGTCAACTCAACTGGCATTGGAGGGGCCAGGTGGATAATCTGTTGGGCATAGAATGCTCAGTTAATGGTTCCTGTTGTATGATTAATGAGTCTCCTTTCCAGGAAACTGCCACATGGAGCAAGACCTTCTGATATCACGTGAGCCCTGGATGGCTGAAGCAGCACCAGGCCCCGTGATGGTTTCCTGGGTTATGCTAGGAGCTAAGTACAACAGATTTGGGCTGGAGAGAGAGGAATTTGCCAAAGAGATGCATGGGAGTGGCAACTCCTGGAACAGATGCTGACAGCTGGCATGAGATTTCAGAGAGCTGCCCCTGCTCTGCCAGCTTGAGAAAACAGGAGAAATTCCAACTATTGCATGATATCATCTGTGCCTTAGTAGCATTTGTTTTTAAACTATGGATTTAATTGCTGTTCCATTGGCTCCTATTTCTTCTTTCCCCAAGAAAAATGGAATCTTTGAAATCCCATGAAAGCATGTTCAATTGCCATTTCTGTTCCAACTTCAAGACAGAATCATCCCTAATAATGAAAACAAACCTGTTATTGGCAAAACAGACCCAAGTGTTGATTTTGGAGAATCAGGAAGGGGAAGCAACAAAGTTTCATAGTGGCCCAGAGGCTGCAACAGATTAACAAAGGCTGTTTATAAGCTTGCCAGTAGTCCAACACGTTTGTACAGCACATTATCATGTGTAAATGCCATTCGCAAAAAAAAAAAATGTGGTCAGGTAAGCAGACTGGGTCCTGGTAGATCTTGATTTGCAGATGAAGATCTCCAGATCAAAAAAGATATGCAACTTATTCAAGGCCATAGAGCTAGCAAGAAACAGATCCAGAGCTCAGACCCAGTACTAGGTCTGGTGTATGAGAAAAAGATAATGGTACCCAAGGTGTTGGGGAAATAAACCTTTGGAGTCACATAGAACCTGGTTTGGGCTTTTTGAACTGTGACTCAGTTACCAACCAGCCACATAACCACACGCAGGTCACTTATTCCCCCAGCTTCATTTTCTTCATTTTCCTCCTCTGTACAATGGAGCTAATGATACTTATACGATTAATGTGAAGGTAAAATGAAATAATGTATATGAAGTATTATACATACTAGCACTTGCAGGTGCTCAAAAATTGTAGCTTTCCTGCCCACACTGGAGCATGCTGGCAGATTCTAGAAAATCTCTTCCCACTTCTTCTTCAATCCTTGTTCTTTTTCTCCAAAGTGTCCTAAACTGCACTTGCTGCAGCCCTCAAGCAGAGTTCTTCCAATGAGAAGATATTATCCTTGACATAAGAACAACGGAGATGCTTTGAGATGAGGGGACACTTTGCAATCAGAGGGTAGGAAAATCGATGTTCATTATGTAATTGGGATAAACATTCATTTATTTGTACAACTGTCAGGAAGCAAAACCTGATCCAAGGCCCATTAGTCACAAGGCTGGTTTGCAGAGGGCCACTCAGTTAAGGCAGGGAATTTAACATGAAAGGAAAGAGGGAGCCAGAACATTGTGGCCTGGTACATTGAGCATTAGTGATTATTTTGGTCCTTGTTCTACAAGCTTTCTCTAACAGAGGTTAAACCAGATCCTGAAGCCTGTCCGTATCAAGCATCCATGGCAGGCATGGGCAAGTGGTGGCTTTTCATCTCCTTGTCAAATTTCTGAATTGGGCAAACTTGAGAACAAGACTGAGAGGCAGAAATGCCTGTCATATTTCACAAAAAATGCTGTCCCAAAGACAAAAATAAACCTCTCAGACCATTATAGGGCAGAACTGAGCTGACTTTCCTACGTCTTCTGCAGAATTTGGAACTTGCCAGACTTTGGAAAGGTCATGTAGTCTGGACCCTTATACAATCATGTTCCAGTAGCGTTTGTTCTTTAATATGGAATTCTCACTGGTGACAATTGCAGCATTAATGGTAATATTTATATCATTATGTTCTATGACCAGACAGTGTGAGCCACAATTAATAAGCATTCGCTCAACACCCACGGGGCACCAGGTGCTGCTGCTACAATGAGGAGAGGTATTGCAGAAGTGCATGGAGAAATAAATGATTTATTTTATTTTTCACATTTTGTAAGCACATTTGTATTATACATGTGCTCAGCACATTTGCATAATCTGCTACTTGAATGAATAAATTGACGATGCATTGTGGAATTGCCTTAAGTATGTTAAGTAGTCTAATTGCTGTTATTGTTATAACTGACCTCATTTGCTGGGTACCCACTGGGGGCTGCCACGTGGGAACAGCTGAGAACAGTGGTTAAGAGCACCAATTCTGAAGTCACCTTGCTGCATTTGATCCTGACTCTGCCACTTAGTAGCTGTGTATCCTTCAAAAGCAGATCAATTTCTTTGTGCTTCAGTTTTTCCATATGTAGAATGAGATGGTAACAATGGTACCTGCCTTGTAGTATCATTACAACGACTAAATGAAGCAACATTTGTAATGTTATTGGATGTGTGTCATTGCATAATGTAATCATCATCATCATCATCATCATTGATATATATATGGATCATATATATGGCAGTATGCCCATTTCATGTATGAGGAAGCCAAGTCCTAAAGACTCAGGAGCAAGGTAGGCTTGAAATTCAGGTTGGTCTTGCTCCAAGTACCTTCTCCTGCCTCAAAGCCAGCTGAATCTTGATAATGAACATAGTACACCAACCTTGGAGGGCCTGGAGATGATGCTCAGGAGATCACAGGGCCTTCTTTCACTATACGTTGGATTAATAAGGCAGAGCCCTCTGGTGCCTCCTTCTCCAGAAAGGAGCATGCCTATAACATATACACCATTCCATCCTTCCTGTAGCTGGAGAGAGTCTCCATTTCCAAAAGAACAGTCTCTGCCTAAATATGCAAGGACTATGACAAAGGAATTCAAAGAGATTCTTACCCTACTGCTAACATACTTATTCAGTTACCACTCTGTGTAAGGAAAGAAACACAACTTCAGAGAGGTGTTCTAAAAGATCAGTCTCTCCAGGTCCGACTCCACACCCATAGTGGTGACAGCATGGCCTTGAGGGTCTTTAGTCTGTGGAAGATCTTGAGTACTGGGCTCGACTGGACAAGATGAGAGTTTTAAATTGGCATCACCAAAGCTAGGACAGACATGTGGTGAGGAGAAATCACATTCAAAGAGAGAACCAGAGGTCAAGCTAGAGAAAGAGTTTAAAATGCCCGTTCTGCAGAGCCAGGAAGTGAAATGGAAGACGGGTGCAACTTTGAAGCCGAGATAAATGGTCATTAGAGAGCAAAGCATGAGGTGGAGTGAGGTGGGCAGCTCCTGACAGTCTGAGCACACAGCTGGGAAGTGGCATGTCCAGTTGCCTTTGGTGCCTGCTGGCTTACTTGTTTGTTAGGGGCTCTGTAAGGCTAGAGACAAGCAAGGGCCCCTTGGTTTATGAAAGGAATCTCTAGAGTTTGAGTCCGGTGAGAATTAATCTGATGTAGAATTTTTTCTTTAGTCTCATAACAATGAGGATACCTTGGAACACTTTTGAGTCAATGCCACATATCAAAGTTTTATCCCTATTCCATTATGCTAGAGAGGTAATTTGGTGGGAGAAAGCATGGAGAGAAGAAAAACCTAAAATCCTTTTGAGTAAACATTATCAGGTAGAATTTCTCTTCAGTTTGTCACTAACTTATCATTACATGAATGAGAATTTCATTAGTCCCAAGGGAGATATTTAATTTCTGGGATACCTCTAGGATGGTGATGTTATAGTCAATGGAGGCAAAATGATCTTTGCTAAGGTTCTGCATTCTTGTGATATCTCTTTGGTTTTTAACATGGAAGTTAAACATTGATCTAACACTAATCAGGAGTAACCAGATGAGGAGACTGATGTGCCCAGACCAAATTATATCAATGTATTTGTTGTTTGACATAGGCAGATTATATCAGAGAGACCTTAAACTTTGCCTTATGCTGGACTTGGTTGTGAATTAGGAAGACGACCCCTCTTCATCCAGAATAAGTCATCCCACTCTATCGACCAACCATTGGATTTTCCTATTTTACCCACTAAAGGTAATAGTAACTTTTGAATAAGCTTCTTCAGGGATTTCTCTTGAAAGGATAAGGGATAAAGAACCTGGGGTTACAGGCTAGGAGACCCTTTGTGAACAGGCAAAATATGCCTCATCGTTACAGGGAAAACTTGTGGACCTGCAACCTATGAATCTGACCCAAACCTGTCTTCCAAATCTCTCAAATCCTTGGCCCTAGCCTGCTTCTCCATAATTGGCCCTACTCTTGTCTGTATTCCAGCTCTATCATGTACCTATGTGATTTTTGACCTCCCTATTACTCTTTGGATTGACCTTCTGGCTCCTGTCATTTTCACATTTGGCTTATTTTGTGCACTTTCTTGAAAACTGTTTCCTCTCCTTCTCTGGCTCACTCACTGGCAACCTGGACAACTAACTTGAAAGCTGATCTCCCTCTCAGTTTACACTTCTCCCCTACTCCAAGGGTTCTGGAGCCTAAATGCACTGCTAATAATAGATGTACTTTCTCTTCCAACTTAGAATGTTTAATGCATTTGGCAGCCTTTTAGCAGTGTTTCCTGTGATACCTTCTCCAGGTGCCAGGAGATACAGGTTGCATTCATCCATTAGCTGCATGCCAGGCACTTTGCAAACACTGTGCTAAATGTTTCGTCTTGTTTAAGTCTCCCAACAACCCTCAAGAAACAATTATTGTTCTCTCTTTGTTATCTCTATTTAATAGAGAAATTTTGGATTGCACTCTAGCCATTGTGTTGCTATAATGTAGAGATTCTGGATTGTGTTATATTCCTCCAAAGAATACTTATGTGTTTTTTTTCCAGCAGGCGTTAAACTTGCTTAGACTCAAGTTGCACACTCTGTCTTGCCTGTGGTGGGTGGAAGCTCAAATCTCAGTTCAACTCTTTTTTCCTTTAGCTGGGTATTTGGAAGTTTGCCTCATGCATGTGCAGTTCAGGGTCAGCCAGATATTTTGGCAGAGTTGATGCATAGAAGCTGAGGCTCCCTTATTCTGTCTCTCCTTTCTGGGCTTCACTTTCCAGAGGCTATGGCTACCTTGGGTTCTGCCTCCGATTCCTCAGACCAGAAAGATGGCAGATTTTCTCTTAGTTCTTCAGCCAACCTGTGTCACATCATGACTGTGATCCATCCTCAGGACAAAATTGAAACAAAATGGGAACTCACCCTCTGTTGATCTCTTCTTCCAAGTTTCAGTTCCCTTCTGAGATCTGCCTGCCTTTGTTGGCTCTCCAGAGCCTTTGGATATATTTTGCCTTTTTCATATTTTGTCCAGAATTTATAGCTGTTGTTTGTGGAGGTTGTGCCACTGGATACTTACTCCACCATACTGAATGCAAAACTCCAGAAAATGTCCAATAACCACTGTCTTTATCGTTCTTCTCATGATCAGTCTTCTCTTGCTGAGTCACAATCACAGGTGTCCTGAGCAGGCATTGTGGGACTGACAGACAAAAAGGGGGTTACGATACATCTCTGGAATGTCGGGTTTGCATCCCTCTCCAGGGTTTGCAAAGCAGTGGTTCTCTCCAGAACTGTGTGGGACATCACCCTCCCCAAATCCACATATATATGTGAGGAGAAGGAGGAAGAGTCATTTTCTTGAGTAAAGCACAGTTGGTGAGGTGTTACTTCTGCCACCCACATCTCCCTCAGAGGACACATAGCAAACGCCTCTCACTTTGGAGACAGGAGGCTTGCCAAAATACACCACCCCAGCCCGACATGATGGGGCTATGTCTTAGAGGACCAAAGAGGCAGAAGCCCCTCTGCCCAAGGTTCTTGTGGCTTTTGGGGCTGGGGGTACAGAAGAGGTCTGGTTCACTCTTAAACCCCTGCTGATGGAGCTTGGAGTTTATCTGAGGGACAGGAGCCACGAGGTATGTTTCCCATAAGGAGTGTGGCATGTGACCCAGGCAAGGGCCAAAAGGAGATGTGACTGCCATTGGGGAGGTCCTCCACACTGGAGGGCAGCAGAAACTGATGTTTCTTGAGCACCATGCACTCCTCAGGTGCCTCCATATCAGCAGAAAACACTCACAATTCACTGCATCGGTTTAAAAATATGAGCCTTTCCTTTCCGCCTCCCCACTGTCCTGACTCCAACAACACACACAGCAATGTAGACATTGTCATTAGTGCCAGGACCAAACAAGGATGACACCAGCACTGGGAGCCGGCAGAGAAGTGACCACAAGCGAGATAATGACACAAGGGATGGTGACTCCTGGAGGCTGACCTCTGCCCCAGTTATCCCTCAAGTGGGACATAGTCAAAGAAGTGAAAAGAAGAAGTGGAATCAGAAAGAATAGGAGGGGAAAGATCCATGGGAAAGATGCTATGAGAATGAGATTGTAGACTGACGTTGTCTAAGATTTTAATAACCAGGACTGGACTAAAAAAAGAAAAACAGGAATGACACAAAAAGAAGCTGCCTTCTCCAGGCAGATGGAGAGTTCAGGCCGGTAAAGGAACTTGCAGTTCTGAGGATAAAGTGGGCCTTGTGTCTGAACCTGACTGACTGGTGGCTCCTCTCTGACACCTCCTACATGCACAGACTCCGAATCTGGGTGCTCTGAAGAAGACTGGCAGATCGGAGGACGTGGAAATTTAACCTCTGTAAGTTGGGAGAAATCGAGAAAGCAGTAGAACCTATTTACAGTATATACATTCAAAAATGTGTCAACAAAGAAAACCCAGAGGAGAAGGACAATTAGACATGTCACAAAAGCAGATACATGAATGGCTAAGAAACATAAGAAAAAAAATCTTTGTTTCTCGAGGATTGTTTAAAATGCAAATTAAATCAAGGAAATACATTTTCTCACCTATGAAACTGGCAAAAGTGTAAAGGATTTTTAATATCCAGGGTTGGTGTTGGGGAGGGGGAGAAGAACACTCATCTCAGGATACTGAGCTTCAAGTTAGAATTATACACTCTTTTCAGGGGGCGATTAACAGTCAACATTTAGCTGTGCTTTCCCTTTGACAGGTCATACCACTTTCAGGAATCTTTCTTACAGACAGTCTTCTAAGTGTATAAGGATACATGGACACTAACTGCTGTGTGACTTGTAATTGTGAGAAATCACAGACAGTCTAAATGCCCAACAGTAAGGGAATTTTAAAAGAAATTATGGCAAATCCATACCATTTGTTATTCAAGATTCAGCATTCAGGAATACTATTTAGCTACCAAAAAGAATGAAGTACATCTGTGTGAATAACAGAGAAGCTTGTCCAAGATAATAATTGTTGAGTGGCACAAGGAAGGAGCTAAACCTCTCTGTCAGGCTCTGTTCTCAGAACTTTACATTAATTCATCCATTTAATCTTTGATGATTAAATGCCTCTCTGATTAGTACTATTGTCACCATCCACCATTTTAATGAAGGAGGCAATCAAGGCCCAGAGAGGTTAAGTAAATTTCCAAGATTGGCTCCAGAATGCATGTTCTTACCTATTTGCTATACTGCCCCTCATGTGTGTGTATATGTGTGTGTGTGTGTGTGTGTTATGTGTGTTCCTAGAGACATAGAAAGTGTGTGGGTTATGGAAAGATGATAATACACTGTATTTCTGTAGTGTGCCACCCGGTTCTCCTTTGAGGAACAAGGCACGTATTTGCCCACATGCTTGAAGTGTTAGCTGCTGGTGGCTCATAGCTCAGTCCCTCCCCAGGGACAGCCCTCTGCCAAGAGAGCTGCCTCCTCCAAGTTTATACCCCCTTCTGCAGGTGTTGACGGGCAACTCACATCTAGTGAATGGTGGAAGGGGTAGCCTACAACCTCGCCTCCTTTCAGGACAATTCTAACGGTCCATCCCAGCTCCCAACTTCCCCTGTGAGCCAGCGGAGGCTTTTGTGGAAACTACATCCCAGTCCAACTCCTCCCTCTGCCCAGGCCTGCTTCCTTTACTCCTCTACCACTCTGGTGACCAAGGGCACTTCTTAGTCACCATCATGCAGGTAATCTCCACCTCAGAGTCTATTTCCCAGGGAGCTGAAAGGTGGAGAGTGGAGGGGAGAGCTGAGAAAGGGACTTCCATTTAATATATTTTTCTATTTTTCATGAATTTTGTTTAATGAACATGTATTACATGTATTAATTTCCAAAAGACCAATATAAAGCCTAAAAACATAAAATTAAGAAATGTTGCTGTAATTCTATAGCAAACATAAAGCAAAATTGGGACCCTAGAATCCTGCTGGAGATTTGTATCTTGGAAACAAAATAGCATGGTTCTCATTTACTTTTTAGGTTTCTCACCTGAAAAAAAAAAATGCCTTTCCATTGTGCCTAGGCTTTCTCCCCGCCTGATTCAACCCAAAAAAACCAAAAGTGTTTTCTACCCTTGCTTCTCTAAATTTTGTCTGGAAGTTCTGATATTTTTGAGTCTCCAGGGCTCTGTTGTCAGAGGGTGAAGGAAGCCTGTTGTATTTTCTCTCAAATCCCTGCCACAGAGAATGAGAGGCACTGAACCTTGTCAGAACTCCAAATTTATCATATAAAAGCAAAACAAAAGAGCTGTGCATTTAGGTCATTGAGAGACAGAAAGGTTTGCTAATGGAAAGGAGATTGATTTAGTGGTTAGAACAGGAGCCCTGCAATTTTCCGGTCTCCATTTTACTTATAAAATAGGTACCCATTTTGCTCACCCATTCTCTGTGCATTCATTCATTCATCAGAAGTTTACTGAGTGCCTATTGGCTGCCAAGTATTATGCTCTTGGGAGGTGTGCTGGCTTGATTGTGATCTGATGAAACAACGGAGTGACTTACTGATTGGCGAGCTACTCTCTGGATGTTAGAAGGTACTGTCCAGTGAACTCGGTCCAGAGGAGGACAGCCTGCCATTGTATCTGTCACAGAGAGCTCTCTGGGGTTTAGCTGAATTTGAGAAGATGTGAATCACTCTAGTCTATGGAAAAAGCTACTGGAAAATTTTCTTTCCCGGGTGATTACAGAGAAGCAGGAGATTTCCTGTCCAAATTCCATATCAATGACATTATGATGGCTGCTAATGATAACAGCAGCACTTTGCTCTTAAAGAAGTGAGTGATGAGATTATGAGCTGACGATCAAACAGCTGAAACCAGACAAGACATGCAGACAGGAATTGCAGGAAAGCAAAGTAGACCCTCAGGGAATGAATGAATGAATGAAGTGAATGAATGAAACTCAACCGTGCCAAAGAAAATGCTTTACACATGATAGGTACTCAATAAGGGTCAGGAAAACAAAATGGAAAAACTGAAGCACATATACTGGGTCGCTGACTACCTCTCTGTCTTCCTCCAACATCTTTTGAGCACCTATTCTGTGCTGGACACTATGGCAGGCACTAATGCCTTTCACAGGTGAAGTCAAGTCATGCTTTATAGTTCCAGGCTGAATTGTGGTCTACACTTCCTCCTCCTCTTCTGCTATAAGCAGACCTTTTCAAAAGTGCTACTATGTGCAGAGAAAGAGAGAGAGAGAAACAATAAAAGCTCAAAGTCATTTCACATGTAGTTTTTGAACTTAAACCTAACTGGCTCTTGAAACTATTCTTTTGACAGAGAATCTGCTCTTGGAACAACAGATGCATTATGTCAGTGTGGTGATGACTGAGATATTTTTAGATTCCCATATTCTGACTTGAAGCAGAATGTGAAAGTGGAGCTGTCCAGGAATAAGAAGAAACAGGCAGCCAGGGAGCAGGAACCTCTGGCATTATGGAAATTCAGAGCAGTGGGTTGCTAAAGGAAAAATCCAGTCTAACATTCAAGTTCAACTATATTAGAGATTAGACAGGACCTTAGCTTGTGGAAGTCACCTTGGAAAGTTTACATGTAGTTAGGTATAAATACCATTGCCTATGCTTGAAAAGGCATCTGACAGCAATGGCAATGGCATACTTAGATGAAACCTTACTGATTTCATACCCATTGACAAAGAGAAGAGGATTCAAATTCCAATGTCCTCAGGTGGGTACCAGGAAGGAGAGAAGCAGCCAGGTGAAAACAGTGGCAACCTGGAGAGCCTGTGCTCCAAGGAAAGGATCATCACATGCTAAATTCAAGCCTATTGTAACCTCATGGGAGTTCAGATCCTGAGGTGCCATAACTTGGGAAGTTTCAAGAGAAGCAGGAAATCTTGACTTTTACTGAAATCTCTCGATGTTTTTTTAAAATAGGCACTGTCCACAGACATGTATTCATTAGTTTCACCAATGGGAGGCACCAGAAGGCAAATGGCCCACAGGATTAATGGTGAAAAGGGAAGTGGAGAAGATGAATAGAATGTGCAGCAATTAGATGTTGTCATGGCAGCCAAGTATGGGCACAGACAATGTTGAGGGAGTGTAACTTCCTTCCTTCTTTCCTTTTTTCTTTTTTAGGTGTAGCATTTAGAGCAAAACCAAGACAGGTATTATGTGAATAAAGACCTTATTTGAACTGTAAGACACATTTGGTTTTTCTCTCACACTGCTCTCTGGGTTTTGTGGCAATTCTGAGAGGTCAGGAGAGGCCCTCATGGTTCCAAGGTGACTTTGCTTCCCAACTAGTGGGCGGGCTGCGTATCTGAGCATATCAAGCAGTGCTCCAGAAGTTTTTCCACAGGCAAGGGCCTGGCCCTTCCTGATCTGTTAACAATGTGTACTCGGGAAATTTATAGGAAAAGGTGGAGAAATTAAATATCATCCTGTCACCAACTTTTTTTAGCTCTGATAAAATATAATACATGCTATCCTTTGTCTTCTCCTTTTATTTTCTGAATCATTTACTTTCTGAGACTACTTTTCCAGGTCTGGTGACAGAAAGCCTTCAAGGTTGTAGGATGGAGTGGAAATAACTTGGCCTGGGAGTCTGGAGACCTAGTCACCTAGCCAGTTCTGATAGAAGCTAACTGAATGACTTTGGACAAACCTCTCTTAACCTCAGTTATCCTCATCTGTAATGCAGCAAAAATAGGGCAAGAGATTCCCATAGTTGCAGGAAGCTCAGACTGAGAGACAGAAGATTTGGATTCAGTTCAAGTTTTGACATGACCTAGACTTGTGATCTTGGTTCGATCACTTCTGCTCGTCCCAGTTTTCCGAATGGCAAAATAAAGATGCCCATTTGTTCATTCATTCAACAAATACTTGTTGAGCTTCTAACATGTGGCAGGCTGTTTTGGGGTTAGACTAATGCCAGATATTTCATAGTTCTGTCTCAGTTTTGATCAGTGTAGTGGGTTGAATGTTGACCTCCAAAAGATCTGTCCACATTCTAATCCTCAGAACTGTGACTGTGACCTTTTTTGGGAAAAAAGGTCTTTGCAGATGTACCTGAGTTAAAGATCTTGAGATGAGGTCATCCTGGATTATCTGGGCGGGTCCTAAATCCTATGTCAAGTGTCCTTATAAGAGACATACAGAGAAGAGATCCAGAGGAGAAAGCCATGTGAAGATGGAGACAGATTGGAGTGATGCAGCGGCAAGCTAAGGACCATTTGTAGCCACCAGAAGCTGGAAAGGCCAGGAAAGATTCTCCTCTAGAGACTTCAGAGGGAGCATGAGCCTGCCAACACCTTGATTTTGGACTTCTGGCTTCCAGAACTGTGAGAAAATACATTTCTGTTGTTGTAAGCCACCAAGTTTGTGGTAATTTGTTATGGCAGCTTTAGGAAACTAATACATATGGGTTCAGGCCAACCAGCTGGCAACTGTCTTCTTCTCTTTTGTGGGACCACCATCTGTGGATGCCCAGAGGGCTTTCCTGAAGCAGCAACACCATTTGGTTCCACTCAAAGCTCTCTGTCGAAGGAACAATCCACAGTGGTTCCTTTTGCACGGGTTACCATGGTCTCTACCATATGATGGTGCCTTCCTTGGGGCAGGTGGTTTATCAGGAGCAAACATCTGACTCAAAGCTACAAGAAGGCTCTGAGGTTGCCTAAAGGAATACTTTTGCCTAACAGGGCTATGAGTGAGCATATTGGACTAGTCAGACTCCTCCTCTTGGAAAATTTGAATCTAAGGCACAAAGAAAGAGGGATTGGTTGCTAGAAGATTCAGAAGAAAGCATCATGAAGAATCCACAAGGCAGTAGGAAATGTAAGTATATAGAATTATGAGCCACAACAGCTTTAGGTAAGCTGAAGCTATAGAGTAAAGAAAGTATGCTCTTAAAAATCAATTTATTAGGATTGAAAGCGGATTGGCTTCCACTGGTGAAAAGGTTTCCGTTTCCAAGTCTGAATTTTCAATGTCCCCTCACCTCCTCCCCATTTGTCAGTACGTTTTTAGGTTTGTTCATTTAAGATCCTTGTCCAGCTAGCCAGGGACTTCACCTAGATTCTTCTGTTTGGGCTTAGCTGAACCTGATGTTGGGGATGTTCCTGTCCTGGCCAGCAGGTTGGCTCCCTGAAACAGTGGCAGGCATTGTTTTTGCCCACAAACGTCTTCTCCCTTTCCCCATCTGAGAAATGTGCCCATTGTCCTAGAGAACCTTCCTAAAGGGTTAAAGAGACCTATAGTACATGGCTGTCTGTTCTAGCTCCATGCCCAGTATCTGGTTCACACTATTCCTCAGTGCTAATTAATAAAAAGTGTACTCATACAATAACTATCATTTATTCACTCCAGCATCATGTCAAGTGCCATAGTGGGAATTAGCATGAATTATCTCCGATCCTCACAATAATTCTGCCAAGGGAAATTATAATCTCCCTTTGTAGGTATTATTAACAATATTTATCTGGCAGGGAGTTTGTGAGGATCATAGATAATGTATCTAAAATGGCACATAGAAAACATTTTAGGGTCAGTTGCTGCAGCTGCTGCTGCTACCGAGACTGAGGAGAAAGCTCAGGAGGCTAAGTAACTTCCCCAAGGGTCACAAAGATGCCACTGAGCAAGCCAGAGTTTGATCCCTGGTCTGTTTGATCCTGTGTCTATACTTCCTGGGTCTGTGATGGGGAACCCCGGGATTGCTAAGCCTTAGCCATGGCTGAATCTACTGACATAACATGGATTGCCCTGGAATTAGATACCGTGGACCACACAGGGCTCCTCACGGTCCATAGGGAAGTGACTGCCTCACCCTGGGAAACACTGACCATGACCCCTTGCTTGACCTTGGCAAGTACATAGAGTCCACCAAAAGGGCTTGCTGCCTCCCAGAGAGGCCACGGTTTCTTTATCTGGGTGGTATCTGTCTGCTCAGCACTGGCTGAAGCCCCTGCCTCCAGCTCTCTATATCTACTGCCCCCTTTGCCTTTTAGTGCTGTTTAACATGAGTAGAACCACAAGCTGGTTCCCCTGCACTAGATGGTGACATCCCTTTCCATTCTCAGCCCCAAGGAAAGCTTTCAAAGGGGTTCCCTTGACCCATTTGTTAATTACAATTTTTGTGGAAGTACCCATCCCGCTCCTCAAAGGTGAAAACTTGGATGAGTATCCTACCAGTTCTTCTAGATCAAAGACTGGCAAACTACGATGGCAGACCCAGTCCAACCCACTGCCTGTTTTTATAAATAAAGTTTTATTGGAACGTCACCACACTCATTCATTAGCGTGCAGATTATCCATGGCTGCTTTGGCACTGCAATGGCAGAGTTGAGTAGTTGTGACACAGCCTGTATGGCCCGAAAAGCCCTTTACAGAAAAGTTTGCCGAACCCTGTCCTAGATTATGGACCATTTTCTATGCACACAAGCAGTATGTGTGTAAGCAGTTTACTGAGGACTCTCAACCCATTAAGCACAGGCATGAAAGGCTTTATTAATTCCAGTCACCATCTATAACTAGATTATGTTGTTCTTACTTTGCCTCTGGGCAGAGGCTCCCTTAATGACATCTTGGTCCACTTCTATAATTTTCAGCCACTTGAGTTATTAAAAGTTTCAGTCTGGTAAATGGATAAATGCGGCCTGATTTTTGTTTGTTTTTTATTTTTAATTTAAATTTCAAACTCAATTTACAGCTCTTCTCCTCCCTTCTCCCTAGCTGTGGCCCTAGGTACTTGAAGAGAACATATAACCAGGCTGCGAGATATCTCCCCATCTCCCATTCCTCATCACAAAACTTACACAGTTTGGGAGAGAAGAGAAGGGAGAGGGGCAAAAAAGCTAAAAACTCCTTACCTTACAGAGTGAGGTGCATTCCTCTCCTTGGTGTAGCTCTGTTTCTGTCAGCCCCCTGGGGATAGTTAGTGGTTCCAAAAGGCTGTGTGGGCACTGGGTTGATTCCCGGGCGTTGGCACCTCCTTGAAGCATCTGGCCACTTCTTCCAGTTGATTCCCTCCACATCTCTCTAATATGTCCTTCTTTGCATCCCCACCCCTAATACTGCACAGGTCCTGTTGGTAGCCTCCACTCACATCTCCTCTCCCCAGCCTTCCCTGGGGGCTTGATTTCCTCCATCTGTCTCTCTCTTGTTCTCCTTTCCCCTGACTGACATCCAGAAAGGGAAGTTACTATAGTCCCCCCTTTTTGCAGACACTGGCTATCTTAGGATGGGACTCTGTTGGAGTTTCATCTTCCCTTGGGCACCCCTCCCCCTTGGAGAGAGGAATGATAAGCTCGCACTTCAGCCTCTATCTACCTCACAAGGCTGAGAACTTCTTTATCAACTCTTCTTATTCTACTTGAAGGAGAGGAGAAGGGAGGCAAATGGCTAAAGGTAGTAGGGCAGTTCCGTCTTCCCCTAGCATCGCTTAAAAGACGTGGCCACAGCCAGCTGCTGGTGGCTCTCTTTAGAATGTAGGGTGCTTAGCATAATATTTTCTCATCTGTGGACCATAATCACTATTCTGAGAAGACAAAAAAACCCACTTGACGTCTTGAGAAGTTTTTATGTGCTGTGTGTATGTGTGTGGGAGAGATTAAGAAAACAAAAAAAGACTTCTTTTTCTTTTTTAGAAAAATAGGACAATACTCTTCACTATGACAAAATTTCTTTTTATCAATTAAGCAATATATTGTGAACATCCTTCCATCTTCGCACATACAGATCTACATTAACCTTTTTAATGTCTACAGAATACTCCATCACACAACATCCCCTATTATATTTACCCATTTACCTATTAATGGACTCTTAGATTGTCCATAAATTTTCACTACCATAAATGATGCTGCAAGACATATATTCATATACACATCTTTGCACTTGATTGCAAAGATTTCTCTGGAAGAGATTTCTAAAAGCGCAATTGCATGTCAGGGCATGCACATCTTTTTTTATATTCTGATAGACAGTTCTAAAGTTGGAGTGTTAATTAGCACTCCCATTAACAACGAATTAAAGAGTTTTTTTTTCTTCACCAATATTGAATAGTATCAATCATTTTAAACTTTGCTAGTAAGAGCTGGGGAAAGTGGTATCATCTTTTTTCTTTCCCCTAATGTAAATTCATTCAGTTCAGTAGATGTACATTGAGTAGCTGCTAGGTATAAGGCACAATGACAAGAAGAAGACCCATCTCTGCCTATATGCCCATGAAGATGAAGACACTCGGCGGGGGGGCTCTAGGGTATAAGGGTAGTGCTATTTTGAGAACAGAGAGACTGGGATTCCAACTGTGGCTTTGCTATTTACCATCCAGGTCACCTCTGGCAGCACCTCCCCGAGTCTGTCTCCTCATCCCAATATGTGTGTAATAATAGAGTTGTACTTGGCACATATTGGCTAATAAATGACATCTACTCCCACTACTGCAAGAGAGATTTTTCTAAGTGCAAAGAACATGAAATGGAAAAATAGGAATGGAAGGATTCACTCTGGTTGTTGAAAGGGGAAGGACAGCGAGAAAAGACTCATGGATATGAGCTGGACTTGCTTCTTGGTAAGATGGGGCTCCCAGGGAAGGGCCGTTGTGGGAAAAGGCACAGAGGAGAAGAACACTCAGCATGCTGGGGGTGGGAGTGGAGTGTAAGATGCAATTCAGAACAGCTGGAGCAGAGAGCACAGGGGAGTGAAATGGGAGACTGTTTACGGTGTGGACCGAAATGTTGAGGGCTGGATACCAGGTGAGAATACGTAGTTTAGTTTCCAACCTATGTGCAACAGAGAGGAACTAAAAATTTTGGAGGAAGAGAAAAACATAGGCAAAGAGCAGTGTTTCACCTGAAAGGTCAACTTTCTAAAGGCTTCTAAGGTGCCATTCAATTTGTTTACATACTAACTTCTCCTAATAAAACAGTGACCCAAAACTATGACAAACCTAAATAGCTATGGCCCTTTTGCAATGTTCAGGAAAAAATTAGATATAAAATTGTCCCTGTGCTTAGGATTTTCTCCTACACTTTTTCTTTCTTTCTTTCTTAAGTCTTTGGCACCCACAAACACTTGTCTACACTAGACTCTAGTATAAAATCATGTCTGGGGCCCAGCGGCTCAGAGGTTAAGTTCATATGTTCTGCTTCACTGGTTTGGATCCTGACTGTGGACACGGCACCGCTTGGCAAGCCATGTTGTGGTAGGCGTCCCACATATAAAGTAGAGGAAGATGGGCACGGATGTTGGCTCAGGGCCAGCCTTCCTCAGAAAAAGAGGAGGATTGGCAGTAGTTAGCTCAGGGCTAATCCTCCTCAAAAAAAAAAAAATTACGTCTGCCTCACCATACAATTTCATAGTGTTTCCTTTATTGAATATACTATACCAACACTCCATGGTATTTGCAATGAGCTTGAGGAATTCTGTGTCTCCATCGCTGGGACACACTGGAGAACTATCGTTATAAACTAGGAGCAACCTCAGGGCACAGACTGCCTTATTCCTTCCTGTCTCCCTGACAGCTGGTTCAGAGATTAGACTGTAGCAACTCCTCAAAAAGTGTTTGTTGAAGTAAATAAAATACTCTGAACTCTGTAGATAATGGTAGCACCCAAAAGAGGAGATATAAAGTCCCCTACCAACACAGCAAAGAAGTTGGCAAATGGTTCAGCAAAAATGACAGACATACAATCAAAATGTGTTAATCAAAATTGTAAAACCAAAGGAGACTGTAGGTATAATACAGCAGAATCCTTGAGTAAGATCGTGCAACTGATGGTGCCGCAACATTTTAAATAAACAGGGTTTACTTATCAATTAAAATTTATTTTTCAAACACCAATTTTTCTCCCAAACAAATGAAACACACACACACAAACACACATTCTTTTCATGTCTAACTCAACACAAATTACCCATAATACTCAACATTCTTTTCACCCCCAACATTTGACACAAGAATGGAAACAGATTGCTGGACCAGTTTTAACAAATCTGGAGCAGCAGGTTCTTTGTTGAAAAAATATTTCCACTTATCAAGAGATGTTGTTCCCCAGAGGGAAGCGAACACTGTGTTCAAAGCACTGACTTCCTTATAAAGCAAATTGAGAGCAAGCTCATTTTTCCATGTTGATAACATCCAGATTTGAATTACTTCAACCAAAGAGGGAGATGCTCAGGCCTGGCCTAACTCACAGCAGCCAGAGGATAAGTGCTTAATTTTCAAAAGAAAACTACTTATTTCAGAGCACTGTGGCTCTAACAAGGGCTTCAGAGGTAAATGTATTAACCACTTTAATTGGTAAATAATGCTGCAACATATATGTGACTTTCATGTGGGTGCATGTAGGGGTAGTTTCCGCCTCAGATAAATTCCGGAAGTAAAATTAAAATATGTCATTGATGGCAACCAACCTCACTTGATGACATTTTCAATAGTACTTACCTTGAAAGCTTGCAACAAAAGCATAAAAGAAGTAAACAAGACAAAGAAAACATTATCGTAAAGCAATGTTGGCAAAGGAAAAATAATACAGCCTTTCTGTGTAAGTGCCTGACCTGGCTGGGAGAAAGGCTTGATGCAAACTGGAAATGGTCTGCGCTGTTCCTCTGTCCTGCCCAGAGGAGCCAGTAAGGGCTTCTCTCTTCCCATGCCTTTTCCCGTCAGCATCCCAGTGTAGGCACAGAGAGAGAAGTAGTGTGTTGGTTTTCTAAGCTGTGCAACAAATTACCATGCATTTTGCAGCTTAAAACAACATGCACTCACTAGCTCACAGGTCTGCAGGTGAGAAGCCAGTTAGGCTCGACTGGGTTCTCTGCATAGGGTGTCAAGGTTTTGGCCAGCTGGCTTCTTGTCTGGAGGGCCTGGGGAAGAATCTGCTTCTGAGCTTGTTCAGGTTGTTGATAGAATTCAGTTCCATGTCGTTGCAGGACGGAGGTCCCTGTTTCCTTGCTGGCTGCTGGCCAGGGCTTGTTCTCAGTTCCTAGAGGCCACTCTCCTCCGGCCCTTGTGTGTGGGCCTCTCCACCTTCAATGTCAGCAAAGGTGCCCTCTCATGCTTTGAATCTTTCTGCCTCCAGTCAGAGAAAAGTCTCTGCTTTTAAAAGGACTTGTGAGATTAAATTAGGTTTACCTGGATAATGGCTCTTCTGATTAACCTAAAGTCATCCAGTTAGTAATCTTAATCACATCTGCAAAATCCTTCTGCCACATGATCACAGGCATGACATCTTGTCATATTCACAGTCCTGGGAGTCAGGGTGGGAAATCTTGGGGTGGGGGGCGCGGTGTGGGCATCCTAGGATTCTGCCTACCAAGAGGAGCATGATCACACCAAGTCCTGTCACAGTGGCATCATATGGTCATTTATTTTTCTTAATTTGTTTCCAGCACAAATGATTCAACAGTTTAGTGGCTATGGACTTGGGCTGTGGTGTCAGTCTACTTGGGCTTAAAACCCAGCTCCTCAACTGTGGCTGTGACCTTGGGCAAGTTAAAGTTCTTTCTGCTGAATGCTTGTTTTGAACATGCAAATTATTCCAAAGACACTGCTATATTAGGGAACAATTTGAGCACAACGCAAATTTCAGATTTGCTTACAGACAATTTCTTCCTCGAGAAGTACCAGGTGAACACAGAAAACTGCACCCAGGAACAAAAACTGCCGCATAGGAATACTCACAACACACGCATTTCAAATAACAGCCTCAGTCCACTGCATGTGTTATGAGGCACACCCCTCTGAGAAGTGTTAGAACTTTCCTTCTGATTTCAGATAACCCTCCTCCCACCACTTCACAAGTTGTAGCACTTTCAACTCCCACTTCCAAAGTCAACATTAAGTCTTTTCCCAGGTTAAGTGCCATATTTATTGTAGTATTTACGTATTTCTTAACAATTAACATGCATAAAACTATGCTACTGTTTTTATTAGTCTCCTACTTTTATTTTAATGTGTCACTGACCAAGTTTTTGAGGTTGTGCCCTGTTATGGGTTGAACTCTGTCCCCTGTCCTGACCCCCAGCACCTCAGAAAGTGACCTTATTTGGAAATAAAGTCTTTTCAGAGGTAATCAAGTTAAAATGAGGTCATTAGGGTGGGCCCTAATCCAATATGACTGGTGTTCTTATAAAAAGGGAAAATTTCAACACAGAGGCAGACGTGCAGGGAGAGAAGAGGATATGGAGACACAGGGAGAATGCATGTGAACATGAAGGCAGAGATCATGATGAGGCGTCGACAAGCCAAGAATTGCCAGCAAACCACCAGAAGCTAGGAAAGAGGCATGGGACAGATTCTGCCCTACCCTCTGACGAAACCAATCCTGCCAAACCTTGATTTCAGACTTCTAGCCTCCAGAACTCTGAGACCCAGTTTGTGGTACTTTGTTATGGAATCTCATGGTTTTTATTGCACAATTTTACATAGAAAGATGGTTATTCTTAGCATAGTAATAGCATAGCATATGTGGCATTATAGCAGAAGTGATTACTAAATGAAGTCTCAGTTTTCCCTCCTGTTAGATGGGTCTTCATGTGATTATTCTGAGGACGAAATGAGACAGTGCATAGAAAGTGTTCAGAATGAAATAAGCACCAAAAATGCAGGTTCTCATCATTAGACTGTTGAGTTCAAAACTGAATTTTGGGCAACACTAAACCACAGCAAGGAGGGTTAAATGGTGCTACAAGCTCCAAATACACAAGCTAAAATCTTGATGCAATGGTGCACTGTATGACAGGCTTATGGAAACTGTCCTTTAGAGAGATCCAGGGACTATGCAAGAAAGAGAATACAGGTGCCAAATATGGGGGTCTCCTCAGCACTTAATCTGGATATTGATAAGGAATGTTGCTAATTTGGAGAAACAGGCCTTTTAAGAGCAGTTACCCTCTTTGCTCAAAGAGCAGCCTCTTTGATTAACTAACATCAGGACAAGTCCAGAGATCAGAGTGGACTGACCTCCCAGTCTATGCAACTGGTTGTTGAAATCCTTACTTTTGACAGGTGTCCTAGAAAGCTAGCAGGGCCAGAGAGAAGGAAGCCAGGCTTTGCATCTGAGGGGAGGACATATGTCCTGAATGCAAAGGATGCTGTGTCTATTATGAGAGTTAAGGGAGGGCACCAGGCTGGGTAGGCATCTGAGACGGTCTATGAGCCACAGGAGTGTCCATGTTGGAAGGGGGAATCCAACATGCTAGCAATCTCTGACATAAGTCACTAGATGCCCATAGAAGTACTTGGGCATCATCCTTGGACCAGTTTCCTAATCAGGCCTGAGGATTTCAGCCTGATGTAAATGAAAGAACATGGGTTCTTTGGAATTGGAAAGGACTAGTGCAAATCCCAACACTGCTATTTATTAACGATGTGACCTTGAGGGTTTACATTATTTCCCCAGGCCTCAGTTTCCTTGCTTGTAAAGTGGCCTTAATAAGAGTTTGCCTCTAAGGTTGTAGTTAGCACTAAATGAAAGGAAATTTATGGAAAGGGCCTTGCCCATGCTAAGCACCCAATAAAAGATGGATCCACATTTGTCCCTTCTTCACAGCTACCACAAGCTGCTTTTCCAGCCAGCTGGACAGCAGGGTGTGGTCATCCATAAGGAGGGGATGCAAGAATCTGACCTATAACTGAGGCTTTGTTGTCTCATGCTCTAGAAAGTTGGTTACCGTTCTTTTCTGTGTAGCTCATTTCTCAGTATCTTCTGCCCTCCTAGGCCCACCCTAAATGGTTCTGGAACTGAAATTTGCAGTCAAAGTGACCTAACATTGGTTCAGATTCCAAATAGTCTCAAAGTACTTTGAACAGTCAGGACTGCTTTTATCCAAAGGAACCCTAACCTAAGGTTGGTGTGTTTGGAAGCAGGTCTTTACTGAAGGTTTAGGATAATGGAAAGGGGTAATAGAAAGAGTATAGGAAAATCTTAATGTCGAAGAGGAGACATCCCTGCCATAAAAATCCATGGGCCTTTACCTACCACAAAGACTTTCTTGTTGGTCAGTGCCCCTTCCTCCCCGCCCCTGCAACCCTGGCTTGGATCCCAGATTGTCTTCCTCTTACTCTACTTCTTTCTATTGTCCACCCTTTCCTCCCTTCCCTCACCCCTGCCACCAGTTTATAATCTCCCAAATGCCTGTTTCTTTCTTACTAGAGAATTTTAGTGCGCCACATCCCATGCCCACAAATGGCCTATTCTAAGCATGTCTGTGCACCTCTAAAAATCCATCAGTGGTCTGTTAACCTGGAGGTCATGGACCCCTACCATCTAAGCAGCGTCCTCTTATGAAACACAAGTCAGATCATATTCCTGTGCTCAGATTTTCCAGTGACTCCTCATGTCAGCATAAAGGCGAAAGTCCTTTGCATCCCACATGATCTTCGCCACTATGCACCTCTTGGCCTCCTCTCTCACATTCTCACCCTCCCTCTCTCCAGTCCAGCTACACTCAGTTTCTTGCCCTTCCTTTAACAGGATAGGCATGCTCTAGGCTCAGATCCCTTGCTCTTGCTGTTCTCTCTGCCTGAAACACTGTTCCCCCAGATTTCCCATTTCATCCTCACATTATTTGGGTCTCTATACTGGGATAAATAATGGACCCCCCCAAAAGATATATCCATGGTCTAATCTCCAGAATCTGTGAATGTTACTTTATATACAAAAAGCTGTGTTTTTGTTAGGGATCTTGAAAAGTGGAGCTATCCTGGATTATCTGGGTGGGCTGTAAATGCATCACAATTATCCTCATCAGAGAGAGGGCGGAGAGAAATTAGACACACACAGAAGAGGAGATAATGTGGCCATGGGGGCAGAGATTGGCATGATATGGCTGCAAGTCAAAGAATGGTGGCAGCCACCGGAAGCTGGAAAAAACCAGATTCTTCCCTAGAGCCTTGAGAGGGAGGATGGTGCTGTGGAAATCTTGATTTTGGACTTCCAGCTTCCAGAACTTTGAGAAAATTAATTCCTATTGTTTTAAGCCACCCAACTTGTGGTAATTCGTTACAGCAGCCAGAGAAAACTAATACAGTCTCTGCTCAAATTTCATATACTCAGAGAGATGTCCTACAACCACCTCATACGAAATAACCCCCTTGACTTGCACATGCGCGCACACACGTACACACCACATTTTATCCCCATTACATCAGCCAGCTTTATTATACTTCATAGCATTTATCACTTTCTGACATATCATATACTTTCCAGTTTATTTATTTATTGTCTGTCTCCTACTCTATAATGTAAGCTCCATAAGCTTACTTTGTTTTATTAACTGATGTGTCTCTAGAGCCTAGAAAAGTACCTGGCTCAAAGCAAAAGCTCTCTAAATATTTATGGAAGAAATGAATGAAGGACTTCACCTTTAGTTGCATAAAGAAACAGCAGAAGCTTTGAAATTAGAATTTATATTTTAATACCTCATAGCAAATCTCCAACCTCACCCCCATTTCTATAATCAGAAAAGAGGCAATAAATATATTTATTCTATTGCTGTCCAGAGCAAATCTCTAGAGGTCAGAAGGTGGGTGTGTGTATGTGTGTGGGTGATGGATGGGGGAAGAGAAAGACAAAGTGTCTTCCAGTTATATCTATATTAAACAGCGCCAAGTTCACATGCCCCTGAGGTTAAGAGGAAAGAGGGCTGCTGCTTTCCAGCCTGTCCACACCTGCCAAGATTTTCTTTGCCGTTTTGCAATTTGCCCAGCAGGTTTGGAAAAGGAACAGTAATGTATGGATAGTCTTACCTTGTCACAACTCGAAAGTGACATGCTATTTTTCTGTGCACCAATTTTCCACCCCAGGAGCCTTTATGAACAGTGGATTAAGTGGAGAGAAAGTGGTTTCTATTTAAATGCTGAGGCTTGTTAGTCAAACAGGACACGACTGAGACTTTCACTTAAAGAACATGGGAAGAGAGTGATGGATCAGATCGCAAGTTACTTAAGTGCTTAATTTTCCGGCCTGACTCCTTCACCAATGTTTCACTTAGCACATTTTGAAATCTGAAGTGAATAGTGATTTTAGATTGGGAAGAGTTGGTAATATTTGCAATTCCAAGCCTCCTGTCTTTCCCTTCCTCTTGAGCCACCAGTCTGGCTCATTGTTCTTCCATGATGCTTCTGATGGTTTCAATAAGGGTGGATTATGTGCCTATTGGTGTTGTGCCACCTGGTGTTATACTCTGGAGATGCAAAGTTTGATCAAACCCAGTCTCCATTTCCCAGAGATCTCTTGGTCTCCCGGATAAGCCAGAAATTTAGATAAATCCCTACAGCAATGTAATAAGTACATAAGAGGAAACATTAGAACTCAGCCTTAAAGGATGAGTAGAAATTCACCAGGCAGAATGACAGGAGAAGGAGGCTCTTGGTAGAGGGTCAACAAGATTGAGGAAAGTCTTTGCTCCATCTGAGAAACTGCAAATAGTTCTGCATGGCTGGAGTGTAGTGGGATGAGAAGGTCTGGGGTACCGCTTGAGAGGCAACATAGGGATCCTGCCATGCTAAGAGATTTGGACTCTAGCCTGTGGGTGATGTCACAGAGGGGCATTAAGGAGAGTGACTCGGTCATTTCACCTTTCTGGGGGTGTATGGAAGATAGATGAGGGAGACAAAAGCTGAAGAGGGAGATTGGTTTGATGGTTATAGAGATATTTCATAAAGAAGAGATGAAACTCTAACAAAGAAAGGAGTGATAGACAGAGAGGAGATGGGACAGGTACAGGGACATTCTGAAAGTTGTAATAGGACTTGGAGACCAAGCACATATGGAAAATGAGATTAGGGAAGGAGTCTACAGTGGGTCCTAGGATTCTGAGGTTAGGTGTCTGCCATTCAACTTTTCTGGTGATCATTTTAGTTGATGAAATAGAGTAGGAGAAATCTCTCAGAACCAGCCAATGGCATCGCCTTTGGAGACACACTGTGTTTGGAGACAGCATTTCTTCTCCGGTTGGGAACAGACAATTGTATTACATGAGCAAACTATAGCATAGAGAGATACATCAGTGTGGTAATCAAAGTTACTCTGGCATACATATAGTGAACCACATGATAATTATTTTAAGACATGTTAATTAAGCTGTAATAGGAAATAGTTGCTATAATAATAGCTCTTGACATTTTATTTCTAAAGCTGATCCCAATATTTTTGCAATTACCTAGTGAGAGAGCAGATCCTAGGAAGCAGTAAGAGTTAGTAGGCTTCAGATATCTCTTCCCTTCACCAAGCCCAGCTTTCTAGCTGAAGCTTTAGCCTCAATCTCATCCTCAGTCCATCTCAATTCCCAAAATCTAGGGTTTGGCTAACCTGTCTGTTGAGGCTTCCCTGACTCCAGCTGTGGTTTGGATCCTATCCGGGTCCTCCTGGATTAAGAACACAGAACTCTTCAGAGAGGGTTCTGTATCATTGGCTTCTCCTAATAATTCCTCCCTCTCCACTCCTCTTTTACTATATAGAAAAGGAATCAGTGTCGCAAATGAATTTTTCCCTTCTCTTCTCTAGGAGCTAGACTGCATGCCCCAAAACTTACCTCCTCATCAATTTACACTTCAATCAATTAGATATTCGTTTCTCTCAAAACCATTATTATTGGGACTTTTAGGATTACTGGGGTTAGGGACCTCTCAGTGATTCACAATTTAATGATATATTTCTTATCTGGCGCTATATGATAGTAATACTCAAAGCGTGGTCCATGAACCAGTGCGGTCCTCAAGAGTAAGTGTTTAGAAACTTTTATAGAAAATTCTCATTGCAACAACCTCCAGTATATTTGATAAATATTTCTCATGAAAGAAGATGCAAACCAGTTTGGACAGAGTCAAATTTGTGAGGTGAATAGCACATCTCCTGAGCTGAGGAACCAGGTATCGGTCAGCAGAAGATTAGGATACGAAAATAAAACTAGTGGTTCACCAGAAAGTATTTGGAAAGCACTGGATGAGCAGCCACTTGTGCCAGAATACCTGAAGCACCAGTTAAAAATGCAGATTCTGGGCCTACTCTGGGACCTAATGAGTCAGAATCTCTGTAAAATCTGCATTCTTAAACAAGCAACCTAGTTGCCCCTTCATACTAAAGTCTGAGAAGCATCACCAAACATTTAGCAGTGGAGTTATGTTGATTCAAACATAGTTTGAAAGATTCTATTCCCATGTCAGCCATTTATATTCCTGTGTAGGCCAACTGTTGTCCTTAGGGGCACAGATTGCATTCATCACCAAGGAGTGCCCCCGGGAATCCAGCTCCAGCACTTGAAAAATGCATCAAACTCTGTATTGTAGTGAAGTCGCATCATGGTTATGTACTAAAAGAACTCATTGAAGAGAGTCTGTACATATTAACACATAGCAATGTGCGTGTCCCCCACCTCCCCTCCAAATCTGGAGATCCAGCTTCTTTTAACATCAGTTCTCTGGAACATAAACTGAGAAGAAAAACACCGAAAAGGTGTGAGAAGCCAGATATCTGGGGCCACTTAGTAAAGGGGGAAACAATGAATCATACAGTGAATTATACATAAGCACATCATAGACTCCAGTGTAGGACCCAATATTCAAGATATTTGGGGCTGGCCTGGTGGTGCAGTGGTTAAGTTTGCATGTTCTACTTCTCGGCGGCCCAGGGTTCACTGGTTCGGATCCCGGGCGTGGACACAGCACCGCTTGGCAGAAGCCATGCTGTGTTAGGCGTCCCACGTATAAAGTAGAGGAAGATAGGCATGGAAGTAAGATCAGGGCCAATCTTCCTCAGCAAAAAGAGGAGGATTGGCAGTAGTTAGCTCAGGGCTAATCTTCCTCAAAAAAAAAAAAAGATATTTGTCGTAAATATAAAGACTAATTTTGTTCACTGCCTTCTGCTTATATTTAATAAATTAAATTTTAGAACAATGTGGGGAGGGAGGGAGGGATGAATAGATGGGTAAATTGTTTAGATTTTTGAATCTGTAAATTTTATTCATCTGGGGATTTCATGAATTTGGAACATCTTATTCCCAGACGGAGTCATATAAAGCGGTGGCTCTCAAACATGGACAAGCATTAGAATTCCCTGGGCAGCTTCTGAAGACTTCAGATGCCTGAGCCCATCCTAGCCATCCTCAGGCACTTGGGAACTGAGGTCCCAGGAATCTGTGTTTTCAAGGTGTACATCTGATTTGTGTGTGCAGAGTATGAGAATCACTAATTAATGACACTATTGTTATAATATTATAACTTGAGCATGGAAGTCGTAGGGAGACAATTGGGTCTAGGTGGAGGTAAGTCAAAACTCTGGGGAAAGTGTATGTTTGAGAATTAAATATTACAGAAATAATCCACAGCAAAATATGTAAATGAGCATCTGCGATTTGGTCGTTAACAGTGTGGGCCCTTTAATAGGACTACTATGTTGATGGTCCTGGGGATTATGTGCATCTGGATATCTGTAAAATGAGCAAAAATGTCGATTTCAGTAGACTTTGTAAAGTCAATCAACACTGCAGGAGAGAGCGAGGCAATTCGGTGATGAATGACATAAAATGGAATCTTGCTTCTTGCCGTGCGGCATATCCTTGCATGGAGTTGTCCAACTCCGAGTTCTGCAGGCTGCGTCTCTGGCAGAGCGGGGAGGAGCAGAGCTGAGCAGGATCAAAGGATACAGGATCCGGTCAGGGGCAGTTTTGAGTTATCAAGTCTGGAAAGGGCTGAAGCCAAAAGCACTCCAGGGTAGTAGAACAGAGCCCCTTCCCCAGAGACTCTGCTGGCAGAGGACTGGAAAGCAGCATGCAGCAAGCAGGAGGGAGTTCCTTCAGTGGCTTGTCCTCAGTAGCGATAGGCCAGGGGCTCACTGAGCAACAGGGCTTTGCCCAGTCCCGTTGCAGGGGTTGGTCCTTCCATGAGATGATAGTAATTTCCTTTCCTGAATTGCCCAGCAGATATAGGATATGCTGAAAAGAGAATTCCGTTTAACTCAACAGCACAATCAAGCTTTGCTATGTTCCAAACCCTTTGCCCCAGGCTGATGATATGAAAATGAAATAAACAGTTCCTGCTCCCATAGAGTTCACAGGCTAGAGGAAGAGGCAGAGGTGTAAACATATGCCTAAAATAAAATAAGAAGAGCTAGTGGAGAGGTATGCACACACTTCTGGGCATACCCGGGACACAGCAGCTCATATTGCCTCGGTCCACAGGGAAATTTGCAGAGAGAAAGTGATATGTGAACTGAGTCTTCGAGGAGATGTGGGGATTCACCAGGTACACAAAGTGGACAGGGAGATAGGGGTGGAAAGAGGGATATTCTTGGCAGAGGAAATAGATCAGCTGTTCATGATGTGCTCGGCAGTTGTAAATATCCTTTGATGTGGCTCCAGTATAAAATAGAGCTGTGCACAGAACGGGCCGCTGACATCCTCAGATAGGAGCCCTCCTGGATCTGAGGATGCCCCTTTGTCTTCCTCCTGTCTCATTAATGGAACAAAAGGGCTAGAGTTGGAAGGGCATTTAGAAATCACATAACCTGATGTTATTTGAACTTTATTGCAACCCATAGTAAGATATGGATTTTATATTTACACATACAGGAAACAACATTTCTTGAAAACATACTTGCCTTTACGAAGTGCAAAGCATTACGATAGTTTTTTTGCTATTCTATTTCCTTTTTTAAATAGACTTTGTTTTAGAGCAATGTTAGGTTCACAGCAATATTGAGTGGAAGATAGATATTTCCTGTATACTCCCTGCCCCCATACACACTTAGCCTTCCCTGTTATCAACACCTTTTACCAGAGTGGTATGTTTGTTAAAACTGATGAATCAATGTTGACACATCATTATCACCTAATGTCTATAGTTTACGTTAGCGTTCACTCTTGCTGTACATTCTACGGGTTTTGACAAATGCATGATGAGATGTATCCACCATTATAGTATCATACAGAGTAGTTTCACCATGCTAAAAATCCTCTGTGCCTCACCTGTTTATCACTCTCTCCCCAATAACTCCTGGCAACCACTCATCTTTTTACTGTCTCCATAGTTTTCCCTTCTCCAAGATGTTGTGTTGTTGGAATCCTATAGTATGTAGCCTTTTCATATTGGCTTCTTTCACTTAGTAATATTGTATGCATTTAAGATTCTTCCATGTCTTTTCATGGCTTGATAATTCATTTCTTTGTAGCGTTGAATAATATTCCATTGTCTGGATGTACGACTGTTTATTTATCCATTCACTTACTGAAGCACACCTTGGATACTTCCAAATTTTGACAATTATAAATAAAACTGCTATAAACATCAACATGTAGGTTTTGTGTGGACCTAAGTTTTCAACCCATTTGGGTACATACCAAGGAGCATAATCACTGGATCATACGGTAAGAGTGTGCTAGTTTTTTAAGACACTGCCAAATTGTCTTCTAAAGTGGCTGTACCATTTAGCATTCCCTCCAGCAATAAATGAGAGTTCCTGTTGCTCCACATCCTCACCAGCATTTGGTGTTGTCCGTGTTTGGATTTTGCCCATTCTAATAGGTGTGCAGTGTTATCTCATTGTTGTTCTAATTTGCAGTTCCCTGGAGACATATGATATGGAGGCTTGTGGACTGATTTAACTGCTGGATAATGACAACACCAAATTCATCAGTGGGTTCATTTTCTTTTCTCTTAGCAGCTTGGGTAGATGATTTAAATCTTAAGTCTCAATTTCTGATTCCAGAACTACTATAATTTAATCATGAGACTTTGGCAAGTATTTCCTTTTGCTGCACCTCAGTTTCCTCATCTTCTTGCTTAGGATTAATAATGTTTATTTTTCCTCAAATATCTCATTGGATGGCCATCCAGTCCTACCAACTCCTCTCTGGATTTTGGTGAGGAGTAAACAGAGAAGTCAAGGGAGAACCCTTGAGAATGTATGAAATGAAATAGAAATGTTGGTTATGTCTTAGTATAACAATGATGATTACTGGGGGCCTACTTGGGAACTGAAGCAGTGGGCATTTTCCCAAGAATCTGCTGGAGAGAGATGAAGCGGAGAGATTTTTACAGTTGAAACACCACTTCACTCTCAGGCTGTCCCCAAGAGCATCACATGAAACTTTGATTTTGCATGTGCCTCAGGCCCTACTCCAAAGAAAATAACCAAAATAAAATCCAGGGGCAAAGCTCTTCTTTTCTTCAATGTCAGGGATCAAGGACCTCATTTATGGATCAAATTTGGGAGGTGTTGGTTTCCTCTCAACTCAAAAGCTGCTGAAAAGACGCTGGAGCCTGGGCACTGGCCACGCGGGATGCACGGAGCAGGGAGCCTGGGCTTGAATGATTAGCCCTGAGTTACCAGAAGTCCTAGCAAAGACTCAGGATGCCCAAGAACGTAGGAAATAAATCGAGACTGGGGATTCTGGCCCCGCCCCCTCAAGCTTAGTGGTTTCAGATCTTGTCAGCATAGCTCTATTCACATTCCCAAAATAAGGTAAATGGCTAACCACCATTTTTTAAAGATGCCATTGGTTATTGAAGAGTCACAACAATGAATTTTGCAAGGGCATGTTCCATCAGGTGGTATCTGGGTGAACTCAGGGCAATTATTCATTGCCTGCCCCAGTGCTCCACAGCTTCCGTGCCTGGCTCTGTTTTCTCTATTTTTAAGGGGCTGCATTAAGGAGCTTGTCAGGAAACTTCTAAGCTACAGTCAAAACTCTTTATTATCAGATCCCAAGAGGGCTGCCTAGTCTTGTCTCTTATTACACCTCTGAGCTGGTCACCCCAGGGAATTACTCTGCATTAACCAAGTGTGCCATTGTGCTGTGTCCACCTGGTGACTCCTACTCTTTCCCTAAAATCTCATTTGAAGGTCATCCAGTCTACCAACTTCTGTCTCTGGATTTTGGTAAGAAGCCAATAGAAAAGTCAAGGGAGAATCCTGGAGAATGTGTAAAGTGAAATATAAATGTTGGTTACGTCTTAGTATAACAATGATGACTATTGGGGGCCTACCTGGTAACTGAAGCTCCTCTGAATAGCTTTCTCTGACTTTCCCACCCACCCTCAAATAGACTTGACTACAATTGGATTCCCATAGCACTTTGATGACATGCTTACAACACTGACTTGTCCTGAATGGCAACTAGGGCTTCTTTTCTTTTAACTCTTTTCTCATACCATTTCTTTACCAAAAACTTCATTTATTTAATAAATGCTTATTTCAGACTTACTACATGCCAACCACTGCAAATATTAGTTAAATTCCCCTGACAACCCTATGAGAATAGTAATGTTATTACTCCATCTAATTTTACAAATGAGGACACTGAGTCACGGAGCGGTTAAGTAACTTAATAACCCAGCTAGTATAGGGCAGAACTGGCATTTGAACCCAAAACTCTGGAGTCCTGGCAAATAAACAATACTTAACAATCCAAATTTTTCTGGAGGTCATGAGAATCTCCAAGGCACTAGAATTAGGACTAGGGAAAGGTTCATGTATGTGCATGTACAAGGAAGTATGGGAAACAAAATAAATATATTAAAATTTAGACATTATGTTCCTCTATAAGTTAAACCTGTTTCTCAACATCTTTCTGAGTTACCTTGGCAAACATCTATCAAGGAGCCGGCCCCGTGGCCAAGTGGTTAATTTCACGTGCTCTGCTTCAGCAGCCCAGGGTTTTGCTGTTTCAGATTCTGAGTGCGGACCTAGCACTGCTTGTTAAGCCATGCTGTGACAACATCCCAAATGCAGAACTAGAAGGACCTACAACTAGAATATACAACTATGTACTGGGATGCTTTGGGGAGAAGAAAGAAAAAAGACTGGCAACAGATGTTAGCTCAGGGCCAATCAAAAAAAAAAAGAAAAAACGAAAACAACAGCTAAACAGCTTTCAGAAAAACAGGAGCAATTTTGTGGGCCACTTGCTTCCCTTAGGAAGGGTTCAGTGGCTCTTGGTTAAGATCCCATTTTCCCCTGGGGTCTGTGAACAGGATCCTTAATGACTAATATTTAGTTAATCATTAATAGAGTGGTTAATATACAGGCTTTGGAGCCCAAATGATTTGGGTAAAAGTCCCAGCTCTGCCTAACTGTGTGGGCTTGTGCAACTTATTTGGCATCTCTAAGTCTCAGATTCCCAATTTATAAAACGGTAGTAATCATAGTATCTACCGCTATATAAGTCAGGATGGATGCTAGAGTCAGGATGGATGCTGGAGTAATAAGCATCTTGTGCACATCAGCGGCTCAACACAACAAAGGTTTGTTCTTCACTCAAGCTCATGTTCAATGTCAACCAACAGAGAGAACTTACTCATTGTGGTTATTCAGAAACACAGGTGACGGAGGCTCCATCTAGACTAACGTTTCTCCACCTCAGCACTATCGACCTTTGGGGCTGGGTAATTCTTTGTTGTGGGGGGCTGTCCTGTGCATTGTAGGATATTTAGCAGCATCCTTGTCCTCTACTCACTAGATGCCAGCGGCAACCCCCCACCCCCCACTGTAACAACCAAAACGATCTGCAGACATTTCCAAATGTTCCCTGTGGGGCAAAATTACCCCAGGATGAAAATCTAGATCTAGAAATGCACTTCCAGAATTACAACGGCAGAAAAAAAGGAAAGGTTGAGCTAGAACACTGGTAATTAAGTGCTTCTATGTGAAAATGACATACTCACTTTCTTTCAAGTTTGATTGACTGCAGCTGGTTGCGTGGCCATACCTAACTTTGAGAATGTGGGAAGCACAATTCTACCATGTCGGTCTCACCCCTAGGAGGGGAGAGACCTGGAATATCTGGGAACAGTCCTAATAAAGAACCACCTACGGTTGTTGAGAGGGTTAAATGAAATAATGCATGTGAAGTGTTTAACATAGTACCTGACTAATAAGAAGTGTTCACTACTAGGAGGCTGTTAATATTAGAATATAATTGCAAGACCACCTGCCCTGGGGAGAAGGAAGAGTTATATGTCAAAATGGCTCCACCAATAGCCCCTTGATAGGAATATAGAATTTCCACCTCATTTGTGTGAACTTTCCTTTATCTAAAGGCCTATAGAAGTTAGTTTGTGGTGCTTGTTTGAAAAGAATGCTCTTACTAACAAGATTGTTGGCCAATTGAAATTTCTTGTTGTTTAAAGAAAATCCCTGGATGACCCCTGCCTAGCACTCCAACCTCAGATTAAACTAGTCTGCCCCTTACTCTCATATTCTAATCACTAGGGCCTTCTTCCCTAAATATCCCACACCATCTTTTCTACCCCAGGATCTTTGCACATGCTATTCCCTCTGTCTAGAATGCTCCCTTCCCATTCATCTAGCTAATTCTTACCAACTTCTTCACTTTCCAGGGAAGCCTTCTTGACTTCTCAGGCTAGGTATTTCCTCCTCTGCCCTTATTTTAGTAAATGCTTATGCCCCTGAGGTCTTTCGTTCATCGCACATCACAATTTGTGATTATATATTTACTTGTGGGATTAGTTGATTAATGTCTGTCTCCTCTACTGGTTTGCAAATTCAGTCATGACTTTCTCTCTTTTTCTCACCTTATAATCCCTGGGTCTAGTGCCTGGTATAGCAAAGGCACTCAATAAATATATGTAGAATGAATGAATCAATGAATTCCAAGACTAAAAACTGGGTCTACTGATACTTGCTTTGAACTCTTTCCTTCAAATCACGCTGCAGGCAATGAAGTACTGGCCCCAATGTATTCCCCAGGAAAGGAAAGGGGGAAAAAATTCCCAAGCTAAAATGTCAGATTCCTCAGCTCCTGTCAGGACACTCCTAGCAGAAGGTATGTCACCTGTACACACAGTGACTGAGTGCCTCACCCCTGCCTGCTACCACAGCCGTGTTTGCAAGGGAAGCAGAGAGCTCCCAGTTCCTGGTTGGGAACCATGGTGAAGAGCCTAAACAGAGCTGGGCAGTCTCAAGCTGGAGCCTTGGGAACAGCCTGCAGGCCTTGGGATGCCGCCTGGTCACCCCCGAGCTTCTGGTGGTGAGTCTGCCTTTCTTCCTCAGGATTTGGGGTTAGCTCTTGGTCTCATTTGTCTGGACCCACTCCCCCTGCCCCTTGGCAGCCTGGCCACTGGCCTTTTGAACTTGAATGGGAATCCATTTTCTTCCTCCCTTTGCCTGGGAGAGAATCCAAGTCTCTGTGCTCCTGGCTCATTGCCCATTCCCACCCCGTGGTCTCCACCTCCCAGGGGTTTCTCTCTGGTTAACTGGATCTTGGTTGACAAAGAATCTGGTGAGCTGCTCCCTGCAGTCTCTGCCAGACACGTATCCATCAGACCTGCTCACATGCCACTTAGTTGCGGCTCACAGCCTCTCCCTGTGTACCTGGGAGTCTCTTTCTCTCTTTGAAATAGGATCATATTGCTTTTTGCTGAGGCCATGCATGACACACCTCAACGTAATACAAGTAAATATTTAAACCAAGACTTTTCATCATTGGCAAAAAATATCTGTTGTCAAAAATCTGGATGGTTAGGAATAAATCCCTTGATACAAATGCACACAGGAGGAAAAATGAAACAGACAAGCAAACAGAAATAGATCGAGAGGAAAACCAGGAATCTGCCACCTCCACCAAATGGAGAAACACCCTCAGCTCTGCTCTGGGCGTGGTGACGGAGCCCGCTAAGCTTAAAAGATGGCAAAGCCCTGTCGTAACTCATTGACTTTATTCCATTAAATCTGAAGAGCGCTTGAAATCATTACGAGCAGAATGGCTGCTGCTGCAGTAGCATGGCCCACTGAACTAAGGAAAAAAATGATAATTGAGGGGAAGTCTATGGTCTGAATCAAGGGTATGGCGTCTGGACTATATATTTTGATGTAAGTGCATGGCAAAACCCTCAAGCGGCTAACTACAGATAAAATCGTCTTTGCCACATAGATTAAACTCGTTCATGCAGGGTTTACTTACAAAAAATTGTTATAGTGTTATATAAATTATCCAGACATTTAGGGCAATCGCTAATACAATGCAGGCTAGCGTCTTTTATTACAGCAAGAAGTCAGTTTTACGGATCCAGAAAAGAGTTATGCGTTGTATAATTCTATGGCTTGTTCGTGGGCTAAAGAACATTGTGAGCTCATTCCTGAGGGAGCTGACTTCCTAAAGACAGCTTTCCTCCAGAATGGTGAAGACAGGAGTTTAACTGTGGTTACCACTTTAATCTGATTTACTGTTTATGTGAGTCATTAATATGAGAAGCTAGTCTGGTTTCTACGAAAACCAATTTTCTACAGCCTCTGGTCCTTTCTTTTTTCTCCCATTTTCATTATTTTTAATTACTAGAGGAATACATGATTGTAAAATAGCCAACAGAACAAATGTATACAGAGTAAAAAGCGAAATTCTCTTTTTAATTCATACTCCCAAGCCAAATCCGTTCCCGTCCCCTTTCCAGAAATAACCACCAATACCTGGTGAATATCCTGCAGATAACTTTTTTCTACAAACGTACAGGAAAATACACAGACACAGATCATATAAAAAAATAAGTGCACATAACAACATTGGGGTTATTTTAAATTTGTAAATAGAATCACCCTATATATTTTGGTCTGCAACTAGCTTTTTTCACTTAATACGTCATGGAGCTCTTTCTATGCCAGTATGTATAGATACACCTAATTCTTCTGAACTATTGCATAGTTTTCCATTCTATAATTACTGTAGCTTATTTCCTTTTTGTCCTATTGCTACAGTTTAGATTGTCCCCATTTCTTCACTATTACAAACATGTGTCAGATGTATACAAACATAAACACAAATATGTGTGTGGGGTATGTGAATGAAATATACACATGTATGCATTTCTGTAGGATGAACTCCCCTAAAAGGATTAACTGAGCTAAAGTCTACGTGAAATTTAAACTTTGATACTATCAAAGTTTACCTTTGTCACCTAGCCCTCAGAAAATGCTATGCTAGTTACACCAAGTGGTGGTGTGTGTGATGGTGCCCTCTTCGCCACGCCTTCACCACCACTGGATGTTATCCATCAGCTCATTTGAATCATGCTGTGATTCACTTGCTTTTCCCTGGTTGGGAGTGGGGTGGATATAACCTTATCTTTAGGCATTTTGCATAATGAACCTTCAGTCTAAGCCAAGTACATAAGTAAGAACTGTGCCAAACCCTCACAACAAAACAAAATGAGGTAGTTTAAGCCCAGAACTGCATACACAATGAAAAGGAGCCCCAGGTTGGCTTCTTTAATGAGGCAGTGCTAATTTTGTTAAAGATTAATTTTAATTAATTTTGTTAAAAGATAGCAAGATAAAAACATGGAAAGGGCTGTTTTTAGCTTGGCATATACCGTGTAGGAATCAAGCTGGTGGAGCCAGGCTGCACAAGCTGCGAGTGCATGCACAGATATGTACTGTGGGACCTGGACAAGTTACACGGCCTCCATGTGTCTCAACATTCTCATCTGCAAAATGGGAACCTTAATGTTACCCTCCTCATAGAACTGTTGTAATGAGGCAGTACACATCTAATCTTTGGCACAATGCCTAGAAAATAAATGTTGGGCTCTAGAAATGTTAGCCAAAATAATAGTAATGACAATAGTTATTATTATCATAAGTTAAAGAGAGACAATCACATACCCACAGGGAGGAACAGTCTCTGAGTAGTGACTAAGCGGCACTCGAGCGGGTCAGATGGATACAGGCCTAGGAGAGATGTGGATGGGAAGCCCACTGACCCTTTGTAGAGCTGGATCCAGCTAACCAGAGAGAAATGATGAATTATTTCCTAATGACAGACTAACTGGCTATCAGAACAGGAAGAGGTCTTAGAAGCTATGGAGTACCAAAATCTCATTGTATTGATGAGAAACAAGAGACCCAGAAAGAAGTGACCTTACCTAAGGTCACACAGCTGCCCAAGCAACAGAGTCGAACCCAGGACCTGCACCTCCAATTGCAAATCCACGTTGCCTCCATATTCATATTTTCTACATTATTCTCCACCATTTAGTTCAATCAAGAAAAATACGGTGAGGAACGGGTCTGCAGAAAGATCTCTTTATTTATTGTTTCTGACTTTGGATGACAACTCAGAAAAAATAACCAAATTAAAAACTCCTGCACATTAGTAAAAAAAAACCTCCTGCTCAAAGAAAAATATAGGCAAAAGAAAAGACCAGGTAATTTACAGAAAAGGAAGTACAAACGGCCAACACACGTGAAAAGATGCTCAACTTGGATAGTAATAGGGGGAATACCACTTAAAATAGCATTCATTCATTTATTCAGCCAACAAGAATTTTTGAGAGACTACTGTGGGCCAAAGGTGGTTCATTTTTCATCTACCAGATTGGCAAGAATTTAACAGCATGATAATACCAAGTGTTGGTGAGGATGTAAGGAAACTGGTTCTCATGTATCGTGTGACGGGTGAGGGAATTAATACACACATTTGGAAAGCCATTTGAATAGCTCTTGGGAGACTAATGCCCCCTCCCCAAAGATGTCCATGTCCTAATCCCCAGAGCCTGTGAATATGTTATGTTCCATGGCAAGGAGGAATTAATTTTGCAGATAGAATAGGATTGCTAATCAACCGATCTTAATATAGGAAGATTAGCCTGGATTATCCAGGTGGAGTCAATGTAATCTCAAGGGTCCTTAAAAGCTGAAGAGGGAGGCAGAAGAATCAGTTAGGGAAGAAAAAACGACAGAAGCAAGGTCAGAGTGATATGAGGACTCAACTTGCCATTGCTGGTTTTGGAGATGGAGGAAGGGGGTTGCAAGCCAAGGATTTTGGGCAGCCTCTAGAAGCTGGAAAAGGCGAGGATACAGACTTTCTTCTAGAATCCTAAGAAAGGATGGCAGTCCTAGCAACGCGTTGATTTTTACGCCTGTGAGACCCACGTCAGACTTAAAGCTTACAGAACTCTGAGATGGTAAGTTTGAGATAGCAAGTTCTGGTAATTTGTTACAGCAGCAATAGGAAAGCTCTATTAAAATTTAAAACATGGTGCTTTTTGACTCATCAATTCCTCTTCTTGTTATTACTTCAGAGAGTCACTAGCATGTATGTACAAGGAGCCACAGACAAGGGTGTCTCCTGGAGCCTTGCTGGTAGCGATGAACAATTGCAGGCGCTGGAGCATGTTATCTGTAAAATGGGACAGGAAGCAGAAGTTAAAGAGAATGTGGCAGATCTGTAAGTACTGACGTGCCAAGTTCTCTAAGACAAAGGGTGAGAAAAAGTAAGTTGCACTCTTATAGAACACACATATATATTTTTAACAGTCCATGTATGTGACCTGAAGGACGTATGCCAAACAAAACAGTTTAACCACTGGGGAGACAATTGAGTTTGAGAAGCTTATTTCTCATTTAATTTTAAAATAAAATTTAATTGAAAAATAACGAGAGGTCATCTAAAGGCTTGTTCCTCCCAAGTCACATACACCCCTCCTTTGGTTTGGGCCACTTTATAGAGAAAGGACTTAGTAATAAAATTCAAAGACCCTTTGCCTGGGAAGTAAATGCTCCAGCAAATGACAGCAAAGAATAATTCTTGAAAATCTGAATTGCCATTGGGAGTAGAAGTCACGGACTCCAAATTTTCTTAGCTCTGGTAAGGAGGGGCCTGATTCTTTGGTCATTCTAAGTCATGGAATAGTCTTGGGCTCCTGGACAGCAAGGCTGGAGTCAGAAGTGCACAGTCTGACTCTCTACCAGCTTCCTTAACTAACCAGTCTGTTGTATTTTTGAGGCCAAGGTTGAAAGTTCAATCTCCCAAACAGGTATTACCTAACTACTCTGTTGATAGCACACTGGGCTGGCCCATATGAGGAATGGAAATGTTCTGAAACTCAGTTCAAACATCATCTCCTCTCTGAAGCCTTTCTTGACATTCCCCAGCTCCCTTCCCAGGTAGAACTTACTACTCCTTTTTTTTCAGCTTAATTAATCTTATATGTATTTGTATTGAATACTTGATTCTATTTATTGTTTTACATATATAGATATATATATATATCTCTATATATATCCGTATCTATCTATACATAGTTACAGATATATAATCTGTTCAACTAGACTGCAAGTCTCTTGAATTCAGGAATGGTGTCTTATTCTTTGTGGTATTTAGTGTCTGGCACATATTGGGTCTGTATTTAATGCTTATTGGATTAATGTGAACAAACACACATTTTTCATTCAAGAGATTTAAAACCTAAAGGAAGATGTGGATATGTTTTAAATTAATACAATCTATCACGCTTTTTAACTTAATATAATCTTGCCAATTAAGACAAAATAGATTGTATTAAGGTAAAAGGTTACCTTCTTATGGTTACCTTTCTGGGGGTTAGTGACTGGGAGGGAACATTAAGATGGCTTTTGGGATGCTAGTCATATTCTTTTTCTTGGATCTAGGTGCTAGTTATATAGGTGTGCTTACTTTGTGAAAATTCATCAGTTTTCTTTTTGTATGTTCTACTTAAATAAAAAGTTAAATATTTTTCAACTCCTCGAATGGGCTCATTTTGACCAGTCTATCTAAAATATCACCGTACCTTGCCTTATTTTCCTTATGTTTTTCTTTATGACACTTGTCACTCCATGACACATAAATTTGTGTCTTTGTAAACTCCCTAAGAACAGGACTTCTGCTGTCTTATTCACCACTTTGTCCCCTGGGCCTCGAGGAGGGCCTGGCACTAGTCGGTTTTGCTCTCAATGACTATTTGTTGGATTTTAAATGAACGAATGTGCTCACAAGGAATGGAGTGATTGGCTTTCTTTCAGTAACATCACAAGGGGTGCCTGATTTTAGCTGCGTCATTATGGGACTATTCTTATCTAATGGAAGAGAGAGAGAAGGAGGTAGATTGTGAGCTCACAGGAGTCATCAGCAGACTGCAAAAGTATTAGTGCCATGACCTTACGTTTTCCCTCAAAATGGGGCAGGCCAGAAAGGATATCCAAGGCATTTGCAAAATCTAGCTATTTTCTAGAGAAGTTCTTGCTAAGCTGGAAGTTTGCCGAGAGAAGGTTTCAAATGGAGATTTATTTTAACAAATTAGAAAGACTCTCTATTCTTCTCTGTGATCTAATTATCACACCAGAGATAGCCAAGATGGGAAGTGGAACAGGAATAGTCCCAAGACAAATGGTGTCGCAGACAGCAGTTTTCTCTGATTCTCCTCTCATCTTACAGTCCTTTAACTTTCTCTTTTTTTGAAATATGTTTCACACACCATATAATTCAGCCTTCTAAAGGGTAGTATCCAATGGTTTTTAGTATATTCACAAAGTTGTGCAACCATCACCACAGTCGATTTTAGAACATTTCTTCACCCTAAAAGAAACCTTGTACATATTTGCAGTCACTTTCCATTTCCCTCCACCCCCACGCCAGCTCTAGCAACCTGCCTAATCTACTTTCTGTCTCTATAGATTTGCCTATTCTGCACATTTCCTATAAGTGGAATCATACAATATGTGGTCTTTTGTGACTGGCTTCTTTCATTTAGCAATGTTTTCAAGGTTCATTCATGTCATTGCATGTTTCAGCGCTTTTTATTGTTGAATAATATTCCATTGTATGGATATATCACATTTTTTAATCCATCTATCAATTGATGGACATCTGAATTATTTCCACTTTTTGACTATTATAAATAATGCTATGATGAACATTCAAGTACAAGTTTTTGTGAGACTATATGTTTTCATTTCTCTTGGATATATACTTAGGAATGGAATTGCTGGATCATATGGTAACTCTATGTTTAACCCTTTGAGGAACTATTTGCCAAATTGCTTTCCAAAGTGCCCACACTGATTTATATTCCCACCAAAAATGTATGAGGGTTTCCATTTTTCCACAAACTTTTATTTTCAAATATATTTTGTATTCCCTGTTTTGCATGGAATTATCATTATAAAATCAAACAGATGCATTTATACCTTAGAATTTGTGACAATACATTTACTTATGTCCCTTATCAGTATTCATACTATTGCTGCTGATGCTATCGCTACTGATGTTAGTGCTGTGGAGTGGATTCCAACTCCTAGTGACCCTGTGCACAGCCTAGCGGAACCCTGCCTGGTCTTTCGGCACCATCCTCTTACCTTCCAGCACTATATCAGACAATGCTCCATTGCTATTCACAGGATTTTCATGGCCAATGTTTTCAGAAGTGGGTGGCCAGGTCCTTCTTCCTAGTCTGGCTTAGTCTGGATGCTCCCCTGAAACATGGCCATCCTGGGTGACCCTGTGGTATTTGAAATACCAGCGGCATAGCTTTCAGCATCAGTAATTCACAGCCACCAGAATATGACAACTGATAGATGGGTAGTGTGGTTCCCTGAGCAGGAAAGAACCTGGGCCATGGCGGCTAGAGCGCTGAATCTTAACCACTAGACCACCAGGGCTGGTTCACTGGTGATTATAGCTAGCACTTGTTGAGGACTAACAATGTGCCAGATGCTGTCAAGTGTTTTACATGTATTAATATACATTTAATCCTTCCAGCAACCTTCTGAGATGAGTAGCCCAGCTGAGAAATAATGGTAGATTGTACTGGAAGAGCAGTAGTAGAAATGGTAAGACACCTTATTGATTAACTTAATACAGAAAGTGATGCAGGTAAAGGTTTCAAGCCATGGCAACTGTAGAACAATTGTGCATGTCCTGAGATAAGGAACCTGGAGGTTTGGGGAGGTGGAAGAGGTAGGTGTAAGACAGAAAAAGGTGATTTCAATTTTGAACATGTTGATGCACAGGGATCTGTAAGGCATGGAAAAAACAGGTGGATATATGAATCTGGAGTTCAGAAGAGAGATCTGAACTAAAGATCTACATTTAGGAGTCACATAGATCATAATCGAAATTGTGGACACAATTACCTTGGGGAAGAGTGAAAAAGCAATGTGAGAAGAACTTCTAGGACTGGACCTTGAGGAACTTTGACATTTAAAGGTAAGATAAAGAGAGAGGAGATGGCAACGAAGCAGCCGAGTCAGTAAGAAGAATATCAAGAGTTTGTAAAGTTCCGAAGCCAAAAGAGAAGTGCATTTCAAGGAAAGGAGCTGTCAACAGTTCTGAATGCCACTCACAGGTCAAGGAGGGTGAAGGGGCTTTGCATTGAGAGTCTTGGGTAGTCATTGGTAACCTTCCAGAAAGCTCTGTGGTGCCATGGTATGGGGGAGTACACCAGTCTGGTAGAAAATGATTGAATGGAGGCAGAAAGGTTATGACTCTTTTCAGAAGCTTGGTAGAGAAGAATCCAGAGTAGGGCAGTAGCAAGCAGGGAAAGGACGTGTTTGACATGTTTTGTTTTGTCTTTGATAGAAAAAGCTAAAACATATTTAAGTGCTGTTGGTATGACTTCAGTAAAACACAAGAGTAATGACTTATGCTCTAAGGTTAGCATACTTTAATAATTTTGCCAGCACCCTTTGTGCATAGATTTGAGCAAATGTTGAAAGTTTTGCTAAGCAAGGAGTAACAGAAAAGTATGAAGTACATCCTGGACCTGTCACTTACAGATCAAGTTGTTTAATTGCTTTAAGCTTTGGTTTCCTCATCTTACTTTTCAGGATTGTTGCAAAGATGAGAAGTAACATATCAAAAGACATCATCATCGCACTTGGCTCTTGGCCCCAAATAAATAACACTCATTATTTCATTCCACACAGCTGTACAATTTGTATTAGTCAAATCCTTCTTTCTTATGTTTTCACTGCTGGCAAGGATGTTGTATCCATTAATTTAGGCTTCAAATAGCTACGTAGGTTTCCTGTCCCTAAGCCTAATTCTCAAATGATGCTGCATTCTTCCATCATCATAGGTATTTATTCTTTCAACACAGGTTTACCATCTCTATCACATTACTCAGCCATATTTTTAATCACCTAATGTTGTCATCATTGTCATTACCATTCCACAAAAAGGAGTTCCTTAGCGTCAACCTGCCCTTCATAGTTGGGCTTGCACTGCTTGACTTAATCTATTTCTACATCTCATTCCACTGTGCTCTTCCACAAACCAAATTTTCTCATCCTCTCATCACTTTTTGGACTTGACTCATGGCATTTTTTCCCTGGTGTGAACTTGATTCCTATCAGAATGCTTCTAATGGCCCTTGTCAATCTTGGGATATGCCATTCCCAATTGAACCCAGCCCTTAGAACCCTCCTACCTCAGGAAATATTCCCACCTGGTTACCCCAGCCCTGTCAGGTAACACTTGGACTAGCATGAAAATAGAAGGAAATCAGAAGGCTAATTGATAAAATGAACAATTTATCCTGATATAGAACTTCCTAGAATGTACTACTTATTTCACAATTCCAACTGTCTTCCTGACACCTCCAAAGAGGATTGCACCATCACATTGATTAAAGAGGTTTGCGTACTAACTTGTCATTAGCAGGTTCCATTTCTTGAATATCCTGTCCCTCTCAGGATGCTGTTTATTCTTCCAGTCCCCTACACTCAAAATCATAGTATTTTCTTTATTCCTGCCTCCCTTACCCCCTCCTACTCCCTCTACTCTCATCCTTTTAGTCATCCATCCACACTTATTCCAACTCTTTAATGCTTTTGAATTTATCTCTTTCTTTCCCATTCCCCTGAAATTTTAACCTTTATCCCTGCCCCTCTGTTTCCTTTGCCATAGCACTTAGTGATTCTTATTCTTAGAACTGCACTTTGACCACATCCCTACCCAGCTAAAAATCTCTATGATTCCACATTACTTGCAAAATAGTATCCAGACCCCCACCTCCTCCCCACCCTTTCACCTTTTTCGGTTTCTCCCTAGTTCCTTTAAGAAGATCTTATTCTGAACAGTGTGTTCTACCCACTTTTCCCCGAAGTCCCCCTGGGGATGTTCTTTCTTTTTCTGGCTTGCTCATATAGTTTCACCCACCTATAATCATTTTCCTCTGCTTCTCCTCAAGACTCTCAAGTTGAACATTCTCCAGAGAATCAGCACCCTAGCTGTTAATGATCTCTACTCCTATGAGCTGAGAGCACTCAGTAGCTTAATCTTGAACTGGACATTAGTCATGTAATGTCTTGTGTTTGGCTGTCTTTAGTTTCTTGGAATTTTATATGAGAGAAGCCTCTTAAAGGTGACATTATCTGTAGCTATATTGCTAGAGGAAAAGTATCCATTATAAGGAAAAGGGGGTTTCTGTTTCATTCTGAGTGGTTCAGCCTCCACCAGGAATGTCACATGTTCCTGTGGGATTAGCCAAATGGAACACATTCAGAGGGAGAGTGCCAGGAAAAAAAAGGAACCTGAGAATGGGAATATTCAGGGTTAGTAGATTGGACAGTTGTCTCCAAACACTTATAGAAAGGTACTTATGTTCAGTCCATTTGGCCCAGAGAGTAAAGGAAACGTTCACAGAGTGATATGAAAATATTAGCAACAGTCCAGCACGAGCAAGAACCAGTCAGAAGGAATATTGGCATAGAGCCCTAGAGGACCTCCTTGCATCAAGCCTTTGGTTTCTGGATCATAGGAAAGTTAAGGAGGATCACTGGGAAGGTGCCGGGATATGGGGGCAGTAGAGGACTCTGGAGCAGGTGAATTGGGCAGTGGTTTTCTATTACTGGTACAGAAGTTCTTCAACAACTGTCACAGCCTTACTGGGACCGATCAGTCGAAGATCAGGCTTGGCCATTTAATAGACTGGCTTTCTGTAATTTGGCATAGAAGGAATCTACCAGTAGGAGAATTGGTTATTCTGAGTACTGGCTTTCTGAGAACTGGCCAGCTTTCAGAAATAACACCAACGTGAGGAAGTTATAGGGAGACAGATTTCCAGTAAAATATAACCTTAATATGATTATGAGCTATCTCTTGAGGTAGTGGGAGTCCTGTCTTTAGAGATGTGTCAACTTCTGATAGGCTATTATTTTCTGACAGAAAATAATATTGGCATGGAAGACCTCGATGGTTCTTCCAATCTTGAAAGTTTGTAATTTTACTACAGTCTAATTTCTTCATTTTATAGATGAGGAAACTAAAACTCAAGGAGGAAACATGAGTGGTATCTGCTTTATTATTGCCATTTTACTTCTGCATCATGGATTTGTTTTTCCTATGTGTATTTACTGTTGTCCCCAGGGGTAGTCTGCTTCTTCTACCCACTTCAATGACTAGAAGCATACAGTGCACACAACAGGGTTCAATAAACACATGATGTGTGGATGGATATATTGCTCATCCTCTATCCACACCTCAAACTCAGGATCTCAGAGAGAAAAGGTAATTCATTCTCACTCTTTCTCCTGCTTCAGACCATTGGAACTCACCACTGCTTCTTCCGTCCTTGACCAAATGCTAACAGAGGTGCTAATGAGGCCCTCTGGCCATCAGAAAGAAAGAGAAAGAAAATCAAATAGTCTAATTAATCCACAAATTATAGTCACTGACAAAAGTGGTCATATTTCCTATAGAAAGCCAGATGGGGACTAATGGGCACTGAAGCATTGGTCTTGGCTCCTTTGGGTGTGTAGCTTGGAGGTTACCTGTTGTTTTTTCAGGGATTATGAGGCACCACTTGGCTTCCATTTGGGTGGAGCTCACCAGAACTCTGTGCCAAGTCTGAGCTGTCTGTTTGCTTATTAAATGGGAAAAGGAGGGCAGAGAGTAACCTCTTTGTATAAGGTGAGCCTAATATTAATAGCAAACATTTATTGAGTACTCATTATGTGCCAGAACTATACTAAGCGTTTTCCTTGGATGATATCATTGAATCCTGTGCAATTATTTCCCCACTTTATACACAGGGAAACTGAGGCTTGAGTAGGATAGGTAACTTACTCAAGGTCACACAATAAGTGGCTAAATATGTAATCCGAGGCAGTTTAGCTACTACTAAATTCACCAGTCGCATTCTGTAGCCTATGGTTAACTCTTCCTACCTACACCGTGTGGTCTACGGTGGCTGCATCTTCAATCAATGAACTCTGGGAATGCAGCACAGCTCCTTCCTTGAGCACCTCAGGAGTGCTAACCCTACACAAAATGGGATTTTAATGGATTGATTTGAGAATGATTGAGGGGTGGGGAGGTGGTGGGCCAGAGCAGAAAGGGAGGGAGTGTGCTCAGTGATCTGTATTCTGCTGGTTTAGAGCAGAGCCTCTCCCAGGTTTCCCAACAGGACACAGAGGATTTTCACTATAGCTGGGAGTGTGGGCCTTTATCCAGTGAGAATCAGGACAGCCGTGTTTAATAGCTACCAGTATGCTGAGTGGAAAGCAAATTTTAAAGTGTGAAATTGCAAGGTGTGCTAGGTTGGAAACCAAAGGAATGAGGCAAGAAGCTAGGAGTAATTAGGCATAAAGAGAGAGACCTTGCTGCTCCTGGATTAACAAATTCAAGTTTGGCTTTTCCAGAAAGCCCAGTGTGCAGTGTGTGTGTGAGTGTGTGCATGTTGCATAGAGTACTGTGCAAGTTACTGCAAGTCCATGAGAATTCACAAGAGGCATTTCCTGGCAGGCAAGCCTACTCAGACCTTGAACCATTAAGAATGCCTTTGAAAGCATCTCTTCTGCTCTGCATCTAGTCTGGAATTAGTCGTGCCTGCCGACCAGTAGGCCAGGGGTCCAGAGGACAATGAAAACAACAGCAGGTGCACCTACTTTGAGCACCTACTTTAGTCATACGCTATCTCAGCCCAGTGTTTAACAAACTCTAAGGTGTGTGTGAATCACCTGGGGGTCTAGTTAAAATTCAGATTCTGTTTCAGCAGGTCTGGAGTGGGACCTGAGACTCTAGTTCTAACAGGTTCCCAGGTGGTGCCAATACTGCTGGTCTGTGAAACACACTCTAGACCCTTCATATAATTCTCTCTTTTCATCCTAATATAATCTGTATGAATTGCTCCATCTGACAAATGAAAGCACTGAGGGTGAGATACTGGATGATTTGCTCAGTCACAGAGCTAATGAACTCAGTCTGATGACTCTGAAATCCATGCTTCTTCTATAGTCCCACATGCACATTTAAGCTTCCCCAAGACTCAATATGGCAGCCCACAAATATGGCCCCCGGCATTGGGGCACAGTAGAGGTCCAAACATCCTTGCCCTTGAGGAACTGGTTTACTCAGCCCACTGTCTTCCAAGGTTCCTGGGGCTAGTGCCTTCTGGGACTGGAGTTTTAAACCCCCCCCCCAACCCTCTTGTCCAGGGCAGCTGGACCAACTCCTGACCCAGGGCAGAGCCCACCTTCTATTGTTCCAATCAAAGGCTCAAGGAAAAATCCCTTTACTTCTGCTGGACTAGCTGCTCAAGAATATGCACTCACCTTGCCCCTTGGATTGGACTACATAGATTAGAACACCACCTGGAATGTTCTCGAGTACCAAGCCCTCCTTTGGCATTAACGGTTTGCCCTTACCAGTCCTATTCTCAAGGGGCCATCCTTTTCTCCCCCTCTTGTCAGTCTTCCTGGCCTTTACCCCATGCTTCTCTCGATTCCCTTCCCTGGGCTGGCTATGACCTCTTAACATGCCTAATGGCAAGGTGGGGCAGTTACTGAAATGGCCTCTGGTTTCCTGGGCTGACATTCTGGTTGGAGTGGGAGACGCAAATAGCCAGACAATTGTCTCTCCTCCTTTGCCCTTCCATATCTCTTTCCTTAGCTTTAAATACTCGAAGCCTGAAGGATCCACTGCAAACACCATTTTTTCCATAAAGCCTTTTCGGATCACCTCAACTTACATTGACCTCTCCTTCCTCTATACCCCTCCCTACCTAACCACATCTTTGTGGCATATGTCTCATAGCATTTAACAATTTCAGCCTTGCACTATGGTCAACCTTGGCCACGGCTGCCCTTGTATCTTTCACTCCTTGGAAGGAGCTCTTATGTCTGGTCCATCGTTGTATCTCCCGCAAAGTGCATTGCACATCGTATGTGCTTAATAAATGCCTATTAACTGAATGACATTATTTCAAGTCAGACTAATAAACAGCACAATACAGGAGTGAAGAGCTAAGAGGCAGAAGAACAACTGAATATAAAGGAGGCTGGGAAGGGACGGGGAGACTCCCTGGAGGCCTCGTGGAGGAAATGAGGTTGATGTGTCTCTCAAAGGGTGAGTAGTGTTTCCATAGTGGGATTAATAATAATTATGATAATAACTGGAAGTTATTGGATGCTTATCATGTGCCAGATACTGGCTAAACCATGTGCTCATTTCATCCTCACACAGCTCTATAAAGTAACCTGGGCCTATATGGTTCCCATTTTACGGATGAGAAAGCACACAGAGATTTTCTCCAGAACATACAGATAGTGAGTAATGAAGTCAGGATTGGAATCCATCATTCGGACTCCACAACATGTGTTTGATAACCTAATGCCATAGCAAGAGATGGGAGTGCTTCAGGCAGAGGCGATGGCATGGCAGGAGCAAAAGCAGAAAGAGATGGGCGAGCATCAATCAATCCCACACGACTGGGGCAGAACAGGCCCGTGGTGGGGCCACTGTGGTGTCAGACAAGGCTGGGAAGGTGGTCTGGGGACAGACTGGGGTCATGTTTTCCCTCCATGAGAATGAAGAGTGTGAGCCATGGAGAAGAAATACCGAGTCAAACTTGCACTGAGAAGCGTTATTTATGTGCTGTCTCTGGCCTGGCCCTGGGGGCCGCTGTTGCGAGGGGAATGAGGATCCCAGCCAGGGCCCCTGGAAGGCTCTGTGGGCCGTGGAGCTCGCTGCAAAGTCACACTTTGGAGAATAAAGCCGCTGGTGATGCCCAGAGTGGCCCAAATAAAAGTCAAATACCACATTCAGTCCTCCAGGGGTGTTTTTGCTATTAAATTAAGTCTGGAAAATAAATAATTGTCTTTGGATTTGATTTGAGAGATTTTTGGTAGTTGAACACTCAGTTAGGAAAAAAAAAAAGCTAACTATTTCTTGAAAGATTCTTTGACTGGCTCCCCTGCCAGAGGACAGCAGATCGCAATGAAGGCTTGCTGTCTGCAAAGAGCTGCTTTTTCCCTCCCTCCTTGACACAATTATCCCAGAAAAATAGAGGGGGGAGGGGAGCCTCCGTCATATGTTCCAATTTTTATTGCTACATTCCTTGGATGGCTCCATATGTTTACCTTTAGCTGACTTTAGACTTGGTGTTCTCTGTGGCTGCTGGCGTCAGCCACAGAATTCTTTCATGTCTATTACTTTATTAAGGAATGTAAAAGCCACATACAGACCGACCAGGGGACACAACAGTAGAGACACAAATAACCCTGAATGCGCTTGCAAAGAGCCTAAGGTTTCACACCTAATGCTCCCAGATGGGCTGTAAGGCTTTCAAAGACCAAAAGGGGGCACTCTTGGCACTCGCTCCCAAGCCCAATCAATAACACCATTCTGATGAATAAATAGTGCAGAGAGGGTGCAGGGCTTCAAGATCTGTCCCGGTGGCAGCAGAACGGGGTGAAAGAAACCACTCTCATCACCAGGGATTAGTTCTTTTTTTAATCTTTGACTTTCATTGACTAGAAATGGAATCTCCAAATCATAGGGAGGTTGTTAAGATTAAATAAGATAAATGCCCAAGAAAGATTTCTTTGCACAGGACCTTGGCACAGCTCTTATAAATGCTCAGAAAAAGCAGCTATTATTTAAGCATATACTCTGAGATTTTTCTACCTCTTAATAGAGGCACTGAACCTAGTTCTAGACTGGCTCATGGTACAAGAGCATGACTGTGGAATGAGTCTTGATATTGGATAGCATTAGACAGGAGGGGAGGGATAGTCATTATTTACTCAACTCCTACTGTGTGCCGGGCACTTTGCATGCATTATCTTATCACAGTTTTATAGATGAGAAAATTGAGGCTTGGGGACACTAACGATATTGCCCTAGTATGTGGCAGAGGCAGGATTTGAACTCAGCTCTGTCTGATTGATTCTAAGCCTGAGCTTTTTCCATCAAAAAGGAAACACAACTCAGGACCATCTTTTCATCATATTATTTTCTCATGTAGTCTCAGACTTCCACAAACACTTACAAAAGCTTGAATCCAGCACTGAGAACTTCCTATAGCACTGAGAATCACCTATAGACAAAGTTTCAATCTTGCTCAAGGACACAAGCTAAAATGCCTAAATTTTTCAGCAAAGCATCTTTGTGGAGAGATGGAGAAGGGAAGAACTGAGGACCTAGGTAATGGAGACAATCCCTATGCCTCTAGCATCCAAAGATATTTGTTGATGCCTGGAGGATCCATATCTGTGCTCCTTTCAGTGAGTTGCTCCAGGTTCCTACACCAACCCTCAAGACCCAAAACTTCACACAACAGTCTGGAGGGGTTTTTTTTATGTGTGTGTGTGTGAGGAAGATTAGCCCTGAGCTAACACCTGTGCTGGTCCTCCTCTACTTTGTATGTGGGATGCCACCACAGCATGGCTGATGGGTGGAGTAGGTCCACACCCCGCATCCGAACCTAGGAACCCAGGCTGCCACAGAGGAGCGGGCAGAACTTTAAGCACTCAGCCATGGGGCCAGCCCCTTGTCTTGAGTTTGTTTTAACACCAGCATTCTTTAATTTTCCTTCTCAGGTGTTCACCCAATTCGCAGATTTCTACTTTCGTAGGAGTTTACAGTCTGCGTTCTGAGCTCTGATTCAGAAAGGCAATCCCCATACATCAAGCCAGGATGTGAGGATGGTCTGAGCTAGAAAGATTGTGTAGAGTAGGGGGCTGTTTTTACCTCCCTCATGGAGGCTAATGGTCACCCACCTGTTCCTTCCTGGTAGGTGCTCAATGATTAAGAGTCAAAATGCTTTGATGTAATGTGGGAAGGAAAGAAGGGATTCTTTGCTGAGATGACAAAACATGTTTACCTTGTGATTCTCCTTGAGAACCTGGAGTGGGTGATTGGCTTGGAACTGAAGGATGTTTTGATTATCAAGAGGATAGCCCCTTAGCCAAGCTAAGAGAGCCCTTAGCCCCACTTAGGATGTAGATGTTCTCTAACTGAGTATCGGGGGTTCTGTCTTGAAAGATTTACTGGTGACTGTCCCTCAGCCCACCAGGTTCTTCAAGGAGATCTTCAGAGTCAACATCTCTTTTCATCTTTCTGCATCGTTGGGAAACTTTTTATAAAACTAGATATTCTTTCCAATGAGAACTGGCTATCTGTATCTAATGTTTACACTGGGCCAGTATTTCCCAGGGTGGTAGTAAAGGCTCTGAGAAGTTCTGTAGTTAAGAAACCTATGTCACTTTACTTAATTCAGAGATTCTCATATATATCTGACCACAAAACCCTTTTAGCATCACATCTATTAATATCCCATGGAAACAGTTTAGGTATAAATATAAAAACTCTTGAAACTGCTTAGGAGGGATAACCTCAACTTATTGATGGATTTGGATAGCCTATTTAAAGCAGAACTATTGGTCACATATTTGAGATAAAATCTGAAGCTGCCTTAGTGGTCTGTCTGGATTATTTTTAGATCTTTGTAAGTGTGTGTGCACGTGTTTATATATACTACATATAAATATGCATTTAACTGTGACATTAGAAGATGAGGGAAAAAAAAGAAGGAAGGGATATTCTCTTTTATAAAAATACAATTGGTATCCTGTGGGACCAGGGGAAAGTCTGTAAATTTTAAGGCATTATCGCCACCTCCTATTGCTGGCAGCCTCTGTTCACAGCTTTCTCTAATGGTGGAAACACCTGGACTCCTGTTCTCACTGAATGCCTGTTTTCAATGAATGCCCTGACAATCAGAGATGACACCATTTCTCATCAACCTCCCAGAACCCAGAGCCCAACCCATCCCCTCCCCGCAAATCCAGCACCCAAAACACTTCTTTCCAAGTCATTGATCCCCATCAGCTGTACTCATGTGGATCCTTTTGGATGATGAATTGAATAATTCAGAAAATAGTGTTGTTTTTTTCAATGTTGTGACTTCATTTTCATTTGCAGAACATGTTTGAAACCTTCTAAAGAAAATTCTTAGAAACCCACTCTGTTAAAAAACCATACAATTACATATATTTTTAAATTGTTGCAAAGTTATGAGAGTTGTTTTTAAATTATTTTAAATCAAATCTAAGGTTGTTTTCTGAAATAGAACTTTACCGTTTTTTTTTTTTAATTGTCACATATAGGGTGATTTTAAAGTAAATAAGAGCACAAGGTTCATATTATTTTAAATGTATATTGTATTTGTCTTCTCAACGCTGTGGTTTTTAGGTCTGTGAATAGCATCATAGTATGGAGCCAACCTATTAAGCAGCCTGTTTGGGTAAGGAAACCCTTAGACCAGCACAATGTTGTATTACTCACTGTGTCCTTCCAATATGGTTAGAATTCCACAACCTAAATGATCATTTGTTGAACAAATTCATGCTTTTATTAGTCAAAATACAGAGAAAACAGAGCCTCCCTGTTTCACGATATTTGCTAATGCATGGTTAATTATCACATATAGCTTACTATAATTCATTTTACAGGGGAGACCTCCTGCAGGTAACATACTAGCAGTTTATGAACCAAAATAACCTCACTATAGATTAGAGCTGTTCCAGGGCTGGTCAGACAGTTGCTGCTTCTAGACCTTCTCACTTCACATTGCTAATTCGAACAAGGCTTTATTTTTATATTTGTCAGCAGCAAGACTGTAGGATGGTTGTTAAACTTCTCCCAGGCCTAATTAGAGCGGCAATGCTCGCATTCATAATGAAGCTCGTGTCTTGCTCCGGAGTTAGCGAGCCGGGCTGTTACAGTAGCTTCCTGGCAGGCCGTCGCTGGCAGTTTTAAGGTAGCTAGTGGCTGCAATATTAAGTGACTGTTGAAATTCATTGACTCCACCACGGCTAATGTGTCTAGATGACAACAAGTTTACACGGTTCTTTTATAGTTACAGCAAATGGGTCCATTTAAATATTTATTAGGTGATTATGGTGATGTGAAATGGAAAAAAAAAATGCAAAGTGCAATCTAGCAAGTATGACTGTTTTTAACTGTTTATGTGGGGCCATGATCACGCTATGCCTCAAAATTGCTGCATCTTTCCCTTATAAATATTTATACTAGATCAGCAGTGATGAATGCTAATTTATTTGCATTTTGTTTCTTTATTGACTTCTCCCTGGGCAGAGGTTAGCTGTGAAAAGTCATGCGGGCTTACTGGGTTGGAGGATATTTCAATCGGCCAACCCAGTGGCATTTTGATTAGCCGGGGGAAAGTTCACTTTGCTGAAACTGAAGAGGCCTTTTTGCTCTTGGAGATGCAGCCTGAGAGAGTAGTCAGGGAGCTGGTGTTCTGCCCTCTCCAGGAGTTGATGTGCGTGCTGGCAAGCAGTTTCACCTCCAAAAGACTGCTTTTCTGTATAGCAACTTGTCAAATCTTGGATTGAATGGGGTGAGGCTGGCTGATCTGGGTGTTTCTCAGACTCCTAACTCAATTTTTTTTTTCTTATTCTGTGAGCCACTTAAAAGACTATATTTTTGCAAAAGTAGAAAGGCATCTATCTCAAATTGAATGTGGCGTCTGAGACAGAGAGAAGAGAGGTTAAAATGAACCTAGCTCTGTTCCATAAAGGTTACGTGTATGTGATATTGAAGAACTCAAGGAGTCTGTGGAGGGAACTGCCAAAGAATTTCAGCCAGATAAAGGGCAGAGGGAAGTTTTCACTTTGCAATTGAATATTTTGACTGTGTAGGTAGCGAGAGCATAAAATAGTGATTCCCAATTCACCGTCCCTACTACTGTTTATTATTTTGCTCCTTATGTCTTGAAATGAACAGCATCTGTATAGTCTTGATATGTGTGAATGTAGCATTTTCAGGAAGTTTCTCGAAGTAGCATTGGAAATAGTTCACTACTACATTTAGGATGCTCTGGAGGTCTGAAGAATGTCCAAATAAAAGTTTGCATAGAAGACATAAGGCCGCTGAATCAGAAGGCTCTGAAGCTACCATAGTTGCTTTACTTGGACAAAAAAAAAAAATCTTAATCTCTGACTCTAGCTGTGTATCTCTTTTTACAAAATGTACTAATCTCTCCTTAGAGCTGGACCTGTTTCAGTGGACTCCAGTTTTGGACCTGTTCCCTGGGCATTAATTACCAAAGAGCTTAGAACTACCTCATTACGTGATCAATAGTATGTCCTGCTAGGACAAGGATGTAGCAAGAGTTCACTGCCACGGTGGTTCTACAAAGTCAGATGATTTAGAGAGATGTCAAATCAGGTGAGAAACTCACTATTGAGAAATGCTACAGTGAATCTTGTCATATGACAACTCTGATGATGATACAAATTATTATCTTCAAATCTATAAATGTGTATTGTAACTTTAAGAATCCAATTATGTGACCCTTCAGATTAAAAAGCATAACCATGGATCCCTTTTGATGCAGGAGATTCGAGGCTTTCCTTACATCCATGGTCAGAGCTATTTGCAAGGTACCTGCAACAGGTAGTTTGTCATTTCTTTTTGGTTTGAATCTTTTGAGCTGCGGGGAAAGTGTGCAGAATCTGCTCACTTTGTGCAAACAAAAACTCACATCTCGGTCCGGTTTCGTTGTTCTCAATTAATATAAAGATATCTTTTAATACTCTCAACTCAACGAGGGAAATACATACTCTCCCCATTTGATAACTGAGGAAACATGAAATTAGAGCAACTTCAGGGTTTCCTGGAGATCTCAGGGTGGGCTGCCACCCTTCCCTACTACACATCGGGGTCATTGAGAGGATGAGCCCTGGGGATGGACGGTGCTCATATGCACGGCCCTGTCAGCTGCCCGCTTTCAGGGTGAATCTCTTGCAGCTGTGAAGCCTCCACTATAATGAGTTTTCTAATGCATTTCATAAAAGAATCAATCTACCAATATTTACTTATAAGTTTTCAATTTTATAAAGTAATTTTGTAAAGCAAGGCCCCTCTCTAATGGGTTTTCCTAAAATTAGAATGTAATATACCATAGATGGAGGATGTCATTGGGAAAGGGCATGAAGATGCTGGTTCAGAATTGTTTCCCTTAAAATCACTATGTTGGTGCAAGGGCCAGGCACAGAACAGAGAAGTAAATTCTATTTCCAAGTGAGAGACCATTAGAAAAGAGTTATTTGGGCTCACCTTTCTAGATATCAGCCCAGGACAGCAAAACTCTCCATGACATCTGCTGACGGAAGTAAATAAAAAAATATCAGCTCATTTTTGTCAGTGTCATTAAGTCTGTGTATCCTCGAGTTGGCTGGTTAATTTCTTTCAGGTGAAAAAATAACAAAACAGTCTTTCTCCAAGTACGTGGGCTCATAGATCTTTACATGGTGAAACGTAATTGCTGAGCGTCCTAGCTTGCATGTGTGCTGTGACCCCCCAAAGCAACTAACGCTGCCTTTAAATTAAAATCACCTTCACCATGGATGACTTCAAACAAAAGCAATAAAACCCTCATTGTATTTCCTTTCCTCATGAGTTTTCCTATGTTCTTTTCTACTGAAAAAATGACAGCCTTAAAAAGGAAATTGCTGGGCTGGCCTGGTGGCAAAGCGGTTGACGATCTGCAGGCTCTGCTTCGGAGGCCCAGGTTCACGGGTTCAGACCCCAGACCCAGACCTACTCCACTCATCAGCCATGCTGTGGAGGCATCCCACATGCAAAAAGTAGAGGGAGACTGGCACAGACATAAGCTCAGCGCTAATCTTCCTCGAGGAAGGAAGGAAGGAGGAAGAAAGAAACAGAGAGAGAGAAAGAAATGAAGGAAGGAAGGAAGGAAGGAAGGAAGGAAGGAAGAGCAAAGCATATTTGTTCTTAGCCCGAATGCCATTTGGAGTGTGTATACCTGTGTGTGTGTGTGTCTGTGTATGTGTGTATGTATACACACCTGCATGCCCTCCTTTGTGCTCACAGATTTCGGCTCTAGGTTCCACTGCATTGCTATGTGTCCCAAAGTCATGTACCTGGGTCTGTAGAGACCCATCAATGTTCTTTTCCCCTTGACTCCCAAGCCTTGTCAGTGTGGATCATGGATGAATCCACAGTCCTGGCTGAACTGTATAATAAAAGAATTGTAGGGGCCGGCCTGGTGGTGCAGCGGTTAAGTGCGCATGTTCCGCTTTGGCGGCCCGGGATTCGCCGGCCCAGATCCCAGGTGCGGACATGGTACCACTTGGCACGCCATGCTGTGGTAGGCATCCCACATGTAAAGTAGAGGAAGATGGGCATGGATGTTAGCTCAGGCCCAGTCTTCCTCAGCAAAAAGAGGAGGATTGGCAGCAGTTAGCTCAGGGCTAATCTTCCTCAAAAAAAAAAAAAAAAAAAGAATTGCAGGTAGGAAATCAATTAATTAATAAATGATGATTTGGCTCTCCAGATCTATAAGCTGAGAGGATATTAGGTTCTATTTCAAGTTATTTTATACCCTACTATAAAATACTAGAGTATAGAATTTTATACCCACTATAAAATACCCTAGTGTAAGGAAATATCAATTCCTCCTACTGCCATCTCACTCAGCTATTATACAGGGATGTCTTGCTTAGATACTGGTGTTACTGCTTCATCTTCTGATGTGCTGTCCAGATGGACTCAGGGTAAATTGTGAGTTGAAAAGTGAGTAGGGGTGTTCCACTTCCTGAAGAGTGAATCTTCCTGGTATCATGCATTAGGGGAAGAGGTGGTGCCTCAGGCCAGAGAGCAGAACTTTGTGGAGGAAGGCCGGGGATTATCATCATCCCCAGTTCACATAAGAAAGAATTTCTCAAACATGATGAACGACCTGCTCAATCTCATATAGCCAGCTCTGCTATAAAAATCACAGAGTCTAGGACTACTCATTCTAGTTCTTTTTATGAGGGCTCTAAGATGCTAAGCTAGCTTTAAAGTGCAGTGACAATTACCTAAAAAGTATTTGTGCAGCACTATGCAGTTTATAAAATATGTGTGTGTTTATGCATGTACACATACACATATGTGTGTATGTGTGTGTATCTGACCCTCACAAATACCCAGTGAAAAGCAAGGACTGTTTTCTGCCTCAGTCTAATAGATCAGGGTATGAGATTCAGAGTTCAAATGAATAGCCCAAAACCACACAGTGGTGGAATTTGGATTAGAACCCAGTTCTCTAGATTCTTTCTACAACATTACAAAGCTTACTATTAGCCTTCTTATTTCTCAATACCAGGTATTGAGAAGCTAGAAGAAGATTCTCAGATACATAGATTATTTTTAGGAGAAAACGCCTGAGAAGGAGATTAGCTTGTTTCAGTCAGCAAGACTTAAAAACAATTGTTCCCTGTAACCCAGGGATGCTTTTTGTTCTTAAGGCTGGGAAGTGATTCTCACTGATTACAAGAATTTTTGACCTTCAGAATCTATTTTCTGTTTCTCTTTCCTCTGAGGCTGTTGATTAAGGGTTCCATTTGCTCTATATTCAAGCTTCAGTGACTGCTAGAAATGAAGGAGAAAGCTTGAGGATCAACTTGTTAGATTCCAGTTTATTAGACAATGAACATAATAGGAAGCAGGAAAACAATTCAGGAAGAAAGCAACTAGATAGAAAAATATGCTGAAATTTTAAATGGAAATAGATGTCAAAGTTATATGAATGAGGAGAAAAGGGGACACTCCACAAAGAGATTCTTGTGGTGGCACATGCTATGAGATACTCTGATTATAAAGCACCATCCTAGCTGTAAGAACAATAAAAGAGATTTGCATCCTATTACCACTCTCAGAGGAAATGGTCTGTTGGCTGCCTTCAGAGGCACCTACATATGACAGCCAGTCAAGAGACCACATGGAGGGCATATGGCAATATGCCAGATAAGATCCCTGAACCCTGATTCACTGTCCCCTTCTATGGTTCCTATGATAATGAATGGTGGGATGGGTCCCTAGAGACCTTCAGGTTCCGGATGGAAAATTGTAGGGGGACTTTCAGGACACCGGTGATGTTTTCATCTCTTCTTCCAGCTGAAGGTCATATCTTTCTAAAAGAAAGAAGGATAGGGGCTGTGATGGCTAAAGCTGGTGTTGAAGAAAAGACCTTAGGTTCCTGGACTGTGGCCTATGATACGAGAACAAAGGGTCCTGGTTAGGATCTGGGTACACTTCACAGAGACTGGGAAGAACATATTTGGCAGACAATTCTGAGCTGAGCACCAGAGTTAAAATTGGACTTTTGTCAGAGAGAGGAAAAAAAAAGTCCAAACAAACTACAAAACCAGATTATATGGAAGATGCTATATCTGACATGGTAAGAAGCAACAGAGCAAGGATAGAGATTTCTAGTATTTCCTAGGCAATGACAAATGGCATTTATATGCCAAACCTACAGAATAGAGGGGACAAGCAGTTGAACTTGAGCTGCTAAGATAGATGAAAGACATATGCAATATCCTAGATATTTCTCTACTCACATGTGAAGCCTGAGGATAGAATAAATAAAAACTAATCTTTGGAGAAAAGGCAAAAGGAAAACATAAACCTCATCCAAATAAACCTATTTAAATGTCAGATCCCCATGACCAGAATTCTTGCCCTGGCTAAGTCACCAAAGATAAGAATTCTGTTCCTCTGAAAGGGTAGTCACTGTTGATAAATCCAGACACCCTTACCTGGGGTCCACCACAACCATACCCAGAAAGGAAACCAGACCATTTATTCAGAAAACGTTAACTATGTGGTAGGTGGTGGAAACGCAAAGATGAATGTGACACAATCTCTGCCCTCCAGGAGGTTACAATTTGGTAGGGAGATGAAATACATAAAATCCAGCACTCTGGATGTATTTGTAGGTATCACGGAGGTGGGTTTCCCAACAGAAGATATGGCCCTCCTTCTGAATGCAGACCATGGAGGTTTGTGGCTGGATGTATTCCCTTAGGGAACGTGACTCTCTGAGACACAAACCCTTGAAAACATAGGTGGCTATATGCTTAAGCAGGATCAATTTTGACACTGCCGAAAAGGTTTCTCAGGAGGCAAATGTTTCTCTGGAGATTCCCTTCTGTTACTACAGCCTTGATGAGTCCTCTAGAAACTTCTGATCTACCCATTTCCACCTTTTCTTGATTGACACTGGCTTATAGCTAGTCCTACTTGTTGTAAATATTTTTTTTTTTTTTGAGGAAGATTAGCCCCAAGCTAACATCCATGCCCATCTTCCTCTACCGTGTATGTGGGACACCTGCCACAGCACGGCTTGACAAACGATGCATATGTCCATGCTCCGGAATGGAAACAGTGAACCCCGAAGTGGATCGCATGAACTTAACTGCTATGCCATCTGGCTGGCCCCTCTTTTTGCTTTTTCTTTAATTTCAGTTGGAGGAACAGAGTGGCATGATGCCTATGAAGGACAGGAAAACGAGAGGAATTTAGGTCTGTACATAATGGAATCATACACCTATGCAAAAACTTATAGATCTGAGAGGGGAAGGAAAGTGAAAAGCATTTCAACCGTGATAAAGGAAAAGAATGCAATGTTCTATTTTGGTGGCATTATACTGTAGGCTACGTAGCCAGATAGCGTTTGAGGGTGATATTTTTCTAATACAGATTATTTTAAAAATTATTTTCTAACACAGCTCTGTGTTAATACAGAGGTGATCTCAGTATGATGAGGGACTTTATCTCTCTGGAAATTTACCAGAAGTCTGATTCCATTAAAACTAGAATATCTCACAATCATTTACCTCATTGACAATTTCATCTTTTAGAAAATAGAGGAAAAAAAATAGAAGAATTGCCTTTATACTTAATATTGACCTTCAAAGTGATACTGAATTAACAGGAATTTTGAGAAAACCATCTCAGAGAGGTTAAAGATATAATGAGGATTTCTGTATTTGTACCCAAGGCTTCAAGAAATTCAGAGAAATAGAGAGAAACAAGCCTATATTGAGAACACTTCTAAAGTGAATGGGGGTTTCTAAGTTTGAGGAATGCCAATTGTTGACATTCCGGTTGTTCAGTTGAAAATAATCCCAATGAGGGGCCGGCCTGGTGGCGCAGCGGTTAAGTTCGCACGTTCCGCTTCTCGGCGTCCCGGGGTTTGCTGGTTCGGATCCCGGGTGCGGACATGGCACCACTTGGCAGCCATGCTGTGGTCGGCGCCCCTCATATAAAGTAGAGGAAGATGGGCACGGATGTTAGCTCAGAGCCAGGCTTCCTCAGCAAAAAGAGGAGGACTGGCAGTAGTTAGCTCGGGGCTAATCTTCCTCAAAAAAAAAGAAAAGAAAAGAAAAGAAAAGAATCCCAATGAGAACAAAAGAGGATGGGCACTCCATGAAACCTGCATGGATATACTGGGGGGTGGGGGGGTTGCAGTGCTCTCTGCTTTTGGAGATCAAAAAAATGGATTTGATTCAGAAGATACAACATTAGTGCCACTCCTTTTCTGGCTGCTGGGAAAGATGAAAATGACAGGCTTCTTGGGTAAGATCCTCATGTCAGCAAAGCCTGTCATTGTACCCCACATAGTAAGCATTCAATGAACAGTTGTCAAACTGAACTGCATTGCTCAATGACAGAGAGAAGGAAGGACACTTGACTTGTACTGGGTTTTCAGATTTTCTGGCAAGAATTATCTCCACATCCAAAAGAATAGAATAAACAATATAAAGAAGGAAATTCAAATCAAGATTAAGAGAGAACAGTTAGGCAGCTATGAGTACAAGCTCAAGTTTGTAGACATTGAAAAGTTTTACATGAGAAGTTTTTATGCTGAAAATATATACATATATCCTCTTAGCAATCTTATTTTTTATCTCTGAAATAATAGGAGTGGGAAAGTTCTCAGAGGACTAGTGATCAAAAGAGACACAAATTTATTAAAATTTAATTCCTTAAACTTAAATTTTTATTAAAATCTTTGGCAAAATTCTAGAAAAGATGATTAAATTGTAGGTTAAAAATTTTCTGAAAAAGTAAAGTGATCATCAAGAACTCACAATTGTTCGTTAAGAATAAATCATGGCATAGTAACTTCATTCACTTTTGAGCTAAAATTTACTGCATTGATAAATTAAGAGCCCATCCCAAAATATACTACTGATTAATTTCAACCAGACATTCAACAAAGTCTCCCAAGTGGATTCACAACTGGTTGAATAATTGCACTCAAAGACTGTGACAGCCTGGAAGAAAGTTTGTAGTGTGAGAACCCAGGGCTGTACCCTTGGCTAAGACCTGCTATATTGGTTGCCAAATTTGTTTTTATCAGCGGAACCTTTGACTTTGAGCCCCTATCTTCTCATTGTGCTGTGTTGCCTACAGTCAGAGAAGAGTAGGGTAGGATGTAAGATTTCAAATCATGCTATATCAGGAAATGTTGACAGAACAGGCAACATTCAGACTAGAGAAGAAAAGGGCCACCGCATCTATACTGGCTGCTCAGAAGTCACAACATCTGTTTTCTTGCCTCGCTCCCCATTCTCCATTACCTCATTGCAGCATTATACATTACGAACTATCCCCTTCTTTTTTATAGTATCTTGCCTTGATTTGGACAGCGGTACACTATCCTACTTTAGTAACTTTGCTCTTTCTTCCCCTTTCTCTATTTCATTATTGGTTACTTCACTTCCGCTGGCAACTGGATTGGGACAAAGTTCAGTTCTTAACCTCTGTTATTCTATTCTCCTTCCCTTTGAGCACTTATGTGTGCTCACCTCTGTATTAATGGTCCCTAAGTCTATAAACCCAAGCCTGACCACTTTCCTAAGGTCAAGGCTCACTTAAGCAATTGCTTGATGGACACAAGTATTTAGGAGTCCTACAATCATATTAAACTCAAAATATCTAAAACATCACTGATTTTTGTAAAACCTATGCTCTGCGTTGGCTTCCCTAATTCTGTCAATGGCACCACCATTTTTTAGGTCAAAATGTGAAGGAAGTCTTTGACTTTTCACATCCTTTTCTCTCATATCCACTTGTTATCAATTTGCGTCAGTTCCTTATTTATGGATTCTTTTGAATTCTTCCATTTATTTCCATTTCCACAAATTCATGAACTGTTTCACACCAAAGAAAGCACTGACATCCTTATCCAAAAAGCATTGCCAACCCTGTGTCACATGTATAAGATCTTCCCCTTTCTTTACAAGCAAGATGTTGCTGGATCTTATTTTATGGGTCTAGGCAGTTTCGTGGGAGTTAGAGAAGAAGCTGCACAGATGCAGCTCTGATAACTCCATCGACTGGATGGAAATGACAGGTTGAAAATATCCTTACTGGGTTGCGCCCCAAAGCTTATGTCAAGGTTAGCGATTGGCCAAGTTCATTCTTCTGGCTAAATAGGAGATGCTTTTGGAAGCACATAAACTTTATAAGCCAGTAATGGGCTCAAAGGACCCTGTATAAGAACTTTACTGAACTGTGCCTTATGCCTGAAGGATTAACCCACCTGCAGACAGGCTTCTCGAATAAAATTCAGACCCAAGAAAATCTGACTCTAAAGACAGCCAGCCACACTTCAGGAAGGCTGTCTGTCCTTCAGGTTTTCTACTTGTTCATCCATCCTTGCCTGAATTTACTGATGCTGAAGCCTTAACTCCTTGAGAACCAGGATAGTCCCCAAACCACGGGATCTTCCTGATTTTTACAGGTGGGCACTAATGAATATGAATGAATGTGTACTTAGTACAACATGTGGGGATTCCCATGAAGAGAAGGGGACATACAGGAGTTCATGATGAGAAGGAAGGCAAAGGAGGGTGAGGTCGGGGTGGCTGTGGGCTGTTTTTGTGGTTAAGGTGTGAAGCTAACCTGAAGGACTCCCTGCGCATTGGGCTGAAGGCTGCACTATTTCAAATTCCAGCCAGTGCATCTCTATATGCTGGTCTTTCTTCTTGGGTCACACAGGTAGTGATGGAGAGGAGGGGTAAGTAAAGAGGGGATCTCAGGGGCCTGTCAACATTCAAATGCCAACAGTGGAGTCATCCCCTTTATGACACTGAAATCTCTAAGCCTTCACACAAGCAGCTCTTCCAGTAGGCAGATTCCCACCTGTCCTCTGAAACTCCCCTTAGGAATCACCTCCTTTAGAAACTTTTCCTAACTCTCACTCCCGCTGCATTAGATCGTTCTCCTTTCTGTTGCAGTAGTGTCCTGTGCTTGCCTCTATTTTTATAGCACTTAGCGCATTTGGTCTTTGTAGAGGATTGAATTGTGTCCCCAAAAAGATATGTTGGAGTCATAACTCCCAGTGCCTCTGAACATAACTTTATTTGGAAATAGGGTCTTTGGAAATGTAATTAAGTTAAGGATCTTGGGATGGGGTGATCCTGGATTTAGTGAGGGCCCTAAATCCAGTGGATTTAAAAAGGAGAAGAGTGTTGACACAGAGACACAGCAAGAAAGCCATGTGAAGACAGAGGCAGAGAATGGAGTTATGTAGCTACAAGCCAAGGAACACCATGGATTTCCAGCAGCCACCAGAAGCTAGAAGAGAGGCAAGGAATGGATTATGTCTCAGAGCCTTCAGAAGGAACCAACTTTTCAGACGTTTGGCCTCCAGAACTGAGAGAACAAATTTCTGTTGTTTTAAGTCACTCAGTTTGTGATAACTTGCCATAGTAATCCCAGGAAACTAATATTTTTATAATTGTGCTTCTGGATTTTCATCTTCATCATAAGACCTGTGAGCTCTTAGAGGGCAGAGGCTGTGTTCTGTTCATCTCTAGATCCCTATAGCCTAGCACAGTTCCTGGCACAAATGGAGGAAAACATGAAGTGTTTTCTGAAAAAAACTATTGAGCCTAAACCAACTGAATGCAGAAGGAAAAGAACCCTTGAAATTAGCTCTACAGCAGAGGGTTTCCATTGACTCTACTAGCTATGGAGAAACCAGAAAAGGCTTGAGTCTCCATTTAAAGAGTCAAGGCTGCGGTATAGTTTGCACTGTAGCTTAGGCTGTTCTTTTATTTTTTGCCTGCAGGTGGATTTCTAGAACTATTGGGTGGTGGCGAGAGTCCCTGTGCCAATATGCCCAGGCACTGAAGTGCTTTGGCATGCCTCCAAACTTTCTTTCTGGGTCCATGTTAACCAGGTTTGTCTAGAAGATGGACAAGTAGTCTGGACACTCTGATTTAAACCACATGCTCTCCCGGGAGTCCCTGGAATGAGGGTTCCAATGGTGCAAATAATCTGTTGTTTGGTTTGGGTACTTTCTTCTCTAGCTGAGCAAAGAGATGATTTTTTTTTTCCTCAGGAGGAGGTGAGTGAGTGAGGGTGAAAATATTTACTTAGAGACCACCTAGGCCAGGTCTGAAAACTCCTGAGCCAGGTGGGAAACTTCAGCCCTTGAGATTTCTCTGTTTTTGTTAAAGAAAAAGAAATTGCAGATGGACAGCCCCGGAGCGTTGGAACTGCCGGCTGAGGCACGACTCCCTGAAGCAGACCCAGTGACCACTGCCCTTTCATGCTTTTCCATCGCCTCATTTTACAGATGACAAACAGCCCAGCCACTTGTTTAAAGCTCAGGGTTTTCTTTTCCTCCTTCACCTCTCTTACTCTTTTTTCTAAAAGCCACAAGGGTGTTAGGTGATTTTTCCCTCCCTGCCTGGAGAACATTTATTACAGATGCTTAGTCTTTCCCCTCTCCTTGGGACAGCTCAGGCCCTCAGACCTAGGAGCTGAATCTTTGCCTTGGCAGAAACACTGCCCACATATACGGGGCAGGGGGGTGGGGGGGGGGAGCTTTTATTTTAGCCTGTTCTACACAGCAGGCCTGGGTGAGGAATAAGCACTGACCATGTACTGAGGAGGCAACAGAATCAAAATGGAAACCATGGAATGGATGCCAAAGAAATTGAAGGATCCCTCCCTGCCTTCACGGAGCTTCGAGACACACACGCACACAGAGAAAAGGAGTCAAAGACAAATAACCTTTTTGCCAGCAGATGTGCAAAACTGGTGTTTTTCTTTTTTGGAAGAATCTTCACCCCAATGACATTATTTCATCTTCATAGTCTTCATAGGATGACTTTCATTTTATGGATATGGAAACAGAGAAGTTACGTGAGTGGACCCAGATCACACAACAACTTAACTTGTGTCAAGGTGGGATCAAAATCCCATCCTGCTAGTTACCATTTCTGGTACTTCCCACATTGATAAGAGTAGCTAACCTCCTTGGATCCTTTCTCTTTGCCAGATCCTATTCTAAACACTGTCTGCATGATCTCACTGAATCCTCACAAAGGTCCTCTAAAGGAGGGACTGTTATGACTCCTCTCTTACAAATAAAGAAACTGAGACTTCTCCAGGTAACACAGCTAACTAGTATTGAAACTAGAATTTCAAAATCACGTCTGTCTAACTCAAAAACTCTGCTTTGTAACTCTAGGTTACAAATGTTAAGATTCCATTTGCTGAAAGGATACAGAGTAAAACAGTAGTTAGTATTAGAAGGACTCAATCGAGGAAATTTCTTAGAGGATATGACTTTGAGTTCATTTAAGAGAATGAGAGGTAACATATATCACACAATTAAAATAGGTGAGCCCTTTGGAAGAACCATTAATCTAATGCTCCCTACACTGATAGCACCACCCTCCTGATTTTACAGGTAACAGGCTAAGGCTTGGAGAGATAGGGTATCCTGCTCACAGTCCCAAAGCTAGGACCTTGATGGAGTCAGAATTCACATTCAGGTTTGTTTGACCTCAGATGACATACGTGTCTCCACTCCATCTCACTTAATACTGCTGAGAAGGTGGACGGTGACCACAGTTCATGCCGCATGTGAAATCCGGAAGGTTGCACATGATTCAGTTGTTGACAGGGGATCTGCAGGGACTCTCCTTGATTGAAGCCACATATCTGTGTTGGAGAACATAGGCAACACAGCTAAAATGTTCAGGGGACAAAACTGCTGAAACTTAGTAGCAATAGGTTTTCATTTTCTCTCTTGATAATTTTTTAAAATTTTCTTTGCACTATAGCAGAACACATTGAATGGTACAAATTCCCATAATTTATTTAGTTTGCTTCACATTCTTTTGACATATCTGTCATGTTGCTGACAGATGCAAACACCCTCTTATTTTCCCCCTCTCATGCTACATTTGCAGGAAGTAATATTAATGACCACTGCCATTTTTTGAGTACTTACAATGAGATAGCCTACATTAATTAGCTTATATAATTCTCTCAACAACTGTGCATGGTAGGTATTATTTATCCCAATTTTAAGATGAGGTAACTGAAGCCAAGAGAGGTTATATAATTTGTTCAGAGCACACAGAGAGCAAATGGCAAAGCCAGGATGTGAACTTGGGTCTGCGTGATTCCAAACTTCATTCTCTTTCCGTTGCCTGAAGGTAACTGGATAGGCTCTACATGGAGGCAGTGGGGAAGAAAAGTCTTGTAAGGTCATGTTTGTGTATTTTAATTTAAGATAATAAATCATAGGGAAGGGGATGACATGATGAAAATGGTGCTTGGGGCAGGTGGGGAGAGACTGGAAGCAAGAAAAACCTTCTTCGGAGGCCATGAATAGCAATAGGAGTTCAGAATGTTGAGCACCTGGATAAGGGTGGTGGCTGTAGAAATGTGAAATGGTGTCTTAGGACCAGTAGACTTTGAAGAAAAATAATTGGTGCGATTTGAGTCATAACCAAAGGGAAGGGAAGAACTGAAAGGAACAAGAAGGCAAATTCTCAGAAGGTATAGTCACAGTATCATAACCATGAGAAAGAAGGAGATTGGTGATGATAGAAAGGGATTCAAGAGGCAGGTGTGGTTTCCCCCTCAGGGTTAAGTAGAGAGGACTAGAGGCAGGGCAGCCATTGTGAACAGTTGGGCCACGTGCAGTCACAGCAGAACCTCTACAGGTGGTCATGGGTGAAGAAAGATTTTCCTCAGAGAAGGAAGATTTCACCATTGACAGCCTCTCCCCAGATGCAAAGCCTTGAGTTTATGCTGGCTAAGAGCTGGGGAAAGCATGCTTGAGACTAGCGAGAAAAAGAACCTGTGCTGAGTCATGCATGTGTCTACACCTGGCACGGCATCCTATTCGCCATGGTGACAACCCCCCCCCCCCCCCCCCCACTTTCCCGTACTCCACAAGCCCAGCCTCCCTGCGCTATAGGAAGATTGCAGAGGATTGCCTCTGGAGCTGTCCAGCTCTGAGTTGGATGGGAGCACAGATCAATCCCATCTCCAGCCGCTTCAAATAAACCACATCTCCTGAGGAGTTAGGTCTTCCATTATCTTGCTTTCTCTTCTTTTATATCCAATCACTGGCGCACCTTCTCTTTCTCTGAGTAACACACTGATATCATTTATGGCTCTGCCCTGTGACCCTGTGGATGTTTTTACATAAGTTTTGTCATCTGGATTATTGATGACAGCTATATACCCCTGCCTGCAGATGCCTACGCTCAAATTCTGGAAAGTTCCACATAAGGCAAAGGTTACAAAGTGGCATCCCATGACCTAGATATGGCTCACCAATATATTTTGTTTGTCCTATATGTAATGCTTGTTAACATTTTGAACCAATATTTTTAAATTAGGAAATTTCACACGTTTCCATATTTCCAACTTCTCTTTAAAAAGTAAAAAGCTCTGACAGTCCTAGGCTACAATGCCACATGTCAGTAAGCAGCTGAAGCTGAGTTACTACTGCTCCCTTTACATATAGCATTTTGTCTCTATTTTGCCACAGTTTCCATCACTCCCTAGTGCCTGATACAAGGCCCACTGACCTCATTTACCTCACTTATCTGGCCCCTCCAGGCATTTAATTTCAAGACCCCAATGTACAATAATACCATTCGTTCTGATAGAAGTTAGTCTGTGAATAGAAAGCATGATTGCACTTGAGTGGTAGGTACAGCTAAATTTTAATTCCTTCTTCCTTCTTCGATGTCTTCTTATCCTAATTACATTCTCTCCCCAAAATTCACAGCCCCTCATGGTGAATGCTGAGCATCAAGGCATTACCCCTTCCTTCCAGTGTAGCACAACATAATTCCAGGTTAGCCTCCTTCCACCAAAACCCTCATTCCATGATGCCTTACTCATAGCTCCTGGGCATGTGCAGAGAGGTCTCAAAAGTTGATTTGGGGTGATATCAGTGACATTGCCATCACTTGGGTCACACTTCAGCAGAGGAAAATGCAAGAGAAAGAATGCGGTGAAATGAAAACTTCTTTGAGTATTTTAGAGGGGGTGAGACACTGGGAAAATGAACGGAGTCTCTGAGGCAAAGTTGGGAAAGGCAGATCACAGAAAGCCTGAGAGACTGGACTTGATCTGAGGGCAATGGACAGATGTGGCAGCATCTTACTCTGAAGAGTGACATGAGCAGATGGAATGATCAGCCTGGAGAGATCACTCTGGGGCAGGATGGCAGGTGCACCGGAGGGGAGGGAACCTGAGGTCAGGAGAGTACTCTGGAAAATGTGAGGGGGCGTTTCGAGACTGAGAGTCTAGGCCTATCTCTGCTCACTCAGTATGCAACTCTGGGCCTCAGTCTTCATCTGTGGCGCTCAGATGCCCTGAAAGCATTAGTCTATCTCTTTGGCAGAGACTTTCTTGGCTCCCAGCACTTTCATCCTGCTGTTTCCGTTAGGACAGTGCAGTCAGGACAGGACTCTGCTCCTTTCGGTTGGGATCTTCCTCTGGTTGACGTTAATGATGTAGATCATGCAAAGTATGTTCTCTGTCAGCGTCCCCTAGAGAGAATGACAGGGAAACCTGGACCCAGATATCCCAAAGTGATAAGAATGTCCAAAATGCTGTTTTTGTGTTTGTGCGCCAGTTTTAACTTGTGTATTTTGATAGTGGGTTCTGATGCATTTAGATTAGTCTTTTTGTAAAAGAGAAGTCACATTACAGAGACTGGAAAGCATTGTGATGGAGCTGTTTCCAGCACCTTCTACCACTAGGTAACATGTCCTTTACTAAGGCTTCTTTAGAGGAGACAGGCTGAAAAAAAAAAAGGGCCTTGACAAAAAGAAAGGAGCATGAATGCTGTAGGCCTAATGGGGCATGTTTGCAGCTCAGGGCTCCCAGGAGTTTACAGCCACAATCTGACAGACAAAACTACTGAGGGAGCTGTTTTTCATCTGTTAAGTAAATGCACTGCTTCTATTGCTCTGGGCTACACTTAGTGCAAATACACTTAGGTAATATTTAAGGACCCAGTCCTTCATCTTACATGGAGCTTACACTTTTCACAGGCAGATACTATACCTTCAACTTCTCTTGAATCCTCCCTGGGGCCTAATATAGTTAACTCAATAAAACACTCACAAATGGACTCATTGCTCTTCAATTCTTGAGTGTCTATATCATGCACCTACTATGTAATAGACATCTTACCAGGTGTAAGAGACTAAAAAGGAGTGACACATGGTGTCTTCCCTCAAGGAGATGATGTTCTGGTAGAGGGCCATCCCTGGGATCATATACAAGGCACCAATGGCTAAAGCAGTGTGATAAGTATTATGGAAGATCTTTAAAAAGTGCTCTGGAAGCTGAGCTTGGGGATGGTGATGGACAGTTCCTGGAGCAACTGATGCCAGAGCTGACATGCAGAAGATGAGTAATATAAGAATTTTACCATCTTGCAGGGAAATATATGTATATGTATGTGCACGTGTATATGTACATGTATGTGTGTGTGTGCATGTATAGATTTTTCTTGGTACTTCACTGTAACTCAGTGTGAACAGCCTCACTCCATGTTTAGCCCAGACCAGATAACAGAGGTGACAGTTACTGTTTCTCTTTGCTTATTTGCTATTTTCTCCTATTGGACAGCAACACTTGGATAAAGACTTCCTTTGAGTTCTCTACTTTAAAAAAGCAATTAGACAGGTACTGGGCTCTGGGCTCATGTTTCTCCTCTACCACCGTCAGTCGTGGGTCCACAGGTAAGTCACATCCTCTCAGCTTCAACTGCTCCATCTGTCCAGTATTCATTCTCCTACCTTGCTGGAAAGCCAAGACACTGAAAACAAGTCACTCTTCAACAACCATGCAGCAGACAGCAGACAACAACAGGCAGCAGACATTTTATTGAGCACCCACACTGTGCCAGGCACTAGGCTAGTAATTCAGGTCCATCCAAACTCCTCCAACTACCGTTCAACCTGGTCTGCCCTTGACCAATGGGTTTCAAAAGAAGCATGCACAAAATGTGCCTCCTTCGGCACAGTCCCTAAGAGAATTTCTTCTGAAATTGTAGGGCAAAGGAGAACATGCCTGACCATCCACACCATACTATCATCTCCCAGCCAGGCCCCACCAGACTTCTAGGAGACAGCCAGAGAGCTCCTCCAGCCAGTCCAGCAGGCAAAATAATCCAGTCCAAAGCTTCAACTAAGCATCTTAACTAAATAATTGTTTATATGATTAATGTTCAGCATCTGCTGAAAGAGCCTGAGACACCCCCTTTTTACCCTCCAGCCCCCTCCCCCCCCCCCCCCCCCCCCCAGTCTCCTTCTCTCTGTCCTTCCCACTCTGTCTCCTCTGGGATATAGATTTGAATCACGCTCCTTTCAGGGGCACAAAAGCCAACTCAAATCTGATTGCAGCATCGTCAATGAACTTATTCCCTCCCCCGGAGGTGCCTCCTAAGACCATGTTTTTCACCATTTCTTTCCTTCTTTGAAAGCGATTTCTTTGTCAGAAGCATGTGCGGCCCTTCCCCTCCCTCTGCTCTTGACCCTGTGCAGCGATTTGGCCACTCCTGGAGCCAGGCCGCGGGAGAGGCGGCCATTCCTAGCCTCCCCGGACAAAGAGGGTTCCCTTGGCAACGGGAACCGTGTGGAGGTTCGAGAAAGGGTTTCCCTCCACCCCCCAGATTCTCTTTCAACTCAAGAGCTTACCCTCCGTCTCTAATGGAGTCGTCTCTAACCAGGGTAGGAAAACAACAGTTCTGAATATCAGTAATTGGCGTTTGGAGACCATTGTTTTGCATGCAACAGGCAGGAAACTGTGAGGAGAGTGGGTGAGTGAACTCGGGCGCGAGCTGGTGAGCATCCCGGCTCGGGAGAGCTGGTTTCGTTTCTGTACACAGGCAAGTCTTGATCCCAAGGAGTTTGGGACTGTCAAGTGTGTCTTAATCTTTTGGGAGGTGGGACAATGGGGAAGGATGGAAGGGGAGAAGCTTCTAGAGGCAAGTTTTTACCTTGTTTTCTGGTTTCTCTTTTATCCTAGATTTTTTACTTATGTAAGTACAGAGAAATCAGGAATTGCTTGTTTCCGTGTTAAGGTCAGTTCCTCCTCCTTATTTCTGCCAATGCACGTTCGCCTTGGCTTTCTTTCTCTCTCCCTCTCCCTCTCTCTCTCCTTTCCCTCTTTCCCTTTCGCTCTTTTTGGACTTTATTGTCATGATGATGGAGAAGAAAGATTTGTTCTAAAATCCAGAGTGAACTTTTCTTGAAGGAGGTCTTCTCTGAATGGCTGAGCCAGGGCAAGGCACAGTTGGGACTAATTGGCATGTCCCCCTACTGATCCTGCAGGTTGTGTGGGTTTTTGAATCCCTGTCACTGATCCAGGTCGGTCCAGAAGACCTCAAATGTGCCTTTGGTTGATGGAGGGAATGTCTGTTATTGACTGAGTTAATAGTAATCAAAAGTTTCTACAATAATGCAGAAGTTTATCGTTGGAGCTGGGCTGAGGGCCGGGTAGGGGATACTGAGTGGGAGAAATAATTCAGCTCTTTTCATTTCACACTAGGACTTCACAGTAGGTGAGAACTGTGTTGAAAAGGCTTCTGGAGAGTGGCCCTCCAGCTTAAGGTCTTTGAAAGAAGCAGAGATTTGTGAAGATAAAGGATGAAAGGAAGAAGCCAGAGTGCCATTCAATTTTCCTTTCCTTTCCTTTCTTTTCTCCCTCCCTCCCTTCCTTCCTTCTTTCCTTCCTTCCTCCCTCTCACTCTCTCTCTTTTTTTCTTTTAAAAATTCATATCCAGAGTGAGGAGGCCTAAGCATAGCTGTGAGGAGGCTCTGATTAGGTGCTTTAAGAGTCTCTTTGAGGTTAAACTGATTACTGCATTCACCTTTTAATCAGTATTTCATACAAAAAAAAAAAAATCTTCTCTCTTTTGTTCTGTGTTCAAACTTCTAGTCAACTCTTTGGGGACGGAGACTGTACTATTTTCATTGTGGCACTCCAGATTCTAACCAATTACAGGGCCAGCCACATTTTGCGTGTTCAATCAATGTTTGTAGAATTGAATTGATTCTTGAGTGAGCAGCCTGTGGTGTTACTGGCTAATCACTGTTACCATTTGTGGCATGGAGTGTGGAGCTAGGGCCAGTCTTGTGATTAGGAGACTTAGACTCTAGACTTGGGTGTGACATTCATTAGCAGTGGGACCTCCACCAAGCTATTTCAGTTCTCTGACCCTTGGTTTTTCATCCATCAAGTGACATTGTTTGGGTGAGAATAGTGTTTCCCCACCAAAAGTGCTTATCTAAAGTCTTCATGCTGCCCTTAAGCCTGGGGAGAAGAGGATTGGGGGGTGGAGGTGGCATGGGCAGTCTGGGCAGGAACAGCCCCTACAGAGAAGGATGGTACAGACAGTGGAGGAGGTAGAGCAAGAAGTGACTCCGAGATCTGCAGCTGGAAGACTCTCGGCCCTAGATGAGCTCTGAAATTCAGAGTCATGAGACTAATCTTTCCCTTTTTTGTGCCACCTCTCCTGTATTGGGTACTTTCCAAGGATGAGACAAAGTAATACTCTGATTTGTTCTGATACAGGCAAACAAGCTATCCTTCCTACAAAGAGGCTAGGGGACAAGGCTTCTCACTGCTGATAGACTTGAAACACCACTCAGAGTGGGGAGCAACTGCTCGTAAGCCAGCCACTCCAATATTTTCTTTCATTTACTCAAAAATCCACAGATAGTTATTGAAAGCCTATCAGGTCAGGCACCATGTATCAATGAACAAGACAAATTCTTTGCCTTCACAATGCAGGAGAGAATAAGAAGAGGAAAAATACCAGATAAACATGATGTATTGCCTGGTGTGATAGTTGCTACAAAGAGAACTAAAGCAAGGTAAGGACACAGAGAGTGATGGGTGCTAGTATTTTTTTTGGATAGAGTGGTCAGGAAATTTCTCCTTGAGGAGGTGACACTTAAGTTGAGGCATCAATCAAGTAAGGGAATGAGTCATCCTGATACTGTGAGAATAGCATCCCAGTCTGGAGAACCACGAGTACAAAGATCTTGATGTGGGAGTCTGCTTGGCATGTTTAAGGCAAAGCAAGGTGCCTGGGGCCGGAACAGAGTAAATGAAGAAGAGAGGAGAGGGCAGAAATGTTGGAGTGTGCTGGCACAGATCACTGGGACCTCATAAACCATAGTAAGGACTCTGGGCCTACACCATCCTCCTCACTTAATAGGAGTGGCTTTATTTTATCCAAAGTGTGATGGGAAGTCATTGGACAGATTTTCACGCGGAAGTGATAAAATGTGACCACTCCAGCAACTGTATAGAGAATACTGTACTAGAGAAAACATCTACGACATGGTTGGTAGGGGTGAAGGAATTGAAAACTAAGCAACCTACATGGGAAGCCCCATGGTGTATGGGAAACTGAGTGTGGTTGGATGGACCTGGATTTGGATTCTGACGTTGTGATCTCCCCATTGTGTAACTTGGGCCAATTATTTAGCGCCCCTGATCTCTGTTTCCGCATCTATTAAAGAGGGATCATGTTACCTACTTTGGTGAGTTGTGAAGATGAAAGAAGAGATATAAAATATATGTTGTATGTTATCTCATGGCAGATGCTCAAAATGATAGCCATTATTGTCAATACAAATCCCATGGCCTTTGCACTGTTGGCCAGGGATCAGAAAGACAACTGAAGGCGGCAGGCACCTAGCCAATCTCACACTTTACCTTCTTTATGCCACACTCCTTCTGGAAGGAGTGAGAGGTGGGGAAAGCTGAGGTGAGGTGACTTGCCTAAAGTCATTTAGCTGGTTAAGGTCAGGGCTGTGACTGGGGAGCAAGTTCTTTATTCGTGCCTAGTATTCTTTCTTCTACATGAGAAGTCAGCAAACTATGACCCCACAGGCTGAATCCAGCTTATCCTTTGTTTTTTTAAATAACATCTTATTGGAACACAGCCAGGCTCATTCATTCATGTACTGTGTATGGCTGCTTTAGCGCCAGGACGGCAGAGTTGAGTTGTTGCAACAAAGTCCATGTGGCCTGCAAAAGCTAAAATATTTACTCGCTGACCCTTTACAAAGTTTGCCAACCCCTGATCTACCCCATTCTGCTCCCTTAACTGGAATGGTTTTATTGCATTTAGCTTAGGTATCACCAACTAAGAAAGGGATGCCCTCTCTAGGTCTCTAAAACAGCAGGACTGAGGGATTCTCTTGGGGAGGGCACAGTCTTGGTGGAATAACACAGCAAGTGACCTCAGGCCACTGGAAGCCAGCAGAAGAGAGGAACACTGGGCACCTAGGGAGGACAGAAAAAGGAGAAGTTGAAGACTCTGAACAAAGGCACATTGGTAGGGAGGAAAGGAATACTAAATCCTTACCATCAGCTATTTCAGACCCCAGAGACAGCTATCTAAAATGGAGGGGGGAGGAAACACGAGAGCTCAAGAAACAGCAGGTGCAGCAGCTCTATCTGACCACCTCAGCTGGAAGGTGCACTGATGACTGGGTCTCTCTGGGACGTCTATCAGGGAGCAGCGAGACCCCAGGACATATCACCTTAGACCCCCAGGTGACCATCGCCATCATCCTGGGAAACAATGCTTGCTTATTCTCAAATACTACAGCTCAAATTCTTATGGTCCCACCTGAAGGCTCCTCCTTTCTCTGTCAAGGCTTTAGGAGTGTGTAGGGACTATGTGTCTTGCCAGGGACTATTTCCTTGCCTGGCACTCAAGAAGGCCATAGATTGGCTTCATTTCTCTTTGATCTCCAAGTTCCCACTGATACACTTAATAGACCCTTTTACTTGGACTCTTCTGCCTATAAACCTACTGAAGCATTCAATCTCAGCAGGTAATTATTTACCTACTTCAAGATTTGAATCTTGTGTTTGAGAGTACATTTATAGATGTAAACCTATAGGTCAGAAAGCAGTGGCAGCCTCGCTTGATTGGATGTGTGGAATCTGAGCTGGAGCTTCATCCTTAGGTGTTCCTCTCAACTCCTGGTTTCAGACTTCAGCCTGTTGCCGTAAGCAGTGGAAACTGGGTTACACAGTTCTTCAACTCCAGGTAATATAAATACAGTACCATGTATTTCTTGGCACTCTTAACTTTCCAACCAGCCTACATGGAGAACACCCCAGCTTTTTGGAATGCTAAATAATTCACCAGACCCATCAGCCATGGTGTTTCAGAGCTCGGTAGGCTCCTTCCACTGATCCAATGAACAGATGTGCTAATTTTTCACTTGCTCGAAATGCTTCAGCCATTTGAACACCATGGACTTGGGAATTGGATCAGCCATGCAGTGTCCTGACACCCTCACTACTTCACAGACTAAGCAACTCTCCTCACGTACACCTCAAGGGTTATCTTGCCTAATTCCTAGAAGCAGTTCAGTAACTGTGAGATCAAGTGGCGTGACAGCTCAATTCCAACATGGGCTTGCCCTCTGCACTCAAGACCTTTTTAAAAAGAAAAGAAAGAAAACTTTCTTAGACTCAATCAACTATCCTTTCCCTTTCTTCTTCCACATTTGTGCTTAGATGTGGTTAGGGCCATTGCAGAAATGGTTAAGGAAACTATAGCAAAAAGCCAACAAATCCAAAACACCGCAGGCTGGTAGCAGAGCAAGACTTCATTAAGCCACTGGGAGCTCTAGGCAAAGCAAGTGGAACCAGAACAGCTCCTGCCTTTCTGGAGGTTCCCATCGAAACAAGAAATTGCTGAAATGACTTGAGCTAGCTAATTCCAGTGGGTAAAGACAGACAGCTAAACAGCATGTGGAGAAGAAGGGAATGTCATAGAAGGAGCTCACACTAAGAATAAATGACTTTTTATAAGTGTGGTTAACTTCATTAAAACTACAAAACACACCATGCACTTTCCCCCCTAAAATAAAAGCTTTGAGAAAGTTTGATCTGCCTCACATAGAAAGCTACAGAAAAGGGATGTATCTGTGAAAGCTGTTAAAATTATGACCATATTTCAAGTATAATAGTCATCAGGAATATTTAATGCCATCAGAAGTAAACTGATATGGAATTGCTGTATTTAAATCAATTTAATAATTTGAGTTGCCTCATTAAAAAGACTCCCTCGCACTCTTATTTATGGAAAATATCCATCTACTATCATCTAGGAGCAGTCTAGGCAAAAAAAATAAAAAGGAAGAAGAAGATGAAATGGGCCAATTTCGTTGAATTCTGTCTAGTGTGACAATTTTCCTGTCTCCCAAGTGAAAGTAATCATTCACTTTGTATTTAATCTATAGCCAGAAAAATGATATTCCATGCTAAGAATGACATTTTGTGTCATGTTTAGTTGGGATTGGAACCAGCTGATTGAACTAGCTAAGATGTTGCCCTTCTGAATGAGCCTTGGAGATGTAATGACCTAATATCCATAATTAAGAATGGGCCATCTATCACACAGCCCTGCCCTGTCCCTAGTCTGATTTTTATTTCTGCGTATCACCGTTGGCCTGAGCAGATGGTGCTTCTGTGAGTTCTCAACATTTCTTCAGCAACTCTTAAATAAATATGAGATTTATAGCATTATCTTTGTCCAGCCAGCATGTATTTCCCCAGATATAATTGTGTTCCCATTTTATATGATGTTGACGAGTAGTAACTGTTGGTGTTTCTGTGCTATGTGATTAAAGCTAGTAGTGCGTGAGAGCGTCCTTAGGATTGAGTTCTCTCTAACCTCCCTCTTTCCAAGACACACACATTAATAATTCTTTAGCGTCAGTTGTTACTGTTTTTCTTGAACATTGTCATTTTTGCAGTCTGATGAAAAGCTTTTGCATTTGGGGTTGGGGTAGTATTTTTGTTTATTGTACAGGAAACTGGAAGGGCAGAAAGAACAGGGGGACTGTTAACTTCTCTGCATGTTGTCATGCACGGATGATAATGGAAAGAGAATTTTGAAATTATGAGATAGAAAGTGAGGACCAGAGGGGAGGAGTAATTAGAAGATTTGGCCAGAGGAGGTGGAGGCAGGGCGGAGGGCAGGGCAGGGAGATGGGAGGGGTGGGCCATCTGGTGTTAATCTCCTGCTGTGTGTTTGCAGGGTGAAATAGAGTACTTTGTCAAGGTACAGTCTGCTTTTGCAGACACAGATGGAGCAAAAGGGAGATTAATACATGTGGTTCTAACCACCTTTCATATCTTTACAGCTAAACATTATTTATAGAAATCAATTAGTCCTCTGTCTCTGCAATTTTATTATGAGGCTCTGTCCAAGTTTCTGGCAAGCTCTTTAAGAGGATGATTGATGGTAAACTTTCAGAATGAATAAAAAATGAACCCTCTCCTAGGAATTGGTGTAGTGGAGAGAAAGGTAAATGATAAAAATTACAAACTCTGCAAGTCACTAGGAAACTAATGTAGGATCAGTGTGGTCCTTGTTACACTATTTTTCCTTGCAGACTTCTTTCTTTCTTCCTCTCTCTCTTTCTGCCTTTTGCACAAGCACTCAGCTGCCTGTTTGCTATGGAAATTTTAGGAGAGCTTGATGCCTACAACTGAACTTGTGGGAAAGTAAAGGTTTATTCATTTACCAAGCTAGTAAATGCCACTTTGATTACTGATGCTCATACGAGATAAAGAATCCCAGGAAAAAATGGAACAGAGCTCTCATGTTTTGTCTTCTGGAAACTTTTATAAGAGATGGGGGCTGCCGATTGGCCTCTGTTAAATGAGTCTAGGAGCCAAGAAATGCTAAGTATAAAATCCCACTGCAGTGAATTCCATTGAAGATGCATATTGATTTATCCTGAAATTCTAGTCTTGGTGGTGTGCCACCAAAGCGCAACCCCCAGGCTCAGAAATGAAACAGTTATGATGCCTCGAATGTAAGGAAGGAATTATCAAAGAAAACAAAGCTCTAAACTCAGGAGACGACAGGAGACAGTGCATATGGCACACAGCTTCTAACTCCAGCGCCTTCAATCTGGGGCTGTGAGGTTATTCTGTTTCATTAGCCATTCTGAGAGGATAAAAGGGTGCTTTCGGCCTCTTTTGGATTGAGACGTTAGTGGTGGCAAAAGGCAAATGGAATTAGAGGGGATTTGAGTGCCATTTGAAGGACTATAAGGGATGCTTGGGGAAGTTAGGAAAGTTTCCTAACCTCAGTTTCCATCTCTTTAAAATGGGGATGATAATGATACCCACCTCAGAGATTTGCTGTGAGGATTAAATGGATCAGGTATTAAAGTGTTTAATGTGTATAAGCACAACAAATTCTCCTATGGTAGTGTGGTCAGGGTTAAGAGGATTCAGAACGACTTTTCCCCTTTTCTGAAGGTTTGGTGTTCAATATAGAATTTGTTCCTTTTGTTCATTGTATCTGAGGAGGCCCTAGTGAGTGCCTTCAGGGCAGACAAGCTTTATCTCTCTTCTGTACCCGACTCTACATTACTTGATATGGGCCTTTGTACACAGCAGGTGCTAAATGAACACCTTCTGATTTAAAATTCCCTAAGTTTAGATGGGATTTTCTACCTACTTAATTTAAGCTGCCAATGTAAATCTATAAGGCTCTACATAAGTGCGTTTAATAACATATGAAATATCTAATTTCTAAATAGTCAATAATTCCCCACATAACACAGAACATCTCCCAGCTTCCAGTTTGATAAAACCTACATAGGAGAATAAAAGAGAATGAAGCAAGGAAAGGATTTTAAATGAAAATTTTATGAACTTTTCTTTAAATTTCAATAGAAAAAAATTCCATGAAGTGATTTAGGAAAATAATTGCTTGCAAGCTATAGAAAATATGTCTTTATGACAAGATAAAACAGTTTATTAGAAGATTTGGAGCAGCTCTTAGATTCCACGAGAATGCTAAACAACCATGCTTGCAAAAATGCAGGATGCAGGCAGCAACACTGATTTGTGTAGCAGACACTATTCAGCAGCCTCATTGGTCAGCACCATGAATAAGCTTCTGTCATTATTTTCATCCTAGTTCCACTTAAGAGTCAAAGTCCCAGGAGAGAGTCTAATTGGCCTAACTTAGGTCATGAATCCACCTCACCACCAAGTGTAGGGTGAGGGTCTTATTTATAGTCCTATCGAGAGACCATAAAATGAGGCGAGGTCATTCTCCTAAAGGAAATCAGGATGCTGCAGCCAAACTAAAAGGGAACAGATGGCAGAAAATAAATGTTCACATTATAAACATACTAATATCTAGATATAACAAATATGCACACATATTAGTTTCCTGGGCTACCATAACAAGGTACCATAGGCCAGGTGACTTCAACCACAAAAACATGTCGTCTCACAGTTCTGGAGGCTAGAAGTCCAAGATCAAGATGTCCAAGATCACTTTAGTCCTTCTGAGGGCCTTGGGGGAAGGATCTGTTGCAGGTCTCTCTGCTTGGCTCTTAAATGGCCATCTTCTCCCTGTGTCTTCACGTTGTCCTCCCTCTGCACGTGTTTCTACCGAAATTTCCTCCTCTTATAAGGACTCCAGTCATATTGGATTAGGGCCCACCCTAGTGATCTTATGTTAATTTAATTACCTCTTTAAAGACCCTACCTTAAAATACAATCAGATTCTAAAGTACTAGGGTTAGGACTTCAACATATGACTTTGGTGGGGTGAGGTGACACAATTCAGCCCATAACTGCATGCTATAAACACGCCAATTTAATGACTTCATCAAATGAGTGGATATATCAATGAATTAACACCCAATGTGCCAAAGCATTTTTTAGTGAAAACGCAGTAATCGTTCAGCAAACTCTGAAGAGATCTTTGGTGTTCCAGATTGCTGGTTGAGCTAATCAGAACAGAGATAAACAGGTTTTCTCCCCTCCATTATCTCTCTTTTAAAAACATATTTGATCCTTAACTATAGAGTTACTATTGGGTACTACTGTAATACTACACATATTTCTTTGGGAAAGAGTTAAAAGTAGCAATGATAATATTACCTTTCTAATATTGAAAAAAATAAAATTAAAATTAAAACACATTTGAACCTTGACAAAAGAGAACTGGTAACCACTTTACATCTGGGATGCCAGTTTGCCTATAAAATTTCTCAGAGATTTTTCTAAGAGCAGAGCCAAGCAGAAATGACTCAGTATTACCTCCACTACACCTACAAATTTTCTTTTTGACTCTGGCCACTGTTTAGACCTGACGCTCCCCAGCCTTGAGCAATATACAAAGTAAATAACATTCATGTAGTGATGCAGAAAGCCCTGGCTGGATCCTGGGCTATTTAACTTGCTTCCTAAAACTCGCAGCTCTCAGGGTTTATGGTCCTATGATTCACATTTTCTCAACACACACATTTGTGGTCTTCTTTCATGACCAATGTCTCTTTTGCTAGACCTCATCCTCCATGCATGTTTCCTCGGAAAGATATACTCCACTGACCAAGGAACTAAGAGGTAGCTTGCTCCTGAAAGTTTAGAGGTAGTTTGTATTGTTTGCATCTTTGTAGGAGTGAGATGGCACTATAGTGCCATGAGACCTGGACATCGAAGGGCCTTTGTCCAGCCAGCTTTGCCTAACAGTGCCTGCCTGCCTTCTTCTTCGTTTGCAATGCCTGTGGCTATTAATCCACCGGGCTTAGAAGGAAAGCCACACAAACAAACAAGCTACCATTGAAGGCACCAGCTCCCATCTCTGAAGAAGAAATCATCTAGAAACTTAAAACAGCTTTTGTTTATTATTCTTTACTCAGCCTGTAGGCATAATGTGATGTGTTTTGTGGGGTGTATATGTGCTGGTGTTTGTACACAAAATCACAGAATTTGGATGACTCTTCAGCAGCAGTAGCTGGCATGACTTTGGTGTAAAAAGTGTTCTCCCATGTGTATCAAACAGTAAAAATTTGGACTCCAAGACCTCTCATAATCTGTCTCCCACCAACAACTTTTTATTCCCCTCCTCTATGGCCACACACTCCACTCACCACGCGTTCCACCCTCTGTACCTCTGCATCTGCTGCTCTCTCTGCCCCAGGAGACCTCCATCATGCCTCGCCCCCTTCTAAATCCTAGTAATTTCTGATCATGTTTTGCATCTAAGCCCAGACAACAGATCATCTGGGAATCCTTCCCTGCTCACTTCTCTGCTCCGTGGTCTCAGTCAGATACCCCTCCTCAACATCCCATAGTACCCTGTCCATTGGCACGGTATCTGGCCTCATGCTGTATCATAATTTATTGTTAGTTTGTCTGTTTCTGCCCAAACTGTGAGATCCTTGAGGGTGAGGACTGTATGTGTCACCTCTTATTCTCCAGTTCCTAGCACAGTACCTGGCACATGACAAATATTTAATGGCTAGATGAATAAATTAATTAAAATGAAAAAAAGGGGAACACTTGGAGACACAGCTTTCTTAATATCAACAATCTTGATGTTCTGAAAGCCTCTTTATTTGAAAGTACCAAAGTCCCTTTAGTATGGATGAATGCCCCCCAGACTCAAGTTGAAAATAGTCTGTGATCCCCAAGTTTTTCTTGGGGCCTCATATTACAAAGTTCAGCCCATTTCTCAGGATAATGCATCAATTTGCTTCTCAATAGAAATCTGTTCTGTCAGTTAAAAATACTCAGTGGTGGTAACTATTGCACAAGCCACAGTGGAAAAGAAAATCTAGTATGGACTGCCAAAATTATAGCCTGCTAAGAAGAAATGGTAATATACATAATATGTTCATTATTATGGTGTAGTGAAAAGTACACTGGACTTAGAGCCAAAAGGCCAAGGTTCAAACCTGGTCCTCACCGTTTGCTACTTGGGTGGCACTGGGCAAAGTTAGCTAATGTTTCAGAGCCCACCTAACTTGATTTTCATCAAATGAAATGAGGTTCACTCAAATTACCTTATGAAATTTAAGTTCTGTGTCAACATGATGGAATGAAAATTTATATTGCTTGAGTACCTACTATGTGCCTGTCATTCGGTTAAGCATTTTAAAGATGAGTAAACCCACATGCGGATTTCCCCCAAAGTCACATGGGATCTGTCTCTTTCTGTTCCATCACATATTATCATTCTCAAGTTCATGGCTTAATACTTACAAATATTTTTTAGAAAATATTTCAAAATTACCCAGAGAGTGAGTGTTCCATGACATTATAATCGCTATTATCTAGACTGTTATTCTATATTATATAGACCATTATATTGGCCACTCACTACTCTAAGTATGATTTTATTTGAATGAGATAGGGTGTTTCCTATGTCTCATCTCCTTGTCAAGTGAAGTAGATTTGCCAAAAAGATACAAATGACTGTTGTCTGGATAATGTGCCCTACATACCCAAACTTTTCAGAGTCCTAGTGGAATCTATAAAATGCCTGTGCCAGCAGTCAGTACCACATGCCCTCTTGTTGCCTCTGAATCAGCTGTGTGGGATGCTTGGCGTCAGACAGCTCAAACATTCAGATGTTGGACTCATTTTTTAATTTCCATATGGGTATTTGGCACTCAGAGAAACAGCTAACTTCAGCCTGGAATACAGCATCCAAGGATTGTTTAAATTTAGGATTAGTCTGGGCTTTCTAGGGGGAAATGTTCTTTTCAGCATCACTTTCTAGAACAGTGATCTGATCCTGTTTATGAACAGCATTGTCAGTATTGTTAACAACAATAAGAATCGTTTCTCCTCTGTTGTAATCACACTTGTTCATCCTTTTTCCCTGCATTGCCCTCATTCAGGCCCTGTTACACGACTCCTAATCCTACTTTGGAATCCACCTAATACTTTCCCTACCTCTGCCTTCTATATGTCAATCTGCGTAGCACACCCTCACCAGTCTACCTGCTGAAAGACTTACAGAGCTTCCCTCTCACCTACACAAGAGTTCAAATGCATTAGCTTTTCCCAGAATTTGATGCCTAGTTTGAAGAGAAAAAGCACAAGACAAGAAATCAGGTGGTCTTTGCTCTAGTTCTGGTTGTGCCACAATCGAGCCATGTGACCTTGAAAGAATTGCTTTCCCTCTCTGGATCATAGCTTCCTTGGATGTGAAATGAAGTGATCGGACAAGATCAGAGATGCCAGATGAGTGGCATTCAGGCACCATTCCTCTCCTCTAGTGCCCTTGGAGTTCATCGTTCATCAATCCTGGCTTTTGCCCACTGAGCGCTAATGAGCTTCAGCATCATCCACGCAGTCACTCGCAGCAGACCAGAGTCAACCCTTCAGGTCAAAGCCCCTTAGCTTCCCTGGATGGGATGAGCTCTGAGATTGCTTCCTGCTCTAACATTCCACAGTTCTACAGTCTTCTTTCCATCTTACCCCTCTCCTGCTCCCTACACAAAGCCCACACTGTGGCCAACAGCATTTTGAACATTTCCTCCAAATGTGTTTGGAACATTTTAGGCCACTGGAATGCCCTTTCACATCACAGTCTTCAGCCAAAATCCTACCCATCCTACAAAGCTCAGGTGAGCTCCACTCTCCTGTGAAACCTTTGCTAGTAACCCCAGCTGGAGGTGATCATGCCCTCCACTCCTGAATCTTCATAATAGTTCTTCATTCACTTATAAGAATAAATTGAGGACAAACTCTCTATCACCTCCTTGACCTTTTTGACTGCTGTATTTAATATATTTGTGTAGCTTTCTTAGCCCTTACTAGACTATAAACTCCTGTAATTTAAAAACAGACAAACTATGTTCAAATTCTAGTTCTTCCTCTTAGTTGTGAGTCCATACACAAGTCCCTGAATCTCTCTAATTCTTGGAGAGCCTCCACTGCATGCCCAGCAACTAGCACAGTGCCTGGCACATCCTAGAAAATCAATAATCATTTGTTTAACAGAAAGAAGAAAGGAAGAAACAGACATACAGAGAGAAATTTACTAAGACCTACCTGATAGGCTTAGTGAGTTAAATGAGCTTAGAGTTAAATGAGGATGTACACACACACACACACACATAATATTTTATATGTAAACTTTGAAAACCTTGCCACAAACGTTAAAACATGAAATAAAAACATGTAAGTTATCATTATCAATAATAACAGATAAAACATTGATTGAGTGCCACTTTTGTGACAAGAACTTCACATAATTTGGAAGCTGGCGTGGTGTGGTAAAGCAGTGCAAGCTTTGGAGCCCAGCTAAACCTGTGTTCATAGCTCTGCTCTTCCACTTTGGGTGACTTTGGGTGAGTGATCTGACCCCTCAGAACCTTCATTTTCTATATTAGGATAAACTACATGGTGCAGTAACAACTCTAGAATCTCTCAGTGGTTTAACATGACAAAAGTTTCTCACTCATGCTACATATCCATTGCAGGCGAGCGGGAATCTCTGCTCCATGCAATCATTCAAAGACCCAGGGGGTGGCGACTTCATTATCTTGCAGCTATGTCATCTGGAACAATGGAATTTCCAGCGTTACAGCAGGGGAAGAGAATGGAAGTGCTCACACCAGCAATTAATGCCCCAACACGAAAGTAGCCTCTGTGACTTCTAGTCACAAGCCCATCCTCAGTGGGCCTGGGAAGTACAGCCTTCCGTGAACTCAGAAGGAGAGATGAACTACACATTGGTGACCATTAGAAATGTCTGAGGAGGATAATAATGAGTACTCTGTAGGACTCTTGGGAGAAGTGAACATAATAACCTCCCCGAGCCTATAAGACAGGCCTTCAGCAATTGTTGGTGCCTTTCCCCTTTTCCTCCTAAGGAACTGGGACAAATTGTCTATATATTATTGTTCCTTTTCCATTTCAGACTCAAGTCTACTCGTAGTACTCAAGAAATATTTACTAAATAACTTTAATAAGACATTTGTAATTATTTTTCATAAGCTATCTTAAATCCACAGGAAATGTTCTTTTGTGGTTATAGAGTGATAATCAATTGCAAGACTAATTTGTTTTGGATAATTGTTATATCTAGAATATCCAGAGGCATCAAAGCACTCGCTTTTATTTTTTCTGGTCTTGGTTCAGTTTGGTTTGATTTTGTTTCCTCACAGAAACTTTCACAATTCAGACAACTTATTGACAAGCCTGTATTTCATTGTTTTTATAAGGCATCTTGTCAGCATGATCATGTTGCTTTTATACAGCTGCCAATGTCCTTCTTCTTCCCTTCCAACAAAATCCAGACTTGGTTCAGGCACCTTCCTCACTGTCTTGCAGCCATGCCCTGGACCCCACTCTAGCTCCAGAGGAGAGCCCGAGTGATTTAAAGAGACTTCCTTTCCTGTGACTAGCTCAGGAAGGAGTTTGTGCCCAAGTTTGCCCCATGAAACAAGAGGGGAAGTGTGCTGGGTGGCTCGTGGGGAAGATTTTCTCACTCTTGAGAGAGACAGAGAGGGAAAGAGAGATGCCACTTCTTTTCCTCTGTTGGGTTGGATGTGACTCAGGACTGAAGTCCACAAAGAGATGCGAAGAGGAATCAGTCAGCCCCAGAGGTTGCTTTCTCTGTTTTGTGAGATGATAAACTGCTCGTTTTTTAAGCTAATTTGAGTCAAGATTTTCTGTTACTTCCAGTTGAAAGTATCCTAACTGAAACTAACGCCATTATCTATTAAAATTAACTCATTCATTAAACCAATAAGAGAACCCACCAGGCTGGCTGTTTGGGAAACAGTGATGACCATGTCAGAAACAGCAGCCACCCTCACGGAGCTGATAGTACTGTAGGGAAGAGAGTCATTTGCCAAAAGCCTGCCGTCTGTGATCCGCCTTGTTTCAGTAAATGACAGAGCCATCTTGCAGTTGAGCTGCCTAGAAAACTTGGAGACATCATGGACTCCTCTTTTTCTTACATTATTTACCCAGTCTTTCAACAAATACACTTGACCACACTCTCAAAATCTATTCAGAGTTAATCAACTTCTCACATCCTCCTCACTGTAACCATCCTGGTCCCAGCTACGTCACTTCTCCAATGGCTGACTGCAAGCTACTTCTCCATTTGTGTATAAATGACTGTTGTCTGTCCTACTAACCAGAGCTGCTTCTTTTAGGGAGGTGGAGGCCTATTTGGAGAGGTTGAGGAATGAATGGGTAAGTGTGGATAGCAGGCTTTAGACGATTATTTCTAGAATTTTCACTGTGAAGAAAAATAAAGACATGGTTACCTTTGTGGAGTGGTGGTCTCAAGGGAGTCTTGTTTGGTTTTTGTCTCAATAGGGTAACAACAGAACCTGCTAGCATATTACTGAGATTGATCCAGGAGAAAGAGGAGGGGTGTTTGGAGATGTAAGAGAAAGTGGGAATAAGTAATGCTCCTGAAGAAAAGCAAAGGGTCGACATCCAGAATCTATGTGGTGGCCTGGCCTTGCATCAGAGGATGGCTGTGTTTCCTTCATAACAAAAGGAAAGGAGAGAGGAAGAGTGCAGAGGTAGGGAGGTTTGTGGACCTGGCAGGAGAAATAGTTTCCATTTGGGAGTTCTTAATTTCTTCATGAAGTATGAGGCAGTACATCCACCAAGAGCGAGGAGAAAAGGGTAGAAGGCTGTAGGATGGGCGGGAGACTTGAGGAGAGCAGAAAAGTAAAATAAACAATGACTAGATTGGCAGAGCAAGCTTCTTGGAGATCCCTGGGGACATCGCCAAGCCATGTTGAAGGCTTAGCTTGAAGGTGATGAGAACAAATCGATGGTAAGAGGGGCTGCCCTGTTGTCCTGCTCCGGTGGCGAGTGTGCGCCCTGTTGGCAGCCTTGATGATGAACCCTGAAGATGCTTAGGCTGGGAGACAGCAGGGAGAGCAGGGCTGCTCCGCAAGGCAGCTCTTGGTAATCCTAATAGAATTGGCTCATTGATTTTGGTCAATCTAACGATCTCTTAGGACGCTTAGACTGCAGAGACTGTGTTAATTAGAAAGAGGCCCTGATCAGACCAACCTGGAAAATCCATGTAGATCAGTGTCAACCATGCTGAGGAGAAGAAATTTTTCAGGCCCGCATTCTGGCTCCTGAGAGTTTGCTCCTGTTCTGAGCCCTGGGGATTCAAATGCCTTCCTTGCTCCATCTTGAAAAACAAAAATTGAAGTATCTTCAAAAAATGATCTTGGAGGTCAAAGAAAATAATGATTAGTGAAAGCACCCATTCATTCATTCCTCCAACATTTATTGAGCTCCTTCGCTACTCCATGTGCTACTAAAGATTCAAGGAATAAAGCAGGCTCCCTTTGGCTACAGGACTACCTGCCCAGAGGGAGACAGATACCTAAGCAAATAATCAGCCATGTGAATACAGAAGTAGTTGTAAGAGCTACGAGAACAGAGGAACAAGTGACAAAGTCTGCTAGAGGTTGCTGGGATGTTTGAGCTGGGAGGGTCATTACGAAGTGTTGGGATTTGTATAAGGCAATTCTTTGTGAAATGTCCTAAAATATCATAACATCCCCATATTTATCTTTCTTGTTACCTGCCCCTACTACCACCACACACACTTCCCTGTTTCCTCATGTCGATATAAGTCCCCGGAAATAAGAATAGCTTCTAAACTTATCTTCTGCCTCTGGAAGGGAATGGAGAGCAGGAGGAGTTCCTGAGAACTAAGTGTTGTGGGGGCTGCACCCCAAGGAAGAGATTTGCAGGAAAAAGAAACTCAGAGACCCTCAAGGAAGCATGTCTGACACCAGGAAATGTGCTAGATGAAAAATGGCCTCTGGGGCTTCACTGGGCGGCCTCCATTGGAAAGCAGAAATACCCAAAGCATTGTCTTCTGCCCTTTGTACTGTTCTCTCCTTTGCTGGAGGTGAGGGGCTAGTGTTGCAGAGACGGGAGTGAGTGGTTTTGATTCATGCCTGCGAAGGAGCAACGTGCGAATGGGAATCCTGTCTCCAGCATTAATTAGCCTAGAGGACAGGGCAAGAGGCTGTTTTTCCCTCTGACCTAAGCAGCACCTTCTACCCCAGTAGACTCTGCAAACCAGTGGTCTGTGGCAATGGTTATAACAGCAATGCAATGAGCAGCCAGTGGCGTTCCAGGAAGTTGTATTGTTTATCCCCAAACTACCTCTCCATTTGTGTGTAAATGAGTCGCATGATTCATTTTCCATAAACAGCGTGGATGAACACAAGGGGAAAAAATCCAAACGCTGAGGACTGGCATTTCACTTTGTGGAAACTGCCAAGGAAAAGTTATTTTCTTCATTTTGGCATCCCTCTGAGAAGAGGCCAAGTCTCTGAAACAAAAGATTGTCCACAGCTGGGGCACATCACCCGAGTCTGGGTCTTCACACGGACCCATTAAGACTGTCCAGGCACAGATGTCAGCACGGATGAGAAGACAGGAAACAGCGGGGTAACGTGTGATTGAAATGCAGACTCTACCCAGACTAACACTGAGGTCTTGAGGAGGAAACTTCCAGGAGGCAGAGCTGGAAAAGGAACCAAGGAGGAGGGTCTCTGCCCTGGTTTTGCTATTTGTCACTCTGAAATTTAACCTCCCTAATCAAGATCTTCCAGAATTGGACCTCCAGCATCCTTTTGTATTTGTTATTACCAGAAATAATAATAGCTGCCTTAGTCCACTCAAGCTACTGTAACAAAGTACCATAGATTGGGTGGCTTACAAATAACAGAAATTTATTTCTTACAGTTCTGGAGGCTGGGAAGTTCAATATCGAGGCATTGGCAGATTCAGTGTTTGGTGAGCACGCCCGTCCTGATTCATAGACAGCCTCTGTCCTCACATGGCAGAAGTGGGGCCAGAGAAGTCTCTGGGACCACTTTTATAAGGGCACTGATTCTATTCATGAGGGCTTTACCCTTATGACCTAATCACCTCCCAAAAGCTCAATGTCCAAACACTGTCACATTGGGTGTTAGGATTGAACATATGAATTTTGGGAGACGAACATTCGGTCTATAGCAACAGAAAAAACAAAAATGACTCTGGTTTTAATTGCATGCTTACTATATTCTTGTCACATCATGGCATTTTATATTGATTATCTATTTATCTATACTCTCTGTTATTCTGAAAGGTAAGTACTATTATCCTTATTTTACAAGTGAGAAAAATACCTCTTAATCTCATTAAGTAACTCTTAGCCCCTAATCAGACACCTAACCATAGCAGAACTTGATTTCAAAACCACGTCTATCCGATTTAAAAGAATGGGTCCTTCAGCAGAAGCCATAGTACATCATTCCTTTACTTTTTAACTTTAGGGAGAATGGTATACTCCTCATTTGCTCCAAAACTCCTGCAGTTTCCTTCCTCTGCATCATGATAGTAAGCAGTATCTTCCTCCCACACTTTCACTTATCTGATTCTTAATTATCATGCCAAATGAAACGTCAAGACATCACCCTGGGAAGAACTGTATCTGGCAGATTCAGGACCAGGAAGCAGTAAACAAGTGACAGACTCAATCTGATGCAAAAGGCAGGACCATGGAAGCCTCTGAGGTCCATGCGAGAAGGTGGCAGTGAGAACCCTAGACCAGGATGTGGCATGTGCCAACTCAGAGACCTGAGGCTGAAACCAAGGTTGGGAACCAGGGGCGCTGTCAAGGAATTGGAGACAGGAGCACAGGCACATTTGCTGGGACAAGCTGTTTGGCTGGGCAAGTCCATCTGGGGCTTCTGGAAAGTGTGTGAGAGGGAGCGCTTCCTCAGCTGGCCCCTGTCCCATGCTTAAAGGCACTACCTGACACCTTTTATCACTGGTCAGACAAGGCCCAATTCAGGAAGTTGTCTATAACCAGGCCAACCAAGAGGGACAGGTCCTTCCTCTGAGCGCTTATAGCATCTGTTGTCTGCACCACACATTTAGCTCCTGGCAAACACTGCCCTGTGTAGTTAGTTTTTAGTCCCCACCACTGTGATAGAAGGTCCTAGAGAGCAGGAGCTGCCTCACTGGGGTTTATATAACCAGCATCTAATTGAGAATCTGGCCTAGAGCAGGAACACCAATTACAAATGTTGATCAGCTCACTTCACCAGTTTCCCTAGGCCTCTATCTGATCCCGAATAAAATCAGTGGAATTGGGTTCTTCACCAGAATGGGTTGGGAATTAATCAACGTTTTATCAACGAGCTCTCACAATCCCAGTTTTAGAATAGTGTTCTCAAACGTTAGTGCACTCGTGCATCTGGCCCTCTGCCACCTCTTGGTTCTCTCCTGTGACCCTCCGCACGTCTCCAGGGCTCTGCCGTGTTGCTCCTCATGCACTCTCTGCCTTCAGCCTTCACTTTACTTGCTCACTCTGCTCAGAATGTGTTTCCCCCAGATAGTGGCATGGCTCACTTCCTCACCATTTTCAAATCTTTGCTTAACTAATATCACCTTGACCTTCCTACAACCAATTGTATACCGATTTTATATCTGTACTTCCTTCTCCTTTTTATTTCCTCATAGAACTCAGCACTCCCAGTTTGCCATATACTTCACTGTCTCCTCTCACTAGAAATCCCAGGAGGGCAAAGACTTCTGTGTATTCCTTACTGCTGTATATCCAGCACCTAGAACCCTGCCCAGCTCAGAGAAGGCACTCAATAAATATTTGGTGAATGAATAAACATAGAAGAATCACCTGGGAACATGAAAATACAGATTTCTGGGACCTGCTACAGAGATTCTGATCCTGAATATTAATTACCTGGCTGACATTCTCTACAACCTTCCCTGAATGCTCCTTCTTCATCAGGGCAGACCCCTCCCTTCTTTCCCCTAAACCCCTGAGTCCTGGAGAACAGCAGGTGAGCTAATATCTCTCTGTGCCACCTGCCAGGTTCCTCTGTGCTGGCTGCTCTGTCTGGTGCAGTTGTCGCCTGCCAGGAATCCTTGGGTCAGCCTGACATTGTGGGCAGTGTGGTTGGGAGGAGAGGACTGCCTTCTTTTCCTAGAGGCTGTCATCTCTTTGCCCTCCCTAGTGCATTTCCTGGGCTGGCCCGAGAGCCCGTTGCCCACTGGGCAGTAGTCCTTTGCCAGCAGTCCTTCAAGGCTTGTGTGTCCCCTCAGCCCTCCAGTGACACTTGTCTGCAGAGCCTCCCGGCAGCTCAGCCAGGGGACACTGGAGCTGATGGCATTGGGAATCCCTAGCAAGTGTACAGGGCAGTCACGTCATGGGATAGCTGGACTAGAGAAGGGAGGAGAGGTTGAGGTTGGCTTCTAAACCCCTAAAGCACATGATCTTTTTGTATTATTTTTTATTTTTCCTTTTTCTCCCCAAAGCCCCTTGCTACATATTTGTGTATTTTAGTTGTGGGTCCTTCTAGTTGTGGCATGTGGGATGCCACCTCAACGTGGCCTGACGAGCAGTGCCATGTCCACACCCAGGATCCAAACCAGCAAAACCCTGGGTTGCCACAGTGGAGCGCGCGAACTTAACCACTCAGCCACGGGGCCAGCCCCAGCACATGATCTTTTGAGTGAATTGCTTGAGGCCTCCTCAGTTAGACCTGATGCAATTATTTGCATTACCCTCCTTGTGAGTCTTTCTGTGCCCTTGGGACGGCCTGTACCCCTTCTCACCGTCATCTTTGGTGATTCATGGTTGATTTCTGCCGTGTGGATCAGCTGTTCTTTCCTGTTAAGGGTCCTATAATTAGACAGAGCACAAGACCTGCAGATTCTTGCTTAGATTTTGCCCAAAGAAGTCTCCAGGGACTCTCAGACCCCTGTCTACCCCCTCTCAAATCTATTCATTTACTCTCAAGTCAGAGAACAAAGATGAACAAAGATTGATCTCCCCAGTCAACTCCCCCGCTTCATCCTTCCCTCCCGCAGACTGAATGTCCAGGTTTGAAAGCCAAACTTAACCCTGGGGATTTAGCAGCTGGTGGCAGGGGTGGGTTTTACTCAGCTCCAAATGAGTCTATCAGGCACAGAAGCTTCAGTGGACCTTCTTTATTTTTTGGTATTAAGTAGGAGGGAGTTAATTATCTCTCTCTGTGCCATAATTTCTTCTCCTTTCCCCTGACCACCCCCACCCAGCTTTTGAGGTGAAGACTAATAAGAGAAAGAAAATCTGTATCCACATTTGTATTAAACAAGTATTTTCAAGTTTTTAGACCCAGACTACTTTCTATCACTATTCTCTAAGAAAAACTGGGGTTTCCTGGTGTCTGCAGGATTCTAGCTACACAAAGAAAGGTACCAAAATATGTGTCCCATAATTTTTTTGTCCTTCATGTTGTCATTTTTGGTCTAGAAAACGTGTAAAGATAAGACAGGGTAGAAACTTTGAGCTCTAGTCAATTAAGTTTTTTTGCAAGGAGGGAGGTTTGAAAAAACACTTGGATATAACTTGTTGGTGTATCCCTTGATATAAGACTGCCGCTCACAGTTATTTGTCCATTTAAATCCCCTGCCAAAACGTCATGGTGTCAATAAAATAATGCCTCTATGACTTTGGCACTGTGCGGTGGTGGGTTGAGCTGTTTGGGGAATTTGCTACACATGTTGCAAAGCACTCATGGTCATCATGCGGGACGGGCAGCCCAGCTCCTGAAGTCAGAGAGAGGCAGGGCGGTAGGCAGGAGTCAGAGATGGGGAAGCCCAGATCCCCACCTACCCTCACTGGAGAAAACTCCGTTACCGTCCATTTCCACCTTTCTCCATCCTCCCGGCACCAACTCCAGCCTCTCCCTCCCTCCCGTCACTCAGCTCTGCCTGCTTCTGCTGCCCCAGCTATACATGTTTCCAGCTCATGCATTCAGTTATCAATCAATGGAGACTCAGCTGCAGTGGGCTGGAGCAGACAAACCAGCCTTTCTTTATGCCAACAGGGAATGCTTGAAATAACCAGACACACCACTCTGACTGATGCAGCCACAGTTTACACACCACACTTCAGACGGTCTGAGATGGCTGGAATTAATAGCCTATTATTAGGGGGTGTGTGTGTGTGTGTGTGTGTGTTTGGAGGCAGGGGAGCCAGGAGGAGGAGAAACAAGAAAATGGCTTTTTATGATCTCTCATTTAAACCTATTTATTTGATTTTTGCCAAGTGTGATGTAACAGGGAGGGGGTTTTGTGGGAGGGGTGGATTGTTCTTACCACCCTGCTTTGAGTCCCCTGAGGGGCTCCAGCCAGCTTGGCACCAACCCATCCACCACATTTTTTCTGTAAATGATGCAAATCCTTGTCATTGGGCAGGGAGGGGTTAAAGAGACCAGGGAGGCCCGGACTGAGGGAAAGAAGAATGGGGGCTGCTTGGTTCACTTGCTTTCATGCCAGGCTCTGCTAGCCCGCTGCCGAGAGGGGAAATGGAGTTTAAAACCCCTAGTAAGAAATTTTTCCTTGGTCTGAACATTGTTTAAATTCCTGAAGTGGGTGATCCCTGTAATAAATACCTTGGACTTTGTAAGACAGATATATTTATTCAAGTTTAAAGTTTGGATTTGATGGATATGCTCCTGGGAATGCATGGGACTGGAGTGTTTGTTATATGTTGGAAGCCGTTCAATGTGCACAAGGAGTTAAGAAAACTCCATTTATAGCAAAGCAAAATGTCTTAACCATTCCTTGTGGTCACTGTGTCAAAGCCTGCGCTTCATCCATGTTTTGAACATCGTTGACCCTCAAAAGACATTAGCTGACAGGGATGAGAGGGGGAGTTTAGCCCAAAGTACCCAAAGCACTTTTTCAAGACTTGTGTGCGAATGAAGCCTTGATCTAGATCACCTGCCTTAGATGAAGGACTATACTTCTCTGAGGAGAGAGTAGGAGCTCTTCAGCAAAGTATAGAGGCAGAGGATAGAGCTGGGAACATCTGTGCACTCAAACTCATGTCCTATTTTCATATAAGGTGACTGGCTCAGCTGTGATTATATATTGGTGGAGAAAGAGTCATTCTATCATTTGAAATGTGGAGTCTCTCAGGACCTCTTGTCCCATGTCAGAACACTTGATGTTCCCCTAAATAATACCACCCAAATCCTACCCCTTGAGAAAAACAAGCAATCCAAGTAATTCCAAGAAGACCAGATCAGAATTTCCAGGAACTCAGGCCATCCTTGCCTTCTTTGTCTGTAGAAAAGTACACATTTCCCCACAACCTCCAGGTGAAATGAGCCACGTGCACCTCTCTCCTTGGAGAACGACTGCATCATTCTGGACTGACTGGCAGAATGAATAGCTGACTGGCCACCACAGATCCCAGTTAACAGTTTGGTTTGGTTTTCCCAAGGGGGTCTCCATCCAACCACAGACCTGTGCCAAAGCTCCATGACCTTGCTGAGCTTGAAGTGGCCCACGGTCAAGGGGGCATGGCCCCAGGCCACTGCGTGCATGCTCTGCTGCTGCCACTCCACAATACAGCTGGAATTTTGGTCTCTCAGCATGAGGATGAATTTCTATCTTTTCATGATGGATACATGTGATGTGGAAAACCATCTCACCTTGGGCTTGAATAGACCTCTCAGAAGAAAGAGCCAAGAGTAAGTTGGAGATTTCTGGCCCATTTGCCCTGGAAAAGAAGGTTGCAAGGGGTTATTTTTCATAATCCACCTACAATTAATTTCCTGCTTTTGGCTGGTACACAAGCCCATGGTGGGTGACTCCAACATTCCGTCTAGGCTTATTTGCTGCAATCAGAAATTGCCTTGCAAGATAAAAGACCAACAAAATATTTGTTTAAGAAAACACATCTTTTATAGGTTGCAGTACATGATGTTTGCAACAACAGGAATAAATTTGTGGAAATATTATTTTATACAATGTTGGTATTTTTTTTCCTAACTGCCTAACTCCTAATTTTACCACAGTTGCCATCACAGGTTTTTTGTTTTTCTTTTTATTAAGCTGCTGGGAATTTTTTCAGTACATTATTAATATTTAAGTTATTTCCAAGGCAGTATTTTCCAGTTATTTTCTTAATTTAGTTGGGATTTTGTCATTTAAGGGAAGTCACAATGGAATTGATCATAAACACAGAACAACTAGTAATGAAATTCCTATTTACAAATTTTTCCTGTGTGTTAATGTACCCAGCCCTTAACATGAGTCAGTAACTAGTCTCTTGGGGGTGGTGGGTTGTCACTCACCATTCCAGGCAGGTCTTCATCCACTTTGTTGTAACCAAGTTAAAAGATCCAAAAAGGCTGTAGGAGTCTTGGAAGGGAAAGATGCAGACTTAGGTAAACTAGGCCTCTGATCAATTCTGAGGAGACCTGGACCATGCGACCCAGCAGTTTGCACATTCCACTTGCTTCAGATCGTGATGGTTGAGGACACCAAGAGAACCAGCAGAACTTTTTCAAAAATTCAAAATAAAGTTATTATTTGGAGGACATTCACTTAAACATGCCCCACTATAAACTATATCAGTGGATATATAAGTTTTCAATATAAATAATTGACAACATGTGCTGATTTTGTTGGTGTGAACACATTTTAGCCCCTGGATTCCTGAAGAGAGTGCTAATCTGGATTCAGATTTGAGGGCTTGTCTGTTAATTCAGCAGTTGGTTCTTTAGAATTAACCACAAGTTGTTTAAAATATGTACTTAACAAGGTGCTTAAAATTCTCTGGACTTCTCCTAAATCAGACTCACTGAGGATGGGGCTAGAGAACTACATATTTTTAAAACTCGACCTTAAAGGATGAGTAGGGTTTTTATCCTCAGGTCAAGCGAGAAAGGCACTCCAGGGAGTGTCATGGTTTTGTTGAAAGGCATGGGTTTAAGAAAGATAATATGTTTTATTTGTTTGGTTTTTGCTGCAGAACTTAGAGCTTTTCATATGCTGATGACATCGCAAATCACCATGGTGGGGTGTAACGTGTAGCATTTCCAAACCTATTTGAACATAGCTTCCTTGATCATAAGACACGTGTCCCTTAAAACATACTGTGGGAAACTCTAGGCCACGGAAATGAGAAGACAAAATGGAGAGACTCCCTGTTAACACTTTCTGAGCTCTGAGTGACACAGGGGAGTGGAGAGCAAGCCCCCTGTGTTTCCGTAACCAGAAGCAACAGGCCAGACTTCTGCCAGGGCACTCTTGCTCTCTGGGTGCTGACTGAGGAGTCCCTGGCCTATCAAATTCTGCACTCATTGGTCCTGACAACTTGACGAAGAGAGCACGTTTTCCAAAGTGTCAAGGGAAAAAAGAAAAAAACACACACAGTAAAAATTGGGACAAGAGCCATTTGTAGTGACAGTAGAATGGGCTTTGGCTCTTCTGCCACTAGACCAGCCTGGGAGATACACGGCGACCTGAAAGGAGCTGAATGGGAAGAAGGAAGGCCATCTGAGACTTGCATTTTAATCTGCTCTGCTTCTTGAAAGCTGTGTGACTGTGGGCAGGTCACTTAACCAGTCTACACCTCAGTTGCTTCATCTGTGAAGTCAAGTCATCTATCTGCATGGGGATTCTCTGAGGAATAAAGGAAATCACATTTGTAAAACCCCCAGTTCAGAGCCCAGCACTGAGTAGACACTTAGTATGCCAAATAAAACATTCCTTCTGAGCCAGCCCTGATGGCCTAGTGGGTAAAGTTCAGCACGCTCTGCTTCAGGGCCTGGGTTCAGTTCCCGGGTGCAGAACCACACCACTCGTCTGTCAGTGGCCATGCTGTGGCAGCAACTCACATGGAAGACCCAGAAGGACTGAAAACTACTTTATACAATTATGTCCTGGGGCTTTGGGGAGGAAAAAGAAAAAAGAGGAAGCTTGGCGACAGAATGTTATCTCCGGGTGAATCTTTCCCAGCAAAAAAACCAAAGTTCATTCCTTCCTCCCCTGAATCTGCAGATGAAAGCAACTTCCTTGAATCTGATTTCAATTCCAGAAGCATTCGTTGTGCACTCTGTTGTACGAAAAACAGTCAGCTGATCTTATCCCATATCTTGATGCCTGAGAAGGTATTCGATAAATATTTTCATGTGACTGAATAGTTGTATATGAATAAATTTTAAAAACAAAGAGAACCACAGGCTCATAGAAGAAGAAATGAGTAATGGGGGATGGGAGGGGAGGAGGAGGAGGCTTATGCAGCCAGGCGTGGTGGTCTAGTGGTTAAGATTCAGCACTCTCACCATCACAGCCGGGGTTGTTTCCTGGTTAGGGAATCACACCACCCATCTGTCCGCTGTCATACTGTAGCAGCTGAGTGTGGCTGTGGTGCTGAAAGCTATGCCACTGGTATTTCAAATACCAGCAGGGTCACCCACGGTGGACAAGTTTCACCAGAGCTTCCAGACTAAGACAAATTGGGAAGAAGGACCTGGCCACCCACTTCTGAAAAAATTGGCCATGAAAACCCTATGAATAGCAGCAGAGGCATTGTCTGATAAAGCGCCAGAAAGTGAGAGGATGGTGCAAAAAGATCAGGCAGGGCTCTGCTCTGCTGTACACAGGGTGGCACACAGCATCACTAGGAGTTGGAATCGAATTGGTGGCACTAACAACAATATGTAGGCTTCCATTTCTCTTTTCACACATGAAGTGTTGGTGGGAACTCTTTGGCCTCTCTTTCTATCCCTTATTTGACCTTCCCCAAGAGAGGATGGGTGGTCCCTTTGATAGTTCACTGGACCCCATTTTTCCAGGAGGCAGTGTCACTTCCTGTCTCTGACATATAAGTAGAATAGACAAACTGACTTTAGCAGGACTGCCATTCTCTGTACTGCCTGCAACTAGGTGTGTGAGCTTGTCTGTGTTCCCCATCCAAGCTTATGATTTGGCAAGGGGATTCAAGGTCTCCTTTGTAACCCCACTTTATCTCTAAACCTAACCCAAATGTGCAAACCCCATAATTCAGGGTGAAAAGCTCGATCTGAGCCAGGTCTGCACATGCAACTAAGCACTTAAAGAGAACTTTATTATAGAGATGACACTTTGAAAATAGCCAGAGAAAAGTAGTTAGCATCTAATTTATGAAACGAAATCATAGGTTTTCCCCATATATAGTGTTTTAGTTAGTGAAACAATTACACTGTTTTCAATCCTTATTAACTCTCCTGCAGGCAACATTTATTGGTATCCCCCATGACAACATAATTAGTATTCTAAGGATATTTTTCACCAGCTGCTTATGTCTTCAAGTTAAAAGTCAACAGCTAAATATATAGCATGGCCAGAGCATACACAGTGAAATTGATTTTAGTACTCAAAACGACTTGATTATCTATATTTATAGCTATAATTAGAGAAAGGCTTAATGTCTTATATAATCGGTTCTTTATTGAAAGTTTCACAACAGAGGACTTGATGCTAATTTACCTTGTAGCATCAAGGAGTAGCACCAATTTTTAAGCAACACCACTGGCTTTAGCTTCTAGGTTCATTAACTACAAAATACGTTGCCTGACATTATATATAGTACATTAAGGGCTCTTTATTGAGCAGCTTTCAAAGGAGTTTCTATTCCAATTTGCTAACATAATATATGCCTTTCCCCAGAGTCTAGTTGGCTATTTTAGTCTAGGGAATGAGTGACGCTTTTTGTCATTATTAGGAAAATAATGCTAATTCTGTATAATGTTGATAACATATAGATAGTATAACACAGCAAAGAATTTTCATCTTTTATACATAAATGTCTTTTTATCTGAAAAGTTTTAGAGCCTATTTCTTCATCTTTTTATATTCTTTTTGTATCCTGGTCTCTGAAATTGGAGGATTTTCCCCAAAGTTTAAAAAAAATTAAATTTCCATAATAATAGTAACAGCTATGAGTAACTGAGCACTTACTGTGTGCCAGACCATTTACAAAGTACTTTATATATATTATGTCATCTCATCTTTGCAACCACTTGATGAGGCCAGCAGTATTACGTCTCTATTTCACAGATGATGAAATTGAGGTTAGGGAGTGGGGATGAAGTGACTTACTCAGGGTGAAACAGCAGTAAGGGGTAGCTCAGCCAGTCTGGCTCCTGAGAGTAAATCCCTAACCATCCGCTACAGCTGCAGATGAGTCAAATGAAACTCCCAGTGCCCAAGCCACTGCCTGCTGCTTTCCCATGGTTTTCTTTCTCTTCTTAGAGTCAACGAACAAACGTTATATATGCATACACACACACACACACACACACACACAGGTGTATGTCATATATGTATGTATATATGTATTTCTATACACATACATATACTACATAGAAAGAACATAAACAATAACTTTGATTTTGGTATTTAAAACCACTTCATTATATTTGTAGGTATAATTACTTAAGGTATATACACATACTCCTTTGTGCTTCAATGTCATTTTAGAAATTTCTCAAACACTTTCATATAAAATGTAGTTCTCACAATCTCATTGGATCCTTAGATCAGCCCTGAGAGGTTGGCAGATCCTGTGTCCTTTGGCTCCATGTAGCAAGGAAATGACTTATCCCAGGTAAGTTTACTGCTTGTAGCAGAATTTAAACCAGAATCCCGTTCCCACTGTTACTCCAGAATATCGCAGTGCTGTGTTACCTTCCATAGGCCACCAGCCAAACAACAGCTCTCTGGGCTGTGCATGAGCCTAACGTACGGAAATAAAACAACAGTCTTCAAATAAGAAATACAACATGAATCTCAGGCACAGTGTTTGTGTAGCAGAGTTTCATGGGTGAATTTATCTTCTTTTAAGGAACCAGTCATTTTCGTTTTCCTCAACCTCTGACCATGTAGTCAACTAGGTCTCCTTTGCACCACCTTGGGACCTGACCAAAACTCTAATCCTAGTTGTCACCCCGGGTGTTATATGGTACATGTATATTGATGTGATTTCCCCCACTAGATTGTGAGTTTATCTCTATAATCGTTTTCACCATAGAACCTGGCATTAGAAGGTGCTCAAATATTTATCCATTCATTTATTTGTTCTACGTAAACAAATTTGTTGAATTTGCCATTGGCAATTGGAAAAGATATGGCGAAAGAGAAAAAGGAAAAGATGTAGAGACATAAATCCCAGGTGTAATTATTTTGCCATAGGACAGGGTCTCCACAGCCTTTTTGAGCCCTCTGCCCCAAATACCAAACTTTGGAAAAATTTCTAGAAGCTCCACCTTCCAAGAACGGGTCAGGGTAGGGCTGGTAGTCCCAGAAATGGCCTACAAAGTTCTTTGGGGACTTCGTGTGCCCTCCAGGACAGTGGAACCTATAGAACTTGTAGGAGGGAATTCTAGGGAGGAGCCCAGCTTGGCGAAGCAAACTGCTTCCTCCCACCACAGAGTTAAAACACAATGCCCAGCCTTTAGCTTGTGGGAAAGAGAATGGTGAAATCATTCTCTGTCTGGCACAAGTTGCAGACTATTAAGTCGTTTGGGAAATGTGGACTTGTACCAATCTACGAGATTGGCCATGGCCATTTTAATATGTTTTTGAAAATCAGCGAGTGCTTAAAAACTTGTAGTAAAAGCCCTAATAAACTAAATTAGACTGAGACTCTGCCAGAATTGTATTTACCTCTTGAAGTGGAGGGTTAGAAAACCACGTTAAAAATTAAAGTAAAAAAAAAAAAGAGAGAAGAAAGAGCAATAGAGCCATGTGTTTAGGGAGTTGTTTGGTTAAAAGAATTAACTGTCCACTCTCAAAAGCAGCTCATTTGCAAAGTGGCAGGTGAATGCTTTCGATGACACGCAGTTCTCATGAATGATGCCACCCACCATCCCCCTGTTTTGCTTTTGTTTTGTTTTACGAGTCTTATTTGTTTTTACAAGGGTAAGTTTGGAGAGAGAGGGGTTTAGTTACTGCAGCCAGAAGAATAAATGCTTTGTGCATTGTGCATACCCAGGTAGTATACTGAACAAGTACTAATAAGAATAAAATTATTGGAGCAAATAAAATCACATGTGCTTTTTAGTCACCTGGGAGAGGAGTTGTGCCAGCCTTCTTGAGCATATAAAAATAACAATTGTTCACATCTGAATAGCATTATAGGATTTATAAAGCCCTTTCACATACATTATCACATTTGATCCTCAACAACCCGTGAGTCAGGAATGATCTGTGTTGTTATCCCATTTTACAGTTCAGGAGAGGTTAAGTGGTTTATCCAAGTCGTGGAGCTACTAGGAGTCAGTCAGCACTTCAAACAATGTTCTGACTCCAGACCATGCCACTTTGTCCATTGTGACACACAGGAGTTGTGGTATGAATTTGAGCAAAAACCCGTAAGACCACTTTGTGTTGAAGAAAAACATTTGACACAGGAAATGGACTTGTCTCTTGGTTCCCTAGAAATCAGAGCAATGGTCTACACCAGGAGAAAAGCACAGAACTAAGATCTCACACAGCCCAGTTCTAACACAGGCTAGCTGTGTGTCCCCTTAAGACACACATGCAAAATGAATAACTAATGTATAGCACTCTACTTCCTAAAGGTGTCCCTGAAGATCACATGAAACTAATGTAAGTCATTGTGTGTAAGTTATTTGTGTGCATAAGTTATTGTGAGTGTTATTGTGTTATTCTGAGACTTTCTAAGAACTCACTGGCTTTGAAACCCCTTTTTCTGTCCATATTAATGAGAGGCTTGGTGTATTAGTTTTCTATTGTGGCTATCACAAATGACCACAAACTTAGTGACTTAACACAAATTTATTCTCTTACAGTTGTGGAGGTCAGAAGTTTCAAATCAAGTGTCAGTAGGACTACATTCCTTCTGATAGCTTGCCTTTTTCAGCTTCTAGAGGCACCTACATTCCTTGGCTTGTGGCGCCTTCCTTACATCACTCCAACCTCTTGATCCCATTATCACATCTCTGACTATATCCTTCTGCCTTCCTCTAATAGGGACCCTTGTGATTACATCAGACCACCTGCATAATCCAGCTTACTCTTGCCATCTCAAGATCCTTAACTTAATCACATCTGCAAAGTCCCTTTTAACATGTAAGGTAACATAGTCACAGATTCCAGGGATTAGAGCCTGAACATCTTTGGGGAGCCATTATTCAGCCTACCACAACGAGGATTAACAAAACTTGAGACTGAACTTGTCATTTCTGCTCTATCATTCATGAGTAGAATGATAAAGCTCAGCAGTATAAACTAGCCATCCTTCCCCTCTTTCCCACTGTCCATCTCTGTTCTCTATTAATAAATGTTATGCAGACAGCTGAAAGCATTTTATAATGAGAGGAGAGAGACAAAAGACAGCTTAGAAGCAGGCACATGAGTTGTATCTCTTAGCCTCTCTTTTTGTATAAGAAAATATATTAATCAACACATTTCAACACCTTATCCTGAGAGTGCTAATATTCCTTTGACCTTCAAACTCTGCCATCGAGATTGGCATCTTCCTCAGCTGTCCCAGGAAGTTCTCTTTGGTACTCCCATGCACTCTGCACACAACACAAATAGGGACTTACCACTTTGAATGTTAAAAACTGACTTGTCTGGAAATCATGTTTTTCGCCCTCACTAGACTCTCTGCTCCTTGAAGGCTTTGTCTAGTTCATCACTGGGTATTCCAAGTTCTACCTAGCTCCTGCAGATAAGCCCTTGATAAATATTTGTGGGATGAGTGTGTTTTAGAGGATTTTATTTTACATATTCTTGGGACAAAAGGAAAACTCAGTTCCCCCTGCCTCCCCTTTCTTGGTCTCTCGCTCTCATTTCCTCATTTCAGTTGTGTCGTTATCTACAGCCCTTCGCCTCCTGTCATAACGCAATCTTTATTTAAACAACTGGGTCTGTATAAAAACCCAGGACCCAGAGGAAGCAGACGCTTCTATGTTCAAAGCAGAAGAATAACTCTAAGCTTATTTCCTTCTCCCCGTCAAGTAGACTAAAGAGTTTGTGATAGCAGCCAGACTCAGAGAGAATGACTCACTCAATGTATTATTCTCTTTGCTCCGTGAGTACCTACAGCTTTTCAGCTCCCATTCAATAACAAGGCACATATCTCTATTGATGGATGTTCCCATGCATATCTTACTAAAATAAAGAGAAGAAACAAAAATGCTCAGACATTGCCTACAAATAATATGTAGATATATCACACTAGATTGTAATTAGTTCCTCCCTTGATATTTTAACATCATCTCTTATCAAAATAAAAGTGGATACTTAGCAAGAAAAAGGTGGTATTGAGCACGGCATCCAAAATTTGTAATTATGATTCCATTTGGGGGACATATAAATTAAAGAATGATTATTTCTTTCTTACACTCAGCCAAGGAATTGTACTAGGGAGTGAAATGTGGGACCTTAACATTCAGTCAGTCAGATCCAGTCAGACTGGATCAAGTGCCTTTTCATTCTGAGCTGGAGAGCCCTGATGCTCTTTTTCATTTTGAGCCACCAATGCTTCTCCTAATAGAATATTAAATACTTTGGGAAGAAGTTATGGCCAATCAGCAGGGCCATGTACTTTGTGTCATACAAATTCCCCTTTCTAATCTGACACTGAAATTATATTGTGAGTAGGTCCAAGTGTGGCTTGATTGGAATTATGCTAGTAGAAGTTGTGTAAGCTGTTGGCGAGCCGTTCTTACTTCACGGGCACAACTTTACTGCTGGATATTTTCTAGTACTCCATAAAAAACACTTGTGTGTGTTTGTTCAAATGAAAGAAGATTTGTCTCCCAGGAAAACCATTTAAACATGTAGAGACTGCAATCTCATTTTCGAATATTAGGTTTCGTTTTATGACAGATCATGCTGTTTTGTACAGCATATCTATATTAAAAAGCACGAACAAGTCTGCCTTGTTCTGTCCCATTCCTGTCCCTCTCTAATGTGCATTTATAAAAACACAGACATATCTGATTCCACACACACTGTACAATATTTTATCGATTATAGTGAAACTTAGTTATATCGTATTTCCAGAGACTGAGAAAAGAAAACATAAAAAGTGGGAAATACTGAATTTGATTATGAGAGGCACAGAGTTTAAAAGACCTGAATTGTGGGGAGGTCTTGTATGTGGGAATAATAAAAATAGGTTTTATTGAAAAAACTACCCTTTTACAAACCAGCTGACAGAGATATCCCTGGCATATTCCTTTGTGTCTAGACACATTGTACGCAGAGCAAATTCCTAGGAAGGCCACTGTTTGTTTCCATAGCCTTCTTCTGCTCCCTTTCCCTACTGTCTAGCTTTAGTTAGACTCCTGATGTCTGTGGTCCTGATTATTCTGATGGTCTTCTAAGCAGCCTCCAGGTCTTCCTCTGCAGTTAGCAAACACTCCATAAAGGACAAATCTGCATTAAAGACCCCTGAAGTCTTCTGATGGCTGGATTTACACCGCTCAAAGTTCTTTAAACCACGTGGAAAATAATTTAAACCCGAAGATCAAATAAACATTTGCCCTTATTTTCTTCTATTTGGTTTAATTTTCACATTTAACTCTTTAATGCATCTGGAAATGAGTGTTTCCTATGAGCTGAAATTTGCTATTTTTTCCAAATAGATATCCAACTCTCTAGCACCTTTTCTTGAATGATCCTCCTCTTTCCCCCTTTATCTGTGTTTTCTCTCATGTAATGCAAGTAGGTGTTTTAGACACCAAGGTCTATTTCTGGGCTCTCAGCTCCATTCCTTTGTCTTCTCTGCTTATTTCTTCCCAAACGCAACTGTAATGGAAGGAATGTAGCTTTGGGAATGTTTCAATGTCAGGTAGATTTAGCTAGTCCCTTTGTTAATACTTTCTCTTAAATTTCTCTAGCTGTTCTTATTAGTTTATTCTTTCAGGTAAACAGAATCATTTTTGAAGTTCCATGTACATCCTACAGAGATTCTTGGTTAGACTTTCCTTAATCCTAAAAATAAATTCTGAGAAAATTTACATCTTTACAATATTTGGTCTTTTCGTATAGGAATATGGCATGATGCCCCATCTTTCATCTCCTTTTATGTCTCTGATAGTGTTAAATTTGTTTTTTACCTATTTCATGATCTTATATTTTATTTGTAGCTGCTTTATATTTTTGATGGTATTCCAAATGGAATCTTTTCCCATTATATTTTCTAGCTGGTTATTGCTGTTACAAAAGAAAGCCACTGACTTTTTAATGTTTATTTCATACTTAATGACCTTACTGAACTCTCATCTATTCCAATATTTTTTCATTTGATTCTCTTGGGTTTTTAAAGAGATATTTGCTGAAATAGTGAATTTTTTTCTCTTTTCCAATAGGCAAAGGTCATACTCCTCATTTCTGCTCTGCGTCTCATCACACTGTCTTGAACTTCCAGAACAATGTGAAACAGTAAACTTAATTTTGATCCCCGACTTTGATACACCTCTCTCCTCAACCCGACCTCTGAATATTCTCACTTTTCCTGGCATTTTTGCTCCCCTCTTCTTAATGAGTTCCAACATCTCTTGGTGTCTTGGTAACTTTCCCACACTCACCCCATGCAACTTCATCTACTAATCAGCCCAGCTGCACTAGCTAGGGTAGCCAAATAAAGTACAGGATGCCCAGTTAAACTTGAATTTCAGATAAACAACAGATACATTTTTAGTATAAGTATGTCCCATGCAACGTTTGGGATACATCTATAGTCAGAAAATTATTTATTGTTTATCTGAAATTCAGATTTCACCAGGCAGCCTGTGTTCTTATTTGGTAACTGGCCAGTTCCAATTGCTAAGCCAAGTTCATCTCCATGATACCATAGCTCTATACTCATATGTACACATATCTATTACCATTTCTTTAGTATTCTGCTATAATTGTATGTTAGCATGATACCTTCATATCCTCAGAACCTAGTAGTGGCCGACATATCCTAGGTATTTAACATATGTTTGTTAAATGAATTTTAAAAATGCATGCATGGTGGCAAGCAGATCATTACTGGAACACAGGGACTGTAAGAAGTTTCAAATCTTCAACAGAGCAACAAACAGGTGTGTGGTTCTACTCAGTGCCAAAGCATCCAGAGAAAAGAGAAAAAGTACAGCCACGTTTCCAGATTTTTAGAACTGGAATTTTTTTAATCCAGAAGATAAGTGAAAATATCACTTTACTTTTAATATTAGAAAGAGCCATGAGCCCTGGAGTCAGGAGATCCTGGATCTAATTCTGACTCTACCGTAAATTGGTTATTTGACCACAGGCAAGTCACTTCACTTTCCTGGGCCTCGGTTTCTTCATCTTAAGAAGAACAGAAGAATAGAAGCAGCCGTCAAACATTTTTTAGTGGTTAAGTCATTTAAAAATGAAATATTAAGCAGAATCCCAACATCTAATGCAGATAAATGTAGAACTATTCTGGTTGACGATATAGCAGGTCCAGCATCCCCAATTCAACTCCTCCTTGCCCTTCTGAGTGGTCCCTTAAGGAACTCTATAAAACGCTGAACACCATTGGGCTGGACAGACTGCACAGCCAATGTCCCATCCCGCTTTAAATATGTGTGTGTTATTGTAGTATACTATCCAGATACAGACTACCTGAAAATATACAGGTACACACATATAGAAAGTAACATGGAGAGTAACAAATGCTTGATTTCTACATTTTTCTTTGATGAAAAAGAGGAAAACTAATATTCTGAAGTCATCCCAATCTTTCGTAGCTACACTGTCAAGTAATGAAGGTAGATAGTCACTGTGATGATCCAGGATCATGGGAAGATTCTGAAGCATTACAAAAAAGATTAACTTCTGTTGTATGCTGTACTTCCCCTTGCGTATCTCCATAGTAGCCCCAATCTGTGGGATGGACTGCTGCATCCTAACGGCTTACCTCTGCATCCACTGTGGGGCCCCCACAATCCATCCTGTCTGCCTCGTCAAGAATGACCCATCCTACATGTACATCTGGTCATGTCACACACATTACAACCTTCCCACCACTGCTGTTTGTTGCCTAAATGCCTTCAATGACTCTTTGTTGCTGTAAGTATAAAGTAAGCAATCCTCACTGAAACCTACCAGGTCCTGCATACCTTTCCAGCACTTTCTCTGCTTCTCAAACCCACATTCTTCCTCCCACCATCAGGCCTTTACACATGCTATTCCGCTGTCTTGAAAACTCTTAACTACTTCTTTTCCTAGTTAACATCTGCTCATCCTTTAGATCTCTGCTTTCTCAGCTCTAAGGAGATGGCCCTATCCTAAGATGGCCCTGTCATAGAGTTCCATATCCCCTCTTCACCTCTCATCATCATCACAAATCCATGTCTGTTTGTGTGATTATTTGATCAATGTTTGCCTTTCCCACCAAACTGTAAAGTCCATGAGAGGTCTCTGTCCAGCACAGTGCCTGACATATAATATACTTTTAATAAATCTTTGTTGACTTAATTACTAAAAAGCTGGGAAAATATGTTCATACCTTACAAAGATTTGCCACAAGAGTTAAGATGAGTGCTTTGGTTAATCAAAAGTTATTTGTGGAAAATAAAAATTTAGCTAATTAAGTATCTAATTCTCTGTAGAGAATCTGATAGTTGTGACTTAATGTTTTATTCGTACCAGCAAGGGTGTGGAAAAACTACTCTAGAATTTTTAACACAGAGAATTTAATAGAGAGGATTGTTTTCACAGGGATAAAACCACTGAAACTAGAACTAGGCATATGACCTCATTCATCCACAAAGGAGCCAGGAAGGCAATCCTCCATGTGCTTAGAAGGTGGAGAGTCAGAAATATTTAGCAAAAAGCATGAGAGACTACTATGGGGCACAATCAAAGTTAGATATTGGTTTGGAATACAAGACAGGCACAATCTAGCCAGGGATATCTATTTTTTTTAAATAAAAATATATAACTAGCAAAGGAAGCTGGTAGTGAGATATAAATTGGGAAGGACAGGGTCAAGAAATGGATGAGCTTATAAACTGCCTGCTTTCTTCTCTCAAAAGATATCCAAGTTGTCACCCTCAGAAAACCAGGCACTGTTTATGATCATACACAACTGACTACCAACCACTGTCACAATGTAGACATTTCAAAACCAATGTCCAACCCGTCCTGTAAGCTTTGTCTCCTTCTCTCCTCCCTACCCACAATCCCAGCACCACTAGTTTGGACAATTTAATATTACAACCTTTCTGGCTCCACTCTCCTGGACCAAGACTTTCTTGGCTGCAGAAGGCGGTTCACAAACCACTGTATTTTCAGGACTGAATGAAGAGTTTATTTCTTCAAGACACAAAGGGGTGACTACGTGGAGACTTGTTCCCAAAAGAACTCTTAAGATCAAAGACCTTAGCTGAACTACTGAAGTGTTAATTGGCCAACTACAATTGTGAAAAATTAGCTTCTATGTGAACCAATTAAAACAAGATAATTGGGAGTTGTCAGCACTACTAAATATTTATACCAGTTGATGCAAATATTTATTTACATATCATCTGTTTGCAATTTTTATCCCTTCTGCTCTCTGCAAAGCTGCATATAAACCATTAGATCTTTTCTCTTGATGCTTAAATTAAAATCTAAACTTTTTCTAGTCAACTGACAGAAAGCTAAAATATTTTTGTTCAAATTCATTTGACAATGTATATTTTTAACAATGTGTTTATATTCCTCATTTATAATGGAAAGTGATACTGTAGCCATCCATTCAAAGGGAGATTTCTGATTTTTTTTCATAGCCAATTCATTCTATTTTCCCATGTGGTATTCATTAAAGCAATTCTCAGCTTTGTTGATTTTCGTTATATCCGTAGAGTGTTAAAACCTTCTTCCACACTTCTGCAGTTGGTTAGCAATATCAGCCCAGCTTTGCTTGACATCTTTTCTATTACTGCACATCAAATCTATACTAGTCCTGAAATATCAAGAATATCCTCCTGTTCGAGGAATAATCCTGCTCTCCCCCTCGTAAATCTTCTCTCCAGTCACAAGTCTCCCAAACACCTCAAAGCACATCTTCACTCACGCTTTCTTTTACTGTTGTTGTTAGTGCCATCAAGTTGATTCTGTCTCCTAACGACCCTGTGTACAGCACAGTGGAACCCTGCCTGGTCATTTTGCACCATCCTCTCACCTTCCAGCACTGTATCAGACAATGCTCTGCTGCTATTCACAGGGTTTTAATGGTCAGTTTTTCAGAAGTGGGTGGTCAGGTCCTTCTTCCTACTCTGTCTAGTCTGGATGCTCCACTGAAACCTGTCTGCCATGAGTGACCCTGTTAGTATTTGAAATACCGATGGCATAGCTTTCAGCATCACAGCAACATGCAGACACCACAACAGGACAACCAACAGATGGGTTGTGTGGTTCCCTGATGGAGAAATGAACCGGGGCTGTGGTGGTGAAAGGCCGGAATCTTAACCACTAGACCACTTACTATTTTGAAATTTGTTAACCTATCTTCTTGTCTTCAAGAAATAAAGGTCTCCATGACTTTCTAATGCTAACACTTGCATTAAAATACATAAAATTGATAAAATTTCCTATTCCTATTATAAATAATATTCAAGTTAATAATTATAAAGTTTGGAGAAAATTCCCACCACTTCAGAATAGCCACAGTATACGTTCTGATGCATTTCCATCTATAGTTTCATCTGTGAATAGTATTTTATTTACTTTTATGTATTCATGTAATTGGGATATATATTCAATCTTATCGTTTTATTTTCACTTACCATCATACCATAAGCATTTCCTCCATGTAATTACTCTTCATGAAGTTTTATTCTTTTAATGGTTACAAGATAGCCCCTTAGTAGATAGATGTGTCATGGTTTAGTTGAACCATCGCTTACTGGATTTGAAAAGCAAAGGATGGAGTTTCGTGCCTGAATCTGATACTCAATCCCTCTTCCTGCAGATTGAAAATATGCACAGAAAACAACAGAGGCAGAGGGAATACAAAGTACCGGACTCATGTTGTGATTATCAGCTATGGATCATAGCAGAATGCTATGTGCTAAGTGTTATCTGGGAAGAAGGGTTGACAGAAAATTTTGGAGAAAAAAGAAAGTGTTCCTGGTTTCAGCTTTGTAAGAATGCCTATCTGGAATCCATGACCCAGGAGCATAAACAATTGAGCAGAGAAATTTTGTGTCAAGAAATATGAAGAAGTTCATTGTAACCCTGTGCTTTGCATATCCTTTGGGATAAGAAGGGAGAAGGGAAGCTGCCAATGCATCCTGTGTCCTCTCTCAGAGACTGGCATTTGAGACACTCCTGTACTTGCAAAATTAAGAAATTTCAGTGGTGGCCCTCATCTCCAGGTTTTCCTGTGGCTCAGTTCTATGCTGCATATTTTAATCCTTTTAATTTCCATTCCAGGTTTGAGCCCCAAATTTTGCTCCTCTCCCCAGTGCTGAAATCCTGGGTAGGCTCTTTGCAATAATTCAGCTTCCTCTCCCTCTTGGAGCATCCTGCTTGGAGGGAGCATCCCTCTTGGAACACCTGTCTAAGCAGGGTTCATGCTTGTGCCTTCCCTAGAGTCTCACTGTGTTGTTCTGCATTTTGTATTTCTCCATCTGTTGCAGGATCTCAGGTGGCAGTGTCTACCATCTTTGCTTCCTACACTGGAATTCTGTAGATCACTGGTTCTCCAACTGTGGCAGCATCACGCATCACCTGCGAGCTTGTTACAAATGCAGATTCTCAAGCTCCACCCAGATCTGCTGCATTAGAAACTCTGGGGATGGGACCCAGAAATCTGGGTTTTAACAAGCTCTCCAGGTGATTGTAATGCATGCTGAGTTTGAGAAGCACTGCTGTAGACCTGTCTTTGAATGGTGTTATCTCCTTTGTTTGCATGTTTATCTCAGTGGGCACTCGTCCCAACAGATCCTCAACTGAAGTTCTTGATGGTACAGCTGCAGTTTGCATGCTCAGGTGGGAAGTACATCCTTACTCATGTGCTCCTCTTCCCAAACTTGCCTTTCCTTGATTTTTAAATCTCCAGGCCTTGAGCAAATCATGCTACTTCATTGGTAGCAAGAACATTAATCTTTGCCACTTTCATCCTTATTTCAGTAGCAAATGCCTCTGGTGTTTCATTTTTCTCTCTCATTCTTCAATCTTTTCAAACAAACTCAGCTGTTTCTAAAAGTGTAATATGCTTCCTAACTTGGCTCCTTACCTTTTCCATATGTGGTGCTAATACCCTTGGCTAGATCACAGCACCTTCCTTCCTTTCTCTTTCTCTTTGCTTTCTGCCTCATTCATTTGTTTTCTTCATGATAGTATTCCAGATTTTGTCCTTTGGGATCCTTCTTAATAAGAGATGTGAAGTCGGCGATTTCAGAAGCTGCCAAAATATCCATAGTTCAGACAAATCTTGTCCACATCTAATTCTCTGAGCTGGATAATTCTAGCCATCAATCCAACATCTGACTCCATCTAGACTCAAATGTCATGGCCCAGCCTGACTTTCTTACGACAGTTCTCAGTCTCAGCACTATTAACATTTCGAGCTGGATAATTCTTTGTTATGGGGGCTGTCCTGTACTATGTAGGATGTTTACCACCTGGTCGCTCCCCCTCCCCAAACCATAATAATCAAAGAATGTCTCCAGATATTGCCAGATTTGCCCCTGGGGAGTGGGGTGCAATTCACTTAAGGTTGGCTATCACATTCTCCCTGAACCATCCCTTAGAGGACTAATGCATACCGTTCCTCATGGCGCCCATTGAACCTGCTTCATCACTGCAATAACTGCTATCTTGGCCCTAGTGAAATAATCCCTGAAGTCTTCCACTCTGAGCTTCCTAGTCATCCCTCATAGTCCTGTTCAAATTTCCTGGAGCCATCAAGCAGGGTTCTCCCATTCCTCCATTCAGCAGCTTCTAAAAAGTTCCCACATCTGGGCATCCTCTGGGGCATTAGTCTCCTTTGTTTTCTTTCTTTAATTTTTTGTTGGATTTTTTAAGCCTAATCACACCTCTTTTCTCACTCCAACTGCAAGAGCATTTAAAACGTTTTGAAATGCTCCTTTTTTTTCAAGTTTGTATCTGTCCAACCTAGCCTCTAAAATCTCAGCATTTCTCCTAAAGAAACAGTTCTTTTCAATCCACTCAATCATAGCATCTTCCCTCATTTTTCTTTCATTTCCAACACCTCATGTTCTGAGTACAAGATCAAAGCCTGTATTTTAAACCAATTCTATTCTTCCTCAACTCTCTAAGCAAATCAATCCTAGAAACAGATAGTTCAAGAAAACAGTCTTTTAAATATACTTCCTAGCCTGAATCCCTGAAAATAGTGAACCAGGGGCCCTACTCCTCATTAAGCGTTAATCTGGTTTAGGGTCTCTTAAATCCATATCATAATCAGATATAGATTTAAGAAATCATATCTTATTTAAGAAATAAGCTTTATGAAAAAAAGCCAATTTGAGACCATTTGGCAGGGAGCCCCAGGAGCCCATAGGCAAGCTACACGAATCAGGAAGTTAGTCCTTCCACAGTTCCCCCTTGCACCTGTGCAATTGCAAACAAGACAAAAAGGATCCCAGGTTGGATCCGCTGAACTAGTGTTCCCAGTGCCCAGCACTAAACCTGAAGGCCAACACTGCTCACTCTATTTCTCTCTACTCAGGATGGAATCTGGCTGTGTTTTTGCTACTTAAAGTCCAGATAACCCAATATTGGCCTCAGCAGCACATGTACTGTAAGTCATTGCCACCGAAGTGAGTCAGAAAAAAAGGCAGCTGATGCCCACTCATGCTAAAATTGGTCACAATAGCTGTACCCAGATCTGCAGTCTCACTGGGTGAGTTCTTTGCTCTTCAAATGTTTGTGTTTAGTCTTAAGGTTTCCAGATAGTGCACTAACTTGGAGATCCAGATTCTAATCCTTCACCTTTCTTCTTCACTAAATGGGTATCAAAGTATCAACTTTATTGATAGCTGGGGAGCATCCAATAAATCTAAAATATAAGGCATCTGGGGAACTTCACTGAAGAAGCCAAAGCAGCATTTCCCACTACCCTGCTCTGAATTGAAGAGACTGGAACCTGGTGTCAGACTCACGTGACTCACCTGTCCAGTCACAGCTGGACCTGAGAGAAGAAACACCTGACTTAGAGCATTCACATAGGAACACTTACCCACTATGGAAATGTGGGGGCCTGGAATTGGCCACCCCAAGATATGTCTCTTTGGCATGATGATTGTTTGGGGCTGGTTACTTTTAAAAACCTGCAGACAGGAAAGCAACTGAAAAGTAGAATTTACTTACCCTTTGTTAAGAAACATTTACGTTGTTAAAGGAAATCTCCATCTGTAAAGGTGTCTCCCTCTCTGTACCAGGAAGAAGGGGGGATGACCTTATCCTTTAGAAACTCCTAATCAATGCCAAAGGCAAGGACTTAAATCTGCATTTGTTTACTGTACCTGTGTGGTAATCTCCCATGATCGACTCCCCCTCCATCCCCAACATCCTCCTTTGTCATTAGCTGAAGATGATATTTAAGGTGGGGGCTTCAGCCATTTTGGTGAGTTTCTCAGCTTACCTGAGCCTCTCCCATGTATACATGTTATAAAGCTTTGTTTAATTTTCTCCGGTTATTCTGTCTCATGTGAATTTAATTCATTCTCTGGCCAGAAGAACCCACAGTGGGTAGAGGAAATGTCTTCCTCCCCTGCAGTTACATGGCCCAGTGGATGTCTGGCTTCCCATAGTCTAATAAGTCAATCTCGTCCTGAATGGAGAAGACAGTAAGGAATGAAGAGAGAAGCTAGATGCACTCGCTCCAATATCTGTCACTCATGGGTGTGGGCACAGGAGCCTCCTCCTCCAGGAGAACATGCGGAGGCAGAAGAGACATTTCTCCTTCTCCACATTGACTATTTAAGCTATCTATAGATTTACCCTGTTTTAAGAAAGCATTACTATGTGTCCGGTGCTATTTTAAGTGCTTTCAATATAAGAACACATCTCATCTTTTCAACAATCCTAGGGGAAGACTTGTATGATCTCTAGTTTACAGAGGAGGAAATTGAGGCTGAAATAAATAATTTGGGATTTGAAACTAGGTAATTCATCTCTCCCTGTTCTTATTCAATGGCTCTCTTTTAGGCCCTCAAACAAGACATGCTCTTTCCTACCTCAGGACCTTTGTACAAGCTGTGCCTTCTGCCTACAATGATCTTCTCTCTCCCTTTCAGAGAACTGCTCCATCCCAGCTTTCAGATTTCAACTTAAATAGCACTCCCTGATAAACAGCCCTAATCTGGCACCCTAGATGAGATCAATACCCTCTATTTTTTTGGACAAGACTCATCACAAATCTTACAGTTTCAGTTTTCTACGCACAGAAAAAAGACTTGCGGGAGGGGGAGTTCTAAAATTCTAACAGTAGACACCTTTGAGTAATAGAACTGTGGTTGTTTTTGCTTGTTTGGTTGATTGGTTTTATTGTTGTTTGTTTTTGCTTTTTGCTTTCTATATTTTCCAAGTTGTCTAGTGACTAGAATATACATCCTGCAAGTAAAGTAGTTCCGGGTAAAAATGAGGTTTGAGGTATGCTAGTGAGTAACTAGAGTGAATGGAAATCACTGAACTGCCAGGTCAGAGAGCCAGATGGGTCATCAATGCAAACATTACAGTTACAAAGATCGGTGGGAGAGAAGAAGAAAGCTGGGGGCCATATGCTGGAGTCAGAGGGGAGGTATAAGAGAGCCATGGAGAACACCTGATACTGGGTAGGATGTGGAAAAGGGAGTGCAAGCAAGTATGTGGAGCAAGAGCGGCATAACGAATGGTCTGGAAGGGCCACCAGGGCTCAAGGGAAGGTGGGTCCTGCCCCTTAGGCAGTTGTACTTTGGAAGTTGAAACAATAGTGGCCCCTATTGGAGAGGACAGTGGAGGCGGGAAAGCCTACTTTCCACTCAGGTGAGGAGATGGACTAAGAAGGCAAAGATAGAGGTGAGTTTCCTCATCTTAGAACAAGGGTCCAGAAAGCACAATGAAAGGGACAAGACAAGGAGGATGGAAGGGCATGGACCCAAGAAGGAAGGGTCTGCCTGAGACAGGAAAGAAGGGGCTAAGGACAGCTCAACTATGGGTTTTCACTGGGCACAGGAGGTGTGATTAGCATGCATGAAGGAATCAGAAGGCTGGCAAGCTGGCTGGGCACAGACAGGGCCATCTCCATGGGCACTCACCTGATGCAGTCATATAGGGCTCCATGCTTAGTTCAATTCTCTGTTGTCACTGTCTTGAAGTTCTGAATCATTTCAGAACAGGGGGCTCCGCATTTTCATTTTTGCATTGAGCCCCACAAATTATTTAGCAATTTCTGGACACAGATACAGATAATAGAGACAGTATGGGTATGGGAGGCTGCTGGGCAGAAAGAATCTTGCTGCTTGAGAAGTCTGGAGGCTTAGTCATTTCACTACTATCTATGGAAGAGCCACTATTTGTTGAATATTCTGCTAGACACTGCAGAAGATAAAAAGATGAAGAAGAAGTTGCCTGGTTTAAAGAATTCAAGCCATGGGTTTCCTATTAGAAGCGTTTTAGAGCAACTCAGCAACATCAATTGAGGTCCCCATTCGTGAGACAGAACTTCAGTGTGATTTTCAGATTTTATGTATATGGACTTTATAATTTTTTGTAAGTGACTACAAAGGAAATGTTTCATTAAAATTGATAGCTAGAGGGGGCTGGCCCCGTGGCCGAGTGGTTAAGTTCGCGCGCTCCACTGCAGGCGGCCCAGTGTTTCGTCTGTTCGAATCCTGGATGCAGGCATGGCACTGCTCATCAGGCCACGCTGGGGAGGTGTCCCACATGCCACAACTAGAAGGACTCACAACTAAGAACACACAACTATGTACCGGGGGGCTTTGGGGAGAAAAAGGAAAAAAATAAAATCTTAAAAAAAAAAAAAATTGATAGCTAGATACATAAACCCTGGTCATTGATCAGCTTTTGTATTATCTCCAGCAGATTTGAAAGATACTTCCTTCCTTGCCAAAAAGCATCTCTTTGACATTTGAATAATTAATCCTTAGAAATTCATTATTTAATTATAAGGTTTGGACAGTAGCCTATGAGACATGAAAGGGTTCTATGAGTCTGTATTGTCAGCTGAAAGAAGATAGAAATTTGAAAAGAAATGTTTGAAAGCAGAAAATATTCTGAGCCAGATAATATTTTAATGACGTCATGGAGGAAAGATTTGAGTGTAAGTAGAGCTTTCACACATCCTTGGAATGAAGCTTTAGTTAAACAGCTTTTATTCTGTGTTTTGTATTCTATCAGGGTTATTACCTCAAAGCTGCTAGCACAGAAATCAGAGACTTTTCTAGATGCTAGTGTCAGCTAATCAGGGAGAGGTGATTTCCTCCTAGACCATGTGTTCTGCTAGAAAAAGAACAGAACTAGGAGCCAAAAGATCAAACCCTGTTCCTAAAACAAAGCACTGTGGCCCTCCGGACGGACCACAGTTTACCCATCTGAAGAGAGGCATCAGGTGAGAGGGTCCGACATCGTCCATGATGTCTCTCTCCATGCTGAACTCTGCCCTGTCCAGCCTAAAGGGCATCTCTGGCCTTGTTCACCTTAGAAATTCAGCATCTCACAGAAAATTAAGCTTACTGGTAATTCCAATCAAAGGAATTAACCTCAAAGAATGAAAATTTTTATTGCAGGGTGTGAAAGAAGAGCAAGAAAAAGAAGAATGTAAGAAGAAAGAGTAAAAGATGACAATAGTGAGGATAGTGATAAAGCTTTAAAACTTAAGCCCCACACTGAAAATCTCTGCAAAATCCTAGGAGATGACATTCTCACAGCCACATCTAGCTTGAGGTCCTACTTTAGGACTTCAGGCCAGTAGAGTTGTCTTACACCATGGCAGAACAGTAACTAGTTTAGGACTAAATATTAAGCATCCTGTAATCAAAGGACCTGCATCCTCCCAGCCACCAGGAATTTCTCACTGCTGTCCTTTCAGTAAGAGATCAGCCTCCCTGCTGCTCAACAGGCTCCCTTCAGTTCATGTCAGGAATCGAGTTCTTCTCACTTTCTTCTATAGCAGAATTTAACTGCCATGCCATCCTTTCAAAGTCCAGCCCAACCTTGCATTTGCAAATACTCGTGAATATATTCTGCTAAACAAAAGGCCATCCCCTCTGGGTTTCACCCTTTAGTGGCACAAAGGAATTAGCAGAGTTCTTCCAAATTCCACCACATTGTGCCAAAGGAAAAATACAGAGCAATGGTTCGCAGCTGGGGGTGGGGGTGAACAGAGCACAGTTTTGCTCCTCCAGGGACACTGGCAGTGTTTGGAGATATTTGGGTTGTTGCAACTGGGGGAGGGGGTAATACTGTCATCTGGTAGATGGAGGCTAGGGAGCTTGCTGAACATCCTGCAATGCGTAGGACAGTCCCCACAACAAAGAATTATTTGACCCCAAATGTCAATAGTGCCAAGGTTGAGAAACCCCGAAGTAAAGACTCATTTTCCTATTGATATGAATAAGTTCATCGCCCCTTAGAAGGCAGAAGAGGCTAGTCAGTTTGGATTTTAAATAATAAGTTTTTTCACCATTCTGTGTTTGTTTAAAAGTAATTCATACTCGTCTTTGGCAGTGGAGGGGTTCTGGGTATAGAACTACATGAGATCCATGTTTCCTGAGGAATAATTACATAACATTTTGGTTCCCAGCACTGCTATCATCTCTGATAGATTTACCTGTTAGGACCTTAACAGATACACGTTCCAACAGCTCTTCAAATTCAACATGTCTAAAACTATGGTTCCACTTTTGGCTCAGGCCTTCCTCCCTTTTCACCTCAATCCTATCTCCTATTGGGTCATTAGGTTCCATCCAAACCGGCTCCTCCTCCCATATTCTCCATCTCTCTAAGGGACTCTCTCACTCACCCAGTCCCCTAGAAGTCACCTAACCCTTACTTCCCACTCACCTCACATCCAGTTGCCACCTGCTCCTGCAGATTCCCCTTAGCCTCTTTTCTGTCTGTCTGTCTGTCTGTCTGTCTATCTATCTATCTATCCATCTATCCATCTTTCTCCACCAGTTCAGTCCCTTGATGCTGCCATCTGGGTTAGTTCAGTAATTCCTCCCAACTACTCTTCCTTTCTCCAGGCAGGCCTTGCTGCAATCCACAGCTATACTGCTACCAGGGTGATGTTTTTAACAAAGCAAATTCATTCATGCCTCTCCCTTGTTTTAGAAACCTTTCAATCCTCTTCTTGGCTTTCAGGGAAAAGTTCAACCATTTACCTGGATGGAATGATCTGACTGACTCTTGCTTATCTCTACCCTCCCCGGTCACTTTTTCATGTGGAATTCTTTCGTCTAGCTATCTTGAGCTACCCAGTGTTATCTCGGTTCATGCCCTGTCTCCACGCCTTTGCACATGCTGTTTTCTGCCAAGAGTGCCCTTTTCTATCTCTTCTAGCTCATGCCAATCACCACGGAGTGTCAGCTCCCATGTTACTCTTCGGGGAGTTCCCCTGGATCACCTAGGCCATTGTTCCTCAGATGTGTCCCTCAAAATGCTTGGCAAGAAGGATTATTTGGTTACATAAACCTGGGATGTTATCCTTCCCTGGAATTTATAATAAATGTTCGAATATTAAAAGCACTGAAAAAGATTACAGAATAAAGATCTATTTAACTATCTTTAATCCAATATTTCCCGAACTTACTTGAACATTTAACTTATTTTTCACAAGCCCATTATCACCCTTCTTTGGAAAAATTGGACACAATCTGATTTAGGAAGAACCTCCTTCGCTTCTCTGACACCCCAAGCCTACCTCTATCCTAGTAATACCACATATCACTATAACTGTGGAGTCATTTTCCAGCAGGTCTCTTGTGCAATAGACAGACTGCAAACACCTTGGTGATAAAATAATCACCATGTTTTTGTCAGTGTTATATGTCCAACACCCAGAAGGCATTTTAAATATCTGGTATTTATTGATAAGTAAATACATTATTGGCCAAAAAAGGACCATCTAATTGATTGTTATTGATAATTAACATATATTATTTGAATAGAGTGTGTAACAAAATTGTTATCCCCAAATTTCCCCATATCCAAGATAGAATGCAATTCATTATATTATTGACCTGTTTTCTGAGAGTGCTATGCTCATGCAAATTTCTTACTGTCCTTATCCTAAAGGAGACAGTCTACGCTTGGTCTGGCATGTCAACTTGGGTTCGGCACGGAAATTTCTTTATTGTTTTGGGGAGTTGTTTTTGGATTTGCTGCTGTTGCTTTGTGTTTTGTTTTTGAGAAGACCATAACTAAAACATACATCAATTGTACATAACTTGAAGAGAACTCTCATAACCCTGCATTTGCCAGGAGGATCCTGAGAATGTGGAAGCCTCCCCGACATCGCTCAGTTGAGCAGTCCTAGCCCACAAGCACAATCACCAGGAAAAGATCCTTCCTTTACCTCTCACCACTTACAAACCCACTACCACTTAGGAGACTCCAGCAGCCTCCCTGCATATGTGCTGAGTACACATCCTCCCCAGGGGTCAGGAGATCTGGATGTGTGCAGACAAATAACAGGGGGGAGAGAAAACGTACAAAGCATTAAACGTGACCCAGCAGCTTGAAGGAGGAAAAAACAACATAATTAGAACAGGTGGCTCTCTGTGAAATATCATTAAAGGAAGAAATTGAAAGAACTCTAAAAGAAAATAATGTAAATTCCTAGGGAGACTAGAGAAGTTATTACAAAGGAGCAATCTGAGAAAATGAAGGAGTTCTTAGAACTCAGAAAACATTGTTGAAAACTGAATTAAGTATCTTGAAGCTCAGATGGAAGAATTATCACATAGAAAAAAAACCTCAAAGAAATAGAAATTATGAGTGCAAATGAAAGCTACATATGGAGGAAATGTCGTATTGTTGGTAGAAGGTGAATAGGTTCAACCTTCTTGAAGAGTAATTTGGACTCTCCAACTAATACTAAGCTGTATGTATCTATTATAAAGTATTCACAATTCTAAGAACTATCCTACGTAAAAGAACATGAGTCTAAAAACAAACATTCAAAATGCTTTCTCATTGCAAGCAACCTAAATGTTCATCAGTATGGGATTAGTTAGATAAATTAGGGCATGTCCATAAATGGATTCCTATTTAGCCACTAAAACAAATGAGCAGATCTGTATATAGTGACTCAGAATGTACATCCCCAAAAATACTATTAAGAGAATAAAAGCATATTATAGAGAATTCTATGGCATGACCCTGTTTTAGTTGAAAAAAATTTTAATAGTATATGTACACATGTAGAAATGTTTTTGTATGTCTGTTTGCTTTCATAAGCATAAAAAACAATTTAGAATGATACCTTCATACACATTGACAGTTATTCCCTCTGGGAAACGGGGCTGGAGTGTCAGCCGCTGAAGTGAAGACATTCACTTCTTTACATACTTCAGAATAAATCTGTGAGGTTGTGAACTCTTTTACTTTATTTTAGTGCTCTTTTGTATTTTCCAAACTTTTTTTAAGCAAATTGCTTATTTCATTAATTTTTTTTAACTGCCTAAAAGCTAGAAAGATATCAAAACACAAGAAGGCATTTATAAGTAAACAGGATGAAGCAAAAGTGTCAGCAAAGGCCAGGGTCAAGACCGAAAAATGACAACAGTGAATGCTGATGCCGTAAGAGAAGCGACTGGAAAGGTGTATAAAACTCATGAAACACTAGCGGCAAAAACATTAACAAGGCACTGTGAGCAAAATCATTAATAATCATGAGAAACCAATCTACTAAGACTTTTTAAGAAGAGACCACTTCGGAGCAAATCAAGACCCAAACTCAGAGACAAAAGAGGCTGGAGATGGCATATTTTCTAACCACTTAAGGAACTGGTGCAGAATATTTTGATCCAAACGGAAAGTGCAATTCTTTGTGCAGTAATGTTTCAGTTGGAACTCAATAAAGACAATCATAACTATCAGATGTTAAGCACTTAGAATGGACACGGTCTCTGCCAAGTATTAGCACAACAATCTTAGGAGAGGGGCAAGTGCCACTCTTATTTCCATCTTATAGACAAAGGCATTGAGATAAATAAAGGTTTATATATGTGCTTTCCTAAGCATAAAAGACATAAGGTTAAATGGCTGGCTAGAGGTCATACTGGAAGTTGGTGGAAGAACTAAGACTGAAACTCCTGGCCCTCTGATACCATTGCCTCTCCCCGGAGGGGGAGCCACAGCTAGAGGCCCTCGAACTCTCAACACCAGATCCCTGTGCGTGCAGCACATAGTCTCAGGTTTGGTTTTTGGTTGTTTGGGTTTTGGGGGTTTTTGTGTGTGTGTGTGTGTGTGTGTGTGTCTTCCCCAATTTTTACTGATGGACACACTATTTGTAATTGCATGTTTTCATTACATCAATTATTTTTTATTGAGCTCATAAGATTTCAGTCGTACATTATTTCTTGACTGTCACCACATAAGTGCTCCCCTTCACCGCCTGTGCTGACCCCCCACCCCCCTTCCCCTGGTAACCACTGAACTGTTTTTTTTGTCCCCATACTTGTTTATATTCCACATATGAGTGAAATCGTCTGGTGTTTGTCTTTCTCAGACTGGCTTATTTCGCTTTGCATAATTCCCTCTAGGTCCTTCCATGTTATTGCAAATGGGATGAATTTGTCTTTTTTTCTGGCTGAGCAGTGTTCCATTGTATATATGTACCACATCTTCTTTATCCAATCATTGGTCAATGGACACTTGGGTTGCTTCCATGTCTTGGCTATTAAGAATAGTGCTGCAATGAACATAGGGGTGCATATGTTACTTTGGATTGTTGATTTCAAGTTATTTGGGTAGATACCCCGTGGTGGGATAGTGGATCATATGGTAGTTCTATTTTTAGCTTTTTGAGGAATCTCCATACTGTTTTCCATAGTGGCTGCACCAGTTTCCATTCCCACCAGCAATGTACGAGGGTTCCCTTCTCTCCACACCCTTTCCAACACTTGTTATTTTTAGTCTTAGTGATTATAGCCATTTTAACAGGGGTAAGGTGGTATCTTACTGTAGTTTTGATTTGCATTTCCCTGATGATTAGTGATGTTGAACATATTTTCATGTGTTTATTGGCCATCCGTATATCTTCTTTGGAAAAATGTGTGTTCATCTCCTCTGCCCATTTTTTGATCAGGTTGTTTGCTTTTTCATTGTTCCGTTGTGTGAGTTTTCTTATATATTATGGAGATTAATCCCTTGTCAGATATATGATTTGCAAATATTTTCTCCCAATTGGTGGGTTGTCTCTTTGTTTTCAGCTAGTTTCTTTTGCCTTGTAGAAGCTCTTTAGTCTGATGAATTCCCACTTGTTTATTTTTTCTTTTGTTTCCCTTGTCTGAGAGGACATGGTATTTGAAAAGATCCTTTTTAGTCTGATGTCAAAGAGTGTACTACCGATATTATCTTCCAGGAGTTTTAGAGTTTCAGGACATATCTTCAAGTCTTTGATCCATTTTGAGTTTATTTTTGTGTATGGCGTGAGATAGTGGTCTACCTTCATTCTTTTGCATGTGGCTGTCCAGTTTTCCCAGCACCATTTATTGAAGCATAGTCTCAGGTATTAAAAAACACTTGATCAAAGTGAGGAGGAGATCGACCATTCACAGATTATTATTATTATCTGATAATTGGCATATTCTACCTTAAATAAAACCTGCATTGGTTTATTCTTAAATTAATTTTCCAGGTAATTAAAAAAACCATTGGTTCCCAGCACTCATGAGAATACGCGGAACAGAGAATAAGTACTCCTACTACAGCATTAAGCAAATAAGTTAAATTAACATAAAGCGGAATGCATTCAATATTCAGAATAAGAAAGTGGCAGCCGATACATCTCAAGAGTTTATAATCTTGGACATATGGGAACTAGCTGATTATATATTAGAAGGATAAGTGTATAAGAGATTTGACTCCATATGTTACATTATACAAACAGTTATACTTGCATTGATGCAACCTTTTTTTTTTTTTTTGAGGAAGATTAGCCCTGAACTAATGCCCATCTTCCTCTACTTTATATGTGGGACGCCTGCTACAGCATGGCTTGCCAAGCGGTGCCATGTCCGCACCCGGGATCCAAACCGGCAAACCTGGGGCCGCCGAAGCGGAACGTGCACACTTAACCACTGCGCCACCAGCCAGCCCCCTGATGCAACTTTTTGCATATCATAAAAATATTAAGTAGCAGACAACTCAAGCCAGACACTTCAATCAGCATAGAACACTCAGAAATTACTAAGTAGTCTATTTTTTAGATGGGTGTCAATTGTAGGTTACAGATCATAACCAGATGGATCAGCCACAGGAATCAGGGTGATAAGTTGAGATAGATGGGTTGTGCAGAGAATCCTCTAGTTGAACACTTTGGCCTAGAGATCGGCTGCTCTAGGACCATCAGTTGACAGATCCCAGTGATCGCTGGAGTGTAGGAGACTATATTCCTAACAAGGAGACCAATGAAGGTATCCAAGGGCTTTGGCAAAGGTCCATTCCATGTGGACTTGGATACTGAATCAGGCCCATGTGATACCATGACCCAAGGATGGTAACTGCTGGCCCTGCACATCTTCTGAGGATGGGTGGGCATGATACAGGGCAGAGAGCCAAGAAATACCCCCCTCCCTCACTGAGGTGGGAGCAGAGAGGCTAGGCTTCCATAACTAAAGTCATCCCGGGCTGATATCAGAAGAGCCCCATCCAGGATCCCTTAAAGACCCCTACATAGTGGAAGAGTGGACTTTGCTGAAGGTGTGCAAAATAAGGCAAATGGTGGTTTTAGTCTCTCAGTCCCTCAAAGGAGCCAGTTCCTCCTGCCAGGTCCATGCCCTTGAAGATGTCCCTTTGCCTGGTGTGCTCCACACTCCCCATTTGCCTTCTTAACTCCTACCTGGGGTAAGAATAGCACCTCTCTAGGGTTGTTATGAGTAATCAGTGAATCCATGCATGGAAAAGCACTGAGGACCGTTCCTGATGCATCAAGCACTTGGCAATGTTTGCTGATATTCTTATAAAAGATGGATTTTTCTTCAGATATTATCCCAAGACTTTCCCAATTAGATTTCCCTGATTTCTCTTTCTAGATTGGATCATCAAAGACCACCTTCCCTCCTCACCGACCACCTTGTCATTTTGCATTATATCATCATGTGATGCCTCCAAACTGTCTAGTCGTCTCTTCAACCAGACAGATGTTATCATGAAGCAGGGAATGTATGATTAGGGCCTAGCACAGTGTCCTGCACATACCAGGCACTCAATAAACATTTAGCGAATGAATTAACTGATAATTTTAAGGGCTTTTTCTTCTTTAAGAATTTAGGTTTTTCTTTTTCTAATGTGGAAACTTAGAAAAGCAAAGGCGAGTTTTTATGTTCCTCTATGGTCTGTAAAACCTCACCACCACAGTGTTTTTAGTTGCTTTATTTATTTTGTACCCCAAGAAAATGACCAGTGCCACTGCATTAGGTAGCTGGATAATTAAGTCTCAAGGACAGCTCTGAATAGTAGTTTTCAAAGTAATCAATGATATTGCTGTGAAATTGTTGCCCAAATGAAGAGCTCTTGTCCAATGAATTCTTGAAGTAACAGACAGTTCTCTTTGTGAATATTTTTGTAGCTAAAGAAGAACCTGTTATCTGAAGCAGGAGTAAAAACTTTTCTCAGTAGGTGAGAGCGTGCTAAATTTATTTCCTAGCAACAAATTGCCCAAAGAAGCTGAAGGGTACACAGTTTCAGAGGAATTTTGAATATACTTTTTTGTTTGGAGGTGGGGGATTTGGAGGGGGGAGTGTTGTATGTCACAGAACTGTTCCTGATTTCTTCCATTCAGTGACACATGCGTGTGACCTCTTGCTGAGTCACACCATAGAATCCATCATAAAAACTCAGCTCAATAAAAATGCATTAAGTACCTACCTTGCATAAAGAACTCTGAAAGATTTATCCCTATTCTTCCCGGGCCAAGTAATTCAATATTTTGGCAATTTGTCGGTCTAGGAGCCCCAACCCCAACCATCTCCATGGATGGTAAATGAGGAATTAGTTGGCTTGCTAAAACACTTAGGGACTTTGCAGTGTGGATGTTGATCTAACTAGAATTATACTCAGCAGAGTTGAGGAAAGCTACCTGGGAGAGAAATTTGGGACAATGGTACAGCTTTGATTGCCAAGAGTGAAGACATCTTACCCATGCAAGACCCCATCCATAGCTGCCTTCCTAGCCCCAGTTTCATGGACTTATCGTATCTTCTAAATTTGGTTTTCCAAATTAGCCTTCTGATAACAATAATAACAACAACAGTAAAAACACCAGGTAACATTTATCAAGTCCCTACTATGGGCTAGCCTTATGTTACTATTTTACATGTATTATCTTATTTAACCCTCACAACAATTCTTTAAAATTGCCAATATTATTATTTCTATCAATCCCAGAGCATTGAATCAATTTGCCAAAGTCACACTATTACTAAAAAGGCAGAGCTTGGAAAAACATTGCTCACTGAAGTGACTAATCCAACTTCTCCAGACCAATGTGGGTGGTGTGGCAAGATCGTTCTGTAGGTGTGAGGACACCATGACTTGAGCCCTCAGTCTGGGAGATGACCTGGAACCACTTGAATCTCAGAATGCAGATAGCTCATATCAATCACGGGAAGTTACCTCCCACCCCCAATTAAACCTACCACCCTAAAAAGTGCCCATTTGGATATAACCACAATAGATCCAAAAAAAAATGGATTTGGAAGCAAGCTGAATTGTCTGGTGGGCTGCCACACTGGACAAATTGCCTGCACAATTGGCAAACTCCTGCCAAGCATAGGCACAGTCTAATTGTTTCTCTCCTTTCACTGCCGTCTTGAATAAAGAGAAACCTGGCATTAATTTCAATCCTCTTCACTACTCCTCAGAACAGCTTTTTATTTCTTGGAAAAGAAAACTTGTGCACTTACCCTAATAAGCACGAATTGAGAAAAATCATAATTTTTAGGAGTTTAATTTAATGGAACAATGTGTCAGAACTGGGCCTATGAGAACAAGGTACAATGTCAGTATGAATCAGGAGCAAGAGAATGATGAGTCTAAGCCATTGAACTAGGCAACCAGCCTCTTCATGTTTCCTCTCTCTGGGGTCAGACCTGGGAGACAAAATGAGCATCAAGTGATCTCGAAATTCTAGGGTGTTTGGGGGAAGGAGTTGAGCATGCAATGGGACATGGCAGTCCACTTAGGTATTTTCTTTGTGGCCTACAGCATCCTGTACCTCCAAGAAGAGTTTCCCAATAACAATTTTTTCATCTCTAGGCTTATCATTTTTTCAGTTGCTGTCTGTACCTTCAAAGGCAATTCAATGCCTTTTTCATTTTGGATTGATCACTGTACAATTTTTTCTAACAGACTTTTTTCTCTTTGTTTCAGACGCTACCCTTTAAAGACAGGCATTTCGCTTGCAGCAAAATGTAAGTACATGTCTTCCTTGAAATGGTGTCTACTTCTTGGCTATAATTCCTAAAAACTCCTCGTCTTTCAGTCTCCCACCTCACATTGCTGCATTTTTTTTTTATTGTGGTCGCAATAGCTTATAACATCATGAAATTTCAGTTGTACATTAATATTTGTCACACACCATATACGTGTGCCCCTTCACCCGCTGTGCCCACCCTCCACCCCACTTCACCCTGGTAACCAATAATTTGCTCTCTTTGTCCATAAGTTTGTTTATATTCCACATATGAGTGAAATCATACTGTGTTTGTCTTCCTCTGCCTGGCTTATTTAGCTTAGCATAATGTCCTCAAGGTCCATCCATGTGGTTGCAAATGGGACGATTTTGTATATTTTATGGCTGAGTAGTATTCCATTGTATATATATACCACATCTTCTTTATCCAGTCATCAGTCAATGGGCACTTGGGTTGCTTCCATGTCTTGGCTATTGTGAATAATGCTGCAATGAACATAAGGGTGCATAAGTTTCTTTGTATTGTTGATTTCAAGTTCCTTGGATAAATACCCAGTAGTGGGATAGCTGGGTCATACAGTATTTCTATTTTCAATTTTTTGAGAAATCTCTATACTGTTTTCCACAGTGGCTGCGCCAGTTTGCATTCCCACCAGCAGTGTATGAGGTTTCCCTTTTCTCTGCAACCTCTCAACATTTGTTGTTTTTTGTCTTGGTGATTATAGCCATTCTAATGGGCTTAAGATGGTATGTAAGTGTAGTTTTGATTTGCATTTCTCTGATCATTAGTGATGTTGAGCATCTTTTCTTGTGCCTATTGCCCATCTGTCTATCTTCTTTGGAAAAATGTCTATTTATATCCTCTGCCCACTTTTTGATTGGGCTGTTTGTATTTTGTAGTTCTTTTGTGTGAGCTCTTTATATATTACAGAGATTAACCCCTTATTGGCTATATGATTTGCAAATATTTTCTCCTAGTTGATGAGTTGTTTTTTCATTTTGATCTTGGTTTCTTTTGCCTTCCAGAAGCTCTTTAGTCTGATGAAGTCCCACTTGTTTATTTTTTCTTTTGTTTCCCTTGTCTGAGTAGACATGGTATTCGAAAAGATCCTTTTAAGTCTGATGTCAAAGAGTGTACTGCCTATATATTCTTCCAAAACTTTTATGGTTTCGGGTCTTACCTTCAAGTCTTTGATCCATTTTAAGTCTATTTGTGTATGGGGAAACATAATGGTCTAGTTTCATTCTTTTGCATGTGGCTGTCCAATTTATCCAGAACCATTTATTGAAGAGGCTTTCCTTTCTCCATTGTATGTTCTTGGTTCCTTTATCAAAGATTAGCTGTCCATGGGTGTGTGGTTTTATTTCTGGGCTTTCAATTCTGTCCCATTGATATGTGTGACTGTTCTTGTACCAGTACCATGCTGTTTTAATTACTATAGCTTTATAATATGTTTTGAAGTCAGGGATTGCAATGCCACCAGGTTTGTTCTTGTTTCTCAGGATTGCTTTGGCTATTCGGGGTCTTTTGTTGCCCCATATGAATTTTAAGATTCTTTGTTCTATTTCTGTGAAGAATGTCATTGGGATTCTAATTGGGATTGCATTGAATCTGTAGATTGATTTAGGTAGTATGGACATTTTAACTATGTTTATTCTTCCAATCCACGTGCATGGAATATCTTTCCATTTCTTTGTGTCATTATCGATTTCTTAGAGTAATGTCTTATAGTTTCCTTTGTATAGGTCTTTCACCTCCTTGGTTAAATTTATTCCTAAATATTTTATTCTTTTTGTTGTGTTTGTAAATGGGATTGCATTCTTGAGTTCTTGTTCTGTTAGTTCGTTATTATTACAGAAATGACACTGATTTTTGTAAGTTGACTTTGTACCCTGCAACTTTGCTGTAGTTGTTGATTATTTCTAATAGTTTTCCAATGGATTCTTTAGGGTTTTCTATATATAAAATCATGTCATCTGCAAACAGCAAGAGTTTCACTTCTTCAGTGCCTATTTGGATTCCATTTATTTCTTTTTCTTGTCTAATTGCTCTGGCCAAAACCTCTAGTACTATGTTGAATAAGAGTGGTGAAAGTGGGCATCCTTGTCTTGTTCCTGTTCTCAGAGGGATGGCTTTCAGTTTTTCCCCAGTGAGTATGATGCTGGCTGTGGGTTTGTCAAATATGGTCTTTTATCATGTTGAGGTACTTTCCTTCTATACGCATTTTATTGAGAGTTTTTATCACGGATGGATGTTGGATCTTGTCAAATGCTTTCTCTGCATCTATGGAGATTATCATGTGGTTTTTGTTCTTCATTTTGTTAATGTGGTGTATCATATTGATTGACTTGTGGATGGTGAACCATCCCTTTGTCCCTGGTATGAATCCCACTTGATCACGGTGTATGATCTTTTTAATCTATTGCTGTATTCTGTTTGCCAATATTTTGTTGAGGATTTTTGCATCTATGTTCATCAGCAATATTGGCCTGTAATTTTCCTTCTTTGTGTTGTCCTTGTCTGGCTTTGGTGATGTTGGCCTTGTGTAATGTGTTAGGAATATTTCTGTCTTCCCCAATTTTTTGGAATAGTTTGAGAAGAATAGGTAATAAATCTTCTTTGAATGTTTGGTAGAATTCTCCAGAGAAGCCATCTAGTCCTGGAGTTTTATTTTGGGGGAGGTTTTTGATTACTGTTTCAATCTCTTTACTTGTGATTGGTCTATTCAGATTCTCTATTTCTTCTTGACTCAGTTTTGGGAGGTTGTAAGAATCTAAGAATTTATCCATTTCTTCTAGATTGTCCAGTTTGTTGGTACACAGTTTTTCATAATATTCTCTTATAATCTTTTGTATTTCTGTGGTATCCATTGTAATTTCTCCTCTTTCATTTCTAGTTTTATTTGAGTCTTCTCTCTTTTTTCTTAGTGAGTCTACCTAAAGGTTTGTCAATTTTGTTTATCTTCTCAAAGATTCAGTTCATTGGTTCATTGATCCTTTCTACAGTCTTTTTTGTTTCAATTTCATTTATTTATGCTCTAATTTTATTTATTTCCCTCCTTCTGCTGAATTTGGGCTTTCTTTGTTCTTCTTTTTCTACTTTTGTTAGGTGTAATTAAGATTGTTTCTTTGAGCTTTTTCTTATTTGTTCACATGGGCCTGTATTGCTATAAATTGCCCTCTTAGGACAGCTTTTGCTGCATCCTATATGAGTTGGTATGGTGTGTTTTCATTCTCATTTATCTCTAAATATTTTTTTATTTCTCCCTTATTTCTTCGATGAGCCATTGGTTGTTCAGTAGCATGTTGTTTATTCTCCACATTTTTGTTCCTTTCAAAGCTTTTTTCTTGTGGTTGATTTCTAGTTTCATAGCTTTATGGTTGGAAAAGATAGTAGATATGGTTTGGATCTTCTTAAATTTATTGAGATTTGCCTTGTTTCACAATATACAGTCTATCCTTGAGAATGTTCCATGTGCACTTGAGAAGAATGTACATTCTGCTATTTTTGGATAGAGTGCTCTATAAGCCTATGTTTGTCTTTAGAGCTGAGATGTGTTTCCTGGGGGCAGCATATTGTTGGGTCTTGCTATGCTGCTGAATTTTTAAAGTTTGGCTCAACAAATACAGCCTCCATTTGAATGTAACATTTCACACTATTGCTGTGTAGCACTGTGGAGCATTTTATAAACCACTTGGGAAGCAGATTGAACCTGATTGTGGCTGTGACTATACTGCATCTCAAAAGCTAGAGAAAAGTGAGAAGGAGTCAATGGGGCAATGTTGTTTTACACATTATGACCATGTGACACAAAACATTTGAATATTCAGGTTCCCTCAAATGGCTGACTAATTTATTACTCTCTGCTCAGTTGCTCCTCATGGTCACAGACTGTTTCACATCTGACAGTACAGTAGTTCCCTTAGCAATTCTTTCCTGTGTGTACTGCATTACAGCCACTCTGTAAACCAGTGATCTTTCTAGAATGAATCTCCTGTGTATTATGTTTCTTTACTCTTGGTACACCCTGTGTCCATACCCAAATAACCAACCCCCTTTACTCTAAAAGACCAAATAAAATTACACCAGGTCCCAAGTGGGAGTTCAGAGTATTTTAGAGTTTTGTCTTTGGCAATTAGGATGCTAATATTTCTTTTTTCTCTTTTAATAAAATGAAGTTTATAACAATTTTAACCAAAAAAAATGAATGTTTTGTCATTACAATAATTTGATAATACCTTATTTCAAAAAACAGGAGATAGATGTGGATTCAAAATAAAGACTCTAGATATTTAAAAGTAGCTCAAAAGGCAGTGAGTTGCCTGTCACTACAGAGAAGTAAGCAAGAGATTGACAACCAAATGGTAGAAGGTTGAGCCATGTAAACCAAGAAGTGTACATCAACTCTCAGCTCCTGATTCATTCAGGATTTCCAATGGAGGATGCATCTCAGCAGTCACAGGAGCATTTAACTAGACATTCTTGGACCCATAAGAATCCAGAGGTCTCACTTGAATTATACATATTATTCAAGTTCTGATAAATTCACTTTTAAATCATTCAGTCCCTGAGAAAATGATATATTTAGCTGAAGTACAATAAAAAATAGTTTTTCTCACTTCCCTGGATGATGCTTTTTGTTTGCTCTCTTGAATAAATTGATCCCACTGCTATTCCCCCAAATAGTCAAACCTTAGCACAGAAGTGTTTACCCTTCAAACCATGCAAATTTTACGTCAAAGTATTATGCATCCACTGGAATTTTTTAAAATGTCAACCTCTGTGTTATACTGCTTTGGTCTTCGTGGCGTTATCAAGACACCTCCATGTTATGAAAGTTTTAAACAGCTTTTACCAATAAAATCATGTTAGATCTTACGAGCAGTCTCCTTTTCATGTGCTATCATGATTATTTTATTTGTACAAATGTTAACTTGTGACTAGTGTTCTCTCTTCTGAATGTAGAACGCTGTTCAGGGGAAGCCATCTGCATTTACTTTCCTGCATATTCTTATTTGGTAGCTCATTGTCACACTGTTTCTGCCTATTTAGGTTTACCATTGCTTTTAAATGATTTAGTGTTAAATACTGAAAAATCATTGGTATATGTTCATGGTGAAAATTAGATGAAGGGCAATTTAAGACAGCATTTTAAGGCATTATAGGCAAATATGCAACTAAAAACACATAGATGACTATTACCTCATGATCTCTTTATCAAAATTTCAGTTGAAAGCTCCTTTTACCTTCCCAACTGGGGAGGAAAAAAGGCTAGCAATTTTGCCTTAGAGAGATCAATTTGCAATTGCTTTATTTTCACATTTTTTCTCAAGAACAAAGTGCTTGGTGACCTATTTTATTAGTAAATGTTCTGAGTAGTAAATTTTCACTATGATTTTACACCACCCAGAGAAAATGGGTTTACACACCTCCCCACGTCATCTCCGAGCAACTGGCACAAAGCTGGTCTGACCCATGGAGTCACGGAAACATATTAAAGTCACCAAGCAATTGGGACTCGGGTTCATTTTGGCAGCCAGACTGGATCAGCCCCTCTGGAGTTGGCATTATGTCTTAATGATGATTGTATTATACAACCAATACAAATGGAAAATGACCTAATCAGGCCTCCATTCAGACAAGCCTTGATCTACAGTGAATGGCAGGAGGCTCTCCAAGTAAAGGACCTGGAATGTGTATGGGCCACGTAAAATTCCAACCCCACGGATCGAGGACAGCCTTAGCCAAGTCAGGAATATATGCTCCCTTGGAGAAAGAGGGCAGGTGATGGAAGGAACTCAGGACTGAAAACCAGAAGGCTCACGTCTGAGTCCCAGATCACTCCGTCAGCAGTGGCGTGATTTTTAGAATGTTAGTTAACCCTCAGTTTCTAAGTATCTTTATTATGAGTGGGAGGAGGAGAAGAGAACATTTTTCCTGCGTCCATCAAAAGATTGTTGTGATAATCTCATAAGATAATGTTTCCAGAAGATTTACGATGAAAAAATGCTTTGTATCTTTAAGGGATTCTTATTAGATTATTGGAAGCTCTCTCTGTTTTAGTGGGAGTCCCTGGGACTCAGGGGACAAACTTTGGGCCTTAAAATCAATACTGCACAAAAGGAGAAAATAGAACCATATTGGGCCAAATCAAGCCCCCGGAACAACTTGCACCTACATTTTTTGTTTCTTTACAACTACACATATTCTTTGAGACCACTGCCTCTGGTGGGAGAGAACTGTCTTCTGGGTGGTATGGGTGAGAAAGTTGCCAAACAAACCTGAATTATCCAGAGGCCTGTAAAATGCACAATTGCTTTTTAAGAGGCAGGGTGATATTGTGTTCCTTTCGATTTTTGGCAGTAACGATTTTCTGCAATTTGTGGTTTTGCAATTTCTCTTTACACAGACAACACTCTGGCACTCATTCAATGCCCCACTGGTTGGGGGGAGGGGGAGGAGAGAAAGAGAGTCCCTGGGGCTCTGACCACTCCAGAAAAAGAAGGAAATGTTAATGAAATAAGTCAGAAGGAATGTTTGAGACTAGTGGAAGCCATTGGTTAGTGGGGGAGAAACAACTTTTAATAAACTGCGTGGCATGGTTGGGACTTTATCTGGGGTTTTCGTTGGTGAGGCAAAGGTTTGTCCCCTTAACTATTCTTGACTCTCCACTGAGCTTAGTCTGGATTGCAATCTCAATCTCTTCTTCTTTTCCTGTATTCAGCAAGCCTAGAGCATCTCTTCTCCTGGCTCCTTTGGCCCCTTCTGGCCTTGGTGGGATTCTCTTGAAATACTCCATCTCTAGGTGTCCACTTGCCAATTACATCAACTTGGGTTTGTGTAAATTAAAAGATCCATGTGCTAGAACTTTCCTCCTTGTTCTGGTTGTGTTTTCTTCCTCTTCCCCAAAGCTGAATGCTCTTTGCAGAGGGCAGTCTGTAGCGTGTACTGCAGAGGCTCTCACGGATGTAGCGTGTATCTTGGTGAGAGTAATTGGTTCTGTTTCTATTCCACCTCTGCAAAGGCTTTGCCGACTTGTGTTTGCTTTTTTATGCCTGCTAGGCATTGCACTGAAAGATTTAAAGTTGCATCTAGCGTAAACCTTGTATTCCTTCTCTGTTCAATTCTTTATATCAAAACAGCCCCCTGTTCTCCACTCAGTAGATTCCCAGGATTTATGCTCACAGTTCACAGGCTTTCTATGCACAAGGGCAATTGCACAGGCCACTTATTTCTTCTCTTTTCATGACCTAAATGTCACTACTTCTTTTGCTTCTAAGAAGAATATAAAGATAATTGCTACTCACATGTTAATTGTATAGTTTTTGCATATTTGGGGAAAATATGATCTTCTTCCTGTGTATGTGTTCTAAAGGTTTAGGGAATTGTTTATGTTATGCCACTAAAAATCATGAGATTTGGGGACCAGCCTGGTGACACAGCACTTAAGTTCGAGTGTTCCGCTTCAGCAGCCCCCGGTTCACTGGTTCAGATCCCAGGTGTGGACGTACGTACCGCTTAGCAAGCCATGCTGTGGCAGGCATCCCACATATAAAGTAGAGGAAGATGGGAACAGACCTTAGCTCAGGGCCAATCTTCCTCAGCAAAAAGAGGAGGATTGGTGGCCAATGATAGCTCGGGCTAATCTTCCTCAAAAAAAAGAAAGAAAAATCATGAGATTTTAATTTAAGAAGAAGCTTTCAACATGATGCAGTTCAACAGCCGAGCCCAAGAGCCCATGGAAGCACAATACATTTTTTAATAACTCAACACTGGGATCTTCCTTTTGCTAATCTGAGATAACCTTCAGGTGATTTGTGCTGGTTTTGCCTTCTGGAGCAGCTCAGAATTTGACTCCTTCTTCCACATGACAACCCTCCAAATATTTTGCAATCTGGTCCCACATACTCTCTGAATCTTCCTTATCTGGGTCCCCAGTTCCTTTAGCCATTCTTCATATGCTATTCGCATTTTTCAGCGTCCCTCTTAAAATGTTATAGCCTGACCTAAAAAGAAAACTGCCAAGATGGCTGATATTGCAGAGCTCCAAAAAGAAAAAAGCTCCCGATCTGAACATGTTATTTCTATTACCTAAGAGCACATCACAAATTTTAATAGCACTTTAGTCCTGAGGTTAATCCTAAAACCTCTAGATATGTTACATAAAAGCTGCTATAAAAGCAGATTTTTTTCCAGTAGTTATGCGCTTGGTTTTGAATACTATGCAAACCCTACATTTATCCCTGTGACACTTACTAGTTTCAGAATATCAGTGGAAACTATTAGGAGCTTTTTGAATTTGAATTATTTTAAATCCTGTCCCAGTTTTGGAACATACTTGATTTGCCTCTTGACTTCATTCAAGAGATTGATAAAAGCAGTGAGTATCTGGATTTTAAGCTCCTCAAAGGTAGAATTATGTTTTATTCATCTTTGTCTCTCCTGAAATGTCTGTGACATTCTGTTAAACAACCAGATGTTCAATAAATGCTTTTATGAAATCACTCAACAAAATCAGATACAGTCAGCTTTCCAACATCCTGACAGAGAGTTATCTTTAGATCGATATCAGTGCCCTTTACAAACTAAGAACCAGATGAATTTTACACTGTGTTGCTAATGGTTGGTGATTTTGAGGCATTATATTATAGTTCACTAAGTGTGACCTTCCTAGCTTGGGCTGCTTTTATCCTTGTTTACCTCTTCTCTCCTAATCATGCCCAATTTTCTAGGATTAATAAACTGCTAGTCTATTATTTTCTGTCTCCAACAATTCCATTTCCTATGTAATTTCCATGTGACCCTTCCAGGCTGCCTCTGGAAAAAAATTATTTATACATATATAAATATATAATATAAATATATATAAAATAAATCTTACTGATATAATGGATATGCAGCATACAACTTACAAATAATAATAAAATATGTAAGAATTTATTGTAAATTCCATATAGCCAACTAATTCTCACAGAATGCTTTCATTGATTTTTGCTGAACTCTTCTATCTATAGCCAATCTGTAGCTTCAATTGATGAATAAATGTAATTTACATATAAATGTTGTTGATATTTTTGTTTATGTTAATGAGCAAGACAAAAGTGAAACAACAAAGCTGTATGAATATGACCTGTATGACAACAAGTCCACTCATTCATCAATAATTTGAGTAACTTCTTTACTAAATCGGATAATAGTTTTTTAATACCATAGAATATTTCCTCAAGTTTCTGTACTATTTGCAATATGACAGCTATAGACACAAGCATTCCCTTTTGCTTAATCTGCATTAACTTTTTCTACATCACTTTCTTAAATCTAAACAATCAACAACACAAATCAAACCTTAATTTGTAGTATTTGTTGATTTCTGTGTTGTAAATACTCTTACCATGGCCAATTTCAAACAACCAACATGACATCACTGAATATGGAATGAGGAAGGGATGTGCAACACCTTTATGCGGTATTTCCACCGTAAAGATACAATAGATGCAAATAACCTCAGAAGCATAGGCAGTAATAAAATGTCACAAAATAAATAGGAAGTGATGAGTTTTGAGTGTTTCCTTTGTTTTTAATACAAGTTATTTCACTGTAAGTTTATATAATTGAATTTTTAATAATGGCTATGTTTAATAAACAGCTCACAAATTTCTGAAAATCTAACAATTGCCTGTTGCAACAGGCACAAGCCATCACAAGTACAACACTGGTCCTTCCTCTTTAGACAGCAGTGGGGGATAGGAAGTGGGAAGAAGAGGTTGGGGTACAACTGTGAATATTTATAAGTTAATTTTTTCCAAGTTACAAATTGTTATTTTTTAAAAATCTGTTTTAGGGTTTTATCAAAGATCAGAGACTACCTCCTAAGTCTTCAGAAACTGCTTTCTACCTACCTTGCCATTAAAATATATTTCATCTTTCACATTGATTATTTACCTAAAGATTCTATCACTATATCTTTGCTAAACATTTGTTTTCGACTACAAGGTCAGAAGCTCAAGTTAAAGGGAAGAGATAATTCTAAGAATGTAGATATTTAATGAAATCCACAAAGAGGAAATAAAGTTTAGTTGGAGTTTATGCTAACTTGAATTGGAGGACTTCATCAGAAATGGAGAGTTGTCAAAACCAGAGCTGCTCTCTTGTTTCTGGGGCTTCCTGCTATCTTCTACTTCTGTAGCCCAGGTCCATCTACTTACTCCTCAGATTGTATATGGCCCAAAATGGCAGGTGCAGACATCAAAGAGAGGGCAATTTAGCTCTGCTTCCCACTTGGGGAACCTACATCAATTCCAAACACCTAGTTAATAAACCAACATGCTTCAAGTCTTCATTCCTTGGCAGGCCACCACCCAGCATATGAATGGGATTTCTCAGTTGGAAACATCTCTGGTTCCATTAGCTTTTGCTAATAGATTTTTTTTTTTAAGATTTTATTTTGTTCTTTTTCTCCCCAAAGCCCGCCGGTGCATAGTTGTATATTCTTAGCTGTGGATCCTTCTAGTTGTGGCATCTGGGACGCTGCCTCAGCGTGGCTTGATGAGCAGAGCTATGTCCACGCCCAGGATTCGAACCAACGAAACACTTGGCCGCCTGCAGCGGAGCACGCGAACTTAACCACTTAGCCACAGGGCCAGCCCCTTGATTTTTTCTCTTTTTTTTTTCAATCAGGATTGTGTGGTGACATTTATCAAGTATTTTTCTGCATCTATTGAGATAATATGGTTTTGTCCCTTTAATCTATTTGTGTGATAGATCATATTCATAGATTTTCTGATGCTGAACCATCATTCTGTTCCTGGCATACTCTACTTTTTAATGGTCTTTAAAAATGCATTGATAAACAATTTGCAAATATTCTATCTAATTTGTTGAATTTATCTTCACTTATGAGAATGCCTTATATATTTTTTTTTTTTTTTGGCATTATATATTCTTCTTTACATTTACCTAGCATTGAGTTTCTTTGTGCTGTGAAAACTTTATGTATACTTACTTTTTTTGAGACTGTCTTCTCTTTCTCTCCCTCCTTCTAACCCACTCTCCTCACTCCTCCTTATCTAAAGGTTTTGCTGTTGCCTCTACTCAGCACCCTCCTCCCTAGACTCTCAGTCCAACCAAATATTTATAAGGGTTTATGCTCCTGCTCCATAGTGCTATCTGGGATACCCAAGATCTAAGCCCCCAGGCTAGTGACATTTGGCTCAGTTACTGTTCATAAAGCTGAGTGTGTGTTCTCCAGCCTCCCTAAGCCACAACTCTAGTCCCAACCATTTTCTTCCTCCTTTGACAAGTTGAGAAAAACCCACATTACCTCCTGATTTCAAGCAGTGAGCCCAGCTTCAGATTCCCACTTGATATCAAGCATTTGTAATCCCTAGTAAACTACAGATGCTGAACTCCCAGCCCTCCCTGATTCTAGTCCTTCCTTGTCCTGGTTCCAGACTGAAGCTCAGCTGGAGGGCTTTACCCCTCCACTTATCTCTTCCTTTTTCTGTTTTATTTGTTATCTACAGTTATCGCTTTTGTTTATGAACAAGGCTATATCTTTTTAATACTTGATTTACTTTTTTAAGTTGAGTTCCATAAACTTATACAGTTTTCTGGAGGGAGGAATTAAGATAATTATGTGAATTTTAAAAGATACAAAGAAATATAGCGATAAAAGGAAACACTAGTGTAAACCTCGTATATGCCCTCTGCCTAGGAAACCCTCCTTTTCCTTTCTGCCTACCACCTACATCTTAATCATTCTTCCCTGGCTACTTCTTCAATCTTATGTTTCGTCTTCCTTCAATTTAATCTCATAAATATTTATTGAGTGCTATAATATATCAGGAACTATACTAGCACTGAGAATACAGTGCTACACAGAGAATACAGCTAAAGGAGATAGATGTAGTCCCTGTCTTCATGCAACTTATGCCTAGTGTGCGAAACAATTAAACAAAATTTTATAATTAAAAAAATTTACAGTACAGTATGACATTAATGACTCCAGCAATTATAATTAGAGCATCTTATTTAACAGTTGATTGCATAGTCATTTTTATTATCTTCTAATTTTTACATGTGGATTAATCATGTTTTCCCAATTCTGAAAGACTCATGAAGATAGTGAATATATATCCTATATTTCTCTTATTTGTGTCCATGATTTCATACATGGAACCAGGGATCATTGTGCATATAGGATACAGTAGTCTTTATCCTCCAGTGGGATTAAAGTGGGTTTCAAGGCACCAAAGAGGTTGTACACAAAGAGGTTGTTTTAAGGTCAGCTATTACTGCTTTTCATCAATGGCTGTTACAGAAGTTATAGAACCATTTGTTGGTACAGACCATTTTGCTGGTGCTCTTTGAAGACTCAGAGTTAGAGTATGGTTAACAATAAGACTATTTATTATTTCAGAGTTAATTTCAAAAAGAAGTACCAGATTATTGTGTCTTCGTGTTAATTTAAAGGCTAAAATAAAGTAACTTTAAAGTGGCTAAAGTAACTTTATTCCTGATTTATGAAGCATCTTGTTTTTTAAAAGGAGAGACAGACCAAGAGAGAGATTCAATACTACATAAAAGACACTGTAAAAGTTAGCTGCCCAGATCATGAATAGACACCAGTTTAAAGTACCTCCAAGGAACTTATATCATATACTTCAGATATCTGGATCAAAATAAGAGATAATAAAATGACATCCACCAAATGACTCCTACAAGAGACAGAAAATAGCAAGTGCTGGTAAGGAGGTAGAGCAACTGTCATTCTCATACACTGCTGGTAGATGAGACATTTGGTACAAACACTTTGGAAAACTGGCGTTATCTCCTAAAAATGAACATATGCATACCTTATAACTTAGCAGTTCTATTCTGATGTATATACCCAACAGAAATGCATTGTAGTATATTCATGCTGTGAAATAGTATACAGCAATGAGAATTTACAATCTATAACTACATGCAACTTATATGGTTGAAAAATCTCAAATAATGATGACTGAAAGAAGCTACGCAATTGAAAGTGCTAATGTAATTGATAATCATTATGACCCCATCTTGGGAGTTCTGCAACCAGACCTAATGCAAATTTGGTGGATGGTAACCAGTTTAACTTTTTCCATTGTATCTTTTTTTCCCTAATTTCTGTCATGTCAGCATCAGATGGAGCAGATTAAAATGACCATCTTCCAGAATCTAAGTGATGAGAAAGACTATAAGACAGCAAAGTTTCAAAGCTAAGAGGTCAGTAAGCTAGGACAGGATGCGAATGCCAGATGTCCAGTGAATGAGGCCATGTTCTTAGCCAAATACTTTGTCACAATGGGAATTAGGCAAACAAGAAGCAAAGCTTGAACAAAGAGGTTGAGGGCCAATAAGAATATCCAAATCAATTGGAAGGGGTCACACAATGAGTTCATGTCACCATTTGGGCACTCAACCACCCAAAGACAGGCAAAAAGAGGATCTCATACTTGTGCGAGGGACCAAGACTGTAGGAAAATAGGGGAACATTCTGATCTGAGGCCAAGGTCATATACCCCATAGTATAGCTGGACAATGTATAGTTGAACAAAGAGTCGAAGGTTTGGTGTGATTTGGAAGCCAGAAATGGGACTGGCTTACCTAAAACTCAACATATACCTCACAAAGCTTTCAGGTAGATAGACTGATTGTTTATAGTTAAGAGGAGATTCAGATGGTTGAGAGCCACCTTCTCACCATGAGAACCAACTCAGGAAGAATGTTTAAAGGGCTGCATTTATTAAAATTATATATACGTATATACATCTTAAATCTGTATTTACAGTTTTAATCTCCAATTACATTGAGGGGTATTTGAAGAATGTTATGTTTTTTATTGAAACTTAAAACCTATATAATTATCATGTTCTGTAATTCTGTGCCTTTGAATATATTTTCAGTTCAATGAAACTTCACTGTATTATGGTGGAGAAGTCAGTTGGCCTCAGAGTTGAGCCATAGACCGTTATGAACTATCAGAGATAAGCTGGAGATGGTTGCTAAGAAAGCAGGAAGGGTGGCTGAGATGCTGTTGGGAGGGAAATTCCGAGTGGCACACATAGAATGGGGCAGTGTGGCAGGAAGGGAGTGGTGCCTTAAAATGCTGCATGCATGCTTGGCTTTCCTTCTCTACTCATAACCTATAAAATTCAACATACTAATTTTTAAAATGTGCATCAAGCATGTACCAATTGTCAGACACTCTGCTAGGTATGCAAGGTGAAGATATGTGAATACAGACAGTACCTGTGCCCTAAGGAGCTCATATTCCAGTTGAGGCAACAAGGTGAAGACACAGCAGAGTAACTCTAAGGGAATACTTTCTTCTGCAACATTTGCCCCAAATGGAGGAGAGACCACCTTTAATCATTATTCTTGGGTTGGTATCTTTTTCAATATTTCTCAGCCTCCTTCCCTGTGTGCCTGGTACCCAAAGTCACATGCCCAGAGTAAACCCTCGCAATGCCTCAAAGTTATTGCATCATGACAGTTCCCAAGCCTCAGCCTATCAGCCCCATCAGCCTAATTTGCTCAGCTCTGAGAGGCTTTCTCAATACCAGGTGATGAGAAAGTTGAATGAGTGAGTGATGTTACCACTCATCTTTATGTTTCTTGGATTTTATAGCTGGAATTGGATGCTGAGTCATATCATGAATCCAAGCAGACTACATGCAGCCAGCAGGGGAGGGCTGAATTTCACTGGACCTGAGGACCTTAGCAGAATGCTAGATCTGTAGTTCTAACAAGAGTACTGGCAGGGAGTAAGAGTAAAGAGATCAGGCTTCCTAGGATTCTCAACCTGGCCGTTGGAATCCTGTCCCAATTTACCCCTCAGTAACAGACAATTTAAACCATGGCTTTGCTTTGGGGAAGGTGTTACTTAGAGAAGGATCCATCAGCTCGCCAATGTTTTTTCCATTAAAATTTCAGTATACTTCCTTAGTCTAACTAAGATTTTTCCAATTTCAATATATGTTTTCCCAAAAAGGCTTTTGATAGTATTGAATATTTGAATCACCAAACATTTGCTGATTGCTTTACTTGTCTGTAGCCTCTTGAAATTTGCTGAGTATAGCTCCAAAAATCACTCTCTGTATTTTAAATTCTACTATTCAGTGGTCCAGTTTTTTTTGTTTTTGCAATCTACAAATTTAACTGTATAACATTCAGCAAAAAGCAAAAGAAAAATCAGAGTTAAATCATGTGAGAAATGTTGCCCACTTTCTCATGCAATGATTGTTTGCCAGGCACAAAAGTCATCCGGAGGCCTGAATTTACCAGTTCCTCAGGTCATTCGTTCCATGCACTTCATGACCCTCATGGAGTGAAGGTCTCACCAAATAGAGAGCAATTCTAGTATCTAAAGTCTTTTTTTTTTTTTTTTTAACATCATGGCACCTAAACCCAAGATAACATTTTAGTTGGTGCTCAACAGTGATCTTTCTTGCCACACTGGCTGTTTTGGATTTATTGAAAAATGGTTCCGTAGTGTGCTATGGATAATTTAATGAATTTTCGCTGGTAATTTTGATAACTGGCAATTTTTGCCTCACACGTCAATTTTAAAACCTAAATCCCACATGGACTGTGACTCTATTGTGATTCTCAAATTTTATCAGTAACATTTTAAATCTTATAGCAAGCACTTAAAGTAATATTTTATCTGTATACAAGAGATAATTTTATTTACAGTGTTTTAAAGGAGAACACATTCTAGTCCCTTTTAATTATGTCATTAAAATGAACACTACATGGAAGTGGGGGCTAAGAGACAGTAGCAAGAGAAAAGTAATTCTCTAAGGAAACTGGAGAATCCCACTTTTATTCTAAAATTTCAATACAAACATACAGGAGCTGCGCTAGTAATTGTTTTTTGTAGTTTTGCTACAGCACTAAGTCATGTTTTATGGATTCTTTTAATAGGAGAGCTGTGTTGCAATTTGTTGACAGAGAAGACAGGCAGCATCAACCTACGAAAAGGTCAGAGAGAAAAAAGCAGAATCAGGTTAAAATGGTCCTACCTGTCAAGATAGCATCGCCTTATAGAAGAATGTATTATTCGCCCAAGAAGAGGCACCTGTAATCAATGTTCCCTTCTATATTCCACACCACTCCACCACGAGATGAGGAGAAAAATCAGTAGTATCTGCACGGTGACTCCAAGCTGCATTGGAAATATAAATAGGCTACCCAGATAGGGGTCTGCTTCCTAATTTGTGCATTTGGAGCAAATCTGCTTTATTCATAGCATCATGGGCAGAGGCTTCAGTGAGCACTGAACTAAGACTTTTTATCTGTTCTGCCTCCAAGAAACCAATCTCAAAGTGGTCAATTTCCTACAGAGACATAATAACTTCAGTCTACAGAGACGATATAACTTCAGTCAGCCCCGACCTCTCTTCGTAGCTCAAGTTAATGACTGCAGCTCAAGTTACAAAGTTGCCCAGCTATGTTTGTTGGACCCATTTGGTTTCCAACCTTTTCTTATTACTTTCTTTATGAACCCCCTTTGCATGTTTTCCCTGGTGGAGCTCATGCTTTGAAGAGTTAGCCTACTAAAGAAATAGTTAATTAATAATAAATGTTGCAATTTTTATGAATCAAAATGGGAAATTGCCAATCAGAACTTTTAGTTGACATGATCAGTGTAACCACCTGAGTTGTTACAATTCCATACGGAAGCTTCCCGTTTTCAATTCGACTTTTTAGAAATGTAAGCAGTTTCCTATCGATGTATGCAATACATCACTAAAAATTATGCTAAAGTCTACTACATGAATGTTAAACCATAGTCATACATGTTATAAGGGAGCTTCCATTCAGAGAACTTAAAGAATATTATAAAATCCCTACTTACTTTTTCCCTTTTAGGCACAACCTTCTAGCGTCAATCAGTCATTCCAGAGTTCTGTTTAATTTCCTTCACCTTAGGACACACAGTTAACCAGCTTAAGTGGATAGAACAGCAAACCAAGGTCAAAGATCTGCTGCTTTCAGCATCTAGAATGGTTTCTTTCTTAAATCTGTACTTATCATTAGAATCATATCTATCATTTTTCCAATTTCCATTCATGTTTATAAAATAAGAGAAAATCAATAAATTACTCAGATAATTGACAAATAAATGCTGCTTTGCAGACAATGATGGCATTGCTTCTGAAACTTATTGGCAGGCAGCATTATATAAAGAAAACTTGACATGGCTCTTTGGTAAGATAAGGTACAAGTTTAATTTGGTACAGGAAAGGAAATTTAGGGATTTTAAGATATAATATGCAGAAATGCAGGTCATTTGAAAGTGAAATGTATAAAAGTTGAGCACCACAGGTATTGAAAGTAAGATCTAAATTTCCCACAAATATTCCATACCTTAGACTAGCAACCTTAGGTAAGAAAATGCTAAAGTAAATATTTCAGTTACACACAAGCTGCATAATAGCATTTATTACTGTTTACTACTGAGTATTGACTAAGTATCAGGCAGTAAACTGGGCATTTTGTACACACATTTTTTCCTAATTACCTGATTTAATCTTACTAATAACACTGCAAAATGGGATTGTTTCAGCATTTTACTGAAGGAATAAAGTTAGATATGAAGTACTCTTCCCAACATCATATGTAACTAAAAATAGCAGAAATGAAATTAAAATCAAGTCCATCTGACTCCAAAACCCATGCTCTTTCTTCCACACTTAATTGTCCTCTTCTGAAGATTGCTTATAAAGACTGAACAGAATTGTTACATTCCCCCTGCCTTCAAACTTGGCCTCGGTATGTTTTCTCTGAAGCTACATTCTAGAAAACATGTTAGATAATGGATAGCAGCGTCCTGTTAGTTGCCCATATTAAATGTATAAAAAGCACTATTCTCTTTTAACTACTGTCAATGCTAGAGACTAGAACAGAACAGAGTCCACTGATCAGACCTGTCTAGGTACCTTTGGATGTGGCATGTTATCATGTCAGGAGAAAGTGATGCAATGTACTTGGTAGGCAGCAACCAGGAGACCTTGAGAAAGGAGATTAAGAAAAGTAACATGGCTGAGGGCCTGGCCTTCCTGTCCATTATCTCATTGGCTCCTCATCACAGTCCTTTATGTCGGACCATTATTACCATGTCACAGATAGTCCCAGAGAAGTTAACAAGGACATTCAGGTAATACACTGGGTATTTGAACCCGGGTCTGTCTGCTTTCAGTGGCTCATCCCATGATACAGAGTTACAAGGAGCCCTGGTGCACAACACCTACGACAAGTGCATGTCCCTGCCACTAAATATCATTGTTTGTCACAAGCTTTCCAAGATTTGTTCTGCGGCTCATTTGTCAGTGTACAGTAATACCCATAGTTTCCATTTATTGTATAACAGTCTGTGTCAGTTACTTAATTAGGTTCCTTACATAAGTTATGCCCAGAGAAATGAATATTTGTTGAATGAATCTAAGAGTTAACATGTCATTTAATAATTAGAATGATACTATGAGGCTTAAATTACTATTTTCATGTAGGTGGAAGACAGAGGTTTATCAAGGCCATACAGTGAAAAAAATTGGGAAGTTGGAATTCAAGTATCCATCAGGCCCAAAGGCCATGTTCATCCCCCAAATGACCCTACTTGGAGGTTACCAGGGGTGGAGTGTTTTTACTTTTTGGTTCTAATAATTAGAGTTTATTACATTCAGCATGGAAATCTACTTAATACTTGTCAAGCCTTCCCAAGAAGCAAGGATGAAAGTATACGTTGTTTATTAGGAAGCAATCACAGGAAATGTAAGAAAGTGAGGAAGCGAGCCACTGAAGGGAAAGCAAAAAGGTACATTTTCAAGCAAGTCAATACTGTGAACAGCTGGAACTTAATCCCACTGTGGGAGACAGTGAGGAGAGCACTCCCATGTGGGAACAGCATGGAATGCAGCTGAAAATTCCCAAGCCACAGACAGTCTGGCTTAAACAGCTCAGGGTATCATTAAACAAGTAACTCACCTATAGTTAAGATCATCCTAACCCTTGAGATTTTCAGAAGAAAGCATTGTTGAAAGACCTACCAGTAGATCTGACTGACCAGATATATCATGTTCATGCACAAAAAGTCTCAATATAAAAATGTAAATTATCTCCTAATCTGTAAATTCAAAGGAAATCCAATCAAAACACCAACAGGATTATTCACAAAACTTGACAAACTGATTCTAAACTCTCTATGGAAGAACAAAAGCTCCAAATTAGCCAGGACAATTCTGAAAAGGGACAATTCTGGAAAGGTTGGGCAAACTTGCCAGGAACAGATAGCTAACTTATAAAGTTGCAGTCATTAAGATAGTGTGCATTGTCATGGGGATAAACAAGTAGATACTGGACTGGGATAGGGGACCCAAAAATGGATGCACAGAGGGCCCTGGGAAATAAAAGAGGAGGGCCTGAGACATCAGTGGGGAAGGGTGGGCTGTTTAGTAAGTGCTGTGGGTCTGCTGGCTTTTCATATGGAGATAAATTAGAAGAGGAATTTTACTTTTTTCCATATGGAAAGCCAATAGTCCCATAGTACTTACTGAGATTTAATCACTGGGGCAGCTTCCAGTGCTTCTGGATTTTCTGCTACACCATCGTTAGCATTTTTTCTAAGAAAAAAAAAGGCTTCTGTGAAATGATTTTACTGTATATACTTATACAGTGGTTGAAACAAGGGGTAGGCCATTGGAACCCCTCATGCTTGGCATGCCCTTAACACCCCCTCAGCACCAACATAGGAACAGAAGGCCCATTTTCTCCTAAAAAATGGAGCAGAAAACACAGCATAACCCAAAGATCCTCCATTCTCTATGTTCTTTGAAAATTTACGATTCAAAAAACCCAGTTTTACTCTTTATTTAGAATCCAGGCAGTGTTGAGATAGACCTACTCACAACATTCCATAGGCCCTGTGCTGTATTTTACCTGCTTCAAAATGCAAGCAAATAAGATTCATCTTGCATGTGAACTACACTCTATTGAAACAGTAGTTCAAATCCTCTTCAAGCCAAGTCTCAACACAGGAAAAGAATGGCAGAGTTGATTAGTAATGTCTGCTGTGGGTGTAGTAAGGAAAGTGACAGCATGCTTGCCAAGAATTTATCATTCCTTAATTTGACATGTTTCTATCCAGGAATATAAAATAACTTTTATGTCATTAATCTAGGGAGCTTGGTATTATTATTCAAATAAATCAATATCAATTTCTGCCCACAGAGTATTTTTCCTTAAAGCACTGGGTTGGAATATGCCACACAAACTAGATCTATACATCATGTTCTAGCTCGTCTCAAGTGAAAACAGAATAGGTACCCTCAGGAGTTAAGTTACTTGGGCTTCAGGAAGCCAACAGTTGATTAGGGAATATGATATGCAGCCCAGGGTTTCCCTTCTAAATACAATAGACAATTATGTGTGATCATGTATCTAAAATAGAAAAGCCATCATTGATAATCACTTGATACTTTATTACTTTTGAACAATTTGAACAATTTTTCCTATGCAGGAAAATTGGAGGGCAAGCTAAACCTGACACATCATTTTATTTATTGAATGTATTTATACTTCACCTCTTTCCAAAAGAAAAACAATTGAAGCTGCTTAAAACAAGAGCCATACACAATCTTGTTAATACAAAAAGATAGCCTTGTAAATTAAAAAAAAAGTTGGTTATTTTTCCCCAAAGAAAGCCAAATTGTGTTTACTCGATATTTAATATGGGAGATTTGCATAATTTTGTTACGGTGAAAAATAATGTTTCAACTTTAACTTCCAAGAGGCCTCTCAAAAATACCATCTGTGATCAGGGAGTAAGGTAATAAATGAAACCTTGTGAAAGGGTATGTGGTGATTTTTTTTAAATGAAGCCTCTGTTTTTAGGGCAGTTTCCATTCTGATTAAGCCAACATTTGACTTTGTTGCATTTATATCTGCAAAGACTTTTGTTATGCAATGAGCAGAGTATAAATCTCTTACTGCCCAAAAGGTTTTCTCTCCAATGTCCAGGTTTTCAGATTAGGCATTCATCTCAGAACTGAACAGTTTTCATTGCCATTGACTATTTTGATGCTAAAGACCACCCACTTGATCTCACCCCTTTTGTGTCGACTCCCACCCCAGATGAAACCTGAAAGCTAACATGGAAATTCATGTTCTATCAGGAGAATTAAAAGGAAAAAAAAAAAGTAACCAGTATCCCTAACTTCTGTAGGAAGAGCTATTGTGGGTCCATATAAAAGATTCCTGGAATATGACTATTAAGAAACTAAAAATTAAAAAATGAAGCAAAGGGTAAGGATAGCTTATAAAATGAATGCCAAGAAGTCCTCTTCAGATGTTGGAGTTGAGTTACAAATCTGTCTCTAACTCAGTGGTCTATATCTTTTTGTATTGAGTTATAGGTCCCTTTGAAGATGTACTAAAGGATCTGAAGCATTCCCTCAGAAACAAACAAAAAAATTATTTATCAAAAAGTTGCTATCAACAAAAATGACAGGTGTTCTTCACACCATAAAGTTTTCATAACAATTTAATTTTAATTTCAGTAACACTTATGGATAGATATTTAGGTGCTAATTAGGAAGAATAACCAGAAATATTTTTTTCCAAAGTTTCATTATAAATCTTGAGAAGTATTTCCCTACTTCTGGGGTTGGGGAGTAAGCAGGGTATGTACCACAAAGTTACAGCCAGGGGACTGGGAGTTCACATGCACATCAAGACTTATCTTTATACCAAATAAATAATAACTCTTGTATGTACATAGCAATCTTTATGGACATAAATGCTGTTTTAATAAATGAAGTAAAATTTATTTGAAAGGAAAAAAATCCAAAATTTGAGAAGCTACTCCAGAATGTATTTATTCATTCATTCATTCCCTTCATTTATTTACTCAACAAATATTTATTAAATGCTTACTACATGCCCACTTTTTGGGATATTGAGAATGAATTTCAGGAACATCCATTAGAGTGTAAACTCCTTGAGGGAAGATACCAAGCTGGCTCAGGGCAATTAGCTGTCAAGTATTTCCTTGTGAATTTTATGCTCTGTGGTATAATCACAGAACACAGGCTCACAAGCTGGCTTCCATCTGCCGTTCAATACCTTTGTGAGTTGATGATATATGCTCAGAGAATGCTAACTTTTTTATACATCCAAGGTTGTCACCACTGCAAGGGACTTTAAAAATTGTATATTTCCACCTCTTCACCCTATAAATAGAGAAACAGAAGGCCTGTGAGATAAAGTGGCTTCTCCAACGTTACACAGCTAACCAATGATGGAACCAAGACTGAAACTCTTGTTATTATGCTCATTTCATTAAAAAAAAAAATTAGGGCAGTAAATCTGCAAAAGAATTATTTAAATGTATTCTTAGGCCAACTGCATTTACTTGTTTGATTATTTATTATCCTCCCACCTCTTCAAAGTTGTTTTTTTTTTAAGTTTAAGTACATACAGTATCATAAGATAAAAATAATAATTGAAGGAGTCTGCAGTGAGAAAGAGGAGGTGAGAAAAAGTAGGTGAAACAAGAGGTTACTTCAGTAGATTAAATGCACTCATAATACTCTACATGGCTACTAAAACTGGGTCACCAACTAATGTTGTACTTCCCAGCAGCCAGGAAGGAAGGAAACAAAAGTCATGGTAGGCATCAGATAGAAATCATCTGAATCCGATTGTTTTAAAAACAATTAGAATCTGAAAAGGTTACATACTGTGTGATTGCAAATATATGATATTCTGGAAAAGGAAAAACTGTGCAGAGACTAAAAAGATCAGTGGTTGCCAGGAGTTGGGGAGGGAGGAAGGGATGAATAATTGAAGCACAGAGGACTTTTAAGGCAGTGAAAATACTCTATATGATACTATATTGATGGACATTATACATTTGTCCAAACTCATAGACTATACAACACCAAGAATGAATCCTAATGTAAATTATGGACTTTGATAATGTGATAATGATGTGTCATTGCAGGTTCATCGATTGTAACAAACGTACCACTTTGTTGGCGGATGTTAGTAATAGGGGAGGCTATTTATGTGTGGGGGCAGGGGGTAAATGGGAAATCGCTATGCCTTCCTCTCAATTTTGTTATGAACCTAAAACTGTTCTTAAAAAATTAAAGCCTTTATATTTTTTTAAAAAATCTGGATTCTCAGGAGAAATACCACCGCTGATGGCCTTGAGGCCTCAATGAAAGTTCTCCTGTGGGTCCTCAAAAAATACATTGCTACTATCGATTCAACAGTAACTTTCAGCAGAGTGGTTCTTAAGTCATTCTTCATGGAGACCAGAGGGAATGCAATGCCCAGGACAGTGAAAGCATCTGGACAAGACACCATAACACTGCAGTCCATCCACACAGCTCCCTGAGGGTCTGGATTCATCCAGGAATAACATTTAAACCACCTAGAGGAATAACAAATAATTTACTTTAGTTGGCCTCTCACTGTGTGCCCAGACCATTCTAAACATCTACATGTTATCTTCACATCTTCTGGGCAAGTTCTATTGAATATTATTTCTTAAAAGTGAATTTTTAATAAGGACTGAGCAATGGAACATCCAAAGTCATAAGGTTATATGTTCTGTCAAGAAATTGGAGAGTATATATTCAGTATTGCTGAAAATTTTTCTAATGCTAAATCAGTAGTCTTTCATGAAAATCAGAACATTTTACCAAAACATGTAACAGAAAACGTTCAGAGGAATAAAGACAAATATAATAATTCTTCAGCACGTTGGGATTCCTAAACCACTGTCCCATCTCCACCATGAACACAGGTAACTGGTAATTTATAGTATTTGAAGCACTCCAGCTCCTAGGAGAGTGCAAGATGTGAATGTTTTCACTAATTTTAAAGTTATGGCTATGAGACAGTGCTACATGGCCAACAGGAGCCTGGGCATTCATGAACCAAAGTTAGTGTATTTATCAAATGAAAGTTACACGAAATGTGCTCTTAATATATTGTCTCTGTGTTAACCAGCTCACATGAGTGACTATACTCCTTCACCACAGCCAGGACTTCCAGATAGTTCCTTTCCCTTGGTTCTATCTCCAGTATCTGTTTTCCTCTGGACTGCATGCAGCCTGATTTCCCTAACACCCTAACTAATTCCTCTATGGCAGAGCTTCTCAACCCCTGCTGCACATCAGAATCACCAGGGCAACTTTGAAAATGCCCAGGGTCCAGACTGCACCCAAGCCCACTGATCTCAGAGCCTCTGGGGTGGAACCCTCACAAGACAAAGGCAGAGATTAAGAGAGGACACTGAGAGCATGAGCCCCAGGTCCCTGACCTGGGAAGTGGGAGAAGACATGGTGAGGAAGGAGACCAGTAAAGGAGTTGGGGGCATGTACTTTGGCAGGGAAGAGGCCAATACTGTGGCTATCATTGCCAGTATATGGCAACTCTCAGACACAAAGGACCCTCCTCCTTTACCACTTTCTGTACATCCTGCCTCCAGCCACCAGACCAGTCCTGCCTCTGAAACCCATCAACATTAAGGCTTAAATGACTGTTGCCAGAGAGGATTGGGGAAAGGAACAGTGAAGAGTGAAAGGCAATGAACACCCACAGCAGGGTGTGTGAAGGTGAGGGAGATAAGCAGCTAGGAAAGTAAATCCTGGGTTCTAGCCTACCCTTAACTGCGACCATTGGATTCAATGATTCTCTTTTAAGCCAGCCCTGCATTGATGATGTTTTGTTGGAGGTAGCTGGTCACAACTGGTGGCTGTGTCTCTGCAAAACTTGAGCTTGGAGCTACAGAATATACTGGAAAGAATATTGGTGCCATCTGGTACAGAAAGAGTAGAGATGGGAAGTAAGTCCAGCTTTTCTCAGGCTTCCTGCTCTTGAGTCACAGCATAGCTCCAAATGCCTTGGATGTAGGATTCAGCTCTTTCTGCCAATGCAATCCACCAAACACAGACACTTGCCCCAGAAAAGGATACTCACTACTCCCATTAGCTCAGGAGGTGTGGAAGGGGATATTCCTTGTGAAAAACATACTTATAAAGAGAAAAGAGTGCATTTCCACCTTTTCCTTGGTCCCCCCACAAAGCAAAATTAATTGTATAAATTTAAAAGTGGCTAATTCCTAATGGAAATTTAATCTACATGTTACCCCAGTGAAAAAGTAGCCTGCTTATAAAACAAGAAGGTCAGTGTGGTAAGTGTAACCCAATCATGCTTTGTAAATTGGTCAACTTTTCACTGGACTGTTGTATATCACACAGCTTTTACACAAGCTTGTTAAATTTTAGACTTTCAAGACAATCTAGTCTAAAATATTTGGGTAACTTGGTTACACTTTCTCATTACTGGTTAAGCCTTCACATTCTGATAATAGGCCTTTATGTAAGAAATGCAAATTTACTATGGAGAAAAATTAGTAGATAATAATTCTTCCTGAAGAAAGAGCGTCAAGAGCTGAGACCTGCCCAAAGAGTGGCTCTTTCCATTCTGAATTCCTTCATTGTCCAGCAACATAAATTGTCAGTGCAAGAGTCTGTCTGAGAACAGCCTGGTAGGAGTTGGAAAAGATTAATGAAAATATTTTCAAAGACTCAAGTCACGCCATTTTATTACGGAGTAGAGGAGTATTGTTTTTAATCCATTATTTGTGAGCTTGGAAGGAAATAATTATTTGCAAATTAAAAAATAAGAAAAATGCAATATTTCTTTTAGTCTCTCAAAACCCCAGACATTTTTCTCTTAGCAGATACAAGCCTTCCCTCCTCTAGATCTCTGCTTATCAAAGGAGGCGGAAATTCATCAGGTTTGCTTTTTCATTATTTGAGGCTGAGAACTGGGAGGAAAGAGTAGAAGAAGGGGAGGATCACATTCTGAAGGTTTAAGACTGGTAGGAGGTGAGGGGGCAGAAAATGTACCACCTTCCCTTGACTGCTACCTGTCTATAGTTATCTTTCTTGAAAAGTAGGTTTATGCCACATGGGATTATCAATTAATATAAACATTTAAAATGATTAAAAACCAGGCACACTACATATTATATATAAGAACCTTAATAATAACTACAGAGTGGTTAATATTATCCCTATTTTACAGATCTAAAATTAAGCTCAGAGAGGTAACTACTGCCTAAGGCCATCCATCTAGAAAGTAACGAATCTGGAATTCAAACCTAAGTCTAAGTCTTTTGCCAAAAAATACTATCTTCCAAGATTATCAAGAGTCACTGAAGTGAGTCAAATCAGAATGGGCCTTTGTAATTATTTGTTTATTTATTCATTCAGTCATTCAAGTTAGGCCTGGATTACCTAACTGCATACTGATCAACATCATAGGCTTTGAGGTCAAGTTCTAGCTCTGTCACTTGCTATCTTGTTGGCTTGGTCAACTCAATTAGTCTTGGGATCCTGATTTATAAGTAGGAGATTGTGATGGTACCAATTTTAAAGGGTTATTGTCAATTTAATGCAATGATAACTTAAAGCCCTTGGTTTGGTGCCTGGATATAGTAAGCACTCAATAGCTTTATGTTGATGATGGTGATGATGATGATGACGGCCATAATGCAGTGGTCCTTGGGGTAGAGATGTCAGTTTTCTACTAGGAAAAGCTGGCACTAGAAAGCTGTGATAATGGTCAGAGACTCTTGAATCTTAGAGCCAATAGGGACCTTCGGGTTTCCTCTGTTCCTTGCCTCTGGATGCAGATGGAATACAAACAACAGGGCCGCATTAACGCAGCATGCTACACCACTGATTTATTCACTGGCTCATAAATATTAACAGTCTCTCCTTTGCTCACAACTCTGGAAAAAGAGGGTAAATCCTGCAGGCTCAGGGCCTACAGACACCCAGATGAAATTCTTGGAGCATTTTCCAACAGTGTGTAAAACCCTCCACTTGGAGTCTCAGCTTCTCTCCCTGGATGATGCCCTCTTCAGAAACCTTGCCAATTTACTCACAGTCACCAACCCTCCAGGCCACAAGCAAATGAGGACACGGGGACTATTTAGGGGACTCCCTTGTCTCAACCTTCATCCAGATGTTTGGCACCGTGGAAACAGGCATAGCCACAGTTTCCTTTGGACAATTTAAGGAATTAATATTAAAGGATGCGTCACTCTGGATCTAGAAAACCAATTGCCATAGGTTTTCTCAAGCAGCGTTTGGAGCTCCAGGAGGGGATTTTGGAATCAAAGGGGAAACACGCACTGATTATCTCATCTGCCTTCTCCTTGCCTCCCCCAAATCCCCTCTTCTGAGAGCACTTTGTCAGCTGCTTGCCTTGACCCTCTTCAAATGCTACCCTGGAAACCTCACTACAGTAATTCCTCAATCTAAGGTATGAAAATATATAGACACTAACCCCAGCTTCTATAGCAGAGTGATGACGTTGCTACTGAAGTTCCCTTCCAGAAGTTTAGAATTTTAGCCAGAGTAAGAAGAGCTGGGTAAGGCCTTGCAAATTTAACTTTTTCTTGCCACTGTGCTCACTTGCACATGATGATTTTGTTAAAATGATATAGTGTTTTTATTTGCCATGAAATCTCCATCCCATAGTTCTAATGGGATTCAGATGGCTTTACCTGATAGGTGAACTTTTAGGAACTTTTGTAACCCACAGTCCAAACTAGAAATGATAATGTCCTACTGTGGCTTACAAATCATGTTTTAAAGACAACACTAGGCTGTAGATGTGAAAACAATAACATTAACAAATGCTTGCTGTGATGCTATTTTTTCCCTCTAAATCATCTCCATTTTGCTTTCACATTGCCAGAGGATGTGAGGGTTTTGTTCACAGTTCCATGTCAGGAAAGTGCTGACCTCATGTGCTTTCTGCTGTGAAGCTGGATGCAGAACTGGGCGGGATTTGGAATAAAGAGCTGGTAGAGAGAGAGATCTTTAGAAAATATACAAATTATTGGGCTCACTGTAGCTACCACCAGTCTCTTTGTTCATAAAATGGTAGGCCCATTCTTTTGCCCTGATGAAATTTCCAAAGTATTAGCCATATAGAGTGACTGCATACAGGAATAGAAATAATATCAGCTATGATTTGTTGAGTATTTATTTTATCCAGACACTGTTACATGGAGTATCTTATGTAATCTTCACATCAGCTCTATAATATAGGTACTATTATCATCTCCATTTTTGAGGGAACAAAGACACAGCAAGAAGGTTAAGTAACAGGCCTAAATCACCAAGTATTACGTGGTGGAGTCAGTATTCAAACATCTTTCACAAGTCCTCATTTTTAACCACTAGACAACAATTTGACTTTAGGAGTCCAACTTTCTCTATCCTAGTTCCAGTTTTGTCACTAACTCTTGGACTTCTGTTTCCTCCTGTGTAAAATGAAAAGTTTGGAAAAGGTAAACGTTCCCAGTATACTTTATACTATTTATACCAATCCAGGAAGGGAGACAAAAAGGATAAAAAAAAGAGAGTGAAGCCCACCAGCATCTATTATTACAGAGGAGAAAAAGGAGATGGTAACAATTTGCCCCTCTAGTTTGTCAGTGAGCATGATGACACTGGTTCAACGACCTTAACGAGTCTTTAACTAGGCCTAGTTAAAGAAGAGTACAACCCTTGTGTTTCCCATTAATGATTGTGGCAAATATATAAACTGCTTCATCTCGATCCTCTGCTGTTTCTCAGCATGCAATTCCTTTTTTCAGTCCCACCTCACCAGGTATATTTAGGGTCCGAAAGATTTGGTATCACACACACATATGCACAAACGCTCCGTTCAAATTACTTAAAGGAAGTAACTTACTCACAGATGCAATTTAGCTGATTACCTGCAATTATGAGCATTCATCTGCCATCCAAGCAGAGCGCTGCTCTGGGTTTCATGTGAGGATAGCCAAAAGTAGATTTATCTAAACCGTGGTGGCCTAAGAATTATCATACCAAATTTAAACTCTTGGATATTCGACTTTCCCAATGTGACTTCCTGTTTTGCAGAAAAGAGCTTGAAGAAATAATAAAAAAAAGGCGGCTCACACTCATTTCTGTTCACCAAGTGGCTTGTTCAAAACAACATTTTAATGATTTAAGTGTAAATGAATCAGAAACATATGGATTAGATTTCCCTTAAAATACACAAGGATTTTTAAACGAGGGAGAGTGGCATGAAGAATTTCTCCAAATTTAGTGCTCCTTGGAATTGGCTTTTCTAGTGTTATTAAAAATTGGTGGTGGTTGTGGGGCAGGGCGGGGGTGCCAATTCACTTTGAACTACATTTGGCAAATGGGAGTGAGGCAGAGAAAGTTTCCTAACATCTTCTTTAAAGGAGGACCATACTTCTCCTTGGGCATCGCCTAATTCATCCCAACCAGCATTTTTGATGAGTTAAGTGTAAATGAATCAGTAACATACGGATTGCATTTGAAATACACATGGGATTAAAAAATGAAGGAGAAAAGCACTTGGTAAAGTATGCCTGGGGTTTTGCCAAACCCATAACGTTAAAAAAAAAATAGTTTGAAACAATTGATGAATCCCTCCCAGGCCCTGCCAGCCTCACCAGGCAGAGCAGACGCATGGCTGTTTGTGTGACTATTTCAGGCTGCTTCCTCTTAAACAACAGGGAGGAACAGTCAGGGTCCAGCTTCATCTGCCGAGTGCCCAGGTCACTTCCTAATTTTAAGCTTCCATCTTAAAGAGGATCACTTCCTGAGTAAGACAGAAAGTTAACTTAGTCCCCTTTTTGGAGAGCATGCAAGTACAGTACATCTGGCTGTTCAGCCATTTGCTTTCCTAGATAAATATAAAAGACAATTGAACAGAGATTGGAATCTGTCCCTAACTGGCATCTGCATCTCGTGTTTACTTTCTGATTTCCTCATTTGGTACCTGAATAAAACAAGGGGTGACCTTATACCCCGTAGCCTGCACAGAGCCCCTCTAAACCAGTGGTTCTTCATTTTTCACCTCCACTGACCTTATCTTTCTCTCCTCCATATTTTCTCCAGTCATATTTTGAAAGATATGGTCCATACAACAGATGCAATTGTTGAGAAATAATTTCATAATTTTATTATTAATCAAAAACTGCCATTGTAAGAAAACCAAGATAAACATACAGAGTCGATAGAATTTGAGTTAAAAGAAATACATTTTAGCTCTCCTTTGCAGTCTGAAGCCAGGTAATTCTATAACTCCAGTGAGTATTTCTGACACATTGGGAAGCCCATTTCTCCATGCAAGGGTCCCTAAGAAGCCAGGGTCCTAGATAGGGAATCATTAACCTAGTGAGTCTGATAGGTGTTTCAAGGTTGAGAGATTTCCAGAACATCTCCAGTGGAATTCTCTAGGTCTAAGCCCTCCAAGAATCCTAAAATTATTTTAACAAATCTTTCCCAAATATTAGGCAAGTCAAAAGATTTGATAACTCTGAGAATCATCTCAGAGAGAGGCTGAAGAGAACAGTGGGGTCAACACAGAGTTGTGTCTCCCCATCACAGAGTTTCTGATTCCTTAGAGCGATCACGAGCTTCTCCCCTCACTCTGGTTGCATTTTCTCCCCATTTCAGGCCTGAAGCCATCCGGTCAGCTCCATTTAAGACCTCTGCAGAGACTTCAATGGTTTCAATCCGTCGCAGCCACCCAAACACCTATTTTATTTTCAAGAAAATTAAGTGTTTGTCGTCAGGGCTCGTTAAAGGGCTTAAGGGAAAATTGATTTTATTATTTCCTTGCTCTGTTTTGAAGGGGGAATGAAGTGAGAAGGAATGATTATTTGAAGATCTATATAAAAATTCAAAAGGTAATCTTTTCATGTGAAGACTTCAACAAACATATTCCTGTGTGTTTCTCTCAGAGTAGGTGGGAAGGCAGCTCCTTTGGTAACATGTGAAAATAAGCTTGCTCTCTAAATTTCTGCAAAGCAGACACGGCTCTGGCAAATGGCTCCGGAGACCGATCATCTTGAGACAGCCGTGGAAACAATTTGACATTAATGAAAATGTGAAAATGAGACAGTAAACCTAGGATGGAAGAACCATTTCAAAACAACCTGTGACCCTTTTGCTTTTTCTTCCTGCTGCACTCCGTCATGGAACAGCAACACAGATCGTTCAGAGAAAGGAGCCCCAGGAAGGATTAACAATTACAGGAGAAAGGAGATGGCCTCCTTTTGCCTGATGTCCTTTCCTCTTGTCAAGCACTGGAGTTAAGGTGCTGTTGTAACAATAAGCCACTCTTCAAAATGAATTATGTCTCTGGCTTATGTATATTCAGTGCTTGAATGACCAAACCTCAGCAGAGAGGCTGAGTCATGGGAACATACATATATGCTTAATTTTATTCCAAGAAAGCAATTCAAACCAGGGGCACTTAGGCCCTGCAGTGAGGCCCACTCAGAAACAAGACGAACAAGTTCACAGGCCATTGCCCAGGAGCCTCCAAAGGGCTGACATAAGATCGATTGGCCATCCTGGGCCATTTAGCAAACAGTTTACATAGGCGCCCTGGGTACTGGATTTAAACGAAATGAAAACTATCGGGAGAATTCCCTATAAAGTGGACTTGATCTATATTAGGGAACAGGCTAATTATAGGGATTGGCATATATGGAATCAAAGTGAAACACTATATGGGACTAGAGAGTGGTGGTCTTTTATACCAGGGTGGTCTGAAACCAGGGTTTAATGTATGTACAATATACAAACATTTTTGACAGACCATTAACACCTATAATCTTGTAAATATTTGCAATTTTCTAGATCATAAATATAGCTGCATAAGCAGTTCTTTCAGAACATCATTTATACACCATTAAAGGTTAATTTACAAGTTAGTACCTTATAGAAAGAAGATATGTGGGCTTTATGCTAACTTTCTGTAAAGGGAGACTGGTGTCTCCAAAAGCAATTTGTAGCTCTCCTGTGGGTCTGACCGGGGTCCTATTCAAAGCACTATTTGAATTCTTTTCATCAGCTCATGTTCACAGCAAACTTAATCTTCTGTTTTGGGAGAAAAAAAAACCAGAGAGGAGAGAAAGATCTGAGGTCTTCAGGCTGTACTTCCAAGCATCCAACTGTTTATTTGAACAGTGTCCCTTGACACCATTCCCATTTGTCATAGGCCCTCTGATACTGGCTGTTGTGCCTTAGCCTCCAGCCCAAAGGGATTCCAACGGTTCTCCACTTAAAGACTCCTTGGAGGGACCAACCAACAATGAAAGTCTGACCTCCGAGGCTACTGTTGTGTGACATTACAGTTTGTAAGAGATCAAAGAGGACAAGAAAAAAGGAGGGACAGTGTTTTGTGGGGTACTTTTTTCCCCCTCCAGACAGGCAGTGCTGGAGCCTCACTAAGAATGGTGATAAGGACCCAGGTTCCCATAGGAGCTGTCCACAAATTATAGCCATAGAAAGATGCCGGGGCACTCTGGGAAAAAAGCGTCTCTGCTGTGAGAAGGTTGGTAAATGTGGGTCAGCTCCATGAGGAGAAAGCCACACAGTGAGGTCAAGTGACCACTGTGGATTTGAGATGTCTGTAAAGAAGCTGAACTGTGTAACTTATTCAATATGTGGAGCCTCTTTTCCTCTGCAGAAGGATTCCATCGATGTCACTGCCCTTTTCCTGAAATATGAACAGCCTGGTCTGCTGGCTGCATGCCTGCCTGGCCTGGCACGGGTGTTTTTCATGCATCATGAACCTACTTTGCCTCTTAGACCTCCCAAACTTAGAGGATTCTTGGTATTTTCCAAAAACTCTGGTTTTCAGGAGCTCATTAAGACACTGGAAGCAAAATTCAAAAAGTTTTCAGTCTCCATACACTCTTCTCCCTTCTTTTTCTGTTGATTTGGGGAAATTTCCCAAGAATATCCAATCTTCCCTGCGCTCTTCAGTCCCTGAAAGTCAATGCAGTTCTCAGGAAAACAGCTCTCTCCCACACTTGCAACCCTTCGACATGATGTAGCAAATAGAGCACTGAACTGGGAGTCCAGAGGCTTAGATTCCAACCTTAGCTCTGCCACTATCTGATCTTAGAAAAATGACAGTCTACTTGGGCTTCAGTTTTCTCATTTGTAAGTGACTAGACTGGGCAGTTAATGAGATGGCCTCAAAACTCCCTTCCATCACTCATAGTCTATCTTCTATGGTTCCTCTCATTTGGGACCCATAAAACTTATTACTACTCTCCTCTCCTCTCTACAAAAACTTCATTTTGGGGACTAAATAGCATTACCCTCCTCAAAAGCCTCCCCCTGGCCCTCAAGTTCTGGCCCTATCATCACATACTTCTAGCACTTTTCTCTGATCTCCCCGTCTAAACCAGAGCCACTCTGAGCAGTTTCTATTCCTTCTTTCTCTGCCCCACATCTCCCTTTCCATGCAAGTTTAATATTATTAAAAATAAATAAATAGATGCTGACACAGCTAATATATTTTGTGGGAATTAGATTCCCACATATTCTCTGATATTCTGAGAAGAAACCCAAGAATGGAGCAACATTGCACTACCCAAGAATAGTGCAATGTTTAATAAAATCTGAGTTTTAACTCTGCAGCTAGGGATTTGCCAAACCTGAACAGGGCCATCACAATCTGTGAGGTCAAGCGTAGGACTGTATATGCAAAGTAACCAATGAAAGGGCACAATATTTGATGGGGGAGGGAAAAACAAAACTAAATGTTGTAACCACGAGGAGTCTCCAGTTACTGGCTTTTCTCTGGAACAACTGGAGTATAGAACTTTTCTAATTGGTGAACAATGGAATTTAGTTTTCTTGACATTTTTCAATTGCGCTTGAGTCTCCATAAATAACACTTTATCCAAGTGTTGAGGGTTTCTTCCATTTGGAAATACAATCATTTGAAAGCCTGGGCTTTACATCATTCCTTCCATTTCTGATTGGGGCCTCAGAGCTAGGCCTTGTTGTACCAGCACTTTCTTAGGCCATCTGGTCTCTGAGAATTTTACCCACATTTGAATCTAATTTTTTGGCCTCCAAGACACATCCTTGCTGAATCATCATGAGTCTATATGCTGCTTCCACCTGAGCCCTTCCATCCTGCTTTCCCCTTCTCTCCCTCACCCTTCTGTCTCCTCCTCATACTTTCAAAGTGACCCTGCCTGACATACCTTTCCCTCAAGACCCTATTCTCTGCTGTTTCCAGTAGCAGTTGACTAAGGTAATAACCTACTCTGTGCCCATTAGTGGTTTCCCTTGGGTTAACTTATCAGCTACCCTCTCGAGAGTCCCTAAGCCCTATCTATCATTGTGTGAATTGAGATCACCTAAGCAATGTGTCAGGCTACATGACCTCAGTTCACTGCAGATATTCCTACAAAGAGCTGTGATCTCATACTGTGTCCTTGGTTTTTGTTGAATGTTAATAGATGAAACAGCCACGTGAAGGATGTTTCTGTGTCTTTTGTAAATTCACTGTTGAAGACCATCCATTATATTATTCAATGCTCCTTATACAAGGAGCCATGTGATCAACTTTTTCTTAGGATTCAGTGCCAAAAAGAAAAAAAATTCTTTGTCTCTCCCAATTAACCATTTTTGCTTGCTTTTGGGAGGTAATTAGGGCCATAAAACTAAAGAGTACTAGAGAAGTGGTTCCTTAATTTAGGAAAAGGACTCTGCATGATTCCTTCTCCTTTCTGCCCTGGTTACCAGGAAGTTCAGAGCCTAGTCTTTCACTCAGCTGTCATCACTTCTCTTCTTCTTTCCTCCTCCTCTTTTCAATACTCTATTCTTTTTCTCTTTGCCGTGCATTCCCACTCTTCTCACCTCTGCACCTCCAATGCATTGTAGAATGAAGAGAGGTTAAAATAATGTTACTTTCCCCAAGCAATAAGTTACTTTGCTGGGGTCTTCTAAGGAAATGATTCCTTAACTCAAGGCCTATCAAAGGATGTTCTTATGAGAGTCTCCTCCAAACAAAGGAAAACAAAGAGTTCTTTGAACAAAAAGGTTAGGAAATATTATATATTACAGCTGTCTCTTGGAGATTCTCAAAGAATATTAAGAGAACTAAATCTAAAAAGTCCTGAAGTAAAGAAAATAAGTGTATTTGAACACACAAGTGTGGTACTCAGAGGAACACACACTTTGAGAACTTCTGACTTAATCCAAATAGTGGATTCCAGTGGTGGATCTTTCAGGTACTGGGGCCAGTGAGTAGAGGTGATACTGGGTCAGTGTGGAGGTGGAGGGGTGGCCTCTCCTGCTTCCCAGATAAGACCAGAGGTGACTGTCAACTCTGCTTCATGAATCAGCACTCAACCCTAAACTCCTTCTCCAGATGCTGAGAGCTTTCAAACACCACTGACTTCCACAAATAATCCATTCATCTTCATCAACTCACACGGCTTCCCTACCCCATACTAGCAGAACTTCAGAGCTCCTTAAGAATTGTATTCAACTTTTTTCAATAAAAGTGACAGAAATTCTTTTGGAGAAAAAGAATTTATTGGCTCATGTAACTGGGAATCCAAGGGTAGACTTAAGGTGTGGTTGAATCCAGGGACTTAAGTTAAGTCATCATATCTGCTTCTTTCTCATCTTGACTCCACTTCTGACTGTCCATTGACATCATTCTTAGTATCTCTCTGCATACAGGGAAAGAAGACCACCGACTACTCCAAAGTGTACGTGCTGAAGACTAACAATCCAAAAGGAAGAAAGGCCCTCTGTCTCTATAATTCACATAACAAATAATATGGAAGTTCTGTGGCCAGCCCCGTTTACAATGTCACATGCTCATCCCTGTATCAAGAGCTGAAATCAGAGTGTTGCCCTGGAGTAATTGCCCAGCTTGAGTCATGGGCCCACTTACTCAGGATGGCTTAATGACAGAGAAAAACTTCAGATTTACCACACGAATACCAACATATGTCTCATTTGTTTTGGAGGCATAAATTATCCTATTTTGCTTAAAACTCTGCTTTTCTTTAAAAAAAAAGGCTTATTTCATTTTACTACAATTACTTAAATTGTATCACTTTGCTCTCTCTTTCAATGTTTCAAGTTTTTTTCATATACATCTTGTCTCCACAACTGGACTGTAAGCCCCTCCAGGACAGGAATCATGTTTCTTTTTATTTTCTATTCCTCCCTCTCCTACCTGGCACTCTTCACTCATTTACTCATTCTGCAAAATTTTATTGAATATCTATTGCATACCAGGAACTGTGCTAAGCTCTAGAGATGGAAAAAATAAATAAAAATACAAGATGCTCAGAAAATTCTTTACAAATAACAGAACACCACACCTTGTGACAATCCCACTGCTGAGAATGGACCTTATTCTCTCAACCACAGGCATCACAGCACTTTTAGTGAAGTAATTACGTGACCCTGAGCCTGTCATTTTCCCCTTTGGGCCTCAGATTCCTCAAGTGTAAAATAAAGAGATTAACAAGATGTTCTCCATGTTCTCAAACTGTAGGATTCTAAGTCATGGACTGCCATATGATATGGGCAGGAAGAGATGCTGATTTTGAACTCGTCCTTAATTCTCATTCTAACTTAGATTACATCTTCACGCCTCTCAGCATAAAAGATAAGAACACAAATTCATTTCACTGCCCTCTCTACCACATATTACTTCCACATAAGTTGGATGTACCATTTTAAAGCCATTCACAAACTTCTGGCACATTCATAAACCGCCATTTTATTTAAATATGCTTTGCAGTTTATGAAGCCCTCCAAAACAGCTTTTAGAAGTAGATAAGATAAGGAGTTGTCCCCATTTTACAGATGAGAAAACGAAGGTTGAGATATTGTAACTACCTCTTGCTTGAGATCATGGAGCTGGTGTGGATTCCTGAATGGCGCCAAGCCAGTGCCCTCTCTCAAGTGCACAAGGCTGCAGCACAGCCTAAAAAACAGCCTAGAGTCAATTCTTGCCACCAGAAGCCTGGGTCCCATGAGAATAAAGTCTGTGAACTTCTTAGGATGTTTAAGGCAAAAGTGCTTTTGCAAAGCATAGTTTTCACCCACAGCATAAGGCCTCTGGCAAGGAAACAAGGAATATCAGGAACACAGTGTTGCAAGGAAAATGCAGCAGAATACCACATTTATCAAGCAGCTCTCATGATCTGGGGATGAAAGACATTAGAGCAGGGAAAATCTCACCATGTTTGGGGCCCTCCATTCTGTGAAGTTCTCATTCAGGTCCTTACAAAGCTCAGCCATGCTTTCTCTCATTCCCCTAACCTCTGCCTTTCATTTTTAAAGCAATGTGCCTGCAAAGATAAATCCAATACACATGTTTCTGATTCATTTACACTTAACTCATCAAGCTCTATTTAAGAAGAGCTATCTGGTGTCCAAAAATCTTTTGGAGTCTTTTCTCCCACTTTTAATAAGCCATTGAAAGCTTTTTTACTAGCATGTCCATGCTTGAGCTGAGTCCACGTAAACAAAGTAGGGCACCCAAAGAGCCCAGTGGGCATGCACGCCCCAGTCTGCTTATAGACCAAGAGGGACAGTTCTGGTTAGCAGAGTCTCCTGGGCTCCATGGTAGTGGGGCTCCTCTAGGGGAGCTCCAAGAAGCTTGAGACAGGGCAGTGTGCCCAGAGCCAGGCCCATGTAGTTGCCATGAGGACCAGCAAGAAGCAGACAGGGCTGCAGACTTGATGTACAGGCTTTTCCTCATCCTGCTCAGCCTCCAGAGATACAGGAAGGGGAGAAACACTACAGAATTGCTAGCTTGGAAGGAGGTGGTCACCCCAGGGAAAGAGAGGCCTGCTCACAAGGCAGGTAGTCCTTGCCACCATCATCCTTTCCCTGGACCCCGGAACAGCCTCCTGGCTGGTGGCTCCGCTTCCACTCTTGACCTTTTACAGCCCAGATTCCACTCTGGCAGAAATCAGAGTAATCATTTAAAACAGAAATCAGAGCTTGCCCCTCCTTGGCATAGAAACTTTCAGTGGCTTCCTGGAACACTTTGAATAAAATCCAGATTCCTTGCCATGGCCAAAATATTCATCATGACCAAGCCTCTCCTGCCCCTCCAACCTCAGCCCCTGCTGCTTGTCCTCATTCACTCCACTCCAGCCGAACAGCTTCTGTTCTCTGACTTGAATATGTCATGCTCATTTCAGCCTTAGGGTCTTTGCATTTGCTGTTCCCTCAACCTGGAATGTTCTTGTTTAAAGATTTTTATAGACCATTGTTGATTCTCTTCTTGAAATTCTCCAGGAACAAATCTAAATTCAGTAGTCAGTTCCAGAATTTTTTTATTCTTAAGAGTCAAAAAGTCATATTTTTTACTTAATCCTGATTGTCACTCAACATTCAATAGAACTCGGTAATAAAATACCTATTTGACTCAATATTAATAATTAAAGTAACTTTCACTTCATTCTTCAGTAATGACTAAGCATTTCCTAGAGAAACTTTGGTAATGAAAAGTATAGGAATTTACAATTCCAAATTCTACAAATTTGATTTGCAAGATGTCTTATAAGTTCTTTGTTTTTATTTAAGACCACTTCTTGTTCATTCATTGACCTACAGTTATCCTGTAGTAGTAGAATAATAACAATAATGATAATGATAGTATAATAATAATAGCAGTAGCTCTCATGTATTGAGTGCCTACTATGTGCCAGCACTGTCCTGGGTGCTAGATGTACATTTTCTTAGGTAATCCTCACAGTGAGTCTGAGAAGTAAGTATTCATATCTACGTTTTACAGAGGATGACATTAAAGTTCAAAGAATTGTGTCCAAAGTCTCACGATAATAAGTAACAGGACGAGAATCAAACCCAAATATGGCTAACTCCAAAGCACACACTGCTTTAGAACTGAGCTGCAATCCTTCAGAGTTTGAGTTTTAAAAATATGCCTTACTGTCACAGAATTATATTTTTAGCCCAAATGGTAGATCCAAGGAAGTGACAGAGTGATTTGATTAAAGCCTGAAAGCTAGCAGTGTAGGTAAATTTTTATGGAAGAGACTACCAAGTTGTAAGATCTGTAGTGTTTCTAATAACTTGAGACAGTGATGTCACTGTCAGTGACATCCTCACACTTTTCAATATACCACTCTACCAATAAGAGCAGGAGATGATACCCACTCTGTGTGTCAACATGTCTGATAAGGGGGGTTTGAAAAAGCTTTGCTCTCTTAAGAGAGTAATCATTTATTGAGCAAATATCAAGAGATAAACTGGCTCTTTATTATTAATCAATGACTTTTTAAAAGCAATTCCCAATAAAAGCCACTTTGAATTACCCATCCACAGCAGTATCAAAATGATCAAAGCAGCTTATATCTCATGCTGAAACCTTATCTCACCTAAATGCTTCTTTGCCAACGTCTCTAGCATTCTTAAAGATAACCACGGTGAAATACAATTCTGGTTCTGGCAAGATGGCTCCCAAGGAACCTTTCCTCCTCTGCTGTCCCATCCCCCTCCCTCACTCACCCCCTCTCAGTCATCCCCTTGGATCTAAATTTTCCAAAATCCCCAAATTAGGTATTAAGTACATGTTTATTCCATCATGATTTTCTCCTCTAATCTGGGAGATAAAAATAACAGAAAGAAATTTCTGTTTGTAGACTCATTTTATCCTCTATCGTCCCAAAAGTAAACTTCAGAATGTTGCTGACCTCATGCCTCCTCTTTCTTCATTTGGCCCAGTCCAAACAGGATAGCTTTGAGGGTGGACCCCACATACAGCTCCAGTTCAGAAAAATTACTATTGCTTTAGGAATATGCACACTGATTCCAAATATACTTCTGGCACATCACCAGAATTTTTTTCAAACTAGTTCTATTTCAAAAACTAGAGGATGGGTTATTTATTGACAACAGTAATTCTGAGAGTTGATGACCAATAGGCAACTTGAAAGACAGCCTGAAAAATGCCTTATGACAAAACACAAATAATCATGAACAATTTATAAAAGCCCAAATCTCCTAACTGAATAGGTATATTGGAACCGTCTTCTTTTGTCTTGAACTGCCTTGAAATGAGAAAAATTGTGAAACTATGACATATATTTTGAAAGATGTTCAACATGAAGCTTAAAGGTGAAAGATCCACTTAGCAGGGATTGTTTTAAAGCTTTGAAATGAACAGTGTCTGATGGTTAAAGTAAAAACTCTAAGAGTTTTGTTAAAGACATTTTAATGTGGCCCTTAGTATTTCTTCTTCAGTGGGATAGTTCAATTGAACACCATTCGACAGCCTCTGTGTGCCCTGCACCATGCTAATGAGAGCACATCACGTAAGAAAAGCATGGTTTCTGCCCGCAAGGAGCTTAAAAAATCTTATGCTGGAAAAAGAGGCACTACAAATGCTACTATACTCAATTTAAAGAACTAATAATTGTATAACATCAGTTTTCCTATCTATTGTTTTGTAATTTCTACTTTCCTAACGGAAGGATGTTGAATCTCCTAGAGAGAGGAAATAAATGTGCATGCTGAGCAATGTTCTTTTTCCTGTGATGTTTAAAGGCACTTTTCTTTAAAAGAAATTTAAATAGAAATTGCTAATACTGAAATTAGTAATATTATCAGATATTCTGTGTTTTTACCCAAGAAGCATAAGAACTTCAGGCTTCGTAGTGTTTCTCCGAATGGTCTTTTGTTTTAATAGCTTGAAAATTGACAACACAAAGATAGCTATTGACTTGGCATCCAGGGCTAGAATAACACACCTGGTCCTAATGCCTGTGTTATTTCTCTAAATCGTCCCCCACTTTATTACTTCTCTGTTACTTCCCTGAGGAAATTCGTATCTAGAACTTTGCTCAGTATGACACAAAGAGCTAGATAACATTCTCTGCTGGCAAGAAAGTGGCAGTTATTTAGTTTTGGTTGGGAGCTGCGGTGGTGGTTGTTTTGCGGTTTACATAATTTTTTGGGAACATTCATATGACATTATGCGAAGAGCGGTAGGTTTAGAGGGAGTCAATTTGTAAGTTTTATAAATTTAGGCAGCTCACTTATAATTTCTGGGCCTCAATTTCCACATCTACAAATTTGAGCACTAAACCTATGGCTTCCAAAGTTTGCTGCACATTAGAATCACCAGGAGAGCTTTTAAAAGTCCTGATGTCCAGGTTGCATGCCCAGACCCATTAAATCAGAATATCTCAGGGTGGGAGTCATATCTGTGTTGTTTAAAAATCCCCAGGTGATTCCAGTGTGCAACAAGGTGAAAAAACCACTGCAGAATACTGTGATTTATCCAATGTCTTTTTCAGCTCTAGTATTCTAAATTCCATGGCTCTCTGAGCTTCAGTTTGTTCATGTCTATTACGAGGCTCAAGCTATTAACAACTTATCTATAGCTTCAATGCAGTCACAATCAAAATCCCAGTGAGTGTTTTTGTGAAAGCCGACAAACTGATTCTAAAATTTTCATGATAATGCAAAGGATCTAGAATAGTCAGAGCAAACTTGCAAAGAGAACAAAGTTGAAGGCCTAAAGATTATTAAACCACAGTAATCCAGACATGTGGTATTAGAGTAAGGATAGGCAAATAAATCAATGGTCCAACACTTGACCTCCACTTATACAATCAACTGACTTTCAACAAAGGTGCCAAAACTATTTAATTAAGAAAGGAAAATCTTTCAACGAATAGTACTGCAACAACCAGATAATAATTGCGGGGAAAAATGAATCTCAACTCCTACCTCACACCAAATGGGAAAATTAATTATATATGGATCACAGGCCTAAATATACAAGTTAAAATTATAAAGTGTATAAAAGAAAATGTAAGATAAAATATTTGTAGAGACTTCCTAAGCAGAACACTAAAAGTACTAGCCATAAAAAAGATAAAGTAAAAATTCAGAAGACTCCATTAAAAAAATATGCCAGCCCAGTGAGCCCAATGGCATAGTGGTTAAGTTTCTGCGCTCTGCTTCAGCAGCCCAGGGTTCATGGGTTTGGATCCCAGGCATGGACCTACATACTGCTCATCAAGCCATGCTGTGGTGGTGTCTCACATACAAAATAGATGGTGTTAGCTCAGGGCCAATCTTCCTTACAAAAAAAAGAAAAAGAAAAAAAAGAATAGGCAAGCCACAGACTGGGAAAAAAACACTCACATTACCTCAGACATTCAGAATATACAACATCCATTTAGAATATATAAAGAATTCCTAAAACTCAATAACAAAAAGGTAAACAACTCAACTTTAAAATGGGCAAAATACTTGAGCAAACACTTCAAAAAAGACATAAAAATAACAGTACACATGTAAAATATGCTCAAATTTATTATACATCAAGGAGATGCAGATGAAACTCACAATAAAATTGAAATGAATACATCACACACATTAGAATGGCCGAAATTAAAAAGACTGACAACACCAAATGTTGGTAAAGATGTAGAGCAACTGGAATTCATATACATTGCTTGTGGGAATATAAAGCGGTATAACTACATTGGAAAACTTTTGGAAATTGCTTATAAAGTTAAACATATATCTACCCTATGTCTCAACAATTCCACTCCTAACTATTTACCTAAGAGAAATGAAAACACATGGCCATACAAAAATTTGTACGTGAATTTTCATAGGAGCTTATTCATAATAGACCCAAACTGGAAACAATCAAAATGTCCGTCAAGAGATGCATGGATAAACAAATTGTGGTATATTCATATGCAGCAGGAGTAAACTACTAATACAAAAAACAGCATGGATAAATCTCAAAAATATGTTGAGTTAAAGAAGCCAGACACAAAAGAATACACACAGTGTGATTGCATTTCTATAATGGTGAAATCAGAACAATGGTTTTTGATTTTCTGTGTGTGGGAGAGCGGAGGGTATGCAATAGACTAGAACTCTCTAGTTCTATCCTGATTGCAGTGTGGGTTAGATGGGTGTATGTTTGTCAAAATATTTGCTGAAACTCGTCAGACTATATACTTAAGATGTGTATGTAAATTATATCTCAAAAATTAAAATGAAAAAAAAAACTTCACAAACTATAAATTGTTATACAAGGACTAGGAAGTGTTTTAATTTTTAAAATCTTCCAAGAAAAAGATGAGTTTGAGACAGACTGTTAAACTGATGCTAAACATCACATGGCACTGAGTATCCAATTTTCATCTGGATATTTGATGTGCTTGGCTCCAATCTGATGAGTTTGTTTCATAACTTAGAAAGTGAATGCAGTGCTCTCTAACCACTCTAACTAGCAGTTTTAGCAATTTTTTAAAAAGGCCTGGTACCAAACGTAATCTACGCATAAATATATAGAACTTTGAACCTTGGCAAGGTGTTGGCACGTTCACTTTATGTATTGCAATTGCTGGCAATTTTAGTGAGGCACTTTAGAACTGAAGTAGACAAAAGTAGAAATTTAAGATGTGACGCTAGAAATCACATTCTGAAAATCAAATTCTATTAATAACCACACAATATGAAAATATGTGCATTTAAAAAGGTAAAAACTGATTTAAGTATATTATTGTACAATAAAATCTCAATTAAGAAATTCTCCAGGAACAAAGTCCCCTTACCTGCTTTGTTAAACAAACACAAACACATACACACACACATACACACACACCCACCTACGCACCTTCCACAAAGCACCAGGAGCAGCATTAGTTTGTATGACAGGCCCCAAGAGCAGTGCTCCTGCGGAAGCACAAGTACACAAATACCCAGGAGAAAACTCCTCTTTGCCCCACTTCTTTCTAACCACACCCAGCTTCAGGTGTGAAGGGCTATTCTGGACAAAGTTGTAGAGCTGACAGGGCTTGCTCCAACAACACCGGCCTTCTTTAGGAGCTTTGAATGCAGCATGGGGATGTTGCCTGTGCTGGGTGTTAAGCTGAGAGTGCTCCCCACACACTCCTCCCCATCCTCAAAATCATTCTGTCAAGGAAGCCGCACCCTGGGGTCAAGTCCACTGATTAGATGGTCTCAGACACAACACTAGGGCCCTCTCCTTCAAAGCACTCCACTCAGCCTAAAGGGGCACCTATTGGCAGAAGGTGAGCTCACTGGGGGCTTTGCTCACCATGAATCCCAACATCTAAGACACAGTAGGTGCCGCAGGCACTGTGGAGACTCTGTGGCTGGGTGAATGAATGCTGGCCTCGCCATGTCACTGTAACAACTAAAGGCAAATACTTGACGTGTTAGCAGAGCACAGAACGCCTAGGTTGAACTTCAGCTTTTTCCCGTTCTCTTTACACAGATTTTTCCTCCTTCAGGGAACTGTTTCCTCCTATTAGAGAACTAGATCTTACTCGTTTTAACCACCAATGCAAACCCTTTCAAAAATAGGAAATAATCTGATATTATTTACAGCTATTAAAAGACTGATGACACTTAGCTCGACTATGTTATGGGTTATAGGTTTCCTCACTCAACAACGGACTTTTAGACACTTCTAATTAGGGAACTAAATACCTTATACCCTGATATTTGACGAGTTCCCAGAGAGATCTGGAGACTGTGTGTGTGGGGTTGTGTGTGTGTGCTCGAATGCCCACAGACATTTGTGTATGAGAGAGAGATTGATTTATAAAATTCCAGCAATGGACTTAAATTCCATTCCTAGAATACTAAAAAGTATTATAAAATTTCCAGTTATAACTCACCCTTTAAAGTTAGCTTAGAAGGTACAATGTCAAAAATACTCAAAAAACCTTTTATTTTCCCTCTTTTTCTTCACAAATAAACACACAGTCAATCTTCTTAAGTCTGAAACATATCCAATTAGGGCTAATGATTTCTAATTTATCTTGATTGAATTTTGCTTAATCTAATAGACTAGCCCAGCATAGGAAAGCACAGCTTAGAACAGAATGGGATGGCAGCATGCGAGTACTAAGCAGGGGGCTTTGTGAGTACTAGTAGCATTCTGTGAAATTTTTGTTTCAGTTTTATACATTCGGTTTACCGGGTCACAGTGTAAAAAGTGTTTCTTAATGTAAGCTATTGTTTGAAAGAAGTTTGAAGGCCACTGCTCTATGCAACAGCACAAAATGTCCAGGCAACAAACGAGGTGAGAAAGTCCAAATCTGGTAAAAGAACAGGGGGTTAGGTGTGTCAGTGTATAGAAGTGCAAGAGGTTCCGAAACAAACAGGGAATACCCAGACCACCTAAAGAGAGACTTCATTTAGTTCACTGGACGAGCTGAGTGAGATGAGGGAAGAGAGGCAGGCAAATTCCCCTCAAACTCCCAGAAGAAGAACAATCACTGTAATTGTCAGAAACATGTCAGAAAGAACCCAAATTACCTAGAATAAGGTATGCAAAATATGGAGCACAAGTCAGGATTCTGTTGATTCTGTGACTATATAAATATTGCACTATTTTTTGATAGAAAGGAATCTTTGACTAAGTCATCTCATGGAGAAATCTACAACTACGATGTCCTTATAATCTGTTTCCTTCTCACAAAATTTTAATTGAGCCACACCGATGTCATTTAGGGTGACAGCAGGGGTGTGGTTGGGGACTGTGTGTGGTCTTTCCCTTGCAGACAAATTCCTATTCTTTAAAGAGTATGAGGCAGAGACTGGACAGGCTACTAAGGGCTCATTCCCTCAAGCTGCTGGGCTAGAGGTGGCATTCCACCCTTGCTGTGATCTTTAGGGTCTTTAGGTCAGGAGCTGCCACCACCTCAGCCCAAGTCTGCTCCAAAACATTCTCCTTCCAGAACTTCCTTCTACTCTTTTTCTTATTTCCCTGCCTTTTCTTCCCCCAACACAGACACACACACGTGCACACACACACACACACACACACTCTGGATGACTCCTATGCCTCTCTCCATCTTTATTCTACTTCAAGTTAAAGGAGTTTCTCAAAACAAAATGAATAGTTGAAATTCACCCTCCTGGTTAAGCTGGAGAGGTCTCCGAGCTGGAGGAGTGTAATGCTGATGTGTCTTCCTTCTTAGCTTTTCTGGCATTGAGACCGAGCCTCCCTCTCCCCATCCAGGACTCCAATGCTGCCTCTGCACCTAGCCTTGTGACTTCATATGTAACTGCCAGTCAGAACCCTCATCACCTCTTACTGATCTCCCTGATGTCAACTTGGTCTCTAAATCCCGGTTTAACAAGGACATCCTTATCTATACCTGTTGCCCAAGAGTAACTCTTAGTAACACGCCCTTTCATTTTCACAATCATTCCAGTGTGAAAGGTCATCTCTCCAACACCCTGCTTGGTTAACTATGCTCCTGTGACCTGCAGCAAGTCCATCCTTTAGGTCTATAGTTTCAGGTTGGCCCAGACTCAACATTTCCTGCCTCCCAGCATCATCTTGAATTTCCAGAATGGAAAGCTCCTCTGTTATGATGAGCCTCAGAAAACTGTGATGTTACCTTGGAGTCTTTGTGACCCTCTTTTGATCTTTCCCTATATTAAGTATATTTTGCCTCTTAACAACCCACCCCAAACTCAGTGATTTAAAACAATGATAATTATTTATTATCTCTCACAGTTTCTGTGGCTCAGGAATTTAGATGGGACAGATTGGGGGCAGCTTGTCTGTGCTCCATGATGGCTGGGGTCTTAGCTGGATGACTCAAAGGTTGAGGGCTGGAATTATCTGAAGGCACATTCACCCACACGTTAATTCTAGCTGTCAGTTGAGGCATAGTTGTGTCTATTGCCTGGAACACTCACACATGGCCTTTCCACATGACCAGGGATTCCTCACCACATGGTAGCAGGGCTCCAAGGACAAGTACCTGAGCCAGGTGGAAGCTGATCCTTTTTATGGCCTAGGCTCACTTAACATCCAGTCATACAGCATCCCTCCACCGTACTCCACTTATCAAGAAAGTTGCAAGCTACTGCCAAGATTCAAGGGCAAAGGACCCCAACCCCTCAGTGGGAGAAGTGTAGTCACACTATAAGAAGATCATGTGACAAGGGGGAGATATCTATCTATCTATCTATCTATCTAACCAGCCACCCCCCCAAGCACCCTACCAACCATAGGCAAGATGTCATCATCCTTGCTACCTCCTTCTATCAAAATTTTCCAAGGATGAGTCCCTTGATATTATGACATGGGTAATAACTTTCTAATCAGGAATACTCTATAATCCTTTATAGTTGTGAAGCTGGTTACAGTTTTACAAGTCTTTGCATTTGATCCTCTCAACCCTGTGAGGCAGATAACGCAGGCCTCACTCTCCCTTTTTTATAAGCGAGAAAGGAAGCACAGCCAGGTAAACAATTTACCAAAGTCACAGAGCTAGGACTCAGTGCAGCCAGTCTGACACAGAATCAGATTTTTTTCCACCATCAATCAACCTCTGCTAATGGAAAAGCAGCACAGCACCGGGGTCTGAGCCCAGACAAAGCCTGAGCGCAAGTCCTGGTTCTACAGCTTGGTAGCTTTGGACAAAGAGCTTAACCTCCCTGCGTTTCCATTTTCTTACCCCTATAATGAAGGCAATAAAACCTACCTCACGGGTTTAGTTCCTGCGTAGAATTAAATAACGTTTGCAAAGTGCCTAGGACAGTGCCTGACACATCTTTGGCACCCAAACAGTAGCTAAGAGGTTAATTTTAATGATGACATGTGATCTAGCTGGTGACACAACCTATTTAGAGCCTGCCCTTTAGGAAGTAAATGCTGATCCTGGCTGTAACAAATGCGGGGAGAAGCTCTGCACCTGGATGTAGATGAGAAACCATCCTTAAATCGCAGCTACAAGCCAGTCATCGCAGATCTTTTCTTACAGAGAAATATCGTTCAGCAGTTTGAAGAAGAAACCTTACAAAGGGCAACCCATTCTCAAACTCATCTGCGCAAACATTATTGAATGGGATACAGGCTAATCATTAAATCTCCAGCTCAAAAGGCTGCTGGCATTTATACAGATGTTTGCTTTGTTGTGCAGAGGAGGAGATGATCCTGAGTTGGCCATCCTTCACGGCTGGACAGAGCACAAGGTTAACACGGGAGAAGCTTGCAGCAAGCCACCGTCGGATGCCATTATATGTGACTTTGTCCTGTACCTATTTCTATGCAGGTGGACCCTGCGTCATTCAAAGGCCCTGCAATTTGCTCGTATTGTTTCAAGAGAATGGAGTGTTCTACTGGCAACAGCCACCAGATATTTGTCATTAATGAGTGACAAATGAAGGGACTGAATTAATCAGTGTCTATAGGATCTGAGAATTATGCCATGGGGGCAGGGGAGAGTCTCAAGTTATAGTCCTAGAAGATGTCTCATAGACTCTGAGAAAAAGGCATTTTGGTAGAGTTCAGAAATAGTTTTCTTGTTTCTTCTGTCCCATTGCTTAGGCCTGGCTATTAGGCCTCAATTCTTCTTTCAGGGCCAAAAGGACAGCAGATTTGCTCATAAGAAAGCCCAAGGGATACTTAAAATTTACGAGCCAGTGCTCAGCTCCTTATGGGTGTACAGTTCTCATTCATGTCAGCAGGAAGCCTGCCTACAGGGCAGAGCATCTCAATTGAGTTCTTTCTCTGCTTTGCTGGTTCCGGATCAAACTTGCCCTGTGGCTGCTTTAAGTGTTGATGTCTTGGCATCAAAAAGCAGGGAGACAGCTCCATTTCTTCTGGCGCCTGGAGCCCGCGCTTCAGGGCAGCTCACCCTCCTCCCTTTGGGATTACTTTGGAATCCTCGCTGTTTATAAATGAAGCCCACATTGGCCCCCTTGTAACATGTGGCACTCTTCACTCAGTAGCAATGGGGAGTTAAACGTCTTAAGTGACCCTCCAGGGTAACCAAAACCCTGAATTCCCTAACAGAGTAACTGACTTTCTGCGCTGCCTTAGAGTTGAACAGCACTCTGTATTTTCCAAAGCTCCTTTATACACCTGGGCTCCTGTGGTCTGGAAAACCCTGTGAGGAAGGCAGGGCAGATGCAGCTGGTCCCATTTCACAGATAAGAAGACTGAGAATCAGGCAGTCTAATCATGAAGCTGGTGAGTTGTGGGGCTGAGCCCTAACCTCCCAGCCAGTTGCATCCTCCCCTGTGATGGCTAAGTGTTTCACTCTCTCTTCCTTCCCCCTTCTCTGTGTATTTCCCCTTCCCATTCCCTCTCCAATCCCTCTCTTCTTCCCTCCCCTTTTTCCTCCTTCCTCTCTTCAATCTCTTTCTCTATACTCTTTCCCCAACTCCCTTATTCCAACAAGGACTTTAGGTAGGACCATGAACACTGTAGAATTATAGCACCAACTTCACCACTGATGCAGCAATTTAAACAGGACCTTAAATAGTTCTCAGGGGAAATCTCTGCCTCTCTGGGACTCATTTTCTCATCTATGAAATAAGGATGCCATGCGAATAACTACAAGATAACAGAGTTGAAAGGGTTCTTAAAAACCAGAAGCACCCAAAGAAATATTGATATAAGAACTACATACAACCGGTATCTCTTTAGATCAAATTTATGTATGCTTTGATGTAGCAATTTTTACTTTCTCTTTTTAGAACTTGGAATTCTGTTTGATTGCCGCATTTGAGTTGCAGCCAAACCCGGAACTTTCTCCTGACACCACCCTTTCTACTTGCCGAGACATGCAAACCAAATATTCCAAGGTCCAGTGAAGAGCTGAGTCTGTCTGGTATTCTACATAAGGATACCTCAGCAATTCAAAGCAAAAGTTGTAAATTTTCTATTCCCAGTCCAGCTTATGCAGATGGTAACTGGTCTCATTAGTCATTGTACCAACACCTCCTAATAGCCCCTCTCACTGCAGTTTCTGTTGATTTGCAGATGTTTGGAGGAGTATCTGAAATCAAAATTACTCTTTGAACAAAGTCTCATCTCATTTCCCCGCCTCCTGTGAAAACTAATGACGTGAAGACAAGTTTCCATGAGTACCTGTCTCCAGTCTCCAGGCTAGGAGGGCTATAATGCTTAGAGAACGTTGACTTAACAGAGGAATTCAAATACCACCAACCTAATTTAGAGAGGCAAAGAAAGTTAATATCTCAAAAGTGTGCCCCTCAACTCTTAAAAGTAGTACTTCCAGTTTGTAAATAAGAGTCTGGATCATTTCAGCCCATTCCATCCTGAAAAATGACCAGAACCAATAGAACCCTATTGAGACTGTCAGTAATTCCTGAGGGGCAGAATGTCTCCAAGAGATTGTCACTGGAGCATTTCAAGGGTTTGCATGTAGTTTGGTCCCATGCCCATGTCTCTTCAGAATCAGATTTAGATTTCCCTAAACTGCATGTCTGATTTTTCCTCTGTAAGGTCCTTGGGTGGTGTTTTAACTCATTCGTTGACTGAACATATGGGATTTTCTATTTTGAGTGGATTCACTCTCATCACATCAGAGGAAACTCATATGATTGGTAGGCACCTGCTTGAAGGGACCAGTATGTCCAAGCAGGACAGATCAACCCAGGTCAGGACCATGTCAATGGACATGGGCTATCCTACTGCATAAAACTGACCTTCTGATGCCCAGATGTATAATAGCCCAAAGCACATTTAGGGGCCTAATTGTACTGTTCCTGACTTTATTCCAGCTAACTTAACCTTGGCTTCATCTACCTGGGTTGACCTTAACACTGGACAGCTGCCTGTTACAGTGGCCTTGGGTAGCCTTCACTTCTTGCCCAACTTGGCCAATAATCCTTTGCTGCAGGGCTTGGAACTTAATAGGAGGGCCAGCAGATGGCCTGGCCACCCAACATGCTACTGACTCTTCCCATGTGCCATCCAGAAATTCTTCAGGGTTCCTGTGAAGCAAGGAAGGGCTGTGGCTTCTGACACTTGGTCCAGAGACATCGACAGAACTTCTCTAGTCTATTCATCTATTTCTCTGAAGTATCTTTTTGGTGCCAAATACTTGCCTTGAAAATTAGTAGGCAAATGACCCCAATTAAAAAGGAACCAGGAGCTAATTTAGCTTAAGAGAAGGGCACTCAATCCACTAGGCTACATGGAATTCTCCTACAGTTTATGACAAATTCTTTGTCTCCTTTAGAGCCACTGCCAATATTTTGTTCTTTGTTTCAGTAGAGTGCAGAAGAGCCAATCAGGTGACATCTCAAAAGGAGCATGTTGCTGAGAACGTACGTTGCTAAGTAGTGGGCATCATTTATACCTCCCTGGTTTTCCTTTTCATCACTGGCATAGAAATCACAGTACCTTCCAAAGAGGCAGAGGCTGAGTCAGATTCCTGCTAGGACAAAGTAAAACTTGGTTTCCTGGGGAGTGCAGCTGATCTGACTCAGAGGCTAAGGATCTAACAATCACAGGAGGAATAACAAACCAAATTTCAGTATTCTTGATCCAGTACCATCTTAGGGCTGCCTTCCAGGGAACAGAGTGTGATCAAAAAGCAACATGTGGTCTCATCTTCACAGAGTGTGGCTATGAGAAGCTAAGAACCACGCCTGGGGGAAACAGATTTGGTCTACCAGAGTGTGCCAGATCCAGGAGACCCCTGGGGAGAAACGGAGTGTCTGCTCTTCTCTGTTGGTAATGGGTCTCCAGATAGTCCTAAGAGGACAAGAGTGCAGACATCAGTATGTGTTCATTTTCTCCAACCTTTCTTTTCTATGTTACCAAACCGGACAGCTTCTCTATTAGCATCCGTAACCATTTCTAGCTAACATCCATATTCCTTTAAGCAACTGGGAAGCAAACCAAATAAATGTAGAATCTCTAAGCAAAGCAGTTTGATTAAAAAACAAAACAGAGCAAAATACTGCCATCTCACCTAGCTAACCCTAGCGTGTTAGAAAAGACCACAGGATGAAGGCAGACTGCCTGGGCTGCTGAGTCAACAGTAGGAAAGAGCTTCTCATGCTGAAAAGGCAACCAATAGCCCTATTAAATAGAGTCATATTTTTCTCACCTACCCACTAAAGCCATAATGTCCTCCAGTTGAAGCAGAATAACTGTCCCCAGTGAAGCACTGCTCCTTGGCTTGCACCTTCATTCATTCATTCATTCAGACAACATTTATTCAGCACTCATTTGTATGCCAGTGGTTTTCAATTTCATGCATCTATCCATTTAATCAGAAAATACTTATTTTTGAAGTCCTACTTATGGGCTAAGTACTGCCTTAGGTACTAGGCATATGAAGATGAATGAGACACAGTCTACAACATGAAAAATTTATAGTCTAATTAGTATTCATACTCTAGTCACTCATCTAGTCATTTATCCATCGACTCATTCCCTTGACAATTATTTACTGAAGACCTACTGTGTGCCATATACTGTGTTAGGCACTAGGCCAAACACATTCATCCTCATCTTCTTTTCTACCTTCTTTTTAACTTTGTGTATCACATATATACCACCACCACCACTGCCAAGCACAGAAGCAAAAACAGACCCACCAACTTTTTGGGTTTGGCATGTGTGTATTTGTGTGTGTGGTATTTTAGGGGAAGGGGGAGGAGAGAGTGGCCTTCAGGTGGGTGGGCAGGGTTATTGAGTTAAACAGTAGTCCTCCAAGCAGACATTGGTTTCATTCAGCATAAGCTATAAGAAGGCAGATAACGGATTCAGTATAGTACAAAGTGAACCTTTGAGCCATGATCACTGTGGAGCAATGGGATAAGCTGCCTCATAAAGCGGCTAGCTTCCCACCCCAAGATGTGGTCAGAGGTCAGGCAATCATCTGCCAAGGACAGCACAGAAGAGATGCTGCTGCCCAGGAGACTTCTGATCTCTGATCTAGAGTCTCCTTATACTCTGACATTTCATTACCAAAACAATCTCCCTGGCACGTTCTAAGTGTTCAATAAATAATTGTCAAATGAATGACTGAATAAGCATTAAGCTGTTTGTTGGACCTTGAGTTCCTTGGGGGGAAGAGCTGGGCCTTATTCATGCCTTGTAGTTCCAGGGCCTCCATTCAGCTCCAGGGCTCCAGAGAATAGTCTGAAGGCCTTTGTCCTGGAGGCTCCCTTTTTAACATTCTAGGCAGAAACATCTTGTGGTTTAGCCACCTGGGCAGATTCTTTCAGCAAGGGGAACATCCTTTATAGGCATATTCAGTCATCTTTTCCTTAAACTCAAGGCTTTGTTCTCTTCCCTAATTAACAAATTGCTAATTTGAGGCCTTCTGTATTCAGGGAACAAAAATTTGCTTTGCTATCAGCTAGAAAGACAAAATATCTATATAAAGAAACAGAATAATACCTTCCCAAAGAAACAGTAAAACTTGTTTCTGGGTTAGCTGTGGTTGGGGTTATCTGTGGCTGTTTCCCTCCCCCTGGTAGCACCCATAATCTTAAAGAGAATGCATGCTTGCCGCTGGAAACCAAGTGATCGATCTACAGCACTGCAGGCCAGACACCACTGATGAAGAGAGGCTAGAGGCAGAGCAAGCCAGAGGCTGCCTTCAAGATTCTTGGGCCACAGGCCACACCGTAATTCAGGTCATCGCACTTTGCCAGGGAAGCTTATCAAAGAAGAAAACAGACTGACATTTTCTGGTCTTCTGGTTTCCTTTCAGAATGCGAGGTTGGAAGTTAGCCTAGCTTGCTCCATCCTGGGGAGAGGTAGTAGAAGTTTGATATAACAGAATGTGTGGCCTAGTACAGCTTTGTGTATGCTGTTTCATTTTAGCAAAAAGAGCTCAAGACACAAAGAATTTCAAACTGGAGTGAGGGCCTGACCTGCCTGTTCACGGCTGTGTCATTTAGGGACAGCCCGAGTCTGTCAGAAACAGCAGAAATTTTCTGCCACAGAACTCAACTCATTGATTTAGATGAAAATATTACTAAGTGAACACTGATTCTAAACTCCCTCTACTCCGATATACCAAGAAACTTCTGGAAGCAATGCACATAGGACAAGGCCTGAGCCATCAGCGGGTGAAGAACATGTCACAGGGCATTTTGATGGGCAAATCTGAGTAAAGCAATCACCAATTTAACAAGGAAGCTTGATCTTTCCAGTAGCAGGAGGAAAGATCAATTCCTAGGACAGCTACAGAAAATGACTAAGCTTACTTGCAACCATATCTCAAATTACATGAAGTAACAAAGAAGCCATTATCTTTTCCCATTGTTGATGGAGAGGAGACTATCGGAAAAGAATGGGCTTCCTCTGGCTTTTATCTGTTAATGACCACTCCTGGGACTTCAAGTGCCACCCATTCCTTGGGAAACCCCATGTCATGATATGGAAGATTCGGTTTGAAGTGGGCCCAATGCTCCAGGTGATCATCCTCTCTTGTGGCATCATCAATCCATCATTTAAGCAGAAAGGCAATGTGGCACAGAATTCAAAGAAGATGGGCAATTTCCTTTAGAATATCGCAGCAAAGGCTTCTTTCTCTGTAAAGCTTTGACAGATTCTTTACTCCAGTCATTCTCAGAGGTGCTCCGCAGACCACCAGTATCAGCATCACCTGGGAACTTGCTAGAAAAGCAGGTTTTTGGGTCTTCCTCAGACTTCTTCAATCAGAAACTCTCGGGGTGAGGCCCAGCAGTCTGTATTTTAACAAATTCTCCAGGTGATTACAAGGCACACTAACATTTAAGAACCACTACTCTACTCTCAATAAAGAAATTTGGATCCCACCACGATATAAAAAGAAATCTCTCTGTTTCTCTCTCCCTCTGTATATATAACTATATATAACTAAGTATATATGTGTGTGCATATATACTTGGTACTGCATATATATATAAGTAGATGTATATAAGTACTAAAATTTTGGATTAAAAAAAGGTCATTTTTAATAGGGTAGTAAGTTTTATTGAAATCTCCAGTTAATTGATGTGATAACTCTGAGTCCCTTGTAGCCTACCTCCACCTGCTTCCTGTGGTCTAAGTACTATGGAGAGTAAACCAATAACCCAGAAAATCAGAGGACCTTCTCTTGGCTGATTTAAAATAGGCTATTGGGAATCTGCTCTATGGTTTAAGATTCTCTAAAAAAGTGAAATACTTGGCCTTCTTTGGCATTTAGATGAGGCTGATGAATAGAGGATTAAGCAAATATTAGATATTTTCTTAAAAGAAGCTGATTAGAATGGTGGTAAAGAACATGGGCTTTGGAGTCAGAAACATTTTGGTTTAAGTCCACTCCCATCGCTTGCCAGCTGAGTGACATTGGGCAAGTGGTTTAACCTCTCTGGTCTTCCGTTTATTTCTTCATTGGTAAAATGGGAGAAGAAATAGTACTGAGCTCCTAGAGCTAATGTGAGGATTATATTAGATAGTATACATCTATAGGATGCTTGGTAGCTATCACGGTTCAAGCAACATCTGGTGTCATCGTTACTACTATCTTACTGGGTTCACCCACAGTGAATAGTACCAAAGCGCCCACAGATTCCTCACTATGAAATATAGCTTCATTGGGTCTCTTTGGAATTCTTCTTCAGGGACAGTGTAAGACGATGAATGAGAAAGAAAACCATAGAATCTTGTGATTATTTGGGGAAAGGTAAGGGATGAGAAACAAGCCACAGGCCTGGGGTGAGGGGAATTTGTTGGTAGGGTGGAGGCTGCTGTGTACCATTGGCCTCTGAAGCTCTGTGGTGGCCACAGTTTTCCTTTCTCATTGTTATGGCGTCTGGGCAGAGAGGAGCTTCAGAGCCAGACCTCTGAGGCTGTGTGTGGTGAGCCTGCAGGGGCTGGCAGTCGCTAAGGGCGGAAACCACTGTTTGGGAGCTGCTGGCGGTTTAACTGTTTCTGTTGCTCATTGCTGAGGATGAGAAAAAGGCAGGAGGGCCAGAGAATTCCACACTGTGATTCTGTTCATGGAAAGAGCCTGCTCTCCAAGAGCGTCAAAGCTTTCTTTGGAATCGTTAGTTTATCAAGCAGCTTCAGAAACAAGATTTTTAGCTAGTTGCATATCAAAATAAGTCTCCTCGACTCTTGTCTTGGTTCTCCATTCTACATATTTCAAAAGAACCATCTGGCCCATTTCAGAAGTCAGTGATAACTGCTTTGTGGGAGACATAGCTTCCTGAGGCTTACAAGCTCCTTGCTCCACACCCAAAATGATTTACTCAAGACCATCCCCATCAGTGGTGTAAGCATTATGATCCTCTAAAATCCAAAGTAACCATGAGAGTGTAAATATTTCCTTTTATCCCACAGCCTTTGGTGTGTTTGCTTCTGTCTCAAGGCTAGAGGTGTGTCTTACTCATCTTAGCATCGTTTTCTTAAAGACATGTGACATCTTCCAATTAACAAGTATGGAAAAGCTGTTCAACAATAGGGGCATGGTTAATAAAACATGTAATAAAATTATTATGCAACCATGGGGAAGGTATTTTCAAACAATTTTAACACTCCCAATATGATGTGAAGTGAAAATCGCAAGAACCAAAACCTTATAGAGCAGCAGATCTCAGAGTGTGGTCCCTGGACCAGCAGCAGCAGCAGCAGCACTTAGAAACTTGGTGGAAATGCACATTCCCAGGTCCCACCAGACCCACTGAATCAGAGACTCAGTGAGTGAGCCCACAGCAATGTGCGTTTTAATAGCCAGGTGAATCTGATGTATGCTAAAGTTTGAGAACCACTAATAGAGAGCACGAATCAATGTAAATATGTAAAATATATGCATTCAGGAGAAAATATACCAAAAGATAAAGTGGTTCTCTCTGTGATAGGATTATGGATAATTTCTGTTTTTCTCTGTTTATGTTTTGTGTTTGTTATGTATTCTCCGTTTTCTAAAATGAGTATATCCAGAGTCTATATTTAGAGAAAAAAGTAGGAGTAGAGTTATCAGATTTTTCTGTTGCACGTGTATAATGTCAACTCATCCCATATTAACATTTTCTTTAAGACTTAACTATTCATGCACCTTCAATGTTCTTCAACTTCTTACTTCTACAAGTCAACCTCTCTATATTTTCTTTAATAAATCTTCTCAACCTTACTGCTTGTTTACTGACTTCCCACTCTCAAGTCTTGAAGCCCCTGCCATTAATAATAAATAGTATTTTGGAAACTGTCAAAAGTCTCAATGCTTGGTTTGTCATAAGTGGGCAAACAGTTGGTTTTTTTTAAGAGATATTTCCTTTTGTATATATTTAGAGGTTAATATATTTTCATGTATTAGTAACAATTTTAACTTCTGCATATATTTTCATGCACAATTTACATTTCATTTGGATGGATTTTTTTTTTTTTTTTTTTACTACGTAAACTCAAAGCATCTTTAACAGCTTAACCCCTGGTTAAGTTAGGGGTTATGGTTAGGTTAGGGGCCATGTTTTGCAAAAATGCACACCTTTTGTCTCTAGAATCATGTAGCACCGTGAGATGCTCACACCAAGAGAGGTTCTCAGAGTCAGAATCGACTGACTTATCTTATACTCATTTTTCTAGGCAATGGCAGATGAAATTGCCTGAGCTATTTAAATTATTTTGGAGAGCTAGTTTTCTTTTGCTTTGATAGATGGTACATAACTGCATTCGCCTGAGTCAAAAGTGCATTTGGTGTGACTTCCCTGCATCTCTCCAGCACCTCTGTTGTGCCTTAGATTTCCCTCTGTCATCCTCCTCTCTCAGATGTTCTCCAGGCAGGGATGACTCTGACCTCTCCCCTGGTATTCAGATCTTACTCATCCTTTAAAATCTTATCCAAAAACAGCCTCTTACACAAAAGCCTTCCTAATCTCAGTAGAAAGTAATCCCTCCATGCTCTTCTGAATGTCTCTGGGACATTTGTCACTCTTTATTATATTTACATTTGAATACGTCTCAGCTTGCCCAGGTTCTTGAGGGGTTCTTGAAGGCAGCATCCAAGTATTTTAACATCAGTCTTGGCTTTGAATCCTACAGCTGCCCTTTCTAGCCAATCTTAGGTAAAATACTAAATCTCTCTGCGCCTCCCTCCTTCTCTGTAAAATGGAGATAGTCATAGTACCAACATCAGAAAGTTTAAGTGAGCCTTAAATGAGATACTGCACAGTAAGGGGCTAGTACAATATCCAGCATATAGTAAAACCCCAATAAACGTTAGCTGCTTTTATTTCCATTCTCGTGATTCCAATAGCATGTTTGTGCTCCATAAGCATTTGTTTATTGACTATATGAATGAATGAATACTACAGTTCAGTTCATATACACCACTCTGAATTCTCAATGCTCGATGGGGAGTGTATACTTGCCATCTGTCCATTATAGAACTTAATGAACCATGATTCTCTCGTATTCTCAAGGCAGGTGTGGGGTGCACATGGGTACATTTTCTGTCTTGAGCAAGCTGTCATTAAACTATCAACTTTAGGCCCCATCGAGCTCTGTGTTTTCACCCATGAAATGGGAATTATAAAGCTGATCTGTGATTTTGCCTGGATACAAGAAAAACCCAAGGAGGACTATGCCTTTAGGGAGACATTTTATAAACAGGGATTGTTTGGGGTAATTTGAACAATCAAGAATATGAGTTCGTAAATTAGCATACTTCAGTGACAGAGCTTCCAATCACACGGGACTCTCGATGTCGCTCAATGAGGGCATGGGGCAAAACCAGCTGCTTTTTGGGTTTGTCAAGCATCTCAAGTTATTTCTCAGGAGTTGGGGTTTGGCAAAGCTTGAAACCCACATTGCCAAGTCCTTCTTTCCCCCTTAATTTTTAAGCCCATGTGTATTTTAAGGGAAATTTAATCCGTATGTTTCTGTTTCCTTTACACTTAACTCATAAAAATGGTTTGTCAGAGCAATTTGATGTCCCAAAAATCTTTGGAGCCTTTATAATGATATTTTTTAACCTTTCCCCCCTCCCTTAGACACAGGAAATTGCGCTTTTTAGAAGAAAATGAATCAAACTGAAAGTCTCAAGGTCAGAATTGATGGGTCAGACACACAAGATCAAGGAGCTGTGCATTTGGGAAAATGGCATCTTCCACTGCTGCTCCTGCAGGCCTCTGAGGGTGAGAGAAAGATGGATTTAACACGTGGCAGATGGCAGGAATTGGCAGTGTGTTGTGATAGAGTCCTCAAGTATTGGATGGTTTGCCCATCAGGTGGAGAGTCTCTCTCGTATCTGTATTTCTGTATTGGGAGATCTGTTCCTTAGAATTTGGGTCCCTCCACCTCAGTCAAATCCTGAAGTTCAGCACGAGAAGTTCATGCACACAAGACGTCTAAAAGAATGGAGACTATTAATTCTGAAGCACAGTAACTGTTTTCTAATCTAGTTTTCCGCATTATCTCTAAAGACAGAAAACAGGAGTAGGCATGCCTGTGTTAATAGCCACAGGAAGTCTTCTCACAAAGCTTTGTAAAGATGGCATTCCTCCAGAGTTAGTAAGTTTGCTGTCATGGGAAGGATTCACATAACCCCCAGATATCCACAGCAAGGCAGAAATGTGCCATGCATTAACGCTACATCTCAGCCATAGGAGAGACTATCTGGGGTTGTTTGACCTGCATCAGATCCAGGATTGTAGCCATTCCACCTTTTCTACCATCAGCTAGAGTTAAACTCTGATGAGGCTCCTCTCTAGCAGAGTGTCCACTGCCAGTTGGATTAGGTCTTCCTGGACACTAAGGGTCATGGAGTCTAACAGTGCATGGCATGTAATAGTTCAGGACAGATCAACGGTAATGACTCAATTTAATCCAAAATGCTACAACCATTTGGTTGGCTTATTCCATCCCACTTTCACTATCTGGAATTAGAACTCTGGAATTTGATAGCCTGAGCTATTTCTTTCTTTGCTATTGGGACTAAAAAGCCATGTGAACATTCATCTCCCAAAAGAAAGTTGCAAATAAGAAGTCCAATCAAAGAATGTCCTGATGGCTCTGTCATTTTTAAATGGGGATAGGAGCAGAAGAGCTGGACACATTGAAAGATGAAGATTCAGATCTTTAAAGGACTTCTATTACTAAGTTAGCTTATGATAGAGATGGAACACTGAAATTCTGGACCTAGATGGCTGAATGAAGGCTAAAAAATGGGCATGTCTATAGAACATGAACACCAAACCAGGATACCAAGACTGCATATTACTTTTATTTTGGATCTTGGATGAAAATAGAAAACAAGTGACAGGAAGTGACCAGTCTTGGCAATTCAACAAGTCCATAGGGCCTGATGTATATCAAGGTTTTACATGATTGATAAGTCATAAGCAAGTGCACTAGAAAGAAATCTACCACTCTTCAGCAGTCTAGGCAGTGGCAAATATATACAAACGTACTTTATAGTTTACCTACTTTGAGTCAGGCCCTGGATCAAATGTTTATTTTACCTCACTGAATTCACATGATAACTTTATAAGCTAAGCATCACTCTTCCCATTTTACAGATGAGGAAGCTGGGGCTCCTAAAGTTACTTATCGGGGAAATTAAGTAACTTGTCCAAATTTGCACAGTTAATGGGAGTGCTGAAATTCAAACACGAGTCTGTCAAACTCCAAAGTCCATGCCCCTTCTTTAAAAAGAAAACATCTTTGTCTGATTACAGAAGTTATTGATATTAATAGTAACCTACTCAAACATACAGAAATAGAGGACTAAGTTAAAGTCTCTCACAATCCTACCCCTTCCCAAGATAACCATGTTAATAGCATCAAGTACATATTTCTACTTTTTCCTATGTATATACTACCAAACCTAGAGATATACATACACAAATTTTTTCACACAAAAAAATTAGAACTGTTCTAGGACTTACTTTTAAAAATTTGTCTTGAATATTGTGTCAATAACACATATCTACCAGGTCCTTGTAAATAGTTGTGTGGTATTCCATTGTAAGGATTGTTATGGTTTATTTAAATTTATTGAATATTTAGATTCCAACTTTTGGCAACAGAAGTACTACTGCAATGAAATGTGCAGTTTGTTTATGTTACTGCATATTTGTGGATGAATAACTATAGGGTAATTTCCTGGGAATAAATTTGTTGGGTGAAATAATATAAACCCATGCTCTGTCTACTATACAAGGCTGCTTCGTTTGACTTTCTAGTTCCTTTGATTTCTGAGTAAGCTGGATACCAAATTTTCAGACAATTACCTTTATCTTTCCCTTGGACTTCACTGTTAGGGGATCTGAAAGCTAACAATTCCATTAGATTTGAGGAAAACCCAACACAGTCCAACTCTGAGGCAGAACAGTTTAGCAGATTTCTGAAAGTGTCCTTTTATTCAATGTTACATTCAATAAATACATATTGATTTTTAATTTTGTGCAAAGCACTGCACTAGATCGTGGTTAAGCAGTGGTAAATAAGGTAGCATACCTCCAGGCCACTGGAGTAAATGGTCTGTACAAAATCCATCTGCTGCTCAGCACCAGACTGCTGCCATCCCAGTGGATACAGCTCTGGTGTTACCAGAACCACTCCTTAATGCTCACTTTAGTTTTCATGCCATGGAACCAGAAATGGGGAGTAAACTTCAGACTATGAAAGCAAGCTATTTTCACAGTTGATCAACTTTTTAATTAAATTTTTAATTTTGGAATTACTGTAGATTCTCATGCTGTTATAAGAAATAACATAGGGAAATCCCTTGTGCCCTTTACCCAGTTTCTCCCAAGGTAAAATCTTGCATCTTGTGATGATAATCCACAACCAGGATATTGATATTGATGTAGTCAAGATACACAACATTTCCATCACAACAAAGCTCCTTCCTGTTGCCCTTTTATAACTACACCCACTCCCTCCTTAACCTCTGACAACCACTAATCTCTTCTCCATTTCTATAATTTTGCATTTCAAAAATATATGAATAAAATAGTACAGTATGGAACCTTTTAGGATTGGCTTTTTTACTAACCATACTTCAGAAATTCCTCCGAATTGTTGTGTCTATCAAAAGTCTGTTCCTTATTGTTGCTGAGTAGTATTCCTTGGTATGGATGTATCATAGTTTGTTTAACCATTCATCCATTGAAGGGTATCTAGGTTGTTTCCAGTTTTTGGCTCCTATGAATAAAGCTGTTATAAACACCTGTGTGAAGGTTTTTGTGCCAAAACTAATCTTCATTTCTCTGAGATAAATGCCTAGTAGGGCAATTGCTGAAATATATGTTATTTGCACGTTCACTTTTTAAGAAACTCCCAAACTGTTTTCCAGAATGACTATACCATTTTACTTCTCAAAAGCAATATATGAGTGATCCACTTTCTCTGCATCCTCACCAGCATTTGGTGTTGTCACTATTTTTTATTATAGCCATTCTGATAGATTTGTAGTGTCTCATTGTGGTTTTAATTGCATTCTCCTAATAGCTCATGATGTTGAGCATAATTTCATGTGTTTACTGCTTATTTGCTATCTATATGTCCTCTTTAGTGAAATGTCTCTTCATGTCTTTTGCCCTTTTCCTAATTGGAATATTTGTTTTTCAACTATTGAGTTTTAAGAATTCTTTATATATTCTAGACATCAGTTCTTTGTCAGACGTGTGGTTTGCAAATATTTTTCCCATTCTGCAGCTTATCTTTTCATCCTCTTAGCAAGATCTTCCACAAAGCAAAAGTTCATTTTGATGAAGAGCAGTTTATCAGTTTTTCCTTTTATGGATTGTGCTTTTGGCATCAAGTCTAAGAACTCCTTGCCTAGTCCTAGATCCTAAAGATTTTTCCCTATGTTTTGTCTAGAAGTGTTATAGTTTGACATTTTACATTTAAGTACATGATCCATTTTCAGTTAATTTTTTCTAAGGTGTGAAGCTTGGGTCAAGTTTCATTGTTTTGCCCATAGATGTCTCATTGCTCCAGCACCACTTGCTTAAAGTCCATCTTTCCTCTGTTGGATTACTTTTGCACCCTTGTCAAAAGAACTCAGTGGGGTATATTTGTGTGGGTTAATTTCTGAACTCTCTATTTTGTCCCATCAATCTATGTTTCTAACCCTCTGCCAATACCACACAGTCTTGATTACTTTAGCTATGTGATGAATCTTGAAATTGAGTAGACTGATTGTCACCTTAGTTTTCTTTTTCAAACTTGCTTTAGCTATTCCAGTTCCTTTGCCTTTCCACCTATACTTTAGAAAAATCTTTTCTATATCTACAAAAAACTCTTGCTGGGATTTTTATAGAAATTGTATTAAGACTATATGTCAATTGGGGAAGAATTGACACCTTTACTGTACTGAACCTTCCAATCCATGAATACAGTATGTCTCTCCATTTATTAAGATCATCTTTGGGGCCGGCCCAGTGGCGCAGCAGTTAAGTTTGCACGTTCTGCTTCTCAGCGGCCCGGGGTGTGCCGGTTCGGATCCCGGGTGCAGACATGGTACCACTTGGTGTGCCATGCTGTGGTAGGTGTCCCAGATATAAAGTAGAGGAAGATGGGCACGGATGTTAGCTCAGGGCCAGCCTTCCTCAGCAAAAAAGAGGAGGACTGGCAGTAGTTAGCTCAGGGCTAATCTTCCTTAAAAAAAAAAAAAAGAAAAGAAAAGATATTTGATTTTTTAAATAAATGTTTCATAGTTATCAGCATACAAATTTTGTACAGGCATATCTCATTTTATTGTGCTTTACTTCATTGCACTTCACAGATACTGCGTTTTTTTTTTAACAAATTGAAGGTTTGTGGCAACTCTGCATTGAGCAAGTCTATTGGCATCGTTTTCCGAACAGAATTTGCTCACTTTGTGTCTCTGTGTCACATTTTGGTAATTTTTGCAATATTTCAAACTTTTTTATTATTATTATATTTGTTATGGTTACGGTTATCTGTGATCTGTGACCAGTGATCTTTGATGTTACTATTATAATTGTTTGGAGTGTCATGAACCATGCCCATATAAGATGGCTAATTTATTTGATAAATGTTGTGTGGGTTCTGACTGCTCCACTGACTAGCTGTTCCCCATATCTCTCTCGCTCTCCTTGGGCCTCCCTACTCCCTGAGACACAACAATACTGAAATTAGGCCAATTAATAACCCTACAATGGCCTCTAAGTGTCCAAATGAAAGGAAGAGTTGTCTGTCTCTCACTTTAAATCAAAAGCTAGAAATGATCAAGCTTAGTGAGGAAGGCATGTGGAAGTCGAAAGCTGAGATAGACAAAAAGCTAGGCCTCTTGCCCCACACAATTAACCAAACTGTGAAGGCAAAGGAAAAGTTCTTGAAGGAAATTCAAAGTGCTACTCCAGTGAACAATGATAAGAAAGCAAAATAGCCTTATTGCTGATATGGAGAAAGTTTTAGTGGTCTGGACAGAAGATCAAACCAGACATAACATTCCCTTAAGCCAAAGCCTAAACCAGAGCAAGACCCCAACTCTCTTCAATTTTATGAAGGCTGAGAGATGTGAGGAAGCTGCAGAGGAAATGTTTGAAGTTAGCAGAGGTTGGTTGATGAGGTTTAAAAAGAAAAGCCATCTCTATAACATAAAAGTGCAAGGTGAAGCAGTAAGTGCTGATGTAGAGGCTGCAGCAAGTTATCCAGAAGCTCTAGCTAAGATCATTAATGAAGGTGGCTACACTAAACAAGAGATTTTCCATGTACACAAAACAGCCTTATTTTGGAAGAAGATGCCATCTAGGACTTTCATAGCGAGAGAGGAGAAGTCAATGCCTGGCTTCAAATCTTCAAAGGACAGGCTGACTCTCTTGCTAGGGGCTAATGCAGCTGGTGACTTTAAGGTGAAGGCAATGCTCATTTTTCATTCTGAAAATTCTAGGGCCCTTAAGAATTATGCTAAATCTACCCTGCCTGTGTTCTATAAGTGGAAAAACAAAGCCTGGATGATAGCACATCTGTTTACAACATGGTTTGCTGAATATTTTAAGCCCACCTTTGAGATCTACTGCTGAGAAAAAACAGATTCCTTTCAAAATATTACTCCTCATTGACAATGCACCTGCTCACTCAAGAGCTCAGATGGAGATATACAACAAGATTAATGTTGTTTCCATGCCCACTAACACAACATCCATTCTTCAGCCCATGGCTCAAGGGGTAATTTCAACTTTCAAGTCTTATTATTTCAGAAATACAATTTGTAACTCTATAGGTGCCATAGATAATGATTCCTCTGATGGATCTGGGTGAAGTAAATTGAAAACCTGCTGGAAAGAAATCATCACTCTAGATCCCATGAAGGACGTTGGTGATTCATGGGAAGAGGTCAAAATATCAAAATTAACAGGAGTTTGGAAGAAGCTGATTCCAACCATCATGGATGATTTTGAGAGATTCAAGACTCCAGTGGAGGAAGTAATTGCAGATGTGGTGGAAATAGCAAGAGAACTAGAATTACAAGTGGATCCTGATGATGTGACTGAATTGCTTCCATCTCATGATAAAACTTTAATGGATGAGGACTTGCTTCTTATGGATGAGCAAAGAAAGTGGTTTCTTGAAATGGAATCTACTCCTGGTGAAAATGCTGCAAAGATTGTTGAAATGACAACCAAGGATTTAGAATATTAAATAAACTTAGTTAATAAAGCAGTCGCAAGGTTTGAGAGGATTGACCCCAAGTTTGAGAGAAGTTCTACTGTGGGTAAAATGCTATCAAATAGCATTACACGCTACAGAGAAATTGTTTGTGAAAGGAAGAGTCAATAGATGCAGCAAACTTCATTGTTGTCTTATTTTAAGAAATTGCCACAGCAACCCAGCCTTCACCAATCACCACCCTGATCAGACAGCAGCGATCAACATCGAGGCAAGACCCTCCACCAGCAAAAACATCATGACTCACTGAAGGCTTAGATGACGGCTAGCGTTTTTGAGCAATAAAGTATTTTTTAACTAAGGTGTGTACATTGTTTTAGACATAATGCTATTGCACACTTATAGACTACAGTATAGTGTAAACATAAGTTTTATATGCACCGGGAAACCAAAAAGTTTATGTGTCTCACTTTATTGTGAATTTGCTATATTGCCATGGTCTGGAACTGAACCCACAATATCTTTAAGGTATGCTTGCACGTGTTTTGTTAGATTTACAGCTTAGATTTCATTTTTTGGAGCATTTGTAAATGATATTGCATTTTTAAATTCAGTATCCATATATTCATTGTTGGTATATAGAAATACAATTGAGTTTTGTATATTCATCTTGTATTCTGTAACTTTGTTGAATTCACTTAGTTCTAGGAGTCTTTCTGTAGATTCCTTGTTATTTTCTGTGTAGACAATCATTTCATCTCCAAATAGGGACAGTTTTAGTTCTTCCTTTTTGATCTGCATTTATTTTCTTTTCTTGCTTTACTATACTGCCAGAACGTTCAGCACTGTGCTTACTATACGAGCGTAGAATGCTCATATGAATATGAGTGGTGAGAGTTAACATCCATGACTTACTCCTGACCTAAGGGGGAAAGTAACCAGTCTTTCAAAATTTATTATACTGTTAGCCATAGGTTTCTTGGTAGATGTTCTTTATCGAGCTAAAGATGCTCCCTTTATTCCTATTTTTCTGAGAGCTATTGTCATAAATTAGTGTAATTTTGTCTAATGGCTTTGCTGTATCAGTCAATAAATTCACGTGAGTTTTCTTCTTTAGTCTGTTAATATAGTGAATTACATTGATTGATTTTCAAATATTGAATCAGCCTTGCATGACCTGAATAAATGCCACTTGGTTGTGGTATATAATTCTTTTTGTATATTATCAAATTCTATTTGCTAATATTTGGTTAATAACTTTTACATCAACATTTATAAGGAATATTGGTGTGTGCTTTTGTTGTCGGTACTGTTTTTGCCTGGTTTTGTTATCAGGGTACTATTAAGTTCAAAGAATGAATTGGGATGTGTTCCCTCCTCTTCTGTGTTCTGGAAGAGGTTGTATAAAATTGGTGTTAATTCTTTAAATGTTTGGTAGAATTTTCCAGTGAAAACATCTAGGCTTGGAAATTTCTTTTTTGGTGTTTATAAATTATGAATTCAGTTTCCTTAATAGTTAAAGGATTATTCAAATGATCTATTTCATATTGGATGAGCTGTGGTAGTCTACATTTTTCAAGAAAGTGGTCTATTTCATCTAAGCTGTCAAATTTACGTTTGTAGAGTTATTCATTGTATTTCCTCATTATCCTTTTAATATCTGTAACGATATCACCATTTGTGTGTCTTCTTTTTTTCCTTTGTCATCTTAATAGAGGTAACAATTTTATTTATATTTTGAAAGAACCATCTCTTCAATTCATTGATTTTCTCTATTTTCTACTTTCATTTCATTTATTTCTGCTTATTATCTTTATTATCTCCTCATTTGTCCTTGGCTTAAGTTCATCTTGTCCTTTTTCTAGAAATAAAAGTTAAATTTAAAGATCATTGCATTCAACAGAAGAGAATATTATTTTCATATGAAACTCTGAGTGAACCAATTATTAATAAGGAAGATAATTTTTAAATTGTTTTTTCTCATAATCAATGATACAGTGATAGAGTATATAAACAGGCATTTTTAATTATACACAAATCATGAAGCCACTTTCAGTTTCTTATATGTCCTCCACAAGTTACAGGAAATGTTAAAGGAAACACTAAAATGCCATTGTATACATTTACATTTAAAATTAAATTAAGACTTACACAAAGTGAATTTGTATAGAATTAAATCTTTTTAGAAAAATTGTTCTGCAAGAATCAACTGTAGGTATATTAAAATGCATATTTCAAAATTATCAAAAAATTCTCCGAATATTATTATAACCTGTGAAATACTCATAATAGGTGTAGTAATAATTGCATCAGTAGAAAAATCTTTTTGAAATTAAATGTTATCAAAAAGTATTTGTGATCTAGCATTTGCCAGGAAAGGCTGAACACTGATATTGCCTTCAATTATATCAATTGAAAATCAGCAAAATTATAAATTTTGATGACCTAAAAAATGAATTTCCAGAAAAGCAAGTCAGAAAAATTGTATGGCCAATCAAGATAGCATTAGTGAAATGTTATTATTTATTGCATTATATAAAAATTTGACACCAATATATATCTTTTGCTCGTTGATGTTGTCACTAATTCTCAGTGTCTGGCTCCTAATCCCACCTGCCCTAATTGCCATAATTACAAATTATGGCTGGTGCTTTGAGGAAAACAACAGGGTGTTGAGATAGAGATTAATGAGGATTAGGGCAAAATATTGCCTCTCTGAGGAAATGTCATCTAAGCCAAGATCTGAAGGATGAAGGAGAGCCAGTCCTGTGAAAACAGGGACAAATGTTTTGGGCAGATGGAACAGTATGTACAAAGGCCTTGAGGAGGGCCCTCATATAGAGCTATGGAGGTTGTTCCTGGCACAAACAGGGCTGGCCCAGGGTGTAAGAGGGTGCTGAAATCCAGCCAGTCTCTGCTCCCTAAGCAGTATGCCACAGTGATGGGAAGGAAGAGGTTTGTTTTTCTGATTCTCACAAAGGCACCACATGGGCTCGCAGCAGTGTCCGCCTTCAGGTGGAAAAAGGATGGTTCTTAGTTCTTGGGCTGCAGCCTGGATTCACATCCTGGGATCTTGTACTTGGCTTCCAGACACGTCTCCACATGCTGCCCATAGCCTAGTCTATGTTTGATTTTATCTATTTACTATCTATTTTTTTTATCTATTTTTTAAATCTATTTACTATCTATCTATCAGATTTACATGGCATTTTACATTTGCTTTACATCTCACTGAATCTTCCAACACGTCTAGCTAGGGCAAGCATTTTCTTCTTTAAATTTACATACAATAAAATGAATAAATTTTAAATGTTTGTTTAGATACGTTTCAATAATTGTATACACTTACCTAAATCAAGATACAGAACATTTCCAACGTGCCTGAAAGTTTCCTCCTACCACTGTTCAATTAAATATCCCAACACCCCGGTCCTAGGCAACCACTGTTTTGATTTCTATCACTATTGTGATCAGTTTTGCCAGTTTTTGGTCTTCATAGAAATGTAATCATGCAGTAAGTACTCCGTTGTGTCTGTCTTCTTTTGTTCAATATAATGTTGGTGTTGTTATTGTTGTTTTTGAGATTATCTCAGTCACATAGTTATGTGTCTCCATAGTTCATTCCTTTTTATTATTGAGTAATATTTCATAGAATGAATAGACCACAATTTGTTGATCTGTAATCCCATTAATGACATTTGGACTGTTTCCAGATTGGCTATTTTGACCAAAGTGCCTATAAATATTCTTGTACAATTCTTTTTGTGGGTATTTATCTTCCTCTCTTTTGGGTAAAACCCAATGTAGAATTGCTGAGTTATAAAGTATGTTATATTTAACTTTATAAGAAACTGCCAAACAGTTCTCCAAAGTTGTTATCCGATTTTACATTCCTATCAACAATCTATGTGCCTTCCAGTTGTTTCATATCCTCACTTTCATTTGATGTTAGGCATTCTAGTGGGTGTAAACTGATATCTCATTGTGGTTTTATTTTACAATCCTTTAATGACTAATCAAGCTGAGCACCTTTCCATGTGCTTATTGGCCATTTGTACATCTTCTGTCGTGATGTGTCTATTCAAGCCTCTTGCGGGGTGACTACTATTAATTCCATTTTACAGATAAGAAAATTGAGACTCAGAAGTCAAGTGACTTGCCAAAGATTCACAGCTAACAAGTAACAAACCCAAGTCTTTTTATTCACATCTCCTGGCTCTAACTGGTATCTCATTTGCAATATATGGACTTTTCCTACAATGGATCTTTGGCCTTGGCTTACCTCTGCAATGTTCTATAACACCCTGAACCTCAGGGTCTGTTAGACAAAGGTACTATAGAAAAAGGTATAGACATGGAGGAAAGAAGAGGAAAATGATTTTAGGTTAACTGAAAGCAACAGTATTCTTTTTCAAACAGACTTCAAAACCAATTCACTTTAATTCTTGGGGCCTTGTGTGATGCCTGATGCCATCTCAGGCCAGAATCTACTCTCAGTCTCAGTTACTCAGTGCTGCCAAGCTCAAAATAAACTCTTCTTGTTCAAGGGCAAATGTGTTCCACTGGGCTACATGGAACTCTCTTCAGCCTATTTGGTTTTAATTCAATCAGTTAAAACAGCCACGGTTTCTCCTATCCATATGTCACATTGCACTAAATTAATGTTTGGTTGATGAAGTGTAAATGCTCCTATGTGCTTGATTTTCTCACTTATACATGTGGAGAAGACGGTGAATATACTCTGTGTGTGTGTGTTTTCTTTGAGAAGTAAATGCATTTTGGAGGTAGACTGTCATGGAAAATCCTTCCTTTTCCTTGATACTGAAGGTAAATTACTGAAGGAGCAGTGAGAATGAATAACTAGCTCTGGTTGTATTTGATACACTGAGTTTGAGTGTTGAAGATCTGAGAACTAAGGGAAACTTTGTGAACTCCCTTTCAAACCAAGAGGAGCCTATCCTAACTAGATTGGCAGCACAGACGGAAGGCGCCTGTTGCAGTCCTTTTAATCCTCTCCGAAGCAAAGTCTTGGATTTTTCCCCCAAATAATGAATGAAGTGAATAAGCCATTGAGCCTCTAATTCCATTCAATGCCTTTGCTCTCCTGCGAGGTGTATCCGGTAGGTCTGACAATGCCATAGAATTACATTGAGTACTTGGCATATGCAGTCCTTGAAAAAGCTCTGCTGAGCAATCTTACAATGTGGCCAGAGCACCCCATTCAGCCTCTCCCATGTCTGCTCTCATGGGAGTTCAGAGTCTGGGACAGAGTGAAGAAAGGGAAGTGGAACAGAAGTCTAAAGACAGAAGTAGGCCAGGAATAAAAGGGCTGTGCCAATGTCTGTAAGGGGAAGACTGCAATAATAGAGATGAGGCTAAAATTTAATGAGATGAATCTTTAAAGCTTTCTTAAAAAGTATTATTACAGCTTCTTTAACTTTCTTTTTATTTCTTCCTCTGTTTTTCTTTCTTCTCTAATTCATTAAATGCCTTTTTGCTGCTGTGTGCTTTTAGGTCAGATGCTTCCAACATTTGTACAGAAAACTTGATCTGGCATTTTTAGAAGAAAAGTGGAAGATGTTTTTCCTTTCAGCTAAGAGTAATTTTAATGGGTAACATGGCATTTACAGTCCAGTCTTTAAGTGACAGTGTAGACTGCCTTTATAATTGCTGGTTCCTATCGCACAGCTACAGGTCTTCATTATATTTGAATGCGCACATACAGTTAACTTCCTCACTTCTCCTTTGCCTTAGTATTTTGAATTCTCACTGTGATTAATTACAAAGAATTTCCTCTTCTATACTAAGGTTTGATGTCATGAAGTTATAGAGATAAACTATTTGTCAAATTGGTGAGGTATTTCTTGTGGGGGTAGGCAGGTGAGCAATTTGGCAGGAGACTGGATCCCAAGCCAGCAACACAAATATCATCTAAGGAACTCTCAGGCTGCAAAGCAAATGGAGAAAGAAAACCTGGAAAAGAGGGAAGGCCTCTTTAGAGATTTATTTATTTATCAGTTAACCGAGGGTAAGAGGACCCTTTCTGAAATTTGGTCTTAGGGGCCTAGAATTCAACTTAAACCTGGACTCAAACTCCAAACAGAAATATTCCTGGAAGAGTTTATGAAAACCCATTTTGGTTGGCACTCAAGAGAAAAAAATAAATGAGAGTGGAGAGAGGAGAATGTTCTCCATGGCTTGACTGACCACCAAAACTATCCAGATTACTCATGCAAATCACTACCCACTGAGTGGGGCCACCTAGGGTACTCCAAGGATCAAATGCTCTTATGCAATATGGTAAGCACGTAAAAAGCATCAGTCTCACCAGCAGAAACATCTTGTTGGCTTTATCCAAAGAAAACACGAATAGATATAGTTCTATGAATGAGTGAGGCACGTCTACATTAGTTTTCCTTTTTTTAAAGAAACAGTCCTGATAAATAACACGTTTAAACCAGATTTTTCATTGCACTCTAGGGAAAGAGAGGTCACATACATTGGTTCTGAAGTATCAGAACATATGTCCAATACAAACCAAAAGTAGCTGGGCAGAAAAAAAGCATTTTGTCTTTGTGGCAGAGATACTCTTTTATGTGCTAAGTGCTCTGCTAGCCTTTTGTTACCATAGCATGTTAGAGCTGGAAGTGGCCTTTGAGATCATCTAGTTCAACCCTTCAATTAATAGAGAAGGAGGCTAAAAGTACAAAACAAAAAACAAACAAAAAAACAAAAAAAAACCCACAGGGGAATCTTGAGAAGATTCCAGTTGACATCAAGAGACACTACATATCAACCTGCTTAGGCCCTTCTGCAGAAGGGAACAACTCAGCCTGCCTTCATCTTTGACATCAAGGAAAGGTGTAAATCCCACCCACGTAGTTAATGCTCTCTTGCTGGACTGCTGCTTATTTTGAAGTTAACAAAGGCAAAGGAAGCCCATTGTGAAATGTTTGTTTGGAGGACCAGAATCTAAACATACACTCCTTGTCATGGTCATTTTTTTTAAAACAAGATGACAGATTGAAGCCACAGGAGAGGGGAGACTCCAGCCATGCCAGGAATAAGAGGATGCTTTTTCTGGTTTGTTGTTGTTATTGTTGTTTTCCATGTGCTTCTAGGGATATCAGATTTATCACCATGGCTGGGGTCAGGGCTGAGAATGTGGTGGACAACATGACAACAATTTCCTTCCTGGTGTGTCCCTGAATGGCCAGAAGAGTCAATAAATACATAATCAGGCAATCTACAGCTGCACTGTCACTGCTGACAACTTCATTATGCCTGTGATATTCAGCCGAGCATGGCAATATCTCCTGATATGCCTAATGGGTTGAATGTAATTTTGTAAGCTTTTGAAGATGAATGTCTCCCCTTGTGCTTAGCTTTGCCCTAATATGGGAAACAATGATAGCTACCATTAGGAAACAGCATTGTAGTGCTCGGCTTTTTAGCGCAGGTTGGGTCTCTAAACCACAAAGGCAGGAAGCATTAGTGATTGGAATGATACACTAGATGTGGGTCACTTAATGTCCCTTGTAACAGCTTTTTTGCCTGTCTCTGCATTTAACCTTCATATGGCCAGGGCATTCTACAAAATAAGGTGGCCTTGCCAAGGATATAAAATCAGTTAATTAATGGTTCCGGGAATGGGCTGGGCTTTGGCATGATATGCCTACAGTCGCTTACCAATGCTATCCAGAAATGGAAGAACTAGATGAGAAACAAGAAATGTGACCCATGTGTAGTATCCAACACCCAAGCTGCAATTTTTCTTTAAACCTAGGGACAAAGTATAAAATGCATTCCTCTGAGTTCTCTTTAATTCAGTTCAATTAAATACAGATGTATTGAACATCATCTACCATGCACAGGGCTCCAATCCTTGAGCTGAGAGGCAAATTCAAAGGTTAGTGAGACCTGAATCTTGCCTTCATGGAGATCTCAATCCAGTAAAGAAAGCAGAGTCCCAAGTAACTCTAACAAAGTTAGACTTCGCTGAGAACACTAACATAGTTATGAAGACTACAGTGAGAGAAGAGAAAGACGTTCACACCATTTGGGAACATAAAAGAGCATTAATATGCAGTCTCTGCAGCCTTCTATCTTCATCCACCAGCCAATCTGAATTCTTCTGAGAGAATCTGGTCTCCTCAGAATCTTACTTGAGTCAACCTAGTTGAGAGTTAGGACTCCCCATCTTATCTGATTTCCAAGTGCTTTTTGGTCATCAATGATAATGATCACTTCCAAGTATCCCAAATGAAAATGGACAAGTCAACACAAAGACAGGTCTAAGAATCTTTCAGCTTATCCTTTTATCTCCCACTGCACTTGTTTTCTTGGCTTTATAAAAGCAAATTTGAGCTGGTCCGGTGGTGTAGTGGTTAAGTCCAGTGCGCTCACTTCAGCAGCCCGGGTTCGTGGGTTTAGATCCTGGGCAGGGACCTACACACTGCTCATCAAGCCATGCTGTGCCGGGGTCCCACATACAAAATAGAGGAAGATTGGCACAGAAGGTTAGCTCAACCTTCTTCACAAAACAAACAAACAAAAAGTAAATCCTACTAGGCAGACTCTTATTGATAGCTAGAAAATAGAGACAGATTCTGTGCTAATGCTTTTAACTACAGATATTTTTGATATTAAGATTTTCTCTACAAAAAAGGAGGAGGAAGAATACATAGGAATAGGAGGAAGAGTCTGCCTAAAATTCAGCAGTCATTTATCCTTTAGTATTTTGGCTCATCAGCTTGACCACTTTGACTTGTATATTGAGCCCTTACCTATCTTGTGGACTCCAGTTTTCATGCATCCTGCTGAGGATTCAGATGGTTTGATGGGTAGGTTTACATGCACGTAGGGTTTTGAAACCACATTGAAACCATGCAGTCTGCCAGTTACTTTTTACCTGGATTTGAAGAAACTCTTTCTCTGAATTATGATTGTATGAGTCATCAAATCCTAGGGCATTAACAATTTCATTTTTAAATTATTTGAGAATTCTGCAGAACGTTTTTAAAGTAAGTGAAGACACAAAAATCTTTGGCTTTAAGTTGCAAACAAAACAACTCCCCAGAGAAATGGCCAAAATGAATGTTGTGAATGAAAAGGGGTCCCAATATCTCTGTGATGGCTCATCGTCCTCTCCCACAACCCCTCTACAGTCCAAATCTCACTATACAGAGGCATGATCAAGATCTAGTTAGCAACCCATTTATTGTAAATGCTATTCCTTCTGATAAAATCCAGTGCATCAAAGAATGTAGATGGCCTTGGGGATAGTTGTAAGGAGAAGTGACCTGTGCTAATTCCTCTCGGAGAGATTTAGGTGAATACTGCCACCTATTGATAGGTGAAACAAATGTCACAAATTCCTACTGTGAACTGACACTGTGCTAATGCTTAACAGAACAGATCTCATTACTTGGTTGGCCAAAACATTTTAACAGCCTAAGTTCATAATTCTTCACATATTTGTGATGAAAAATAAGTGTGTTATACCAATTTAAGACAACTCACAAATTGTATTTCTGGTAAGAGGCAAAGAAGTAAAGTACAAATGCCACAAGCTTTGCAGTCAGAGATCTGGGTTTGAATCTCAGCTTAGCTCCTTAATGTACATATACAACTTAACTAATCTTTCTGAACCTCATTTTCCTCATCAATAAAAAGCAGATACTCCTCTTTGTAGGGTGTGAGAATTCAGTGATATTGCTGCATGACACACAGGAGGTGTTTGATAAAGGACAGCATTTATTATTATTTTTCAACCAAGCTATTAAAAGTAACTATTTGTGATGCAATGATTGCTAATATGACAAACCACATTATGTATCAGACTCTGGTGAACTCTCCTGTGCAGTTCAATTATGCTTTGGCAATGCTACTTGTCTAGTATAGTATCTTTGACATCCAGAATTAGGACAGTGTGAACATAAATATTAGAACTTTAAGTGTGCCAATTGAGAAAATGAGGATAAATGGGCTTCATTACCAAATGTCTCCTGACTGCCCTAGAGGATATATGGGGCTGAGCAGATAAAGAATTATGATAAACCTTTGGAGCTGTGTATAAATGGGGCTTTGTGACCTGCTGGATAAGGCTGAGACTTAGAGCCAGACCTAGGAGGTTCACATTCCTTCCCCGGCATGGTGTGGGGGATCCTGGGCTCAGACAGACAATAGGGGATTCATAGCTCGAGAATTCTAATGATGACTGAAAGGAGGGTGGCAGCCAGAACAAGAAGACTTTTCAGAAGCACGGACCCTGATTATCACATCGGTGCTACAGCCTGGCGAGAGGCTGCTGAGAGGCGGGTGGTATGAAGCCGTTCTTGGAAAGCTTTCAGTGAAGTGCTTGTAACCTCCTTAAGAGAATCCCATTTCTCAAAAATGCAACACTGGAAAATCTCACATGATTAGTTCAGATAAACACTCTGTCATCAAATCACACTAGAAGTCATACGGACCATCTCTTTTTGAAGAGTCTTTTTGAATGTCATGAATCTAGTCTCCAAGACTTAGAGAAAAAAATCCAAAAGAAGGTTTCTCAGGATATTTTGGGACCTTTACTTTTAGTCTGAAAGGTCAACTGGTGCTTAAAACAAAATAATCAAGAAATACCATGCCTATGAACAGTCTGCCCCTTTTGAAAAGGTCTGCTTTGGATTGAATAGCCAATGCCCTCCCCCACCACTTTTTCTTTTTCTTTGGGGCTTAGAAATTGAGAGGGAGGAGATGGCAGAGTTTCACATTCATTACTAACAACTTTGCACATAATAAGCATGTTCAGATACACCCTGGGGTGTTAGTTTTCTTTTCTTATTTTCTGTCTTTTTTTTAGCAGCTTTTGATAAGTAGCACATTTTATTTTTGAAAAAAGAATCGGAGCGTTATTGAGCAGCCGCGCCCTAAGGAAGGTCAGGAGATTAGGGAGCGGAAGTAGGCTGGCCAGACTCTGCTGACCACAGTAAGGGACTGCCGCTTTCTTCCCATAATTTAATTTTGAGACTCCGATGAAAAGGCACCCCCTTAAAAAAATCTTGGCTGAAAAAAAATGAGTGAAAAATTCTTAGAAAATGGTCATCAAAAAGTGATCAATTTAAATTTACGTCTCACAAACAAACCACATGGAACTAACCGCAGGGCAGACATGCATTTTCAGTGATATATGGACATTCTTAAAATATGGGCATGATTTTGCAGGAGAGAGTGGACATTAGTAGCTTCTGATGTTGGTAGGCTTTCACCTAGTTTCACAAGTATTCTGAACGTTGCACTTCACAAATTAGAAAACAAAATACTAAGAGGAACCTTTGAATTTAACTGACCCAACTCCCTCATTTTACAAGTAGGAAAACTGAGACCTAGTAATAGAAAGTAACTTGCCCAAGGTCACACAGCTGCTGAGGAGTAGCTTGAGGACACAAGCTCAAACTCCTCATCCCAAACCAAGGTTCTTTCTAATGAGCTAAATGGCTCCAAGATGGGAAATTGCAAACCCTCACATTTAACTGAGAAGTCCTCTTTCTAGGGAAACTCTACACCCATTCTCCTGTAAATGGCCCTGAGTGTTGCTTCATGGGTCACAGCCTGAACTGACTTCTTGAGATGCTACTGAACTGCTTCTTCAAACCAGTCCAGGCACATTCATGAGGCTCCAAGGACTCAGTCTCCTGCCTTTTTCTCTGTCTTCAAAAGGTACACAGTCCCTGACATCAATGCCTAAATTATCTCTATGTTTGTGTACTGGGATGTACTGATGTCACCATCATCTGCCATCATACAGGTTAAAACTTTAAAAGTCATCTTCAGCTTCTTTCCCACTCTCTCTCACTTCCTCCCCTACTCTCACCTGTACTGTTGACAAGTCCTATAAGTTCTACCTCCAAAATGTGTCCCATGTTCATCTCCTAATTTCCATTTTCACAGGCCCTCACTATCAGTGTTTTCCTGCTTCTAGGTTCTTACCACTTCAGTTCATGGTCCCCAATGGCTAGACCAGAGGAATCTTAATCAGCTGCGCTGACATCCTCCTGCTCAAATCCTTGTCACCTACAGGATAAAGTCCAAACTCTTCAACGTAGCATTCGAGTGCTCCCCAATCTAGCCTCAGCCTACTTGTGGAGACTGAATTCCATTAGATGCTCCCATCATGATTTACTTCAGCCCAACTGGACTACCTGTTATTCCTCAAATGTTCTAGGAATTCTGTGCATTGATTCCATTCCCTTCTCTTTTTTTCAACCTCTAGATGTCTTCATTCCTCCAGATTCAGTTCAAAAGCAACCTTTTCCATGAGTCTTCCCTAAGCATCCAGAGGAAATAATAATTCTTTTGTGATCCCTTAGCATATTGCTCATACTTTTTTTATGGCACTTATTTAATTCTTCGCTGTATTATAATAAGCTGCATCTCTCTCACTAAATAGATCTTTTATCTTTGAAAAGATGCCTCATTCATCTTTGTACCCCTCCTCATAGTGATTCAACCAATGCCTTGCATATAATAAGTACTTTCCTTTCTTATTTATTGAGCAGTAAGTGCTGCAAGATACTGGGCCCGGCAGTGTGCCGGCTGGAGGGGGAAGATACAAAATAACTAAAATGCAATCCCTGTCTTCAAAGGAGCTTTAATCAGTGAGACATGTTCAGGAATAACCTAAGCAAGTGAACTAACTGTGGGGGTGGAATTGGGTGGAGGGGAAGTGCTGAGTATGGAACAAACATTCTCAGTGTTCCAAATGAGAACACTGGTATTATGATATGGAGGGTGGGGTACTGGGGGAGGGGTGGAGGGAAAGAAACGGCAACGCTCCTTTTAAATCATATCTCTGTGCTGTAGTCATTATTAGAGTCCTGTCTACGTCTCGCCAATCCAACCTATCCTTCTCCTAATACCAAAGTAATCTTCCTAAAGCAAGACTCTGATCGTTTAACTCCCTGTTCAAATGTTTGCTGTTGAATGAATCAAGCATCAGATAATTGCAGGCTTATGCTAGGAGTTATGGAGAATACCGGTTTGTAGAGATGAGACAAACTCCAGGAAACAGCTGGAGAACAAAAAGCAAGAACATGCTGTAAAAGTGCCGGGGGTGGAGGACAAAATAAGTGTGCGATCAGTATGGGCTGAGATTAATTGAGAAGGAATAATTGGAGGAGGCAAGCATTCAATGGATGGCCACTTAGAAGGAAAAATTAGATGTACTAAGTGAAGTTTAGGGTTTCTTTCAATTCTCAGATCCAAGTTATTCTTTGAGATGGTTTACTCATTCATTCAACAAATACATGCTAAGCACTTCAACAAACATTCACTAAATATTTATTGAATGCCTTCTATGTGGTAGAAATTCTGCTAGACACTAGAAATAAGGCAGTGAATAAGAGACTTTGCACTTAAACTCTTACAGTATAATGGGAATGACTGATGTTAAATAAGTAAGAGCAACAAAATCTGATGGATATAATGATGGGAGGGTATAAGGTACTATAGGACCTAAAGCAGGGACCCTAACAGCACAGGGGCTAGAAAAATGTCCCAGAGTGGTGATGTTTAAGCCAAGAATCTAAGACTGTACATGAGTTAGCCAGACAAAAGTGACTGACATTCAGACAGAAGAATATCATACGCAAAATTCTGGAGTTAAGAGAGGGTATGGCATTTCCAAGGAACTGAAAGACATTCCAAAAGGCTATATAGCATGGAGGGCAAGAAGGAAGGTGGCAAGAAATTAGGCTAGACAGGTGGGCAGAGCCAAATTATAGAGAATTTTGCTAAAGTATCGCAGGAATTTATACTTCATAGATAGGCTTTTGGTAACGTTAAAGTATTTGGCACAGTGTATCTAACCTACTAAGTACTTAATAAACGTCTGTTGAAGAGTGGCTTAATGAATGAATGGATGAATGAATGGATCTCCTTTGCAATGGACACGGACTCATGAAATGACTCAGACTTGACCATTTGCTCCAGAAAGCAATGCCACTATCACAGGAGGCATCGTCCCCTTAGGTTTACATAGCAGATGGAACTCATGACCCCTGTGAGGTAGCCCCTAACCTTAGTAAAATTGCTCAGAGTCACCTGACTTACCCCAGGAGATGGAATTTAAGTAAATCTGCATTGAAGTCAAAGTTTTTCTAGAGATAAGGGTAAAGTTTTACCTGGCAATCATTTAGGCTTAAACTGGAAAAGGGTAGTCTGACTCTTTCTTAATCCTTGATGAAAAAATAGCCTTCTGAACCTCGAGGATATGAATATTCCCAAATTAGATCATTTGTAGCAAAGCTTCCACGGACAAATAAATCCAAGGAGAGAAAAAGAGAAAAAATGTTCCAAAGGGAGATATTGCCTTTCGAACAAGAGAAGTAAAAGACAATTGTGAAAAGCTAAACTGAACTCTTCCTTTGTACACCCAGGTTTTATGAGTCACTTAGCCTTGCCTCAAATTCCAGCTCCAGAACAGCCACCTGTTGGGACCAGTGAGCTGCCAGGGTGAGAGCTGTCTTTAGAAACGGGGAAATTTTCAGGAATACAAGATCCCATTCCCAGGATTCTAATTAATCGCCAGGCCAAAGATTAACACTCCACCCTCTTGTTTATAACCAAGAGACTTTCTCCTGATGTGCCACAGAGTCACATTCAAAATTTGGGAGTTGATTCGGTGCCAGGTATAAATAACAGACCAGAATCAGTGCCTAGTAAAAGGGTCCAGAATTATTTCTGAATCATCACAGCAGCTAAGCTTTCATCTGGCATAGAGAGCATCTGAATAGAGCTTTAGAGAGATTCTTAATGCTGTTGCTAAGGACGTGTGTGTGCGTGCGCTCATGTGCATGTGTGTGGTATTCATATGTGTTCTCAATCAGCAATGTCTCCCCAGCATAGTAAGCAGCCTGTAAAGGTCACTTGCCATTTTATTTCAGCGAGAAACATGAAAAATGCCTACATAAGCAGCTTTCTAGGAAATCCATTCTGTGTGTCTTACTAGTCATGTAAAGCACAACAACGTGAAAGGAGCCAGGTGCACCCATACTTGCTGGCGTGGAGGAAGCACTGGAACCTTCCTCCTAAGACTGAGCATTTTGGTGTCCTAAGTCCCAGGTCTGCTGACTACTTTCTCAGAACCTCCTCAGACAAAAGCTCGAGCATTGGTTGTGCAGCCGTGACAGGACTGGGAACTTTCTTAAGATGCCCCTTGCTCCTGCTGGGAGCCTGTAAAGGATTGCACAGGTGCCTCGAGGTGAAGGGATGTGGCTGCCACCTGTGTGCTTCTGGTCTCAGGCAGCTGTTGGAATAAAGGGGTGCCTGGTCCCAGGAGAGCTGTAGATCATTTGCAGTCACAGAATGCTCGATGAGCTCTTGAAAGCCAGACGATATTTCTTTCCCTGCAGTTGGTATAGTACCAAGCTAAGTGGCTGCCTCACTGCCCCTTTGCTCACCCTTGAGTGACAGTCGGTACCGATTCAGTCTTGTTTGCCATGAAGCTTGCTGTCCCTGAATGCCGCTCCTTATGGACCTCACAGATACAATAGGCTAAAGACATACTGAAGTCACGGCATCCTTTTACTATACGCATGAGAGCTTGAGAAATCAAGCCTTCCCGAGGCTGCAGTCCCAAGAATATACTACACCTAGATTCGGAGCCTAGCAGTTTCCCTCTCCCCTTCTCTCCCTGTACGTCATTTGCTCTTTTATTTTGCTTTAAGAGTAGCTTAGTGATCATGGACTTCGGCTCTTGCCTGTAGTGATCCTGTTCGCATTTTATTCTTTACACAGAATAGGAAGGAGGTTTGCTTGCTTTGCGCAGAGGCTGAGCTACAGGAGAAAGCAAAGCCAATGTGATTTATTGAATGAAAGCACTGGACAATTACCAACAACTTGTTCCTCTGCTGCCTCGAGCAACCTAAACTGGTAAGTCAAATTGATTGTTGTCTTTCTTCATGTGAACGTGGAGCTTTCTTAGTCACTGATTATTTTTAAGTATGTATGTGTTGCTGCAGTTTAAATGATATAAAAAAATCTACATCTTCCAAAGTTAGCTGCGGGCAGTCCATGAAGAATGCACACAAGCACATACACAGTCGTCTGCAACAGCACATACATGTCCATGTGGAGAGGCAAGGATGGGGTGAGGAAGCCCCATTTTTGGTAATTGGGCATTTTGATTGCAGCAAGCTTAAGGCCATTATGTGTTTGCATAATTGATTAGCATTAGCTATGAAAGATAAATTATTCTTTTCTTGTATAAGATCAATTTCCAGTTGGGTTCCTGAGTACCTACAAAATACCTGTTGGATCAGGTAAAGATGGATCCCATCATGCTGATAATCCTGACTACATATCCAGGCATATTGCTGTCTTTAATCTAGTTTGCAGGTTTGACATGCAGAGTGGAATGCCAGCATTCTGTCTATCCTAGGTGAGAGTGCCCATAAATAACATCATGACTGTGATGTTGAGGATACCTGCCAAGGGGACACAATGGGCTTGCATGCAAACCCTTGCTTGATCCACTGCCACTTTTGCACCCGTGTTCCTTAAATCCTTTCTTTATTCCATGAAGATGTTTGGTTGGTAGGGTGCACTAGGTTTAAAGTGGGATATTGTAAATGTCCTGTTACCCGTGCTGGTCTTTGACCTAGCCAAGGCCACTGGAAGTACCACTGATAATCAAGGCTGAGTTTGCTTCTGTGCTGGGCCCCGAAAATCCCCATACTTACTTGATTTCTTCATTTCCTAAATAATATGTAAACCAACCGCTGCAGAGGGGGAAAGTGAATGGAGAAAGCTATTGCTTTTCTCACCACCATCACCAACACCACCACCACCAACACCACCACCACGACCACCAGGTCTCCTTAGTCTGTTTTTTGCCTAGCTTTTCCAAGGATTTATGGCAGCATCAATCCATCTCTGGTGGGCTCAGAGTCCATATAAATGTCATGCAGAGTTTAATGTCTTTGGTGCACTCTATCTGCAGTATATCACTGGCCATTCAGATGAAGTTGTGGCCTTAGGTGCTGACAAAGATGGATGATGTTGGAATAGTGAGCAGCATGCTTCTCTAAATAGAAACCGAAGTTAGGAAATCTGAGAGATGGGTGAAGTTTTGCCAAGTAGAAAGTATCCCCAGGCCACTCCATCACAAGAGCAGGGTCATTCTTCTATGTGATTTGGCTGTTTCACAAAAGATAGCATTCTAACAGGAAGGCGGCAGAAATGCCTGGTGGGTAGAGATGTCAGGATAGCAGGGCACTTTTGCTGGCTCACTGACTAACTATGGATCTTTAGGAAATTCCCTTGCTCTCCCTCAATCTCTATTACTCCATTCCTTCTATTCCTGATTGTTTCAAAGAAGACATGCTACACTCAAGTTAATGCATCCATGAGATACCACTTAAAGCTTTCCTGTTAAAGGGTGCAGTAGGTAAACAAGATCATTGTTCATGCACTTTAATCCAGAGACCATGCATCAGACACTCACAGATAAGAGTTTACGTGGGGATGAGGAGCGGTATGCCCTTTCCCCCATTTAAGGGATACAGAGCATTCTGAAGGAAGCATGATCACACTTAGGGGGTTAGAAGGGGAGAATAGAGCTGAAAAATGGCATTTAAAAAGAAAATAACTTCAAATTCAATTCAATAAGTCATGTAAATATTTTTTCCATATTAATCAGTAATAACTGATTTTCTATACTTATGAAGCCGAGATACCAAAGATCTTAAATGTCTTGAAACAAACAAACATGCAAGTATTTTTGAGGAATTAGTTAAATTATGAGTAGAATACATGTATAGAACTTATGGCAAATTTCAATGTTCAAATTACGCCCATACCCACGCACACGGAATTAGCAGCTGAAAATGTACTATGATTTGAGGCGTTCTAGAAGGCTTCTTTGCCAAAAAAAATGGTCCCATCTCTAGGATTAAGGTACCTGAAATTCTTTCATCAAGGATTCAGTTAAGTATTGCTGTCTTTTATAAAATACAAATATTATTAGGAGTAATAATAAATTAAGCCACTGATATCTTATCATAAAACAATGTAATAAATGTTTTCTACCTCAGGGGAAACCCAAAGGATGTTGCATTAATATTATATTAATTCTTCTTCTTTCTATTTATTTCATACCCATCTCCAAAAACTTCCTTTACAATTATTTCACTTTTGATCAGAAAACTAAGTAGACTTTAGGACAAACTATTTCTTTTTTACGAAATGCTTAGAATAGTCAATACCATCTAGGTTTCCTCCAGGCCCTTGAGAGTCACATTGCGGAAAGGTGAACTCACTATCTTTCCCCTTTTGAATCTACTCTTCCTCTTGTATTCCTTTTTTTCTTCTTTTAGTTATTGGTGGAACTATTATATACCTAATCAACCAAGCAAAGTTCATAGAAGTTACCCTCAGGTTTCCTGATTCCTTTAGCCCCTCCATCCAATCACTAACCAAGTTTGGTCCATTTACTTCCTCCATCTTTTTAATCTGTCCAGCCCTATCTCCATTGTCACATTCTGTAGTTGAAGTCCCCAGCTCTCACAGGTACATTTTCAAGAGCTTCATACTTGGTTTTCCCATGTCGCTGGTCCCACAAGACCACTGGTCCCCTTCAAACTACCCTCTGGATGCTACCAGAGTAATTCTCTAAAAATGCAAATCTCAGATTTTCTTTGAAGTTCTCTAGTGCTTCCCTGTTGCGAACTGGTCGAAATCTATTGCTCCTTATCTTGGAACAGCAACGCCCTTGATGGTCTGGCCCTGCTACCTCTCTAGGCTTCTTTCCCAAGGTCCTGGCATGGTGGATGGGAAGTACTACTGGAAATGTCAGAGCCCATAAGAGTACTATTAGGGCCCCTGCAGGCTTTGACCTACCAGTACACCATGATGTTTCACATCTCCATGTCCTAATCTGAGCTATTATACCTGGAATGCCCTTTTCTTTCATTCCTGCTAGTTGATTCATCATTCACTGTTCAAAATCCTGCTCAGGCATCACCTTCTCCAACCCATTTCCCCACCTGCCCTTCTCCCATGACCACCTCCTGTCACCCACGGAGTTAATCACTCACCCCTCTGTGCTACTTCTTGCCTTAGGCATTTAAGAGCAGTGTTTGGAGGTTAAGATCTCAGATCTAGATCCATACAGCCTGGGTTTGAATCCCAAATCTGCTCCTTAGTAGTGCCTCAATGTCTTACTATGTTAAATGGAGATAATAATAGTCCTTACTTCACAGGCTATTATGGGATTCAATGAGCTGATACATATAAAGTCATTATTCTAAATAGTGCCTGGCTCACAGAAGGTGCTATAGAAGTAAAAGCTATTATTATTATTCCTTAATTTCACATATCACTCTATTTCATCACTACATATACTTGTGTAACTATCTTCCTTGCTAGCCTATGAGCTCCTTGGGGCACAGGTAGGGTAATCAACTTGTTTCAATCTGCCTAGGACTTTCCCAGTTTTAGCACTGAAAGTCCTGCATCCTGGGAACCCCTTCTGTTCCAGGCAAACCAAGAGTTGGTCACCCTATGTTGGACTCTGTCCTTCTTACCTTTGAATCCCCAAGGTCTATCACAGGATACATAGGTTACAAAGTAGATCATCCATAAGGGTTTATTGAACTATAGAAGCAATATTAATTGTGTTTTCACATTCTCCCTCATAAACATGCTTTCCAACTTCAAAAATATGTCTTCTTGCTATGAAATCCCAGCTGACTTTTCAAAACTTATACCTAAATAACTGAATATATAATTTTTAAAAATGCACAGGAACGGGAAAGGTTGCTTCCACCCTATTATATATGATCAGTGTAATAGAATTGGCCACGCTTTAGCAATCCAAGACACATCTGTCATGTTAATAGCAGTTGGAGAATAGTAGGGGGGGGGGGGGGGGGTGGGTCACACATTTTTTTATGTCTAGTGACAGGCAGATTGACATCTGAAGGTCCCTAGTTCACATCACAACCGGAAGAGCAATCTTGTCCTGGTCAGAAATGTTCCCTTTGCTGAATGTATCTGTCTCCCCAGCTGTCAAGAATAGCTAGAGCTCCTGTTTCTAATATGCTTTGTCTTACAACTAGTCTTCATCCAAACTGGCTCAGGTCTTTTTTTTTTTAAGTATGCTTTTTGGTGAGGAAGATTGGCCCTAAGCGAACATCTGTTGCCAATCTTCCTCTTTTTTTTTTTTTTCCTCTCCCCAAAGCCCCAGTACATAGGTGTATATCCTAGTTGTAGGTCATTCTATTTTTTCTTTGGGATGCTGCCACAGCACGGCTTGATGAGCGGTGTGTAGGTCAGTGCCCAGGATCCAAACCAATGGACTCTGGGCCACCGAAGCAGAGTCCACGAACTTAACCACTCCGCCATGGGGCTGGCCCCGTCAGATCTTTTTTCAAAGTACAAATACGCAGAGAAAGTCCTGCAACAAAGCTCCTATGAAACAGGGACTCTGCAAGTGTCAGAACTTATAACAAGGGCAAGATCTTGCCTTCAAAATCAAGGTCTAGGAAGAAGCAGCTGACAAGCTGCCAGACCAAGCTCTCTCAGGCAGAATAATAGCAGAGTTGCTAAGAGCATGGGCTTTGGAGTCAGAATTCAAATCCTGCCTCCTCCATTTACTGGCTTTAGGATCTTGAACAAGTCACCTAACCTCTCTGGGCCTCAATTTCTTTGTTTGTAAAAAGAGGATATAATAATCGTACTGACTTTCTCCTTGGGTTTTTATTACATTTTTGTCTTAGTCTGTGAAAGCAAAGCCTGAGGCAAACTCAACTGCAAATGTTCAATTGGGTATTGGGAGTTAGAAGCTCAAGGCAGCAACAGTGAAGGAAAAAGGGAAATGACTCAAGGAAGGAGCAAAAACAAATATAGGTAGGTGGTTTGTAACTGAACTAGCCAAGGCTTCACAAGAAAACAGATCTGGTTGGTTGGTTGTATGTGATAGCTTCCAAGAAGCCCTAAAAACAGTCCAGAGGGGAGAATGGAGAGGAAATTATCTGCTGGATACTTCCAGTCTCCTGTCTCTCATTGGTACAGGTTTTCCCATTTCCAGATAGTGTTACCAATCCCTCAGGGTAGCCAGGAGTGGAGCTGGAGCTTCCCTCCTTGGGTCTGGTTAGGTCAGAACTGCTGCAGCAACTGTCACAACAAGCATGGTGAAGGCTACGCCAGAACCCGCCCTGCACTTGAGACAGTGGGTGGTGTTAGGAGACAGGATGATGGTGGCAGCCAAAGACTCTATTTGAGTAAGTGGCCAAAGCCCAGGGAACAGGAGGTTTTGAAGTAAATCTGAGGAGACTCCACTCTCCACAGGTTATTCTTGCTATGTTGGACCTGAATTATTCAAGCTACTCTCACTCTCCTTACAGCTTGGCTCCAGGTGTATTCACAGGTCCTCCAAAAGTGTAGCAGAGATCAGGCTATAATATGTCAAATAGCAGAAGTTTTTAATTTTCATAAACTCTTATTTATCAACTTATTTTATTGTTTATGCTTTTTGTGCCTCCACTAAGAAATTATTGTCTTATTCAAGTTCACAAAGATTTTCTCCTATGTTTTCTTCTAGAAGTTTTATAATTTTAGCTTTTGCAGTTAGGTCTATGATATATTTCATTTGAAGTTGATTTTTATGTATGATATCAAGGAGCGATTGAGGTTCTTTTTTCTTTTTTTGCTTTTTTTTTCCATATGGATATCCCATTGTTCCAGCACTATTTGTTGAAAAAATTCTTTTTTCCTATTGAATTACCTTGACACTTTTGTCAAAAACCAATTCATCATATATGTGCAGGCTATTTCCAGGCTCTCTATTCTGTTTCATTCATCTATGTGTCTATCCTTACTCCACCGTCTTTATATAGCTATCCTTACACCAATACCACATGTCTTGATTACTGTAGCTTTATAGCAAGTCTTGAAATCAGGCAGTGTAAGTCTTCTAACTTTGTTCTTCTTCTTCAAAGTTGTTTTGGCTATTTTAGATCCTTTCCATTTTTATAAAAATTTTAGAATCAGCTTGTCAATTTCTTTAAAAAAAAGAAAGCCTGCTAGAATTTTGACTGTGATTATATCGAACTTATAGCTCAATTTGGAAGAACTGAAAACTTAACAATACTAATTCTTCTGATACAATTCATGAAGAAAGTATCTCTCTCTATTTATTTAGATCTTCAATTTCACTCATTAATGTCATATAGTTTTAAGTATACAGGTTTTGCATATATTTTATTATATTTATTCCTAAACAGATTTTTGTAGATTAGATTATTCTACAAAATTTTCATGTCATCTGCAAATGAAGACTGTCTTGTTTCTTTCCTTCCAGTCCATATGGCTTTATTTTTCTTGCCTTACCTCACTGGCTAGGATGCCCAGTACAATAGAAGGGGTAAACATTTTTGCCTTGTTTCTGATACTAGGAGGAAGTACTTGATCTTTAATCACTAAGTATAATGTTTTCTATAGATTTTTATGGATTCCCTTTACCTGATTAAGAAAGTTTCCTTATATTCATGCATGGCTTTTTTAAAAATCACAAATGGATGTTGAATATTGTCAAATGCTGCCTTTTATGCATCTATTAAGATGACCATATAGGTTTTTTTTTTTCATTTATTCTGTTAATGTAGTGAATCACATTGATGGGTGGTTGAATGTTACACTAACCTTGCTTTCCTGGAATAAACCCTGCTTGATCATGATGTATTTCTCCCTTTTGTATATTGCTAGATTTTATTTGCTAACATTTTCTTGAGGCTTTTTGCCTCTATGTTCATGAGAGACATTGGGCGATAGCTTTCTTTTCTTGTAATGCCTTTTTTTCTGGTTTTGGTGTTAGGGCAACGCTAGCCTCAAAAATGAAGCCAATTTTTTGCAAGAATTTTGTGCAGAATTGGTATTACTTCTTCCTTAAATGTTTGAGAGACTATAACATTTAACATGACTTTTATGAAAGATTTGGGGATAAAAGAAATTGTTAAGATCCAAAAAAGGAAAATATAAAACTAGAAATTAGGGGGCCGGCTTGGCGGTGCAGAGGTTAAGTGCGCATGCACATTCTGCTTTGGCAGTCAGGGGTTTGCCGGTTCAGATCCTGGGTGCAGACATGGCACCCCTTGGCAAGCCATGCTGTGACAGGTGTCCCACATATAAAGTAGAGGAAGATGGGCACAGATGTGAGCTCAGGGCCAGTCTTCCTCAGCAAAAAGAGGAGGATTGGCAGCAGATGTTAGCTCAGGGCTAATGTTCCTCAAAACAAAACAAAACAAAACAAAAAACAAAAACTAGAAATTAGCTTTCCCATAGAGGATCTCCTCCTGGCTAACTAAAGTCTGGTCTTGTAGCCATATTGCAGAGACCAGCCCACTTGTAGTCAACAGATCTGTATCCCCTTCTCTTTGGAGCTCAGATCCCCTAAGTCTCTCTGAAGGAAGAAACGATACATCTTCTTTCTTTAGAGCAAATCCCAAGAGTTTTAATTCTTCTTATTAAAATAATACCTAACAAACTGATTCATAAATAATGGTATACCCATACAATGGAATGCTACTCAGCAATAAAAGGTGAAGAACTATTGATAGACATAACAATACAGATGACTCTTAAAATAATTAAGCTGAGTTAAAGAAGCCAGATAAAAAAAGAGTGCATAGTGATGATGCCATTTGTATGAAATTCTAGAAAATGAAACCTAATCTATAGCAACAGAAAGCAAACCAATAGTTGCCTGGGAACAGTGGGCCTGAAATAAATGGATGTGCAAAAAATATTCATTTAACATCCATTTATTTCAGGCACTCTGCTAAACAACTGATATGTATTATCTCATTTAAAACTTTAATATCCCTTTTAGACATGACTATTATAATTGAAATGAGGAATACTGTTAATGATGGGGAAATTGAAGCTTGGGGAAGGTAAGTAATTTGCCCAACGTCATACAGTTAATAAGTAGAAAAGCCAAAACCTGAAGTTAGATCAGCCTGATATCAAAGTTGCTACTTTTAATACTGTGTTTAAAACCACCATGACTATCTGGAGGTTGAATAATGGAATAAAATGTAATTATAGATCTCAACTTTTTGAGTCTTTCAGTGAAACTGGCTAACAAGGAATGTTCTCTGAAGAGTGATATCCCAGACTTAACACAACAAAATCAGTTTCCTGGCCAGTTCTCCTTCTAGGATTCTGTATCTATTTTACCTATCAGGCATTTCATTCAACATTTGAGTCTCTTTTTTTTCCAGTTTAATTCAATGCAAAATGCAGAGAGTACTGTTGCTATCATTTTCAAGACACTCTTATGGGTGCTATAGGGTTTGTATGATGTACTAGTAAAGTTCCCAGCAAGAATCATGTAGCACATTCAAACAGAATAACTGAGCAGAGGTTAATAAGCTTTGCACTTCTTTTGTTAAATTTATTCCTAAGTGTTTTAATCTTTGTAATGCCATATTATTGTAAATGGAATTATTTTCATAATTTTGTTTTCATTTCATTGTCTTTTAAATCAGAAAGGAAAAAAGTTATAAACAAAAGATAGACTTACATTGCCTTATATTTATATTTCCTTTTATATTTTCCTATGTGGTTTCCTTACCAATGCTCTTTCTTCATCTGGAGTTGAATCACTGTCTAGTGGCCTTTCATTTCAGCCTGAAGGACTCCCTTTAATACTTCTTGTAGGGAATGTCTGCTGTCAAATTCTCCCAGTTTTTGTTTATTTGTAAATATCCTAATTTCACCTTCATTATTGAAGGGTAATTTTGCTGGATAGAGAAGTTCTATTTGACAATCTTTTTCTTTCAGCACTTTGAATATCTCATCCCACTTCCTTCTGGCATCTATGGTTTTCTGATGAAAAATCAGCTGTAAATCTTTTTGAGGATTCATTGTGTGTAATAAGTTATTTCTTGCTTGTTGTTCTCAAGATCTTCTCTTTGTCTTTAGCTTTTGACAATTTATGATGTATCTAGGTGTAAATCCTAATTTGTGTTCATTGAGCTTTTTGGATGTGTAGGTTAATGTTTTTCATCAATTTGGGGAAATTTCTGGCCATTATTTCTGCAAATATTTTTTCTCCCCCTCTTCCTTCTCTTTCTGGGACTCCTATTATGTGTATGTTGCTACACTTTATGGTGTTCCACAGATCTCTAAGACTGTTTTTCTTTTTTATTTTCTTTTTGCTCCTAAAACTGGATAATCTCAAATGCCCTATCTTCAAATTTGCTGATTCTTTCTGCTGCCTGCTCAAATCTGATATTAAGCCCCTCTAGTGAATTTTTCATTTCAGCTATTGTACTTTTCAACTCCAAAATTTCTATTTGGTTCTGGTTTTCTTTTACAAATTCGACCTCTTTATTTGATATTCTCTATTTGGTGAGACATCATTCACATAATTTCTTTTATTTCTTTAGACATGATTTCCTTTAATTCCTTGAATATATTTAAGATATCCAAATTAAAGGCTTTGTCTAATAAGTCCAATATTTGGACTTCTTCAGGGGCAATGTATATTGACTGCTTTATTTCCTATGAATGGGACATATTTTTTTTGTTGTTGGTTCTTTGCGTGTCTCATAATTTTTTGTTGAAAGCTAGTCATCTTTATATTATATGATGTGGCAAATCTAGAAATCAGATTATCCTCCCTCCTCAGGACTCACTGTTTAGTGATCTTTCAGACCTAAATCTGTAAAGTCTGTATTTTTCATCATATGTGGCCACCGAAATCTCTTCTTGGTTAGCTTAGTGGTCAGCTAATGGTTGAACAGAAATTCTTTGCATCTGTCTTTGCATCTCCTAGTGCAAGTCTCTCAGTCTTTGCAGAGGGTCTCTGTGTGCACACCTTCAATACTCATCAGGCATTTGACAGCTCTGTCTTAGTCTTCACTTCCTGCTTGCACAGAGCCTCAAAGTCAGACATAGATGAGAGCTTAGGACCTTCTCAGGTATTTTATGAGAATTCTTCCAGCTCTGGGCATGCATGTGGTTTGCTAGATCCCCAGGAATGTGTCAGAGCTTTTCAAAGTCCTCTATGGACATCTTATTCTGCAGCTTTTCCTTTTAAGCTTTTGGCTAGTCTATTGCTTGCCCCTACTCTTATCCACCACTTTAGGCAGCTGGGATGTTGAACAATTGCTAATGTTTGTTTTTGACAGATGCCCCAGAGGTAAAGGTTATTTGCACTTGGTAAGCTCCAAGTCAGATCAAATAAACAAAAGCCTTGTGAGTAGGGTCTTCCAGGGAACCACCAGAAAGCTCAAATAATGACAAGTCTCTCAAAACGGGGTTTCAAAGGAGCTCCATCACTATTCTGTACCATCTAGTGGCTGCCAGACTACTGTTTTTCACCATGAACGTAGGCTGTTGGTCTTTAAGTCTACCACAGAGCTGGAGAAGATGGGGATTGAGCAAGTTAAAAACACCACAAAGCTCACTGTTCCTACTGAATTCACTTATTCAAGTGTTTGAATAAACACTGTCTGGATTGCTGCAAACCTTTGGTTAATATGCAGCATTCTGAAAAAGTTAATTCTGACAATTTTTGCTAGTGTTCCCACTGCTTTTATGGAGGAGAGGATTTTCAGAGGTCCTTACTTCACCAGTCCCACTGTCATAGTATTATTTCTACTCTTTCTGTGAAGCGTCACTTAGGTGTACTACTTGTAAATAGCATTTTACAAATCTCAATTGGGGAGTTTTGTCTTACATTAGGAAAAGTAGACCATTTGAATGTATCATACTCAGAGATATATTCAATCTTAGCCCTACTATTTCACTTTACATCTCTCTTTATTACATTTTCTTATTTTGTTTCTTTTTTATCTTTCAATTGTTTTTCAGACTTATATTTTTTCTTCTCTTCCCTCTAGCAGTTTAAAGTTCTACTTGCTATTTCTGTTTTACTATGAGTGACTGTAAACATACACATTAAAAAATTTAAACACATTTTTCTATCAAAATAAAAACTAGTAGTATCATAAATACATAAAATCAGATTAAAAACAGTGTTTAAAACAAACAAGAAAGCTATTTAAATTATTACGATGTACTTTGCTGTCTTTGGTTTGGGAAGAAGATTTGAAGTAACCTTGATAATTACTGCTATCTATTGAGTGGCTACTATGAACCAAACACTTTACGTACCTTTCATTTGTTAATTCATATAATCTTCACAACTCTATAAGAATTCTTTTTATATACAATTAAACAAACTCAGAGAATTTAAATAAAGCCCCCAAAGCCACATAGATTATAGATAACAATATCACGATTCAAGCTTTGGTCTGTCAAATTCCAGAGCCAAAGCTACACTGCTTCTCGCATGTTTGTCCCTTTACCTAAGGGTAAACATTTAGGAGCACAGTTAGCTGGGAGAGTTGTGCATGTTTATAGAACAGATAATAGAAAGTTGTCTTTCGCAGTATCTCTCATCAAACAAAGTTTTAAATATAGAGGAGGAAAAGAAAATATAATGATAGAGGAAATCTAGAAGAAGAGAAACATGCTAAAGGATGGCCTGGAAGGAAGGAACTGCTGGGGCAGTTTGAGAAGGAAGTCAAAGAGACAGAGAAAGTCAACCTATTTTGACTGAAGGGAACAGATGGAAGATGAGTAAAGACAAAAGGGGCCATGTGGTAGGTGTCATCAGTTAGAGGGCAAGTAACTGGAATTTGATCAATCGACAAGAATTTATTTACTGGACTCCTGGGCACTGTGGGAGATACAAAAGAATGTAGAGTTATTTTGGGAATGATAATGATGTAGACAAGACAGATGGCTTGAACTGGGGCATTAATGCTGAAGGAAAAGGCGAGGGACAGAAGACAGAAAGAGGTTAAGGCAATCCCTAAGTGAACCAGCTTGCATATCAGTCTGGAATTTTTGTGGAAATGGAAAGATATAGAGGAATCACTGTAGTCGCTATTAAATCAAAAGCAAAGGATTTGTAGATGGAAGGAGAAAGATGCCAAATCACCTGCTCTTTCCATTTCTGCTTTTGTGAAAATTAAAAGATAAGTAAAGATTTATGATAACACATCCACACATACATACTCACTACAGGCAGTGCTTCACATCGTCTTCCCAAATGTAAATACGACCATTTAGCTAAGATTGGGTAGGGCCTGATGGCCATGACTAATACTGGACAGGTCTGACCACCTTGGAAGGCACTAGGAAGTCTTTTTATGCTGGAGGAATTGTAAGCAAGACTTAAAAGGTACCTAAAGATATCCAACAATGTAATGAAGATAGATCTCCATTTGTTAAAGTGCAAGTAAGTGAAGACTAATTGGTGCTAGTAGACATGAAACCAAATTCAGAAGCATCAGGAGGGAATGAGCTTTCTGGGCAGCCCCTTGGTATGTTATATGTAATAGACTCTCATATGTGCCGTTCCTTTACTCTAAAGTCTTTATTGAGTATTTTTATAACAAAAGTGAGAGCTGCCATGAGTCTTCCTATGTTCTAAGCTCTTTAGATGCATTATCTCATCAAATCCTCATAACCATAATATGTAGATGTTATTATCCCTACTTTATAAATGAGAAAAAAAATTAGATTCAGACATGTTAAGTAACTTGCTCAAGATCATATAGTCAGCAGGTGGAAGAGTAGCAATTTATATCCTAATCTGTGTTATATTTCTTTTACCTTGAGGAGGCACATTTTAAGTGCTGGGACTTAAAAATTAATACTTGGAAGTCCTTGTTCTTGAGAAGCATACAGACTAGCTGGAGACAGAGAGCCAAAAAACAGTTGTAATACAATAAAATATTTGCTTTAACAGGCATATACTAAGTGAATGAATAAAGAAATACATATATTTGCCTGAGACCATTTGAACATAGACTTTAAGCATCAGCAATTGTTTCCTAGGTGATGAAGGCACAAATGGAATTCCAATACATGTAAAACAGTGCATACAAAGACCCAGAGGTAGCAAAGAGTTTGAACTATTTAGGAAAGTCTAAGGAGGTCAAAAAGGCTGAAGCATAAAATGCAGAGGAACAACAGGAAATGAGGCTGGAGAGGTAAGCACTTATAGGTGAAGCTAAAGAATTTAGACTTTATCTTGTAGGAATTGGGGAATCATCAAGATCAGTCCTGTGAAGAGTTTGGTCAATAAAAGAGGTTCCACATGATATTGTATCACGGGGGTCGATAAGGCTATAAAAACTCAAGGACTGGAGATGACTTAAGGGTCACAGCTAAGTAGCAATGGCAGCATTACAAATGGAAGACTCCACTGCAGACTTGAGACAAGGTGGTGGGAAGGCAGCACGCTCTGGAGAGACCTGCGCTCAGTGTACTAGAAGGCTGAACCAGGTGTGCTGTCACTTTACACATAACTGCCTTGGCCAGTGATTTCATTTATGCGTTTGTTCATCCAATACACATAGCATGCAGGCAGCCATAGCCTTGGTAGCATCAATATTTCAAAAGAAATACGCAACATAATGGTGGATAGCTTTTGAAATGGCATGGCTGATCTCCTGGATACTCACTTCAAGTATGACACTGGAAAGACCTGTTAGAGATTTGCAGAGCAGCAGTCAGGTACTTCTCGGAGAATGCCAGGAGTGAACGCCCTGGAGGACACTACCTTGAGTATCTGAACAGGGATGGGCCTATAGGTACAAATCCTCCAAACCTCTGGGAACTGAGGTAGTTCACCAAATCTCAGACAACAGGCACAATCTAACACCTTGAGAGAAGGGAGATCTGCAGGGAACAGCCACATTCTTTTAAACACCTGACAGGGGACACTATCTAGGAGGAGGTAAGTAGAAAGATCTCAATTACATATACCTAAGACAAAATGAACAGACCTCTGGATTATAGCAGTTTTAGATACTTCCTCCCAGTGGGATAGAGAGCTCAAGACTTTGAGTAGAGGCTCATGTCATATATACGTTTGTATGTAAATGTCTATGTGTATATAGCAAACGGAGGTTGTCATTTCATTCTTGCTACCAATTAGCTGCTTCCCTTCCCTGGCTTTCATCTTTCTCATCTATAACATGAAAAAGCTATATCTGATGATCTCTAAGATCCCTTTCAGCTATAATATTTTATGAGGATCCCCGATGGTTACTGGAGCTGATAAAATTCTTTGTCAATTTATAATTACGTTGTGTAAATGATACAACATCGGATTTGCCTCCTCTTAGGAACTGCTGTGTGAAAATGACCCAACAAATGCAGAATTTACATCTTTCTCAGTCAAAAAAACACAGCGCCCCATCATCTCCCAATGCTGCCAAACGCCTGTACAGGAACCTCTCTGAGAAACTGAAGGGGAGCCACTCTTCGTTTGATGAGGCCTATTTTAGAACAAGAACTGACCGGCTGAGTCTCAGAAAGACCTCCGTGGTAATAAAATTATTTTTATTCTTGTCTCGATTTGATTTGTGTGGTCATGTTTGGACTTAAGGAGATTCTAAGATGATCCATGTTTACTTCAGGACCTGACGTTTGCAATTTTATAACTGCTGAAAGTCACGTAAGGCAGGAACTGCATATATCTATGTTGTTAGCTGAAGTTTGAGTGATTGTGAGATTTTCCATTTCTTTTTCTTAATTTCTTTCCCCTTTTTTGCCCTTAATTTTTCTTTCTCTAATAGACCAAAGAAACCAAAAAATAGCATTTTGACAAATATGGAATATGAGATTAAACAGGCTTTCTGAAAGCTCCAGTGTTGATTCAAATATTGAATGAGCAATGAACAATACTTATTTACTTATTTAGAATGTATACCCCATATCCTTTCCAAAGATACTCAAGACAGAATCTGGGCGAAAAATGCTAAGTATTGGGGCTGGCCCCGTGGCCCAGTGGTTAGGTTCGCGCGCTCCGCTGCGGGCGGCCCAGTGTTTTGTTGGTTCAAATCCTGGGTGCGGACATGGCACTGCTCATCAGACCACGCTGAGGCAGCGTCCCACATGCCACAACTAGAAGGACCCACAACGAAATATACAACTATGTACCGGGGGGCTTTGGGGAGAAAAAGGAGAAAAATAAAATCTTAAAAAAAAAAAATGCATAAGTATTATATAACGGGAAATAAAGAAAGAGATAGAGATAGAAATAGAGGGAGAAGCCAAGGACAGAAGGAAAGAAAGTGAAAAAGAAAAAACCAGAGAAAGAAAATAGTGGGGATGGAAAGAGAAATAGATATACCAACAACCTAGGAAAATATAGTACCTAAAATTTGTCATTACATTTATCTTTGAGTTTGTAGTCAGCCAAAGCTGAAAGGGACACACAATTGGTCATAGCATTCCATTAGCAGATAACTGAAAGTATATCAGTCTACGAGAAAAATGAATATTTTACTGTTGCCAAGTCCCTTGGCATATAAGATACCATAGTGAATTATGTAATGGAGAACAAAGATTAGTATAGGTGATGTTACAGAGATTCTCATATATTAGTTTCTTATACTGGCCCTCGATAAAAGCTGAGGGCATAATATTAACATGCTCAGCAAGGGTATTTCTGCAGGAGGGTAATGGTACCAGTTGTTGGAGCTTAAAAAAGAAATGAGCCCTAGCCTTTCCAGATAGAAGCATACTAGAGTTTGCCAACAAAAGCATGGAGGAGGAAATGACTTAAGAGTAAGAGCAAATACGGCACATGAGAAATTAGACATACTAAGAATCACAAACAAATACACAACTGTGAACAGGGCAGCATTTTAACTTTGCACTCATTTGTTTTCTCATTTCAAATTCATCTTCTGGGAGGGCTTGGTTGTGGCTGAGTTAGGGCCTAAGCATCAGTGGCTCTTCAGTTTGGCAGATTGTTGACTAAACGCTTTTCCATTCAGCAGATTGCCCTGTTGCAAAGAAGAGTTGCATACCAAAATAGCTGTATCCCCTGGCTCTCTATTGTCAAAGCAAGCATTTGCATAATACCTTTGTATTTTCTTCAAATTTCAATCATGTGTTATGTACTCAGCTAAGCCGAACTGCAGCCTTGATAGACTCAATTTTTGATGAGACTAAAAATAAAATCTGCCAACCTAAATATCTGGTCACTGAAGACCTTTCACATTTCAATCAGGCTACCCCTATGCTAGGTGAAAAATAATGGTATTTTAACATTTTTAAAGACCAAGCAACTCTTGGAGAAGATACCAGATAAATGTATAAATAACACATGTGTTGCTCTTCTCCCATGAGCTACAGAAATATGTATTTGAGAGAATTCCAGAGCTTTTCTCCTTTGTTTACTATTAATCCTCTGAAAGAACTTTTCAAAGGAACCATTTTGTCTTTAGCTATTTTTTTCCTATAGGTTATTTGTATCCTATAAATACAATAGTCTGCCCTTATCCACGAAGAATACTTCCAAGACCCCCAGTGGATGCCTGAAACGGCAGATAACACCAAACCCTATATATACCATGTTTTTTCTATACATACATACCTATGGTAATGTTTAATTTATAAATTAGGCACAGTAAGAGATTAACAACAATAAATTTTCTTTGGCATATCCAAATTGCCAGAATCACTACTCTTTCACTTTGGGGTCATTATTAGGTAAAATAAGGGTTACTTGAACACAACCACTGCTATAAGGTGATAGTCAATCTGATCAACAAGTCAGCTACTAAGAGACTAAGGGGTGGGTAATGTATACAGTGTGGAAATTCTGGACAAAGGGATGATTCACATCCTGGGTGGGATGGAGCAGGATGGCATGAGATTTCTTCACACTACTCAGAACAGCCTGCAATTCAAAATATGAATTGTTTATTTCTGGAATTTTCCATTTAATATTTTTAGACCATAGTAACTGAAACCTCAGAAAGTGAAACCACAGATAAGCAGGAACTACTGTATTCAACTTTTGGCTCTCTCAGGCCCCAAAACAATTTGCCATCCAGCCACTGAACCCTCCCTGGAAACCACCTCTTGAGGCCCTTACCTGAGTGCTCAGAAATGCCAGGTGTTCAGTGATTGGGGCTCTCGGTTAAGAAACTATAGAGGTCAGTACAAAGGAGTCTAGGAGTTTGGGAGCCAGCCTGCAGGCAGTGTGGAGCTTAGAGATTTGTAACAGCGAAGGGACATGTAACATTGCATATTTTAGAAAGATTACTCTCCTGTCAGTAAAGAGCATGGGCTAAAGGAGACTAAGACTAGCAACAGGCAGGTCATTGCCATGGTCCAGGCAAGGGATGATAATGGTCTGAGCAATAGTAGAGACATGGGGCATGGAGACGTGGGGCATGAGTTTGAGAAAACAGAGAAAGTGCACTGTCAATTCTAAGCTAGTCACAATTAAAACTACCTGTGTTACGTTATCTATGTGAGCATTTCCCAAACTGTTCTGTAGAACATTATTCCAGGGGCAGTTAAAATAAACGCAATGAAAAATATGTTCTGTGAACAAATATTTGAAACAGGTCGTATTTCCCACCTATTAGAGAGTCATAATTGCACATTAAAATTATTAGAGGCCCTGAGAGGTCTAACAGTAATATAAGGTGGTAACTTGATTTAATCCCATGCATACCAAATTTATTTGACCACATGCTACTTTCTAATAGAAGACCTTTTAATGACCTATCTAACAGTATTCCAGAGAAGACTGGTTTGAGAAACGCTGATGTTTCCTGTTATCTATAGACTAGCCATGCTATACCCTATTGTCTCAATGCATCTAAATGTAGAGATCTATTTAATTCCCGTTAGAAAAGATGGATGAAGGGTCCAACACAGTTTTAATTTGGAGACCTTGGGATAAATTGCAGTTGTTCCACCTATAAGTGGGAATGCAGTCACTGAAGCAGTCACTAAAATTCAAAATAGCTAAGCTGCAAAGACACACTGGCCTATGCAATTATACTAACTTGCTTTTGTTCTCCTCCTCCAGAACTTCCAGGGCAATGAAGCCATGTTTGAAGCAGTTGAACAGCAGGACATGGACGCCGTGCAGATCCTTCTGTACCAGTACACACCAGAAGAACTAGATCTCAACACACCTAACAGTGAGGGGCTGACGCCCCTGGATATTGCCATCATGACCAACAATGTACCCATTGCTAGGATTCTTTTGAGGACAGGAGCCCGAGAAAGTCCACACTGTAAGTAAACCCGAGAATGAAAACATGTACTATTAAAGCTAGACCCAACTTTATGCCACTGAAATAGCCATTGCTAAGCTTTAGAGCAGGAATGGTTGACTAAGCATAGGCTTTGAAATCCTTTCCATGTTTTCATGGACTTTCATGAAAATAGTGATAGTGTTTATCAGTCTAAGCATCAAATTATATTCTAAACAAAATACACTGAATGGAATTGAAAAAGAGCCTTGAAGAAATCTCCTCCTAAGAATTTAACCCAAATTTTAAACATGTGAAATACACCAAGTGAGGCATAGAATAGGAAATATACAGAAGAAAAGAATGAGTGTGTGTGTGTGTCTTTGTGCCCACAGTGAATATGGTGGCTTCATTCATCCATTCAACAAACACTGAGGACCGAGCATTATTCGAGGTCCTAGGAATGCAGTGATGAGCAAGACAAAATCCCTATTCTCATAGAGCTTACATACTAGTGGAGAAAACTTCCCATAAGCAAGTAGATAGATAAATTAAAATATGAACTCTAATAGTGATAAATACTATGAAGAAAATAAAATGGATCAGTGGCTAGAGATTGATGGAGTAGAGACTATTTTAAATAGGGTTGGGCAAGAAAAGTCACTCTGATGTGGTAACACTTGAGCCTAGTTCTAGATGATATCAAGGAACAAGCCATGACAAGGTATGGGGTCAAATTCTAGATAGAGTGAACAGAAAGATGCTGTGGCGGGCAGAAATAAGACCGCCAGATCTGAAGAACAAAATGAGCAAAGGGAGAGTGACCACTGAGGAAGAAGTCACCAGGACCAGATCATTCAGGACCTTATGGCCGTGATAAGATGTTTTACTTTGATTGTGAGTTTGATGGGGAGACAGTGGAGCAGTTTAAGCAGATGAGTAACATATTCTGCTTTACATTTTCAAAGATCACTACGGTACTCCGTGGAGAATGAACATGGTGGGCAATTGTGAAATCAGGAAGACAGGTTAGGAGGCTATTTCATGGTCCAGGAGACAGATGCAAATTGCTTGGACTAATATGGTAGTGACATCGACAGTGAGCAGGGGTGGAATTCTGGACGTATTTTTTTAATAGCTTTATTGACATATAATTCACATGCCATCCAATGCACCCACTTAACGTGTACAATTCAATAGTTTTTTGTATACACACAGAGTTGTGCAGCCATCACCACAATCAGTTTTAGACCATTTTCATCACCCCGAAAGAAACGCAATACCCTTTAGATATCACTCTCCAAACCTCTCTACTCCTCCCAGCCCTAGACAATCACTAATCTACTTTCTGTTTCTACAGATTTGCCTATTCTGGACATTGCATATAAATGGAATCATATGATATACATGGTCTTTCATGAATGGCTTATTTCTGGATGTATTTTGAAGTAGAGCTGATAGTACTTGCCAAAGGGAGCTGCTCTGGGGCCAACGGCAGACCCCACCCAAGAGGGGATGGGATAAAATCACACAGCCCTTACCCTGTGCCAGGCACTATTCTGAGCACTCTACATGTACTGACTCCTTTAATCCTCACAGCAACATTTCTGAGGTAGGCACTCACATTCCCCTTGGTGCAAACTCTCTGACCCAATGACCACAATGGCTCACAGCCACAGTTTTTATGTTTCCTAAAAGAAAAAAGTAAACTCATCAAACTGTTAGTTTCACTAATACTGATTCACTTATTTCCAAGTGGTGAGACCCAGAAGGCTGAAAGAGAAGCAAGCAAATACATAATTAGAGGTCACATCTCTGCTCCTAAATTTCATAAACCTCCACCATCCAAAGACTAGGTACAGAGGCAGATCCTTGTATCAGAAAACTCTTTATTCTAAAAATGCTAAGCTCACCACATCCATGTCAAAGATAGTAAGGATTTGGTTCAGTAGAATTGGGGCTCTTCAATTAGAGCTCCATCGTCAAAGTGCCACTTCTTTTCAGTGGAACTGGAGGATTTGGAGGGATGGGCAAATAAGGATGGAAGAAATCAAAAAGGCTTATTTGCTGTCTTCCGATTTATGTTGCAATGATGTCTGTCCCAAAGATCCAGTGAGAGAGCCGTGGAGAGAGAATCACAGGGTCTGAACATAGAGAATGCAGACTGAGCCTCATTCTATAGGAACAAGGAGACCATTCATCCAGATGTGGCCTGCACTGGGCTGGATGAAACATTAGTCCTACTTACCTGAGACGCTACAAAGAATTCTGCATTTTCCATGAAACCAGTAAGACTCAATCTCCCCAAGCCCCCTTGTGTATAATTAAATCTCCATAAAATAACCCAAGTACTAAATATCTAGTTAAACCAAAAGCAAATTCATTCAAAAGATCCCTGGTTTTTCTCATTCCCTCTGGAATGATAACCACAATTATCATCACAAAGTGGTAAAGGATGGTAAGAGATTAACCCAGGTTTTAAATCCAGGAAATATGTCACCTAAGTCACCTTGGCCACACAAGAAGTCAGAGATAGTACCATGTACAGACTCCCACATGTATAAAAATGGCAAAGGAATATTGATTACTTATGAATTTTCCACATACGTTATTTCTGGTTTTTACACTAACCCTTCAAAATGATATTGTTAACTCCATTTTGAAGAAGAGGACTTTTTGATTCTGAGAAGTGAAGTGACTAATCAAAGGTCACACATCTAGCAAATGAATAGGGATGCCAAGGACTAAAGCCTAAGTCTATGGGACACCAATGCCTGGGATCCTTCTGTGCAAACTTACTGTCTTTCCGAATAACCAATATGGAGAGCCATGGCCACCGGGCCCCTGCATCTTTCCCTTTGTGCTGTTTGCTAAAACCCTATGGTGCATTTCTTTGTTCTGCCTATGCACTAAGGTGCCATTTCTGTTGGAGAGCAGCAGGATGAAAAAACACAATCTGTTTTCAGGGATTTTTAATTTACTTTATATATCAAGTATAAAACACATAGAATTACTGCCGTGCATGAGTGTGAGCTAGCCCATGAGAAAAACCACAGTCCACCAGCCAGAGCCAGCTAAGCAAACACCTGCTGCAAACTGTTCCCCAGAAGCTGCAGAGGCAGGATATAAGAGAAGAAAAATAACAATGAGGTCTTAAGTCCTTAGAGCGTTTTACACATTACAAAAATGCTTTTGCTTTCATCATCTCATTTGATCCTCACAAATGGCTTGAGATAGGCGTTAGTATCCTCATTTTGCTGGATGAGGAAACTGGAATAGAAAAGTCAAATAATTCACCCAATGGTACAAAAATAGTAAGTGGTGGAGCCATGATCTGAATCCAGATCTTCTGTATTCAGTGCTTTGGTATTTATGGGAAAGCACTAGCACACTCACTATCACACCACAGATGCTCAATTTCTTCCTTCCCTGACTCTCCACCTGCTCCTCTTCTAATGCCTGTCAAATACTTCAGAGCAGAGTGCAGGCCTGCTAATAAATTCATTTTCTGTCTTCCCTTGCCCAGTGTGTTCTCTTCTGAAAACTAGTCCAATATTCTTTCCTCTGTGCCAACCAAGGATTCCAACACAACTCAGAAGGAGGTCCTCTGTAATTCTCCTCTTTACATAACAGGAATCGTAAAGGCACAGATGAGTTTAAGAATTTAACTCATAAGTCATTAGTCAGGCTTGTTTTCCAGTCTTTAGCCCCCCAACCATAGAGCTACATGGAGGTGTTCTTTATAAGCATGGCTTGAAACTCACCACATACATTTCCCTATTCATAGAGCAAGTCCCAGATGTGGCCACTGAAACTTGCACATTGCCCCAAGGTTTTAAATATATAGAGAACCCAGCCTGCTCATGAGATGAATCTACTATCTTTATTCAGCGACTATTTTCTGTTTTTCCCACCTTCAGGCAAGCAGCACAAAGTAATACTCATTCCTTCTAGAAGAAAACATCAACTATTATTAAAATGGAATCCCAGTACTTCCTCTCAAACTGGGGTGCTGAGCTCAGGAAACAGGCACAGAACCTGAAAGGAGTAGAGCTAAGGAAGGCCCTCACTGATGATTCAGCAAATTCCTCCTGGAGACTGACTGTTGAACTATGATTTGAGAGTGGGGGCAAGATATGAGTTAGTCAGAATAAGAGAGGGGTTTATGACTGGGGACTTCCAGGTACAGAGACAAGTCTTTCTTAGATAGCAACTGTTCACTTGAGCGTGAGTCATGGCAACGGGGATACTGAATGGATGAAACAATCAAAAGCATAGACCCTAGATGTCCTGAGATGCCTCTGTATGTTAGCTTGCCTTTCTGAGGCTGCTATTTATTTGGCATCATTTAGGCCCTGAAAACAGTAATCATGAAGAAACTCCTTCTTTTTGGATACCTACCATGTGTAAATCTGGTCACTCACATGGATATTGTCTCATCTTTTGACCCCAGTACCTGGCACATAGTAGGTACTCAGAAGTTTTCAGTTGAAATTTTAATCTCTGTCTTATGCTTCTAGGAATCACAGGTATCAAATTTTAGAACATATACACACACACAAATTATGTGTGTAGTGCATATGCACACACACAGAATGTATGGAAAAAAACCTTTAAGTCTTCCAGTAACTTTGACTGTTGAGTACCTTTGTTGTTGTTGCTGTGTTTGTTGTTTTCCAGGCACTGTTGTAGAATTTGGTTGTTGCCATAGCCTGTTTTTATTTTTACAGTTTAATAATATGGAGCAGTAAGAATGGTGGAATACTCCTCATTTTTAGTCTCTCTGCCCTTTCCTGTAGCTGCATTCCCCTTTTTCTCCAGACCCTCTCCTCTCTCTCTGCATTTCTTTGTGAACTCCTCTCTCTCATTTCTCTCAGATACTGCCTGTGGAACTAGGAAACGTCACCCAGAATTAGGTATGTTTAGTTACTTCATAAAATGCGATTGCAGAGTAGGTGTCATCCAAGTATGGTGCAGACACCAATGTTACAATTTTGGCAGACTTGTCAGGATGCACCACTAATTTCTGCAGTAGTTGAGGGTTCGTCTAAGGGCTGGGACTGGTTCAGGGCACGTCTAAGAGGTGTGACTATAAACTAATGAGGCTGGCTTTATATAAACAAACACACCAGAAAGTCTACAATCCAAACGAATGTTATCCTTTAACATAGTCCTCATGGGAGACCCCACACTTGCTCCAACAGTGCTGCCATTGCTCTAAACACTTTTGGATTTGTCCTCAGAACCAGTTTATGAGAAAATCTGACTTGTTGCTTAGAGTCACACCTGATTTTTCTTCCAAAACAGCACTGCCCAGCGTCATCACCCTCTATGTTCACCAGACTGGGCTTCAAATGATTTAGAGGTTTCCTGAAATCAAATCCATCCTCAAAGGATAAAGATTAGCAACCATTAAGAATATGTAAAAAACAAGCCTTAGGCAGGTCTCTAGAGTGAATTCCCAGATATTTTTATCTGCTTCATTAAAATAGGTGTACAAATCCTCACCCTGACTCATAAACCTGCTCCTCAAACCTCATCTCATTCTGCTTACGCCTCAGCCATGATACACCAGCCCCACCAGCCTCCCTTCAATCCTTTGAACACATTTATACTAACTGTTCCCTAGGCTTGAATGCCTGAATGCTTTTAATCTTGATCATTACATGCCAACTCCTTCTTAACATTTCAGCTTAAATGTCACATCTTCAAGAAAGGCTTTCTCTGGCCACCAAGTTCAAAGTCTAAAGTCACTTTCTAATCTCATCACGTTTTTTTAGTTTTCTGCATAGCACTTATCACTATAGGATATTTTTCTCAGTGTTTTTATTTGCTTATTTTCTGTCTCCCGTGCATTAGAATGTAAACTCCACAAGAGCAGAACTTATCTGTCTCATTCATCACCATATCCCCAGCAAACAGTAGGCACTCAATAATATGTGTTTAATTGAATTGAGTGACTGCCAAGGCTTCCTTTTTAAGGGTATGAATATATCATTTATTTCAAAGGGAATACTTTACTAAATATCAAATCAATTGATCGTTTTTTATGTTTCCAACTAATCATTTAGACATCAAGTGTCCACAGCCTAAGTTTCAGTTACCTGCTCTTCAAGAGTTGATAGTTGTCTTTTCATTCTTTTGTTTTTAATTTTTTAATATATATGCAACACAGAATATATTCTCCTTGTCAAAAATTAAAACTGTGTAGATAAAGTTAAAAGATAGCTTTGACAGCCTACCCAACATATACATGTGCATATGCATACACTCACAATCTAGGTTCCTGTCCCTAAATTTCCCCCAACATAACCACTGCAATCATCTTAAGGCTTGACTGAGCTAGAGAATCCACTTCCAAGCTTACTCAGGGTGACTGTTGACAAGAGACCTGTGTTCCTTCCTGTATGGACCTCTCCATAGGGCTGCTCCCTGACATGACAGTTGGCTCCCCCAGAGCAAACGAGAGAGAGACTAACCAAGATTGAAGCAACAGTGTCTTTTTAACCTAATTTCAGAAGTGACATGTTATTATTTTCTGCTGAATCTTGTTGATTACACAGACCAACTTGGTACAGTATAGAAGCATGTGAATACCAGCAGACAGAGATCATTGGGGGCCCTCTTGGAGGCTGGCTACTCCACTGCGTATCTAAGACTGTTGAGAATAAAATGTAATAATAAGTTTAGAACATGTCCCTGGCATGTAAATGGTCAAAAAAATTGTTAGTCGATATAATTCTCAAAAACAAAAAACACCACCCAAATGTTTCTAGTAAAGAATTTAAATATTTTATACATCTGTTGTATAGTTTGTGTTTCAAAAACACCACCCAATACAAGCACTTTTTAAAGTTTGTAGAATTTTATGTTCTAAAACTACACTGTCCAACACAGGAACCACTAGCCACATATGACTACTGAGTACTTGAAATGTGCCTAGTCCAAATTAAAATATGTTCTAAATGTAAAACTTACACTGAATTTTGAAGGTTTAGTACAAAAAAAAGAATATAAAATATCTCAATAATATTTATGTTGATTACATGTTGAAATAATATTTTCCATCTATTGAGTTAACTAAAATATATTATTAAAATTAATTTCACCTATTGCTTTTTGCTTTTTTAATGTCACTACGAGGAAATTTTAAATGATGTGGCTCACATTATATTTCTACTGGAAAGCACAGAGAATACAAGCAGAAGATATGGTTGTCTTGTTTCATACTTAAGCTCCCTATGATCACTCAGTGATCTGCTTTGGATTTTCTAAATAATTTCCTCAAGTGATTTGTGTGTTGGTTTTACAGAAAATGTCCATTTGCTCTTTGGAGTTTGGGAGACATGGGCAGGAAGTCTCTCTCTGTGTTATTGCCTCTAGCTTCTTAAAGAACCACAATTACAACGTAAACGATATAATACAAACTTTTTGAATCCACATTCCACTGGAAAGTAGTAGGGAAGAACATTCCAGAGCCCCATGTCCATGGTGTAATGAGTTCTAGGAGAAGAAAGTTCTATAGTAATTAAAATGAAGTATTTAATCTCCAAATCTCTGACTTTATTGGAACCACATTCTCAAAGTCCTTTGGAAAACCTGAAAATAAGACAACAGGTTGAAGCCTAAGTGAAGGCAAAGTGAATCCTGAGTCCTGAACCTTAGCAAGACAAGTAAATTGAAATTTGTGTTTTGAGTTTTTTAATTAAAAACCATTTAATTATTGGAATGCTTCTATATTATTTCTTTTGATGTTCCTACCTGAAAACAAGTTAACTGTGAGGTTGTTAGAATGCTGTCACTTATGATCAGCAAAGATAAATTTTATTAACCGCTATTCTTGGTTGCCCGGAGGATATTGGCTTTTGATGCAAGGTTTCTACTTCAGGGACTTTGTTTTCTCCCTTGAAATGACAGATACAGTTGAAATTGACACCACTTAGTATATATTTCTATATGGTAGCTGGAACTGAAAATTTTTATCTGGAGCTATTTTATAAAAACAGGTATTTGACTTATTTTTGTGTGCCTCTAAAAAATATAACAGAGACCAATGGGTGTAAAAATAATAATACAAACCACCACTAATTGAGACCCTTCTATGTAAAGATTATCACTAACTTATCAGAACTTATGAGATGGGTGCCATTATTATGCCACTTTTATAGATAAGACATTTGGGCTCGAGATGGAAGCAAAACTGCTTAGGGTCACACATTCCTAAGGGGCAGTGTTTGATCTACAGGACCCCAAAGCCCTTTTACCACTTTGCCTCCACTTCGGAAACAACAGGAAAGCAAATTTCAGCTCAGGATAAGGAAACTTTTTAAAATTAAATTAGACTATTTTAAATTAAAATTAAAAGCGAAAATGGACTAGGCCGCCTCCGTGAATAGTGAGTTCCCCTCATGGAGGAAATCATTACAGGGCCAGGGTATCGTAAGAAGAGGCACCGAAGGCTGGTTGTAAGGATCCTTCTAACACTGAGATTAAATGACTGTTTTAGTACCTCATTTTTCTCATCAATAAAAACAAGGAAAATGCTGATAACAATAGAAAAGTTGTTGCTAAACTGCAAAATGGCATATCATTAGTAAGGGGCAAATGTATTCATTTTTTTCCAGCAAGCCAAAGAATTGTTCCCTAAAAGCCTCAGTTAAAAATTTAAATTAGTTTCATTTTACCCTCATTATATTTTCAAGCTTTAAGCAATTAACCACCAGGCCCAAATTCACCAATTGTAGGGCAAGGGCAAAATTAAGAAACAGTAAGGCAAGGAAGTAGTTGGCGATTCATAGGTTAGATTCTGATGGTGAAGAAAATCCACCCAGTCTGATCATTATTTATCTCAGGATTTAAACAGTAACTGTAATTGTATTCTTTGAACACCAAGTTCCCGCTCCTCCCCCTGCTCCCACCCTGTAGTTAATTAGCTGGGCAGGTCTTATAACAAATACCCACTTAGAAACACTGGGTGGTAGAAATGCTGTTGATAATTAAACACCACAATAGCACGGAGCCTATTTTAGGAGGCGCTGAGTGGTCTTGCCCCAGCCGGACTGCTCACCACTCACTCACAGACCCTCTATTGTGTTGGCTGTGGCTGCGCAGAGGGATAGTTGCTTGGCTGTGGAAGGGATCAACTGTGTTAAGAGAGAAAAGACCAAACCTTGCAAACAGATCCAGGAGTTCTGGACTCAAGGGACAAGTAACCAGGGGGTAGAAGTGAAAGGGGAACGGATCCAAGAATAAGAGAAATGGATGGGCAGGAAAATCAATCATAAAATAGACATAGCCTTTCTAGTTTCTAGGTCCAACCAACCAACCAACCAAAATGAGTTTGCCAATCTCATGCCTAATAGATAGCAATTAGAAAACTACAATACATAAATAATTGGTTAATTTGCATTCCATTTGGTTTAGAGGAAGTTCACTGAGTTTTTTAAGGTTTTTACGAAAATCCTGAATAATCATCCCACCTCCCTGGGTCTCAGTTTCTTTATCTTTACAATAAGGAGTTGAAAAAGTTCTCATCCTGGGGTGGCAAAAATAGGAACAGGGGTCCCAGAACAATTTCCGAGGTGTCAAAAACCCCAACCTATCACATCATTATTCAAGATAAAACTATATAATCTAACAATTTATCATATTTACTTGCTTGTGCTTAAAATGAATTAACCCAGTTTGTTACGTTGATTATCTCATACTGAATGGATGCTTCTATTGGCAGTTACATATGTCATTAATAATAGGGAGAAAAATGATTACTTTATAGGTCAGCTGATTTGGTAGTCAATAAAGAAAATCTTTCAAAAGAGAGTGTTTCATTAAGCCATTAAAAAAATCCATAGAGAAAAACAATAAAAGGTTTGCTTGGTGAAATGGTCGGAAACCACTGGCTCAGTCAGTGCCCCTCCACCTTGTGCATGGAATTACCTCTAACAACAGAGGTAAGTGAGTATATTCCCACGGGCAGCTGGGGTCTTAGCCTGGGGGAGGGGAAAAAAAAAGGAGAGATTTCTATACAGTTTCTTTTTTTAAAATCTTCATTTTGCGGGAAAGTTTTCCATTCTCCTCCACAATAGAAGTGTTCATTTTAATTTCTAAGTGGTGTGCTTTTAGCACAATCTGCATGGAAAATTTGATGCTCCAGGAAGACGGGCATATTCATTCTGTGCCTTCAGAGACCCCCACTGCACCGCACCCCCCCACCACCATCAGCATATTATGTTGGAGTTTAGGTATCCCAGTTTGAGAAGCACAGGGATCTAGATGATCCTGGAAAATTCACTTGGCTATAAAATTTTATGGATCTTCCTTGTTAGTCTATAAAGAGGCAAAATGCTTTATCTTGAAGATACAGAATCCCTTTACCACTACAACTCAAAATGCATCAAGTCTACAGCCTAGGAGGAAAGGGCAAGTCTAGAAACAACGTGTGTTGTGCTAGCGAAAGCAGGAGAAATTTCAGGGAGAGCCAAACATAGCTCAAGAGAAGCTGTCCATCTGAAATGCCACCTGGAATTCACACCAGTAATAACTATTGTGGATATAAAAATTAATAGGGAGGATTTCATAGTATTAGAAAAATTTATTTTTATAAATCATGTGTCTATCACCCAAGTGTTGATGCATGCATGCAATTCAAACATCAGGTTTACAATAAAAAGCTCACTGAATGACTTAGCAAGGACAATTCCTCCATTTTCTCTATAATTTGGAGTGGAAGAAGGAGGGGGGCAGTGGGTAGAGGGTGCAGTTACTGGGTCAATTAATCAACCTGAAAACTGTGACACAAACTCTGACGCCTAACCTATGTCTAAAAATACACAAATGTATACGAATTTGTTTTAAACTGTCAATGCCTATATTTAGGACCTTCCCAGCAAGGCTATAATGAGACTGTGTTTGAGGGCTTCAGTCATGGCAGACTCTACCATTAATCTGAAGTTAGTTAAATTAACAGCATTTAGTACTGACTTGTCAATCTCACTGCTCCAGGAAATTGCACCTTGAGGCTACTAATATTGCCAATTTTTCCACTGGAGTATGCGCCTGCATGTGTGTATGTGTATTTTTTTTCTCCAGAACCTCTGTGTTCATACACCATCATTGCTTCCCTACGTCCACAGCACTTATATTATCATTTATTCTGGCCTCCTTTAGCCTTCCCGGGGGATTCTGCATAGTGTAGCTGCTCAGTGAAAGAGTTTTTTAGCTTTATATTTATTTGTTTATTTTTCTGTCATGGCTCATGACTGAGGCTTTAAAAAAAAGTGTGACAGTATTTAGAGTACATGATTGACTGCTACAGCAACATTCATTAACCATGACAAATCTGCAGCAAAACACAGTCCTGAGTGTTCTAAACAGCAACTTTAAAAAGAAAGAAGAAAGAAAGAAAGAAAAAGAAAAAAGACTCAACTAATTTTTCATTGACTTCATCTGTAAATAAATTTAGACTGATGGTGAGCAGGGGCAATAATAAATTAGTATTCATTTCCTGTAATTAATGCAAACATGCTTATGAACACAGAGAATATGAATCTATAACCACCTAATTTCCATTTCAAAATACACATAACAACCTTTCACTTGAATTATCTTCACAATATTTTCCCCCTTAATTAGAAGAATGAAATGGTTGGGTTTCTTTCCCACCCACCAGGGGGAAATATTGTTTTGGTCACAAAGAGTGTCAAACACATGTTGGCGACAGATCTGCAAAGGCTGTCTTCTCCTCTTTATCACTAACCAGGAAGGGCTCCTCCAAAGGGACTAAGTGACCTCCTAGGCAGGGCTTTACATGCGTAAGAGCCACGAGTAAACCCAAGTAGTAGCCTCCCAACCCGACACAAGAATGTGAAACTTTCTATCATTGACACCTATGTTCACTCACACAAGGGGAGGTTGGGTAAACAACATGATGTGAATCAAATAAAGACTATCATGCACTGAGTAAAACGGAAATATCAGGCTGTATCACCTCTCTCAGCAAGAGGAGTTAGGAGAACTTGCTCTCTGGGGCCTGGGCATCCCTGGAGATCATTTCTACAATCAGACCACAATCAAAGAGCAAAGTGACCAAAGATCAATGTCTGATCACAGAGAAGTCATCTGGCCATCAGAACGTATTACTCCACTATGGCAGCAGTAGTGGAACACTTTGTTAGCAATAAATAAACTGATTAATAATAACAGATTTATGCCACTAAGACACACATACAAAAATGTCTATGAGCTGGGCAAAATGTGATAAGAGCAGAAAATCTGAATCAGGTTCTACCAAAAAAAGAGAAAAAATGTCCAGACAAATTTGGCAGAATGCAACCTGCTTCATGGATGTCTTTTCCTAGGGCCTTTCTAGCCCTACAGAGCTTTTGACTCTAAGTTTTAGTCCTTCTAAAGACCATGGAAACAAATGTGTGCAATCTGGATTAGAAGTGGTCCTCAAGGGTACATGATAGTGGAATTCTAATTAACTGTGCTACGTAGCCATTTCAGGTGCACATGACAAGAGGGCCAGAGGGCAAAGGGAGTATCTTAAATTGATGGATTTACCATTTAATCTAGCTATAAATGTCACTAATTAGACCTTATCATAACAAGATAGTTAATAAGGAACATAGATCCCACTTTACCAAGGCATTTAAAAAAAATCCATAGTAGACTCTTAGATACCCTGCCAATGAAGCAGCATTACCCCATAAGGAAAAAGGAGTCACCCCATTTCTTTCCCTTCAGTTGTCAGCCTAGAAAGCCGAGCGATGCACCTCAACACACTGGTGCAGGAAGCCCAGGAGAGGGTGAGTGAACTGTCTGCTCAGGTGGAGAATGAAGGATTCAGTCTGGACAACACAGAGAAAGAGAAACAGCTGAAAGCTTGGGAGTGGAGGTATCGACTCTACAAACGCATGAAAACGGGCTTCGAACATGCCAGTGAGTATAAGCAGAGGACTTGTACATTTAACTAGGAGTGAGGTTAGTTTGAGACAGCCAGGCCTTCTTTTATTGATTTTTTGCAACTCTACAGGGTCATGGATGGACGTTGTCAGCCTATTTGGAGCAAGGACTCCAGGAGGCTGTAAAAGGATCTTTTGTCTTGCTTGATTTTCTGGCTCTTGATAGTTTCTCTGACCACAGCCTCCCTCAGTGCTGCTGGCCTCCCTCCACCATGTCACATTCATCTAGCACTTTCCACCCGCTACGTCCTAATGCCTAATGACCCGGATGGTCTGATGCCCTAAGTGGCTATATTTTGGGATGTGGAGGTGGAAAAACATTTGTTTACCTATTTGTCCAGTTTCTGCTTCAAGCCCAAGTTTAACTTGTTTTCAACTTTCTACTGCATTTTTTATATAGAGCTTAAATAAACTGACTTTCAGTTAATAAAGGCAACAGAGAAGGACAGTCAGTCAACCCCAGAATTATGCTTTTGTCTACACTTCCATTCTCTTTACCAATTTTTTTGTTAGTTTAAGAAAAGTCTTTTTTTCTTTGAGGAAGATTAGCCCTGAGCTAACATCTGCCACCAATCCTCCTCTTTTTTGCTGAGGAAGACTGGCCCTGAGCTAACATCCGTGCCCATCTTCCTCTACTTTATATGTGGGACGCCTACCACAGCATCGCTTGCCAAGTGGTGCCATGTTTCCACCCAGGATCTCAATCAGCGAACCCCGGGCCACCAAAGCGGAACATGCGAACTTAACCGCTGCACCACCGGGCCAGCCCCCGTAAGCAAAGTATTATTTCTGGATAATACTCATTAGCACTGGAAGGTACTGCTTAGTGCAACCACTAATATAAAAAATATATAAAATTCAAACACTTGTGAAATATTAAAATCTTATTCCAAAGGGAGATCTCATTTAAACAACAACAAAAAATTAGACTTGAAAATTTAAATATAAGAGAAAGATCAGTTCACTAGTTTGGAAATTATCTGCCTCCACTTTGTGATACAGATAAAGACCAAAGGCAGTGAGAGTCTTGTTGAAGTAGTACCGTATACTAAGTACCAAATCTAGGTCTAATCCTTTCCCTTGAAGCAAATAGCTTAGGCAACATTAATGAAAGGTTGCTTTCAATATTAACAATCTCTTCAGCAATGCTGATATATATTTTTTAAGACATTCAGCAATTGTTTTAACAAATGCACTTACTATTGTCCCTCATCTAGGATAGATTAATACTAGAAGCAGTCATATTTTTAGACTTGATGCCATTTTTTTTTTTTTTTTTTGGTAATTTTCAAAATTACAAAACTCTTTCTGGGTGTTAAGGAATACCTAAAACCATCACGAGTCCTTTAAAACCTGAGGTTAGTGGGCATGACATTTGCCCATGAATTCTTTCTCAGAAAATACTACTTGATGTAATAAGAGGCAGAATGAGAGCAAGGTGCGTTGGCATTCTATACTGGCAAGAGCCCAGAATCAGGCATGTAAAGCCATGGGCTTTCATCCTAGCTATGTGTCTTCACCGTGTCCTTGAACAAATAATTTGGCCTCTTTGAACTATAGTTTCCTTATCCTAAAAGTGAGGATGCTATATTTGCCCTTTCTACCCAACAGGGTTGCAAAAAGGCTCCAGTGAAATGTTTTACATGAAAGTACTTCATGAAATGTAACAGTTTCTATCTACAACACTGGTTCCTGCTAATGCTTTCTGGCCTCCTCTCCACTGGTCCAGCCCAATCTCCTATTGTGTTTCCAGAATACTTCAGGAAGGTTTAACTGGTATTATTTACCCCTTGGAAGATGTTCTAATCTTAAATAAGACCACGATGGCAACAAATAAAGGCCATTGAGACTTCTAATGAAAATGTTCAAAAGCAAAAGCTATTAGGCTCTACAAACAAATGTTTCCATAGTGTGTGTTTCAGGGTATCCTTTGAAGAGGCAGGAACATTGTTTGAAAAGGATTTGCTATGTTAAGATCCTTGTGTTTTTCCTTCTGTCCCAGGAGCCCCCGAGGTGCCAACCAATGCCTGTCTCATGGTAACCAGCAGCACATCACTCACTGTCAGCTTTCAAGAGCCTCTTAGTGTCAACGCAGCTGTAGTAACCAGATATAAAGGTACTGGACTCCAGATATTTTTTCATTGCTCCTTCTTAAAAAACAAGCCATTGTCTAGGGATCAACTATGCATTTTTTATGTTTGTTTTTCCTGCTGATAGGATTTTTTCCATCCCATTTACTTTTGGAGTTGAAATATTTCCATAGGCATTCATGTAGTGAGCAATAAGGTGACAGAATAAGTCTAGAAAGGATGAACCTCAAGACCAGGCTGTCATTCCAAGCCTCTCAATTAATATTAATATTCCATTCCTGTTTGCAGAGGGTCTGCTCATGCATATCATAGGATTGGGGACAGGACTGAGTAAAACACACAAAGATTAGCCTTGAAAAGAAAGAGGAATGGTGAAATGATAGGATCAGAAAGGTTCCAGGGTGGAGGTGGGATTTGAGCCTAACTTTCAGCAATGGCTAGGATTTGAACTGGGCTGGGGGCGGTGGGGAGTAAGCTCCACGTGGGCAGAACCATGAGCACAGGTGTAAAAGCAAGGACATGCTGGGACAAGTAAGGAGAACAAGGGAACATGTAGAAGGAATAAAAAAGAACGTGGCTCCCCGAGAGGAAAGGGTTCATGAGAAGGTTCAGTGAAATGTAAGATTAGAGAGTGAAACTAGGGTCAGGAGGTAGGGGTAGAATAGGCTTAAAATCAAGGTTAAGGAGTTTAGACTTTCTTTGATGAACTTTGCAGACCACTGAATATGACAGGGACAAGATCAGAGAGAGACTTTTGAAAGATTAATTGGCAATACTGTGTATGATGTATTGGAAGAGATATAGATTTAGAATAAGGAAATGACTTAGGAAGCCATTCAGGAGAGAGATCGTGACAACCTGACCTGGCTGCCATAGCAGCACTGGGAAAGGAGAGAGAGAGCCTGGAGAAGAAAGATATTACAAAGATATTATGATGATAACAGCCAAAGTTTATGTAGTGCCTACTACATGCCAGGCACTGTTTAAGCCTTTATATGTATTAACTCTGTTTAATCTTCACAACAACCCTATGAGGTACGTTCCATTATGATTCCCACTTTGCAGATGAGAAAACTGAGGCAGTGAGGCTAAGGAACTTGCCTAGAGGCTCACAGCAGATCCAGAAGTATCACTTATGTTGACTCTCGAATATGTTGGACAAAAAAAGAAAAAAAATCTATTTTCCTGATTCAGGAGGACATATGGAAATACACTGAACAGTCCTAAAACCTGGTAAAGTTCTCCATGCAGATTCCAAGATACCAGGTCACAAGGCAGAATTTCTGTGTTCAGGTCACTACTGCTCCCTTGGGCCACAAAAAATGTCCAAGTAGCATGTGTGCTTCCCTTCTCCTTCCCAGGACCTATCCCAGGAGAACTTCCCATGTCTGCAAACATTACTCTGCCCACACCCTGTAGCTTGGAACTTTCCAGATAATTCCACTCTGTTTGTAACACCTTAGGTAAGACAGCTTTGAATTGGTTATCGCTTTGGGTGTTCTGTACCGGTCTAAGAAAAGGCAGCCTTAGGATATTACCAACAGCGGATAAATGAAGCCACATAGAAAGGCGTCCCACAGCCATCCTTTGATACAATTCTGATACTTTCTCTTGGTTGTTTCATCTGCCAAGACATCCTGAAATTCAGAGCAAGCGTGTGCAGGCAATGTCAGACATGGGCATTTTCCTTTCTTTCTGCCTCTCTCCAGCTCAGGGTTTTAATGAAGGGTTACATCAATGCTGCCCAACTTGACATTTTCTTCTTACATTTGATTACTGAGCTACCAGGAGCTAATTTATCCAGACTGTCAGCTATTTAATGCTTGACCATAATGCCAGCAAATTCTATCAGCATTCACATATTAACACGTCTCATCTCAGGAGACTTGCATTTGGTCGAGGTTGAAATGAAAGGTCACAAGTGGGTTTTGTTAGTGACTGGAGAGGATTAATTAAGCATTATAAATAGAATTGTCTGTTGCATTATGGAGTAGGTTTCTTTGTGCTAATTTATAAGGTCATAAATTGAGTCCTTAACCTGACCACTCTCAAGGGTTATTTAAAACAGCTGGCAGCCTACTGTACCCAGAGACAGCACGACAGTTTTTAATTCAGGGTTAAAGTAATTATTTAATTATGGAAATACTAGTAAAATGACCCTGACACAAGGCTAATTACTTAGTTTGCTTTAAAAAACAAGAAGAAACAATTGAGAAATCCACAGAATGAAATGGCAATTATCTAATTGGTTAGAGGGAAGGCTTAACCCTGCAGTATGTAGGGTTTGGCAAAAATATCTCACAATCTTCTCCAGAATTTCTGGGTTCAGCAAAACCTCAAGCCTACTTTGACAACTAGATGTTTTCCCCATTCATCCTTAAGCTGGTGTTTGAAAGAAAATCTGAATCCTGTTTCTCACTTGCTTACAATCAACCCATCAACATGTTTTTTTTAAGAGTTCATTGATAGCCAGAAATCTCTTAAAGAGTATCTCTTATAAGCCTTCTTCAGACCCTGGGGGCCATGCACCAGGCCAATTGCCATCAAAAAGTGGAGATTAAAGGCATCAATTTCAGCTTAAAACCCAGGAAATAGTTTTGAGTGAGACCCACTGAATTTTTCTGCCTGCAGCTCCCCTGAATGCCAGAAAATGGGGCTAAGAGAGCTACTGTCTGTTTGTAGGTGTTTTCTCCTTGGATTCAAAGAGCTCTTGCATCTTTTGGTCCCACCTCCCCAATTTTCATAAGTTACAGAGCAAAATGAGTTATTTTAGATGTTCTGATGCTTTGGACAATTGCCAGAACTTTGTTTCACATTTTCTCTTCATTGCCTTGGGTAACCTGCGTGGAGCTCTCATTTGTAGGGGATATGTCATTTCAGAAAATATTTTCAAAAGTGATTTGCTGCTCTTTGCAGGCTTAGGGGTGGATAGGAAGGTATCCTCTAACAGGTGCAATGCAGCATCTGTGTTCTATCCACAGGATGAACTATTTTCTGGCTAGCTTTTTAAAAAAGTGAGCCTTGAAGTGGTCACACTTTGGGGTCTGCCAATTATAAGATGCTGCAGTAGTTGCCTCAGTGCATGTGGGAGGTAGCCTGGTTTGGATGGTACCCTTCCCCAACTCTCTTCCCATCTTGTTCCCTAACAGATTAGAAACCACCACCCTAATTCCTCCCTACAAAGGCTTGTAATAGCAAATTATTTAACTGCTCTTCATTTGATGGCATTTAAAAATTAAAAATAAAAAAGGATTTTTCCTTGCAGAGATTGCCAGAACCTTTCAGGAGCTAGTAGTCTATCTGTTTCTGCAAAGGCCAGGCCAGTGCTTCTGCCAACCACCACCTCCAGTTTCTTTCTCAGAAGGAGAGGAAGCCAAAGAATTCCAGGGAGATGTCTGGGGGCATTGTAGCTTCTAGGAAGGAGAGTCCACCATTTTCACATTAAAACTCTCGGGGTCGGTAATTTATAATGATAGTGTGAACTTGATCACTTGAGCCATCCTGTCACAAGACTTTAAAAAAACCTGACTTCATGGGGCTTGGGTGCATATTACTTAGTAATCTACATTATTTTTACCCCTCCTATTGTTTTTGTCCTCTTACACTTGCAGTTGGAAAGATATTTGTCTACTAAGAAAAATGTATTGTATTAGAGAATATCATTATTTTCCATGTTTAATTAATTGAAGAATTAATCTGATCATAAGTATGAGGTGGCTACCATCAATACTAGATTGAAGTGATAGAATTCCATGAAACAAAAAGATTTGTAACTATTTAGCTGGTTTGGACAGGAGTGAAGCCAAAAGTTTGTAAGGAGAGCAACTAGAAGAGGCAGAAAGTGTTATGTCCAGAGGATATGAAACTCAGTGGATTAACAGTTTTTGCATGCAAGTGAAAATGCAGAAGCGAGTTGAGTGACTAAATGTATAGTGGGGATAAACAGCAGGTCCAGTGAGAGTAACAGAATGACAGTACTACTCAAGAGTCATTTCTTCTAAGCTGCTACAGCCTTTGTATCCTCAGTCCTCTCTGATTCCTCCACTAGTTGCTGAGTGGTCAGGATCCAGCCAGTTTATTCTCCAACCATCTTGTGAACCACCTTTTAAAACCTTTCTCCAATAAGATACATTCTAAAACACAGCTATTTTGAATTTTCCTCATTTAGAAAATTTTTAACCCTCCAACAATACAGTACACGGTTATATAAAAGAAAAAGTCAAGATTTACCCTTCTCTCAATGTCACATGCCTATCACTAAGTTAATCTGTTATGAGTTTAATCTATGTCCTTACAAATCCTTTCCTAATATATACATACAGGTTTCCCTCACTATCCAAAAGTAGAGCATTCCTACGAAACATTTTGTAAGCCGAAATAGCATAAGGGGAAAAAGCAATTACCATTCATTTATATGGGAAAAATTTTTGAGCATTTCCAGACCCAAAAAATAACCTACCAAATCATACCAAATAACACATAAAACCTAAAATAACACTAACATATAGTAAAAGCAGGAATGATATAAATACACAGTCTATATAAAGTAGAAACAGTCTATGTGCAGTGTAGTTTCACTCACCAGAATCAGGAAGGCAGCAAGCAACCTGGAAGGCTGAGAGGTGGTGGTGGTGATGATGGTGTGTTAAGCTGAGGCCTCAGAGGTTGGGGTGATGGGAGGTACAGGAGACAGGTGTAGGCGAGAGAGGAAGAGGGTCATCTGTTAACATCTCCTCATTGCCTGACTCCATCAGGGTGAGCAGAGAAAGTCTACACTTTCTTCTGTCTGCCTGCCTCGATGTTGAAGATGGAGGTTCATCGTCTGTTGTGGTTGATGTGGAAGGTTTGAAACATGACAGTATGTTTGACTGCTTAGCCTCTGTAATGGCTCACTGCAAAACAAATGCTGAACACTATTTTCCCTTTTCGCCTTTTTTCGTAAAAGCAAAAATCCTCAAGATTTCACTCAGCGAAAATAGGTATAACATAGGTCTTTCATAAAAGTGAAGTGGTGTAAAGCAAACTTTTTGATTGTGGGGGAAACCTGTACTTGTATATACACACAGATGTATAGTTTTATTTGTGTGCTCTAATATAAGTACTATCACACTATTTGTCTGATCCTACCACTAGACTGTTTTTTCAATTGAGCAATATATCATATACATCTTTCTATATCGGTGTGTTTGGATCTTCATTCTTTTTGTTGTATAGTATTCCTATTCCCTAGCTAGAGGTGCCATAATTTATTTAATCATTCTCCCACTAACAGACATACATTGTTTCAATATTCTCCCTATTATATAATGCTGCAATCCTTCTATGTGTCTCCATTTTACCTGTGAGAATATTTTATTCTAGGATTGTTAACTAGAAGAGGAAAGGTTTGTGCACTCACATATTCTGTCTCACTATCTGTTTACACTTGTGCTAATCACATGTAGTAAGCTTATAGTATATTTTAACACCTGGTAGGGCAAGTCCCTCCCTGTGGTAAACTTTTTCAAAATGTCTGTTATTTGCAGACGTGTTCTCTTCTAAAAAAATTTCAGAATTGGCTTGTCAAGTTTAATTTTTAAAATCTTATTGGGCTAGTATCATACTGCTAAATTAATATGGAGAGACCTCCCATCTATGACATATCTTCCTAATCAGGTAGAATTTTATTTATTCAGGAGAGTTTAATAATTTTCTTTATATGGGTCTTCTATGTTAAGTTTCATGCTTGATATATTTCACAGTTTTTGTGACTATGATGAATGAACTCTCTTTTCAAGATCTTCTCTAATTGGCTATTGTGGGACAGTAGAAGAGCTATTACTAATTTTAAAAAAATCTTTAATTGGCTGCTCTACTGAACTCCCTCTTAGTAACAGTTTTGGGTTTTATTCAGTAGATTGTCTTGCATCTCATGAATTTTGTTTTTATATCATCTTTAACTAAAGATCATTTTGTTCCTTCCTTTCTAATACTTTTCATTCTTTTTCTGATCTTACTTTATTAATTAGAATCGATGTGAATTCTAGTTCCCACTACTTATGAACAGTAACTGAGATAGTATGTATCCTCTCTCTTACCTGCTTTTGTCAACATGCATCTAATTTTTACCATGAAGTATGATGTCTACCGTAGTTTTATGGCAGATACCTTTTACCAAATTAAGGAAGCTTCATTTGGATTATGATTATTTATACAGTGTTGAACACAATTTTTAAATCTCCTCTGTGATTATAACCCCTTTAGTATTTCAAAAGTCATGTTTCTGTGCCCTTTCTTTTAGAATGGTTGAATATTTGCCTATTTTATTGGTTTGTTTGAAGAATTAACTTTTTTGATTCATAAAACATTTCTTGCTTATTTTCTATTTTATTAATTTCTGGCTTTAGCTTTGCCAATTCCTACTACTTGCTGTGGGTTTACTTTGTTGTTTCTTTTCTAGTTGTGTTTTTAATTTGAAAACTTAATTTACTTGTTCCTTTATTTTTCTCGTTTTCTAATCCATGGATTTAAGGCTACAAATTTTCCCGACTCATGTTTCGTCTGTATCCAAAAAGCTTAAAATGTGGTACTATAATTATCATTTGTTTATAAATAATTTGTAATTTGTTTCATTTCCACTTTAACCAGAGTTTTCAGTCGAGTCACGTTAGACTTCTGAGTGGCCTTTTTTTTTGCTATATTTTTATTGTTAATTTCTAATTTTACTATATTATATTAAGAAATTTTAAAATGTGGACTGTATCCTGTTGAGAGTTTTTAAAAATTCTTACTTGTGGCTAACCGACGAATCAGTTGTATACGTACCATACTTGGTGTTTGAAAAGAATGTGAAAACTCCACTAGGTATAAAGTGTGAATACGTATGTGTGTTGTTTAAATCCCTGTTCTTTTCTAAAGTATTTGTCCCTTTGATCTTCAGTCTCTCAGAAGCTGCTTTATTTGTCTTGCTTAATACTGTTTGCCTGAGTTTCTATTTTGTTTGTAATTAACACTGCTTTCCATGTTTCCATTTGCCTGCTGTCTTTTCTATCTTTTTACTTTTATCCTTTCCATGACATTTGAAATACATTTGTCTCTTGTAAAGAGTATATATATAGTTAAATTTATTTACTCAGTCTGAGAGTCTGTCTCTTTTTTATATACTTTTTAATTTTTTTTGTCCAAAGTGATATAAGAATGAGATTAAAAAACAAATTTGTACTGAAAGGCTTATAATGAAAAAACAACAGTTATTTACTCCATTCCTCCCACCCTTCTTCTCCTCATAGCCAGACTCTTTGAACTCCTTTTGTTCTCATAGTTACCTGTCTACTTTAATTAATATGCTCCTATGGCTGTTTCTTGACTTATAAATTGCAGGTCTTGTTCACGCAATTATAACCATAACAGAAAAGAATTTAATTCTTTCATAATATGACACTCATCTCCACTCCCTTATTCTCTCAATATAATTATATTTCCATTTTTAGTTAAGTCAACAATGTTTATATGTTACGACCGTGTAAGTTTTTGACATTGCAAAGTTAAGTAGTGTACTATGATCACATTTCCTTTCCTATGTATTTTCCTCAAATCTCTAATTACCTTTTTCTCTTTCCTACCGTACTTGCCATTATCATATTGAAAATTCTTTTCAAATGATCTGTTCAGAGTAGTGCCTATTTCCCCAAAAGAAGTACCTATTTTCCCTCCCAGAGTATTCCCTCCTCATGTTCCACTGCATAATAAGAATTCATTAGGTTTGCATTAGGGAAATTCAAATTAAAACCAAAATGAAATTATTACTACATGCCTATCACAGTAGCAAAAAAATTTTAAATAGTGACAACACAAAATGATGAGGATGCAGAAAAATCAGATCACTCATTGCTGGTGGGAACGTAAAATGATACAGGCACTCTGAAAAACAGTTTTGCAATTTCTTGAAAAACTAAACATGCAACTACCATACATCCTACCAATTGCACTACTGGGCATTTATCCCAGAAAAATGAAAACTTATGTTCATATAAAAACCTGTACACAAATCTTTATAACAGCTTTATTTGTCATAACCACAAACTGGAAATAATTCAGATGTCCTTCAGTTGGTGAATGGTTAAACAAACTAAGGTACATTCATACCATGGAATACCACTCAGCAATAGAAAGGAACAAATTACTGATAGACGTAACAATCTGGAAGAATCTCCACAGAATTATGCTGAGTGAAAAAGTCAATCCAAAAAAGACTACAGGGTGTATTGTTCCATATACAACACTCTTGAAATAACAAAATTATAGAAATATAGAACAGATTAGTGGTTGCTAGGGATTAAGGAGGAAATGAGGAGGAGGGAAATGGGTGTGTATAAGGTCACTTTTTTGTTTTCTAGCTAATGGGTATATTTTAAGATACCTTGTTTATCTTTTATAGGATTTAGAGAGAAAAAGGGTAGGCAGGCATGTGTGTCAGTTTGGCATCTTGATCCAATCTCCAAGTCACTTCTTTTTACTCAGACTGTATGCTCAGTAAACATGACCTAAAACTAACATTAGCCTAAGCCAACATACTTATGAAAGCATATCTGCTGTTTCAAAAAATCACGTAAGTTACCTAGGGACAAACCTGAAACTGGGTTTTTATATCAGCTGATGAAGCATTATTCCTGACACTGATTTTTTTTTTCTTTTTCTTTTTATATTTGGGAAATCACAGCTCTGTAGAGAAATAAAGAGTTTTGGGAATATGCGAGTTTTCTGCCTTCAAGGTATGAATTCCTTGAAGGCAGAAATCTTGTCTTTTTCGTTTTTCCTCTCACCTTCTACATTCCAGTAGCACTGGCCTACTTTCTGTTCTTAAAACATTTCTGCTACCACAGGACCTTTGCACATGGTGACCCCTCTTCCTAGAACACTGCCCCTCCCATTCCTGCCCACTGATTGTTCACGTCTCTATTAAAAGTCATTTCTTCAGAGATTCATTTTTGAAGCATTTAATATTAATCAGGCCTATTTTAAATTCTATCATGCCTTTCACCTTTTCTTCAAAGTAGTGTTCACAGCTTGCAAACATCTATTTATTTCTGTGGTATATTTTTAAGCTTAGATTTCTGTATTATAGAACTTCCTAGAGTCTTTAATATTTAATATATCTAATAAATTATCTCCCAAATTTAATTTGACCATCACTGGATGTTTCACGGGAATAATGTTTCAAGGAGCCCTGAGAATATTTAGAACAGGAATTCTCAAACTAAGATGCACATTAGAATCACCTTAGGATCCATGCGAGGGCCCCTCCCAAGACCGATCAAATCTGAGCTTTTGCAGAGTAGGGACCCAAGCACAGATATTTTTCAAGAGGTCCTAGGTGGTTCTAATGTGCAGCTAGGCTGTGAATGTGCAGTCAAGTTTGTAATATCTGTCCTTCCCATCAGACTGCAAGCCACAGGGGAGCAGGGACTTTTTGTTTATCTCTGTGTTCCTCATACTTGGCACAGGGCTCAACATATATATAGTAGGTACTCAGTTAATTCATCGTGAGTCACAATGAACACAGTAAACACAGTCCCCTCGTTTAAGGGGTTAGAGGTTACTGGGGAAAATAGAACTGACCAACGTAAGAATTCACTTCATAGTATATGAAAATAAGGCCTGTCATTGACCCAAAGTGTTGAGGCTGGAGTTCTTAACCGGCTTTGTCCAACACCCTCTTTTACTGAGCCTCACCTCTCATCCCTTTCCTTCATACGGAGGCCACAGTTCTCTTCTCAGACCCTCTCCCCTCGCCTTCAGTTTCATCCTTCTGCACTATGGTGGCTCCCCCAAGCTCGCTGTCTTCAACACACTTGCCACTGGAAAGTTTCTGCAAAGGTGATCGCATCAGTACTGAGTAGAGCTGCTTATTTCTCCCTCCTCCCCCTCACATACCCCCTCCAGAACTTTGGAGCCATGGAAGCCTCTTGGCGGAGAGGGAGGCACACGAGGCAGCTCTTTATTGCCATGCAACTGTGAGATTCCTCCCCACACTTCCTCTTAGGGAAAAGTCAGCCTGCCAATCGAGATTTAACAGTGGAGCCCTGCAGGGTGATGTGCCAAGCACTGCCTCTCCTGTCCCCTCCGACCAGCCCCATCACCACTTTCCACCCCCATCCCCACCACCGGACTGAACAAACTGTATCACTTACCCCCTGGGAGCCTGGCAGTTGCTGAGCCCAGACACCACAGAGGCTGGTGAGCTTCCAGTGGCCACAGAGGCAGGTCTCCACTCAAGGCACAGCTCTGTCCATGACTCCCCAACTGGGCATACAGCTGGAACTTCAGATGATGAGCCACTTTCTGAGCCACTACCTCCCCACAGAGATTTTTCTCTTGATTCTTTTTTGGCCAGACCCCTTTGCAGCATTATAGTTTGTCAATAGCCCGCGACTGCTTTCTAGAATTTCTCTCCAGGAGAAAGTGTGTTTTTCTAAGAAATAGGTGTTCTAGCCTGAAGCCTAATTTCATGTGAGGGCTCAAAAATGAAACAAAAATAATCACCCTCAAGTCTGGAAGCTGAGGGGCCTCTCCACGCCATGAAGAGTGCTTCCTTTTGGGAGGTAGGAGGCAGGGGTGGTCCTGTGTGCTTCTTAAATAAAATTTTTCCAATTACAAAAATAATGTATGCTCCTTATATCAGCCAAGGTCCCAGCAGAAAACAGAAGCACACACAGCTTGAAATTTGAAAAAATTTTAATGAAGGGAATTATTTACAAAGAGGTGAGCAGTGTTCATGAATGGACAAGGAATAACAAGGCACACAGGACTAGCAACACTGGGAAGCTTTTATCATCCTATTCTTGAAGGAGAGAGGGGAAAAGCTGGGGCAGGGGCACCAGTTAGGCGCTGCTGTGTGAAAGGACACACCACTGCCAGACTGGGGCCCTGGGTGAACTAGAAGCCGGAGGGCAAAGGGCCCGGTGATGCAGTCCACAGGGGTCAGCTTCCTGGAGACAGAAAGCAGGACAGTAAAGGTCAAAGGTTTTTCTGGGGTGAAAAGAGGGTGAGGGATAAATGGAAAAAACAGTGTAATAATTATAGAATATTACAAGGAACAGAAATTTTAAATGAAGAAACAAATCACTCAGTCTTAATCCTACGTCTCAAAGAAATCTACTCCTTGAAGGAACTTCCCGTATTTTTTGATGTATCCATAATAAAGTTAAGATCATATATTTAATAATAATGGTGAACATTTGCCAAGCCCATACCATGTGCCAGGCAGTGAGTCAAGGCTTTAAAAACATTGCTTCTTCTAAATCTCACAGAGCCCTATGCAATAGGTATAATTATTATCCTCTCCTCATGAATGAGGAGCCTAAGACAAAGAAAGAAACTTGCTGAAGGTCCTACAGCCATGCAGAGTCCAATTTAACCTCACTCAGTGATCCCAGAGCCTCTACACTTAACGACTATGCTGTACTGCCTTCTTTTCCACTTCACATCCCCATGTTATTACTTTTGTTTTGAAGCATTGTTTTAATCCATACATAGCATTACATGGAATACATCAATATGCATTTTACTCTTTCTCGATTGTTGGCTATTCAAGTTGCTTCTGATTGTTTCCCTATTATAGATGCTGCTGCCATGAACATCTGTGTATTTAGAGTTTTTCCTGCATTTTGGAATATTTCTTTAAAGGAGAGTTCTACTAGTTTTTTCCCCCACTTTAAAATCTGTCTTGATTTTCCTATCATTTCAAGTCACATAGTCGTAAATAGCTAAATGTGGACTTAGGAAATAATATTAAAACTCTCCAATTCTATCACTCCACTCCACCCCCAAAGAAGAGAAAAATAAAATTAAGAAAAATGGAGGGAAACGTAAAGAGTCAACTAGCTCTAACTTTAATGAGAAATGACTCTTAAATAGGCTGAAGATCCATCACCCCTACCAAACCCTCCTGGCCCAGTTATTAAATGGGAGCACATCCACGAATGACGAGTGCAGGACACACAAGAAATGCTGCACACACTTTAATAAAATCTAAATAAATGAGGCTGTATCTCTTCTATTCTGATCAACCATTTCCACGTCTGATGAAGTGTGTGCTAAGGAGTACAATGATGGATAGAAACATTTCATCAAAAGAACTTAGGTTAAACTGTTCACTGCCAAAGAAAAGTCCATTGACAAAGGAAGGATTTAGGCTATTCTACAAAGTACTTTAAATTCTAAAAATGTGCACTCACTTTAGAGAATTTCATCCTATTCTTCAGTATAATAATTGATGAACCACTCAAGGAAAATAAGACAAACTATTTTCTAAAAAATACCTAGCTTCATCGGCACGTGTTTGTCAAAATCTTGATTTGTCTGTTCTATATAGTGTGTTGATTATGGCATGGTATAAATTAAGTCAAAGCGCCACGGTCTCCATGGGGACCGGCTCAGTGGCATAGTGGTTAAGTTCGCACACTTCGATTTGGCAGGTTCACAGGTTTGGATCCCAGGTGCGGACCTAGCACCACTCATCAAGCCACACTGTGGTGGCACCCCATATACAATAGAGGAAGATTGGTAGAGATGTTAGCAAAAAGAGGAAGACTGGCAACAGATATTAGCTCAGGGCCAATCTTCCTCACACCCACACACAAAAAAGTGCCATAATCTCCTAGGAGCTCGCGATTTATGAAGGATGGTATCATTGCAAACTTTAGTAGCAGAGCAAGGGTCTGCACTAAGAGGGCATTGTACAGTGGAAGGAGCACTAGCCAGAAAGCCAGGAGGCTATTGTCCTAGTCCTGGTTCTGCTCTAAGGAACTCGGTGACCTTTAGTGAGTCATTCTCCTCTTTGAGTCTTAGTTCCCTCCTCTGAAGAAATGAGGGAATAGGACTAGATCGGTGGTTTTCAAACTGATCCACAGAATCTTAGGTCTCCACAGAAATGCTTCAGGAACAACATGGCAGGGTGGGGGGTGGGAAGTGGGGGGATCAGTGGGAGGTTTCCCAGACTCTACAGTCTAAATAATTAGGGCTTCCTGTTAAATTCTTTTAGAACACCATATAGCTTTCTCTTATAGTCTTTTTCCCATCTTTATCTGTATTTTATTTGCTTGATGTCTGTTTCTCTTTGGAGACTATATTCTCCATAAAGGCAGGGCTGTGCCTATTTAGTCCAGCATTATAAATCCAATGACAAGCACAGTGCCTGGCCCGTGGTACATGATTATTTGTTGTATGAATGAATGAATGAATGAATTCACATCTCTTATTTCTGGCCCTAGAGGTGCTTATAAACACGGAGATGATTAGTTTCAGTAAAGTATACACAATGTTTTCCTCCTTCTCTTCAATATTAAACCAAGTTGAAAGAACTATCTCTAAGTTCTGACTTGGCCCTGACTTCTTAGAAACTATATGACCTTGGGCATAGAGGTCACAACTTCTCGGAGTTTTGGTTCTTTTCTTATAAAATGACTAGGTTAGTGTATGATCTTTCAGGTCTTCTGCTTTAACATGCTATGATTTCCTGGCTTTGTCCCTTCTTCAATCCAAAGAAGGTTAGATAAAGCTGAAGATCCTGCATAGACTTAGAATTCAATGGCATATAGTTAATCTACAGGCATGAAATATCTCTGTGGCGGAGAGAGATATTCAGAGAATATCTAAGACATCTGAGAGGTGTAACCATGAATTGGCAAAGAAAGAACTAAGAGGCAAGTCATCACTCTGCTACCTACGAGCTTTGCTTATGATCTTGGGCAAACATTTCATCTCCTCTGGACTTCAGTATCTTTATGTATAAAATAAGGACTGAAGTGCCTGTCTCAGGTGCCCTGTGAGATGTTATAAGGATCAAAACATATGAGGTAATGTAAATGAAAATACTTTGTAAATTATAATGTGCTATATATATTTAAGATGATACTATCATTATTAGTGTTAGTTAACACAAGGGTCATGATTTTAACACATTATAAAGCCAAAATAATTAAGGAGTGCAATACTGGTATTTAATAGGCCAACAGATTAGAAGGGAAAGTCCATAAGTAGCTTTTTTTTTTTCTGCTATTTCTCCCTGAATCCCCCTGGTACATAGTTTTATATTTTAGTTGTGGGTCCTTTTAGTTGTCACATGTGGGACGCCGCCTCAATGTGGCCTGATGAGGGGTGCCATGTCCACACCCAGGATCCAAACCAGTCAAACCCCAGGCTGCCGAAGTGGAGCGTGTGAACTTAACCACTCGGCCACAGAGCCGGCTCCCCTAAGTAGCTTTAAATGCAAGAATTTAGTATAAGATAAAAGTGGTATTGCCCATCGGTGAGGAAAGATGTACAATTCAGTCAGAAGGCTACCAGATAGAAAACTAAAATGTATTTAGAGTCATGTCTCACAGTTTATTCTAGAATCAATTATAAAGGGATCAGAGATTTCAAAGTAAAAATAAAATAAAATAAAATCATAAAAGTTCTAGAAGAAAACATAGGAGAAATTCTTTATAAGTAGAGTATAAAAGGCCTTTATAACCATGATTCTAAATCTAGAATAAATTCAACCTTATTTTTTAAAACATATCTTCAGCAGAAACAACTATAAGCAACATAACAAAAGACAAAATTTTATAGAATAGGCATAGGCTTATCTTTCTAATGTATAATTAGCTTTTGAAACCTCCAGAAAAATTGAGGGAAAGAGAGTTCATAGAGAAAGAAACACAGATGGCTCCTAAGCATATAAAAAGAAGTTCAAGTTCTCCCATTTTAAGAGAAATGCAACTTTAACCTGAGATATCACTTTTCACCTTTCAGAATGACAAAAACCCAAAAGTTTTAATATACACTGTGTAGATTATAGACTCTAGGGAAAAGTCACTCTCACAGATTGCTGATCAAAGAATAAACTTTTATGATCCTTATGGAGGGCAGTTTGGCAATATCTATCAAAATTACAAATGCAAATAACCTTTGACCTAACAATCCTTATTAGGGGTATTTATCCTACAGATACACTTAGAGATATATAAAATGAAATACACACAAGATTATTCATATCAGCATTGTTTGTAAGAGTAAATTGCATCAATGCAGTTTATAAGAGTAAAATATAGAATATCAACAGCAAACTCATTAAACTGTCATATACAGCAGCTATAAGAAAGAACATAGAATCTCATATGTATCGATACAGAAAGACCTCCAAGATAAATTAATCTTTAAAAAAAGGTTGGAAGAGTACATATGCTACCCTTTGTGTAAAATGGGGGGATCCATATTCATATTTGCTTGAGTATGAATAAAGAAACTCTGGAATGATACATAAGACAGTAAGAACAGTGGATACTTATGGTAGGAGAGCAAATCTGGGAACTGGGAAGATGGCAGACAAGGAATCGAGGAAGACTTATCACTGTTAATACCTTTTGGTCTTTGAACCATGTGGATCTATTTAAAACAACTTTAATAAAAGGTTCAAAAGAAAAAATGAAGTTTGTAGGATATAGAGGAAACAAAGTGAGTCAAGAGAAGAAAAAGCAATGGAATGAGATCTGTCAGGGGAAGACTACTATGAAGGGATAGCCTTTACAGAAAAACTAAGGCCAGATAGAGAGATACTTTTCATTCCATGCCCAGGAGCAGAAAATGCTCAAGAATAAACCTGAAAGAAGAGAGAAAGAGAACAAATTTTTTCCGCAAATTTCCACAGTGTTTTTCCTATACTGACTAAACAGGAGAGAATAATACAGTAAGCCAAAGGCGGCAAATTATTTCAAATCTTTCAGAGAGAAAGAAAGAAATATCTGTTGCTATCATTTCTGTAACTGTAGAGGGAGAATTCCATGGAACAGCCTCCCATAATATACGAAATAACAAAATTCTCCAAAAACGTCTTTTGTAGTGCTTTTTTAAGCTATCAAGAAAGTGAAGAGTCTTAAATGACAAGAGTGTTTACACATTTAATTTTTGTGTAACATTAGAACCATAAAAGCTCTCTCTTTAAGATGGGGAATATGTGACACATGCAGTTAATTTCCACATTAAATTATTGAATGAAAAATACACACATTATCCATTGCAACTCCAGGATTAGGTCAGGTCAAATTTTATTGCTTTTGGCCAAGGGCTTTTGTAAGACTTATAAGCCTAAGAGCAGGTACAGTGTGATCTTTGGTATAAGTTATAGAGTTAAAATGAGGTTCTGAGTGGGAAAATACTTCACATTTCAGAAGTAATTTCATGAAAGTCATCATGAGACTAGCACATCACCATGTTGATTTAACTGGAACTTTATAAGATCATTTTAGCTCTGGTTTCTGAAACTGCCAAGGTTCATGCATCTGCCTGACAATAAATAACCAACCTTTCCTAGATTGATCTGTAATAGATGCTAATTTGAATTACCCCCAAGAAATTTCTGGAATGGGACCAAATAAATATGGCAAAGGAAAAAAAAAGGAGAGGAAATGTGGCTGATTCTCTAGCTCAGGAGTTCCAAAACCAAACACTTGATGGGCTAAAGTTGTCTAATAGTATCTGCCTTCAAACCTGGACATGGGCATTAAATCTGGAAAAAGTTTATTCTATCATAATAAAGAAAATTTACATCTGACAAAAACAGCCTACCAAACAGGGCATTTTTGACAAAGTGCTACCCCTTAGATTGTTTTATGAAAGAAATGTAGAAGTAGTAGCAGTAGTAAGTAGTAAATATTTACTGAGCTCTTACTATGTGCCAAGTTAAATGTTTTCTATGTATTACCTCATTTAATCGTCTCAACAGTCGTATGAGGTAGGATCTATTCTTCTCCTCATTTGTAGATGAGGAAAATTACGAAGTTGCCCAAGTCGTACAGCTAGTAAGTAATGAAGTCAGGATACATATTCCTCCAAATGGCATATCATCTTAGACTTCCATTTATGTTAAAACATATACAGGATTTTATTGTTCTGTAATGGGTTAGAGCTTACTTATGATCAATAGATTCTTTGTATTTGATTATGGCTTCTAAAACATAGACTCGAAGTAAAGGGAATACAACCACTCCCAGCTCAGAACTGCTGAACTATCAGAGGGCTAAAAGTAACACAGAAAATAATTTAGAATACATTCATGAAGAATTTTAGGCTATATTTACTATAGATCATTTCAGCTCCATACATTTATATCAGAAATAAGTTAGACTGGCATAATTTCAAAGGCAGATTGCAACAAAATGTCTAGATGCTTTCTTCAGCGACTGCAATTACTGCAACTATTTTCAATATGAACTTTCTAGAAGAGTATTTTATTAAGCATAAATAGCTACATATTTAAATTTCTTATACTGGTCAGTTAGTTGGCCCATCACAATATCTGAGTGTCTTTATGAAAACTGTCATACATGTTTACAGGAGTTTCATCTCCCTATGTATGTTTGTTAACCATATTTACTTTTGTTTTCTTTGAGACATTCTGGTTAAACCTGGGTTCCTATTAGGAATTAAGAGAGGTATAAATTGCTAGTGGATCAGAATACAGACACCTGTGAAAATGATGGGAGCTTTTAAGTGGGCCCACCAGGAATGCTCTCTTGTATTACCTTAGTGGTGGAGGAAGACAACAATTAGATTCTTTATTCTCAAAAACTACACTCAACTCAACAGATTTTGTGAAAAAGAAATAGAGAAGGGGATCAGAGATACTAAGGTTAGATCACTGGATTACCAAAAGCTTTCATTTCAGTTATCTACTTCAAAAATATATACAGCAGGTAAAAAATAAAGAGAGAACTAAACTACGATATACAGTCTATGGTACTGGCATCCTTCCTGGTTACAAAGGTAACCAGCTCCTGAAAGATCAGCATAGCAGATTCTGTAGAGATGGCTAAACTGATACAAAAACAAAAGCTTCTCCTCCCCCTTCAGACTGGGTTTGACTACAGGAATTAAAAATGACTAATAGCTGGGGGATGGGAGGAAGTCATGAGATCAAGTTACTTAGAAACACAGAAAGGTAAACGGTTTTAAGATTTTTTTTAAAGTCTGCGTCTTACAATTTGTTTCTCCATCCTGTGAGATTCCAAGGAAGCAGCTGGACTGCAATAATTAAATCTCTCACAGGGACAACTTGCACTTTGAAGAAGACAGATTAGATATATTTTTCCCTATTCCTCCTGTTAAATACAACTAAAAACACTAGACACCATATATAGAACAAGCATAAGAAGACTCTGAAAAGTAAAGAAAGAAAGGTAGACTGTCTAGGGACCTCAAGACCCACGAACAACACAGAAATGACTTCCTTGGAAGGTTTTTGGTTTTTGGTGTTTTTTCTTTTTTTTGCCTTATCTATTCAAGACTTGGAGCTGAAGAAGCTGGCAACCCAAAGACACTAATGGTTGCAGAAAAAAAAGCCCAACAAAAGTTCTCTCTCCATCAAAAGGACCAGGAAAGGAGCAGGTCAGCAAGACAGAAAAATTTTAGACAATAATGGCTCCACTCCAGCCAGACACAACATAAAAAAAGCCATGACCCCCATCCCTACCCTTGGCAACAAAGGTCAAGCGGGGAGCCTAGACGTCCCCCATCACTGAACTATAACAAAGTACCCAAATACTTCTACCATAGTGGTGTCAGATAAGGCTAAATAGGAATTTCATCCCCTCTGGCCAGTAACAAAGCCCTGTCTCCTTCCCTACTAGGGTGGAGTCAGAAGGGGTCTAGTGGAGGGTAAGAACATTCACCATTACTAGGTGGTAACAAGGTCACTCTGACCATGGTGTCAGTAGAGACCACATAGGAAGCTGGAACTTCCTCCCTGTCCACCAGTAATAAGGATCCCCCTTCCTCAGGTATCAATGGAGGCCAAGTGGGAAACCTGGATGTCTACCTCCATCTGGCTGTTATAAGGAAGAGCTCCCTACTTCCTCTGCTGGAGTGATGTCAGAGAAAGCCAGCTCAAACAGAGGGTTTAAAACCTATTCAGAGTCCCATCAAATAATATGAAAATGTACAGCTTTCAATTGAAAATCACTCATAAAAGCAAGCACCAGGATGGTCTCGAATGAAAGAAGACAATCAACAGAGGCTAACACCAGGATAACAGAGATGTTGGAATTTTCTGACAAAGAGTCTACAGCAGCCATGATAAAAATGTTCCAAGAAGCAATTACAAACCTGCTTAGAACAAATGAAAAAATAAAAGGCCAAACAAAGTAATAAAAGTCTTAGCAAATAAACAGAAGATATAAAGAAAAACTAAATGCAAACTGTAGTACTGAAAAATCAATAACTGAAATACAAAGCTTGGTGGATATGCTCAACAACAGAACGGAAGGGAGAGAGGGAAAAAATTAGTGAACTGAAAGACAGAACAATAGAAATTAGCCAATTTGAAAAACAGAGAGAAAATAGACTGAAAAACTAAAAAGAATCTTGGGGACTAGTGGGATGATAACAAAAGATGGAACATTCATGCCATTAGAATACCAGAAAGAGAAGAGAAAGGGGGGCAGTGCTGAAAAAGCACTCACGAAATAATGATTGCAAACTTCCCAATTTTGGCAAAAGACAGAAACCTACAGATTCAAGTAGCTAAGAAAACCCCAAAGAGGATCAACCAAAAGAAATCTACACAAAGACACAAAATAGTCAAATTTCTGAAGACTAAAGACAAAAAAAAAATCTGGAAAGCAACAAGAGAAAACATACCTGACTTATAGGAGGAAAACAACTCAAATGACAGTGGATTTCTCTCCCAATTCTCATGGGATTCAGACAGAAGTGGAATAATATTTTCCAAGTGCTGAAAGAAAAGAATTATCAACTCTAAATCCTGTGCAAAATTATCTATCAAAGCATGAGCAAATTTTTTTATAGATATAGACAAACCTTTTTAAAATTTATAGTGAAAAGCAAAGAAACTAAAATAGCTACAATAATTCGAAAAGAGCAGAATGCAGTGTATGTGTCAGGGGTAATTAGCCTACCCAATTCCAAGATCTATTGTATGGCTACTGTAATCAAGAGTGTGTAGTACTGGTGGAAGGACAGACACAAAGAGCAGTGGAACAGAAGAGATCCCAGAATTCGAGCTACAGAAATATGCCCAACTGCTTTTTGACAAATGTGCAAAAGCAATTCAGTGAGGGAAAGATAATCTTTTCAACAAATGGTGCTGGAACAACTGGATATCTAGACGTAGAAAAAAAAAAAAAAAGAACTAATAAGAACCTTTATCCTAAGTTTCAAACCCTGTACAAACATTACTCCAAAGTGAATCACAGACTTAGGGAAGGTCATAGAAAAAATAAACACTATTTAATTTGTTGGCATCACTGATCACTAGCAAGTTTTTCATTTTATTTTTATTTCTGTTACTGTTATGTTGCTTATTTAAAAAATAAATATTTTTTTCAAATCTATAGAAAAAACCCATGAATGGGATGATTTTCATAAGTAATGATTATAAAACTATTTTGAGACTGTCTAAAATTTTAGAGGTTTCCATGGGAAGAATAATTCATTTTCAAGTCTCATTTACTTAAAATGCTGTTCCTAGTGGCATCTGAATAAATCCTGCTCTCTAACTACTCCATGATGAGGAAAGCCCTAGAGAAGTTCATCAGCATCTCTTTAAATGAGATTCAAACAGCCTTCATGAGTTTATTCCTCCTCCATATGGCAAGTTATCCCCAGATAGCGAAGTCATGACCTTAATACTCATATTATGCCTAATTTTTTGCTAAAACATAAGTTTAACAAGGAAGAACAAGTACTATTTTTTAAACACAAGCAATTCCCTTCCTCATTCATTTGAATTGTTCCCAGTTCCTCTACTTGTTAGCTCCATGAACTTGAGCAAGTGCTTAACCCCTCTGGCCTCAGTTTCTTCCTAAAATTAGGAAGGCAATATTTCTGTTGTTTTCAGAGTCATAAAATCAGGAATCTACTAGAATTCTCCAAAGCCCATGCTCTTTCTTTCTCCAAGAACTTAGGCCTTGAGACAGTTTTGTCCAAGCAGAAGGAAGAGCACTTCTTGGAGGCTTCATCTTTCCTACATGACTATTTCCTTGAGTCAGAATATACTCCGTTTGCTTCTTTAGTCAGGGAGAGGGAATGTAATTTCTTGCAAATTCTATTTGAGTGGTTTTCACTTGGATGGTTCTAAACTACCCAATAGAAACAGTTTGCCAAAACTTGTCCAGGATTTCCAAGTAAATTTATTTGATCATTATTAAATGGTTTCCAAACGTATCCTTTTAAATGCTATCTACCTTTCTTTTCTGATATTCTTCCATGTTTAAACAGTCAAATCTATCTGACACTGTGGTGGTAAATTCTTTGTTATTTGGTAAGGAATTAACAAAGCTAAAGAATGTGTTTGTGTTGGTTTGATATTCTTTGAGATCTGAGGATAAAGATTTGGCCTTAGGAATCTTTTGCTCTTATTGTCTGATCTCATTCTGGAAAATCAAAACCCAGTAAAAGTTAACAAAAGAAATGGGATCTTTTTGAATTGTCTTAAGAGATGATCCTTTGTTTTAAAACATTAAGAGTAAAACAGAGTGATAGAAAGGATAAAATAAAAAGTAAAAATTATAAAATATGAAAATGTATAAAATCAATTTTAGAAAAGAGCTGTACTTATAATGGTGATGTGGTGAGATCTAAAAAGCAAGAACAGGGACCAGCCTGTGGTGCAGTGGTTAAGTTTGCACATTCCGCTTCAGGGGCCCAGAGTTCACCAGTGTAGATGCCAGGTGTGGACCTACACACTGCTTGTCAAGCCATGCTGTGGCAGGCGTTCCACATATAAAGTAGAGGAAGATGGGCACGGATGTTAGCTCAGGGCCAGTCTTCCTCAGCAAAAAAAGAAGAGGAATGGTAGCAGATGTTAGCTCAGGGCTAATCTTCCTCAAAAAAAAATTTTTTTTTAATTTAAAAAATAATAATAATAAAAAGCAAGAACAAAATTGTAAAACACTAAGAGCCACATAAAATATGTATGATAAACAATAAAAGCCCAAGATCCTGAAATTTAATAATCAAAGAAAAGCAGAGGTCATCTGGCCCCACCTATTCTTTTAAAACTGAGGAAACTAAGACCCAGAGAGGTAAAGAGACTTGCTCAAGGTCACAAAACTATCTGGCAGAGCCAAGATGAAAATCCTAGATTCCCACTCCCAATTCACTGTTATTTCCCCTACAGCATACTACTTCCCAATAAACATCACCAGAAACCACAGAGAGGCCTGAAGCCTAGGCTAGGAACTTTAGGGGTTAACACACCTAGCCCATAATCTGAGCAATTTGTAGAACTAGGGTGAGATTTCTTAAGTTTGCAGAAGTTGAAAATTCTCAACAAGAGATGCTTGTTCAGCTCTGATCTCCCCAGGATGAGAGTAACATGCTGAGGGCTCTTAGACCCTTGCTACTTCTGCTGGTATCAGAGGGTCACATCTCAGCCCTCAGACCCCAGCATTTCTAACTAGGGTGGATCATGAGAACCAACACATCAGGTCAGATCCTCCAGACAGTTGGCCAACCCCTAATCAGTGCATGGGAGTAGCCCACTGGCCCTCCCTCCCCAGACTCTGGCCACGATTTTAAGAAACATAAATTTAAGAGTCTGATTTTGCTCTTTATGTGGATTTCCTTTAAGCATAATCAGCTTTATGTGGTGATAAATACATGGTCCAAACATCAATAACCTTTCCACAACCTGGCCTCCACCATTCCCTTTCAGCTTCATCTCCCACTGCTTGACATATTGCATTCCAAGGCTAAAACCAGAGCAGCTCACCTTACCTTGGACACATCATATAATCTCATGCCTTCATGCCCTTTCGTACGTTGTTCCCTCTGCATGGCATGCCCTTCCACATTCTCCCAACATCTAGACTGAACAAATAGGTGGTTGGATGGATGAATGAATAAATGGATGGAAAAAGAATGAGGCAATGAATGAACATAATATAATTTGAAGAGTGCTAGACAAACCTGCTATCTTAAAGTAGCTCCTGCTCCCGTTCAAAAAATTAAGCCTTTACTATTTGAGTAATCTCAGCTTCCCTGTTGGACCACATCAGTGTTATGATTATCACCTATGAGATGTACAGCAAATAGTTTAAATAATGATTACGATACTGAAGTTATAGTAAAGTTGGCAAAAAATTCCTTTTTTTAAGAATATCATGGGGAACTCAAGATTATCGATATAATATTACTCTCACTCAGTTTCATTTCTTGAGTACAAAAGAAGTGAAATTTTACCTAGGGTGCAGGTAATTGTGGATAACCCTGGATACATCAACGGGAGTGCAGCATATATGAGAACCTATAACCCCTTATGTTGGCAGTAGAGGAAACAAGCTTGGAAATTCTGTAGTAGAAATTAATATCTTATGTTGCTATCTTTTGACTTTCTCTTTTAAAGTGAAAATGCTTTGGGGAGAAAACAAATAAGTAATTAACTAAAATACATAAGTGAAAATAAATAGTCTCAGGGCTTAGCCATCACTCATACTTTGATGTAAAGTAATTCATCATTAGATGTGTCTTCAATTTTTAATTAGAAGTTTAACTTTCTTCTGTCACAGTTAGGTTCAGAGTTTTGATAATGAGAGAATGCAGGGAGGTAATATTGAAAGCTTAGCACAGTGGTGCAAGAGAGTAGGCTTATTTAGAGGAATAAGATGACTCAGTGAGGAACATGCAGATGCTGTTCTGGGTGAAGGCCGGAACAGGTGAGGCAGACCCAGAAAAAGGGAGTTAGAAGGCCCCTAAGACAACTCTGAACTGCTTCACAATCTTTGTACTCTCCTTGATTTGATGCATATTCAATGAATAGTGCACAACCCCAAGAAAATGGCACTCAGGCTCTAGAATGCTGGTTCTATACCACTTTGGTATCATTCTCCCTTTTCATGGCCACGATGGCTCTGCCTGTCCAGGAAAAACACAGAACAAAACAAAAAATGCATTTATGCACATACCCAGTACATTTTGTCTAAATTTCAAGCCTTTCATAGATATTCTGAAGCTAAGCCTTAGATTTTGAAGTCAGTGAACTCCAAGTTAAGGACCTCATTATCAGTTAATATTTTGCAGACCCTTCCAAAGTTCGTCAAGTAATTTTCATATCATTATGTCACTTAACAACCCAATTACCCAGGTACTCACTCATTTTGTTCATGAGGAAACAGAACATCAACCTGGTTTTCTGAGTATATTCTCTATTTTTATCTATATAGAAAATATCTGGAAGGAGAGTCAAGAACTGGTATCAGTGGTTGCCTCTGGAAAGCAAACTAAGAGGGAATACAACCCTTTGTAGTGGTTGTTTTTTTTCCATGTGTGATGTCACTTTTTTCTTTAAAAAAAAAAGATACCAGATCTGCTACTTTCAAAGCTGTATTTTTATCCCTTTAAATGGGTGAAATGATGGATGCACTTAGAAAAATCAGATAGTTCCAATGTCTTCCGAAAGTGAAACCTTTTTTATACAAATTCATATATCATTTATCTCCTAATACTAGTCAAATAATTTATGAGTAAATTATAATTTTATTTTTATTTATTTTTAATTTATGTATTTATTTTGAGGAAGATTAGCCCTGAGCTAGCATCTGTGCCCATCTTCCTCTCTCTACATGTATTTTTACATGTGGGACACCCACCGAGCATGGCTTGATAAGGAGTATATAGGTCCACACCTGGGATCCAAACCAGTGAACACCTGGCTGCCAAAGCGGAGGGCCCAAACTTAACCACTACACAACTGGGCCAGGCCCCTAAATTATACATTTTAAAAGTAAATTTCTTCGCAGCATGGTGAGATTGCATTTTGCTAATATATAGTTCCTATATTTGTAACAATTTAATCTTTTATTGGGTCTCCTTGGCCGTTTACTTGCAAATTAGTTTTCAGTAGAATTATTAGACTGTGCAGTTTTATGCCAACTTCTTTGACACAGTAAATACTAAAATAAACTTTCATTTCGTTATTCTCTAGTCCCAGGCAGCATTTAGCCAAACCTCCTCCTGCCACATACACACACATTTTCAACTATTTCTTCACTTTGTATGCTACTAAAATTTTTAGGTAACTAGATAATCAGTATCTGATATTTGCAAATGCTTCTTAAAAATCAAAACCCTGAAGACTGATGTGCTCGTTACTTTTCTATTTTGAGGCTTAACAAAGTAAAAAACAGTAAGGACATTTATAATCAGATGAGGATGAACATCTTGATGTGAGACCTTACCACTCAAATTATTTGAATAAATTATTGAGTGGTGACTATTAAGATGCCAGACACACTCAATTTCAGCCGTGACCCAACTCCACTAGGTTTTTAAATTTCTGTTAAAAATAGAAGAATCTATTCTATAAAAAGGACAGCCAAAGCAGTGTTAATTATTTTTAGCTTCTGCCTGAACTCTAGCTTTCTGCTTTCATTTACTGCTGGAGCTCAATGGCAGGTCTGGTGATACAAAGGTGAACTTCAAGCAGAGCCCTCCACCAGGTTTTCCACAATGAATGAAACCATGTTCCAGGTCTAGAACTGCAAGTGTCCAGGTTCCCAGAGTTCTGGCCCTGTCCTGGGAGGGCGAAGGCAAGAGTGGGTGCATGCAGCAGATCTCCCTGGGGTCTGCTGTCAGCACTGCTGCAGTTAAGATGATGTGATTCAAGCATCTGTCAACACCATCCAGCAATTACTCTGAGGAGATTCATCTTGGTGACTGAGTTGAAGTAAGGAAAAAAAAGAATTGTGTAGAAAGTTCACTCTTCTCAGGTATGGCACACCTTCACAGGAAATGTAAGTTATCCGTACACAGTGTTGGTGGTGAATGATATTCACCACCAACGCCACATATTATAAACTATAGGCTCTACAAAAAACAAAGAGGTCTGGTGCTATGTGTCACATAGGCATGGGGTGTCTATAGGAATTGAAGTCAGAGGTTGTACTGCTGAGCTGTAACACCTGCACCTACTAGCTGTCAGGGAGGTCACTGAAACCCCCTAAGAATCAGATAGCTCCCTTACTTGAAATATAGGAGTAAGAACTAACCTAGCAGAGCTGGAGAGATTTAAATGGTCCCCCATTACCCTCCTTACACCAGTACTGGTCATCAAATTAAAACATGAACTGATCATGTCATTCTCCTGTTCATACACCTATACTGGCTCCCAAGAGAGGAAAACCCAACCTTCAGCATTGCATTTAAGGACTTTTACTATCAGCCCATCCATCAGCCCCCACATCTTGCTTTCCTGTGCTGTAAAACCTTCTTCTTTTACCTGACCATGAGCCAGTCTTTCAACCCATGTTCTCTCTGCCCGAAATGCCTGTCTGTGTGGTAAAATCCTACTCAGTCTCCAAAGCCCGGAGCAAATGTTACCTTCCCCTATCCCATCTTCCTCCCAAATTTGCTGATCTTGGAACTTCAATAGTACTTTGTCCACCTCTTGCTATAGGGAGCATCGCATCTTACTGTAATTGCCTGGATCTTTATCCATCTGCCTGCCAGGCTGTGAATCCTAGGGTAAAGACGATGTCTTATTCACGTTTACAGCCCTGCCACCCAGCATGTACAGTATGAATGTACATCTGACCGGGCTTGGGTCTGCTTCTGCATAGAGGAGTGTTTGCTCCAGTCCCTAAGAAGGCTGATCTACTTTCTTCTCTGCAAAGGGAGAACTTTTGTGGAGGAAATAACAGTTTCAGCAGCCCCCATGGTAATAGAGCATTTCTTTGATCTCTTGCCACTATCTGAGTGTTGTTTTGAAAGTTATTTAAGGATGAAAGCATCCCCCAAAAAACCTACTGTCAAAGGGGATTTCAGCTCACCTCAAATCCAACCAACTCTAAGGTTTTGCAAGTGTAAAACTGAGATGGTGACAGCTACATAAATATTAAATGAGCAATGAGATGTCAATGTTTTTATTACCGTTTGCAATTGAAATTGAAGTAAAGCTGAGACCAGTTACATACACCTGGAGAGTGAGCATGGTTTTTGATATGACCACGATATTTGATTTGGAAATTTTTAAGTATACAGTGTTGCTAATAGCTCTTGGTTTTTTAAAAAAAAATGTAGTTGAACTTCACTATTCACCATTTCCGATGAGAACTTGAGATGCCAGATATTTGGGTTTACATAACAATTTTGCTTACAAATGCCTCAATGAATTGGAAAAGCTGTTTCTTGGTGGGTAACAGGAAGTCAGGCAGTTTCCTCCTCCTCACAAAGTGTTAAGATAATGCCAACCCTGAGCTGGTATCCTGTCTCACATGGATCACTGCACTAATATCTTTCTGGTCTCCCTGACTACAGCCTTACCCATCTCCAGTTTTTCTCCCACAAGCCACAAGAGTGATTTTTCTAAAATGCAAGTCTGATCATATAATGGACTGATTTTGAGTAGCTCCAAAATGACTTCAAAATACTGTTGACCCTTCTTAGCATGACACCGAGCTCCTGCCTCCCTGTGGAATCTCATCTATGATTAAAGTCACATTCCCATCCCACATCATCTCTTCTCATGCTCCCGATAATCACCTTGCAATTTGCTGACCATATTATGATTCTGGGCCTTTGCACATGCAGCAACCTCTGTCTGGAATGCCTTTAACCACTCTCTTCCATTGGCAGACCTGTACATCTTTTAGGGCTCCGCCAAGAGCCAGCTTGTCCAGAAAGCTATCCCTAACTACGCTCTCCCGAGACTCTTCAGGATGCTTCCACTCTGAGCCTACCTCTATCACAGCATTCATCATACTGCATTATCATCTTGTATTGACTGGTCTGTCTCCCCCATTGGACTGTAACTGTCTTGAGGGCTAAGATCAGGCTGTATTCACATTTTTATCCCCAGCAACTGGTCTCTAGTAGAGCGTCAATGAAAGTAGGATAAATCAATCAGCTAATCAGCACTAGATTGAAGTTGGATTTGATTTCTTATCCTAAATGTGCCAGTAATCAGCTTGGGGTTGGATATTGGGCCAACAGACACAAAATTCAATAAATTCAACTATCTTTATTTACTGAGAATCTATTACGTGTATCTCCTCCAATCAGTCCACATAATTCTTTTTCTCACTGTCTGTGGCCTAGTACTTTACTACCAAGATATAAATATTGATAACAACTTTCCTGCCCTGCCTTGTTATCTTAGAAAAAAGACTTTTCAGAATTTGAAGAGCTGCTTTCTTCCATCCTTCCCACAGTGGGTGACCTCTTGTGAATGTGTGCAAAATAGTGGTCTAGTTCTTCCTTTTTAACTGTGAATGTGACAAAGTCTTCTTTATTAAATGAATTATTGCATTCATTCATTTCAGACATCTTTACTGGGCACCTACTATGTGCCAGTTGCTCCCATGGACCAAAATAAAAGACACGGGTAAAACTGCCAGTTAAACAGATAAGCTGGAAAATGCTTAACATTATACATTTTAGGTTCAAGCTGTTGATTCAACTGTGTTTTGCGAATGCTGAAAATAGACAGACATCACATATAAGTAGAAATGCAGATACCTAAGGAAACAAAAAACATAGAAATAACCACAGCACTATCCCAAGGAAAGTAATTAGGCCCTTCAAACAGCCCCAGCTAGCATATACATTGTACACTGTGATGTGTAACCTTTCATAGGGGTCTGGAAAAAAAAATACATGTATGTTGCTTACAATATGAAGGGTTTTCTTTGATCCCCTGAAACCCATTTGGGATTCCTGAACCCCAAATAAAGAACCCTCATATGAGCACATTGAGGTTTGCACCCTCAACATTAACCAGTCAGATCATCCACACACAAACAGAAGCTGAGCCTGAGAGAGGAAGACAGGACTCTTTGTCTCTCTGGGAAGCTCCAGAAGGCTTCTCCTTGCCTTGATGGGAAAATCGAAAGATGGGATTTTTAAGGATCAATAACGCACCTTGTTGAGTAATTAACAGTAGAATGTGAAAGCAAATACACAAGGGAGGCACCCAAACAGCAAGTTCCCCTTAGTGAGACACAAAGGGAGGAGGGCTGTGGCTGGCTGCTCCCAAGGTGTTATGGTTCTTTCTTTCTTTCTTTATTTCTATTCTTTCACAAATTCCTTTGGATACCGGGGCACTGCTCCCACTTTGGAGTTGGTTTGTTCCCAGGTCATCCACCCTACCTCTCACCTTATAAGAGAGTATCTCTAGCCAGAGGAGAGAGAAACAGGTGAAAAAAGACATGAGACTTATTCAGGACTGGGGAGGGCCAGAGTAGGCTATTGGGGTGGGGGGAGGAAGAAGACTTGGCACCAGTGAGGTTGCATAACATGAGCCAGGCTCAAATTATGTGCCAGCAATTTACACGAGTCTTCTGTGACTGTTTATGTTGCTGTTTATTTTTTAAAAAATCAGTACTTATCTTGGCCACCACAGCCACATGTAGCTGACATAAAAATACAGAACACCTTCATGAGACTCACAGTCCCCCAGCATCAGTACAATCCCCTGTTCTGCTCGGTGGTCACTGCCCCCAACTCTCATTCCCTCTTGAAACCATAACAAGGAAATCACAGTATTAGAGACAACTCTGGACCTTGGGGAAAGGGGACAGAGGCGCCAACCAGGAGCCCCAGCCTTAGGTTCACTCAGTAGAAGTCAAATATTGCAAATACTTTCTGCAAGCTTTTCACAGTTGGAGCTTTCTCTGGCTTAAAAGAACTCAACATGGCTGTTAGTCCATTTATCACTTTCTCCTCATATGGGCTTGGGAGGCAGGCAAAATAGACAGGGGTTCAAATCCAGACTCTGCATTGATAAGATGTGAGGCCTTAAGCTAGTTATTGAAAAGTTTTGAGTCTCAGTTTCCTCATCTGTAAAATGAGAAAAATATTACCTACCATATAGGATTGTTATGAAGATTAAGTGAAATATTTAGAAGTAAAGCACAGTGCCCCAGTAAATATGAATAGATGTTTTCCTAGCATCCTCCAAAGATCACTAAGCATTAGCTTCCTATAAGCCATTATCATTTTTGCATAATTCAGGATTTTCTTTTTACCTTTTATTTTTTGTAACATTTTACACATGCAAGATTTTAAAAGGTGATCTATAACCTTTTAAAAAATAATGGGAGCAATTTTCTTAGGAAACTTCAGCCTTTGCCAATGGTCCTTTCCCATTATCAGAAAACACCTGGCCTAACTCTGCATCAACCAGAAATATCTTTTATTGGGGAACGTGAAGTACCCAAAGTCACTGTTCTTCAAGGAATCTACTGGAATCCATAGCCCCTGCTTAAAATGTACTCTCAAACAATGGAGTGTAGATGAGGCAAAAAGAAGCTGTACACATTATTGTTTCTTGGTATCCAGCTGACAACCAGTGTTTTCTTACTTTGTCCCAGGAGGAAGAGTAAGTGACTAGCATTTTATTCATTCAAGAGCTATTTTTAGAGCTATTACTCCATATGAGGCACAATGTTGGCCAACTGTGGGGGATGCAAAACTGAGTCAGACACAGCGTCTGCCCTAAAGAACTGACAGGGAAGATAAAATGCTCATTTAACACAAATTTTTTGGATGCCCACAATGTGCAGATCCTCTTCTGGGCCCTGCGGATACAATGGGGAAAAGACAGACAAGCCGATGGAGTTGACATTTTCTTGGGTAAACAAGTAAACTAATAAATAAATAAGATTATTTCAGATAATGATAAATACTAAAAATAAAATAAAAGAGGATAATGTATTAGAGAGGCAGGATAAATCTGGTAGAAATAACTTCATAAGTTAGAGAAACAGAAAGTGCAGATAAAACAAAGTGGGTAGAATCATAGACAGGAAGTTTCAAAGAAGTAGGCAGGACCCAGATCATGACTCCTTGTAGACTAGGGGTCTGCAAAGTCTTTCTATAAAGGGTCAGATAGTAAATATTTTAGGCCTTGCAGGCCATATGGCTTCTATTGCAACTATTCAATTCTAACATTGAGACAATATGTAAAAGAATGAGTGGTGTTGTGTTCCAATAAAATTTTATTTATGGACACTGAAATTTGAATTTCATATGCTTTTCATGTTACAAAATATTTTATTTTATTTTTCAATATAAAAACCATTCTTAGTTCACAGGCTATATACAAAAACAGGTGGTAGACTGGATTTGGCTTACAGGTCTCAGTTTGCCAACCCCTGATGGAGACTATGTGAAGAACTTTGGATTTTATTTCAAGCGCAATTACAAGGTTTCAGTAAAGAAAAAGTATTGTGATATGATTATGCTTTGAAGAGATCATCTGGCTTCAGTGGATTGGTGGGGGTATAAACAGAGGCAGAGAGACTAGTTCAGCTATTAAACTGTATTAGCAGTACTAATGTGAAACAACGGCAGCTTGGATGAGGGTGATAGTAATGGAGTTAAAAAAATTAAAGGAGACCAATTTGAAATATATCGTGTAAGTACAGTTGGAAATACATATGCATGAATCATTATAAAACAAAACAAGAAGAGTATTAATGCCAGAAGGAATGACAGATAAAATTACTCTGGGAAATCAGAGAGAAGGACCCAGAGTTGAAGGAGCCTGAGCCTTTCACTTGAGCAAGTTTTTGACAAGGGAAGATGGGAGAGGCATCAGGCTGGCAAGTTTCTGAGCGTTTGCATGGTGATGGGGAAAGAACTTTGGTCTGAGATAGACTTGGCCTTTCCATACGTCTTGTCCTCATCTGTAAAAATGGACCATAATATTAAACTGTAAGCATCTTGAGGCCAGGGACCATGTCACTTGCCTCTCCATATCCCCACAACCTAGCTGATCTAACATCAATTTACTAAGCATTTATTGACCTACTATACACTATGGCATATGCTAGCTGTTTGGGAATATATATATACACACACACACAGTCACTGTCCTTGTAGAGCTTACAGGATTAAAGATATAATCACACCAATAGATAATTACTGTGCTACAAAAAAACAGTGTTTTGTGCTCTGAGAGAGATAATAGGACTTAATGTTACCTTGGGATCAGAGAAGGCTTATGTGCAGAAATGATTTTGGCATTGATTGCTGAGGGAAAAGGAAGGGATAATTCATGAAATGAAAGTCAGAAAGGAGGAGGAAGAACGGTATGTGTGAGAGAGGAAAGAGCCTGATATGTTCAAGGATCTAAAACTCGGAAAAAGAGAGAGAACAAGTGGGTGCGATGAAACTGGAGCTAGAATATGGAGAAGGCCCAGATCAGCCAGAGCCTTGTAGATCAGGATAAGAATTGAGAATTTTATCCCAGGCTCCATAAGAGGTTATAGGTGAGTTTGGGGTTCACACAGAGCTAGCTTTAATTCCCAGTTCTGCCACTTGTTAAATTGGTAGAATTATTGAAGGAATGACTTAGCCTATCTTGCAGGAATATTGTGAGAAATAAATGATGAAATTATCTGTAAAAGAACGTGGTTGATTTTCAATAATAAGTGTTAGTTTTACTTTCCTGGAGCACAGGGTAAATGCAGGGAGTAGCGCAAAATAAGGCTCAGAAATTGGGTTAAACGTTCAGCTAAGGAATCCTTATTTTGTAGATCATAGGGAGCAAAATGGATCTATGAGGATTGTCGCCTGCCTATCAATGTCCACATATAAGTCAAACCCACTTGATCTAAGCCCCTACCCCATTACTTCTACAAGAGAGACTGGGGTGGGTATCTAAAGATCAATATGGCATGGGTCCTGTCCTCAAGGAGTTTAATTTGTTAGTAAAAGTTATAAGGAGGAAAATGCGGTGTTAAGAAAGAGTATAGTAGGAGAATGAAAGGAAAGCCAAATAGTTAGAGTGCCTTTCTCTGAATGAAAGCTTGTTATCTGGGAGGAAAGTTGGAACGCTTTTGCTTTTGCCCTTGTGGCTGGTTATTTTAATTCCATAAGGGCCCAACAGGATTCAGAAAGCTGTGAATTGGCCACATATATTGGATCTGTGTGTATAAATCAGACAGCTGATCCTGTGCTTCCCTGCTTTGTATCCTTTGGAAATGTAAAATAGCTTGCTAGAGCTCTCTCCCTGAAGGCAAGAAGGGCATTCCTCTGCTGGAAACCAAACCAAACAAAAATCTCAGCATCCTGGGAAGCTTCACTAGGAGAAGAGCTCTAACTCCATGAAAGAGATGTCAGATGCTGCCTATTTTCGGAAGAGGAGTGATGGGGTGGCAGTCCCAGCCTTCAGATCTCTAAACACCACTTGGTTTTGAGTCTGGGCAATTGTTCAGCTTTATCCATTGCAGCCTTTAAAGAGCTTATACTTCTTTAATGAACAAAAATTATTATCTGGACAGCTTCTCTTAAAAAGTAGTCTAAAACAAGTGAAAATCTATCTAGACATCTTACAATTCAAGGATATGGCAGTGTTCCAAGGAAAAGTGAAAAGTGTGTCTGAATTAATGACCAAAGTGCCTATTTTCAGTTCATAGTGTCCTAAAAGTACCCATTCACAGAGCCCAGATAACCATGAAATAAGATATAATAATAATGCATAAAAATAAAATATAAAAAGAATATTATAATAACAAAGCCCAGATAATCCTGTTTAGGTGTGGAGCTCTTTCAGGCCATCAGGAGAACTGGACTGGTACATCCTGCCATACATACAATCAACATTTCGGTTTCTGTTGGTCAGCCCCTGACTCTGCCATCCCTGTTGCTGTCAAATCCATAGATGTCCACCCTGCAGGCTGTGTGCTGCTCCAGTTTCTGGGTCAGCCCTGGCTTGGGCAGGAAGAACTGACACAGGGAGCCTGGGCACCTGTACTGCCCAGTGCCTGGGGCCTGGCCACTGCGCAGACTTCTCAGAGGGTGACTGCTTAGTAACTGAACTTTTGCCCCAGATTCCCTCACCGTGCCACTCGTCCCCCTAAAGGGATTTACGTACCTCATTCTTGTCTCCTGGTAACAGAATGTTACCTAAATTATGCCTGAGAGATCTACTCCCCTTGGACACTGTACCTTGCTCATCAGGATACACCCACCCCTAGAGTCCATCTGAGCAATCACCTAGCATTTATCCAGTGGTGTAAAGATAAATGTTTAACAATTGGCTCTGTGGGGAAAAAAAAGTATGTGTTTGTGTGTGTGTGCATATGTATGTGTATATATACATATATGTGTATGCATGTATATATATACTTATTCACATATATACATATACACACACATATATACATGTATATACATGCATACATACAAACACACACGTCTATTATAAATTTTACTGACAGAATATGTAGCACACAATTTACAAACCATAATAAAATATACAATACTCTTTATTGTAAATTCCTTTAGCCTACAGATTCTCCCAAAATGCTTTAGTTTGTTTTTATCATACTCTTGAATCTGTAAGCCAACCTACAGCTGCAATTAATGGACGATGTAGTTGCCATATAAATGTTAGTCGATAGCTTCATTTACTTTAAGGAACTAAAACAAAAATGAAATAACAAAGACTTATGTTGGAACTTCACTCATTTGTCAATGACATAAGCAACTTCTTTGTTGAAACAAGTAACAGTTTTTCAGTACTGGAAGAATATTTCCTCAATTTTTTTGTGTTATTCACAATGTAATAGCTACAGAAACTTTTAATCTGCATTATTAACATTTTCTCCACCACTTTCTTAAGTCTAGACCAATGGTCAGCAAATTTCCCCTGTAAAGGGACCAGAGAGTAAATATATTAGGCTTTGTGGACCACATATGGTGTCTGTCACATATTCCTCTTTGTTTGTGTGTGTGTGTGTGTGTGTTTTAGAATCCTTTAAAAATGTAAAAACCAAAACCATCCTTAGCTCCTGGGCCATACAAAACAAGACCTCCAACTGGATTTGGCTTATGGAACTGCAGTTTGCCAATACCTGGTCAATACAGTTCACAAAATAAAAAATCATGCCCTAGTTTACAGCATTTGCTGATTTCTATGGTATAAAGATTCCCACCATGACCAATTTCAAGCTACCAATCACTAAAATGTTTGTAAAGAGATGTGCAGTAGTACACCATTATATACTATTCTTCCCGCACGGATACAACAGATATCAATAACCTCAAGAGTATAAAGAATAGTAAAATGCAGCAGAATAAGAAATGATGAGATTTAAGTATTTACTGTCTTTGTCTTTAACATAAGTTATTTAAGTTTATACAACTTAATTTTTAATGATGGCTGTGTTTAACCACCAGCTCGCAAAATTCCTGAAATTTTAACAATCAGTTCTCACAAGCCATATGGGTCAACTCCAACCCCCTACTGCATTTACCCCATCTAAATGTGGATCGGGGCCAAGCTCCTACTTCCTCCATCACCCTATTTGTATTGCCTCTAAAAGGTACCCTATCACACCACCTAGTCTTAGATGTGACATGATAAGTGGATTTTTGCACTCTGTACTTTGTGATAAGTCTGAGATCTTCCCAACTCTTAGTTTAATGTTCTAGGAAAGCCAGTAGATGAATCTACTAAGGAAAGATATCCTATAAATGTAAAGAAAAAAGTCATTTCTATATGATGTGGGCTTGAGGATTACTTAAGCTTCCAATAACTCCACTAGTGCAGATTATTCAGAGTTTCTCATCCCAAAACTGCAGAAACTAGTGAGGGAAGTTTTGTTTGAAGGCACCCCTGGTTAAGTGACCAAATACATACATGAGAGGTGAAACTCCATCAATCTCACTGCAGACATCAGGCTGGCAATAGCTGGGCCTCTGGAAAACTACTATTCATTCAACAAACATTTCATGCTAGGCTTGGAAAAAGAAAGAACTATTAGTAGCAGTAAGATACATAAAAATCATAACACCTTTCATTTCAAAAGCCAAGGGAATCAAGAGAAAGATCAAATTTAGATAGAAGCCATAATAAGGTGAACTATTAGAGGGAAATAAAGAAGCAAATGGGTCAGACTGTGGAGCTTTTTTTGTGGTTACTTGTAGTCCTTATGTACTTTCAAAGACCCAAACGTTTAGACGTTCCTCCTCCCTGTCAGTACCTGTATGGAGCTCCATCAGATAGCAGGCAAACTAAGATAGTACACAACGTTTACAGAGAGGCGCATATTATTTTCGTGGATAGCAGAACCTGACAATATATAAATGAATGTAGCCTTCCGATTCCTGCTTTCCTTTTAATCTTCTAGAAGTAGTGGGTGCAAGAAGGCTTTACTAGTGTCCAAAAAAAAAAAGCCTTTTGCCCTTAATTTAAATCATTGTTTTTCTAGGGAAATTTAATTTGGGAAAAAAATGTTTTTCTAATTAACTGGAAGACTGTGTGCTATGCAAACAATAAAGATTCTTGTTTGAAAGTAATGCATGCCCCTGCTCCTAGGACTACCAAGGGAATTTAAAATAAAAAATGCAAGCGGTCCCGACCTCGTATTTTGCCAGAGCTAAACAGAATTCCCAGATCCAGAGTTTTCATGTCAGTTCCCAATTTAAAACCCACAAATGCTGAGAGGGTTCATGCTTCAGCAAGACACATCTTCTCATCTCTAGAAATGACTGTATCTGATCTCTCTGGGTTTCTCAGCATGTCCTTCTCTCCTTCTTTCTTCCTCTTGTGCTACGGTTGGACTGAAAGGTTAGTAACTGCACAATTAGATGGATCAGGGGAAGATTTCATAATGCTCTGGTGCTGGGCTGGTCAGTCTAGCCAAATTCCGTTCATTAGCTAAGGCGCCGGGATGAGTATGGCCAGTAAGAATGCTGTTTTGGTTCCACAGAAGTGCTGATAGGGAATAGGAAACAAACTTATTTTTTTGGTTCCTGAGAGGCAGTATGAACAAGTGAAGAGTCTGGGATGCTGGGAATCTAGAGGCCAGGAGTTAATCTCCATCTCAACCACTTAATGGGCAGCTCAAGAAACTTTCGTTCTCTTTTGACTGCATTTTTTCTATTCCGACACTGTTTTCTTATTTTTTATGTACCAGCATCAGATTTCTATCTAACTTAGACTTTAAGCATTCTGGAGTCAAGAATCAAGCGTTCAATTCACCCAACACTTACTGAGCCACCTATACTGTACTAGGTGCTACGATAGGTGCTTTGGAAACTGGTATTAATCCAATATGGTCCTTGCCCTCAAAGAGCTTATAGACTACAGAAGAGACTGACATCTTAAAAAGTAAATGCAAAACAATAAACCAAGTGCAATGTAAGAGATATATTAAAATTGCTATGGAAAACTGGCAAAGGAGCTGCCTCTCGAAAGCCAGGGAAAGCTACAGAAAGGAGAAGACCTTGAACGAGTCCTGTTTGAATGAAGAGGAAGATGATTTGGGGACAGAGGAGAGCATACCAGAAGAGAAATCAGCATAAGCAATAGATCTGAGATCAACCAACTAGCTAGGCTAAAGTGGAGGGTTTGGGCAGAGCCTCTTTCCTCTTTTAAGTATACCCCTAAATTGTGAACAGGATAAAACAACTCTGGGCTTTGAGGCTTTTGAGACTTTAGGGAGAACCTGGACAATAGCAGGTTTGGGTTTTTTTTTAATCAATTGAATAGAAATTAATTGGACATTGCTGCAATGTTCTCTTATGCCTTTACTTTTGCATAGTCTTCATCTCTAAAAGGCTGGCCTGAAACCTAAAAGCGTTATCAGCAAAAGCAGGATGTATTAATCACACAGTCCACACCATGAGGCTTGAAATTTATCTGAGCTTTAGACTAACTTCCCTGCTTATGCATCCTAACACTTTTAGTCATGAATTTTCTACTCTTGTCACTGATTCTGTGACATTTCTCCTCACATTATAGACTTCAGGTAACAAGGTCAGACCTTCTTTTTCTTCTTATGCTTTTGGCCTTTGGTTTTTATAGCTGCCATCAGGAAAATGGTGGTGTTCAGCCAGAACACTCCCACCCAAATGACTCTATATTTCTAAAGCTTAGATAAAAATGAAATATTTGTTAAAATAACAAAACGTCACATTCAAAATATTCGTGTTATTCGATATAAATATAGTGAACCACAGTCTGAGCCAGAGCCAAATTTTAAGAAATACTAACACCTAGGTTTTGTCTGGTACCTTTCTTGCTAATGTCCAACTGCTATGAGCCACTGCATGATTAAACCCTGCTTCTATTTCCCAAACCTAAGTAGAAACAGTCGCCTTGATCTTTATCTTAAAATTATAAGTCTTATATAGTTTTAAACTTCATATACATGGCTCTAGCCCTTCAGGGATTTAGAGCAGGCTTATAAGTGCTTTTCTCATGGCTTTAATATTAAGTCTTTAAACTACCTACATATAACTTTCCAGAGAGACCATGCTAAGTTGCCTTCTTAGAAGTCCCAGTTGGCTCTCAAAGTGATTGCTGCTCACTAGCTTTCGCTCCCTTGTTCTTTAAATGACCAGAAGCTCCTTCATGTCCAAAGAGTCTGACAATCCAAGGAAGTACATAGAGGGAAAAGACTACTGGTTGCCCCAGAATAGACTGGCCATTCCAACATGGAGAATTTTTTTTCTTCCATGTGAATCTTCTCTTTCTCTCGCCCCTTCCCCTTTGAAATCCAGATGTGTTATAAGATTTAATTAGACTTAAATGCTTAAAACTTTCTAACTCCCAACGCAGAACCACACCTCCTTACAAACATGTTTCTATTTGCTTTTTGTTTTGTTTTTCAAGAAGCCAGGTTCTCTTTTCCACCTGAAACATGCTATGTAAAACATATTTCAATTGAACATGAACAGTTTTTATTCAAAACTAAGCTTTTTCTTCAGAAATTTTAAAGATTGTATCTTTGAGCAACTTTTCATTAATCACTTGCCAAATAATCCAGTATTGTTCCCACTAATCCCTAGTTCTTCTGAATCCTTAGTGGGGGATCAGAAGCTCTTGATTCTCAGCCTTGAGCTTGGAGCTCCACATCAGTCAACCTCGTATGTTTCAATGACAACCAAAAACAGTTTGTTTCCACAATTTTCCTATATTCTTTGCTCTTTCTAGTTGTCCTCGCACATTTGCTGCTGATTTTAATTTTGTTTTATTTGCAATAAGTCCTTCAATAATTCCTTTTTTTTCTTTACTCGAATTACGTGCAACATTATTCTTTGATTACAAACCCTCTCCAATTTGACTTTCAGAGATTTGGCTACTTTAAGAGCTAGTAGCTCATAAGCCGAATAAAACATTTTAGAAAAAATTATACATACATATATATATAACATATATTAAAATGCATATATATATATATGTTTTAGAATATGTATTTATAAGGAGATATAGTCCTGATTTGAGAGTTAACCTATAACCTTAATCATTTGATTCTAATTAGATTTTACAATATGCCTGAGAGCTTCAAAGGGCAAGAGACTAGAGAAGGAGAACATTCACGTGTAAGAAAAATATCTCCATCTTGGAAAAACCAGTCTCCTCTGCATATACATGTGTGTGTGTATGCATACAATCAGAAAAATATATATGTATTTTACTCGTAAAATATTTAGTAAGCACCTTCTACGCACCAAACACACAGATCCATGTACCAAAGAGGAAAAAAATGAATGATGCCTTTTCCGATTGTCACACTTCTCATAATCTAACAAGAAAAGGGACACATACAAGAAAGCATAATATGTGTATAACAAATCTTGTTTTCATACTAATAAAGAGCTTTGGGAACACAGAAACAGGTGTATTTATTTAATTATTTCTGAGGAATTTAGAGTTGGCTTTGCTAAGTCTTAAAAGATTAGTAGGGTTTCAGCAAGCAAAGGTTGGAAGATGAGCAAAAGAGACAGAGGCAGAAAAGTACACAGAATAATCATGTAAGGGACTTATACAACAAGGACTTTGCTTTGGGAAATGACAGGAGATGAGGACAGTCGAGTAAGGCTGGGACCAGATTATGAAAGTCCTTGAACGCCTAGTTAAGATTTCATTTTATTTTTAGAGTCACTTGACACTATGAAAAGATTTTAAATGGAAGAATGAAATAATTAAATCTGCATGTTTAAACTATAATTATGGCTATATAGTAAGAGGATTGCACATAAAGATGAGATGCACAGAAAAATCAGTTCTGAGAGTTGATCAATTGATCAATCAGGACTACAAAAAAATAACTGCAGCTGATGCCCATGATTATAAAGGCCTGCTCTAGAGTAATTTCAGCATGAGGAGGAGAGGGAAATTTATGGGAGGCATTTAAAAAGTAGAACCTACAGGGATTAGAAATCAACTGATTGTGAGGAATTGGGGAAAAAGAGGAGGCAAGGATGCTCTGACATTTGAGGTTGGGTGACTGGATATGTGGCAATGCCATGAGCTAAAATTGAGAAAACAAGAAGAGAGACACATTCTGGCAATGAGAAGTACTTAGGGGACACTCAAGTGGAGTGGGGGACACTCAGGTAGAAATTTACAGGAGGAAGTTAGAGCTCTACAGAGAGGCTAGACCTAGGATTCCAGTTTCAAGAGGCATAGTTGGAGCCCTAAGAATAAATAAGGTCACTACTCAGGGCAAGCATGTGTGGAGTGAAAAAAGAGCCAAATCCCCAAGAAACATCACATCAAAGGGAGAAGGAAAAAGGGAACCAGGGAGAGCCTGGAAAAAGGGGATCAGGACACAGGAGAAACAGAAGAGAAGATGCAACGAAAACCAAGGGGAAATAACTTGGCAAAAAAGTAGGAGAGGCCAAAGTGGCAGGATTTCCTGGGAAGAGGCTGTTGCAGATGATCAGAGCACTAGAAATTTTAGGAGAGCAATTTCAAGAGAGTGAGGAGAGCAAGAGAGATTCCCAGGAGCATAATGAAGAAGAGCAGAGGATGCAGGGGCAGTGACTCTAAAGCAGAGGGACTGTATGACTCAAGGGGAGCAGCAGGATTTAGGGATGGTTTGGCTTAATTTTGAAGTATTTAATTGTCATAGAAAACATAATTTAAATGTTAAGGCCTATAGCTTGTCATCATGAGGTTTAAAAATGTACACATCTTGTCTTTCATGTGACAAATTCCTGCTTCCTTTAGGATTGCCTTAAATCCTGCCATGTGCAAACTGTTACTTAAGACACTTTTACTAATGATGCATGATTTATCTTTCCTGACCATCCTTTTTTCAACCAATGGTAAATGTTATGAAAGAACATGGTCTCATAGTAAATGGGGTGTTAGGACTTGGATGATTTACCTGTGAATGAACACCCACCTTGGAGATGTCAGGTATAGGGAGAGCATTGAAGAGGTCAGCCGCAAATCTCAAATCTTCAGGCTGAAGAGAAGCCAATGAAAAAGCCTGGAAGACGATATCAGGTAGGAGGAGAGCCAGGGGAGGAGTGTACAAGACACTAAAGGAAGAGAATGCTTCCAGAAGGAGAGGCGTTAAATGATGTGTAAGGAAATGAAAGGAGGCTTCTTATTTGGGCTATGAATATCACTGAGACCTTGAAGGAGCACTTTCAATAGAATGGTGAAGCAGAAACTAGACTTGGGGAGTGAATAGAAGGTAATGTCCTAATGACCCATTCACTTCTCACATGCAATAAATAATTTACCTTCTATATACAATGAACTTTTATATGTAATGTGCCTGAGGATATGTGTGCCTATATACATATATACATGCATACACACATGTATATTTAAGGTATATTAATCACCATCGAATGACTACTTCTTTTCCACTCTTGTTTTTAAAAAATAATTGTGAACTTGGAAACTGACTTGACATTCCAAAGAGAATTGCTAGATGAGCCAATATAGGGGAAAGAGGGTAAACACTGTTTTTGAGAGAGATTACATGATAGTTTCTATGATGCCTCTTGATATATGACTGAATTTCATTCTCTCTTCTCCCTTCGCCTCTCTCTCCTTCCAGTGGAATGGAGCATGTCTAAAGACTTTTGTCCTTCGGCTGGAGAAATAATCATGGAAAACCTGCAGACCCTGAGATGCACAATCACAGGACTTAAAATGGTAAATGCCAAATCTTCCCATTAGACTTCCCAAGCCTCTGCCCCTGTTGTTTGTGCTGGGATTTTGGTAGCAAATGCCAATTCTGCAAGCAACAGCCAACACCCAGTCCTCTGGCAACAACTGCCACTCGTTAAGCTTGATATGTCTGGTATCCATAATCTGAACTCCACAAAGGAGTGAGCAGACAGCATGAACCACTTTGTAAGCTGCCATGTTGTATGGAGATCAGAAAAAGACTGGCCTCATGCAAGCCTTGAAAGCTGCTGCTTTCTAGATCACAGTCTAATCTTCGGGGGGGATCAAAGGCTCTGAGAGATCCAATTTTGACTCCCTGTCTGACGGTAAAAATAACAGCCTCATCTAACCCTCACCCCCACAGCCTCGGTTGAGATCAGTCATCAATTGGAGTCACACAATTTCCTGAGAGAAATCCTTCACCCTTGATTAAAAAAAGAAATCTGTCTAAATCTGCTTTCACAAAAAAGAAACTATATATTGTGGCGCTACATTTCTCAGTAACCTGAACCAATTTAAACTGTGAATGAAAAACTGGAACAAACTGTGCTTATTTGTTTAACCAATCTAAACTTAAATGTTAACTATTTATAGAACTAGAAGACATAAGAGCATATGAAATGCAAAAAATAAAAACTCTTAGCAAATCAGTTCAGACTGGAACAAATGCTATATATCCTCAAACAATTAAAATGAAACAAAACTTGATCATCAAAATCTTCTTTTAATCAAAAAATTTTTAAAGTACACTTAAATCGAATATGTATTTTTGGGGGGTCCAATTCAAATAATTAATATCTTAGGACCTTTATACGTGAAAGGTAGAGGAGAATTTTGTTGTTGCTATTGTTTCTCTAAACGGTTAGTCAACTAAAACAATTATCTGTAAAGTATAATCCTGAAATCCAACATTTAAAAAGCTGCATTAGGTTGCATCTCTTTAAGTGTGAACCAGCTTATTCTAATAGATTTCTTGGTGTTTGGGTCACCACCACAGAATCTTGACTTGTAGTCCTCATCACACGTCTAGACCAGGGGCCAAAACTGTGTATTACCAGAACAAACAAACCCCTGAGCTGAGGGGTGTCCCCAGAGATGCTATCGGCAGAAGACTCATTTCCCACCCTATAGCTCACATAATGGAAGAGGGCCAAAAGAGAACCCTAGGGAATTTCCATTGCTTAAAAGAAAAAGCGATATGGTGATAAAAATGGAAAACTCTCCATAGAGACTTTCTCTAATATTTGAACTCATTTTCATAGGGATTAAGTTTTTCCACTTGGTCGTCCAATGAGAGCAATGCAGACACTATCCTAATCACATAAAAGCCTAGAAGTAGATTTACACTTCCACAGAATCTCCATAACCTTGAGGTACATAGAAACCCATTTAAATGTTAAAAAAATTTAACTTTATAATATGGTAAGGCCAATATTATTAAATCCCTAGCAAAAGCTCTACAAAGATTACTGGTTTTTTTTTAACTTCAAACGCCATTTTACAATTTTTGCAAGCAATGCTTTATCAAATGCTGGCTTCTAAAATGCCCCTTTGGGTTCACTGGAAAACAAAAATCTTCCCAAAGCAAAAATATAAACCATACAAAACATTTTAAAAGATTATAGGCAAACAAAAACAATTTAATTCTTTATGTCATAAGACGTTAAATAGAAGCCATTATTTTAATAATGGTTTTAAAATTGAAATAACATCAAAGAATTAATAAAAAAAATGTTTGAATAGCTGAGTGGAGAATATTTATTGCAGCACTATTTATTGTGGCATAAAGTATGGAAACAATCTAAATGTCAACCAATGAGAGACTGGTCAAATAAATGTCCACCAATGAGGGATTGGTTAAATAAATAAAAAGTATTTGCCCACAGTGAAATACTGTGCAGCCACTAAAAGAATGAAGCAGGTCTTTAATTACTAATCTGAAAAGATGTTCATTATAACTTGTTAATTTTATAAGCAAGTTTATCAGCTAAAAAAGGTGATGGTGATTGCTTCTGGGGAGGGGAAAATAAGGAGAAAGAGGTGAGAGTGCGAAATTGTTGTTTTTGGCAAACCTTATAGAACTGTGACTTTTAAAAATTGGTATATAATTGTTTTGGGGGGATCAGGAAAAGTAATTATGATATTCCAATTTTGAAAAAAAAGAAGGCACAAAGAAACTAAGAGGGCAGCCCAAATATTTTTATTATCATATGTAAACATAATAGTCAAGAAAAGCTAGAAAGCTAAAGTATGGATAGTGGGGTAGGTCATTCCCAAGGATGAACAAGTTCATCAGACACAGGAATCTGCCTCTAGAGTAAAAGTGATTAAAATTCCCGATGCATTATTCTCTCTATTTCAATACTTTGCAGGGCCAACAGTATTTTGTCCAAGTCTCGGCTTATAACATGAAAGGATGGGGACCTGCTCAGACCACGACGCCAGCATGTGCCTCTCCTTCTAGTAGGTGGTGGCTGTGAACTGTCTCAAGCCTGGCAACAGGCTCCAACTCCAACTCCATCCTCAGTATGCCATTGCTATTCCCTCTCTGCACTGCTTAGGACTAACAAGACCTCCTCAGGGTAGCATCTGGACCACATAATGAATGATTCCTCTGCAGAAAGGTTCCCCTGGGAGGCAACCCAGTGGAATGAAAGGAAAGGGAATTTGGAACCAGCAAGACTGAATTTGATACCCATTATACTTTTTATTAGCTGTGTGGCCTTCAAAAGTTACTTAACTCATTGAGTCTCAATTCAACATCTGTAGAATGGGTCCAATCAGAACCCTTTCACAGGACTTTCATGGGGATGTATGAAGTGACACAGTGGGACTGGCTGCCCCAGAGTACATACAGTCCATTTTGGCTCTCAACTCCCCTTCCTCACCAGAAATCTAGCAAACTTTACTTACATTCTGTCAGAAGAAAAGCTTTCTTGCTAACAGGCACTCTGCTACACTCTGGCATGAATATATTCTATAATATTTGTAGTGGTGGCTGAAAAAAACCAGCAAAAGCCTCTTGTAATTATTTGAAGATTAATAATTCATGCCTGGTATATTTGGTAACTCTGTATTAACCAGAAAATTTAATTAACTGGAAAAAACATCTCCAGACATACCATATGATAGATTTTTCTGCATAATGAGCCTATTGCTCTCAATTGTATTTTAATTTCTTTTAAATCTTCACTAATATGATAGTTAAAAATGTTATCATATGTTTCCTGTGAGAGTGCAAACTGCTGCATGCTTTGTGGAACACAATTTGCCAGATTATGTCAACTGCCATAAGAACATTCATTTCTTTTTACCCCATAATTATCCATCTAGGAATCTAACCTAAGGAAACAGATGCAGACAAACAATTATGTACAAACATGTGCACTACAGCAATATATTGATAGAGTAAAATATCACATGTAGTGGGGAGGACAAATATCCAATATTACCTTAATGGTTAAATAAAGTATATGTACATATCCATACTATAGAACAAGACACAACCACTAAAAATGATGTTTTAAAAACCCATTCATTGTGTTGAAGAAATTCTTACGGTGTAAGTTATAACATTTAAACTGTGAGTTTGACTATAATTAGGTAGATGTGCCTGTGTGTAACTATCAAAATTTAACAGTGAATATTTGGGTTATGAGATTATGGTCTCTTTAGTTTCCTTTTTCATATATTTGTATATTTTTCAAGTATTATGACAACCCTTTACCCAGGACTAACCATGAATCAGGTGGTATCTTATGGGCTTTCACATTCAGTGTCTCACTTAATGCTCACAAGAGTCATTGTCATTGTTCCCGTCTTGTGGATAACCAACACCATCATTATCATCTGCATCACTGTCAACATCAGAGCTAACATTTATAAGACTGACTTTATGCCGTGTGTTAATCTAAGAACTTTACATGGATTAACTCATTTGATCTTCATTACAGACCTATTGAGGTGATTTTTATTATTGGATCCATTTTCCTGATGAGAGAACTATTAACATACAGGCACATACATACAGAGTCCAACATCACAAAGATAGCAAATAATGAAGTCAGATCCAGACCCTAGGGACCTTGTTCCTAACCACTATGCTGTCTTCCTCCATTATTAATAAGGAAATTGGGATTCAGAGAGGATGTTTCCTTGCCCAAGGTCACAACTCCGGTATGCACCAGGATTCAAGCCTGAACTGGTCAAGACCCTACCATGGGAATTAATACCCTGCTATCAGGCAGACCAGCAGACTAAGCTAAACAACCATTCCTGACTACCGCCTCTAGTGGATACAGATAGCTAAATCAGGTCATACAGAGTCTTGGACCACCAATACCAGAGATCTCTAAGGCTCCTGAGTCCCATAGCATTTGATGATTTAGTGATTCCAGTCTTATTTGGACATCTTTCTTATTAAAGACTTATCAGAAACATAAACTGGGAATATTGCAAGATTAAGATACTAAGGGAACCAATCTCATTCCAGGAGAGAAAAGAAAAGAGTATGGATTATCGGAGTTGGAGGGATAAAAAGGACAAAAAAGCAAAAAAATGCTAGTCTCAGTTGATCTGAAGGTGGGACAGGCGGAAACCCACTCCAAACGCATACTCCATGCAAATTCTGATCTGTATATGAATGCGTTCACTTATAAATGTCAGATGTTCTCGCTCTATAAACTTCAAATTCTATTCAGACACTCTCCCTCACAGCCCATTTTTTTTTTAAAGATTTTATTTTGTTTCCTTTTTCTCCCCAAAGCCTCCCCCCCGCCCCCGTACATGGTTGTATATTCTTCGTTGTGGGTCCTTCTAGTTGTGGCATGTGGGATGCTGCCTCAGCGTGGTCTGACGAGCAGTGCCATGTCCGCGCCCAGGATTCGAACCAACGAAACACTGGGCCGCCTGCAGCGGAGCGCGCGAACCTAACCACTCGGCCATGGGGCCAGCCCCACCCTCACAGCCCATTTGAAGAGCTCTCTCCAGAATGACAAGAACAGTTGTCCAGGACTCGGAAGAGTCACTTACTACTTAGTAATTAACATAGCAAATGGCAACGTTTTCTAAAACAGCACATTTGATTAGTAGAGCTTTCTGGCAAAGAACTAAAATCCAAACATGTCATTATAGTTGGTTCAGACATGCCATATCACTTGGAAAGAACAATATAAAAACATTCTGGTTCTATTTATAAACAGAGTATGACATTGTGATGTAACATATATCAGTATTCAAATATTTACTAGAAGACAACGTATTCTAACATGACAGAGTAATTGGAAATTTGGTAATATGTTCCAGTAAGCTATAAAACTTTTTTTTATATTTTTACAAAAGGCCTTAATGTGTTTTTATAGACTTATGTTATATAGTATGGTACATAATAAGAGAAAAGGACCCAGACGGGCTTGTCTGAGTTACGATCAGGAAAGTCCTGATATCACCAGTGAATGTAAGCTCTGCATTGTGTTGCAACTGAAGTATCTCATTACCAGAACAGTGAACTGTATTATGTGGCACAATCTGCTCTTTTCTTACCACACTAAGTTTATTCCTGTCAGGTTCCTGATTTCTTAATATATTTTCAATTTTCTCCCTCATCCCTAAAGTCTCCTATTTTATGTAGTCCTCAGAACCTTCCAAATATGTCTGAGAAAAACTCATTCTTTCCAAAAACCTTGGCATCGTGTCCAGTGCTCACTTGGGCTGCAATTTAGCATTAGCAATTTTCTAACGTATCATAAAGTCATCAGCTCAAGCCCGCCTCTGATGTAACAGGGTTCAGCTGAAAGAGCCAGGTCCATTTCATCTCCCCTTGCATTGACGGCAGTATTAACACTCATTAGAATGTATTAGCATATTCAAGGCCACACAATAATTCAGCCACCAGAAGTTTTACTCAAGCAAACAATGTTGCTCATGTTTTCATGGGCACTTCAGATGCACTCATCCAACTACAAGAAAAAACTCATGGCCTTTGGGAATCCCTGAAAGCAACATTTATTTTCACTGTGCCCAGATACCAGGGACACTACAGATATTATAAGAGCCACCTGGAGTTTGTTTCCTCAAACATTTCCAAATTTCCCAGTAAAAGACCTTTGCTAGCCCATTGTGCCTGAACACCATCATGCTTCTAGTCACAATGTCTCACCAACATTTAATGAATGTCTCCTACGTGCCCAGAATGGTGCTGTACTTACATTATTCCTTTGAAACCTCAAATAATCTAAAAAGAGATTCAAAAACTCAATTTACAGAGAAGAAACCTGAGGCAAAGAGAAATTAAGTCACAGTTCCTGCCCACAAGGAACAGAGTCTACAGAAGGTAGCTATGCCAATTCCCTGTCTCCAGAGTTGACCACAACTAAAGCCACAGCACACAGACTCCAACCAAGCTCTGACCCTCCTTCCCAAAAGAAAAAAAAACAAAAACATGTCCAGGATGTAAGGAAATGAGCACTATATGGAGGGTCATGAGACTATGTTATAATCCTGGCTATGCCATCAACAAGCTGAGTAATATAGAACTGGAATGGTTATTGCTGAGCCTCAGTCTTCTGAGAGGTAAAACAGAGAAGGGTACATGAGGGAGGGTGGGAAGGAGGAAGGATCAGAAAATCTCCAAGGCCACCTTCTTCACAGGGAATCATCTGATAGGGTAAGAAATGATGTTTTCATACTCACTGCTCAGGGAGTTAACTTTCCATCAATGAAATCCCTTCTTTTTGAGTTATTTACAGAATGCCTGCCATGTCACGTTGTGCTGGATACCTAACATACCTCTCCTTTAACCCTCACAAAAATCCTGCAAGGTAGATTCTATGTTCCTTTTTCATATTGCAGAGTAGTGACCTTGTCAGTGTAAATAACTTGCCTTATCTAGGAAGCAGAAGAGCCAGGATTCACACCCAGGTTTATCTGACTCCAGAACCTGTTTTCTTTCTAAGTGTGCTGTACTACTTGGCCTTGGATGGACCAATGCGGAATGCTTTTACCTAACTTTAACTGTCATGGCATCTGCTTAAGTTTCTAAACAAGGGAGACTCCATATTTTAAAATAAATCTGGAGGGAGGGAATTTGAAACTCATTCAACTAGAATTTAAGCCTCAGATATACTCATGAACCAACTGACTTTTCTAAGAAAAAATGAGTAGCATTTTTAGAGAAAGCATCTCAACCAAGGAGCACTTTAAGTTGTTGCTTTTGAAAGGTTCAGAAAGAAAAACCGGGGGAAAGAAAATAGAGGGAAGAAGGGATGGACTATGAAATGACTGACCTGCTGAAAAAAAAATCCAGAGTTGGAGACAGCAGAATTACAATCTTGACATTAGTCCCATACGGGTTATTACACTTGATATCATTATAGCCAAATGGAATGAAAATAGAAGGGGGAGAAAAATCTCAGTGGGTATTGCAATTTAAATTTGCCATGTAAGCTAATACTGTATATTTAGAGACTGAGCAGACAGGGTGGTTGGTGGCTCAGAGTATGTGCAGGGGTTGCTGTGCCAGCTAACCAAAGCAGACATTCATTAGAGCGAAATGTAGATTTCCATTTCTTGGCATCTGACATGGGCTCTTTCCTTGGAAAGAAATGTCAATTTGGCCAAAAGTGTGAAACCTACAATAAAAGCATTGGGACTGTGGATTTCATCTAGTCTGCACATTCCCACCCGTTTCTTTCCTACTGTGGAAATCCAGCTGAGAATTGGGGTGCTGAGTGTAGAAGCGGAAGGGGAACTGATTAGGACACAGGATGCTGAAAAGGTGGGTAAGGAGCTGGGGAAGAGGAAACTGGACTCCCAAATTCTCTATTTTCTTTTGGCTTCCAATTGCCATTTTCTCTTCCCTAAAACTGCCCAACACAACAAATCAACCACAATTAATATTTTGCACAGAGCCTTGAACAATGGCAGCTTCCAAACCCTTGGCATTGCCTGCTAGCAGTGCAAGTGCTGGGTACTTATCCACAGAGTCTGTGGGTAGTATGAGCAAAACTGAGGCAGGGTAGGGAAGAGGACTCCTCTGCTTTAAACTTTCCCTGTTTGTTTCTTTTGTTCAACAGACTGGAAAGACTATGACGACAGAGAGCCCAGACACAAGGGGCAGAGTGAAGTTTTGGAGGGTCTGCTGCAGCAGGTCCGAGCCCTTCGTCAGCATTATAGTTGCCGGGGTAAGGATAAAAATCTGCGCTCGGCCATCAACTGAGGTCTCAGTGGCGCCGGTAATTTTAGCAGTTTCCTAACTGGGTCATACCTTCTCATTCATCAGGGAGAGGGAGATATTAATATTTGTACATCTGGAATCACTTTACAGCACTATCTTGCTTTAACCCTTCAGAAGAGATTTTCCTCTCCTTCCTTCCCTTCCTCTCTTTCTCTCTCACCCTCTCTCCATATGAAGAGTTTGAAAACAAGCACAAGAAAAACAGCAGCTGCCACTGGTTGCCTTCCCTTTGAATTGTCCCTTCACACACTCCTCAGGGCACTGGGTCTTTGGGATATTCACCCTCAAACTTTTCACCTCCAAGGAAAATTTCAGGATCGTCCCTAAGGAAGCTCCACCAATTATAACAGCAACAATAATATTAACCTTTGTGTACATTTACAATAAAGTTTACATGCAATTTCACACCCAATATCTCTTTTTCATCCTCATTTTGGCAACTATCACTGAGGCTAGGTGACTTGACCAAGGTCTCAAATACCAGGAAAAGTCAGAATCAAGATACCAGCCTAGGTTTTCTGTCTCCAAGTCCAGTCTTCCTGCCACACCTCATTTTTTTTCTCCCACCTTTACATCAGGAATGGGCAATGGACTTTAATCTTCCCCTGTACTACTGCTCAGGAGAAAGCAGAGCATACTTTCTCTAGACCTAGCCAACTACATCCAAAAAATCTCTGAAAAGCTTTTAAAAGTTTCTCTTCTACTTGGGCTGTTCAAATGAGACAGGGTCAGGTTTCTGATCTGTGTAATGATTCGTGGAACAGGCACTTAGTTTTATTTGGAGAATTAAAGCCTCCGTAAAGTTTTCATTTTCCATGCTCCTTCATCCGTCAGATCTCCAACTGCATTGCACTCTCTAGATTCAGGGCACTGCTTGACCAGTTAGGTAAGAAATCTATGGTTGAAACTAAGAGATGCTAAAGAAATCAATCATATTTAGCATTAGCAAAAAGTTATTCCCTATTACTATACAGCTATGACAACAGAGCCCTTCAGAAATGTTGGCTATAGCTAGGAATGAGGACAAGGGTTTGCAAAAAAAAAGTAATGTTCTAATGAGTGGTTCATTAGGAGATGTAAATATACATGGAAGAAGCTTGAGAAGGAAACTCAAGTGAGATTTCATCCCCAGATCTCCAGGAAAACTTTACTCAGACCAGGGCCTTCAACATTCCACATTGACCAAAGTACACTCAGTTCTCAGTTATCTAGGGCCCATTTAACCAGGTCAGGCATTATCTAGGCTCCTTTCTCATCTTCTGCCTTTCCATCATTCTCCTGCCCATTGGTTCCTGTATGGCAGGCAAAGGTAATAAAGCAATTGGATAGATGATTCTTTGCGATTCATAAGCCACTTTGTGTTTGGTCTTTATTGAAGGGGGAAAGCTAAAACTACTCATGAGAATAAGGGATTATTTTTGATATTATCTTAGGATTTAGATTCTTTCCCCATTACTATTGGATTACCATCCAATAATCAAGAAATGATTGTCTAGACAGACCAATTATTTCTATGGTTTCTATTCAACTTGTATCATGTACATGCTTTTCCCTCACAGGAATGTAAACACAATATCAGGAAAGATTTAAGTAAGGCAAAAGGTAGAACTTCCCAAAAAGGAAGAATACATTCTATATTGAAATATACTCTGGACACTTAAACAGTACCCAAACTGTGTTCCAAAAAGCAGTGATTCTATAAGATGCTCAACTGAAAAAGGGTCAAGTAAGTTTGGAAAATTTTACATTATATATTCCTCTTTTAGAAATGTAAAATGGACATTAAAATATTAAAGACTCTAATAAAGAGACATTTTGAATTTGGTTAAGCATTTTCCAAACTTATTTGGCCACTGTAAAACATTTTTCACATAATTAGTGTTCTAAGGCACAAACTTTGGGAAATGCTGACCTTTAATATGCCAGGATAAAAGAAATGACCTCACACAAAAAGGGAATGATTCTAAGATAATTTAACACAAATTGCTCTAAGTCTAAAAGGAAAATTAGGTATTGCATAAAGAAAACTACAAAATTATTATTTAAAATACTCAACTACATTGAGATACTATGTGGTTTATTGGAGATATGAACTTTTAAAATTTTATAATTAGAAAAATAATTATTTCAAATCCCAGTTTTACTACTTACTGTGTGCCCTTGAGAAAAGCATTTAATCTCTGAGCCATAGCTTCCCCATTAGAAAAAAATCAGCATAATAGTATCTATCTTTCAGGATCATTATGAGGATTAAATTAGATAATGCATTAAACTCACGCGGCACAGTGTTGGCTCTTCACAAACTCTAGCTTATTTTTCTTCCATTGTTCTTCCAGATGAAGAATGGGGTACTCTCCATCCTCAGCACTTTACTGATGTCCTAGAATTAAAGTATAATCGACTCCATAGTAATGAGGCTGGAGTACTCAATAAATTCACAGGATATTCCAAATGCAACAGTAATAAAACAAAACAAAAAAATCCCTTCTCCTACCAAAGCCCTGCATGGGAGGTACCGAAACCCACATTAATTTCTGTATTTTGGCTAAGGTACTGGCCACAGCTAATTTACAAGTTCAGTACTGAGATGGAAATTCAATGGAGATGCTAAGCAGCCTTTATTGTTCACAAGATTAATGCTCTGACATACATAATGAATTATAAAGAAGCCAACTGTGATCCCCATAGCAGTAACCCTACAAGAGTGAATTTCAGTTATCATCCAAATTTTCAACTAGCAAATATTAATTGAAACAATGTCTACTATGTGTCAGGTGCGAGACATATTAGTATAAATAAAATAAACTCCCTATGCTCAAAGCACTTAAAAGCTAAAGACCTACTGCATTCAGGGTCCAGAAAACCAAGACCTACTGCTCCAGAGCCCAAACTAAGCAGAGACAGAACAGAAGCCATGGTGGTTCTTAGCAGAAAAGTGAGTTTAGACCTTGTATTAGTCAAGATGGGCTGTATCATGCTGCAGTAACCAAAATATTTATTTCTCCTACGTGCTATCGGTCTACCACTGGTCAGCTGAGAGCTGTCCTTCTGTGTTGTCATCATCCTCTTTCTAGAAATATTTGCTAGCACCCATGGCAGAGAGAAAACAAACTCTTGAAGGTCTCATATGGGCAAGACTTTACGTATGTCACTTATCCTCACTTATGTCACTTTATGTATGTCACTTATGCTCATTGGCCAAAACTGGTCACATGGCTTCATGCAACCATAAAGGCTCCAAGCAGTGCAATTCTACCATGTGCCCAGAATATAGGAGACCTGGGGTATTTAACATTTGCCTGGGCCCCTTTCACTACTGGTGGTAGCATTTTATTTTTTCTCTTTTTATTATTTTTTTCTCTTTTCTTTTCTTTTTTTTTTTTTTTTTTTGAGGAAAATTAGCCCTGAGCTAACATCTGCTACCAATCCTCCTCTTTTTGCTGAGGAAGTCTGGCCCTAAACTAACATCCGTGCCCATCTTCCTCTGTTTTATGTGGGATGCTGCCACAGCATGACTTAACAAGCAGTGCATAGGTCCACACCAGGGATCCAAACCAGCAAACCCCAGGCTTCCAAAGCAGAATGTGTGAACTTAACCGCTGCGCCACTGGGCCAGCCCTTTATTTTTTATTCTTTTAGTTTAATCTTCATTTTTATTTACATTACATGTGGCTATACTCTGAAGTCAGGCTACCTGGGTTCAAATCCAGGGTAGACATTTACTACCTGTGTGACCTTAAGCAAGTTTCCTAACCTCTCCGTATCACTTTACTCATTTGTAAAATGCAGATAAGAATTACATATACCTGTCAGCCATTGTTTAAGGATTGAATGACTTAATATTAGCAAAACACTTAAAAGAACTTTATTAAAAAAAAAAGCAATTTGCCACATCTTTCATTTTTTACTCCCCAAAGGCTCAATTCTTTTAACCAATTCTTTTGATATTTTCCCCATATCTCTAAATAAACATGTTTATACTGCTAATTCTTGATTTTTTTCAATTGTAGCCATTATCTCACTAAGGAAGATGATGATTTCTCTCTTTTTCACCCCTCCACCCTCTTACATGCACATGCAATTCCTATACCCTCATCCTCCTAAAACACTTATAATTTTAGCAAGATCGATATTTTTTGTTTACATTGTAATGATCATTTTCCTTTCCTGGATAACTTTTTGTTCTCCCTATAGTTAATAATCATCTTTTATTGTGTGTTTTCTGATTTTCTATATGGTTAAAACTAATTAATCTCCAAGCTATTCTCCAATTTCCTCTCAATACAATCGCATAATTTAGTATTGTTTCAATTGAATCCTCCCAAAGAATCCACTCATGGAGTCCTCTGACCTGCTCCAGTCTACACTGGTTACTGGCTGCCTCTGTGTCTGGTGCACAGCTGTCGCCCTAGGATATCCTTTCACCACCATATTGAGGCATCTTCTTGCCACTCTCCAATATTGGATTTCTTCTTTTTGTATCTCATGTCTTCCTTTTTGTTGAGTTAGTCTCTCATTTTAGCAAAGCCTTTCCTCTAGTAGCTTTCTGAGAGGATACTTGGGAGTTAATTTTTGGATACATTCAATGTCTAAAGATGTATTTATTCTACTTAACACTTATTTAAGGGTTTGAAGAAGTATAGAATTTTCAGTTGAAATCATTTTCCTTCAGATTTTAAACGTGTTGCTTCATTGTCTTCTAGCTTTCAGTGCTGAGATGTCTGATGCCATTCTGATTCTAGAAGTCTTATATGAAACCTATGTTTTTTCTACTCTGGAGGCTTTCATTTTGTTTTTAGTAACTTCAGTATTCTAAAATTTCACTGTTATGTATGTGCCTTTGTGTGGCTCTATTTTTGTCTGTTGTGCTGCACACTTGGCAAGTCCTCTGAATATGGAAACATATACCATTCAATTATGGGATATTTTCTTAAATTATTTCATTAATTGTTTCTTCCCCTTCTTTCCTCTGCTCTCTCCTGTGAGAACTCTTATTCAACTGTTAACCCTCGTAGACCAGTCCTTGATTTTTCTCTTTTTCCTCTCTCCTACTTTCCATTTCCATGTCCTTTTGTTCCACTTTCTCAGAGATTGCTCTAACTTTATTTTCTAGGGCTTCTATTGGGTTTTTCAGACTTTGATAACATATTTTTAGTTTCCAGTGCTCTCTTTTGTTCTCTGAATCTTTCTCTTACAGACTCCTATCCTTTTACAAGGAGCAACGTCTTTTCTTATCTTTCAGGCTAGTAATGATAGGCTTTGTTTCATTTTATATTTTCTTTTCTCAGCATAATCTCTCCCCTAAATAGCTCTTTTTGATTCTTTGTTTTTGGCTTCTGTCTTTCCTGTTACATGCTTTTTGCAACTGCCTGGTGATCCCTGGATGTTTGCTCTGTTTAAGAGAAGGGAACTCAATAGCCGTTGGGAAGCTCTGAGCACATGGATAGGGCTCTTTATTTATAGGTTTCCCTGTAAGGTGATCTGCCCTGCCTTATCTTTAGGAAAGCAGTGAAGCCAACATCAGAATCTTTAGGTGTATTCTCTTAGGCTAGTCTCCAAGGAAGTTTCTTCTAGCGTCCTTCCTGGAGGGTACAAGTTTAAGTACCACTGTTCTGAGAGCCCAATGGGGAAATACTCTGTATGGAAACTTTCATTTAATCCACCTGCTTGGAGTACATACTACCCCCTCTCCCCCATTTTTAACTGTACCCCGTGTCTACCACTTTAGAGACCTCTGTTTTTATGCTTTTCATAGAATAAGCCACTAGCTTTCTTCTAGAGTGGGGAAGAGGTAGTTGTCCACCTACGCAGGATACGGAAGGATATCTATAATTCTAACTGCTTTTTAAACAGACTTCAACAAATCCCCGATTTTAGCTCCACATTCACCCCCTACTCCCAGCAGTATATGGTTCTCATGGGGTGAGTCAGGTTACTTCTCAGCTTTCTCCACTGCTGGCTTAGGATTCATCTTTCTCAAGTCTGCTAAATCCATCTGTCCATCTGCTTTCCAGCTACCAAAATTCACTTGCTTTTGTTTCCTTTCCCATCTCTTTGTCTTTATAGATTTATGTTGTTTCCTTTTTAATTTTAATCTCTTTACTCTGCTTTTAGTGAGGTGTTGGGAGATAGTGGTATGTAATGAATATGTTCAATATGGTGCCTTTAACCAGAAGTCCTAGCAGCATCGTTTTTGAGCAGCATATGACCAGCCAAATTCATGGTCAAGTCAGAAAAAACTCCTTTTGCTTTGTTCTGCCAGGAATAACCATTACCAGCACAAGCTTGAAGCTGGCATGAATGCTTGCGTCAGTCAGCTCATTCGCTACTGCTCCTATAGGTTCCTAGGCAGAGCCACACTGGGCCTCAGCCACGGACCATGGTCCAGGTTTCCATGCCTAACAGCAGTGATATGGACCATGTTCTCATCTTCAGTGACATGTCTGTCAGGAGTTTAGTGATGACCCCAACAACCTCAGCTTCCCTTCATTACGTTTAAGACGAGAATTGAAATCAGTGATCATGTAGTTCAGCTCCATGGAGCACTGTTTCCAAAGACTGTTATAGGAAGTCTACCACTTTTATCAGTGAGATCTCCATGTTGTAAATGGAAAAGCTGAACAGAAGCAATGGATGATTTGCTCACCACTGTTGCCACAGAACCTTGCACATAGTAGTGTCCCAATAAATATTTATTCAGTGAATGAATGTCTCAGTTTTTCTGGGTACTGGTTTTTTTTTATCTTGGACAATCTACTTAACCTCTCTGTCTTATCTGAGGATGATAATTATACCTATGACTACAATTATTTTTTTAAGTGAACATATACACTGGAAAAAAACTGCCCCAGAATGGTAGCAGTGGTTGTACTAAAGTGACAGGATGATATGGGTGGGATTTTGTTGTTTTTTCTATTCTTCAGACTTTCTGTAATGTGCCTATATTAATTTTATAATGAAAAAATCTTAATTGAATATATAGACTTACAAGAAATGCTTTGCCAGCATTGAGAAGTGTATGAATATTAAAAGGCAATGGGGGGAGAGAGGAGGAGGGCAAAAGAGTTGATTCTTTTTTTTTTTTTTTTGAGGAAGATTTGCCCTGAGCTAACACCTATTGCCAATCCTTTTTTTTTTTTTTTTTTTTTTTGCTTAAGGAAGATTAGCTTTGAGCTAACATCATGCCAATCTTCCTCCACTTTGTAGGCAGGATGCCTCCACAGATGGCTGATAAGTGGAGTAGGTCAGCACCTGGGATACGAACCAGCGAACCCAGGCCACTGAAGCCAAGTGTGAGAAACTTTAACCACTCTCCCATGGGGCCGGTCCCTTGATTCCATTATTTTAATCCCACCTTATACTAAATCACTCATATGGAGAGTACACACAAAACACCGAAGTGGTTTCCCCAGGAGTTATAAATCTCATTCATCTCCAGCATTTTTGAGGAGCTGTTCATTAATTGAGTTAACTACTGGCATCTCAAGATAGAAAAGCTTCTTGTAGGAATGAATGAGCTGAATCCCTACAGGAAACTGAGGATAAGTGATACTGAGGAGGCAAGAGACAGGAAGGGAGGAAGGTGGGAAGAAGGTACCGGTACTGCTGTTCTGCCAATGGAATTCACACTGTATTTTTTCCTATGTTCCAGAAAGTTCAAAATTACAAACCACGGGCCGCAAGCAGTCAGTCTCAAGGAGTCTGAAACACCTATTCCATTCCTCAAACAAGTTTGTGAAGACTTTAAAACGGTGGGTCCTGTGTAGTTTTTCCAGGAAGTCTTCACTTCTTAGGAACCAGCTGGTTTTGGTTATGAGTGGAAACTTGGTAGACATCTCTTTTTTGTTATTAAAAGAATATGAAGTTCACTTTTCTCCTGAGAATTCAGAGAACATCGTAATTTCTCTGAGTTCTAGCCAGTGAACTTGTGATACTCAGCAAGAAGATGCTCATAGGTATATTTTAAATTATCTTTTATCATGTCCAAACATATTTCATATTTTTTCCCATGATTCAGGCTTGGTAGAGGAGACAGCTGAGGACAATTTTTATTTTGCTTTTTTCTTTTTAGGGGACTCTACATAGCTGTTATATTTTATTACAAAGACAATATGCTAGTCACCAATGAAGATCAAATACCGATTGTTGAAATAGATGACTCTCACACCAGTTCCATTACACAAGATTTTCTATGGTTCACGAAGGTATACTGAGTTCTGATTTTATTTTTCCCCACTTTGCACCAATGTTACTGCACATAAATCTCTGAAACCTTAGTAGAGGGGTCCCCAGTGATCAAAGTATTGGGGTGGAAGTAAATTATCTCAAAGATCTCTTTCGGCTCTGATATGCCCTATGTCATACAAAATGCCAAAGTAGCATCTACACTACATTTCAAAGCAAAGAAGCTTGCATTCTGTCAGATCGTGTCTCCACTATTCTGAGTTATGGGATCATTTGGCAAAGACTAAAATGTGGATCTGACTGTTTCATTAACATTCAGATCTTTTTCCAATTGGCCAGAGATCAAAAAGTTGTTTCGCGTGTATCTGAAAATGGACTGGAGAACAAACATCAGGGGTCAGGTTTCCTTCTCCCTCCTTTGCTTTGATGCCACAACCTAAATCATGTACTGGCTTGGACGATGACATGACCTCGTGACTTCTTTTGCAGCTGTCTTGTATGTGGGAAGATATAAGGTGGTTGAGGCAAACTGTACCTATCTCCATGTCCTCATCCACAGTACTGCAAACTCGGCAGAAGATGCTTGCAGCAACAGCCCAGCTACAGGTGAGAGGCCAGGTTTCAATTCAGACCTCCAAAGAAGTTTTAGAAAAATTTGGTCAGCTCAGTTATCAATCCCACCTGGAAAGGAAAAGGGTGGGCTCCTTCCTCTTTCATATCCCTAGGCATATAAAGACTTCTTGGACAGTTTGAGCTGCACACTTGCTTATGTAGGGAACCAGTGCCTTTGGCAGTCTATTAGAAGAGAACCAGGGGTCTCTCTTCAAGAGTCTAGCAGTGACCCCCTAAATAAGGACTAAGGAGACTTGAGTTCTAGATTTGATATTAATCAGTCAACTCATTTCTCCTTTCTGGGCCTCAGTTTCATCACTTGCAAAATAAGAGGAGTTTGACTAGATCACTTGAAGAACCCTTGCTGCTCTGGCATCCTGTGTATCTATGAATGGAGTTGGAGAAAGAGACCAGCAGATATTCTGAAGTTTTTTGACTTGATGCTTTTGGTAAAGCACAGACATTTGCATACATTTTTGCTTACTTAAACAACAAAACAAAAATACCTCTTAAAAGCTTACCTTTAATCCTAAATTTATTCATCCTTCCGTACTATTAACCAATTGGATCAAATCCCCACACCCAGCAAAAATCTTTGTAGGTTACAGAGCCCCTCCTAGAAATGATGTTGAATTCTAACCAAGCTCTTCTTGGTTTTCCTTTCATTGTTTTCTGATATTACCTGAATTTGTGGTTCTTAGCACAGAAAAACATCTGCTACACGTAATTGTGGTCTTTAAGAAATCACTGAGCCTTTCTCAGTGATGGGTATCTACCTACAAAGCTGTCAGTTACATCAACTCCAGAAATATACATAATAGGAATCTAGGTAAGCTGCATTTGCCCAGGCGATACCAGCCAAGGCATAAAAATAGGGTCATAATAACAAAAAGTATTTCTACAGCTCCACCTCTACTTGCAATTACAGGACCTTCATTTCTTGACCCATGCAATAATAATAATTCGACTCCCTGCAATAATAATAATTATTGTGTCACTATTATAATTAATTCTGAAAGGTAACTCTTAGCCCGTCTGTGCTATACTCCATTGCCTAGGCGGTTTACTGTCTTGTGTCCTCAATGGCCTCAGAGATTTTAGCAAATAGCACTCTCCATTTCAACCTACTCTTCTTTTCTTTTATTGAGGTAACATTGATTTTTATTGATTTTATTGCAGTAACGTTGATTTATAACATTGTATAAATTTCAGGTGCACATCATTATATTTCAGCTTCTGTATAGACTGCATTGTGTTCACCACCAAGTCTAGTTCCCATCCATTACTGTACACATGTGCCCCTATACCCCTTTCACCCTCCCCTCAACCCTTCCCCTCTGGTAACCACCAATCTGTTCTCCATATCTATGTGTTTGTCTGTTTGTTTATCTTCCACATGAGTGAAGTTATATGGTAATTGTCTTTTCCGTCTGCTTTATTTTGCTTAGCATAATACCATCAAGGTCCACCCACATTGTTGTAAATGGCAAGATTTCATTTTTTATGGCTGAGTGGTATTCCACTGTGTGTGCATGTGTGTGTATATATACATATATATATATATGTACCACATCTTCTTCATCCATTCATTTGTTGATTGGCACTTAAGTTGCTTCCAAGTCTTGGCTATTGTGAATAATGTTGCAACAAGCATAGGGGTGCATATATCTTTTCAATTTAGTGTTTTCATGTGCTTTGGATAGCTACCCAAAAGTGAAATAGCTAAATCACATTGTATTTCTATTTTTAATTTTTTGAGGAATCTTCATATTGTTTTCCATAGTGGCTGCACCAGTTTACATTCCCACCAGCACTGTACAAGGGTTCCCTTTTCGCCATGTCCTCTCCAACACTTGTTATTTTTTATCTTTTTAATAATAGCCATTCTGATGGGTGTGAGGTGATATCTCATTGTAGTTTTGATTTGCATTTCCCTAATAATCAGTGATGTTGAACATCATTTCCTCTGTCTACTGGCCATTCGTATGACTTCTTTGGAAAATATCTGTTCAGATCCTCTGCCCATTTTTCAATCAGGTTGTTTGTTTTTTTGTTTTTGAGTTGTATGAGTTCTTAATATATTTTGGATATTACTTTCTTATTGGGCATGAGATTTGAAAATATGTTCTCCCAATTTGTATGTTGTCTTTTCACTTTGTCAAATAAATTCACATATCTGTGGGCAGCTAATTTTCGACAAAGGAGCCAAGAACATACAATGGAGAAAGAAAAATCTTTTCAACAAATGCTTCTGGGAAAACTAGACAACCACATGCAAAAGAATAAAAGTAGACCATTATCTTACACCAAAAACAAAAATTAACTCAAAATGGATTAAAGACTTGACTGTAAGACCTGAAACCATAAAACTCGTAGAAGAAAACATACGCAGAATGGTCTTTGGCATCCGTCTTAGCAGCATCTTTTTGAATACGTCTCTTCAGGCAAGGGAAACGAAAGGAAAAATAAATGAGACATCAAACTAAAAAGCTTCTTCAAGGCAAAGGAAATAATTTCACCTTACACTTAATTGCAGAATCTTCTCCTTCAACTCGAGGAGGAGTTCTTAGAGCCGGGCCATGATGACTGTACTGAATTCAAAGCACCTCTTCCTCACTGACCACCTTGAGTTGGACCAAGCTGCTGTACCTCAACCTGCTCTTTCTGTAGGATAAAGTTCATTCCCAGGAGGCTCCTTGGTCCCTTAGTGAAGTTCTTGCCCAGGACACTCAGACTCCCTAGTGAACTCTCCCATTAGCCCACCATTCAGTCCAGACATGCTTGGATCACAAACTGAATAACCTTAGAATCTCAAGTAGGCTTCTTTATTGTATGTTTATTGGAGGCTTCCTAGAACACTTTCCTCTGATGTCAGTACCATGAGAAGAATCAGGTTATCACAAGCCAGTGCAGTTAGATGTTGAGGTGCTAGAGGGAAGATATGATGGTCAGTGTGCCCTACTCAACTACTCCAGTTGCAGTGACTCTTGGATTTCCTTGGCCCCCCAATGTATTCACCCCACCACTTTTCATAGTGCATCAGCCCACTTCTGAGGTCATTTCCCTGCTTGTCTAGCTTAGATTCCTCAGCCCATCAGAATCATTCTCTTGAAAATACTCTAAATTTCTGGTCACTGTCTCCCTCCATATTACTTATTTGAAAAAATCTAAAGCCCAGATGAATCCAACTGTCTAAACTGAAGTAGTTGCACATTGCTGCAGAAAAATCACAAAAAAGAGAGTTGACTGCTTTTATGTTATGTTATATTAAATTCGTGACTACAATTCTCACATGTAATGTTCCATTTCCCTGCTAAATTCACTTTCCCAAACTATAAGGAAACCTCCATTCTTCCACATCCCTCCCCCTTCCACACACTCTCCATCCCCACATCAGGTGATGACTTCACTGTATAATTCACTAAGAAAATAAGTGGGAATTAGTTATTTTTCTATCACTAAGTTTAAAAGCCTGCTTGCCTTGACCCCACTTTCTCTTTCTTCTCTCCTATTCCAATAAATAAAATCTCACTCCTCCTACCAAAGGCTCATCCCTCCACATGTGCTTTGGATCCCCTTCCCTCCCATCTTTACTTAAACATACTCACGTCTCTCCAGTTTAACCTCCCCTCAAAGCCTTTCTTCGATCCTACATGCCCATTCAGCTACCAAACTCTCTCTCTTCTCTTCCTTAGACCCAAACTTCTTTAAAGAGTTTGCCTACATTCTCCTTTTCCATTTACTTCCTCATTTCCCATTTAGTTCTCAGTCTTCTCCCTGACTTTGGTACCACCATGCCTACCAACTGCTCTCTCAGGCCACCAGTAATCAGAGGCAGATGATGCTCATAAAGCTTGTGCCTCAGGGCCCCTCACTTACATGAGCCCCTCTGAGTGTGGGAATCATAGAGTGTTTTAGGTGGGGAGGTTGCAATCAAGAAGCATTTCTAGTACAGTGACTAAAGAAATCTCAGTGGGGCAAAGGGACTGGAAATTCTAAATACTCCAGTATTTGAGGAGATTTCCCTTCTCATTCTAAATAAATATTCACTTTTACACCTAATGTTTACATTTGTAATTCTGTATTCTTTCTCTTAAAGAGGGCCCCAAAATTGAATGCTGCAGGCCCCCACAGAACCTGGATCCATTCCTGCCAATGACTTGAGTTTCACTAAATCCGATGGACACTTTTAAATCCTCTTTGCAACTGACACCTCAGCAGCATTTGATACACTTGGTCCTGCTCTCCTTTTTTAAATTGCCACATCACTTGGCTTCCATGACTCCACACTTTGCAGATGCTGTCTTCTCTGCTTAGAGTCCTCTTCTACTTCTTTCCATTGCTAATTCCTACATATCCTTTAGATATTAGCTTAATTTGTATACTTCCTCAGAGAGCCTTTCTCTGATCTCCTGATTAAGTGAATCACTCTCATAGCACCTTGTATTCTTCATTCAGAACAGTGATCATAATACTATTAGTTAATTATTTGTATCACTATTTGGTTGGTACCCACTTGGATTTTGAGTCCCTGAGCTCAAGGCATGTATCTGCCTTGGTTACCACTACATCCTCCATGTGTGCCATGTGGTAGACCCTCAGTAAATACGAGTTGGATAAATAAATGTATTTGTCAGTCCAACCCCTGTACCTCAAAGATCACACTTGAGGGTACTCTATCTAACCAAAGGGAAAAAGGATCACAGAAACATACCTCATGCCATAGTTCCACCTGGATAGTTCTCCAGACCTGCGTGGTGATTAGTGTCTCATATTACTCAATAAACAGTTACCCCTTACAGGGCCTATCAAAGGCGAGAGCACTGTCATGCATTCCCTTCTCCCATTCACATTTCTCTTTGTCTGCTTAAATAATAGGAGTCACTTTCATCTTTTTTTGTAGGACCTATTGCCCAAACTATTTGCTGATCTTTAGAATGAAAATGTCTGGAAATACTGAAACCACATTTTTTAGGGGGAGCGAGAGTGACACGGCACAGCAAAAGCTTTTCGGAAGAGGAAGAAAAATAAATTTGGGAAAATTGATACTTAATATTTTAGGTCTCTTTACTAATCTAACATTTTTACAATGTCCTGAGAAAAGTAAAAATGCATTCTTAAATAGCTTGATTGGCAACAGCCATACATAAATCCTGTTGCTTTACCTCTGGTATATCATATTTTAGTCTCTTCCCCTTTCCAGCATCACTACCTCTGCCTGATTACTCTAGTACAACAAAAGCCTTCAAAGTCATCCTCCTGCTTCCAGTCTTAACACCCTCCAATCCATTCTCCACACTTTTGCCATAGTAGCAAATAAATATTCTGGCCATGTCATTAGGGAATCGGACTCATATCCTTTCAAGAGCGGCCTAGACATTTTATCATGGCACACAAAAGCCTTCATCACCATCTTTCTCCCCATCCTCTGTTTCCATACCACCCTGACTTACCTTCATCACAGTGCATACCAACCACTGTGCATCCTGTGCCTTATTTTCTGCTCTATACTGAGGTCCTTTAATACATAATAATAAATAATAATCATAAAACAACTTCCATTTATTGAACAGAATAGGTGCCAGGCACTGTACTAAGTTCTTTACAAACTATATCTCATTTAATCGTCACCATACCCTAAGAAGAAAGTACTATTATTGATATTCATTTAACAAATGATAAAACTGAGGCCCAGAAAGGTTAAGTAACTTGCCCAAGGCCACATAAATAGGAAGTAACAGAGTCCAGACACAAATCCAGATCTATATAACTTCAAAGCTTGCATTCTTTCCAATACTTCATCATCTTATTGTGTGTTTATCTACAAAAAGCAGCCAAAAAATGTAAATAGAGGAAATAATCCACATTATAGTTAAAAAAGAAAAAGTAGAAGTATATCCAGCATCATTTGGAGCCTATTTAGGAGAAGTGGTTTTAAATTTTATTGGAAAGAAGGTAAAGTATGAATTAATTAATTGATTAATATTACCTAGGCAGGAGGAGAGACAAGTATCCGCCAGCATTTGGATTAAAAAAAATAATAAGATGAGAAAACCTCTAAGTGGCCAAGACCCCACATTATTTTTCCTACTCTTAAGAAAATGGCAGACGCCCCAAGAGACAGAAGTGTACGTTGCTCTCATATTGAGAGGTATCTGAACTACTTATTCTCAAAATACAGTAATAATCTGACACTGTAAATTGAGTTACATTAAACTTTTCTCCTCCATAGCTTTTAGAAATGAGTGTTAGTAAGTAAAAGCCAAGGTCACAATTTATGGATACTATGTCTTTTTCATTTTTCAAGGAGGGGGAAGAAAAGTTTCCCCCAAATTTTTCTTTTTCCAGGCCCTCATATCTTTCCTCTGCACTTCCTTCAAATTCCCATGTCTTTCCAAACTGAAAAAGGTCTCTAAGTATTGTGTATCTGTCTGGGGCTTACTGACAGTTCTGTGATTTGTTCTGGTTATACCCTAGATGCATTCCTGCAAGCCATTGGCTGGTTTTTATTCTTCTCTACCTTGTAGGACCCTTAGGATTCCCAGATCTCCTAACCTTAATTGCATAGTATGACAGGTATTAACATGATCTGTTTTTCCTTTAGGCCCTAGAACATAGTTGAAATTTATTTTATCAAGGATATTCTGCTTTTAACCCAGAGCTAGCTATCCAAACAAATTTGATGTCAATAAAGAACTTCAGGAAGACTTTTAGTGCTTTCTTGTTCAGCCCATTAATCAACATATCCAAAGTTGACAGTGAACCACTGAGAATAACTCTGCTTAAATGAAATGACCACCTTATTCAATGTCTACTCACTAGCTTTGGTCCAAAGTAAATCATATTTTACAGTGTCCTAATGATAATACGTTAATGCAGTCAACAAAAAGTTATTGAGCTCTTACTACATACTAGGCACTGTGCAAGGAACCCAGAGACACAGAGATAAAACCACCATGATCTCATGACATGTACATCAATATGTAGGAAAGCCAGAGTCATGCTAAGATACAAGTTTACACAGGAAGCAGTAGGGGACAAAAGAGGAGATGGTAAATTCTACCTGAAAGAATTGGGAAAATCCTCCCAGAGAAGGTGAAACCTGGTCTGAGTCTTGAATATGAGTAAGTGTGAGCCAGAGTGGGATTCCAATTAGAGCAGGCAAGAAAGCCCATACCCTGCCTGTATCAAGCTTGAGAGTTTACAAAACACTTTCTCAGGCATTGGTTGACTTAATCCCCCAAACACCCTATAAGGTAAGAATTAGCATAAGGGATGTCTGAGTTGTAAAGACCCTTAATTTTAGATGATGAAACTCAGGGCAAGGGAGGGTAAATAATATTTCAGAAGTTTAAGAGACAATGAACAGCAGCCAGCCCTGAAACTCAACACTAGGATAACTAAAGGCTTAGTAGCAGTGGCGTGCTGGAGCCAACTGGCTCAGGAGAGCCAACTGTTAAATATTCAGGAATTTTGAAAGCCTGTTGTCAAATCCTTGGTAGCTTGAAAGCGGCTATGGCAGGAATATTTACACCACAGAAATTGGCATATGCTATAAATCACATCATTTTTTTTTTTTGATACCCAGTTTACCAGCATACCACTGCTTATTGGCCAATATTACTTTGTAGCAAACTGCCTTTATATAAAACTGTAGTGCCACATAGGGCTGGACTAAAAGCCTTGCCCAATTACCTCTCTATGATTCAGAAGTCAATTATTGGAAAGGAATAACCTGAGTGATTAGGCCATTTTTAAAGATAGTAATCCTGCCAAATGAATTTTTATAATATGTCAACAATTATTTAGGAAATTTCTTACTTATGTGTCTCGCCCTTGTGAGAAAAAATAAAAGATTTAAGACACAGTCCCTTCCTGTGAGGGAACATTCTGGAGTTTTCATAGATGTGGATAATAACCAGCAGACTCATTCACTTTTAGGTCATCTTTGTCACTTTTACAAATTCCAGTTCTAATTTTGCTCTCCTGCTAACAGGTTATCTCATCAGCATTTACGTGAGCTCACGAAAATAACACCTAGGAGCTCTGAGATGATTTATAATTTTTAAAAATCATATATATTTAAAGGAAAAGGGCGTTTTGTCCTATTCATCCAGTGCTCTAGGTTAGAAATCTTAAAACCCTGCATATTTGTAAAACTCTGTTTATTTTAATAGCATCAACCTGGGCCCCTCCACATTTAACGTGGCATCATTCTCTTTCTGCCTTTCTAAAAGTATTGTCTGCCTCACGTGACCTAGCTCACAAACTATCTTAACAAAATTCTAAATAAATACAACCCCCTGAAAGGTAGATAAGTCAAACCAAGCCAATCTCCCAATTAAAGGGTCTTGAAAGGAATATGCAGTTATTCGGGGACCTGTACAATGTGCTACATTGTCAATTCACTTCTTCATTTCAAGCAACCACTCTTCATACCATAAGCTTACTGTAGATCTCTTGAAAACTCCACAAGTAGCATACTTGAAATATCAGGCATTTTTCTTTAAAACATCTGGGATTCTCTTCAAGTACTGGTAACTGAGGTTTATGTGCTGGTGTGTCTATGTGGGTAAGAGATATTTACAGATATTGAATTTGCTTAAAAAAACATAATTTTTGTGCCTCTTGCTATAATCTTTGCAGGCTTATGATGAAGACATTTTCTCTGAGCTTCTGTTAAGTACATTTCTGTAATGCCACATATTCTAGCTTTAAGTCTGCTTTAAAAAAAAAAAAAAAGCTTCTCAGAAACATCAGACAATTATCCCCAGTGTCTTCTGTTGCAGTTATGTTGCTTTGTTTGCATAGCATCATCTAAGCTATCAGAAATCTATTTGTTTCTAGAATTTACTTGGAACACACAACCTGGGAAGAGTTTACTATGAACCCATTAAAGACCGGCATGGAAACATCCTCATAGTCACCATCAGAGAGGTGGAGATGCTCTATTCATTTTTTAATGGCAAATGGATGCAGATTTCAAAGCTGCAAAGCCAGAGGAAATCTCTGTCAACGCCAGAGGAGCCAACAGCCTTAGACATTTTACTGATAACCATCCAGGTATGTAGTCTTTTCAATTTCCTAATATATTTGAAGTTCCAAACACACTTGCTGAGGCTCTAGTGAAATATATCAAGAGCCATTTACATATGTAGTGATAGAGTGGAGAGGTCTGGAGACATGTCATTGCTTGTATTCCACACATAGGAAAGATTCACAAGCTTATTTTTATTTATCACTCTCCAGATCTAGAATTCATGAAGCAATACAAGAAGTAAGCACCCTAAAAATGCCCCTGACCAATGAACCAATGAAAAACAGTGAGACAAATGTTTGAGTAAGGGATTTACTGATACATATATACAGTCTAGAAATGTATTATTATTATTACAGTCCATTCAGGTATTGGTTTAATGTATATACATATATACAGCCAGTCCTGGTGATCTAGTGGTTAAGATTCGGTGCTCTCACCACCATGGCCTGGGTTCGTTTCTCTATCAGGGAACTACACCATCTGTCTGTTGCCTATCATACTGTGGCAACCAGAGCAAAAACACTGGGCAGAGTTCCACTCTATTATACACAGGGTGGCTAGGAGTCAGAATCAACTTGATGGAACCAAAACCAAATATATATATATTGGTTGCATGCACATATATATTAAAACATTTTGAAAAAAAACACTCTTACATATATTTACTCTTGCTTGTTCCTTCTAATATCCCCTGGGATAGACAGGCATGATTAAATTCATTTTAGGAATGAAATAACTGAGGCTCAAAGAGAGCAAGTGACATAGGCAGATTTAGTGAAGCTAATGAAACTTCAGCATCATTCAGTTCTTCACTTGCACAAGGCAGTGGCAAGGACCCTATCAATTTCACATTCATAATTTTGTATTCTTCTCCTTAAAGAAGGCATCGAAAATTGTATTAGCTTCAGACCCCCCAAAACTTGGATTTGCCCCTGGGCACACAGCTAGAAAATGGCAGAACTGAAACTTGAACTCAGATCTTCTGATGAGAAGTAGACTTCTTTCTGCTATGTTACAACACATTCCAGGGCAGGAGTTAGGATTTTAGTCAGTGACGGATGGGAGATGAAATAAAGGATGAAAGACTCACCTAAGAACCCAATAGCCACCAAAATTCAAAATTCAGGCAGCTTAGGTCCAGACTCAGCCGAGATGGCAGAACCCAGATACAAACCCACATCTTCTTCTCTTGAGTCCAGTGCTCTCTACATGCCGCCACACTGCCTCACATGTTCTCATGTGAACATAGGTTTCAAGCTGTTTCTTTTTCTTTTTCTTTTTTCCTTCTTCTCCCCAAAACCCCCTAGTACATAGTTGTATATTTTAGTTGTAGGTCCTTCTGGTTGTGCTATGTCTTTTTATTTTTTTCTTCCCTTTATTTAAATCCAGCGATAGGATGAGTTTTACAGAATTCTCCAGTTAGGTGGCAAAGCTGGCAGAAACATCTACCTTGAGCCCTGTGCAACCAATAGCATTTATCCACAAAACAGCCAATTTGGAGTAATGGGAAAGAGAGGGCTCAGTCCTGCACAAATGAGCCAAATTCAAGCCTTGGCCCTGGGAGCCCCTCATAATCACCCTAAACAGCTAAGCCACCAGACCACTAACTTACTTTCATTCCCTATTGAGGGGTGGCTGGTGACCTTCCCATTACTTGTCCTGGTCCAAGCCAGGACAAAGTCCAATGTCACAAAACTACGCTAATTGGTCAAAGCCAATACCTCTGGATTTGATTTTATGGAATTTGAGTTCATATGAAATTGATAGAGGGTGTGTGTGTGTATGTATGTGAAGGAGGTGGGGGCAGGGAACAGACACATTCGTGGCTCCCCTCTTCACCTTTTACAAGCAAGTGCTAAAAGAAACATTTAAAAAATCATAATAAATTGAGCTTTTACAGGGTGACTAATACACTAATCCCCTATAGGGATAAACTGGGGTCTGGCCTACCTTTGCTCCTAGAAACACAGCACAGGCCCCAGCATGATATAATACCTGGTTTCTCCTAGAGTTATTACATTAAAAATGTGTTACAGGTGCAGAAAAATTCCAATCTGGCAAAAGGTTGTTAGAGAAGGAGACCAAAAATAGAGGCAAGATCAGGTTTCCACACAGATCCAAGTGGAAAATTTACCCCCGCTGACTGGCACATTCCTGCTTGATGTCATACCCACCCACCCCCACTCCCCCAGCTTTTCTCTCTCACCTCCTTCCCATACAGGTCTTACACTGGAGAGGAAACAGGGAATAAAACTACTAGGGCTGGTATCCAGTCACTCCTAGACTTAAGATTTAATTGTGTCAGGAGCTGGCCCCACCAATTCAACATGAAAATATAGATAGGTCTTGATGGTTCCCCAAAGCAGGCTGGGTAATTCCCACAATTCTAGGCCACAAACCACTCTCTTTTCTCAGGGTCAGTAGAATGATGACCGCCAGGCTTTCTGATTGGAAGTCTGGGCTTCTTTCTACTACAACACACCACATTCTGGGGCACCACTTTGGAATTAGGCTGACTGGGTACGATTCCTGACTCCACCTTTTCTAGTTATGTGGATAAGGTAAGTTACTTAACTTCTCAGCTCTCATATTTTCTCCTCTGAAAAACAACCCTAATTTATAGGTTTCTAATGAAGATTAAATGAGTTATATATAAAGCATTAGAAAAGTAGCACAAAGTGAGTGCTCAATAAATGTTAGTGATTTTTATTATTTCTCTACTTAGAAAAACCCAAGCAATGCTAGGCTCACCTCAGGGTACACCCAGTCCATCTCTTCCTCATCCCTGCTCTCCTAAGAGATGGCCCTGGTACTAGCTCAATCATCCTTTGGGGCATTTTATCACTTCCTCTACCTTTCCATGAGAACTAAGGAAAAGTGGTATAAAGACTGTATGACCCACAATGGGGTTTTCAAAACAGATAAGGGCTTTAAGATATCTGGGCCCATAACTAATCTACTAATCCCTGGGGCCCCAGAAAGCTCCAGAGTCTAACCCTCTCAAATTCCTGACCCTCTCAAGTCCCAGACTTTCATAACAGGCCTCTCTCATCTATCTGGAAGAGAGAGAGAAATCCTTCCCACACTTGCCTGGGAAGAAAAAGAGAGTTATTATGGACAAGTTAGAGTCCCTGTGAGCAAACTAATTGGCAGAGTATTTCCAATAGGGAGGCCCCACTCAGGTGCTGAGTTACTCTGACCATGATCTGCAGGGGTCACTTCAATAACTTTAGGTGAAGTTTTCTCTGAAGATTAATCTCTCACATTTGGAATACATTTTCAAGTTTATAACACTTCCTCACATCTATGATATCATTTGATCCTCACGAAAACCCAATAGTAAGGCTGAGTAGGAAATTTTATTGTGTCCAGTTAACTGATGAAGCCATGGATTTTATGGAAATAACTCATCAAAGTCATCTCAGCCAAAAGCAGCACAGGAGGGACTAGTCTTCTGACTCCTAGCCTGGTGCTCTTCCCATTCTACCATGCTGCTTGACACACCCTCCCTCTCCTTTTCTCTGGATCCTTTTTTAAGTGTGATCCCAGGGGCCAGCCCAGTGGCGCAGTGGTTAAGAGCACACATTCTACTTTGGTGGTCCGGGGTTCGCCGGTTCGGATCCCAGGTGCGGACATGGCAACACTTGGCAAGCACCACTTGGCAAGCCATGCTGTGGTAGGCATCCCACATATAAAGTAGGGGAAGATGGGCATGGAAGTTAGTTCAGGACCAATCTTCTTCAGCAAAAAGAGGAGGATTGGCAACAGATGTTAGCTCAGGGCTAATCTTCCTCAAAAACAAACAAAACAAAACAAAACAAGTGTGATCCTAGAGAAGTTGTGGTAAAGTCAGTCTTCTACCCCCTCTCATCCCTGCTTTCCTTCTCTTTTTCTCCTTCGGCATTCCTTATTACCTCCAGGGACCCAGTGTCTTCTTCTTATACCCTAGATGCCCAGGACCTGCTGTCTATTCTGCCCTTTTCTGCTTTTCTTTCAGTACATTCCTGCTCTTTCTATCCCCAAGCAACCTCTAACATGGGGATCAAAGACTATAGGAATCAGAAATATTAATGGAAATATGCCAGTTGGGCTAGACATGAGAAACAACTGGGTTTGCCTAAAAACTTGTTCACCAATGTTCACAGCAGAATTATTCATAGTAGCCAAAGAGTGGAAACAACCTAAATGTCCAACAACTGAGAAATGGATAAACAAAAGTGGCATATCCATATAATGGAATATCATTCAGTCATAAAAATGAATGAAGTACTGATCCATGCTACCATGTGGATGAACCTTGAAAACACTATGCTCACAAGTGAAAGAGGCCAGTTGCAAAATGCCACATGTATTGTATGATTCCATTTATATGAAATATCTAGAATAGGCAAATCCAGAGATAGAAAGCAGATGAGTGGTTCCAGGGGCAGAGGGAGGAGGAACTGGGGAATGACAGCTAATGAATGCAAGGTTTCTTTGTGGAATGATGAAAATGGTCTGGAATTAGATAGTGATAATAGTTGCACAACCTTGTGAATATAGTAAAAAGTACTGAATTTCACACTTTAAAAGGTTGAATTTTATGGTATGTGAATTATATCCCAATTAAAAAAAAGAAACAAGTGGAAATAATAGAGACTGTAGTAATATGGAGAGCTCTTGTCTCATCAAAAGAACATCCCTATTCAGCCTGAGCTAACTGCAGTGGAAGAAAGTGGTCCCAATCTTGAAATATTTCCCAATTTTTAAAGAGAAACTGAATTTTAAAGAGAAACTGAATCCAGAGTTCTGAATAAAATCTCTTTATTTTTAAAAGTTAGAAAATAATTCAGAAACTGTAAGTTATTTGCAATCGATATAATTTCGGGCCCACAAAGACCACCAGCCACCATTTTATGATCTCTGCTGTCTCTAGATAATTCAGCTTGAATCCCCTATCCAGCAAAACAAAAGCCCTGTAGTTACTGGAAAAGCAACTATAAATTGTTCCTCTAGCAAGCTCTTAGGATATCTGATCACAAAAGAGAGGTTGGATATACCCTTCCTAGTTACTGCACCAGCACAGCATATTCTCTCCCAGAGGCCCAGCCCCAGACCCCACTACCTCTGGGCCTCTCACTTCATATTTAATAAACATTTTTTCAGCACCAGCTAAGTGCCAGGAACTCTTCTAGGTGCTATGGGAAAAACAAATGAACAAGTCAAGGTCCCTGCTCTCAAGGAGCTGAGTCAAGGCAGGGAGACAGACTTGTAAACAAATCAAGGTAATACAAGGCAGAATTAAACTAGAGCCCTGATAGCAGCACAAACAGTGTACTATGGAAACACAGACAAAGCAGCTAGTAATTCTACCTGGAAATATCAGGGAAGGTATTGTAGAAGAGGTGACATTTGACTGAGCCATGAAGGGTAAATTAAGGTCACCAGGTGGAGGAAAAAAGAGAGACAAAAAGAGACAGGAGAGGGAAGAGAGAAAGAGGGAGGGGAGAATAGGAAGAAAGGAAGGTGGGAAGGAAGGAGGAAGGGAGGGAGGGAGGGAGGAATTAAATAGAATTAAATTAAATAGAAGGCATGGTAGAGAAATGACACAGAATCTGGAAGAGTAGATCTCACCCTCCCTTGGGTCCACAATGGACCTTACACATCCTTCTTATGGCCTTTATCACGCTGGGTTAGAAAAACTTGCTTGCGTGTCTCTCTCACACACTAATGTGAGTTCCATGAAGGGAAGGATCATGTCTTATTCATCTTGATGTCATTAATATCCTAGCACAATGCCTGATACATAGTAGGTGCTCAAGAAAAGTCGGTAGAATCAGTGAATTCATGAACCAACAAAAAAATAAAAGAGAGATTAGGTAAGGTACAGGGAAGGAAAAGCAATCCATTTTGGCTGGAGATAAGAGACACAAAAGGGCTACAGTGAAAGTAGAGGCTAGAAATGCAAGTTAGAGGTCAAGTCAGGCTATATATAAACCCACAAGCCTTTGCTTTAGTTTAGGAGGCCCATCTAGTGTACCTCAGATTATGTGAATGGGACAGCCTCTTTCTCTTCCCATGTATTTCTCGGGCTCCAAAACATTCTGACTAATGAAAGATCAAATGACTATGTAAAGGCAGGAAAACACATAGTAGATGCTCAGTAATAGTCTTAAAAAAAATTTGAATGAAAGAGTGAATTACTCCATCCCAGAATGGGGTTGGTTTTTACATAACCACAGTATGTTCCTAGCTCACATTCTATTTGTGGTCAGTTCTGGCCCTCACATGTTTTTCTTTTATACTCATACCCATCCTATATTTGTACTCTTGGGTTTGAGTCTTTACAAGCACATTTTCCTATTAGGTTTCAGCCTTAATTATGATAGGCTTAGTTTTCCAATGCATAGGGTCAATCAGAGCCTTATTACTATTTTGCAGAAAATCAAAACCACACAAAATTTGGGACCCACAAATTTGATACACACATTTTTCATTTCTTTGTCTGGAACATCAATGCATAAGCTGAACAGAATGGCCCCCAGGACCAGTCCCTACTGGATCATCACTCAATATGTCTACTATTCCCACACTATCTCTACCATCCACAAATCTTTAGCCTCAATATCCAGCCTATAAAAGTAATGTGGTCAAAACTCTACTTTTCCCAGATTATCTAGTGAAACAGATTACACTGGAGATTTCTCCCTGGTCTGCAGATCATGGTCTTTTGCTGTTAGAAATTGAAGTTGTCTGTGTGATTTTCCCTCCACAAAACCATGTTGACTGTATTTAGAATCTCAGAATTTCCTGAGTGACAGCAAATTGATTGTTTGATGGTTCTTTCTCATTTTTCCCAAAGATCAATAAGTTGGCAGTCTTTAATTACTAGAGTCATCCTGTGTTTCTCCTCTTTCTGTTTCAAAGATAGGCATATTTGCCCTTTTCAAGTCTTTAGGGACTTTTCCAGTTCTCCATCACTTCTTAAAAATAACGATCTGTGGGTCTGTAGCCACATCTGCTTGTACAGCAAGTACCCCTAGGGTACATATTATCAAATTCTGCTGATCTGAATACTTCCATTTTTCCTTCTCTCTTTTCTTTGATTACCTGTTCATTTCTCAAAATTTCACCTTGACTAAACTTCCTCTGATCCACAACTTACCTGTGATCAGTTCTGAAGAGACAGAATTAAAAAGTTCAGCCTTATCAATATCCTGATATTAATAAGAATTCCTTCCTTCTTGATCATGAAATCAAATATTTTCTAGTCTATTTTTTGGCCAAATATCCTAAAATTTGTTTAGCCTTTGCTTTTCTGGACATGCTAGTTATGTCTTTCTCCCAATTGTGATCATTCTTATTTTGTACCTCTTCTGCTGTTCTCATATGTTCTGTTTTAGAGACCTAGCCTGATTTCCATATGTTGTATACCTATTACATACAGAAATAGTACTGGGTACACTAAGGACATAAAGCAATAAAAAAACACAGCACTGTCATTACTTTCATAGTCTAGTTCAAGAAAAGAACACAAAAGAAGAAAAATATGTTAGGTTCTCCTTCCTCTGCTTGCCTACATTGCCTCTATTATAAAACCGATTTCAGTATACATACTGTGATCATTTGTTTCCTCATCTGTGTTTCTTGACCTCTCCAAAAGTAGGGATCATATCATGTTCACCTGAAACCCCAATGTCTCCTGGTAGTACCTGGCACATCACAGGAATTCAATATGTTTGATAAAGGATGGGACAGAGGAGACAATACACAATAGCATATGTCAGATGTTGTAGATCGTTAATTCTACAGAGGAGGGATCACTTCTTCAGAGTATAGTGGTTAAGGAAGGTCTCATACTTCTCTGTTCCATACAGAATTCTGTACAAGTTTAAATGTTGGTTTTTTTCTTCCTTTTCACCTTCCATACATTTAGTGGTAGAGTTGATTCCCTCTTTTTAACCCACTTTTAAAAAACAGGCTAAACTCTGGCCTGTAGGAATTCTTCCCTTCTAATCAGTTACCTGACTCATCACTCCTAACTCTGTTTCACCCCTGCACTGCCCAAATGTTTAAAAGTCTTACCTACTGACATGGGGGGGGGAGGGGGGAGGGTCTGTATTTCCAATTATTCATTATCTGAGTTCCTGCAGTCATATAATAGGGAAACAAAAGTCATAACCTAAATAGTTCACTAGAGAACTGGCCACATATAAAACAAAATTCCACACAAACATCCCTCTGTGCTTAATTAGGTTGGCACTTCTTGTTGCACCAACAACTTCATTCAGTCTCTGCTGCCTGTGGAATATTGTGATATGACAATACAATGCAAATTCAATGCAAATCTATTACAAGGTAAACTTTAAAATCTTGTAAAAGATACAGAATTTTGTGAAGCTGATGAAGATGATGTGGAGATCTAATCAAATCACATGCCAAGCTACCAACAATTGAGAATCTAGCAGTGGTAGATCAGTTAACAACTGAGGAACATAAAATGAACAAGAACTTTATAAGAAAATGACTTGAATATCAAAATTTTAAAAGATGCAAGGAAAATAAAATATATGAAGCCTTCAAATACTCTTGCAAATATTTCCTCTTGATCACATTGCGAAAATCAATATGAGGAACAGCATTTCAACTATCATACAATTTAGTCTAAAAAATTAAGCCAAAAAAATAATCAATAGTTTATTCTCTTCATTCTCAGAATTAGTTAATAATTATAACTACAACTTAAATGTTAATAATATAAGGTAAATCTATTGCTATTCCTTTTTGTTTCATTTTTCAAGATAATCAAATTTTTTTTCCTACTTACTATAATATTTTGATCCTATTTTAAATTTAAAAGACTACTCTTGATACCAATTTTCCTGAAATAATGACCCTTCCTGTACTGCTTTGTCAGCTTTTATACTTTCAAATTTCCTTTTTCCCCCAGCTAAACAATAAGATCTCCAAGAACAGAAATTATGAATTCTGTTTTTCTCTAGTACCCATCTCCACCACCACCAGCCCATTCCCAATCACAACCCACATACCTACCCCAGCACAGAAATCTGAGGAAAATAAGCACACAGAATATGTTAGTGACTGATTACCTGACTTGCAGGATAATTCTCCAGAAAGACTGGTTATACCGCCAACACATCCTCAACGTTTATGGTGGTATTTGAGGTTTCTCACCGTATTATTTACTATAGCTCCTTTAATTCATGACATGGCACACCTAAAAAAGGAAAAGGTTTTGAGATTGCCTTTCAAGCTGTTTTTGGCTTTTGTTTTTTTCACCCTACAGGATATTCTCTCCTATCACAAAAGGAGTCATCAGCGTCTCTCTCCTGGATTATATCTGGGTTACCTAAAGCTCTGTAGCTCTGTGGATCAGATCAAAGTTCTCGTTACCCAAAAGTTGCCCAACATTCTCTGCCATGTGAAGATCCGTGAAAATAATAACATTTCCAAGTAAGTTGTAGGAGTTTCAGTTTTCCTCATGATGAAACAATGGCTCAAGTGATAGGTTTGATGTGCCAGAAGGAAACTGAAGTGTTACTTCCCAGTGTAGTTGCTCTAGTGAGATGTCCTCAGAGGCCAGGACACTGGAGCACAGGCAGAGCTGCATTTTAACATTAGAATAAGGAGGGCCTGTGGTTTTGGTTGGTGGAAGGAGTGAGCACATTTAAAGGGGGCACTATCTTTTCACTTTCTTCTCTGTGCTATTCATGGTGTAACCACTGATGCTCAACTGATTAATGAGTAGATGCCCTTTTCTTTCAATATTGCTATTTCCATCTCTTTTCTTTACAATCTAATGTCATTTTTTAAAAAATATCACTTGTGGAAAAATGGGTTCTGGTACAACAACTGATTTCTCCTTAATCTTAAAGGACCCCCCTACCCTCATGCTCCTCACCCCTAACCCTCTGGCCTAAGGACTTTGTATGTTTCCTATACTCTTTATAGCTCTTGAGGGAAGAAAAGAAGTACCAAAGCCTGAGCTTCTGGAAACTGCTCTATGGTTTGGCATTATGGTGAATTACCCTGTTAGCTTTGGGAAAGTTGCCCAATGTTGGTAATCTGGCTCAGCTTTACAACTAGCCCTCTAGCAGGCCTCTGAAAGTTTACTAAAATGAACTGAATTGAGCTCAACATGAAAAAAAAAGGAAAGGAAATAGTAGATAAGAAAAGAAAAATAACTCTCCAGAGTTCATCAGGCTTCAGAGTACAAAATTAGATCCCCAGATTCTAGATACAGCTATGGATTTGCTTAACCAAGGGATTTGCTTTAACTATAGTATGTCACAATGTTTATTAAATACTACTTGATGACAATGAAGGAGATGATGATGATCTTGATTATGATGGTTTCTTCAAAGAACTCACTAGCTGCCATATTCTTTCACTTATTAACTACACCCAGACTTTAAGTCTGCCATCTGGTGGTCACTTCTACAATCAACATTAGTTATCTCCTCAGTCCTTCCCAAGAGGTTACACGGCTCATTTGTGGGTTGGTTCAGCAATGGTTACTTTCATCCACTTTCTAGAATTGTGTCTTAAAGGTTTAGATTCTTTTAGTGGTTATACTAACTAATTTCCCCCTGCCAAAGATCCAAATTTCATTTTTACAAAAGATTCCAGTAGCCTTCACTCCACCACTTTCATCTCCCTCATCCTTATAGACTAAACTGATTACTTAGTGGTAGATGTTTCATGGCATTCCTACCGGTAATTTATTTTCCAATTTGATTACAAACACTGTTTTAGCAATGTGGTCCTGTAGGTTTTGTGTATACTTGTACTAGTCAGAACCTTCTCATTTAGTTCAGTATCAGCGATGGGAGAAATGAAAAGGTTCCCAAGCAGGTTCTCAAAGATGTCAATTATTTGTGAAGCCAACAGTATGCCCAGATTGAAGTAGGATTTAATTTTTTTTTCTCTCATTGGGATAAAGGGTAGATTTTCCATACTCTTTTCCAGTGTGAGAATTGAAATGAAACAGATATCTTGAAACTAGAAACGTTTCTAAGAGGGTAGCTGGTTAAAAGAGAGTGTTTTCTGATGAGAAGTTCGTGTCATAATCAATTTCATTTTCTGACCCACAGATCGGAGCCCTTGGCTGGTATAATCCATTGGGGAGAGTCCTCAGAGGATTTTCATGAGGGTGGAAACATACGTTAGCACCTCCTCTCTTTCCATCCCTGGACAGGAGGGCTTTCCTTTCCTCTCTAGCCTGCCCCTGAGAGCATATTGCTGCTCCCTGCAGAGTTAGACCAAGGAGAACGAAGGAGAAACTGGGCCAAGAGAATGTGTTTAGAGACTTGTGCTAAAATACCTGTGGAAACAATGTTGCCCAAGAGGCATTTTACCTTGGTCTTTTCAAGATCCTTTTGAAGAGCAGCCTTTGGGGGACAAACCAGATGTGCTTTCCTCCCACCACCATTCTTTTCCCTTCCCTTCTGCATGACATTTAGAAAAGTTCATTAGGAAGGATTATAGTGCATGCAGAATAAAGACACAGATGACTGGTTTGAAAGGAGGATGGAAGCAGTGATGTGTGTCCCCTGGTTCCTTTTATTGGAATTGTCTGGTGTTCCTGTTTGTGATTCTCCTCAAGCTTTTGGAAGGGGAAAGAAACCAGAATAGTCTCCACAATTACAACAGGCCAGGGTTGAAATGTGCCATGTGGTTTGTTGCCTGAGTTGGACTAGACTCCTGTGGTTACCCAACTGCTGAATTAACCAGAAAATGCCCCTGTGGTAAATGTAGGGTCTAAGAACTTATAAGGGATCTTCGGGGGGGAAAAAAAGGAAGACAGTCAGGAAATTATTACAAAATATTTCAAAGCTCCAATCTCAAAAACTGATTCATACAAATTAGACCTGCTGTTCTGAGGTATATGTGGTTTGATAGGTAAACTAAGATTAAATTAGAAAAAGCTCATTTGAAACTCCATTTGAGTGGCAAAAAGTTCAAATTTCATGAATTGCATCGAGTTTTAACCACCAAAACCTGGTTATCCAGGTTCTGGACATATACACTAAAAATGTTCTGAGCTGTGTTCTGAACTTTTGTTATATTTCTAATTTTAACTTGACTCAACATACAGAGAGGAGTGGGAATGGGTCCAAAAGATTTCTGGCTCTGAATCTATGGAAAGTGTGGATCATACTTCTGACTGCCCCATGCAATTGTTCTTCTACGAGCTCCAGATGGCAGTGAAAGCTCTCCTTAAGCAGATCAATATACCTCTACACCAGGTACTAGTCCTTACCATTTCTATCTTCTTTTTATGGCTAATGGAAACTGCATTGTGGCATAAAACTCAAGAAGTAAAAAATATATGTATTAGTTTATTTTCATTAATTTAAATAACACTTTGCATGTCCATGCACATTCTGAATTTGATGTTTACAAGTACACAGACTGCACTTGTGACCCTTTCCTCTAGCTCCTCCTTACTGACTTCTTCCAAGGTTCCTGGACCCCACTGCACTGTGGTCTGGACAAGCAAGGAAAAATCATTGGCTAGTCCAACTTGAAGGACACGAAGCTCCAGGACAGCATGAAGCAAGGAGAATAAATAAATAAGTGTATATTAGATGTACAGATTATCTAAGAATGGAAGACTAGTGATAGTATAATCTATAGCAACGGCCAAGGTTATGCCATGCTATCTTTCCACAAACAGAGAATTTACTGTCAAAATTATTGTCTTATCTAAACCAAAATGTACAAACCTAACCTCTACTAATAAGCAACTTCAAGAAAAACTGTTGGCATAGAAGAAAATAGTAAAAGTTTATTAGGCCCTGTCTAGTAAGTTAACATGATGTAGCATTAGGTTGAATTCTTTCTTTCTTTCTTTATTTTTGGCCTATGTTCACTACCCCCACCACCACCCAACACACACACACGCACACACACCCCATCCCTATACACAAACACAAAATGAACCAAGTTTAGCCTGTAAACAGGAAGATCATTACAGGAGTGACTGGCTTTCTTTAAATAACAGAGAGACAACCATGAATTGACCTCTGATCCATGGAGGCAGTGGGATAGATTAGCAACTCAAGAGTGCTCTTCCATTGGGGTACTGCTCTGATTGTAAATCAATACTGCAGGACTAGTTCAAAAAAGTCAACACTGATGAAGAATAAATTGCACAAGATGCCATAAAGACACGAGGGGAGCAGCCGGATTATTCCAGGGGTGGCCATGTACTCAGGAGGAGAAAAAAAAAATGCTAGCTGTACTTGTGACAGTAGATACTATTAAAGGTTTCTTGGGCTTAGCAGGTTTGAAGCAGCTCATATTTCATTGGTGACTCTCGGGCTACATATACATGTTGGGAGAAGGCTGCCTAACTGCCTAAGACTGCATACAACATTTTTTTTTTTTTTTGGATACTTGTAAAATTTTTTCAGTCCTTGGCCAGAAACTACATTTTTCCCCCTTAACCAACTTAAATTGCAACTAGTGGATTTTTAATTCAATCCATTTTTGTTGCTTCATGTAATTATATTCATCATTTTGAAAAGCCCACAGAATGCAATCATTTTCTGCTTTTATAAGAAGCATAAACGTTGTTTTCAGAGTTTATGTGGAACATTACTGCCTTAAATCTTGATTTTATATAGCATTATTAAATGGGCTGAACCCTAATATTTATGTTGTATAAAAATTCCAAGCTTGAAGTCCTGTAATTTTGTTAGATGTTTTATGCCAGTTTGGTGTTGTTTATGTAAGTGCCATGTTGTAACTCTCCTATTTTTCCTCCGCGCGTGTCCCTCTGCAGGCAAGGAACTTCCGCCTCTACACACAGGAGGTGTTGGAAATGGGTCACAATGTGTCCTTTCTTCTCCTGCTCCCTGCCTCAGACGACGTCTGTACAGCCCCAGGACAGAATAATCCTTACACCCCACACTCAGGGTTTCTTAACCTCCCTCTTCAGATGTTTGAACTTGGTATAGTAGCTTGTTTCACCTAGAAATATTAACCCAGCCTCCTTATAATAAAATCACAAAGTTATATCTGTTCCCCCTTGTCCCAGTGGAGGGTCAATAAATCACATGATGGCTTTGGCAACAACCCTTCCTAGAACTGTGTACAAGTCTGAGAGAAAGCAAAGCTCCAAGACTATGTGCCTGAGCAATAATTATTGAAACCTAGCTAAGGCCCAATGGAAAGGAGGGAATTCTAAACAGAAAGTTCAGTTATCAGGCTGCAGTTCTTGCCTGCCCTTTGCTTTCTTAAAACATAAATACAAGAACTGATGTTTTCATGAAAAGCATTGCCCCTTCTCTCTTTCTCTCTCTCTCGTTCTCTCTCTTTCCTCTAACTGGGAAAAAGAAAAATACTGAAATTAAAATGTAGAATGTGTATCACTTTGAAGGGAAAAAAAGTCTATAACTTTATGTAGTGCTGCTTTATTAAATAGACTATATTAAATAGACTCTAAATTTCTAGCAGACCATTTGAGAAATGACAGCGTCTCCCAGGATTGTGATTATAATGTAGATTCTGAATGGTAGAAAATCTAGTCCTGACTTTCAAAAATGAATAGCCTAGGCCCCAGTTTCTCTATTTTTGCGGAGACCCCTGCTGCCCACTGGAAATGCGAATAGGAAGGCTTTGTCTCTTCCCCATGCTTCATCTTGTAACAGGGCAATAAGAGGCAATTAGCAAGAGTTCCGTCAGTTCAAATGAATTGTAGGATTTACGGGAGGGTGAGTGACTGGGTGTGCAGAATGAAGGCAGACTCTTTGGATTGCTCCCCAGCCACCAGATTTAGAAGCAGACAAGGCAACTGCCTGATGTCTCATTTTGAGACCTGGCCATCTGAATCTGAATTTATCCTTTGAGGTTAAATGGATTAAGCCTCTCAGTTCCCTTGCTCCAAGCAGTTCAGATGTCCAAAAGCTAATGAACAGCAATTGTTATTTTCCAGAGGAGGGAAACTTAGCTGAATCAGACTTGTAGACTGGGACTTGAGAGTCCTAGGTCCCCTATTGTGTGGTACTGGCAATTACTTAACCTTTCTGCACATTTTCTGTGTCAAATGATTAATAGCATTGGCCATACCACCCCCAAGAGATCTGGATGTGAATGTAACCATTTAACGAGATCCCCATCCAAACATTATTAGTCCATGCTTTAACTGCATTGCTAAATATATGAAATTACAAAATATAGTTTGGGTCAAGGTATTTCAATTCAAGTCAATAAGTATACACTGGGTGCTTACTGTGGAGATTCAGAGATGAGTAAGACAAAGGCTCTGCGCTCAAGGGACTTTCAGTACAGTGATAGGAGTAAAATAATAATACAAATTATTATTGAATGACATCAAATGTGCCAAAATCATATTAAATGATACTGAAAGAAGAAAAGAAAGCACATGTTCTCAAAGAAGATATCACAAAGCTGCCTTGGAGGAGAGAATATTTGATGTGAGACAGGATGTTAACAAACATGGATGATAAAGAAAACTTTCTTGTCGGGGGGAGCTGAATTCGCAAAGACATGAGAACAGAAGAACTCAGAAAGAGTCAGGAAAGAAACAAGTGGTCCAGTTTGGTTAGACCAAAGAAATGATGAGGAAATAGTGGATATAAAGCTGTACACACTAGTTCTTGCCATATTGGCAGTACCTTAAGAGTTAGACTAAGGAATCTATTTAAGAGGGACTGGAAGCAGGATTAGGGGGATAGTTCAGAGGTTGTTATAATAGTCTAGCATTAGGGTAGAAACAAAACAAAAGGAAACACATACAGACGTAAGAAACATTGGGAGCAATTGACAAGAGTGGGCACCTGTTTGAATGAGAAAAGGTGAAGTCTAGAGACTTCTAGAGTGCCCCCATTGTTTTCAGCCTCAAAGACTGTGAAGATGTTGCTGCCACTACCAAAAGTAAGGAAATCAGAGATGAAAATGGTTTGGGGAAGAAAGTAATGCTTTTAGCTCTGAAAATCTTGAGTTTGAAGGTGCTGATTCAACATCCAAGTGGACATGTCCAAGTGGCAGGAGAAATGCAGGAGAGAAAGGTATCAACACAGAAATTTGGCTAGTGTCTACTTACAACAGCTGAAGCCATGAAAGTGAATGATTTTCCACGGATAGATAATTGACAGGGAAAAGAACTAAGGAAAACACTTCATTGGAGAGCTAACCAGGAGTCCATTCTGTGTGAAATGGTCGTGAGTGTTCCATGATTACAGGCCAAAATACATGAAATTCATTTCCCCATGCCTCAATGGCCTTGGTGGGAAGAACCAATGGTTTGGTATCAATCACAACAGTACCTGACTCCCAAGACCCTGGAGGACCAAGCCCTGCAAGTATCCTCTCTATCCTGCTTTCTGAGAGGCTCATGTACTCTTCTGGAGCAGCCACACTTTGTCCTTCTGTTGTTACTCTCTATTTTACAATTTCTTCTCTGCATTAATTTGTTCATAATTCACCAATATTTATTACGTAACCTACTAAGTGCCAGGCACTATTCCAGGTACTGAAGAATCAGCAATGAACAAACTCCTCATGGAACTTAAATTCTAGCTGGGGAGACAAATAGTAAACCAATCAACAAACAATAATATTGTAAACGCCAGACAGTAGTGAAGGCTATGAAGAAAAATAAATCAAAGTAAGAGACTAGAGTGAAGTGACAGGAGCTACAATTTTGGAGAGGATGACCTGGGAAGTCTTCTCTGAAGAAGACAGATTTGAGCAGAGACCTGAGATTTCCACTCAATGGGAACAGCAAGTGCAAAGGCCTCAAAGTAAGAGTGTGCATAGCTAAGAGATCAGCGTAGGTGGAGTGTAGTAAGCAAGAGCAACAAAGACAGGAAATGAGATCACAGAGTCAACAGGGGCCAGATCATGCAAGGCCGCATAGCCATGATAAGGACTTTGGATTTTACTTTAAGTGTATTGGGAATCCAAAGGAGAATTCTGAGCAGTAGAATAACATACTAAAAGCTCTGAAAAATCCAGTAGTACCCCCTCACAAAAAAAAAATAAAAAATAAAAAGCTTAACTTTGTTTAACCCAGCATTTTCCAAGTTCATTTGACAATGACTGGAATCATTTTTGGCATAGCACCTATTAAAAACCCATAGAAAACATACTTTAAGATATGATACCCAAGAATAGTGCTTCTCAAACTTTAATGTACATAAGAATCTCTTGGAGAGCTTATTAAAATAGATGTCTGGAGCCACACCCCAGAAATGCTGAGTCAGTAGATCTGGGAAGGAGACTGGAGAATTGCATTTCTAACCACCTCTCAGCTGATAATGATGCTGCCAATCCATAGATCACACTTCAAGTAGTACTGCCTAGAACACAGAGATAAAGAAATTTTAGGAAATTATAGAACTAGAGATGCAGTTAGCATAGCACAGTGTAACAGAATCCTACAGTGCCCATCTTTTTGACCTGTCTTACTTCTTCTTAATACTAAAAGCAATATAAGACCATCAGATACTATCTTTCATCTATGAAAACCAGACTATAGATCAAAGCCTGGGCCTCAATAGTTCCTGACTTTAAAATGTTTTTCCCTAGAGTAAAACATAACTTCTTACCCTCTTCGTCCTCCTTCATTACCATAACATTCACGCTCTAGTTGATTAATAAGGATCATGTAAGTTTCCAGAAAAGACCACTTTGTTGGGCTTGCTTCCATTGGCATACACAATTCTATTAGTCTTTTCTAGGGATCAGGAGGAAATGTTGCCAGTGGCAGGAAATCAATACATTCTAGTACAATGGTTATTGTACTTCAGCACCAGCAGCAACAATTTTTTAAAACTTGCTGGGCCTTAGTAAGAATCATGACCAACTCTATCTTATCCCCAAGAAATCAGGGCTTTACAAGAGGCAGATTAGCATAGCTACTTCCGCTATTTGACATCAGCTCACTAAGCATTTAATGATACCTTCTGTAGGAATTCCTAAAAGCCTGCTATAGCAGGCCTAAGCCCCTCTAAGAAAGATGCTAAGCAAAATCTACTTTTTTTTAATAAATAGAGACTTCTATCTTCCATAGATAGGTCCATAGTAAAAGGTCAACAGATACACTAAGCACTTCTGAGAAAGAGAATGTTGTTGGAAATTCAGCCAGAACTCAGAAAATTGTAATAACAACAGAGGAATTCTAGTGAAACTTGAAAAGGTGCAAATTATGAGATTATGTAAATTAGAATAAAACATTTACACTACATTTCAGTTTGACTTGTATAAGTCATCCCTGTCCGATGAAAGGATTTGAGATTTGGCAAACTGACTGTGTTCCTGCCAGTGGCCTGAGTGAATCATAAATAACTTGCTAACCAGCTATGGAAAACTGTATCTGTGCCTATTCCAGCACTAAATAAATCTAGCAAGGACAAAACGATAAAGTAGCTTAGCCCTCTGCCCCCTGGAGTAAAGACTATGCTGGGGCAAACTCATAGGGTGTTCCTTTACAGGATTACTTGTGGGAGAGAGAGAGACCATCATATAGGATAGTGTGAGATCTCTATGAGAAGGGCTAAGCTGAAGCAAAGTGGTACAATTTCAGACCCACCCCCTCCTCCATAGCCTGAGGGCTGACACTCTCCTATTCTTTGGATAGGAGCAGGGTGACGCTCTTCTACACTAAATAAAGCATGTGCCTAGGGATCGACAAGGGTCACTATTTATACTATTCCCAGAAACAAAAGGAAAAGCAGTATCATGAGCCCTTAGAAACACTGTCCAGTGATATGGCTTCTTGAGGATTTGCCTAGCCTCCACTGAGGAGGTCGCCCTGCCCTGATGCTGTGGGCAGTCACAATTGACAGCAAGCCTATGATGAGGAAACTTGATTTTTTATTGATTTCTTTGGCTCTATGAATCATACTAATTGGACTAGAAAGATTAAACAACTGGGGAATTTAAAAAAAGACAGTTTGGAGCCTGGTATACATTTCATACTTCGGTGCTTGGCTTCATCCTTCATTCAACAAACATTTACTGAACTTACACTGTGTGCCAAGTACTGTGTTGGGGCTAAACATACAGACATTAATAAGACAGTCTGCCCACCAGAAGCCTAGAATCCAGTAGAGGATACAGACATGTATACCAACAGTCCCAATACAATGAAAGCCGTGATGTAAGAGGTAAGCTGTTGAATTTCAGAGGAAAGACACCTAATCTTTTCTTACACAGAAAATACTTGAGCTAGACCTTAAAGGATAAACAAACATCCAGAAAAGAAAAGGCGGAGCAGAAAAGGAAAATCATTTTAAGCAGACAGAATAGCATGCACAAAGGCTTGGAGACCTGGGAAAATGCAGCCCAATTAAGTATACTCTTAGTAGCTCAGTATGACTGATGCTTAAGGCATCTGAGGAAGAGTGACAGGAGATGAAAGTAAAAATTAAAAAGGTCAAATTCACAAATGGCTACTTATGCCATCCTAAAGAGGTTAGACTTTGTCCTGTAGGCAATGGAGAGTTATTAAAAGATTTACAGAAAAGGAATAATATGGTCTTATTGGTTTTGGGCAGCTCTGTGGAGAATGGATTGCAGGAGAGCAAAAAAGGGCTGAGACTAGACGCAATGAGATAGTTAAGAGACTGGTCCAGGTGGGCAATGATAAGAGTCTAAACCAGGTAGCTGAGGTAAGCGTGTAGAAGAGAAAGCAGAGGCAGGAGGAACTTAGGAGTTAAAATCAACAGGACTTTGTGATTGATTTAACGTGGTTGAAGAACAAGATGGAGGAGCCAGAGAGCCTAAATAGGGTGCTGAGATGGATAATGTTGCCATCTACCAAAATAGGAAATATGAAGAGAGGAACAGGTTTGGGGGAGGGGAAAGATGATGAGTTCAGTCTGACAAATGATGAGTTTTGAGGTGCCTGTGGGATATCCAGGCATTGAGCCTAATGGAATCCAGGCCACAGGCTTACAAGAAATGGCACAGTCTCAACTCTCATTCCTAATGCCCATTTTTCATGATTTAGGACACCATTCCTGAATTCCAACTGTCAACTCATTGACTACCAGGAATTTTTAGAGGGGCATCTCGTGCCCAGGTTCTTTCTGACACCTTGGCAAAGAATCATGGAACTAAATTGACCCCAGGAGGTAATCTTATTGATTCCTTAGCTTTCAAACTAGGCTGCCTGACCTAGACTGATTAGGACCTTATCAAGCTAGAGATCTTTAGGAAGAATATTCTAATCTCAATCCTATTATAATAGTCTAACTACTAAATAAGAATATGGAGCCTCATTCTTCCTGGGGGAATGGGGTAGGGGTGTAAACAAAACTTTATTTCATATCTGATATGTGCCACATGCTGTGCTGGGCACTTTATATACATATTATTTAACCCTAGGTAGGAATTATTATCCCTGTCTTAGATATGAGAAAACTGAGGTTCCCCTAGGTTACACGGCCACTATCACGTAGGTAATAAGTGGCAGAACTATGATTCAAACCCAGGTCTGTCTGATGCCTAAACTTCAGTACTTTCCACTCTACTATACTCCTAATCTGACTTCTAGTGTTGGTGCCGACTGCATTTTAGTCTGCCACTATCTTATGCAGAAAAAAAGAGAGAGAAAACAATGCAGAACATTAGTCTTAGTTTGTAAATCACTAACAAATCATGTGGTCCAGATAATGCATTATTGTACCCTTATACCATTTTGTCTGTAAAATGTGTGTGATTCACATTAGAAAAAAATTAGAAGCTTCCAGTCTATCCTCCCCTCCTCAGTGATGGCTACCAAATGTATCATTGCTAAACCACAAAAGACTATGTTAAAGTAACATTTGTTAAAGTAACATTAAAGGCTCTGGATAAAAACCACTAGAGCAGGAAAGAGAAGCACTGTAGTTGACAGGTCCTCATAGCTCACTGTGGTGAGTGGCACGGGTGGTGTGGGCGCTCTAAGACCACCCACTGATCCAAGGCTCCTACCGCAAAGAGACACAAGAGAAAGCTGTGGACATTCTGGAGTTTAGAATTCAGATGGGACTGGTAGTGTTTCCTTTAAAGAAATTCTTCAGTCCTCTGCCTATCTTCCCAGCCATACTTTAGAAAGAAGGAAAAAAAGCCAATTTTTTTTTTTACAAGTTGGTTTGGAAAGGCAGGCTGAGAGACACTTCACTCTCTTCACTCTCCAGCCAAGAGAGGACATCTGTCAAGTGCTAACAGGATATAATCCCTCCTTGAAAGGCATACAGACACATTCAGGGAGCTACAAGGGTCAAGAGCAAGTTACAAAGTAATGGTGATTCTTTCCTGTAGAGCTGCCAATAAATATCACAGACCTGAAATACACCTTTCAAAACAGGAAAATAAAGAGCAGTGATAAAAGAGAGAAAGGAAGGAAACAGGAGACTGTAGAGGAAGGGTCAGCCCTCTTCAGATCAGGGCACAAATTTATTTCATCATTTAGTCAATAAAAATTAGGTGAGAAGCTACAATGTTCCAGGTTTTGAGAAGATAAAAATTAACAGGAGACATGGATCTTGCCCTCAAAGAAATCACAGTTTAATACCAAGGCAGTCAAGTACATTACTACAATAAAGCAGGTTAAGTGTCCCGATTATTTAGAAACTAGGGCTTTAGGAGCACAGAAGAAACTAGTTCTGCCTGGAGGGAGGAGGTATCAGTGAAGATTTCACTGAGGAAAAGATACTCAAGCTGAATCTTCAAGTAGCAGAAGCAGCTAACCTAAAGGTATTGGTAGAGAAGGATATTGGAGGACAAGGAAAAAGCAAGTTTAAAAGCACAGAAGTACAAAAGAACCTGGAATATGTTAAGCTAGATCAAAGCTTAGGATCAATGTGGGTGGAGGGTGGAGGGTGGTTGCATGATGCAAGATATGATTGAAGATATATTCAAATCCTAGATCACAAGGAGCTTTCCCTTTGGTGTTAAGATGTTTGGATTTTACCCTGAGGTCAAGAAGGAGCTCTACGGAGGTCTTTAAGAAGGGAAATATCAGGAGAAGCAGACTGTTTGGGAGAAGCTCAATAGTTTGTCATTTACTGAGAAACCTGTATGAAATCAGTTCTTCTGTGTGTCAGGCAAAGAAGTGCTAGAGTAGAGAAAGTAGGAAGGAAAGATCTGACACAAGAGAGAAAAAAAACAAGCCTAGAACTGAGACTACCCAAACTGAGAAATACTTCCTCGAAATGGTGCACACCTAGAGTAAGGATGGACCTCTGAAGCCCTCACCCCATTCTTCTCTTCCACTTCCACATGAAGAAATACAAACAAAGCGGATTACCCTTACACTTATCTGAGATTGATCCTAAGAGGAAATCAAGCAAGGAAGTGGCAGTGGTAAGATGGGAATTGAAGGGTACACTTAAATCCCTCAATATGCAGAGATGTAGGGCTTCCTCACATGGTGTAGAGATCACCAGATGCCCCATTTTGAGGTAGTGTAGTTTTAACATCCCTAAATGATCATATCTGGGTCTCCAGAATCAAAAGCAAAGAGGTTCAAAGGCAATAATTAGATGTTCTTCCTAGAATTCCTCACCAAAGAAATAAGAATAAAAATGTTCCCACAGATTTGTTGAGTTATAGCAGCCCTATTTCCAAAGCATGTAACGCACCAGCATAGGTCAGAGGTACACAGAGTAAGTGAGGTTCCTGGAGGGTGAGTCTCCAAATTCAACAATCACCAGGAAGAGACTGGTACTATACTAATCTGAATCAGGATGCTTTCCTTATCCCACTGAAATCTGAAGTTACGGTATATGATCAGAGCCAGTCAGAGAAGTATGGAAAATCTGACCACCTCAGGCCGCCTGCACCAGGCTGACTCCCACACTACTCTTTCCCTCCTCCATGCTGGGGATGAAGACTGTCTCCTCTGGCCTCTGGCCCATTATCTTTTGAGAGAGAAAGGTCAAGTCTGCTGAAGACAAACATGGTCTGCCAAGCCATCAGCTCCATCATCCTTCTAGAAGAGCTGAGGAGCAGAGAGGCAAGAGGAGGATCAAAACCCATCATACTAGGTCCTTAGGGATATTTTCCAACCAGACAATAGACACTCTGAGAAAAGCATGTCTTGTATTTTCTGGGACTTCTGGCTTTGGAAAGGAGCACACAAAATACATACTGGAAATCACAAATTGAAATCAAAACCGGTTCCAAAGTGCTACTTGGCTTTTTTTTCCTTAAAGTGATAAGCAAACTTATTTTCCCAATATATATCTATATATATATTCAGCCTCAACTGTAGGGGCTGAACATAAACTGCAACTTAAGCCAACCCCACTTCCCCATACCTTACCAGGACTTGGTAAACCTTAAAAGGGAATACTGTCTGACTAAAGCCAGACAACTAGCCCCTTAAGAGCACATTTATAATTTATTTATGGCTTAATATTTTCCACTGATAGGATTAATAAATCACGTTTTCATTCAACTTGTTTTCTCTGAGGTATGAATTTCTCTATTTTGATACCAGATCTTAACATGCTTTATTTTGCTTGTCTGTTTTCCAGTTCATTTTTGCAGCTACAGGGAGAAATTTATTAGTCTGTATTGCCGCCTTTCTGCTGTTGTGGAGTTAGATTCTCTGAATACCCAACAGTCCCTGAGGGAAGCAATCTCAGACAGCGAGGTTGCAGCTGCCAAACAAAGACACCAGCAGGTTTTAGATTTCATTCAGGTAATAGTTTGTTTCTTCTGAGGTAAAAGGATGGAAGAAGGGGTAAGGTGGAGGGGATGAGAACCAAGCATGAGAAAGAATAGCAATCTGGGCTAAATTTAAAGACTGCAGTGTACAAGTAGCCAGTTGATTTGGTTAAAATGTATGGAGCTCAGGGAGATGTGAGTTTTTAAACAAAGACTTAAGAAAAAGCTACAGGTAAATCACAGAGTTACTAAGAGCTGCATCAGCCACTGTGGTGGGTAGCAGTGGCTTATCACATTGGAGAGAAAAATCACCATCAGAAGGAGTAGTGCTCAGAATATTATTCTTACCCAATAGCGCACTGATAATTCCAACAGACAGAAAAATTGTATTAACTCAATATCCCAGAGAAAAAGAGAAGAAAACAACCCACCACTTTATGCTAACTCAAATCTAGCTGAACCTAAGATTCCTCACGCTTCAGACTTCTTTCCAGCAGAGTTGACACTTTAATGTGTGGCTACCAAGGTTAGAAAATGTGTTCCCTGTCCACAGTCTTGTCTGGAAAGGCCCTATGGCAACATCTCAGGGTCTTGTGACAGGAGTACTGGCTAGACATCAAGAGAATTTGGATCTGGTCTGAAACTGCCTCTAAATCCCCTGGACAAATCTTACGATTTTTCTGCCTGTAGTTACCCAATTAATAAAATAGTATAATAGCAATACCCCTGTGATAAATATCACTATGATTTATATTCAGTTCAATTTGATAAATATTTGTTGAACAGCCAGGTGTTAGGCACTGTAAGGGAAATAAAAAGTTGAATTAGACATGGTCCCTGATCTTAAAGAGTTTAAAATCCATTAGAGTAGGCAAGAAATGTATATAAATACTATTTGTAAAATGAATCAGGTGCTGAAACAGAAGCACAAAAAAAAAGTTCTGTGTCAACACAAAAAAGTAAAAACTTACTTACATTTGTAGGTTTAAGAACAGTTGTGATAAAGCATGGAACCAACATCTGAGATAGGCCTAGAGGGAGAGGTTAGAGTATAGTGAGAAGAAACAGACTGGGGGAGGGTGTATTCAAAGAAAAAGTATACAACAGGTAAGGCACAGAGAACAGAAAAATAGTATTTGGGGAATGAGTAGTAGTCAAGATTGGTTGGGACATAAACGGAGTGAAGTATGGTAATGAGAAATTAGGCAAGAATGAAAGCAGCAATGAGATCCGATCACAAGAGCTTTACTAAAGGCCATTACAAGAAATTTGTACTTTATAAGCAACAGGGACCTGGCCAAAGTTTTGGAGAAGTAAGTTAGAGGCTCTCATAGCTGTTCAGGATAGATTCAATCAGGGGGGATATTCCTCCCATTCGCACTGGTATGGCCATACTGGTGGTTTACGGTAAGCACTCACTCTCATTGGCCATGCTCACTAAATGATTTGCATCTCATTCCTAGATTTAAGGAGAAGAAGACTAATGGCAGGAAAACCAGAGACAAAGCTATTACAACCATCCAGGCAAGAAGTAATGAGGACCTAAGATAAGGAAATGCTGTGAACTTTGGGCGAAGAAATTTCTCTCAATCCCAATCTCCTCATCTGTAAAATAGGGAGGATACTAATAGCACCAGCTCAGAGTTACTGAGAAAATCCAACAGGATAATGCATGCACAGCATTCAGCAAAGTGCCTGAACATAATAAGTGTGCAATAAATTATATATTCATTCATTCACTCGTTCACTAATAAGAAGGGAAAATGCTTTGAAACATGAACATGCAAGATTTGGGGTTTATTAAGTACTCAGGAAGAAAACAGTATAATATACTTGCAAAGGGGTGAGCTGACAAATCCTATCCTACTTCTCTCATTCTATAAATGAGATATCTTAGGTGACCTCTCAGACTAAAGAAATAAACCGTTCAAAAAGTGACTTGCTCTCTTGACCTGAGAATTTAATATTCAAAACATTTACATCATTTATTTTATTTCCAATAAAAGTGGAACATCAATAGGGGGAATGTGTGGGGAAAAAGAAAAATGAAGCATGAGGAGAATATGAAAGACTGGCTTATCTTTTGAACCCAGTATAAGGGACAATGGAACATAGTAAGAATAATGACCAGAAGTCAATTAGCATACATTTTTAGTCCTAAATCTTCCACTGATAAACCTTGGAGTTTTAGACAATTCATTTGATCTCCAGGGGCCTCAATTTCCTCACATGTAAAATGAAAGGATTGAACCAGATGACTTCTAAGGGCCTGGCTGGCTCTAACATTTCATGACTTCTTTAAAAACCATAAATATTTCTAGAGAAGTACTTCTCTAACCATGCCATAGGTTCTGTTTCTGCTTTACTCCACTTAAGCCTCCCTGAATCCAGTATGTTCATGCAACAAAAAGGCTGACTTTCTTCAGTCTGTCCCAGTCTCAAACCCCTCCAGGAGTTCCTGGCTCCATTCTTACTCCCTGATGACTACCCTTACTCCGTTTTCACCTAACCTAGGGCTCCACTACCTTTTTCTCTTTCCCTTTCATCACAGCATTAAGTGAGATGGATAAAGGCAGGCCAGGCCAGGAATTCTTCAAAGTGCTAGCCTGCTCTGGTCTCCCAAAGCAGGTAACTTGAGAGTCCACTCTACATACTCTCCTTCCAGCCAGCCAGGTACATGTAGACTTGGATAAAAGCCAATTCTCAAAGGGTTCAAAAAAATCACTTCTCAGCTAGGGTAAAACGAGACCATCTCCCTGTACCCATAGCCTTCAGCAGACTGCCTTGCTCCATCCAACATGAATAACTTCATTGACTGCAGATAATGTGAGATCATCTCTCCCCTTATCTATGTTGGGATTCTCAGTTTCTCTCACTCAGAATGAAAACCAGCTGCAGCCACTCACCCACTGGCGTTCACAGCTCAGTCCACCACACACCATAACCTGCAGAGGCAACCACCAGCCGTGAGAGCATTTGTATGATTCCAGATCTAAGACAGTGTTGAAGTCACTACACAAACCAAACATTGTAAAGAGCAAGGGAGTCTATGTAAATACAGTGAGGAAAAGAAGCCAAGGAGTACAGCCAGAAACGGGGAGGGCTGGGCCAGAGGAGGTGCATAAAATCGTAGATAAGGTATACAGGCTTTACAGACAGCACATGCAGCAGAAATGTCAAAGTGCACAGACTTGAAGCCTGGCATATTTTGAGCTGCTAAAGCCTAAAGGGCAATTAGGCTATAATTTATATACCGTAATGCTTCAAATGCTCCTAAGCTGTAATAGAAACACAGCTCATTAAATATAGCCAATCTATCATCCCCTCAAGCACCTTGTAACTGTGCTGTGAAAAAACCAATCACCTTTACATTCTAATAAAAATATTATCTTGCCTGAGTACAGAGAAAGGGGTGTAATTTATGGGATGAAAACCAAAATTTTTAAAGGGCAGGGTGAGAAACGGATGCAGAATTTTTAACCAACAAACCTAGGGAGTTTATGGTCTTTCTTTTTAAAAACGTGTCAGCAAGTCTTCAGAAGTTGAATTTGAACCTTAAAATCAAGGGGATTATGTTGTCAGTTATTTTTAGATCAACAGTATAAGGTAAAATGGGTGCAAATTGTTCCTTGTTTTAGAGCTACTTAGCTAAGTCTGTTAAACTCAGTCCACAGGCCTCCCTGTACCTGTGTTTTTAATTTTTCTTCAGTTAATACTTCATCATCACTGAGAAAAATTAAGAAGTAAACATTGTTTCTACACATAATTTTTTAAATTTCTACAGTAAATTTCACTGTCCATCCTCAGCAATAAGGCTAAAGCAATCTTATCCAAAGAGAACAAGTGGATTATTATTAATAACTGTCTTAGTTTCCTAGGGCTGCCGTAACAAATGACCACAGCCTGGTGGCTAAAATAAGAGAAATGTGTTCTCTCACAGCTCTGGAGGCCAGGAGTCTGGAACCAAGGTGCTGGCAGGCCACACTCCCTCTGGAGGCTCCAGGGGAGAATCTGTTCTCTGCTTCTTCCAGCTTCTGGTGGCTGTTGTCATTCTCTGACTTGCAGCCACATCACTTCAGTCTCTGCTTCCGAGGTCACACTGCCTCCTTCTCTTCTGTCTGCCAAATCTCCCAGTGTCTCACTCTTATAAGAATGTCTTTACGAGGACATTTGTCATTGGAATTAGGGCCCCCATAGATAATCTAGGACAAACTTCTCCTCTCAAAATCCTTAACTCAAATCACATCTGTTGCCATACAAGGTAATATTTACCCTTTTATCATTTAAGGTAATATTGACAAATTCCAGGGATTAGGACATCTTTTGGGAGGCCACATTCAACCCACTACAATAATCATGACTGTCACTGTAACAACTGAAAACTTTACAACAAGGTACAGTTTATAAAGTACACTCATCTACATTATCTTACTTAATCCTGAAAGTAACTCTGTTCAAGGGTAGAGATCTAAAGAATTAGGTAACCATTCCATTCATTCATTCATTCACTGAGCAATCATTTATTGAGTACCTACTCTTTGCCCAGTCCAGAGTAAAAGATACAAAAGCATATTGTAACAGCTGTCCACAGTCATGTAGTGCCTTTAAAATAACTGAGACAAGAGTATGCTGCATGAGGTGGGACCAATAAAAGCCAGAGGAGAGAGTCACAATCCCATCAAGAAAATTTGTCAGCATCTCCTCTGGGATTCCCACTTTGTCTTTACCTCCCTAAACTTCAGATTTCTCCCTTTACAATGCTCAGTACCTCCTAACAGGCCTGCTCCCTGCTGAACGCTTTGCCCAACTCACTACCTAACAAAGCCTGAAGCTCAATCTCATGCTTTCATTAATAGCCCTTAATACTCTGCCAAGTCCTGTCACTCCAGGACAGAACAGAACTAGAAAGCAAGAAAAAATGGCTATGGACCACACAGTGCCATTCACTAGTTTGACTCTAGCTTGTCTGTCACTCTGAGTAGATAGAGTGTCACAGTTTCAGAATCTCCTCTGTGTTTGTTGGGAGCACCAAGTTTGTGGATACTCTTTTTTTTTTTTTTTCGGTGAGGAAGATTGGCCCCAAGCTAACATCTGTTGCCAATCTTCCTCTTCTTGCTTGAGGAGAATTGTCACTAAGCTAATCTCTGTGCCAATCTTCCTCCACTCTCTGTGGGATGCCGCCACAGTGTGGCTTGATGAGTGGCGCTAGGTCCACACCCGGGATCTGAACCTGCAAACCCTGGGCCACTGAAGCAGAGCATAAGAATCTAACCACTACACCACCAGGCTAGCCCCAGTGGATATTCTTTAAAGAATTTTCTTTAAGTACAGATTAAGGCCTTAAGAAGGAATTTTGAAAATAAAATAGAACACTGGGTAGTCTCTTATCTTTAAAACTTCTACAATCAGAGACTTTAACCTTGCAGTATTCATACAATGAACACCTTCTACCTGGAAGTTGAGTGACAGCAACTTTCCAAATGTTCTTCAAAAATAAATCAAAGTGTCAAGGCTGGAAAGGACCTTAGACATCATCTAGTTCAACCTCCTCTTTTTACAGTTGAGTAAATGGGTCTGAAAAAGTTAATGGCTTGCCCAAGGCACCCAGTAAAATTAGATGCAAAACTTATCACACGCTCCAGGGTCCCATGAAAAAAATGTATGACTAACAGACCCTCTTTGGAGAGAGTCAGAATAACCAGAAAGTTCGTGGCCAGGGTCTATTACGTTCTGGGAAAACATCTGTCATTTACAGAGGTAGACACAAAAACACGGTGACTTTTACACTAATAGGCTTCAGAGAAACAGCTATTTTACTTCAGAGTGAAAATGTTGTTAAAATCACTTTGGTAACCCAGAAATCAAAATGGTAACAATCTAAAATGGGCTACCCTAAAAATGCAAGGATGTTTAAATTACTTAGGAATAGGCTGTTTAAGCTGTTTTGTACTTTAGAAGCACTTATTTTATATGTAAGAAAGTAATTAGTTTAATATATAAAGTTATTTCTTTTCTATTAAAATAGGTCCAAGAATCTCTGCTTAGCAAAATATTCCAGTAATGCTTTGTTTTTCCAGTTAACAGAGAGGAACTGAAACTACAGTTCTTTCTTCAAGTATTCTGAAATTCAGATTTTATCAGATCCCTTCCCCACAATATCCTAATGAGAAATATTTCATTACATGCTGAGAATTAATAACACTTCATATGTGTGAGAAACGTACCCTGCAGTTTCACAAAGCACTTTCAAATTCATCATATCATCCAATCATCAACAGTCCTGTGAGGTATAAAAGGGGAGACATTTTGTTCACAGTTTACAAATAAGGCAACTAAGGCTCAAAGAGGTCAAATGACTTGCCAAAGGTTATTACGGCGCTAATAACTGGTGGATCTCAGCTGGAATCCAGGTCTTCCACTATTTGCACTAAATGACATAGCCTCAGAGGTAAAATATGCAAGAGATTATAAAGAAGAGATATTTTCTGGCTTAGTAAAACTATGTTGAAAATACTGTACTCTTGCTCAAAACCAATACTGTGGAAAATGTATCATCTTGAACTCTCAAGAAAACTTACTCCTTTTTAATTTCTGTTTGATAACTTAATGTCTTTTATCATTTTATCCCAAAGCAAATAGATGAAGTTTGGCGTGGAATGAGATGGATCATGGATGCTCTACAGTATGCAAGATACAAACAACCAGTTTCTGGTTTACCCATCACTAAGCTGATAGACCCCTCAGATGAGCAGAACCTAAAGAAGATCAATTCTACATCATCACATACAGACTGTCTTCCATCCCCATCCCCATCCCCAGAGATGCACAGAAGAAAGGCAGTGAGTGGTAAGCAATAAGATCTAAAGTTCTGTTTCACTCATCAGATTCTTTGTCCTATCTCCACTGATGTTCTTTTCTGCTGAGGCGTTGGTCCCAGCAAATAGTAGGAAACACTGCTCAGTGATGAGAGTCTAAAAGCATAGGGGGAACAAAATCAGAACAGTGAAGGGGTAGGAAACTAGTGCAATAACCTAAGATCAACTCCATTTAGGTGTGGGGAAGATTCAGTCCAGTTCTAGCCCAAGCTTCCAAAAGGACACAGAGCAGGGATGAGGCTTCAGAAATGCAGAATGGAGACGGCTGCAGTGCCAGTTAAGGGCCAAGTCAGCCAAGGGAATCTGACCAAAACCAGGGAAGGAAGGAGAACAGGCCCAGCCTCTAGTAAATACAGGCTGGCAGGAATGAGGGAGGAAGTAGGTCCCAGCCTGGGTAAAAGTTCAGGGCAAACTTCCCATCCACATGGCACCAATGTCCTGGGGTGGGAGGTGGGAAAAAGAGAAACCCTGGATAAACTAGAATCCTGAGCCTAAGGCCAAATAAGTAAGTTGGCCTCACCATGGATACAACAAGCAGGAGACAACTTACAGAGAAGCTAGCAAGTCACCTCCACTCTTGGGAACTAAGTTAGAGTTTACGTGGCAAATACTAAGCACGAAAACATGGCTGGGTTAACACAAATTTCTACAAACACCTTTACGTGTATAAACAGAGAGAAAGAATACTGGTCAAAGGCAATATAATGCTCTTGCCTAGGACATGTTGAAACTAGTGCCATTTTTCTAGTCAATTAAAACAATGGCATGCAAAGCATCTTTCTTGATTCTATAGCTTATAAGAGCTCCAATTTTGTGTACAATAACAATAATTGATATTTTTAATAAATAGTTCTGAATTGTGGGCTTGTCCTATAGGGGGCAGCATGGTGTAGCAGACAGAGCTTGGGCTTAGAAATCAAGAGACCTGGATTCAAATCCCAGCTTTGTTTTACTAGCTATATTAGCTTGAACAGATTACTACACACATAAAATGAGAACAATAATATCTACACCTTGAAAAGTTACTGGTTAATAAGACAATCTATGTCAGAGATGCATGACATATAATAGACAATAAATTATAGGTAACATATTTAATGTTATTATTCTTATTATAGAAAACTTTAGTGGGGATATGAGCCTTTTTTATAAGTAAGTTTGTATATGCTCCTATGTTTTAAAAACCTCAATGTCTAAAAATCAAAACTTAACAAGTGGAAGAACTTGAGACAGCTAATTTACATTACCAAAGACTTCTATGATTTACCAAATAAGTCAACAGAAGACTTGTTTGAAGAGTTTCTCAAGTGTATTTTTATAGATTCCCACTAGGTCGGGGATACAAATAACATACCACCCCTGCCAGAAGCTGGTCTCATGGGGAAGAGAGATATATTAAAAACTTTCATGGAAATTGTCTATGTACTATGATGAGGATATATATAAGGTGCTAGGGAGTATATTGTAGGTGTTAACCGTAAATTCGTAAGATCAAAGAGAGCTTCCTGGAGGAAGTGACAAAGTCAAGTACTGAAGGATAAGCAGGAGTTGAACTAAAAAAGAGAAAAGAGGAGAGGATTATAGGCAGAGGAAGCAGAATGTTGTGCTTCAGGGAACTGCAAGCAGTATGGCCAACTCAGGATCCAAGAATATTGTTCATTCGTTTTGGGGGGGTTTTTTTTTCATTAAAAAAAAATAGTTGTTGGTTACCCGCTATCTTCCGGGCACTCTTTGAGGTAACAGAGATATAGTGATAAACAAAGCAAGTCTGCTCCCATAGAGCTTACATTCTAGAAAGAATGACAAACAATGAAAACCTAAACAAACAAGAGAATTTCAGATAGTGAAAATTCCAATGTATAATACAAAACAGCAATCAGGGTGGGCAGGGAGAGTGCTGAATTCACTAGGATGATCAGCAGAGACCTATATGTGAGGGTTACATTTGAACCAACCAAAGAAAAAGGTGCCGGTAATGCAAAGGCCTGAAGTTGGAATATTCCAGACAATAAAACAGTAAAATGCCATGAGGTGGGTGAGGGATGCAAAGAAGGCCAACGTCATTGGATCAAAGTAAAAAAAACCAAAAGGGCTAGTGGAGAGAGAGGGGGTAGAGAGAAAAGCAGGGGCCAGATCAAGTGGGGCCATGGTAAGAAGTCTGGATATTATTCTACTTGTGATGGCAAGCTATTAGATAGTTTTAAGTAAGGATTAATATGGTCTGAATTACTCTTTAAAATCAATTTGTCTGTTGGAGAAGAGACCAAAGAGAGACAATGTCGGAAGCAGGGAGATCAATTAAAAAAAAAAAAAAAAAGAGGAGATATCAAGTTTTCTGGCTTGAGTGCCTCAGGATCTCATGCCATTTACAAAAAAAAGGTTAGACAGGAGGAAAAACAAGCTTGGGTAGCTGGGCATGCTGAATTTGAGTTAGCTTTGGAACATTCCATACAGAAAGAAATGTTCAAGAGAAAACAGGATGTATGGGGTCTGGAGTTCAGGAAAGAGAAATGGACTAATAATATAGATTTAAGAATTGCTGACATATGAATGATGTAGCTACAAAATGCTTGGGATCTCCTAGAGAGAGTATGTAGAGTAAGAAGAGGAGACAATGGAAGGATCCCTGTGGAATGGAACAGCAAGACTTCTTAAACTAAGAAGGAGCAACCAAAGGAAGAAGATAAAAAACAAGAGAGTAGTGTCACAGAAATTAAAGCATGTCAAATGATGGTGAGAGGTTAAATAAAACTGAAAAGCTTCTATTGTTTTGTTTTCTTTTGAACAAGGAAGTCATCAGTAATCAGTGATCTTGATGATAGTAGTTTGTGAAGGGAAGGAGACAGAAACTGAACCCAAGAAGATCAGAGAGTACACTGAGGTAAACAAGTGGGACCAGGAAGGATACAGTCTTCAAAATCTTGGTTGTGAAAGGGAAGAGGGAGGGAGGGCAGTTAGCTAGAGAAGTATAGGGTGGAAAGCGCATTTTTTAAACGCAGGATAGATATGCCCTCTGTTGTTCCACCATTCGCATAATTCTACAACTCTTCAATTCTACTTCCAACTTCACAGCCCTTGTCTGCCCTCTCTGCTCACAGAACTTTCCCAGTGTTTAATCTTCTCTTGGCCACAGGGTCCTAAGTGGGTCCTCCTGGCTGTATGAGGGTGGCCTCTCCTGTGCCACAGAAGTGCCAAACTCTCACACTGGCCAGATGATGGGTTACACACACTCTCTGCTGCGAGGATCTGGCCAATTACATTCAGATTTTATTATTAACTTAAAATGTGAGCAACCATCATTCTGTTTCTTAAAATATAACTCTCTCTTGGGTCCATTTATTTCTCTGAAGCCAAGATTCTATGAGCTGTGAAACACAAAGATGTGGAGGGCAGCAAATGAAAAATAGAACCCAGTGACAGGGAAACTGTTGAGAGCTAGGAGAAACATTTAGCGTCCTATCCCCTCACAAAACAAAAATCATTTCAGAGAATGAAATCTACTCCCACATACTCTGTCCTCCTCAATAGCGTGTCTACTTTTAATTGTTTGGAAACAATTCATGAAGAGGAAAAAATCCAATTTAGAAAAATATCCCCACTGGGTTGCTCACAGGGCAAAGTTTGCAACACAACTCCATTCTGTGTGGGTAGGGTTCACCTAACTTCTGAGGAGCCTGCTGCAAATACAGAGCCTATCACAAACCTAGACTCTGGTGCCAGCCCAAGATTCTGTTTTAAGGCTGTTGAGTACCTTGGATTTGTTTGTATCGATCTTTGTGTGTTCAGGCAGGGGGAGGGGGAGGGAGAGTGGAACTCTTTAACTTACTTCCCATTTCTGTGTGGTTTTCAAATTCAAAGTAAAACTCCTCTGAGTCAATTAAAATTAAGAATCTCCCAAGGACCCAAGGGGGAAAGTTGGCTCCTAGAAAAGGCAGCTCAAGGCAGGGGGTGGAATGATTTGGTCCGTCACATGGGTATTTTCTCTCCCACTCCTTTTCTGTGGGTATAGTGGTCACAGGCAGCAGCAATTTTTTTTTCCAATAATGCTATTTCTCCTAGTGACGAATGGGTGAGGCAACAGAGGAGAGGGGGGCGTTGTTTCCTTTCAGACGCATTTGAAGATTATCCTCATCTTCCAAATGTAAATCTTCCTAATCTTCCTGGTAACCTTTTCCCAGATGTTAAGAACACTATGGAATAAACTAAACAGCCCAAAAAAATCAACAGGAGTCTGAAGATGATTTTTCTCTTGGGAAATTAGAAGGTGAGCAAATCCCAAGGTTCTAGCCAAGGCCTGATGAGAGATTTATTAAAATTCTTTATTTATAAATTATTTAAATCCTACTCAAACACAGTGGAAGTAGATTCAATGAAGCACAAAAAAATTTATAAATTTGGACAGTGATACATTAAAAATGTGAAGATAGATTTTTTAGGGCAAATACTGCTTATCATTGCTTTCTTTCTGTCCTGCCATGCCCCCTGCCTTTAAGAGAAAAGCAATGGCTTTAAATCAATTATTCTTTCCTGAAATGCCATCTCCCCATAACGCGCTCAAAATCCACATCAACTCTACTCTGCTGTTGTTGGTCTGAACCACAGAGACCAGGAGTTGCAACACCCATTACAATGGCAAGAAAGCCAAACTTCCTAAACCAGCACTAATACTATGGACAGAACTTTCATCAAATGGCTCCTGGGTCAACCAGAGGGGAAATACAAGGTTCTACCAGTGCTGGCCTGCCCAGTGGGTCCTCTAAGGGAAATTGAGGAGCACAACTAGGTTTATTAAAATAACAACTGGGCAAGGTGCCTACAATGCTTAATGGAGCATAAGGCCTGGATCTGGGGATAGAAGCTGCACTTTGCATTCTTTTCCAGGAAGGGAGGGAGTGGCAGTGGCCTAAGTCCCTGGAAACTCTCCTCAGTGCCCTGGCTGGCATCCTGGAGATTTTCCCAGCTTGTTCTGGGAGGGGTATCCCACTCTAAGCAATAGGTTCCACTAAGCCTTATAATAAATAATACAACCACCATGGAAGTCAAATATTTAGATTCCCACTAAAGCCGTGTTTCCCAAGTGTGGGTCCATGAACCTATAAGATAATATTTACTACTCCATATCCAAGCCCCATTTTCAACTCCTTGCTGGGTTACTATAATTCTAACTAGCTCTTCTCTTGATTTACCTTCTACCTCCCTTGCTCCTTCCTGTGAGTTACAGCAAAGAAGTTATATCATTTACTAATTCACTGCTAAATCTATGTTATGAAATACAGTACTAGACCAGATCATCACAACACAAGACAACATACAAGAAAATATTGTTCCCCTTTATTATCAACAGCAATCTCACTAAAAAATCTTGATGTTTATCTGATTACTGGTTTAATGTGTGTTTAATTACTGGTTTATTTTAATGTGTCACCTCTTAATATGTTTTCTAGTTATTCTCTAAGGATGGAAAAGATCTTGCTAATTCTAATACCTTCTGTTTGTAAGGCACTTAAAGTATTTTTAACAAACTTATTTAATCCTCACAGTACCTACGGAAGATAGGCAATATAATTCCCTACATGCTACAGGTGAACAAAAGTTCCGAGAGGCTGAGTGATGTGCTCAAGATCATATACACAGTATATGCTCAGACAGGACTTCAGCCCAGGTTTGCCTAATTTTAAGACAGTTGCTCTTTCTGCTACAACTGGGCTAATGCTTAAGTCAAGTACACCAAATATAAAGCTAAATGATTTAGGTGATTGTTTTTAAGATTTCTATGGCAGATTAAGTAAATCAGATCTTTTCAGGCTGCTTTCAGCATTGTTGTTAAGAGGCAATCAAATATCACTACTCTTTATGCCCCCAGATTTCCATATTTGTTTCAGTTCCAATTCAACTCAGCATACTTTGCTGAGAGCCTTGTATACACCAGATACAGCACAAGAGACTAATAATACAACGATGATTAAGTCACAGCCTAGTTAGGAGGTTCTCACGGTCTGCTCATACGTCCATGTTCAGAGTAGATGATCTGGGAAATACAGAAGATTCTACATGTTCCTTTGCTTGACTCCTTCCTTAGTCCATTCCTTTACTGACTTCCAACATTTACTAAGCAGAAATGAATAAGACACAGTGCATGCCCTCTAGAGTTCATAGCTCAATGAGGGAGACCAACATGCAAATGAATAATCTGTAATAGACCTTGATAAATGCAGTAACAGAGATACAGTAAAACACAGTTAAGAGCGAAGAGAACTTCACCTGAGCAACTACCCTTACCTGGGGAAATCAGCACAGGCTTTTCCTGAGAGACTGTCTTAAAATATGATGCTCCATTGAAATACTAGAACATCAGCCCTTTAAAGCACACGTTCATACACTCCTTAGTCTCCTGCAAACAATAAATGCTCACTATCGGTATGCCGAGAGGACAAAGTGCAAACTCTTCTTGCCGAGTGCGTGGCCTGACTAAGGGCTAGAAAGGAGAAAAAAGTATCACAAACTCCTCAGCAGTTGTTTCTAGTTACAGTCATTTTTACTATCAGGCTTCTAGTGGTTTCAATGGTGGCCCCCAAAGATATGTTCATGTCCTAACACTCAGAACTGTGAATGTGACCTTATTTGGAAAGCTTCCTGAGGGCCAGGACCTGCTTCATCTAATCCACTCTGTGTGGTACCCACACAATTATGTTAATTAGGTTCTTAGTTGCAGCTAGAGAAACATATTAGGTCTTGTATTAGTTTCCTGTGGCTGCTATAACAAATGACCACATACTGAGTGGTGCTAAGGTGAATGGCAGCATAGCAGGGCTCCGGAGAGGGACAAATCTGCAGGTGGGTTCCTATTCTGCCACTTCTCAGCCATATCAATTGGAAAATTTAATAAGCCTAAACTTCAGTATTCTTACCTGCAAAATGGGAATTGTTGTAAGCATTAAATAACACAAAGAACCTAGAGCACTTAGCATAATGGCTGGCCCACAGTGAGCACTAAGTGAACATGAGGCATTCTTATTACTATTGTTGACACGAATGCATGTGACAGCCGAATAAACAACAGTGATCAGCTAGAGAGGGAAGTTCAACCAAAGTCAATTATCAATTCTTTGCATGGATCTTATTTCCAGCCCAATTTTGAATCTTCAGTTAACCTCTCTTCCTCATCACCCCTATGGTACCCATCACTGCCATCATCAAAAACAACCAACAGTTCTGAGACCCTGTTATTTGTGATGCCCAATTTTTCCCACTAAAGATAAGAGAAAAGTAGGAGCCGGCCCAGTGGCCTAGCAGTTAGGTATGGACCCTCCACTTTGGCGGCCCGGGGTTCACCAGTTCAGATCCCAGGCATGGACCTATGCACCACTTATCAAGCCACTCTGTGGCAGCATCCCACATATAAAATAGAGGAAGATGGGCACGGATGTTAGCTCAGGGCTAGTATTCCTCAGCAAAAAGAGGAGGACTGGTGGCAGATGTTAGCTCAGGCCTAATCTTCCTCAAAAACAAAAAAAAATGATAAGGAGCAGTATTGTCTAAAACTTGTTTTAAGAATACCAAAGTCATTCAGCCCAAGCCTTTATCTAGTTGTCTCTGTTTAATTTGAAAATCTCTTTTATCTTTCTTCTCCTCTAATCACGTGTCCTTCCATCTTTTTCACTAAAGACCAATGCCAGCACTGATGCTTGCAAGTGATCACCCGTCCTTGTTATATCCTTCACTCATATCTTCAACAGTTCCCTCTCCAGTGGTTCCTTCTTCTCTACCCACAAACATCTTCCCTCAACCTTGCTACCCCACCAGGCTCCCATTCCATCTCTTCCTGGATGTTTTGGCCAAACTCTCAAGCTCAGTCTGTCCTAAATTAAATTTACTATCTCTTTCACTACCCAACCCTGCCCAAATCCACTGCTGAAATTTAACTCCTCTGGTTTAATGCTACTCCTTTCTTCTAGGCACCAAAGCTTGAAACCTACTAGTCCCTTTCAGGACCTTTGCACTTGCTTCTCCAAGTTATCTGGAACACTCTTCCTTAAAACTTTCACATAGCTGGTTCCTTCTGATCATTGAGGGCTCATCTAGACTCCCTCTACTACAGAGATTCCTCCCCTGGCTACCTTATCAAAAGAAGCTTCCTCCCAAGTCATTCTCTAGTTTCATTTTCTTCATAGAACCTTGCAATATCTGAAATTAATCTTATGTATTTTCTGACATTGTCTAATCCATGCTCTTATGAGCTGCTTGAAAGCAGAGACTATGTCTGTCTAGCACAAAATAGTTGCACAGTAAACATCTTTGAATGAATGACTTTTATGGACTTTTATTTTCCTCTTCATAACTACCACTCTTGCTCAGCCCCACAACCTGGAAAAGATAAATATTTAAAGGCAGCAAGCTTGGACCACAGCCTCCTAGCTGGCCTCCCTTCTGTCTGTTTCCTGCTCATACAGTTCATTTCACATACTACCTGTTACATAATTATCCTAAATCACAGCTCTCATCTTGTCAATTACTTCAGAATTAATCAATAACGACCACCCAGTGGCTACAAAATTAGGTATAAACTCCTTATATAGGCATTCACAACTCTCCTCTGGATCCACCCTACCTTTTTAAAAAACTTAAATTCCCTCTTTTAACCATTTATTTTGAAATAATTATAAAAACAGTACATTGCAAAGAAATGTACAGGAATTCCCGTGTACCCTTCTCCCAGGCCCTCCCCAATGTTAACATCTTACACAGCTCTTGTACAGTATCAAGAAGCTGGTATAATCCATAGAGCTTATACAGATTTTACCAGTTATACATACTCTAGTGCATGTGTGTGCACATGCACAGAGGCATGCAGCTTGCTTGTATAGCTCTACACTATTGTATCATACGTGTAACCTTGGGTAATCACCACCATAATCAAGATACTCAACTGTACCATAAACACAACGTTCCCTCTGTTAACCCTTTATAGCCTTACTCGTCCCCTCATCCCTACCCCTGGCTGCTACTAACCTGTCCATCTTATAATTATTTCAAGAATGTTACGTAAACTGAATTATTTTTATTGATGAGTAGTATTCCATGACACTGATGTACCACAGGTTTTTAACCACTCATCCACTGAAGAACATTTGGGTAGTTTCCAATTGGGGGCTAACACAAATAAAATTGCTATGAACATTCATGGGCAAGTTTCTGCATGAAAATAAGCCTGAAATTTTCAGGATAAATTCCCAAGAGTGTAATTGCTGGCATCCTACTCTTGCAACTTCATTTTCCCAAAATTCCATTCCTGCTCCCATTTTGTAGTCAAATAGGATTACTTGTACTATTTCCTCTTTCTCTCTGGTTTCTAATCCTCTCATCATAGTTTGCATATTTATTATTAAAAGCTGCTTAAATCACTTTTTGAAAGTGGATGAAGAAATAAATTAATACAGATGGAGAACAGAGATGAATGAAGGGAAAAAATAAATAAGAGATGATAGAGTATTTTGATCAATCTCATCCCAATAAAATGTGATCTCTTTCCTATAAACCTGCATCTTATTCGATTCTCTTATAAAATGTATGATCTTCCACAGTCTCATAGATGCATACATGCCCTATACTTCCATTAAAACAGTAACCTCCCTGGAGACAGATAATTTCTTATTAATTTTATATTCACTCAGACACCAAGCACAGTGTTTCTGTTAAAACAGGAGCTGAAGCAAAACGGAATCTTCATTGTTGAATGAATGAATTAATTAAATATCTTTGCCCTAAGAAGGCTCCAGTCTAACCAGGAAACCAGCATGTTATATTTTCATTTAAAAAGATAACTAATGATTACAAGTCTATACAGGATAAGTGCCAAAGGATAATGGAAGCAAAAGTGTTACAAAAGTGCAGACAAGTGAGCAATCCTTTCTGCAACAGTTGAGGGATGCTTTTTAAGGAAGGAAAGGTTCAAGAGAAACCTTGAACAGATGAGTAGAACCCAAAAAAGTGAAAAAGGAGTCCCTTTTGGTAGCCATTAGTTAAAGAACACCATATGGGTTGATCTCATTCTTTATAGCTGCTGGATAATATTCCATAGCATGAATGTGCCCAAATTTTTAAAACATTCTCCTAATAATGGATACTTAGGTTTGTATCAGTTAGGATTAAGTTTGGATCCATGTTACAGAAAACCCAAATAAGAGTGTTGTAAACACAAGATACTTTATTTCTCTCTTGTATCAAAGAAGCCCAGAGGTTGACAATAAGGTTGGCATGTGCACTCCATGGTCTTCAGAGAGCATGCTCCATTTTTCAGCTCCACCATCCTATGACTTCTTTTTCTAAGGTTGCCTCACGAGCCCAGCCAACACATCTTGTTACGGACAACTGGAAAGAAAGAGGAAAAACAAAATGGCCTATCTCCCACCTAAATCAGATCCCTTTATGCAGCCTTCCAGAAGTTTCATACAATACTTTCAGTTCTATCTCATTGGCCAGAACTTAGTTATGTGACTATGCCTAGCTGCAAGGGAAGCTGAGACACGTGGTGTTTTACATGAGTGCATTCCTCTCTCAAACAAAATTTAAGAATTTGTAACTAAAAAAGGATAATGGATATTGGGTAGCAGCCAGCACTGAGAGAGCAAAACTGCTCAGCAAGTCTTGCCCAGCCAATAAGTAAGCACACACATCATCTTCTATAATCAGGAAAAAGAAGAAAAAAAAGAAAAGCAGCACTTCAGACCCTGACTCTGAAAAAAACGTGGAAAAAAAACCAGGCATTACATCTGGTTCTACTCCCTAAAATAGAAGAAACCTTAATGCCATTTGTGTAAATGACTGACTCCCTAACAAAACAAAATTTTTCCCTGAAGTTTACAATAGTCTTATGATAATCATGTTCATTTTCCACCATGAACAAACTAACCTGTCACCCTGTAGGTTTTTACTTTGAATATTTGTTGTATTTTTTAGTCAGCAAGCTAGTACTGAATTTGAAGTCCCCTGCAGAAATTTGCGTAAACTGTTTCTCTTTTCTTTTTAAAGATTTTATTTTTCCTTTTTCTCCCCAAAGCCCCCCGGTACATAGTTGTATATTCTTCGTTGTGGGTCCTTCTAGTTGTGGCATGTGGGACGCTGCCTCAGCGTGGTTTGATGAGCAGTGCCATGTCCGCGCCCAGGATTCGAACCAACGAAACACTAGGCCGCCTGCAGCGGAGCGCGCGAACTTAACCACTCGGCCACGGGGCCAGCCCCTCTCTTTTCTTTAACTATGTTTCTTTTCTTAATGCTTCTGTGCCTCTAAATCTTCCTTTCACAGGAGTCTCAGCCATAAGATCATTTCTAGTTTTTCACTATTATAAATGATGTTGCAGTAAATAACTTGTAAATGCCACCATGAATACATAGTGACAACTTCTCAAACTTAGATATCTAAAAAAGCACTTGCAGAAACAAATGATACACACATTTTTAAAACATTCTACCAAATTGCTATTCAAAGAGTTGTATCAGTTTACATTCCCACCATCATTATATGCACGTCCCTGATTTCCCACACATCATTAACACATGAGATTATCACTCTTTTTTTATTTTTAACAAATCTGATGGATAGAAAATGCCTCATTATTGTTTTAATTTGCATTTCTCTAATTACTATCAAATTGGTAATTATAGTCTAAGATGAGCATCTTTATTATGTTGGTATCAGCCATTTGTATTAATTATTCTTTGAATTGTCAGTTATCCTCTGCCCATTTGGAATGTCTTCTTACTGATTTATAGGAGTTCTTTACATACTCTGGATATTAATCTTTTGTTATAGATATTATTACTACTTTCTTCCAATCTATCACTTAGTTTTTACTTTGTTTATGGTATCATTTGTTTTACAAACTATTAAACTTTGATGTAGTCAAATTTATCAGTCACTTCTTTTCTGACTTCTGGGGTTTTGTCTTGTTAGAAAGACCTTCCCATCCCAAATTACAACATATTGTCTTCTAATACTTGTAAGGTTTGCCTGTTATATTTAAACTACATGGAATTTATTTTTATATATGGTATAAGGTAGGATTTTCTCTAATTATTTTGCTAAAGGGGTAACCAGTTGTCCCAACACTATATACTGAATAATCTATTCACTCCCCTACTTTGAAATGTTATCTTGACCACATGTTAAATTATCACCCAGAATTAAGGCTATTTCTGAACTTTCTTTTTCTGCTCTGTAGATCCATCTGTCCATCTGTCCACCAATACTACAAAGTTTTAATTACCAAAGCCTTATAGTATGTTTTGACGTCTGGTAAATCACCCTCCTCACTATTGTATCTTTAAAAGAAAAAAAAAAGAAGTTGACTATTCTCATAAATTTTCTCTTCCAGATGAATTTAAAAATCAACTTACTAAATTCTATTTAAACATCCTATGGAGTTTTTTTATTGAGATTGCCTTAAATTTCTAGATTAGAGATTTCTCATTTTAAGAGCACTTGAATGTTTTCAAAATTAGCATATATTTACCAAGCAGCTACTATGGGCTGAGTTCTGAGAGAAATGCAAAAGGTTTTAAGATGGTCTTTGCCCTCCAGAGACATACAACCTGATTAGGGGGAACAAGATATAAACAACTAGTGCATTAACTGACCAATATCTATTATAGAACTAACCTTGCGGCTCACTTATAGTCTTTACAGTATGCACTTTGAGGCTTATTTTTTTTTTTTTTCGCCTCTGATTTTACTTCTGCTTTTGGGTTTCTGTGTGGTTTTTTTGGCCTTTTTTTTTTTTTTTTTTTTTTTTTGTCTTTTTAAACACTTGACAACACGGTGTGTATATTCATAACCGATTTATTTTCTACAGTCACCCTAAGTAAGAAGTTTTATTACCATCTCCATTTTACAGATAAGAAAACTGAAGCTCAAAGAAGTTAAGTAACATTCCCAAGATCACAGAGCAAGTAGGTGGAAGATAGCTAGGATGTGAAACCAGGTTTCCCCGACTTGGGCCGCCATAGGGCCTCCTCTTCTTCCTTCCCCCTTTTAAGTTCTTGCTACTTTGTCAAATGCAAAAATCATCTCTGAAATCAGAATAGGGAATGAATATGTAAACAGCATCTGGCTTTGTTTCCTGTTTCATCTTCTCTACACGTGCCCAGTGCATAATAAAATCGTATGCGGGTGACGAAGCCATGCTTTCCTCTGCCGCTGTCAGGCTGGACCTGCCAGAGTCGCTCTCCTTCTTTTCCCTTAACCCAAGAACAGGATCCAATACAAAGCTTACAGGGCCCTGTGCACTACGAAAACGTGGGGCCCCTTTTTCGACAAGTATTAATAATTTCAAGAGGGGAGAGCTGACCATTCAGGGAGGCACAGGGCCCTTCTAGGCACTGGGGTGGGGAGGGCCCAACCACAGGCGCGCTCCGCCCACGAAGCAGGCCCTGGCCAAGTGTGTCTTTTTTCTAACCTCAGTCCCTGGCTTTGCAGATTCACAGCCCTGCTCCGATGAAGAAGGCTGCTCAGAAGTCTTCCTCCCTACCGACAGCGACTACGACTCCAGCGACGCCTTGAGCCCCCGAGACCTGGACCTGGTCTACCTGTCGTCGCACGACATCGCCCAGCAGGCCCGAAGCGGCCTCAGCGGCAGCGCCCCCGACGTCCTGCAGGTGCACGACATGAAGACTCCCTTGGGGCCGAGCCAGGATGCCCAGCGCCGGGGCCCGGGGCCGGATCCCGACCACGCGTGTGCCGAGTGCCTCCACAGCCTCAGCCTCACGGGCTTCGCAGCCAAGAACCACGCCAAGATGGCGCCGGGCGCGCGGCCGCCGCTGGGCTTCCTGGGAAAGCGGAAGCCGGCCAAACACCCGCACTACGGCGGCTTCAGCCGCCACCACCGCTGGCTGCGCATGCACAGCGAGACGCAGTCGCTGTCGCTGTCCGAGGGCGTCTACACGCAACACCTGTCCCGGGCATGTGTTCTGACCCAGGAGCCCAGGGAGGCCGAACAGCTCAGACCTGCCCCTGATGGGCCGCGAGGCGTGGCTCTGGCACACGCTGCGAGCCTCCCTGAGGAGCGGAAGAGCAGCTTTCAGGACCCGAGGCCTTCGGTCCGCCGCATCTACGTGGAGCCCTACCCTGCCGCCCTGGTGGACGCAAAGCCCTGGGCCGGCTTGAGCCCGGCCCCTGGAGGCCACTCCCGCCTGCCCAGCCCCTCGGGCCCAGAGATGAGCCCGGAGGGTCCCACCACCTCCCCAGTGTCAGAAATACTCAGCAGCATGCTTTAGGGAGGTCCGCAACTGGCTGTCGACGTTCCACAGCAAGTCCCTGCATCTTCCATCACCCTACCCCATGCCTGCCCCTACCGTGTCTCCATCCATTTTCAAATGGTTTGAATGTTAAGAATCTAAAGGTTACAGGTGCAAGTCCCTCTTTTTTAGAGTTGGGGTGGAGGCCAGAATTGCCAGTGTCATTCCCAGTTCAGCCTACACAGGGCATAGAAGAGCTTTTGTATCAACAGGAGTCCTCGACACAACAGTTCAAACATGCCACCCTGTTGGTGGCACCTTTGTCTGAGGTAGGGTACCCCAGGGACCTACCCTCAGTTCTGCAGCTGACTCTGTAATCTGATTCCTCGGTTTAGGACTCCCACAAATTTGCAATCGATGGGAGGAGTTCTGTAGAAGAAAATAAGATTAGCGTTGTTTTTCCTTCCATTCCAAACCTTTAGAAGAGTTTGGGCGAAAATGCCCAGGTTGTGTCTCTAGGGCACAGGGTCAAGTGGACTAGTCCTGAGTTCCCTGTGGGCTAAACCAAGTCATTCCAAAGTGCAAGGTTCTCAGCAGCTCACCAAAGCCAATTTATCCATCAGCCCCACAGGGGCTGATGAGGTAGGCCTAAGACAGGACTTTTCTTTGCTTGATGCTGTATGGAAACCTCCAGAAACAAAAGTAGAGGATGCTTCTCCTCTAGCTCTGTCTTGCAAAGATAGACTAGGGCCGGAAACAACCCTTCCTGCACACTCAGCTTCCATTCAAGCATGAAAATGGGCCATATATTATTCCAGGGTGCAAGGAGACAGCTGAGTTAAGTGAAAGCCCGGATTATAGACAAGACAAGGGAAGGAAGACAGTCATAAGCAAAAATGTATTTCCTTTACAATCCTAAAATAAGTAAGTCCATGGGGGCTGTGTCTGAAAATGACAGTGCATCTGCTCCAGATTCTTAGGTAATGGAAGTGTCATTGAACAAGAAAGTAAATACCCTTCAGACATGGCCAGGCAGTGAGGGAGTCCTTACAGCCATACAGGCACATCTACCCACCCACACATCCTTGAGTTTCTGCCTTCCCCTTCTCAAAGGGCCCCTTCCAAAGTCAGTTTTGCCCTGAGATCAGCTAGCCCCCTGGCCTCAGGGAAAATCTTTCCTTAGAAGGCACTGTCAGTGGCTTCAAGACTATGCTCACAGACACCTTAAAAATCCTGCTTTGGTCTCATTGCCTCCACCTGCCTTTCTCACAAACTAGAAACCGGAATCAAAGAGAAATCACAGTGCATATTCAAAAAAGGCATGAGCCTTCTCTCATTTCCTAGAGCCAAGACCCATTCAGTTCACTGATATTCTAAATGGTCCTTTTCTGCTTAACAGGCATTTTAGTTAAATATTGCTCTTTATGGCCCTACCCCTATCCTCACAATTCTCCCATTCCCCGTCATGGGAGTTCATACAAAGTCCCCTGTTCGTGATGTTATTCTGATCCCTTCCATTTTTAAAACATTTCATTTAAACATAAATAATTACCCTGGCGGAAAGGTACAAATTTGGCCCGTGGCCTATGGTCATTAGAAAACTAAAGCCCAGAGCACAGTCTTTATTTTTTTAAGAGGTTTTATACTCAATGAACCTCCCAAAGAATCTTGATCAGAATCACTGCAGTTCCTTTTCCATGCCTGGGAGGACGTTAAAATGCAGTTTTCTTCTGTTCTAGGTGAATTCTATATGTATGGAGTGCTAGAGCTAAAAGGGACCATAAAATTAGTCTAAGTCCTCACCTTTACAAATGAGGCAATTAAAGTCCAGAGGGTTAAGTGACTTGCTCAAGGTCACAGAGCTTTAGTCTCAGAGTTAAGGTCAGGACCCAGAACGCTTCCCTTTACAGCAGGCTGTCCCACTGGGAGTTGGTGCATACCTGGTCCACTCTTGACTGTCTATAGGCTATTTACCTAGTTTGCAGATCATCTATCTACTTCTATTTCCAAATTCAACTCCTTTTCTCAACTTTTACTTAACAGATTTCCAATATCACAGGGCTCCTTGTTGCCAGGAAATACAAATTTCACCTAATAGACATCTAAGCTAAGTTAATTAATTAAAAAGCAAATTTGGACAAAAGTCATTTCAAATTACATACCATATGACTCCTCTTTAATAACAAAAATGACAAAGTCATCTGCACTCATTTTCTACTTATTTCTAATTATAAGACAGATTACACCTGTTGAGTGCGTTTGTGAGATGACATGCTGCAACTGTCAAGAACTAAGGAACCAAGTGATTCTCTGATCATGACCTTTCTGATGGCATGGAAGGAAGTTTGTGACTGTGAATTAGATGGGAGCATTCAACAGGCAGCAAAAGCAGAGACTGACCCACCCTTCTGGCCCCTCATTTGTCAGCAAGTTCTGGCACACTGGACGAAATAATGACTCATGAAGTAAAATTGCATTAAATCCAAACCCACTAATATATATTGGGGACAAGGGGTTGTTTTTTTCACCTTCTATGAGGAAAAGAGATGCACGCCCAAGAAACGAATAATGCACATTAGATTCTAAAGGGCGTACTTAACCAACTTGAAAATGCATTTTCCTAGCAATATTCCTGTGTAAAAGTGAATGTTATATCCTCCCTAATTAGCTATTTATTCGAGTAGGTTCCCTCCAGCTGTACTTCCACTTTGCAACATCTTATAAGCCTAATTTAAATCAATACATTCTTTTTTTTTAAGTTGCTTGAACTTAAATGCAAGTTAATTTCTTTTTTTTTTTTGATTGACACCTGAGCTAACATCTGTTGCCAATCTTCTGTTTTTCTTCTTCTTCTTCTTCTCCCCAACGCCCCTCAGCACGTAGTTGTATATTCTAGTTGTAGGTATTTCTGGTTGTGCTGTGTGAGACACCGCCTCAGCATGACCTGATGAGTGGTGCCATGTCCGTGCTCAGGATCCCAACCGGCAAATCCCTGGGCCGCCAAAGTGGAGCACACGAACTTAACCGCTCAGCCATGGGGCGTGCTCCTAAATTAATATGTACTCGTGAGAGACAATTGTGTTTTCTGATTCCCAGTCCTTTATTCATTTGTCCAGTCTTCTCATTATAGAGACTTTACAATGTCTGGGGAGTTTTTGTTTGTTTTGTTTAGTGCTATTGGTTTGGTTTGGTTTGGTTTTGGATATGATGGATTTTTCTCTTTCGTTATTTTCAACCCCAACCTGGGAGCCTCTGGAGGAAACTCTCCTGTCCCAGATCTTCTTTTCCATGATTTTTCTAACATGCTTAACTCTCACTCGTATTATCCAGCCTTCATCATTTGTGAAAACCGCCAAAAATCAATGACCAAGGCCCTGCCATATGTCTGTCTCTATTCTGAGTCTCGCGAGGCACGAAAGAATCAAGTATGAAGCACTACTGGACCACAAGGAGCTCACAATCTCATATGAGTGTAGCCATTGTCACCATACATCTTCACATCAATGTCTAAGAAGAGCCGTCAGCCAGGCTGACATAGTGCATGTTGGGCTAGGCATCTTGATTTCACTCGCTCTGTCTCTTCATCAGGAGGACAGCCCGGAAAATGTAAGTCACCGATGTATATGCTTGGCAACCATTTACAAGGCTATCACATCTTAACTAATCTTAATTGGTGAGGGTACCTGGGAGACAGTAATTAAAAACATTCACTCTAGGGAACGGGTATTTTAAGAAGTGGATACTTAAAGATGAGACCTATTCCATTTTAAGAACATTCACTAATGCTCAAAGCAATAACTACACTGGAGAAAATGGTTCCATTTGGTTTGAAACTTGAAGCCAGTTAGTAATAATATTCCTACAGCCCCATTCCTGAAGGATCCCAAAGCACTTTATGAAAAGCAATGACTGAAGCCTTGTTGTACTCCCCTAAAAAAACCTTGTCCAGGAGCCACCTGGCAAACACCTACCATATCCTTGCCAGGAGATCATGCCAGACAAGTGGAAAAGAGGACTGGCCTCTCATTCATTGTTATCCTGCCACAGGAACATGCACCCCGAGTGTTCAGCTCTTCCCTTGAAGACAATAGTTTTAGACAAGGAGGCATACTAGAAAACCCCAACTCCTTGGTTTCATATTCTTCTTCACGATCCACCCGAGAGGTACTCACTTTCTCTTGGAGAACTATCAACTCAAACTGTTAAGGGGTCTGCAGTGCATTTAAGTTTCCCAATTATGTCAACAGCACACAGAATTCACTGGCTTCTTAAAATTGATGCTTGTTGGAAAGATGATGCCATTATTCTACAGCTCTCTCCACTTCATATGTAGCAGAGCTACAGCAGAGTGTGCATCTCTTGGTCTATTTGTTTATTGAGCTATAACATACCAATTAGAGAGGATAGTTATAGATTAACAAGAGAACACTCTCAGAGAATTGAAAGTGCTACTTTGTCACTTTACAAAGTCTACATATCTTTCCAGATGATTCAGTGAAGCAAATCTGAATTTTTTTTCCTGGTCACACTTTTAAGGAAATTTTTTAAGGAGCTATTTGGAAAGTAATGATACCTCTTCACAAGAAGTAGGGTGAACGAGAAAAAAAACTTGTTTCTTTACCAGTCACCTCTCATAAGATGTTCAAATACATGGCTTATGACTGTTAAGCTAAACTTCAATGCGGCCTTACAAACAACAAGAGTAGTGTATTTGAAACGATGTTGTACAGCTTGGAAACTTATGCTAAGATCTTAATTCACAGTTTTTCTGAGGTGTTGAACTTTGCCATTAGCAAAAATTATTTTTAGAAAAATCCATTGACTGTTTATGAAGTACTGATTTTGCCAGATTTCGGGTCTCTGGTTTTTCCACCACATCTGCACACAGTAGTTATATTTGTTTTTTTCAATTATTTCTTCTATTTCCATTAATAATGAATTTGTAAAATGGTCATTCAAAAGGACAGTTGGTTTTGTTTAGCAATCAGATAGGTAGACTGTGAAAATATTCTGTTTTGTTAAAACAAGTAGCAGGTTTGTTGTTGTTTTAAATATTATCCTAGGGTCTTTCCTCTCCAGATATATGCATTTTCTATTTTAGAAAAAGCCAATATTTAACTTAGTGGCAAATGTTATGAAGCTATTAAGTAGTGCTTTTTACTCCTCCTCCTTCAGTCCATGACATGAAAGTCTGAATATGCTTTCACAGTAACCACCATCTAGTAGCTGATTTATAAAAACCAAGTCTGGCAAATTGTTCTCTTAAGTCATTCTGAGTTGCTGTGTGGCTTCTTGCCCTGTGACAAACCAGATGTTTGGGGATATCCCATGTTTGTGGTCACAAGCATCAATTTAATGTTTGTAATAGGAAAAAAATTAAAAGAGAGAGTGAGAGAGAGGGAGAGTGTGTGTGTGTGTATGTGCGTGCGCGCGCGCGTGCGCGTGTGTGTGTGTGTGTGTGTGTAGTGGGGGAGGGGTGTTTCATGGAAAAAAGTAATTTAAGTGACATTCTATTAGGCAGTGTTTAATTGCTTCCTGCCTAATGTGTACATAGTAATTTGGCTGATTATTGGTTGTTATTAGAATTTATTGTATCTTGTTGCTATGTATGCAACTGAGTGTATGTAAAAGTTTAGACTTCAGTACATTATCTGCACAATTTTGTGTGCGCTAAACTTCTGTAAACGTACAGACGAATCACGTATGGTGTGTTAAATGTGACCTCCAATCTTGAGACAATAATATTTTGTATTATGTACTTTTGCAAACTATTTGAACATTTTAAATGGATATTGTAAAAGGCCAGTACCCTCAATCAAAAACAACACTGGTACAGTGCATGCCTCTTCAACTTCCCAATTTATAAGAAGAGGTCAGGGGTTAACAAGAATTAAGATAATTTTTCTAATGGCAAGTATTTTTGATAATTTCCTACCTGTCTAATTGTATTTGAAAGAAAAAATTGTCAACAGAAGAAATCTTAGCTATCAGAGGGAATGACTTTGTTTCATAAGCATTAAATAATACTAACACACTTTATAGCTAACCTGATATTGTTGAAATCTAGTTCAAGTGTGAAGAAGTCAAAAATATTTGATTCTTCATGAGATCTTTTTCTTTTTAAAGGGCAATTTCCAAGCCCATTGTCTCCAGTGTGGAGAAATGTCATTTAAATAATAAACTAATAGCATTGTCAGTACTTGGCTTACCTGATGGTTTTCCCAAGTCTGAGTGAAGTCACACGTCTTTCACCCTTAGCTTTTAAAATCTCACTGAAACTTTGGAAGAGTTATTATTTGGGGCATTGTTTTGACAACTTTCAGAAAAGTCTGACTGACCAATTGGCTCTTGATTGATCAATAGCATTTGTGTTATTTCTCTTGCATAATTGGTTATGGCCAAGTATCGAAAATACAGCAGCAGGCTGCCATGGCAAATACTCTCACCAAGTTGCACACAGGAGCTTAGACATCTTAACGCCACTCCTTCCTCCACTGCGTGCATGTTTAAACACCTTCAGTGCATTTCTGCATGTGCTGTCCTATTTCTATTTCTCTACCCCTTTATTTCCACACCCACAAAGCTCCTCCCTTACCCCTACTCCCTCTGGCTGACTTTTGACATTTCTTCTGTGTTTGAGAACACTACAAAGAGATTACTTCAATCCCAGGAACCTGTACAAAGGTTCTCCTGATTTCCCAAGGACGGGAAATATGCCGCTTTGGACCATGTATGTGTCTTATGCTGTTTTACAGAGTTTTTTAAAAATACACACACACACACATGCACACAAATTGAACTCTCTATTGGCATGTTTGTGGTCGGCTTTCCTGACAGCCTCAGAGGGCTGTTCTGTTGTCCTGGCCAAATGTGCTGTTTTCCCTATGGAAATTGTCATCTTTCTAAGCAAACCACTACTTTCTTTTCCTAATTCTGTCTTTAAATAAAAGTTTACCTTCTTTTTCAAACCAAATAGATGACATTGCTCTTTAATATCACCTTTTCTCTATGAACATTCTTGGGGAGGTATTGGGGGAGGGACAGAAGAGGGTATAGAGTAAGAGGAGGCCTTTCAAATTCAAGCTGCTAAGCAAGAAGGCTGCATTCACTGAATGTGTAGCCCTTATGATAAGGTATGCCGAGCAATACCCAGTATTTCCATCAGCCAACAAGGAATAATTCCTTCTTCTCTATGATAATAATAAGAAGAAATCATGTTAGTGAATTAGGCAAGTTTAAATCAGGAGTTTCTCACCAATGCACAGTGACTATCAGGAAGGAAAAAAAAATTCATAAAAAAATTCTCTTGCCTAATATTATCTGTCAAATAAGTTTGATCTTTGCAATGATTTCTTGACTGTGAAAATGCATCTCCTCTTCAGGTAGCACATGGCATTCTCACATTTGCATAATGCTCCTTGTTCTGTCAATGATGATAATAATAATAATAATAATAATAATAATAATAATGCTCCTTGTTCTGTTATATTGCCTCTTCCGTCAACCATTGCATTAAGTTATAGGCCACAGAAGAGACTGGTATTACATACAGACGAGAGGAAGTTAGCCATTTAGTGTACGCTAGACTAGAGCGATCAGATGTTGTAAGTCAAAAGCAACTGTTTGTTTTTTTGGCCATCATCCCCCTGATACATTTCACAACTCCTGGCACAAATGCCTGTTAAATGAGAGAGAAACTGATGAAGAGGTGACTTATAATCAGGTTAATTTCCATAAGTTGCTTAATTTCTCCATAAAGAAATGGACTCAAACGTCTTTCCAAATGCCTGCCAGCCTGAGGCTCTCTAAAAAGGCTCAGGGTACCTTGAAAGTATTTCTTTAGGGCTTCCTGAGATGTTCCGCCACCCACCCCAAACACCTTCTCCAGAGTGCTATGATTGAGCTCAGCCGCCAGAAGGAGGCAAAGGGCCTGGGGGGGGGGAACCTGCTTTTTCTGTGGTGCAGGATGCACTTCAAGACAGCCAGCAGTTATCTGAGTGTCACAGTACCATGCCCTGTGATTGGACACCATGGAGATTGATATGTAGATTAAGCATCCCAGTTGCACCCCCTTAGTACCCAGAAAACATGCAAAGTCTTGTCCCAGTGCCCAAAAGGCCACATTTGCACATTTTTCCCATCAAGGTTTTGATAACTGCAATCTCTTATATGTTTATAAAACATTTTCACAAGCAGCATCCTATTTGAGCTTGACAAACAGTCCTGTGAGGTGATCAGAGCAAGAACACTTATCTCTGTTTTACAAATAAGGAGCTTGAGGCTCAGTAAAGTGAACACTAGGGCCCAGGACTCCTGACTTTCCAGTATGTGCCACTGAACTAGGTCCTATGAGAAAGAAAAAGCAATGCCCGAATTGGCCACTGGAAGTTCTCTCTCTGGAACAGACACCCTACATAGACAGACATGCAAGGCACGTTTATACACACACAGATAATGACCACAAAGGAAGCCAAACAAGACCATAGAGCACACAGATCCTTTCCCGTGAGGCCCATCTTCTAACTCAGGGTCAGGAGCTCTGTGACTGCAAGCAAGACACTTTTTCTCACTGAACTTACAGATGAAGACATCTATCAAATGTGTAAGCTCTTTTTCAGCTTTGAAATTCAATGAATCTAAAATACACTGAGTACCTATCAGGGATGAGTAGAGATTCTTTGCAGAGTGTTTCTGTTTTGTTGATAAGTTTGGGGCTGTCATTGCTCCTGTTGGGGAGGGTAGGTCGTGGTAGATAAACAGGAGATGACACTGAGTCTATTGTGGCTAAAAGAGAGTGGAGAAGGAAATTAATTGAGAAATCCATGCTCAACACCCCTTCCCAATATCCACCCTCTCCTCCACCAAATTCCTCCTTCTGCCTCACTCTGACCCCAGTCTCTCTCAGGAAACAGTTCCGTCTACTTCAGTTCCCCTATCTTTGGCTGTCCAAGCCATTGTGGAATCACAGTGGATGGGGTCTGGAATATCCCTTGGACCTTCCCTGGCATCCTGACTTGGCATCAGCATCACCCACCAGCTGTTCTCTTAGATCCTGCCTAATCACTGCCCTAAGATTCCTTCCCTGGAGTGTCCTGGAAAGGGTCAAAGCATTGCACAACTCCAGGGGGCACTATTATTAAGTGTGGAATGTGCTCCATTAGCCATTTCCCAGAATCCAAGAGTGAAGCAAGCAGGCCCTTTGCCAGACAGCAAGCCTGCAATGGATGTTTTTGGAGTGGAAGGGAAGATGAGAGATTGGCATGGGACAGAACATGGGACCCCCTTTTACGCAGAATGTTTATTATACCACAGCAGGGCCTGCTTTGAGGCACAATGTTGAACACACATTTGACTCTTCCAAGTTTGGGACAACTTGAGCACCAGCTTGGACCTCACTTGGGCCATTTTGGCTTGGCTGGAGCCAAGTGCCAGGCATTGTTCCCTCTCTGCTCTCAGTGAAGTCCGTGAAGTCAAGACAGCATCATTCTCTGACAAACATTCAGTACATTTCCTCGGGTTCCCAGGAGGCCTGATATTGAAATGTTTTCCTCCCCATAGTTATATTTTCCTTGGTTGAAAAAGTTTTGTTTTGGAAGTTGCTACCCTGTCGAGGTAATGAGTCAGTTTGGGAGGCTGGTGCAGAGGGGAAAATGCACATCATTGGCAGAGGCCAGAAGGATGAGGGTGAGAGAAGATGGGAGATTCCGGGTGGGAGAGAGAGGTCCACACCCTCTGCCCCCTCCTGCCCTCTCAGGAAGAACACAGCCGCTCCTTCCCAGCCAGGGGTTTCTTCTCTTGGGTCAGAAGCCAAGGCCCACTGCTGCCTTAGGGCTTGTTCCTGGGAAAGGGTAGGTAGGCAGGAAAGGAGCTAACATTTATGGGTCATCTTTTGAGTGCCATTTAATCTTATACTTTCTACTTTCTGGGAAAGTTGGCAGCATTATCATCTACATTTTATAGATCGGGGAACTGAAGTTCAAAGGAAGGGAAACACGTGCCCAATATCACATAGCCAGCAACTGGCAGAGGTGGGATTGGAATTCAAGGTCAATATAGGAGTCCCCCACCCATTATACCATTTGATCTCTCTATAAGACTCATTCTTACCCAGAGAAACAGACCCAAGTGACTCAAGGGAGGGATAAGAAGACCCGGTTGGAGGGACAACTGAACTGATCTGATTCGGGCCAAGGGAGTATGGTTGGCAGAGGGAGAAGAGGAAGTTTATTGACTTGGGCCACCCTTTTCTTTCCCTTCCATCCTCACCTCCCCTCAATTTCCCACATCATCATTTTCTTTACATGGAGGGAAAAGTCAGAGATGCAAAAAACACACATAGACGCACCAACACACTCAGATCCCCCCACACACATACAACACAAACATACCCATCCACACAAGCACAGAGGCACACACATCTGGAGGTAAATCTTAGGATTCAAGGGTTGGCCTCATGCCAGCTCTGAGCCCCAAGTAGCCCACTGAGGAGCCCTGGTCTGCCTCACTTTGGGAGGTCAAATCAATGAAAGAGCCCTGGTAGTTTAAAAAAGAGAAAGGGAGGAAAAAAAGAACACCAGCACCTCTCATGATGGGAGGTCAGAGCGAATGAAACCAGGAGGAGGGGGTAGCGGTATGGGGGCTGGGGTGAGAGCATGGGGGTGGGGAACCTGGTGCTGGCAGCTGAATTCCTACCCTGGCCCAGCTCCAAAAGATTAAAATAGAGCTCTTAGAGTGTCCCCTCCACAGACCAGCCTGCCAGGGGCCAGACAATACGTGGGTTTGTGCTCCAGCACAGGCCTCCAGAGAGGTGATGTTTTTACCCGGACAGCTAAAGGCACAGAGGCAGGTCTAAGCAATTCCAAGGCTCCTTTGGCCCACAGTCTCAGAACAGGCCACAGCAGAGGGAGAGCTGCCGGCTGCTAGGACGCACACAGATCTGCTCTTTTCTCTTCTCACCCCAGGGCAGGCCGCTGGACTCACACTTCTTCATTTTATCTACCCTAAAAACACCCAAGTGGCAGGGCTGTGTGGGACGAAGTCTTAGCAAATTCGTTATACTTTAATTGGAGAAAAAAAAGTCTCAGCATGCCTGTAAACAGGCAGCTCGACTAATGAGGGATGGACAGGGCGTCCCTCAGGATTATCTGAAACGCTCAGATGAGTACAGATACCTCATTTTCCCTACCCAAGGAACACAGCTTCCCCAGAAGGAAGCCCCACTGGCCACTTGACGTTACATCCTTGGAATTCTTGAGGATTTCAGGCAGCTGGGACTCAAGTCCAAGATCTCAGACCAATTGCTAATACGGAAAGAAGAGGACAAGAATGTATCGGCTAAGCATACAGGCTCTGGAGTTTGCCAGACATGGATTCTAATCCCAGCTCTGCCACTTAGTAGATTTTTTAACATGGGCAAATTATTTAATCTTTCTGAAACTTGGGTTCTTTATATCTAATAACACCTACTAATGGTCATAATGGTTAAATGAGAAAATGCATAGAAAGTGGTCAAATCAATGCCCAGCATGTATCTAGCAAATGTTAGCCAAAACAAAAAAACTCCCTCTTACCAGGTCCCCTGTAACTAGGATGAAAGTACAATTTATCATCCAAACCAGAACATTTTTGATAGTGAGAGTGGGTACTAACTGGACAGGACCCTGGGACCCTGGCTTACCAGGGAGTGTCCCTGGAAAACTGGGATATATGATCCCCCTTTCTATAACTCTCTGAGTGGTCTCTGTATAACATTCCACAAAAACAATCCCTTTAAAATTGTCCCTATAATTTATTCTATATCATGAAGCCCACTGCAAGTCACAGCCCCCAATGGTATACCATGATATCCATATATGAAATTTTAATTTAAAATATAGTCTTATTATATATTTAAAAATCGTAAGGTTGTAGGCAAATGATAAGAGGTAAGTGACAAGTCATTTGGATGGAGGACTGAAAATTGATAAAATTCTACTGCCATCTTAATTTTATCCTTTCTGCTAATTGGGAAGAGTAGTTGTTACTCAATTTTAATGGAAAAACCCATCCGTCCAGTTCACAGAACATCAATATTCCATAAAAGCAAAGTTTGAGACTCGTGGCTTTAAAGAATCAAGAATAACCCCCAGGGAGTGAGGGATGGAGAGCAACTTTCATGGTCATGACATATTTTCTTTAAATAGTTTTAGCCATTCAGTGATAGAGATCAAGATCTGGGAGGTCTCAGTTCCTCACCAGGTATATCTCTCCACAGGGCTGCTTGAGTATCCTCATGGCATGGCACCTGACTCCCCTCAGAGCAAGAGAGAGAACAAGGCCATCCAATGTTCCCAAGATTGAGAACACTAGACTTTCCATTTTAAAACCAGGACAGTCCTGGATACACCATTGAGTTGGTTGTCTTAATGAAAGAAAACATCTGAGAAGTATCCAAGGGGTCCTCAGCATAGGACTGCAGCCAACAGCTTCAGTCTATCAGAAAGAATCTTCATACCCAGTACCAAAGCCAGACAGCTCTCCAAAAAAGTAATCTTGGTTAGCCTAGTGACATCTGAGTCCTCAAATGCAGAAAATTCTTGAGTAGCTTTTTGTGTGTGGCTGTTTTTAAATACACTCTTGATCGTTAGCCTCTGGTATCTTCCACACAACCCAGCCAGCCCCTCTCTAGCCTTTGGGCGCCATTGGGATTTGGCCTCCTGGGTTTCTGGAGGACCCCTCCAGCATAAAGTCCTGGTGGCCTCTTTCAGACTTTATGTGTTTGTTTGTTTGTTAAAAAGAACAGCATCTTCCTCTGGAGTGTTTTGCATTAAATAAATTTAAACCCCATATGGAGTTCTGTATGGCTTACAATGTGATCTCTCTTTTAATTCTCACAAACTGTAAGGTGGATACTGTGATGATGCCCGTTTTTCTTATGAAGATATCAACTCTAAGAGAATATAGCCAGTAGGGAGAGACCAGGAAATTCAAACCCAGGTCTTCTGACTTTAAATCCTACACTCTCTCTACCATATCACACGCCAATATTGCAATCCATTTATTTTACTTAACATAAAATGATCTTTAGAAAGGGTTACTCCTTGCATTTTGGCTGAGTCATTTAAAACACACACAGACATACACATTTACACACACACACTCACCAACACACATAGGCCAACTTCAAAACTGGGTCCATATAAATTAGCCCAACCTACACCCCCATCCAAACAGTGAATAGGTGCATTTTCCTGGGTTTTACTTCAGCCACATTTCCACTTTGGGAAATCGGCTACTGTATGAACAAAATAGAATAATGGCTTAGAGAGTTGGTTTAAGGGAGGGAAGACAGTACATCATTTATTATACCATTAACTAGCATAAAAGAATATAAAACATGCTACCATGTAAAACCAAAATCCCACTTTGGGAAATCTATCCAATAGAGATAAAAGCACCAGCAGATAAGAGTATTTGTACAAGATGCTTATTGCAGGTTTGTTGGTTGTGGTGAAACTAACTGGAAACAACCTGAGTGCCCACAAATAGAGGAACAGTTGGCCCAATTATGCTGCATCTAATACTGTTATAAAGAATGAATAAGAGCTATTTATATTGATCTGGAAAGATCCATGATGGGTTGAGATGGAAGGAAGAAAGGAAAGAGAAAAGAGAGGGGAAGGAGAGTGAGAGGATAAAATGTATTTTATGATCCAGCTTGCTATAAGTAATTTTTAAAAACCCTATTAATGCATATGTGTGTTATATATATACACATAGAAATAAATATGGAAGAAAACATAAGCTATGACTTCAGAGTTTGGGCTAGGAGACAGAAGGGAGAGATTATTAACATTTTTGCACATTTCTGAATTGTTTGACTTAAAAAAAGAGCACATATTATTTCTGCAATTTAAAACAATAATAAAAGTAAATTAAGATAAAAATAAACTAAGACCAGAATTTGCCAAGTCTGACTTGAGCAAAGAAAACTCAGAATACCCTTCCCTTACGTCTTTGAGTTCATCCAAATGCTCTCTCCTAAATGGCCCCAGACACTGCCATCTGTGCAGAATGCCTCCCCTCTTTACACTCTACATTGGTTTTCAAAATGGCCACCTCTGCTGAACGTTAAGGCTTTAGTTGAGACACATCCTCTCCACCCCCACATCTCCCTCCACCCACTCATCCCCGAAAAAGACTTTGGTCTCGGCTAAAAGAGCCAAGAATAAATCCTTTCCACCCCAATTATTCTGCCAATACATCATTCTCCCACTCTTTTCTCCCTAGCCTCCAGATGGTGGACTCTGGCAATGGGTCACTGTGGGAGGCAGTGGAATCTCCCTTTCTAAAGGTCTTTACCAAGAGAGAGAGCCACATCTGTGGAGGATGGCTTGGATTTAAATGCAATTAGAACAAGTTAGTTATGGGTGGTTTGCCATTTTGGGAGTGCTGATTGCACGCAGAGGCCAGTGAGAGGGAGAGACGGGAAATCCAGGGCCCCGCTGGCAGAGCAGATAATCACAAGTGAAGTAACTTGGTAGCCTGAAGAAGCAATATTTAATCAATTCCTTGTAAGCACAACTCCAGGAGTACATTTTTGGACCACACAAATATAGGAGAGATAGCTTATGCTGGACGATAGTCTCATGATTCAGGTCTTGACCAGCAGATGTCACTTAGTAGGGATTAAAGTTTCAAATTTGGGATAAAAAAAAATACAAGAACAAGATGGGAGAATCTTAGCTGGGTAAAGGACTGTTAAAAAGTTGATTTATGCATTTTAGTTAACAAGCTTGACTTAAGCAAAAGTATATAAAGCTGCTAAAAAAAAGACCAAAAAAGTAAACTAGTCCCCAGGTATTTTAATAAAAATAAGTCTATCCATCTAGTCATTTGTTTATTCTTTCAATAGCAAACCTTAACTGAATACCTATTATGCCAGGCACTGCGCTAAGCTTGTGTCAATGAGCTCTAACAATTACATAGTCTTCTGTATTCACATTTTCAGCTTTATGCTTAAGCCAAGGTACCATGTTTCAGTTTCATTGGCACACTATACACGGATACAGGGGGATATATACCAAGTCATGCATGGAATAGTCTAAGAAATTGAGAATATTTAGCCAGAGGTGTTAAGATGTGATAGCTGTAGCTGCAGTCAAATATTTGGAGGACTACTATAATAATTAAATAGGCTTATTTTCTGTAATATCATATAAGAGAACTATGACTGTAGTAGTTTCAAAATACATTCACAATTCGTCTATACTCTTCCCTTCAAAAGATGGAGCCTAATTTCCCTCCCCTTGAATGTGGGCTGGACTTAGTGACTCACTTCTAACTAATCGAACATGGCAGCAGTGATAAAGTTTGACTTCCAAGACTAGGTCATAAAAGGCATTGTGGATTCTGCCTTGCTCTCTCTTGGATCACTTGCTCTGGGAGAAGCCAGCTGCCATGCCACGAGGACACTCAAGCAGCTTGATGGAGAAGTCTACCTAGTGAGGAACTGAGGTCTCCTGCCAACAACCAGCAAGGAATTGAGGCCTTCTGCCAACAGCTATGTGAGTGAGCCATCTTGCAAGCAAATCTTCCAACCCCTAGTCAAGCCTCAGATGATGGCAGCCCTGACTGACATCTTGACTGCAACTTCACGAAATACTCTGAGCCAGAACCACCTAGCTGAGCTGCTCTAGAATTCTTGAGCCTCAGAAACTCTGTGAGATAATAAATGTTTGTTGTCTTTAAGCTGCTAAATTTAGGAGTAATTTGTTATACAGCAATAGATAACTAATATAATGACCAGAGATGGGCTTGGCAAGAAAATCAATTTAATCTTAACAGAAAAATATCCTAATTATCACAGCTGTCTAACAGTGGAATGAATGGTGCCACCTGGAGCAGAAGCAGAGAGTTCCCTGTGTTCAACTAGGAGGACCCCCGCCTCTCAGGGATACTGTAAAGGTGATGTCTATACCAGGTGCCTGAAGATGAGCATAGACCCCAAATTCTTCATTTTTCATCTTTATTCTTCATATTCCAACCAGCCACTATTGGTTTCCTGACCTTCACTTCTCTCTATTGCTAAGAAAGTAAAGTCAGCTTCATACAAAAGCAAGGCAACCCTGGGATGATTTTCCTCTGTGTCTTATTTGAATCTAGATTGTCTTGCCCCCACCAGGAAGAAGCTATTGCTTTGTTTTTGCGATGCTATTTCTGCCATCATTTAGAGACCCACCAAATGAAAGTTGGATTTAAGACGTCATTGGCCCTGGATTATACCAAGAGCACAGTAATCTCTTCAAAGCCCAAGTTGCAGCAGTCAACATTCCCCTGCTGCCATTGATAATTTGTACCATATTGACTAGGTTACATAGCATTTGTAAATAAGATCCCATAGTGGCTGGACATCACATACATGGAATAGCTCTTCATCAACCTGGAGCCTGGAGCCCATCCTCTCCGCTCACCCTTTAGCCACCAAAATGTCGGGCAGCCCAGACTGTCGTTACCACCCACATACCCAGCTCATTGCCCTGTTCCTACTAAGGGTAGAGACCTCAGTCACATCATGCATGCAGCTCCTGGAGAGAAGGAAGGGAGGAGGGGATTGATGAGGACTGAGGAGTCCTAGAGAACAAACGCAAGGCAGGTGAAACATGCTCAGGACCTGAAGGATCCAATTAAGCCCAATTCACTGGGATCCAGAGTTTTCCTACGAAATTCCTGAGGAAACCAAATTGAATAATGTGTGGCTTATTCAGAAACACACATCCCCGTGTTGTTGGCCAAGGCAGGGGCAATGTGGCGGGGGCTTAGCAAGGGGTGCAGGTGCACAGAAATGAAAACAACAGACTAAAACAACAAGCTCCCCAGCCTGTAAAGAACAGCCCCGTGTTTTGCCGGATTCCTCAGTCAGGGCGTGCGTGCGTATATACGTGGGTTCTTGTGTGCATGTGCAGCTGGACCTGGGGCTGGGGAGAGGGGAGCCTTCCAGGGAAAGAGCAAGAGCACGGCTACGTATTTTAAATGGCAGTTGCAAAGAAAACCATGAGAGGTGCTCTAACATACCTTTGGCACTGCCTTTTGCCAGCTCCTACAATAACTTCTGAATCTCCTCCCTCATTTCATAAACATTTTATATATATTTTTAAGTGGGACTATTTTTGCTCATTTGGGAAGAGAGTGCCTTTATGCAGTTGAGTCAGACTAATTTGTGCCTTACACATTTCTTCAGGGATGGGAAGCAAGAGCAGTGACAGTGGCCGCAATGTGGGGTCGGGGAGGGTGATGAGGAGAGAGTTTGAAGATGAGCAGGAGGAAGATGATTCTACAAAAAAGAAAATTTTGCCATTGTCCTGTTTTGGGTCTGCTTCACACCTTTCCATGGAAAAACCTGTTTAACCTGCTCAAAAAAAAAAAAAAAAAAAAAAACATTTGGAGCAATTGGAAGTTATGAGTAAGGGTTGTGTTGCTTTTCTGCTCGACCTCCACTCCTGCAGCACTGAACAATTCAATCTCTCTTTCCCCAGCTTACCTGTGGCATGTGGGGCCTGCTCGGCTTGAATAAATGGCTGTTTATGGATGATAACATCTGGTATGCCCCTGATGAGGTCACCTTGTTATGTTAAATATTCCTACCTCCTGGTGGAGAAACTGAAGCCGACAGCTCTCAAGAGCACCTCTGCCCAGCACAGAGAGTACGGCACCCCAGGCAGGAGCTTACACTTTTGAAAGGCCAGTTAGGTTCTTCTTGAACTTGAAGCTCTCCTCCCAGGCCCCAGGACCAGAGCAAAGGATCACAGCTTTGACCTTATAATGCCAATAGTCATGCTACACGTGGAAAACCTATTCATACAGGGCTGTGAATACCTTCTCTGGTTTCATTCTCACTACAACCTTGGCAAAGTTGTTACTGTTGCCTTCGTCTCCATTCTACAGATGAACAAACTGAGGCTTGAAGAAATTAAGGAACTTGTCTAAGGCCTTACCCAAAATAAGTAGAAAACACAGGATTTGAACTTGTCTTTCTGGCTCACAAGTTTAGGATTATCCCACTATAGTTTCTGGAGAAATGAAAAGTCAGAAATGAGGTACAGTCCAATTATTCAACCTCACTGTGCCTCGGTTTCCTCAGCCATAAAAAGTGAGAGGTGACCACCCTTAATAGGACTGTCATGGGTCAGCTGAGATCTTAGAGATGACTTGCAAATATATTGAGTAGCTCGTAGCCAGTTTCTTGACCAAAAGTAAGCCAACGAACCAATACATGGATAAACATTTCTTCTGAGCTGACGTTCTCAAATGAATACCGCTGCTACTGAGTGGAATCTAAAGAGTCCACTGCTAGTTCTTGAGTTCCTGAACAGAAATGGCAGATTTGGAGGTATAAATCCACAGTTTCCTATATGAGGCAAAGAAATGAAGCCCTCTCCACCCCTGAACCAGTGACCAATATAACTCCAAAAAGACATGTTTTTCCAATGTTCTTTCAGTAGCTATCCTTGGATGTGGAGGAGCATATGAAAAAAACAAACGGATCTGTTTTTTAATAAGGTCAGAAAGGCATACCAAATATTTCGGATCTCCAAGGTGTCTACTTCCCGCCAGCTGTGCACGGTTTTCAGCTGGGTCTCAGAAATGGAGTTCAGGACACCCAGACAAGTAATTCTAACCAGCAGTGCCAGGAAAATATTAGAGTTTTAAAAAAGAAAGCAGAGATTTGTTTATTTTTTAAATATATACATATCTTCCTATAACGTCCCTCACACCAAAGGATCCTGGACAATTCTGCCTTCACGTGACCAGAGTTACCAATTTCAGAGCCAAATCTATTCATGTCTTGCTTAACCCAACATTACAAGCGTCACCGTCACCCCCAACCTCTTTTTTCCTTTTGACGCTGCTTTTCTAGAGTTCACTCCCCTGTGGGATTAATTGGTTCTAGTCCGAAGATGGTGGGGGCGTTCTGCTGTGATGACGCTGTTGTGGTAAGCAAAGCCTCCAGAACTATTGGGTCTGAAATTCTCTCCAACTCTGGCCTTTCGACAGCCAGTTCTCCAGATGGGGCAGCCATGGCCTGCTGCATCCTGCCTTAAGAATCAGCCCAGGGGTCGCAGAAGGAGACCCCAGAGAGCTGTAGGGTTAACCAACCAACCATAAACATTACCTCCTCTGTTGCTCTTCAAAGGCTTAGGGAAAGAAAACAAACCACATAAATCTTTATCAAGGCTCCTTATAACTGCCCCGGGAGGTGGCTCCAAGAAGAGCTGGGTGGTAACTCCATACAGAGGAGAAAAAATTATTTCAGTTAGCAACACCACAGCCAGAAATGAATTGCTTTTATTTTTCTTTTCTCCTCTTTTCTTTTCTTTCCCTCCCCCACTCATCACATAGGATTGACTTCTTTTTGTTATTTGCCACCCAGCAGCACCATAGTGAGAATCTTTGATCCTTGACTGGCTTCATGGTTTCCATTCTGGATAACTCGCTAATAATTCAAAAGAAAGGGGACTTCACAACAAAAGCTACCATGTTTGGAAATCAAGGAAGGTGATGACCATGTCTGTTTTAGAGGTTGACCAGCTTAACTAACATATCTACTATGAATGGGGTTACAGAGAAGATTAGGAAGTGTAGGGTGGTCAGCCCCTGCTGAAAATCTTTCAGTAATAGACCTTTTCATCTAGGAAAAACTCTCCAAACCCAAGCAGACATACAAGGCAGTGTGGCCTGTGCTTAAGAGAGCAGGATCCAAATCCTATTTCTGACACTCTCAGTGGGCACTGGGCAAGTCATTCATCCCATCCAGGCCTCATCTCCTCGTTGTAAAAATAACAGTAGGTAACATTTACGAGCCCACCTGGTAACTCCAACTTAGCACGCTGCTTAGTACCTTAGATATGTTTTTAAACATGTAATCCTCACCATAACTCTCTGAGGTTTTACAGATCCCGTTTTACAGATGAGAAAACTGAGACTCAGAGAGGTGGAGTAAGTCACACAGAAACAGGAATAACAGCACTTACCTCATAGATCGATGAGGAGTGAATGAAATAATGTCTGCAATGTGCTTAGCATGATTCCTGGCAGCTCACAAGCTCTCATTCAGAGAATGTTCCGCCTCTGGAAGTCTTCCCTAAACCCCTGACCTTCACCTTTCCCCAACCTCACACAGCTCTCTACTGGATTTCTGCTCCCAGACCCTCCCAGACCATTGTTGGTCTCTCTGCCCCAGGAGCAACTCAAGGGCAAAGGTGTGTCTCACCTCTGTAGTGCCAGCCGGGGCCTGGCACATAGTAGGGTCAGAGTAAGTGAACGTCAAAGCAATGAATGAATGAATCAAAGAAACAATGAAATGTTATGAACAAATGCCTAGTTAGCAGATAGCTTATGCAAAAAGAAAGTAAAAATAAATACTACTAATAAAATGATTTGTTCTAAAGACGGCTAAAGATCCAAAATTTCCTGGAGGAGCCTGTGTGCTAGTGGAAAAATGTACAAAAGGGAATGAAGAACGCAGTCATCTTCTTTTTTTAAACAGCAGCTTTTGCCGCAGTTTAAAGGCTTCACAGACTTCCCCAGTGCCCATGAATCATAGGAAGAGGACCCAAGAGTCCTGAGTCCCAGCCACTCTGACTAACTTCAGCAAACATCCTCCAGCCCCATGGAAGACAGGCTGGCATGGGAACCACACCCATGTCCACCTGCGCGCGCGCGCACACACACACACATGCACTCACAAAGACACACACACCACACCAGTAAATCAATCTTTCAGCTTAGTGTTGACAGAGTAGCTACTCCATGGAACACCCCTTACAAAACTCAGAAGACAGAAAAGATCCTAAAGCCCCCAGGACACTGAGCATAAAGAATGGACAGTTTAGCTGTTGAATGGAGGCTGTGGGAAGTGGGGGTGGAGAAACAAATTTACTGCGATAATAATAACACTAGCCACCTTTTTCTGAATATATGCCAGGGACATACAGAATTCCCAGGGATGTGTGTGTGGTTTGTAGAAGTATATCCATCATTCACCAAATGTTTAGTGAGCCCCTACTATGTGCCAGGCTCTATTCTGGGTGAAGAGGATAAAACAATGGACAAGACGAAGTCCCTGGCCTTGTGGAGCTTACTTTCTAGTACTAGAAATTACCAAAAAACGTGTAATGAATTTGTTTGGAAATGACAACAAAATATAAAACAAGCTACCAAAAGTTAAGCTTGACACATTGCTTCTCAGTTAATGGGGACATGCAAAAGTTGGTGATTCCGTAGAGGGAAACGGGCAGGTGGCCTTGGCCAAATCTCCTGGGGATGGGGTGGGGGAGGTTTGCATGTTCCTCAAAAGGCAGAAGGAGTTAAAAGAAGGCTCCAGAAAGTTAGGGCACTCACCTGATGCCCCCCAGTTCACAGCCCACGGATGTTCCCAGCAGTAACATCCGCCCCTCCTTCACATCCTGAACCACATCAGCAGGGTGTGGGGGGGGAAAGTCCGTCGGCCTGGGAGCCAGACACAGTGCCTGCGAACCCACTCACTCCTATGCCACTGCAGGAACATCGCTCACCTCCCTGGATTATTCTGTGACGAGGAGCCTGAGTGTAAAACTCCATAAACATCAGAATTTATTGTTGTTGTTGTGATTTCCACAGCCTTCAAACTCGCCTCCTGCTTGGCCTCTCTCCGCTCCAGTCCACCTCGAGATTTCACACAGATAATAGCATTCACTATGGGACAACGTTAAACACTGTTCACACATTATCTCACTCAATCCTCTCAGCATCCTGAGAGGTACACATGCCAGACGATTTGCCCAAAGCCCCACAACTGGTAAATGGCTGAGTTGGGCTTTCACTCCAAGACTCCAAGCACTTAACCCACTGCTCCATACTGGCCCACCAGGCTCCTGAAAGCTCTGCCTTGCTCATGCTCCCCCAACTCAAGAACCTCCAACCAGCCCAGGTGATGGCCAGCTGCACCAAGTTCAAGTGCTCGCTCTGGTTGATCAGATCTGCCTGTTAGCATCAGCCATGCCATCCTCCTTCCCACGTGTGCACTTTGCCCATGTGGTTTCCCCACCCTGCGTACCCTTTATTCATCCTCTATTCAAATGTCCAAGGCCTACCTCACTTTCCTTCTCTTCCATGGACCTTTCTCCACCATTTCCATCCCTTACTGATCTCCATCTTCTCTGAATGTCTAGTTCACATTTATAGTCAGCATCACCCCGTTTACCATCTACCTCTTCTCAGTTCAACAAGCATTTATTGAGACTCTTCTATGTGCTGGGCACAGTGTCCAGGCTTGTAGGGGACACTGAAGTGCAAAGATCCTCAAGGATCCTACAGTCTCTCAGGAAATGACAAGGCAAGCACACAAATAACTATAATGCACCCAAGGCAACATAGTGGCAGGTCCATTGGAGAGATCCATGCAGCTTCACATATGTTGTTTTGGTGTCATGGCTAAGTGCAACTTACATAGAATGAGGCAGTACAAGGTGAGGATTAAGAGCATGGGCTTAGGGGGCTGGCCTCGTTGCCTAGTGGTTAAGTTTGTGCACTCCACTTCGACAGCCCAGGTTCAGTTCCTGGCTGCAGACCTACACACACCACTTGTCAGCAGCCATGTTATGGTGGCAACCCACATACAAAATAGAGGAAGATGGGTGACAGATGTTAACTCAGGGCTAATCTTCCTCAGTAAAAAAATTAAAAAATAAGAAAAGAACATGGGTTCAGGAGCCAGAATGCTGGGGCTCAACCACCAACTGTGTGACTTTAAGTAAGTTACTGAAACTCTCTGTGCCTAAGTTTGCTTATCTGTAAAAATAAAGATAAAAAACAGTATCTACCTTCTCTGATGGGGGGTATTAATAATAGGGGAGACTCTGCATGTGTGGGAGTAGGGGTATATGGTATATCTCTGTACCTTCCTCTCAATTTTGCTGTGAACCTAAAACTGCTCTAAAAAAATGAAGTCATAAATAAATATAGTACCTGCCTCATAGACTGGTTGTGAGGATTAAATGAGCTCATACATGTAAAGCTCCCACTTAGCTCTGTGCCTAGGACATAATAGGTACCCAATAAATGTCTGCTTTTATCAGTATTAACATTATCATTACTCAGGCAAAGGGAAATTCCTCAGCTCTACTGTTGTTTGTTTTTTGGTTTGGGGGAATTTTTTGCAGTCATATCCACATGCCATTTTGAGACTTTATCATCTGAAGCCCCAGCAGAATTCTCTAGCTGGTAGCTGAATGGAGCTCTTATTGATTTCAATCTATAACAGTCGTTGATTTCCTGGCCTCCAACATTTTAACAGATTGCTATTGTTTTCCCTGTCTGTGGAAGGAAAAGGGGAGCGCAATTTTCCAAGTGAAATCAATGCAGCAAGCGAAGAGCCCGGCTTCTCCTTCCTGCAGACACAGCCCTGCCAGCTGCTGCGCGTCCCTCTTTCACAGAGGCAGCCCCTCCGGTTTATGCCTCCCAGCGGGACGGTAATTTTCAGTTCAGGCCGAAAAGCTTTGTTTAAATGTGGCGCTTATGTGGTAATAGAGCGGATTGCAGGGGCTGTTTTTTCTGAGGGTCAATGTTGAATTTAGTCTCAAAATAAACAACTCGATCCTCTTCCATCCTCTCAGAGGTGTGGGTGGGATTGGAAAAGGTAGAGGAGAAGCGAGGCTGAGGAAGAAGGAAGAGAAAGAAGGAGACCAGGGAGGGTCCAGGGGAGTTTAGAGAAGGAGAGGAAGAAGCAGTGTCCTCCACAGACCAGACAAATCTACCTTCTATCTGCCAGAATGGTTTCTAGAATAACAGGGGTAACCATCTACTGAGAGTCTGCTGTGTGTCAAACAGTGGGCTACGTGTGTTACTGACATGATCTCTTTTAATTTTCCTTCAAAGCCCTCTGGAGTATATATAACTGTGCCCATTTTACAGATGAGGACACTGAGGCTCAGAGAGGTGAAGTAACCTGCCTCAAACTACACAGCTAGTGAGATCGTTGAGCTGAGATGGGAATCTAAGTCCCTTTGAGTGCACTGACTGTGCTGTCTAACATCCCATGGGCAGCAACTGAGGACTGTTCAATAACAGGATCGATAAGGGGAGAATTATGTGACCATATATTCCAAACTGAGAATTGATTTAAAGCAGGACATATGTTATAACAAAGCCATGTCACATCTGATATTGTGTTTGCCTCAGAATACGTACAATAAGTGGTTGCCCTGTGGGAAGATAAGGCTGAGGGGGGAGACAACAGGACAGGCAGGAGAGGATGAGATGTGTCATTTGGAATGGGACTTGGGGAAGCATGACCCACTGGAGAGTAAGAAGAAGGGGGAGAGGTACCGAGGAGACAGGGAGGCTAATGGTTATCCTCTAGAAGTGACCCTAGGATTCACGGAACGCTGCACAAAGAGATCAAAGAAAGCCTTGAGTCTTGCTGTGTTCTGGGCAGAGGCAAGGGTGTGTCACAGGGGCTTTATGGTTATAAATTGTCACAGCCACCACCAAGATGTCCCCAAGCAGTGGTGTTGGAGTCTTAGCACAGAGGGGGTCTGCAGATTTTCCAGCACTCTTATAAGAAAATTTTTAAAAGGATTTATGTTTTCTTTCCAGGAACCTAGCTCAAAACCACTTCTCTGCCAGAAGTGCTCTCCAGGAATTCTGGCCCGTGAATATCCTTCTTACTCAGTTATTTTACGATGTGAACAACTCCATCTTGAAATAAATTGAACTGGGGAAAACTGGAAGTCTGGACTCTAGAGAGGTGTCTCCAGAGAGACATGAAGAATGACGGAGACACAGAGACCTCAGAAAAAATTAGACAATATGGACACTATGCTTCCTCAACGGGAATTTTCTAAGGACTTAAAAACCAGTCCTTTGTCACTTCAAGTCAAGCTATTGATATAGCTTTGGGCTTGTGGATGTGTTATTCATGTTCTTGCTCATCCCATGGAAGTTGTGAAATAAGGAATAAACATCAATTCACAAGAAGAATAATGGCTGATGATCTGGTGGATGAGCAGCTGAGCAACTGTGATGCACGCCAAAAGAGTCAAAAGTCAACTCTTCTTAAAGCACCACCATCCACATTAATATGACAGACCAGAATAACTCTGAGGGAGCCATTATGATCCATTACGAAAATAACATTCATTTGCAAAATGAGGAACATACCAAAATGCAAGTGGTTCCAGTTCTTTCAGCTAAATTACACATTAAGCAAGCAGACTTCCTCTTCCAACATTTTGAAACGGTTTAATATGCACTCGGGCTGGCCAGGGCCTAGATTTTCTAAGACCGCCCCAAAGGTGAAGCCTCGAAAAATGAGGACTGATTGATTGCCAGAGAGTCAGTCAGCCCCGCTGGTGTGTTGGTCAGGTGAAGCATGACTGTGCTTTGAAATTTCTCCTAGGGGACAGGAATGATACCACGTAGGAGCTGTGAATCCCAGCTGGCTTCATCCAAGAGCTTATTGGCTGCTCCCCTCCAGTGGTTTGTTGGTTAGAACTCGGGGATGAAGTGTAGTGGACGTTTGTTGTCTTTGCCTTTCGAGCATTCATTCATACCTTCTTCTCATAACAGTTCCTTGAATTTCCTTTGGGAGGCTTCCCTTCCCTATTCTTGGCCCATGTAATAAAAGCTAAGAATGACAGCTAACGTGCATTAAACTCTCATCATGTGCCAGGCACTGGTCGAACCATCTTACATTAACTCATTTAATCCTTATACTAACTCTATGACGTAGGTGCTATTAGCATCCCCATTTCAGAGATGTATCAGTGAAGAGAGAGAGAGAGAGAACTATGTACTTTGCTCTTAAGTGGCAAAAGCAAGATGTACAAATCCAAGCAGTCTACATCCGGTGTTGTGATCCTAACCACGAGTGGTTGCAACGGGACTGATCTCTACCCCAGTTCCAGGGATAGGACCATGAATTAGGTCTGGCCAATCCAAGCATCATATTGATCCCCCTCCATCAGTGATTGATCTTTTCCAATCAATGTTAACCCAAGGAGTTTTGCTTGTACCACCAGAAATAGCTTCTTTTTTGTTTCTGCTGAGCACGAACCTGAGACAAGGGAGCCTTGAATGTCTGGGAACGATCATGTAAAGAGAATCTAATAATGAAGCCAGTACAGATAAGATCAAGGAGGAGACAGTCTTGGTAACAATATTTGAGCCCTTGGAGTTATTATATTCCCTGGACTTTTCTGTTTTATGAGCCAATCAATTATCTTTTTACTTAAGCCAATTTGACTTGAGTTTTCTGATATTTGCAACATAAATAATCCTAACTAATATAAATTAAGAGTTAGTCTAAGAACAACGCTTTCCATTTATGTAGCACTTTACAATTGACAAAGCTTTTTTGAATACATTACTTCAATATTACACATAATTATTCATCTATTCAATCAATAAATAAACATTTACTGTTTATCTACTTACAGTCACTGACATAAATCAAGGGGATCCTCTCCCCCCCCTTCCATCTATAGTTAGCTCCCATAATTTTGCGCCTACCACTCTTACAGCACTTACCTGTAATTACCGTATTTGTTTATGTATAACTTAGTAAAATATAAGCTCCCCTGAATTAAAGATTTATTTACCCTAGAAACCCTGATGTCCACCTGGGGCCCTGGCACATGCTCACTCATTCCTTTAACAATACTTACTAAATACCGTTCGTGCCTTAGTTACCATGCTGGGTACTATGTAAGTAGTTAGCATCCTTGGCTTATACAACAAAAAGCAATTCTAGCTAACTTATGCAGAAATGAAATTTCTGGAGGGATATCAAGTTACCCAGAGGATCACCAGCAAGTTTGGAGAACCAGCTTGTGAAATGGATGAGCAGGAACTAAGGAAAGCCCGGCAGCTGAAGCACAGCCCAAGTCATACCTGAGAAGAGTCAGTTAGGGTGTCAAGGCTGCCGCCACTGGACACTAGATGCTACTACCAGGGCCACTAGAACATGCTGTGCCCTGGCCGTCAAGGAGCAAACAAGGAGTAGCTGACTTTCCAGATTTCTTGGTGGGAGGCAAAACCTTGCCTTTCTTAAAACTCACACCATGGCAGATTTCTTAAAAATTTCTAGGTGACCATAAAGTGACAATTGTCCAGGAAACTGTTGAGCTAAAAAGACAAAACAAAGACATGATCAACATCATCTTTGCTCTCAAAGAGCTTGTAGACTACTAAGAAAGAGAATCATTAATTGAATAATCAGGCAAGAAATGCACAGTCACAGCTGTGATGAGCACAGTGAAGGAGAAGAATGACAGGCTATAAGGAATATAATTCTGTAAGTGTGTTTCAGCTATCCATTGCCATGTAACAAATAACCCTCAAACTTGATGACTTAACACGAACATTGATTTTTGTCTCTCATGGTCCTGTGGACTGACTGGACTCAGCTAGGTGGTTCTGACTTGGGCTCTATTATAGAGTCATAGCCAGATGGCAGCTGAAGGTAGAGTCACATGAAGGCTCAACTTGGCTAGACATCCAAGATGGCTCACTTACCTGATTGTCAGTCGATGCTGGCCGTCAGCTGGGCCTTATGACAAGAGCACCTCCCCATTTCTCTCAATGTGTCTTGGCCTTTTCACAGCCTGGCAGCTGAATTCTGAGAGGCAGCAGTGATCCAACAGCAAGTATTCCAAGAGGCCTGGGTGAAAGATGCAAGGGTTTATAAGACCTAGCCTCAGAAACTGCACACTGTTACTTCTGCCACATTCCATTGATTAAAAAATGAGTCACAGGGCCAGAGTGGATGCAAACAGAGGGAACTAAAAAAATGCATAAATGCTAGAAGGTACAGTTCATTGGGGGCCACCTTTGGAGACTAGCTTCTCAAAGAGTATGTAATAGAAGAACGTGACCTCATATGAGGGGTCAGGAAAGGTTTCTAATGAAGAGCCGTTGATCTGAGATCTGATAGATGAGCAGGGGTTGATGAGGTAAAGACAAGAAGTATGTTCTAGGTAGAGGTAACAGCATGTGCAAAGGCTTTGTGGCAGTGAGAAGTACGGCACATTCAAGTACATAAAGAAAGTGAGTATGGCTCAATTGCAGAGACTAAGGCAGGATGTGAGTCAAGATAAAACAGGAGAGATGGGGTACGGACTAGTTCTGGAAACCCCTCCACAGACATGCGTTTCTTAACAGTGGGATGCGTTCTGAGAAGTGATTTCATTGTGTAAACATCATAGAGTGCACTTACACTTAAACCTAGATGGTATAGCCTACTACACACCAAGACTATATGGTACTAATCTTATCAGATCATCGTCATGTATGCAGTTAGTCATTCACTGAAATGTATGTGGTACATATTATGTTATGACACAGTTAGGCGGTGCATAACTGTATAGGATATATTAAATATTTTGCTCTTTATCTTAAGAGCAATGGAAATATTTTTAAGTGGCCCTCAGAAAATATTTGTAGACTAAACGAATGAGTGAATGACTTCCTTCAATCATTCTACCAATAGCTATTGAACACTGACATTGGGCAGGAATGATAAGTGCTATGAATAAAATCAACTTGATAGAAGTGGCTGAAGGCAGAGGACATTTGGCATCTCTCGAGCAGTTCATCAGAGATGGCCTTTCTGAGCATTTGACATTTGAACTGAGACATAAATGATAAGAAGGCACCAGTCACGACAAGTTCTGAGGGAAAAGCATTCCCAGTAGAGGAACTCAGCAACTGCAAAGGCCCTGGGGTGCAAATGAGCTTGGGGTGCTCTAGAAACAGAAAAACAGGCCAGTGTGTCTAGTGCACTACTGTCCTTGTAGGGAAGAATTCAAAACTGGCTTTCTAAAAATGGCAGGGCCACCAGCACTGCTTTCATATCAGGACAGCATATCACCAGGGCTGCGGCTTCGAGGACTCCGGAATGTCTCTTCCTGCTAGAATGTCTGGAATGCTCTTTCTCTCTGGCCTGGCCCTGCCTGTCCTCGGCTATGAGACTCATCTTTCATCATGTTCTTCCAAAGCTCAACAACCCCCAAGGAAGCAATTTGGCAGAATGTTCAAAGAACCCTAAAGATGTTCGTGCCCTTTGATTCAGTGATTCCCCATATAGGGATCTAGCCAAAGGAAATAATCATAAATACAGAAGAAGGTTATCACGCGACGAAGCTCATCCCAGCATGATTTATAATAATGAAAAATGCTAGTAAATCAAATATTCAACCATAGGTGAAAGATTAAGCAGATTAATGTACATCTCCTAGATGTGAGCATTTAAAATCATGGTCCTGAAAGACTAAAGGAACATCAGGAAATGCTTGTGTTATAATGGTAAGATTAAAAAGCAGGATATAAAATAGTATATATGTGATTTCCACAACTATTTAAAAAATCACACTCAGGAAAAATACTGACAGGAGTCATTTCTTTAAGGGGAGATTACAGGTGATTTATTCTTCTTCTTTTCCATAATTCTTCTACTTCCTGCAATGAGCATTATTACTTTAAGGATGGAAAATAGATTTTCTCTCTTTAAAAAGAAAGAAAGAAAGAAAGCAATAGCTTTTCGCTGCTTTTAAGATCACATACAAACACCTTTGCAGGTTTCTATAAGGCTGCGACAATCTGGCCACAAATTACATTTTCTACTGTAAAAACTTACATAATTTTTTTGTCTCCCCCAATTTTTTTTTCCAGAATTTGACATCCCAGCTAACACAAGTTTTGCACTCTCCCCCAGATGGCAATCCTTTTTGATGATAGACATTTGGGCATGCTGTCATCTTGCTGTGCCGGGCTTAGGGACGGTAAGGAGGGAGAAAGGAAGACCTGCCCAGCCTCCTTCTACTCTCATTGGGCTAAATCCTACCCATCTTTCAACACCCACCTTGAGCCATTCTCCAAAAACGCCTTTCCTGACCATGCTGGCCCTCACTGACCTCCCTTTTCTAGCCATCTATGGCAACGCCATGTCTATCTATATAGTTCACTCCGGGAGCTAAACACACCTGGCCTTACATTGCTCCTCAGAGTCAAGGTCTCTGTCTCTGTCCCCCATATAACTAATCAGCTCTGGATAGAGTTTTCTTGCCTTCCGATAAGCACCATTGCATCTTCACCTCCAGCAAAGAACACCTTGCTCATTTCACGAGAGTAAATCAGTGTTCCAAAAATCAATAAATGAGTGGCTGTATTTGAACAAGTCTGAGAGACAGAACAGCATCTTCGGGAAATTTCACTACATGTCTAGTTCAGGCCCAGTTCTTGATGGGGATGTCCTGTCTCTGACAGAACTCCCCCTCCCTCTTCTCTCCTCTGTTCTCCCCATCCATCCACCACCAACACATCTCCAGCTCAAAAGGATTCAAAACCAGGGCTGGCAATGTCAGAAGGAACTCTCTGTATAAACTCCACACGCACCAGCCTACTCAAGAAAGGACCCTTTTGTTGTTTTCCCCACGGGCCCCCATAAATTGTAAGCCACAGTCTTTCTTTTTTTCAGTGAGCCTAAAGTTAGGATAGAGAAATCACAGCTCACGCTGCATAAGTGCTTTCTGTGGAAGGAGATTTCCCTGGTTTTGAGCCATCCATGCCTTGGGGCATGTGGCACTGTTTTGGTAAATGACTCATCTCCCTGCAGTGACCCGGAGATGACCAGCCCTGATCTGGGCTCCCACACTGCACACCTCTAAGGGTCTGTCTCACTCTGTTGGGTTGCTACTACTTTGCTTGAATCTGTGAGCTCTCTGAAAGTGCCAGCTGAGCCTTCCTCATCTTTGTTTACTCAGCACCAAGAACAGTGCCCGGCACCTAGTGGCCCGGAGTTGTGTGTTTGTGGAGGGAGTGAATACATGAATTATAAAGGCCTCTAAAAGCTCAGAAAGAGCTAGCTTCCAAATATGAATTTCCACAATAAAATTACTAGTTTATGCCCTGTACTAGTTTCCTCGGGCTGATGTATCAAATTACCTCAAACTTGGTGTCTTAAAACAACAGAAATTTATTCTTTCACAGTTCTGGCAGCCCGAAGTCTAAAACCAAGGAGTTGGCAGGGCGGTATTCCCTCCAAAGGCTCTAGAGAAGGATTCTTCCTCGTCTCCTCCAGCCGCTGGTGGCTTCAGGTGTTCCTTGGTTTGTGGCCGCATAACTCTAATCTCTGCTTCTGTCTTCCTATGGCCTTCTTCTCTTCTCTGTTTGTCTCTCCCCTGTGTGTCTCCTGTAAGGACACTTGCCATTGGATTTAGGGCCCACTCAGATAATCTAGGATGATCTCATCATGAGATCCTTAACTTAAGAACATATGCAAAGACCCTTTCTCTAAATGAGGTCACGTTCCCAGGTTCCAGGGATGAGGATTATATATATATATCTTTTGTGTGTGTGGGGTTCCATTCAACCCAGTAAATGGCTTTTTTTATGGCAGAGACATATCTTATTGCCATTTACCCCAGCACCTAGCATACAGTCAATTTTGGTCTGCCACTACCCACAATGCCTAGTACATTTAATTAGTGCCTGCTAGCAAAATGTAGCTGGGAATGGTTTCTCCCAAGTTGTAATACTAACTCTTGGGAACTTTTCTCCCACTACGAAAGATTGATGCTCCAGGGATCACATGCACACTATCCCTCCATCATATCCCTACTAACATAAAACACTGGAACAGCCACGTGCAGGGAGAATAGATTGTTTTACACAGACATCTTAGTGTACGAACTACACGAAAGGGTTTAATCAATGCCTGTTGAATTGAGTCATAGCAATTTAACTCAATTCCAGAAAACTTTGATTATGCATCTGAATTTTGACCACTGTATTTCCTGAATAAAGTGCCCCCTTTCGTGGGCAAACAACCTTAGCTCAGCAACCCTGAGCTGTCATCTAGTAAATCCTAAGTTTTTCTTGAAGCCAGCCCTCCAGCATAGCATGACGTTCTTGTTTGCCTTCCTAATTTTGGCTTACAAACAACAGCATAATCAAAATCAATTGAATTGTTGTTGACCCAGACCAAGTGAAGCGCTTTTCTGCCCACATTTGACTGCTTAGAGAGTGCAGAGGCACAGAAAGAGTGCTATACTATTCCTTACAAATGGCACTATTTGAGGGCAAGCTTTCCGATAAGCAACACTCTTGTGGAACCCAAGGATATAGGTACCCGCAAGCTTGTGTCACTTGTAAATGTGTGAGCAATGGGCATTTTTGGCTCAGCCTGACACACCCTGTGAATGCAGCTATTTTGGCAGCTTGAATCCCAGTGTTAGTAGAGGACAGAACAAACTCAAGTTAACCCTAGTTACCTCCTTGGGCTCTGCTCTTTGGGAAGGAGTCAGCCAGGCAGACAGCTGCCACTTCAAATTCCACTCCCTGGGAACAATGCACTTTATTTTTGGAAAGAGGATAAAACAAAGGAGAGGAGAGCAATGCCGACAAATATACATTTGCTTTTCTATTTATGCAAAGCCCCTGCCCCATCATCACCTCAGTTACCAGTTGTTTACAGCAGCCATAGGCTATACAGACTTGTAAATAGTCACTGGCCCGCATCCCTGCAGAAAGTAACAGGTCAGCTTCCAGGATGGCACATCCCACTGCCATAAAGAGCCGTGTAAATAATGGGATTATTTCCATGACAGACTGTTGGCCCACATGGTTGTAATTAATGCTCCTATACCACAAATATTCTCTTTGGATTCTTTCTGTGTACAAGTCACTCTCTATAGCAATAGTACTCTAATTATGGGCTTTTCTTCATACAAGAAAAAAAGGGTAGAGAAAGGAAAACTGCTTTCCATACAACTTCAAATATCACCTGAATCATGCTCACTAAAGCATGATCCCACATGAAAAGCCCACTGATGGAAAAAAAACAAAGAGAGAGAAGAAGAGAGGAAGGAAGGAAGAAAGGAAGGAAGGAAGGAAGAGAGAAAAGAAAGAAGGAAGGCGGAATACAAAGACAAAAAAGATCTAAAAACAGCTCCATAGGGGCAAGGACTCATGTCTGTCCTGCTCGCCACTGTACCCCTATAACCTAGCACACCTAGTAGCCCTGGCACACAGTAAGCCTTCAATTAAGTATTTGATGAATAATTGAAATAAATGCAAAAAATTATCTAATAATTGAATGGAGCAATAGGATTAGTTCAAAACTGTCTATGTAACAGTTTTCTTCTCCCACTGTTTAGTTCAGGATCCATCTCGTCACTTGCTTATTCACTCCTAGGGACAGGACTGAAAATTGCCATTTAATGAATCCTACCGTGAGCCAAGTTTTTTGACTTGCTATCTCACGTAACGCTACACAATTACCCTATTTGATAAATGATAAGTATATATGCTGAAAGAGTTTAAGTAGCTTGCCCACGGTAAGACAGCTAATAAGCGGAAGAGTGGGAATCTAAACACAGACCTGACTGACTACAGACCCAAGCAAATTTGACTATATCCTACTGCTTCTCAGGAGATTATCAAAGTGTATCAGCTGCATCGTAGCATCAGCTTCTAAGATGGAACTGTGATTTACTAGGTCTTACCATAAGTGAATTTGACTGTGATAAGCCCAATGGGATATGTGGAGGAATTTTTCACAATGAAATCTTATTTGTAATGCGTAACACTAAGAGGCGGTGTTTTAAAAAGACACTAGCCCCATTTGATTTACTCCCCTTGAGATTTCTAAAGAAGAGTTGCCTGAGAAGTTAGAATCACATATTTGTCACTTGGTTTATTGACTATCTTTCCTTCCAGACTGTGAGCAATTGGCAGAAAAGGGTCATATCTGTTTTGCTCACTGTTGTAAGCTTAGCACCCAGAACTCTACAGTGGCACTCAATATTTAATGAGTGAAAGTGACAGTGGTGGACTCCCCACTCAGTAGACTTCTGCATGCCTGGACTGGGACTCCATGCAGGCTAGGATGATATGTGTGAAACTGTGGGGCTTTGGTGAATCCAAAACATGGTCCTGTGAAACAGCTGGAGAAAATGAATTCAGACTATGGAGAATTATTCTCTCCCACTCAGTTATATTGCACATTCCTCCCACGTGAAAGGCCCTGAATCAGATGGAAAATAGCATTTACTCAAAATTCAAGCCTTTTTTAGCTGCAGCCCAACATCCTCCAGTTTCCCAAACACTGGATATGGCGGCTCCTATCAGCCTCAGGCTGTGAAAAAGCCTTGAGCCACCTTGAAGGACTGATTCTTCAGAGGTTTGGGACCCTGAGTCAAAGCCAGGTAGCTTTCAGAGATGGAGAGAAGTTGAAAGAACTCATGCTTTCTTTGGAGCATTGCCTACTGAGACTGAAAGAAACTTAAATATTCTTCTCATCTGTCACCTGAAAAAATGCCCAAAGTCACTCATCCAATTAGTAGTAGAGCCAAGACTTGAACTCAGGTCTTCTGACCGCCTCTAATCTAAAATTATTTTTACCACCCCAGAAGTAGATGTGTAGTAGAGGGTCAACACCACATGAAAAGTGGAGCAGATGGCACATGGTCACTATCCTCATGAACTATACAGTCACTGGAATTCCTAGCCAAGTAAAGGACAAGGAGAAGCGCACACATATGTTCTCTGGACCTTGAGGAAACCTGTGTGTCAGGCCAAGGAGGACAGAGAAGGGAGTGTTTTGAGTGCTGTCTGAGCCAGGCACAGTGGAGCTCTGGAAGGACATAAGATTTAGGATGTTGAAGAACAAATAGTATAGGCATGGAGTCAAAAACAGGTTTGAACCCTGGGTCAGCTCCTTGCTAGTTTTACGACCTCTGGCAAGTTACTGAACCTCTCTGAGTCTTGGTTTTACCATCTGTAAAAGGTGGACAGTACTTACCTCATAGGGTGATTTTCATCATCAAGTGAAATAATGAATGCAGAACATCCAGCTGAATTCTTGGCATATGGTGTGAACTCGATAAACCTTACATTCACCCTTCCTCCATCAGTCTGGGAAATAGAAAGAGTGGATTCGTTTATACAAAAAAGACTGAGATATGGCAGGAGTACAATAACATTATTTCATTCACCATGACTGTGGTGCAGAACCAAAATAAAACTTTTAAGATGTTACATCTTCAATGATGAAGTCATGGTTGTCTTCTAAGGGAAACTGGCATGCTGATCGCCCCATGGGAAGGGAAAACATTAGGTAGCATATGTAGACTCATGAAACCCAACTAACCCTCCCAGCTGATTGGACCACAACCACACTTCTGAACAAGGGTCCCCAGTCCAGCACCGATTACCATGGACTGTCATAAAAGAAGTCCTGGGGCAGCCAGATTTTTTCTTCCTAGAATTTGAACTGAGAAATGCCAGGAGAGTGAAGAATTTAGCAGCAGAACACAAAACAGCATGAGACAGAAATAAACCAGAGGGACCATGATGCATCATGAACAAGGGGAAGTTATGAGGGTCAGAAACTAGGAAGTCAAGAAATTATAGAGGACAGAAGTTGAGGAAATCAGGTAGTAGGAAGAGGAGAACAAGCCGTGAAGAAGAGATGAGTCATGAAAACAGTGGAACACCAGAGTCACGATCCATAAGCTCCTGAGGCCAACATTCCTGGAACCGCCTAGGATTCCAAATGACCTTAGAATTCCACTTTCAGTCTCTGTGTGGCCCAATTTCTGCTGGAGTTCTTAATCTTCCCAAGGCCAACTGAATAGCTTTTCTTGAGTTCCCATACACGTGTAACCTTCTGACGAACCTATGAATAATTTAAATGAATCTCGGTTTTTTCACCCAAACAAGTCTAATTAAATCAACCTATTTGCTATATTTAACATATACCCTGGATTTCCTGGGATCGGTTCAATTTCATGAATTTACCCTAAGTCTTGAAAAGCAATTCATTAAAACTATCAAGAAATGTGATTCAACTTTCTTACTTTTTTGAGACTTTTTCTGTAAATGAATTCGCAAATAAGAATGGCCTGATTTGGAGTTTAGGAAATATGGTCATCTTAATGATGTGCCAAGCAATTAGGTAGGCTCTGTTGGGTAAGTGGGGAGGGAGGGCATGGAGCTAGATAAGTCTCCCTCCCTCCACTCAAAAGTGCTTTCAGTTGAGTTCATTCAACAGAACCTTACAAAAATCATAAATAAGAACGAATAATGAAGCTCGATAAGGGTAGATATGTTTGTCTTATTCATTGTATATTACCAGTACCTGGCACCAAGCCTGGACCCTAAACAGCACTCCAAAAGTCTTAATTGAAACAAGAAAAAAAGGAAGAATGGAAGAAAGAGAAGGAGAGAAGGAGGACAGAAGCCATAAAATGTGTCTCTCAGATCTCCTGCTACCAAGTGCATAATTGACTGATGGCTCCAGCTGCTGAGCTCTGAATGCATCACTGCATGTGCCCCAAGACCATGCATCCCACGGCTGCTCTCAGCCAAAGAGTAAGCATGGCTGGGGTACTAAGGCAGACAATTCCTGAGAAATGTGAGACTCCTTTGATGTGGACTTTGGCTCACGGACTCCTCACTGGCCTGGATGAAACTTTTTAAGAACTGCACTGCACTCTGAGACTCTCTCTATGCAAACTTCTTTCCTTTCTCCTTCATAGGTGTCAGACCTGCGTCATGGTCTAATGGCTCTCCAATCTCCTTTGGCCCCCTCCCCTTTTTTCCTCATAGTCATTTCTCCCTATAAATTTAAACTATCTTAACATCTACATCTCTGAGAACCTAACCAATGCAGGAAGGGAGGAAATGAGAGAGGGCGGGAGGATGCTGAGCAGGCTAAATTTGGAACTAGCCCAGCTCAAAGTTCCTGAGCTTGGAATTATTAGGCAGATTTTTCAGTTCTGTCCCAGTGATACAGCTAAAGTTAAAATGACCTGCTTGACACACACATACAGATCCATCCTCTGCCTGCTCTGCACCCAGGGAGGCTGACCTCTATGGCCTGTTATCTTCTGGCTTGCTTCACTGGCTGGCTTTAGGTTGGGTTTGGCCACTGGGAGGCACCAGTAGGAGATTAGAGGTCAGGGAGAGAGAATGAGCAGGATATTTCTTCATTGCTCCTCCCTCTTTCTGTGTTTCTGCCAATAACTGTATTCCCTCATGACTACAGCTTCTACTAAGCACTGCTTTTCTGTTGTTCCAACTGAGATTTCAACAACTGTTGATAGAAGACAGAGTTTAGCTTATTGTTCGGCTGACTGTATTAATGGTCAGATAACAGCCTCCCTATGTCCATCTTATGCTCTGCAGCTTCACCGTCCCCTCCCACTCTGACTCTGGTCTTGGCCATGTGGTTTGCTTTGGCCAAGGGGAAAACAGAAACTTAAAAAAACACTAGAAAATTTTGAACTCCTCTTTTGCGTCTCTGCTATTACCATAAGTTGGTGATAGCCTCAGAACATGACTAGGTTAGCCTGCTGGAAGATTAGAAGGAAAGTCCAGTCTTCTCAGCCAAGGCGTCCTGTACCAGTCTACAGCCAACCCACCCTTAAACACATGAAAATGCTTGACCAAGATCAGCGAAGTTACCTACCAGACATGCAGCTGACTGAAGAACAGAAGTGAGCCCAGCTGAGACCACAAGAATCATCCAGTAAACCCTAGATTCACAGCAATAATAAATATTTATGCTTTTAAGTTACTGAGCTTTAGGGTGGCTTTTTACATAGCATCATTGTGGCAATAGGTAACTGATACAATGTCTTAATTGGTTTTCATTTCAGGGAGGAAGTAAAGGTGCCCTGGACTTCTTTGGGGTAGGGGGATGGGAATCTGGGGAAGGAGGAGTTGGCAAGGACTTCTTGTAGAGGACAGGTTGCCAGTCCCTCAAGGAAGGACCAGCAATACAAGGACCTGGTTCTGAATGACATTCGTTGGCTCCAACCAGATCTAAGTCAAGTGTCAGGGCCTAAGAAAGTCACTCTGGAGGGAAGAGACAAGAACACAACTTCCAGGCTATAGGATAGAAATGCATTGAAGGCCAAATTCCAAGTGAGGTTGGAATTCTATCAATTCCAGAGAATTCCATCCATGCAAGAGTAAGATCCATGGGACTGGGGACTGGTAAGAAAAAGTAGAGTGGGTCCACTAGCTGAGACTTCAGAAAACCCTCCCCACATAGTCAGCACCCTGAGGAAGAGACAGAGCCCAGGGACTGAGAGTCTCTGGGCAGAATTGGACCCAGAAAACGGTCCAGCTCAGATCTAGCCTTAGGCATGGGGAAGACAGGGATGGTCATAGATCTCTGTGAGTCTGAGAAGATATGGTGTTTTGCTGGTGATGCCCTCTCCCCCCTCCAAGAGATGGCAATCAGAATCTATAAACACACTGGGAAGTATATTCAGAGGTAAAAATGAGGCTAAGAAGGAAGCCATCAGTAAGAGTCAAGACAGACTACATATGCATCTGGCTGAAAAGGTGAAGGCATATGCTCATGTTCTCCATTGCTTCATAACAAACAACCCCAAGATGCAGTGCCTTAAAACAACTCCATTTTATTATATTTCGCGTGTTTGTGAGTCAGGGATTTGGGCAGGGCACAGCTGGCTGGTTATTCTGTCCCATGTAATGTCAACAAAGGACACCCAGTAATATTCAACTGGTGGACAGACAGAAAACAGCTTCGCTCCCACATCTCACACCTGCTCAGGGATTACCAGAAGACTAGGCTCAGCACAGCAGTATCAGGGGAATCAAGCATCTAACATGACAGCTCAGCGTTCCAGAGAGAGTCCCGAGAGGTCCAGCCCAAAGCTTCAAGGCTTCACATGATCTGGCTTTCAAGAAGCAAACAATTTGTAGCCACCTTTAACCTACCTCACCATCATGCAAATAAAGAGTCTCCAAAGGTGCTTTTAACATTCCAGAAGATGCACACAATCATCCACAGGATTGAAAGAAAATGTTAGTATTTCAATGCTAATTTGTATATTTATTTTCTCTTAAAAATAAATTAATTAAATTTTACTATTATTTAATATCCAGATTGGCACTTGTAGGCTTCCTTGGTCCATGTGTCAGAGGTAACAGCACAAACAGCGTGTAAGGTATACTGAGGGTTGGATGGGATTCCCATGATACAGAGGCTGACAGTGACACCCTCACTACTAGTTTGCTTGATTGCAGATCATTTCTATGTCTTACAGTTCACATGTGCCCAGTTAGGTAGACTAATGTTATATTACTGCTATAGGTTGAATGTTTGTCTCTCTCCAAAATTCCTGTGTTGAAATCCTAATCCCCAATTTGATGATATTTGGAGGTGGGACCTTTAGGAGGTGATTAGGTCATGAAGGAGGAATTAATGCCTTATATATGGGGCCCCAGAGAACTCCCTCACCCCTTCCACCATGTGAGGACAAAGTGAGAAATCAGCAGTCTGCAACCCAGAAGAGAGCCTTCGCCAGAACCTGACCATGCTGACACCCGACTTCCAGCTTCCAGAACTGTGAGAAATAAATTCTATTGTTTATAGCCACCCGGTCTGTGTGGCTTTTGTTATAGCAGCCTGAACAGACTATGACAATTATCTAATTATAACCAAACTCATCTTCACAAAATGGACAAATGACACAAAAGAATTCCTGAAAAAAAGTGTGGTTGGAGGACTCTACTGATAGTGCAAACACAAGTGACCAACAAGAAAACAGGAAACGACAATGCCACTTTTCCAACTTCTAGTAGGAGCCCTCCATCAGCTACATCATCAAATATGACAAGGACCTTGTCAAAAAATCAAATTAAGAAGACTATTTGCAAAGTGGGTGGTTATAAATCCACCTTCATTTACAATTAACTTCAGTTCATCTCCTCTTAGCTCTCTGACATAAAGGCAGGCTACCTTCTCCTCTAAATCCAAAGGCCCAAGGAGTTTGGGTCAAAAGTCCATTCCTGCCAGGGGAATGGAGTTCTGTGATTGGCAGATTAAGACTATGGCCCCTCCCCAACGCCATGAATCCAGGGGCACAAGACTGTGATTGGCTGTACCACCAAATCACATGATTGCAAAGCTGGAGCGATGTCTTAAAGGAGGGTGTGGGGGTTGCTGGACAGACAGGAAAAATAACAGATGTCTTCTCCAAAACTCTCTGGAAGGTGACCTGCATAAGAATCCCCATCGCTCCCTGGAAAATTCAGACCCAATCTTTGCACTAAGGAGGAAAAAAATCCTTGTGACAAATAACTTTCTTCCTCCCCTGGCCCATAGCCCTCTTCAAAGGAGATTTTGTTTCTCTTTTACTTATGTCCCTACCAAAGCAACGCTGGGTGGTCGGACTTTCACGCCCCCCTCAGAGCCTGCAGCCCAGACCCTGACAAGCAAGCCCAGGCCCCATCCTCGGCCCAAGAAGCTTCTTACTACAGGGCCTCAGTTAGCTGCAGCCTGTGCTGTGCCAGCCCCAGTCAAACCCAGGCCTGAGAGCCATTCTGAAGGCCAGCACCACACTGCTCCAGGGGGCTGGCTCCTGCCAAAGTGTTATCGTCAGGCCTCTGTTCCCAAACGCTTCGCGGCTGGAACACTGGTCTCAACCTGGCTTTGACGGCCAGGCCCCTGGCCTGGCTGGGGGCTACGGATCAACGGCACTTTGTCAGCCCCGTAGGCACACCTTCTAGCAGCTAAAGTGCATACTGAATGGAGGCGTCTGCAGAGCTCCTGGCCTCGGTAGGCCCTCTGCGTGTTTGGGTAAAGAAATATGCAGCTTGAGCTGTGGTCATCGCTGCCTAAGCCACTGAGCTGCAATCAACATCAACACCGCAAGGACACAATATTTTCTCCCAATTTACAACACGTTCATTTATTTTGGAATTTCTGTGCCAGCTGAGGCTACAGGGCGGTGACAGTGGAAAAGTTGTCCTGGGGCCAAGCAAAAGAGAGAGTTGCAACTGAGCTCCTGTTCTGAAAAAGGGTGCTCGAAAGCAGCAAAAAGCAAGCAAGGCGAAGAGGATGATCTTCACCAGACAGCAGCCCACAGGCTGTGGTGCCACGGGGGAAACAGCTAACATGGAGGTCAGACCACTAGGGTCTGCAGATGGGCCGTTGGAACCCAGGGTTCCTGAGAAATTACTGACACCCGTGGGGTTTCCATTATATAATATGATCTGCTTTCTTTCTCAAAGTTCCCTGGGGAATCACAGATCATGAGACTTTGAAAGTGAGCCCCTACCCTCCATAAGCAGGCTTTATTGGAAAATATCATGGAGAAGTGAAAATGATGGAATTTGGAGTGAAAAAGACTTGAGTTTGACTTGTGCACACTGCTACTTACTTACTGAGTGTCCTTGGGCAGATGTCTTACCCCTCTTAGCTTCAGTTTCCACATCTGTTTTTAAATGGATATAATAATATCTAACCAACAAAGTTGTCATGGGAAATAGGGTAATTGATTGAAATACACAGTTCAATGCCCAACTCTCTGTGGGCACTCAGCGCATGATAGTTCCAATTCCTTTGTCTTCCTGGTTTTTATTGACTCGTTTAGATGCTGCCCACTTGGCTTGATAGTGTACCTGTAAACAGACCAGGATGTTCCCAGGATGGAAGGACCATTTGTTGGGCTCCTTGGGACTAGGAACTTCTCCAGATTGGTGGATAGTCCATGAAAAGAGGCAGTGGTGGAGAAGGGGATGGATCCCACTGTGGTGTGCCATGACTGCCCCCCTGCCAACAAAGAAGCTCTAGGAGAGTCCTCCTCCAGTTATTGTCACAAGGGTCCTCAACAGAGAGGTCAGTCTGTCCCAGACACAGGAAGGCACCTGCAGCTGTCATCTGGAGCTGTGTTCCACAGAGAACCCACTTCTCCAAGGAAGTGACAGGCTCCTCAATACAACATGAAAGGGAAGGGTACCCCAAGAGCATCATTCCCATCCTACTGAGAAGAAAATAGATACTTGCCAAGGGGAAGTGACAATTCAAGGCATCATAGCTAGTAAGAAGCAAAGCAGAGTTTTGGAACCAAGTCTGGCTCACTGCAAGTCTTTTAAAGCAATAAATTTTAGCAAGGGTTGAGATAATCAAATGCAATTGATGCTCATTATTCACAGTAGTAATGTTCTATAAAGACACCTGAATTAACGAACACGGAACCATTGCTCCTAGGGCCAATGCAGGGTTAGTTTCCTGCGAGCCTCTTTTCTGTCAGCCAATCAATCCGTATCCCTGTTTTATGTGTGTTTCTGCTTAAAGACATCTTATTTAATAAATGTTGCTGACTCATTACCGTTGAACTCATGCCCAACAGCACTATAACTCATACCTGAACAAGACTTATACAATACTTGTATTTTTTCCGTACAGCACATCACAACCTTCTTGTTCTTGGGAACACTGGACAACACTTCAACACTACACTTGGGGCCATTTTAAAGTGAAATCATCAACAAAAGGCACAAATGCAAAAAATGTGGCACTAAATAGACCATGGAAAGGACACTTGTTCAAAATATGAGAGCTGAAACAAGAAGGCAAAGTATCATTTTGCTCAACCTTAGCTAAAACATGCATGTAAGATGACTCAGTCTTTCCTGCGCTGTGCACGTCCATGAATGACTGAAAAAGTGCCATGAGTATTGATTTGGGAGTTACAAATAAATTTTAGCTAGTAGACAAATTTGCAAAGACGGAACCTGCATATAATGAGGATCAACCGTAATTTATCATCCATACCAGGACACTTTAATGCGTGAAAAGAGTTGTTATTAACAATTACACCAGGACACTTGGTATAAACTAGAACTGTCCCAAGCAAATTGAGATGTATGATCACCCTAATTTTAGCCTTTGAGACCCCTATAAGATTCTGATGACAGCCATGAGCACACACATTTTTGGAGACAATTCCAAGGAATTCACAGACCCCAGGATTCCTCAGGTTACATATCTTAGACTGAAAGAGCAATTAAAGAGAATAATATACAAACTACAGTATGGTAAAACTACTTCTAAAACTTCAGGCCCAAGTGATGATGGGATGAGCTTGCGTAGAGGATGAGTCAGGGTCCTAGGCTCATAGACAGAGTCTCTGTTGACACAGACTTGTCTACCAAGACAACTGCCTCCTTGTGTTAGATACAAATTCATTCTACATTTGAATTCAGACACCAAGAATCTGGACAGGGAAGGGAATTAAAACAAGCCATGGGGAATCCTGAAAGCTCAACATGGGTGTTCTCAAAGCCTACCCCATTATCCTTCTGCCAAATGCTCCATCCTCAGCATTCATGGAAAGGGCCAGTCATGCAGAACATCTACAGCAGAAGGACCAGCCAGGAAATAGTTTGGACTGACTTAGTAGAGAAAACAAAGAGAATGCTCGCATCACCTGGGACCAAGAACTAAGGAACACCATAAGGTTGACTGACACCCCGCCACCCCATTCCTCAACTCCAGGGAGGAAAAGGAGGGAACCTATGGCCACTCATTGGAGCCACAGCTAGCTCTGAAAACTTACAATTCCAATGTGACGGGTTAGATCCCTGTAGGCTGCTGGGGGCTGAGAGCTGCTCTTTAATCCCCCACCACACTCCTGTCCCCCTTGCTCACCTCCTCACTCGGGAGCGCACAGCTGCTCAGATATGTGTTTCCCATTAACTCTGCAGTCTCTAGTCTGGGATAAAGGAGACATTTTCATGCCAAATTAAAAACGACTTGGAAATGTGCATTGTGTTGGGAGAATTGGCCTTTTGAAAGGGATATAAAAATGAGGGAAGCTGATTTCATCGCCCTGCTTGCAGACAGGCCATCAAAGCATCCTGCCCCTGTGAAGCAGGCAGGCCACCTCTGCTCTTTCTCCTTTACAGACTGTGTTAGCATCTCCATTATTTACCCCCAGGGTGGGATAAAGGCGAGGTGCAAAGGCTAAGATCTTTAAACCGCCTTGAGTGCCCATTAAGCACATTAATAACATCCACCATCGTGAGTCTTACCAATATAATTTCCGACTTCAAGCCGAGTGCGAAAAAAAAGGAAGTCAGCTGAGTTTATCAACCAAGGAGACCGCCTTAAATGAGAAAAGATTACATGGTGATGGGGAAAGGAGTTAGCTTAGAAGGCTTGGACCACTCTTGGCCATTATTTGGCTTCTATTTCCCCTCCCCCACACTCATGACATTGGAGGAAATGGGCTGAGCCAATTAGACATTAAGAGCATTTAATCATTGATGCTTATGTGGCAGTTTTGCCTGGGAGGGCAGGGTCCCCACACTATGAGAAGTCATGTAAGGATCAATTTTAAAAGAAAGAGAGTGATTTGAAAAATGGGTCTTGGGTTTGTGTCAGCACTTAGAGAAGTTGCCTGCTGTAATCTGTGTGTGTTGGGGGCCAGGAAGGTCAAGGGAAGGAGGTTTTTAAAATAATAAAGACACCACTTCCTGAAGGATTGGGTTCCAGGCAACTCACATGTCTGAACTCACCTCCTCTTCACAGCTCTCCAGAATGAGTGTGTGTCCATTTCACAGATGAGAAAAATGAAGCTTAGAGAGGTCAAGTGGTTTGTTCCAGGACCCACAGCTCTATGTGGACAAGCTGGAATGGAAACTAAGATCTTTGGACTCTGAAGGATGTACTCTTAACCTCTCCTCTCTACTGCTTGATCTAATGAGGGAACACGCATGTATGCAAAGGAGGGAGGGAGTTAGAGAGAGATCTGTTTATTTACTGGCTTGAAACTGAAGAAATTTTAGAAAAGCCTGATCCATAGGCCCAGGGCAGGAGGCCTTGGGCCTCAGAGCTGTGTGGGGTCACAAGACGGCCTAGTTGGCTACCGCCTCCTCCCCTCCTCTCACGGCCCAAAGCCACAGGACACAGCCTGCCAGTCTCCTCTCTTGCCTTCCTCATTAGCTGGGATTGGGACCAATTTGTGGATGCCTTTGGTGCCCTAAGGCAGTGTTTGAGTCATCTTCCCTGGTGCTAAAGAAAAAAAAAAGGAGACAGCCATCCCCCAGGAGACTGGAGACGCCAGGCTAGAGGAGCAGTGATGGATAGAGGCCAGAAGGGAGAGACCAGTGTCCAGAGGTCATTCCTAGTCTGGCTTTCTTTAACCTCACTGCTGCCCCATGAGATCATCTCCCACCATAGACTTCAAAAAGATAGGCTCACTCCAGGATCGGCTCTCACTATTTTGAGACTTGTTAACTTAAGGGCCCCATACCCTTCCAGCTCCCTGGTCATCCTAGGGTTCCAAGGAAAGGACCCAGGTAGAGCTCAGCAGGATTAAGGTCAACAAGGAGGATAGGTCTTCTCATACTAACCCAGGTGGCAGGTTTTATTTGCTTCATAACTTGACAAATTCCTGCGGACCTCTGAAGCTGGAACAGGAGTCAAGTCAGAAAGCACACTGGAATTAGCCTTAGGAATTCTGCCTGGTGCAGAAGGCAGCTCCACCACTTCTAGCCGTGAGACATGGGGGAAGCTGCTTCACCTCTCTGAGATCCAGTTTTACGACATCTTATAAGAATGGAAGTAAAGTAAGTGGTTACTGGGGTTTGTAAACCGGAACACATCAAAATGCTAGTTGCTGTTGTCATTAACGTACAACCAAAATGATGTGAAGGATAATGATCTGAAGCACCTCATTGTGTTGGCTCATAAACATTGAATAAGTGCCCTGCACCACTATTTCATCGAAGCCTCACAAGGATCCTGAGACAGCTACTATTATCTTTTTTCTATAGATGGGGAAACTGAGGCTGAGCTAGGTTAAGTACTTTGTCTAATATCATACAAGAAAGTTCATGGCAAAGTTGAAATTGGAACACAGTTGTGTCTGGCTGCAATGATGATACATAATTATCCCCTATGTCAAAAAAATCCCCGAAAAGTGAGAGGGGGAGGGGAGATCAATGTGAGCTGTGTCATGAAGGGAGGGTCCAGACACAGAGAGCAGAGGAAGAAAAATAGGAACATTAACTGCACACTTCCCGTAAGGCAGGCACAGCGGTAAGTATTAGCATGCATCGTGTCATCAAACCAGAGCAAAATGCAAGGGGCTAACATGCGGTCTCCAATTCAAGGTCAAAGAGGACACTCATACTGTTGTACGTGTGAGCACTATTCTTGCATTCACTCTGTGTGTCTTAAGCTCCTACTATGTGCCAAGTCCAGCACATAGAAAAGTTAACCCAATGGTCTTGTGGAGTTACACACCATTCTGTCCTCCTACCCACAACTCACAGTACTCAACCCCCAATATTCACAGTATTACAACGCATCCCCAGAAGAAACTTACTACTCGTCACGTTCCTCAGCAGCTTCTCTGAAGCCCAAAGAAATATGGTTCAGAAACTCCACTCAAGACTTTCTTCCAAAGCACTCAGATACCAGAGCCTCAATCTGTTCCTATTTAATATCCCTGCATAGACTTAAATCCTATCCAAGCTGCTCTCTGTGTCTATATTGAAGCGTAGTCCTCCCTACCAGATCCACTGAATCTACAACTACCAAAATGACACACCTTTTACAAAACACTTTCCCATACTCCACTGGAGCATGTTATCTTGAGAGCTAGCCCATGAGATTTGAAGACGATATGACACTACCCTGCTCGGCAGGTTTGGGAACTGTGGTTCTCGGACTTCTAGACAGTGACCTGCTCCAGGTGATACAGCCAGTAAGTAGCAAAGACCAGATGGGAGCCAGTCTTCTAATCCTTCCTTCTCAGTCCAGTGCCCTTTCTCCTGAAGCAGGCTACTCATCAAAGACCAAGGGCACCTTTTTTGAAGCATCTCCTTAAGGGTGAGAAACCACCCTGTGTAACATTATCATCTCAGCTCTACTCGTGCTGCCAATGGTTGTTTAAGGAAACTTAACAAAAGTTATATTCTTAGGACAGTCTTGGTTTGTCTTTTCCACCCTATTGGTGGGTCTGTCACTGATCCTATTCCACTGGTCAATTCCTGCAGTTAGCTTCATGAATATGAAGCAAAAATGTCCCTTGTAATATGAGTGAGTAAAGGGCACTCTTCTGGTTGGTGTGCATATTGGAACACTTTTTAAGGGAAACTGGTAGTATCAAAATTATAAATGCACAACCCTTAGATCTAACAATTCACTTCTAGAAATCTATCCTAAAGAAATAGTCACATGAGTAAGCAGAGGAGATGTACCAGAGCTGTTCCATTGCAGTTTTGTCCATAACAAAAAGGTGGAGAAAACCAAAATGCTTCTTATTAGTAAAACTGCTTTTTAAAAAATTATGATACCTCCATACTACAGAAGAGCATGGAGCCATTACAAAGAATGAGCTATTCCATTTGTACTGTCATGGACATATATCCATATTGTTAAATAAGTAAAACTAGTTGAAAAATAACATGAATAATAGGATCGAACACTTCTGTTTTAAAAAATGAAAAAGGGAAAGGAAAAGAAAAAAAAGTAACTCAGATTGAGGCCCATCCCTTGGGCTTCAGATAGAGACCCAGGCTGTTCCGGGCCTGTGATCACAGGGAAGGCGAGAGAAGGCAGGAGAGTTGTGAGGTGCTGCCCCTGATCTTCTTTTCTGAATGTTATTAAAATTTGATTTTAAAATTTCTTTTCTTAATGATGTCTTATGAGGCCTATAAAAGATGCCAACAGTGCAGATTACAGAATTACAAGTATAATTATCCTGCCCCACTGACTGAATTGCCCCAGCCCTGTAACCTCCACTTGTATATATGAGTATATATTGTATATTATATGACTATTGCATATATACTATGGGGAAAGAATATACACCATCAAACCATTAACACTGGCCACTCTAGGGAGAAATGGGGGAGACTTCCATGTTTTGTTTTTTTTTTTACCTAGGGAGTTGTTGCTGTTGTAGTTGTTTTTTTTGTTTGGTGAGAAAGATTGGCCCTGAGCTAATATCTGTTGCCAATCTTCCTCTTTTTGCTTGAGGAAGATTGTTGCTGAGCTAACATCTGTGCCAGCCTTCTTCCACTTTGTATGTGGGACCCCACCACAGCATGGCTTGGTGAACAGTGTGCAGGTCTGCGCCTGGGATCCGAACATATGAACCCTGGGCCGCCGAAGCAGAGTGCGCAAATGCAACCACTATGCCACCAGGTTGGCCCCTCTTTTTACTTTTCATACTTCTGCAGCATTATTTTATTTTCTTACAGTGTATTTTCTAGTAATTTTTAAAGGTAAAAAACATTCATTTAGGCATAATAGAAGAAAATAAGAAAACAAGCAACAACAAAAAATTAGACGCAGCAATTGCCTGCAAATTGGAGAAACTAAACTGGGCCCCTTGCCATCCAAACCTCACCAAACCAAATCCAAACTACACAGCGGTATGGTATAGCAACATCTCACAAAGCAGGTCAGCAGGGAGGGGAGTGGGGAACCAGTCTGTTTTGTTTACAATCTGGAACAGTGCCTGGCCCATATTAGGGATTCTATAAAGAATTACTGGATGTGGAATGAACGGAGAAGAACTCAGGATATGCACAGAAAGGCAATTTGATTTGATTTAAGCAGTTGAGATTAGGAGACTGAACTGTGGCCAAATGTCAATACTCCCAAGTGCAGGTAACACTGGTCTGTAATTAGCTTATCAAGGGTTTACCTACCTGTAACCACCCCTAAATTGCTTTTACACATTCACTCATCAAATATCGATTAAGGCCCCTAGAATCAAGGGGCTTGCCCTAAGGGGCTTCAGTCAAGCTGCGCAAGTGGACCTATAAATCCAGTGCTAGAGAATTCTACTTGTTCACAGGGATAGTCCTGAGCAGAGATGTAATGCTGGTTCTGACTTCACCTGCCATAACTAATTGTGTGACCTTCTTCAGCCTCTCATCACACTGAGCTGTAAAGGGTGGGGCTTGAGCTAGACATTGTCTCAAATATATAATGTCATTATGTTCAGAAATCCAGGGGCCCTGGACCCCAGTTTGAGACTCTCTTCACTAAATGTTGCGCTCAGGTCCCTTCTGTCCAAAACTGCTGATTCTGAGCATGTTGAACTTTGTCCTTACAGTATCACCAGTGTCCTAAGACCATCGAGTCCCCTTTACTGAGGTCTTCAAAACTACACCCCATCCAAAAGGACACCGATCCCAAGTTAACAAGTTTTCCTGAAGTTTCACAGAAGATCCGTCCAGGAGCTGTATGTTGTAAGAATTAAGAGCACAGTCTTTAGACTTTGATCTAATCACAATCCCAGCTTCACCGCTTACCAGCTGGATGACCTTGAACAAGTTACTGAGTCTCTCAGCCTCAGTTTCCTCTCACATAAAACAGGCACAGTAACAGCACCTACCTCTCATCCAGTGCACGGGAAGCCCTTAACACAATGCCGGGAGTAGGGTGGGTGTTGTAGAAATGGCAGTTCTTGTTAATGAGGGAAAGAGGAGAAATAAAGCGAAAAAGATTATGGTGATAGGATGGGCGACTGACACTTGAGGTTCAGCAGAGCTGGGCTGACTCTGAGAGCATCCTCTCAGGAACTGTAGGTACTGTTTCCTCCATGGGTTGGGGACCAGGGGAGGGCAGGATGCCTGTGAAGGTGTCAGTGAAGCACTGGCTTCCCCAGGCTAACATCTCCTGATGTCATGTTGCATGATGATGTTGCATTTCTCTGTTGTGCCCATCCCGGTGCACAGCACCTCTTGCATCCATTCCCCCAAATTGGTGCGTTGCAACAGCAAATCAAAATCAATACTGCCCTTGTTACAAATTCCCATCTGCTTAAGACGGTCTCAGGCCCTCCCAAACCCCAAACCAAAGGCTGACTGAAGGAAGGTCACTTGGGAGTAGACCAAAAAAGATGATTTCCCAATAGTTTTATAATCTTGGGTCCTGGGCTGACAACAGAAAGTGTGCAAACGTGTTATGACCAAGTCACCAGCTCTAAGCTCTGGGGGCCCCACATCAGACTGAGCGCTGATGGCTGCAGCTGCCCCACCCAGCTTCCCTTCCAATTTCATGTTGCATCTAACTTACCCTGCTAAGAAAAGGGCATTTTGGGACCCAGGCAGGTCGGGAGAGTTTGTAAAGACTAGATCTTTCTGCTTTGCATTTGCTTTAATTTTCCCAAGCAGCTCAGATCTAACATAAAAAGTGCAATAAACTGAGAGTATCAGTGTTCACTGAAAATATCACTTCACAAGTGAAAATATATCCAAACAGCCAGTTGCAGTTCGAGAGGCTCACCCTCCTCAAAAATGCAGCTGTCACCAAAAATACATTTGAAATCTCTTTCCTTCTTTCTCTCCCTCTCTCTTTCTCTCTCTCTCCCTCTTTCTCTCTCTCTCCTTCCTCTTCCAGCTCTCCCTCTGTCTTGCAATTTAGCTTTAATTGCCCTGTCAGCTCTAAAGGCTGCTAATTGACGCCTTTTATTCTGCTTTAAAACTCCTCTGGAAGAAAGGAGCTCGCCGGGCCCCCAGAGCTGCGAGATTCGGCCGATTTGGCACGCCTGTCTCCCTGCGAATTGAAGCTGGGTGCTGCAAGCGCTGGGGGCAGGCGTGGGGAGTCGCGGAGGCGGGGAGGGGGCTGGGCAGGGGTTGGAGCGTCTATTTTTAGTGAGGGTTTTATAGAGTGGATCCCTGTGGCTTGGCTCCACACTGAAATATTGTCCTCGTCTCAATGACATAAACACAGGGCAACTTGGAGATCTTGGCGCCAGCCCTGGCCGGAGCCTGTGAATGAGCAGAACGGTGGGATGGGATGGGAGCGAGAACCGTACTGTAATTACAAATAAATCCGCCACCCGCCCCCACCCCTGGCGCTCCCGGCTCGCTTAATACCGCAAAAAGCCTCTGCTTTTGTGTAAATAAGACGAACTGGAGTTAGTGAAAGATCTACCAAGAGGCAGCTAATGGAATAATGACTTGGGTAAGCTTAGGTTAAAAAGAAGGGGCATTCAAGAATTAATTAAACAGCCATGTCATCAGTGAAAACTAGGCAAAGTGTGGAAAGCTTCTTTGGCTCCTGGAGTAAATCCAGTGTGTTGCTTCTCTCGGAGAGCAGAGAGCATTCAGACCTGGCCCAGGGACGTGAGAAATTGGAACTGATAAATTGGAACCAATTAGCACAAGGTCTCAATATGATTCTTTGGAATGTCCCAGGCCAGGCTGGATGGAGCTGTCGCTCTGGACTGCCACAGACATGGAGCCACACTTTCCAAAGCGTATTTAAATATAGCCTTGCTTCCCTCCAAATGTAATCCCAACCTTCATTTTTATCCTTGGAAGCTTGGGAGGGGGCTGTGTTGAAGTGCGGGGTGAGGTGGGATTTTCATAACTCCCATCCCCCACTCCCACAACCCTGTAAATAAATAAAAGATTACACCAAATTCCATTTGAAGTTGTCAGTCCCGGAATGGAACTTTTATCCCATTATGAATTTCATGGGTGAGACCGTTCAGACTTTGAATGTGGCTGACACCTCCATTGAAAGGCCCTAATTGCAGTTGTAGAAATTGACTGCAGACACCACACTGTACACACCATCGCATTCCTCTGAAGAAAGAGCATCCTATGAGCGTCGCCCCAGGCCTCCCCTCAAGGCAGCAGGACTGTCAAGGTTTCACTTAAACTTTAAACCAAAGTTGCCCTATCGAAGGGCCAGGTGCTAATTTGGGATTCTGAGGTTGGGCAGGTTTGCCTTGGCTGACAGGGCTGCTACTATACCCGGGGGGCTGGCTGCAGTCACGCTTCAGCCTCAGAGCCGACCGGGAAGGGAGACTTTCAATCCATAGGGACCCCTGAAGGACTGCTTTTATTTTCAGATGAACTTCCTCTGAGCCTGAAAGCATCCAGGGCTTGGCTGAGCGACCGGCGAGAGAACGGAGAACTGTGCATTGCACAGAGGTACCTGCCCACCTGAGTCAAGAAAGCTGCCTGCCAACAGTGCTGCAAGGTGGGGGGCCTCTCACTTCTCTCTGTGTCTAACGTTCGCTAACGGGGACCAACCCAAGGAAAGATGTCAGCGACGGGCAACTGTTTATAAAGCTGTTCTCCTCCTCCCTCACTGGACATCCAAGATTTTTGTGTGTGGTAAAATATACATAATGTAAAATTAACCATTTGTAAATGTACAGGTCAGTGTATTAAGTACATTCCCACTGTCGTGCCACCATCACCACCATCCATCTCCAGAACTTTTCATCACCCAAACTGAAACCCATTAAACACTAACTCCCCCTTCCCCCTTCCCTCAGCCCCTGGGAACCACCATGCTACTAACTGTCCCTATGAATTTGAATACTCCAAGGACCTCATATAAGTGGAATCATACAGTATTTATCCTTTTGTGACTAGCTTATTTCAATTAGAATAATGTCCTCAAGGTGCATCCATGTGGTAGCATGTATCAGAATTTCCTTTCTTTTTAAGACCAAATTAATATTCCATTGTATTTATCCACCACATTTTGCTTATCCATTCATCTGTGGATGGCCGTTTGGATTGTGTCCACCTTTCTGCTGTTGTGAATAATGCTGTTTTATTATTTCGAATTATTGTGAATAATGGTGTACCAATATCTATCTGAGTCCCTGCTTTCAGTTCTTTGGCGTATATACACAGAGATGGAATTGCTGGATCATATGGTAATTCTATTTTTAATTTTTTAAGGAACCTCCATACTGTTTTCTATAGCAGCTGCATCATTTTACGTTCCCACCAGCAATGCACAAGGGGTCCAATTTCTCCACATCCTCTTCAATACTTATTTTCCTTTTTTCAAAGAACTACATGGAATAGCCATACTAGTGAGTATAAAATGGTATCTCATCGTGGTTTTGGACACCAAAGATTTTTACTTATGTCATGTCTGCTTTCATAGCTTTTTTCTTTTAAAGAAATATGTGATAATGACACATAAATACACACCAAGTGCTTCACCCTGTCTGTCTCTCCTCAAGAGGCAACCACCGTCCCCCAGTTGGTGCGTATAACTCCCGTTCATTATAAGCTTTACCATATATATTTGCAGTCATTAATAATGAATACTACTACTTTGTAGATCATCTTGGATTCCATTTTTTTGCCTCCCCCTGCCCCTACACCACCTTCCATATTTATTAGTTGTATAAGGACACCAGAAGTGGAAACCCAGATGAAACAAAAAGAGGCCATCGAGAATAGACCACAAGCTTTGGGGTTAGGCAGAGAATTAAACCACAGCTATGCCACTTTCTATTTGGATGACCTTGGTCAAGTCACTTGATCTCCCTGAGTTTTAGGCTCCTCACTTATAAGCTAAGATGTTTTGAGGACTAAATGAGATAACAATATAATGCATTGTACCAGGCCCACAACTAGAACTCAATAACTTGTAAGAAGGAGGAAGAAGAGAAGAAAGAGTTTAATATCAATTTTCTTACTGCGCTGTTGCCTGCACCCTGCTCCCACTCACTCATGGTACCCACCGACGATTCTGGCTCCCGTCTTCATGTTACCACGGGGTAGGACAGAGCATGTGCAGAAGTATAAGAAAAGTGGCACCATTGACCCTTTACTAAAATGTTGATTGAAGTCATGGAAAGTGAGGGTCCCCCTTCTTCCCTCGCTTCCCCCACCCAGAAGGCAATGGGGATTAGAGCATAGTGAGGAAGGGAGGGAAGCCTGAACTGTTCTGCCAAGTCACCCTACTTGGGGGAGAACATTCAGCTCAGGCTCTGAGCCTGGCTACAGAAACTGTAATCCAATACTTTAATCCATTTCTTCTTCAAAGCGTTGCCCTTTGTGCCAGGTGGACAGAACCCGAGTGATGTTGAGCTGCCCCTGAGAAGTTCTTGCATTGGGCTGCGTCATTCAGGCTGGGAAAAGAATACCCAGAGGGGCACCTTTGACCTGGTTATCTGGACAATTGTGACTACAGAATGACAACTTAGAGTACCTAAAGGATGTTTAGAGAATGGCACCTAGTCGGTGTTGACAGTGAACCTAGCCATTGATCCAGTCGCCCCCAGTGAGAGCTGACCTGCCAGATGGTGTGCAAGGCTCTTTGGCTATACAAAGAGGAATCAGACACCAAGGGGAGCCTAGTTTTCAGAGAGATTAGTGCTTTTCTGCCCTTTTGGAAACGGCTTCTGAAACCACCTCTCCAAGGAGTCAGCAGGGACTGGCAGCAGTAGGGTGGGAAGGGAGAGAAAATAGTTCGAACAAGGACTGGGTCCTGGGGTCTCAGGGATGGGGGTGGGGGCCTCCACCATCTTCCTTTCCAAGGGCATGGGCTGAGTTTAGCCTGACATGTCACAGCAGCTGTGCCTCCCCAGAATGAGCTGGGATCATTCAACCACTCCCCGACCCCCACCCCAAGCTGCAGCTTCCTGGGATAGAGCCAACCACTCCTCACCCCCTCCCATGTCCTGGCTTGCTTCTGCTGCCAAAGTCAGCGGACCTCTAGACGCTGAGCTGCTAATTTGTGAGGATCCAGGATGCTGAAGGTGTGGGTACAACAGCCAGGCTGTCTCCAGTGCAGTATGGACAAGTCACTGGTGTGTACCAGTTAAATAGCAAAGCATCTATTTTAGTTAAACTGGTCTTTTTATTTTCCAGATACCTGTGAGGGATCTGATTTCTAGGAAAAGATCAGACATTATAAGCTGTTATTATCTGGATTTGCTGCGTTAATTAAGAGATGGACATAGTTTTCACCAGCATGGTTTCCCTCCACCAGTTCTCAGGATCGATTATGGTTCTCAAAAGCAATTAAACAAGTTCAGGGATTCATTCATTTACTAGGCACCTCCTGTATACTAAACCCAGTGCCCAGTACTGGGAATATAGAGATGAATTCCCATAACGAGCTTGCTGTCTAGCCATCAAGACAGACAACTGCCTAGAATGCAATCTGGTCATCAGTAAACTACAGGACAGTATAGAATGATACAGGATCTGAGAGGAGGGGGCAGTTAATGCTGCCCAGAGGGAATCAAGAATGAAGGGGGCAATGTTTAAGCGGAATCTAGAAGGTTGCAAATGATTTTGCAAAAGGTGAGAGTGAGTAGATGAAACATATAAAAGTGAGGAAGAGCAAGCTACATGTAGAGACTTCCAAGGAGTTCTAGAGAAACTAAATATAAGGTGAGCAGCAAAGAGCAGAAAGAGGTGAGGAGGAAAGATAGATTGTGGTCAAATTGGAAAAGGCATCCAACGTCTTATCTTCATCTTGAGAGTAACCAGGAGAATCCTTAAAGGTTTTTGAACAATCATAAATAATTCTCTTTCTATATATGAGTTTATTTTAGCCTGTTTCTCCTTCAGGAATACTAAGACATTGAGAGAAATGAGAAGGGCACTTCCATGCATTCCAGCAGGAAGATATTTTGCGTGGGGTGGGCCAGCACTATCTGCAAGCCCTACTTCTCAGTGGCGAACTTGCAGAAACTTTGGTGAAAGAGGAGGGCCTCACCTAAGACCCCGGTAGCTATAGGATGAAGAAGAGCTGCCATCAGAGACAAGTCAGAGACCCCACCAAACCCTCACCCCACAACAAATCATGACCCTATGGTCCCTAAGAGAGGACGAGTGCCCCAAGGTTTGCCTAGCTGTCCAAATATTTAGAGGAAGCATATTTAAATCAGGCACAGAACAACAGGACTACCTCAGAAGTAAACCTTCATGCTGTTGAAGAAGCCTGAGCCATAAACATTTCGTCTCAAATGTAGCTGCCTCGCCTCCTGGGCTAGGGCCTGAAAGGAAAGCAGAGTTCTATAAAACGTGATCTGCCAGGATTTTCTTACCCCCGTGGCATGATAATTACGATGCCTCTTATTACATTTCAAGGCTCATCTGTGGTGACTCAAATCCTTGAGGAGGTGAGGGAGGCAGCTTTGCATTTTTCTCAATGTATTTTGCTGAACGGCTGCAGTAATTCACTTCTGAAACAATGCAAAGGGAAAATGAGGTTGGAACCACAACCTCGCCTCATTACCGGCCCGCCCCCTCCCTGCCACCTCCAGGCACTTCAAGGGCCCTTCTCCCAGCATTTTAGGGATTATCTTTGCGAGTTTAATCAAGCTTTACATTAACTAGTTAACATGGTTAAGCCTTTGTGTAAGGAAAGAAACACTTGTCTGAAATTGTAGTGCACTGGATTCATTTTGTGGGGAGGGGCCCAAGAGGCATCTTGGCTCTCACATTATCCATTCTCTCTACCCTGGGTGGAAAAAAGAAAAAAAGTTTAAATTTATATTTATACAAATAATCTATTAAACTAATTTTTTCCCTAAAAAATCTTATAAATAATGAATTATACCTTTGAAAAGTCCTATGTTGAAACATGAGTATACCCACCAACCGTGCTAGTGAAGAACCACCCACTGTTTTATTTACTTTTATTTGTATTTTAATTAATACGTTTACTTATGATCTTAATTATGCCAAAGAAAAAGTTGGAAAATTGTTGTGGTAGGTGGAGGGTGCCTGATGGGTTAGAGGGAAGCGGGAACCCATTTCAGAAGTGTAAGGAGGTTGTTTACATAATTTCGAAGACTCTCATTTTCTGCTGGTATGTTTTGTGAATCCCAATAATGAAAAGTCATGATTTTTCTTTTCTTAATTGAGGGCATTTTTTAATAAAGCTGGGTAAAGACGCTAAGGTGAAACCTTAGATATAAGAAAAATAGAAGCAGTTGGGGGTTTCAGAGACATTGTTTGTCTTGAAATTGATGTGAAGACCCTTGATCAAAAGCCTCTGTTTTACTACAGTCACGCTCCATTATGGAGGGTGGGACCTCAGCCTGCGGGAGGGGGAGATGAAATGAGCCCTCCCCTAGACTGGACCGGGTTGCCAAAAGTCACCGCCCAAAGTAAATCTCTCTAACCTGCTGGTACTGATGACCTCTGGAGTAAGTCAAATATGGATTCAGACCAAGAGAACAGTAAGAAACCAACAAAGATTGAAGATTGATACCTTAGGAAGCCCCCTGGGCCCACAGCTGTCAGCTAGAAGCCCCTCCCTGTCTCCTTAGATGATCCTTAGATGTCAGAGAACATGGCCCTGGGAAGCTCCCTCACCTCTCTGGGCCTCAATTTCCCTATCCATAACTATCCCTTCTCCAAAGTTTCTGTACAAGGTACATAAGACAATGTCTTTAAGGCAGGTGGTAAATTCCTGGTGCATGTTAAACTTGTGCTCTTGTTTCCAAGATTGGCAACTTGGAGAGAAAGCCCCTTTTGCACCCGTTTGGGGACCCCATCCATCAAACCCTCAACTTAGGTGACTTACTTCCAGTACCCAGCCCCCATCCCAAAGTCTTTCCAGACTGCAGTGTTTTGATCAAGCATGAGATTGGGTTTAGTGCATTTTAGTTTTGTTTTGTTTCTCTGCCCAGTGGTGGGTTTTGACGTGGGTATCACTTAATTTTGAAAGCAATCTGGTTTCTCTGTAGATGCCTGATACAGGAGATTAAAGTGTCATGAAACAGTGTCTGTCACATACTTATATGCATGCTCACAAACACACAGCCCAGCACACAAAAGCTCCTCAAATGGGCTTCTCCCTCACTTTGCCATCGTACATGAGCGCTGAACCATTTAACTAAACTTGAAACAAAGATCATCTAAGAATACGAATGGCCCTACCCCGCAGCCTGGTGCTTGCTTCAAAACTCTCGTCAACAGTAGAACTTTAAATACCATTTCCGGCTTGTCTAATGCCTGATCATTACTTTGGGGCAAACTATTTCCTCCAAATTCACTGATTTTAATATTTTAGTGATTCTCCCTTAATTACAAAAATAATGAATGCTTTCTTTTTTTTAAGGATTTACATAAAGATGATGTAAAGTAAAAAGTGAGTTTCTCTGGCCTCCTCACCCCATCCACTTATCCCATTCTTTAGGGGTAATCATTACAATGAATGATTTATAAACATGTTTTTAGTAATTTTTTCATGTGCATAAAATAACCCTTGTATAGAGATTAAAAGCAAGGGTTCTAGGGCTGAACAGCCTAGATTTCAATCAAAATCAAGTTTTGATTTTGTTTTTTAGTAGGGGCTTTTACAAAATGTTCAGGACCTATAATCACCATATGAATGTGGTTTCCAAGGTTTCTTTCATGTATTTCTAAACTGAAGTCTAAATTCAAATTGGATTTAAAACTGCTTAAGACTCTCGATGACCTAGCATACAAGGCCCCTGGTCTTCCGGCCTCTAGTCCCAACACTTGGTATGGCCAACATGGATTATGCTGCCTGCCTGCTCCACTGCCCCAGGTATGATCCAGCCAGTGCCTCCTCCTCTAGCCTGTGACCTCTAGCCTGTGACCCCCTCTTGGTCTTTCAGAACCAACCTTGGACATTGAATTTCTTGGGAAACCTTTTTGGATCCTCCACCCCATCCCAGCATTCCTATGCTTCATCACAGCAGTTGACATCTTGAATTGTAATCTCTGATTTATTTTTCCTTTTTTTCTCCCATAGTCTGAGCTCCTCGGGAGAACGGACTACGTCTGTTCCTTGGCAAGCAGAGTGTCTGGAATTGGAGTCCATGCTTGGTGAATAGATGGATGAATAAGACGGATGGATGACAGTAGGTGGTCACAGGGAATCATTTCTAAGGCTTCACTGGTAGTTGGATGGGGAGGGGACAGAGTTAGGGGCTAGGAAAATATTCAGAGATGTGAGAACGTTGCATCAGGTGGATTCCATAGCTGGAAGCTGTTAATCACCCACCCACCTGAAATTGGGGTGGTTTTTCACTTTATTTTTCACTCCATTGAGCTCCTGTCTCCATGTTATCTTGAGTCTTTGAGGGGATAGGGTAGACTAGACCATATTATCTCAATAAACATCTGTTTGAGGCAACAGGATGAGAGGATGTGGGGGAAATGTGAGCCTACGGTTGGGTGCTTGTATGTTTGGGAGGGGGTGGGGAAGGCTGTGTGTAAATTCCTCATGGCAGGTGGCTAAGGGGGACTGTCTCCAGAAACCTTTACAGCCCAGGTGGCAAAGGGAGAGACCAAAGGATGGTGGCGGGGCCTGGGGAGTGTGTGTGTATGGCATGTGTGTATATGTTTGTGGGGGTGTGCACCTGCATGTGTTTGTATTTACTATTCCTGTGTGTGTTGTGGCAGGTAGAAGGACGCTCGTCAACAAGTGTGTCAGTATCTGTACAAGTGTGCACTTGTGCAAATCCATAAGGGTGAGTGGTGGGAAGTGGGAAGCAAGTTCTAGAGCATTTACAGTTTAAATTTCTATTAACTTGGTGACAGCTGTCTTTTCACAGAACAGCTCCTCCATCCTTTGGGAGAATCCTTTCCCACACAGCCCATACCATAGCTGTGGCATTCCGTTCGTTTTCCTTGTGAAATATGGGGTCATCTATGGTAAAAATTCACAACTCAGAACCAAGCTTTGTTTGATTTTTAAATTTATTTAGCATACGTGTGTGTTTCAAGACAGTGCTGATGAGAAAGGAACTGTAAAAAGACTTCCTTTCCAGAGGAAAGCCTTGAGTCCACCCTAGACCCAGACTTCAGCTGAGGAAATGCACCATGAAGCCGGGAGAGCTGAGGGCGAAGCGCAGAGGGGGCCTGTGCGAGCGAGGAGAGGGCAGAAGCTTGGCCTGCCGGCGTCGCCCCCACCCACCCCCAGGCCCCCCACATCAGGGCAGGCTAAACATGAGGAGGCTTCTGTCTCCAGGGCTGGAAGAGAGGCGCCCTCGTTAAAACTCAGATAAACAGTTTATCAGGAGATGAATGAGCCACCGGGCTCCAGAGTCGTCTCCCCTTCCCCAGCGTGGAGCCGGGTGGGGAGGGGGCCGCAGGCGGAGGAGCGGGAGCCAGACTGGGGAGGGAAGGGGCTGTCGGGGCTGGGGCAAGCGCCTTTCCTCCTCTGGCCTCTGGCTTTGTCTCTGTTCCTAGAAATGCATGTCACATTTATTTACCCATTTTACCCATTTTCCCACCCCAGCCCACAATTTGGGGTTATCTCTCTCCCCTTCTCCCCTCTTTCCCTCCTCCTATTTTTTCCCCCTTTTACCTCCTCACTCCTATTGCCTATGTTAGTTAGAATTTCACCCTTCTAACTAGAATCCCATCACCAGTTGGACACACACACACAAAATTAGAATGCATCATGAAGCTGAACTGGCCCTGACCCTGGCTGTGGGTGCTGAAGTGGCCAGGGTTCCCCCAACCAAGGTGGGGGAGTGGGCAGGATGGGGGTGAGGCTGTTTAGAGAGTCCACCATCCTCTGGCTTTGGGAGCCACCTCCACTCGCATTCTTCCAGCAGTCAGGAGAGGAAAGTCACAAGCCTCGTGGCTGGCTTCTCCTCACTTTGCTAAGTTGGATCAAGTCCCAAAATGCCATTTTGGGTCTCACTAAGAAAAAGCCCATCAAATTCGACATTGATAGGATCTGAGAAATAACTACAATCAGAGCTCGATGACGTTCATATGCCTGGGATGATGCTGGGCCTAAAAGATGATAGCTCTCATGCCTTCTCCTTCATGGTACCTCATGGTCCCCTGACCTCTCCATGTCAAGGAGCCCCAGAGAGGTGAAGTGACTCACCCAAGGTCACAGAGCTGGTAGTTTGCAAGTTTTCCAACAACAAGCCCCATGTTCTTTGTACATCACCCACAGCTGCCTCAGGTCTGTGTTTCCAGGGCCAAACAAGCAAGAAAATTGTTGAATTGTTCTTAGTATCAGCTGGAAATAAGAAAAGATGCATAAAAGCACCTTCAGGGTCCTCTTGCCCTCGACCTGGAGTTGCCAAAGCAGTTGTTCAGGGGAGTGCTTCAATTTTCATTGCCCAGAGCATTTTGCAGGGACAGAAGTCCTGGGATGCGGCTAGCCGAGAATGGACCTACATTCGCAAGGTCCAGTGGACTCTTCCTACATGGACTGCTGAGGCCCGAGTCCCTAGACAATCCCCACGAAAATCTAAGCACCCTCCACAACGAGGAGCGGAGCGGATAGCCATCCCTCCTTTGGCCCTTCTCCCACCCTCCCGCTTCCTTTTGAAGAAATACAACCCTCTTTGTCCGGCTGGTCAAGCTCTCTCTTCAACAGAGCCACAGAAGGATTGAAATGGGTCAGCTGTTGAGTCCCCCAAGAAATTCCAGTCCCCCTCGCCCAAACTCCTGAAGGCCAGAAGCCATCGAGAAAACCTGAGGTGCACGTGCTGAGTGGACAGAAAGCAGGCCCAAAGGCGTTGCAGTTGATTTCAGCAGCATCCCAGCCCCTGTAAGCCTCTGGCTCAAAGCTGAGACGGTTGGCCAATCAAGGGCAGTGGGGTTCCCTGAAGAACTAACATTTGTTGAAAGATGATCACCCACCACGTATATAGTCCTCCCCAGGTGCTGTGCTAAGCTAGACATTCATTACCTCGTTTATATAGCACAATTCTGAGAGGTGTGTGTTATCCCCATGTTGCAGATGGGGAAATGGAAGTTTGGAGTTAAGATGCCCATGTTAAGAAGGCAGCCCAGCTGGTGAGTGACAGGGCCAGAATTCCAATCAAGATCCACCTGGTCCAAAGTTTGCCTTTGCATTAAGTTTCCCTGTTTATCACATTTCCTCCTCCATTCCCCCGTCCCAGACCTTCTGGCTGTCCCTGCTACAGCGTGCTTCCCCTTTACATGCAGACTCAAATTGTATGTCTCAAATCTCCTCTCCCCACTTAGATAAAGATATCCTTTTTCTTCATTAAGCCCAGCTAAAGCCCAGCTCTACCACTAAGGTATTAGTACTGCTTAGTCTCTGATAACAGCATCCCCGGACTCACTCAGTACCTAAGTGCATGGGCTACCCCAGCACGACACAGAGTCGGGGACTGACTGCAGGCCCCCCAAGTGGGGCATTTCAGAATCCCACAGTGAAGAAGGGTAAGTGTGGTTGAAAACACTCTTGCTTATATTGTAAATGTTTTGACTTTTTTTGGTCATCATAATGTATTATAAAATTTCAAACAACATTCAAAGGATAGCATGAAATTGTAATATTTATCAAAAGTGGGTATGGGTTTTTGAAAGGTTGTGAAACACTGGTCTTCATTGTTATGGGAATTTCTAGATTTTGTTCCACATCGTTTTAATGTTTTCTTCATATACTTGTCATATCCTCCTTAACTGAACTGCAGAAGTCTTGGAGGGTGGCGACTAACTGTGAGTTCTTTCCCCTCTGTGTTTTCTCCGTGATCTTCCCCCAGTGGACACTCTATAAACAGGTCACCCCACCTATTGTCTGACATGGTTTGTTTTTCATTCCCGAGGGACCTTTTCTTGCTGTTCAGTCGAATCTACCCAGCCTAAATAAAGGACTGGAGGATCTGGTTGGTTTTCAAACAAAAATAGGTGATTTGCAGGAGAGGAGAGGAGATTGATGGAACAGCAAACAGCACAATAAAATGTCACTAATTGGAACCTACCATCTCAGGAGGGCTGCGCTAGAATTTAGCCTTTGAACTCTTTACTGAAAAATTATTTTCTTAGTTAATTCACAGCAGTGAACCAAATTGCTCTGGAACATTTAAATCTTCCTAAGGAAACAAACTCGCGCCAACCCTCCTAAAGCACATCAAAAAAGAAAGGAGTATCGTTTAAGAGCCTACTATGTGCCAGGTTCTAGTTACACATTATTTCAGAATCAAGTCAATTCAAAGAACCAGTGGGTTGTTCTCATCTCCGGTATTCATCAAGGCAAGATTTCTTTTTAGGCAGTGTCTCGATAGTCTAATTCTAGGTATTGTCTAGACTCGAAAGTTTAAGAAAATGTTTTCAGCTGAAACTGGACATCCCTTTCAACTGCTGAGGTTTTGCAGAAAGACTGTGCCATGAAGCAAAGTGTGTTTTCTTCCTTAGACAGATAAACTTCCGGGGCGGGGTGGGGGTGGGGGGTTGTCACAGGTGGAAAGGGAAAACCAGATCTTTGGGGAAAGAAAGTGGAGTGATCTAGGCTGTCACAATGAGACCTCCATACTCCATTCCGTGCAATGCTGGTCAATACTTGTCATCCGCTCTGGGTCTCTTGTTTCAGCGTTTTCCAGACTCCAGTCACATCCACCACAAAGGAAACTGAGTTTGAATTTTGAAGCTTAGAGTCAGTTCCTTATCCAAGGGAAAATTAACTGGAGTGTCTTTTCAATATCCATCTCTCATCAAAGAAACTGCTCCAGGAAGAGAAAGCAGGTTTATTTAGAATCACAGAAAGGTAGGAAGAGTGATGTAGTTATGTCACCAATGCAGAAAGGTATGTGGTGCCACAAAAGTGGCTGCTCCAATGTTAAGACAGTTATATCAGGGCCGACCCTAGCCAGGACTCACCTTTTAAGTTTCTGGTCTGCATTCTTGCCCTCTGAGGCCGATATAGCGGAGGCAGAAGGTGCAGTACAATTCTTGTGACACTTGAGGGGCTTGGGGAGGAATCTCAGGAAGTCTGTTTACACTGAGTGTCTGGAGAGCTTCGAGAGAACAGCCAGAACCAGGACGGAACCGTCAGCGCGCGCGCACATATACACACACGCACACACACACAATGACACGGACACAAGCAGAAACTGAGCTGGGCAGCGTGGACAGCAGACAAACCCACCTCGCAGGGCCGCCCCCGCCAGCGCCAGGAGCAGGACTCGCCGAGGGCCAGCAGAGGGCGCGCCGCCCCCAGGGAGCCGGCGGGCTAGGGGAGCCGCAGGCGATCCGGACGCGCCCCTGCAGCTCGGCCACTCAGGGTGCAGGACCAGGCCAAGGAGGAGAAGGAGGGTGAGGAGCGGACCCCCCTCGCGGGCCTGGGTAACAGGCGGGCAGGAGTGCTTCCTAGGAATTACATCAAGCTGCGCAACGCTGCGGCTCCCGGACTCCCCCGGCGCAAAGTGTGTGTGTGTGTGTGTGTGTAAGTGTGTGTGTGTCTAAGTGTGTGTGTGTGCGTGTTGGGGGGAGGGGGAGGGGACTTAGACCGAGCCCGGGAGAGAGGAAGGCGAGACGCGCCTGGGGAAAAAGCTCCGTGCACTTGGAGAAATTCCTTGCGCCGAACTGCACCAAGAGACGAGCCCCCAGCACCTCCCGGCAGCTCCCCTCCTAGTGCAAAGCACCCAGCTAGTGAGAAGCCTTCCAGCTCCACCTCGAGCACCCCCCAGAACCGGCCCTGCACCCTCCAGCCCGGCTCCAGCGCCGCCGCGAGCTTTCCCCAGGACTGGCCCTGGCGGGGCGCCTAGAGCCCCAGTTGCATTGCTCCAGGAGAAAGGAGGGGGGCGGTGCATTTTGCAGGAGGAGGAGAAGGGGGGTGGGTGGTGGGGGAGAGAGAAAATTGCGCGGAGACCTGCCAAGCGCCACCGCCGCCGCCACCGCCGCTGCCGCCGCCGCCGCCGCCGCCGCCGCCGCCTGTGAGCTCCGGCGGGCAGCCGGACTGTCGGCTTCCCGGGGCATCTGGGTCCGGCGGGGCACAGCCCTGGGCGCTGCCGAAGCCGCCGCCGCCGCCGCCGCGGCGAGTGCAGGCGGCTTCCCCCGGAGCCTGTGCCGCTCCAGCTCCTCTGGGGTGGAGAAGTGGGGGGTGGGGTTGTTGTTTGGGGGGAAGAAGGGGGAGGGGGCAACGCCGAGAGAGTCAGTGGTTTCCATGGTGATGGAGCTGAAAGTGCAGGAAATTTAAAGGCTTGGACCCTGCGAGACAGACAAACCGGTGCCAACGTGCGCGGACGCCGCCGCCGCCGCCGCCGCTGGAGTCCGCCGGGCAGAGCCGGCCGCGGAGCCCCGAGCAGGCGGAGGGAAGTGCCCCTAGGACCGGCTCGGCCAGCAGCGCTGCACAGAGCGGCGGGACGAGGAGCAGCGAGAGGAGGAGGAGGGGAGAGCGGCTCGTCCACGCGCCCTGCGCCGCCGCCGGCCCGGGAAGGCAGCGAGGAGCCGGCGCCCCCCGCGTCCGCGGTGGCCCTGGAGTAATTTCGGATGCCCCGCCGAGGCCGCCTTCCCGAATAGACCCGGGAGAGGAGTTGCGGCCAACTTGTGTGCCTTTTTTCCGCGCCAGTGGGAGCCGGCGCTGCGCGAAGGGCTCTCCCGGCGACTCATGCTGCCGGCCCTGCGCCTGCCCAGCCTCGGGTGAGCGGCCGCCGGAGAGACGGGGGAGCGCGGCGGCGCCGCGGGCTCGGCGTGCTCTCCTCCGGGGACGCGGGACGAAGCAGCAGCCCCGGGCGCGCGCCGGAGGCATGGAGCGCTGCCCCAGCCTGGGGGTCACCCTCTACGCCCTGGTGGTGGTCCTGGGGCTGCGGGCGGCACCGGCCGGCGGCCAGCACTATCTCCACATCCGCCCGGCTCCCAGCGACAACCTGCCCCTGGTGGACCTCATCGAACACCCGGACCCTATCTTTGACCCCAAGGAGAAGGATCTGAACGAGACGCTGCTGCGCTCGCTGCTCGGGGGCCACTACGACCCGGGCTTCATGGCCACCTCGCCCCCCGAGGACCGGCCCGGCGGGGGCGGGGGGGCGGCCGGGGGCGCCGAGGACCTGGCCGAGTTGGACCAGCTGCTGCGGCAGCGGCCGTCGGGGGCCATGCCGAGCGAGATCAAAGGGCTGGAGTTCTCCGAGGGCTTGGCCGCGGGCAAGAAGCAGCGCCTGAGCAAGAAGCTGCGGAGGAAGTTACAGATGTGGCTGTGGTCGCAGACCTTCTGCCCGGTGCTGTACGCGTGGAACGACCTGGGCAGCCGCTTTTGGCCGCGCTACGTGAAGGTGGGCAGCTGCTTCAGTAAGCGCTCGTGCTCCGTGCCGGAGGGCATGGTGTGCAAGCCGTCCAAGTCCGTGCACCTCACGGTGCTGCGGTGGCGCTGTCAGCGGCGCGGGGGCCAGCGCTGCGGCTGGATTCCCATACAGTACCCCATCATTTCCGAGTGCAAGTGTTCGTGCTAGAACTCGGGGCCCCCTGCCCGCACCCGGACACTTGATCGCTCCCCACCGACGCCCCCCGCACCGTCTCCAACCAGTTCCACCACCCTCTCGCGAGGGGATTCAATGAACTTTTTGGGTTTTTTTTTTTTTTTTTTTTTTTTTTGGCTACAGAGACCTAGCTTTCTGGTTCATGTAATGCACTGTTTAACTGTGTAGGAATGTATATGTGTGTGTATATACGGTCCCAGTTTTAATTTACTTATTAAAAGGTCAGTATTATACGTTAAAAGTTACCGGCTTCTACTGTATTTTTAAAAAAAAAAGTAAGCAAAAGGAAAAAAAAGAACAGAGAAAAGAGAGACTTATCCTGGTTGTTGCTAATAATGTTAACCTGCTATTTATATTCCAGTGCCCTTCGCATGGCGAAGCAGGGGGGAAAAGTTATTTTTTCTTAAAGTACAAAGAGAGGGGAGAAGTTTTGTAGAAGGACTTTTAAAAAGCTATTTTCCATTCTTCGGAAAGTGTTTTGGTTTTCCTTGGACCTCGAAGAAGCTATAGAGTTCAATGTTATTTTACAGTTATTGTAAATATAGAGAACAAATGGAATGACTAATCATTGTAAATTAAGAGTATCTGCTATTTATTCTTTATAATATCCCGTGTAGTAAATGAGAAAGAAGTGCAGAGCAGGATTAAAGAAAACCACTAAAATCGACTGCGCTCGACACTGCGTTTCTCTGTATTGGTGATTGATGGGGGGGTGGGGGGGCTGGAGGGGGGGGAAGGGGGTGCCGCTCTGCTTACTACGCCTGTTGGGAGAAGGGCTCATCCTCTCTTCTGGTGTGATGGAGGTGACCGCTCAGTTTTTCATAGGGGGGAGGGGGTTATTCTCAAACCCCTCACTTGAGCGTCACGTGGCCTCCGCCCAGTCTCCCAGCTTTTTCTCCCTATGTCACCAAAGCTCGGGCCTGTCGTGACCTCGACACCCAGCCGGCCCCCTGGAGCTGACCCCAGGCTGGGCCGAGGGGCGGGCGGGGGTGGGGGGCGGAGGGTGGGCGGCCGCTTTGTCCTGCCTGACAGGCCCTTCACAATGGGGACACGTGTCTTTCACACCTACCCTGGGGGCGGAGTGCCGCTGAAACTTGACCCCCGAGGAATGGGGGGGGGGATCAGAGTGCGCCCACCCAGATCCCGCCACCCCTCCCTCCTCAACCCCCCCCCCACCCCCCAATATCCAGCCCGTGTTAACCCTTTGCATGCCCGGAAGCTGCGGTGGTGCGAGCTGAGGCGATCCCCTAGAATCAAAACTCACTGCCTCCGGGATCTTGCAGGTCTGAGCCCCGGAAATCCCAGGCCCTCAGCCGGAATTGCTGGGAGCTTTGACACTCCCCTCCCACTCCCCCAGGACCTAAAGAAGACTCTGAGGGTCAGGGTTTCGGAGGGGTCCGAATTTGGGTGAAAAACGCCACCCCTGGGATTTGCTATTGGGAACCGGTGCACCCCCAGCTCTGGACGCTTACTCCACATGGGGGTGGGGAGGGAGGAGAAATCAGAACCGGGATCTAGGAGCTTTGCGGTTAGATAGGGGCAAAAGACGCGTTACCCCTTAAAGGGAGGTGCAAAACATCACTCCCACCCCACCCCTTCAAAAGCCAACTTCTTGGGGCGGGCGCTTGACTCGCGTGCGTCCCTCCCCTCAGTCCGCGGTGGCGCCCATCCGCACTGCTCCACGTGGGCCCGCTTCCTGACACTGCTCAGCGCTCCCTTTATTTATCTTGGACTCCAAAGTCGCTCTCCTTTGCTACCTCCCCACCCCCCTGCCACCTCCCCGCGCCTCCCTCCCGGCATCCCCCCACCCCCCCGAGTCCGGAGTCCCGGCGAATCTATGCTAATTATTTCAAACCTGCGCCGGGTCCCCAGCGCAGTCTCAATGCCCCGGCCCCGCCCGCCCTGTCCCTCCAGCCGGGCGCTTTCTTCCCTCCCGACGCAGCCTCGGTGGCTCCTCATTTCAATAGCCTGGCCCGGGAGCCGGAGCCCCCTCCCCGGCGCTGCCTCCGTCAGCCGTGGGACAGACGTTAGGGTATTCATTAACTGAGAGCCGAGGAATAACGGCATTATTCCCCCTAGAGAGGGCACCCTGCCCCCGCGACTATCTGAGGCTTCATTGTAAAAGGATTAAAAGTTAAAGACCTCCATCTTATGATTCTTTCATTTAATCTTCCTGGCGCCTGGGAGACATGCTCGATGGATGATGGCTTTTAAAATATTCCTAATGTCGGCTACCTTAAGACTCCAAGCCGGGCAAACAAACGTAATTTATTTCCAGAAGAAAGGGGATATTGAGATGTTTAAGTTTATGAACCGCCGTCCCCATGTATATTTGTTAAGTTCTGACAAATACCCAAATAACGTTAAAATCAGCCATTCATCACTTATGAATTTATGCAAAACTTTCTGTGCCCCGGGCCAATATTTTTTTAGACGGAGTTTCACTTGCGAGGGGCGGAGGTGGTGGGGAGGGGGGAAGGGGAGGGGGCTTACGCGGGGGGTGGGGGGGCAGCCGAAAGCAAGAATTTTCATGCCTGGTAAACACGCGAATTATGCGAAGAGAGTTATTCCCAGCTGGGCGGGCAGCCAAAACTCGGAGAGCGCGCCGAGGCCAGCGCCCCCACCCCCACGTTGGCAATGTCATTGGATTACAATGCTAGGTCTTCCCCTCCGCGACGCCCCCTCCTCCCTCCGCCCGCCCGCCCGCGCCCCTCCTCCCCACCTCTGCCCACTTGGAAAACCCGCTCGCAGCCGGCGAGCTTCTCGGCTTTCAGAGCCGGAGCCCGTGTGAGCTAGGAGGACCCGGACTGCAGACGTGACCGGCAGTAGACAGGCCACCGGACAGACAGACTCAAAGGGCAGGCCCGAAGCCGCTCCAGCCCCCCGCGGGGAGAGGACCCAGCAGGACCCAGGCAGTCCCAGAAGAGAGCGAAAGAGGTGCTGGCTCCTGGAACATTGTGACTAATGCACAACCGGTTACGTCTCCATTATTATTAATGTTGATAATACTAATAATAGCATCAACGCGGAAATAAGCAGAGAGCACTGGGCAGAGAGGCAAGAAAACTGTCCTCTGCGGTCACCTAGTGTCTATCTCCTGTAAGGAGGAAAATTGATCTTGGTGTCTTCTGTGGCTTTGACAGCCTGTGTCTATGAATTTATGCAGCTGCTGAGGGCCCATGCTTCCCCACGATGGAAATTTATAACTATTACCGATACAGACACATCAACTTTTCCCAAATCCTGGAAGAGAATGGCAAGGTTTCCATCACCACAGCCCTCCTGCCATGATTGCAAGAATTCACTCATCAACCCTCTGTTGTCAACTCTGCCTGTCATTCCTTCCTTCTGCCCTTCCAACATGCCCTGCACTTCAAGCATACCGGGGCCAAATGTCCACAGAAAGCCAGCCCCCTCAGGGGAGGGCCCTGTGGCCCCCAGAGTCTGGGAATGGGATCTGGTTCCCTGTTGAGATGGAGAAGGCCAGGGGTCCATTATCAGTCTTGCTTCTGAGACTCCTGGGAAAAGGGGTTGAAGTTTGGTGGCAGCTGCAGGAGGAAGCTGGCTGTGTATTAAGAGCTCTTAGCTGTGCTGGATGGGGACAGCAGGGGGAGGGCGCAGCCCATATTGGTATTTTGAAGGAGTGATTCATCCTTTTTCTTTAATGCTCTTGGAATGTCAGAGCTGGAGGGGAGCATTGGGGAGATTCCAAAGCCCACTGCTCAATTTACAGATGAGAAGACTGAGACCTCAGCAGGGACATGCTGCAGATCACACAGATGCGCAGAGCTGGGGTTGGCTAGGCAGTCTCCATTGTGCCTCTTCAGGGTCCCTCTTTTTGTTTTGTTCTTATTTATTTATCTATTTTCAGGTGGGGAAGAGTCCTCTCCAAAACTGACATAATAACAATTGATCACCAAGAAGGTGATCACCAGTACGTATTCAGGAAGCAGTTATTAATGGTGTGTGATGTGCCAAGCACTAAGCCAGGCCCCTTACACACATTCTCATCCAAGGTCTCTAGTTTCCAAACAAGGAAACTGGAGCTTGGAGAGTTTAAGCGTCTCGCCCAGAGCCACACGGAAAGCGGCACAGTTATGGTTCAAAACCTGAGCTGACGGTGAGGCCTGTGCTCCTTCCAGACACCCTTCCTCCCTTCGAGCACTCAGCACCTGGCTTGGGAGACACGATGTGCCACAAGAGGTGCCAGCAAGTCCCAACTCAAGCTGGGTAGGGATTCCTACATGGTAAGCCACAGGGAACATTGCTGTACCCCCAGTTATGCGCCAGGACCCCGCCTCACACCCCTCACCTCAACACAAGAAGTTTACAAGGCAATAGAAAAGGTAAGGAGGGAAGGACAGGGCAAGTGATGGAAGAGGCTTTAAACCAACCATCAAACAAACCTGGGCCAGAAAGAGCAGGGCTCACATCTGGACTGGGCAGCCAGGGAAGGCACCGGACTAGTCTCAAATCTCAAGTTGAATGTTGAGCTCCTGTGGTGGAGATGTGGGAGGAAAGGGCATTTAGATGGAGAAAGCAGTGTATGTGAGTAAAGACATGATGCTGAAACAGTATTTGCATGTTTGGGAAACAGCTCAAACAAACTTCAGCATAGGACGGATCTATGCCCAGGATGAGCAGGCAATAAGGTCTGAAAAGCAGGTGGAAGACAAATTACAGAGGACCTTGAATGCCAGCGAAGGGCAGTAAACTATTTCTCAGGCAATAGAGAGCCATTAAGAGCTCTTGAATTGGGCAGGGACACCAATAGAGTACTATTGCAAAGGAATTATTTATTCATTCAACAAACAGTTTTTGAGCACCATTCTGGTTGTCTATTGGTGTGTAACAAGCTACACCAAAATTAACAATGCTGAAACAACCATTTTATTTTGCTCATGATTCTGTGAGTCAGGAGTTTGGGAAGGGCTCAGCTGGGCAGTTCTTCTCTGATACTCATGGTGTCAGCTGAGGGCTAGAGGATCCCATTCCAAAATGGCTTCTAGCCCTTTTGGGAGCTCAGCTGGTCAGTTGACTAGAGCTCCTACAAGTGGCTTCTCCATGTGGCTTGGGTTTTCTCACAGCCTGATGGCCTCAGACTAGTTGGACTTCCTCATGGCTCTGAGAGAAAGTCTTCCAGGAGACTAGTCGGAAGCGACAATCTTCTTGTGACGCTGCCTCAAAAGTTCCACGTTGTTTCCGCTGCAGTCTGTTGGTGAAGCAAATCTCTAAGACCAGCCCAGTTTCAAGGGGAAGGGAATCAGACATCACGTCTCTTCGGGAACAGTAGCAAAGAATCAGGGACCATCTTTAATCTACCACAAGCACTTTCTATAGGCCCAGGACACAAAAATGAGAAGATAGCCATTTTCAGTTTCAGTTCGGTGCCAGTGTCTGGGATGGATTGGAAATGAGATAGTGGCTGCTGGGAGATTAGCAAAGGAGGACCTTGCCATGGTCCAGAATGAGTCAATGAGAATCGATACTTGAAGAGCATCAATGCCAACTGATCCTTTGCCAGAAGACTGGCGAGGACTTGATGACTGATTGAATATGGGGGCTGAGGGAGAGGTCAAAAAGGCCCCTGCTGTTTCGGGCCTGCAAGGGACCATGCACAGAAGAGGAATCTCGGATGAAAGAGCTTCCCCCATACACTCACGCACAGGGAGGTTCCAGGCTTGTCCAGAAGAAGGAGGAATCTCAGAAGCCTGGAGAAGATTTCTGTTTATAATTGAGTTGAGTGGATGGATTGATGGATGGATGGATGGATGGATGGATGGATGGATGGTAGGGACAGAGCAAAAGAGGGAGGGTAGGGATAAATAAGTAGTCTGGGCTTGGAGAGCAGTAAGATTTTCCCAGCAGACCAGAGGGTTCTGATGGCACTGAATATATTTGCATTTGGGGACAAAATGAAGAAAGGAGTGCGGGGGAAACCTGGGAGAGGCCAAGGAACAGAGAGGTGCTGACACTTGAGAGATGCGGCCAGCCCAGGGCTTCATATCTGTTATCTCACTTCATCCTCACTGTGAAATGAGGAGCATCAATGCCATTATACAGATGAGGAAAATGAAGCCCAGAGAGGTTAAGTGATTGGCCCAAGGGTGCACATCTGGTAACTGGAAGTACCTGGATTCAAATCCAGGCCTGTGTGATTTCAAGGTCACGTCAGGTCTCCATAAAGGCTTCCCCTGGCTGGGAGGAACCATCGCCCTTCGCTCTGCTCCTTCATCCCACTAAGCCCTGAGGGGGTTCTTAACCTGTTGTGCTTACAAGAAGGGTGTCAAGTTTGGCTCTGTAATGTGTGTAAAATGTATTTGTATGTGTTTGTTCTGGGAAGAGAGTCTGTCGTTTTCACCACATTCTAAAGTCTGTGACACAAAGGTTAAACCCTGTCCTAGGCTGTGAGAATTTTTAAGTGACGGAAATTTTTTATTGTAACTCATTCTTTTAGTCTCCGCAACATACAGGACAATGGTTGACATGGTGAGCATTCAGTAAATATTAAGTAAAGTGAAGCGAACTGCCTTAGCGGTCCACAGGGAGCCACTGCAGGTTCTTGAGGAAAGGATGAGGTGGGAAGATTCTCCTGGATTAGGTTTGTGTAAAAAAAGATTAGAAAAGTAAAACTGCGGGTTCGAAGGCCACATTAGAGACTGCTATTGTCATCTAGTTCTGGAGGACAGTGTGATGGGGGAAGGGACAGAAAAGGACAAAACTGAGAGATGTCTTAAAGGAAAACACAGGTTAGAGCCATCTTGTATTTTTGTATAAAGCAATAATTTGCTGGAGCTGAGAAGAAGCTGTCCCCTTAAATCATACGTGCCCCCTTTCTTTTGCCACAGTCCCCACCTCTCCCTATTGCATGCTTCACTCATTATATTACCTCCCAGAACCACTGTAGGCATTTGCAGTTGGGGCCTGTGGATTAGATATAAGGAAGGAACTGAGAGTAAAAAGCAAATTTTAATTCTTTGAAATAAGAAAAAAAGAAGTCCTAAAGGAAACCACATACAGAATTTGGGAAGCAGATCCAGATTTCAAGGGAAAGATGACAGAATTACAACATTTAAACGGGGATGGCCTTAGAGCTCTTCACCCCCTCATTTGACTGCAGAAACTAAGGCTTCTCAAAGCAACTGACTTGACTCAGTTCTAGTTACTGTGGAAGAGAACTGGCACCAGAAGCAATGTTTCCAGATTTCCAGTTCAACCCTCCCTTTACAGTTGTTATAAGTATAAACAGCATTAGAATTTACAAAGCACTTTCAGAGACATAATTTTACAATGAGACACACAATGAGCCATGAAAACTGCCAAGGGCAGGAAATGAGTCTGTCTTATGTCCACAGAGACTCGCATAGTGCCTGACCCCTAGAAGCACTTAACAAATATTGCTGGATGAGTAAATGTACATTGGCTTATTTTACAGGTAGAAAAACCGAAGCTCACAGAAGCTGAAGAAAGGATGGGTGCTCACAGAGCTCATTCCAGATGGTGGAGGCAGGAGCGGCTGGTGCCATCAGTAGTGGGAGATCCAGTGGCTGTATTTCTCTGTGGTTGGGATCGGACTCAGGAAACCAACCCCATGTCTGCAGACCGCTCAGTGAGTGTATGGACTAAGAATGAGAAGACAGTGGCAGCCCGTACCTGCCAAGTGAAGCAGGCCCTGCACCCCCTGGTTTTGATAGCCTCCTCTCAGGACTCCTGACTGGTGCTCAATTTATTCAATTAAGAGAAAAAAATTCGTCAAGCAAGGGAAGTAGTTCTTCCCCATTTTACAGATGTGGAAGCCTGTGGAAACAGGAAGCTTAAGTGACTCGCCCAAGGTGGCACAGCTAGTTGGTGGTAGAGCCAAGATTCAAACAGCCCTAACTCTCTGCTGGGCTGTTGGGAGAAGCAGACGGGTTTAGTGCTCCCTGAGTTTATAATCCCAACCAGTCTCCCTGATTCCATGCTCGCCCCAGCTCCAATCCATTCTCCACGCTATAGCTCGAGTGACCTTAAGACACACATGTGGTCTTGTCATTCCCCTGCGTAAAACTTCTCAATGGCTTCCATGGCTCTGAGGATAAAGGCCAGAATCCTTGCGAGACTGAGGCCCCTCTCCGTCTGCCTCTGGGTTCAAACCATACAGTCTTTCGTTAAGGTTCTCTCACACACTGAGCTCCCCCCTGCTTCAGGGCCTTTGCATATGCTGTACTTTCAAGCTGGGCTGCCTTCTCTGCCACCAGCACCCTTAAAGACCACCCTGTCCTTCAGATCCCATTCCTAAGGAAAGCAGGTCAGGACGCCTCTGATCCACGCTCTCTTGGCTCTCAGGACATTTTCTTCATGGGATGGATCCCAGTTTGTAGGCAGTATTTATAATTTTCAGTTATTTGAAAGCTCTCTCTTCCAGTGGACTGTTATCCCCCTTCATTTTGCTCACCATGCTATCTCCGGGCACTGGTGCAGTTTGGGGCATGTATAGATATCAACATTTATATGGATGACTGAATACACTGAATAAACGAAGAAATATTAATTGATCACTTTGCTGGTATAAGCCAGGTTCGATCTGGAGCTCTGAGGATACTAGGAGTTCAGAGTCCAGCTCTTGTTAAATACTGATCCCAGGAAGCTTTGAGAAGGAGCCCAACTGTGTGATACAGAGCAGGGAGCCAGGGCTGTTCAGATGACCCTCTGGTGACTCTATCAGTTCTGGGGATTTACAGGCACTCTCAGGTTGCTGACTCTCAAGGTCCCTGTCTGCTTGAGCAGGTGGGGAGGGATGGCTGAGTTGCCAGATAAACTCTTTCAGCAAATCGAGGACCCTCCCAGTAAAAGGGAGTTCACCACCTAGAGCAGTGCCCACGTCAGAAGCTAGACAGCATTGAATGATTCCCGGGGAAGATTCTGAGAAGACTCCAGGGGTGGGTGGAAGATTCACCTTTCCCCACACCTGAAATCCTTAAAAATGGGAGAGATTGCCTTATCTGCTGGACAGTTAAAACTTGATTTCTCCTGACCAGGGAATGGTAAAATTTAACAATGACTAACTCATGCCTGATGCTTACAGTTTAAAAGCCACTTTCACATCCACTATCTCTTTCAAACCCACACAAGAGCTTGTAGCCAGAATTTTGATTATCACTTTAAAGATAAAGAAACTGAGGCTTGAAGAATAATTTGCCCTGGAGGTAAAAATCTTTCTACTGGGAGAGGAGTTTGATTATGGGGGAGTCGGGGAAGAGAGATACCACAGACTTTGGAGTGAGACCAGCCTGGACTTGAATCCTGGATCTATGGTCATTAGCTGTGGACCTTGGTTAAGATGCCTGACTTCCCTGAGATTTAGTTTCCACAGACCTAAAATGGGAAAAGTGACAGCACCTCACCAGAGTGATGGGATGTTCCAGTGGGTTTCATATGTGCAGCTCCTGGAGGGTGTAGGAGTCCAGCCAATCATGTTTCCTTCCCTCTTCCCAGCTCCGTGGTCTGTGCAGTGCCCATCCGGGTCAAGATGGAAGCTGAATGCCCTACTTCCCAGAGGCCATGACCAGCTCCTCACCCAGGTCTTTATCTCCGCAAGGTCTACAGCTGGGGGGAAGCATCCAATGGATTCTTCTTTTTCTCCGCTGCCGAAAAGGCTTTGTATTGAGGGCCAGTTGTCTGCTGTTGTTGTTTCTTAAATTACAGGCCAGAGAATGGATGAGAGTGGGAAAATCAATGACCAAAGGCAAAGCTGAGAGGAAAAAAGGGTAAATCAGGATGGATGAGAATTGAGAAATGAGGGACTTTGTTTTGCAGGGACAGAGGCAGGAATCCAGCCCAGGTAAATTAGCCCTAATTTGTTCAACTTCTAGAAATTCCTCATTTCTAGTTATTGGCCTTTGAGCAGGAATCACACAGAAGTGACTACCTCCCAGAAACAGGCTTGACTGGTGTCATTCTCACCCCACTTCAGGGGCGGAGACCTGGTTGTGAGAGAGACAATCACACCCAGGTAGGACCAAGGTCCTCAGGAGAGTCAGCATATGATATCAGCAATGGAGAGCTTTAAAGGGGATCCGTCTACTCGTGACCACCACCATGGAAAATGGGGAAGCTGAAGCCCAGAGACCAAGTCTAATGGAGAAATTTTGATGGGAGTGTGGGGCTGCCAGTAACTGACATGTGGACACAAGTGCCTCTCACCCCCAAGGTTGCACTACTTCCCCCAAATGCCACCTTCCCAGGCAGGTTGCCCAAGGACCCAAGCTTCTGCTGTTGTCTTCCTTCTTCCCTTCAAAAGCAAGTGCCATGGGTGGGCCCCTTGCCATGGCTTCAGTCCACTTGGATCCTTGGAGACATGCTCAGTGTCATTCTTCTTTCTGGCTGGACTCTTGAGATTGACACTCCCCGGGGATCTAGTCAGCTCTCCTCTCCTTTTATACCCTCTGCCTAAAAAAGAAACTCTGGGCCTCCCACAGCGGGAGCTATCACCTCCAGATAAGCAGCATCCGAATCTCTGCCCCAGGCCAGATGTCTTTCCTGAGCTTCAGACATGCAAAGTCAGCTGCCTCCTGGACTTCACCATTTCAAACACAAGCTCAAAGTTGAATCCTAACTATTCCCAAACCTTCTAATCTGACTGTTTTCAGTTTTCTCATTCTTGAGGAATGGGCCCATCATTCACTCAGGTATATAGACAAAAGAAAAAAAAAAACTTTTGGTCTACTTGTGAGCATCCTCTCCTCACTAACAAAGTACCTGCCAGCACCTCCTGAATTACCTCTCAGTCCATCCTCTCATCCCCATCCTTACCATGTGCCATAACTCAGGCCCTCATCAGCTATTGCCTTGGCCTTTGACTAGCCTCATAGTCAATTTCTTCACCTCTAGCCTGGTCCCATCTTCACCATTGCCGCTTGCATTACCATTTCCCTAACACATACTCTAAACTTCTGGAGTCTCCCCTTTACTATAAAATCATGGCTAACTTCCTAAGCACAGCGCCCAAGGTCCTTTACAGTCTATGATGCCAACTTATCTTCTACTATAATTGACCATCATTTTCTGCTCCACCCCATCCCCACCAACGGGCCATACCAATTTACTCATGACTGCTTAAATTTGCCAGCCCTGTGATGCTTTTGCTTACACCATTTGTTCCACCTGAAATGCCCCTGCCCTACCCTTGCCCCATCACCCCAAACCAGGATTCCACCTAGGGAAGACCTACCCATACTTCAGAGCGCAGCTCACACGCTTCCTCCTCAGCCCTTCGCCAGGGTGGAACTAATCAAGCTATACTTTGTCCTCCCACGGTGCTGATGATTAATAATAACAATAAATAATAGCTATTAGCTGCCCATATGTGACAGGCACTGTCCTAGGTACATTATGTGCATTATATCATTTAAATTCCAACAGTAATCCTACATGGTTTTACTACTGCCGTGTAATAGGTTCAGAGAGATTTGGTGAATTACTTAAGGTCTCTTAATCAGTCGGTGGCAAAGCCAGGACTCAAAACCAGGACTCAAACTCCAAGACCCGTGCTCTTTCTGATCGTGCGTACTGCATCTCATCACATGAGTCCAGCACTAACAACATTGCACTAAATTGTTATGCACCCATATCTGGCTACCTCTGGATTTTGAAGCTCTTTGAGGGCAGCTGCTGTGTTTGATTCTAATTCCCAACTATATTGTCCAAAATAGTGCTTGATATATGTAAATATTTAATAGGTATGCAGTAAGTGAGTAACTGAGTGCTGGATATGAGAAGGGGCTCCAGTTTTTTCTTTTAAAATAAAATCCAAATGGAATTTTTTGATTTGTTTAATGAAAATAGGTTAATGTCAACTTCAACTTAAGGAGAGCTTTTGAAGACATAGGTAATGTGGGGTGCTTACAAGTACAGGCTTTGTTAAAAGTACAGACTGTGGAGTTGAATCTGAGCTCTGTACTCTACCCCATCCTGGCTGTGTGACTGATAATATTCAGGCCTTTGTAAGCTCCAAAACTTTGAGCAAACACAAGTCACTGTTGTTAATAATATGTGATTCTCCGAAGAGCACTCAGATGTCCCCACCCGGACAGAGAGGGAAAGCCGCGGGATGGTGGAGCCTCGCTGGAAAGGCCTGTCAACTCCAGGGAGGGACGCTCTTCTGTGGATCCTGCTGTCTCATGATGACAGGTTTGTCAAAAGGTGGAACGATGAGGAATTGTGGCCTGTTTAAACCAGAAGAAACTGGGCCTGGAGTCATAGAAGACCAATATGGAAGGGACAGTAGACCCAGGTGACTGACATTTGTTCCCACCCTCTCACGTTAAAGGTGAGGAAACCATGGCCCAGAGAGGTGCAGAGACTTGCCCAAAGTACCAAAGCTGGTCAGCACTGGAGCTGAGACTAGATCCTGGTGACACCTATGAAACGCCAAATTACCGTCCTCCCAAGATAAAAATCACTTTTTAAAAACACTCAGTATGAGTATATTTTTTCTATGTTCCTGAAAGTAGCATGGATTTAAGGAACGTGTCCATTAGACCTACCATCCCACCAAGTTAGAGACAGTTCCATAGTCTCCGAAGCCCTGAGAAGAGCGTGAGAGGGATCCGGGGGTCGTGGAAGGACCAACGTCCAGCATGTTAGCAGGATCAGCCACTTCCTCCCTGCCGGGCCAGAGGACAGTCCAGCTCTCAGAGACAGGCCACTGCCACTCCTACTCCGAAACATCTCCAGAGGCACGACCTCAGACTTTCCTCAGACTGGGAAAGTCAGCCCGGCACCTGAGTCAGGGGTCATGGCGGCTGGAAGAGCTCAAGTTCTAGAGTGAGAGAGATCTTGACGGGCGGCCTACTCTGAGAACCTAACTAGAACCCCATCAGTCCTCCTCCATCCCTGATGGTGGTAAAACCACAGTAATGTTATCCCTCCCTTCGTGGGTTGAGTACTTACCCCATGGCAGGTACTATGTAGTAACAACAGATTCAGAACTCCTGCCTTTCCAACTGGTTGTCCTTGGGAAAAACCAATGATAGCAGTGATCACTTATTGAGCCCTTACCACGTGCCGAGAACTGTGCCGAGCATTCTATGTGTCTCAGCTCATCCCTCACGATGCCAGGAGGTGGTACTCTTGTTTACAGATGAGGAAACACACAGCGGCCACTGCAGGTTACACAGCTAGGAAATGGCCCATCTGGGATTCGCTCAGGCATTCTGACTTCGCAGAACATAACTGTCACCTCCTTAACTCCCCCAATCTATGTAATAAGAGTAGCACTATGTCCCCTGCAGGGTTATTGCAAGGATAAAAGCAGGTAAGAAAAATAAGAGCCTAGCACAATGCCTGTCCCCTGAGGGCACTTAAGAAATGCATTCTCTGTCGCCTACGGGGATTGACGCAAGTGGCAGGGGACAAGAAGGGGAGAAACAGGAGCTAAGATTCAGGGGCCTGTTCTGACCATGCAGCATCATGGAGGGGGTCACCTAATACAGGGAGTAGAAATGTTAATCCACCTTGGATGATTTCAATCTAATTGTTAAAATCTCAGGCCTCCTCAGAAATGATCACCTTTCCTTTCTCTCCAGCTCTCATACAGGAGTGTGCAAGCAGAACATGCACAAACACGAACACATAAATATACATGTATTATGGCTTTGATTTTTCCTCTGCACTTGGTATCCATGGCAACGCATCCCAGCAGCAATGAGGAGGTGGCATCATTGCTGTTTCCCCCACCTCCCTATCTTGCTGATCAAGACTGTCCATCTAACTCAAAACTATTATTCAGAGGGCCCCACTAGCCTAGCCAAAAATGCAACGGGACATTTTCCCAAGGGAGGGGGCAAAGGAGAAGAGAGTAGAGAACCTCCACTTTAAACTCAAATGAACAAAACAACCTCCGTTTAGAATGGAGACAGAGCAAAAGAACACAAACCCTTGGATGTGCCAGACAAGCCTTTCCCAGGCATGGGTGCTGGTGAGGGTAGTTTGGGATGCCAGCCCCTGTGGTATGCTATGACCAAGGGTGACTGGCTATTTTCAGTCTTTCTAACTGGTGGGCTCCCCTGGATGGAAAATTCAAACCCAGTCCCTACTGGAATTTCAGCCTGGAATTGCAGAATCCATACCTTGTACCACCTATCAGATGCTGAACCTTGCAGCTCATGTGACTCCCTCTCTTGTGAGATAGGTCACTAATTGTCATTCTCTACAGCTACCCTGAGCATGAGGGTTCACACCCCACATCACACACAGCATCTCACTTGATCCTCCCATCAACCCGAGGGGAACCTTACTATTACTGCCATTTTTTGAGGTGAGGAAATTGGGTCTCTAAGAAAACACCAGTGAGCTGTTCACAACCTCTTCACCTGAAGTAGTCTGATTTCTTGACCACTATGCTACAGCTGATCTTGCCCCAAAGCTACCATTTACATATTACACCATATTACAATGGAGTAACATAATGCCAATGGAATTGGTGCGGGAACTATGTCATTCAGAATTGGAGGAGACCTTAAAGATTATGGAAAGCAATTCTCCCTCCTCTTCCATTTCACAGTGGAGGAAGTTGATCCTTATATCATGTCTGCACATAGTAGTTACACAATATATATCTACTGAAGTCCAAAGAAGGGATGTGATATACTCAAGACCACACACCTAGTAAAAGCATAGGATTAAAACTCCTATCTTAACTCCTAGTAGAGTCTAATTCAACATACATTTGCTAAGCACTAGCTAAGCCAAGTGCTGGAGCTACAGAGATGCAGTAGAAATGGTTTCTGACCTTGAGGTGGGCAAGTGTTGCCATGTGAGCTCTTGGTCCAGCCCAGGAGCTTCAACAAGTCAAAGGATGAGTAAGAGTGACGCAGGCAAAATGGGGAGGCAGAGGAGAAGAGAAGAGGCATTCCTGGTAGGGGCGATAGGCAGAGGGGTCTGAAATATCTCAGTGTGAACTGGGAACTCTATACAATTCAGGTTTACTGTAACATAAAGCATAAGCCTAGGAATGGTGGGAAAATAAAAGCTATGGTGGAAGTCAGGGACCATGCAATTGTAATCACATTCAGGAATTTAGACTCTATCTCCAAGGCCACTGGGAGCCATTGAAGGATTCATGTGGAGGGCACTGTCATGTAAAATCATTGAAAGTTTCATGTGAAGCCACTGAAAGTTTCTGTATATCATGTAGTGGGTACATCAGAAGAAGAGATCAATTAGTAAAACTTTGCAACGTCTGGGAACAAGATTGGATGGGCTTTTGTCATGGAAGGGTTAAGAATAGAGACGAGGGAATTGATGCAAGAACTTCTTGAGAGGTAAAACTGGCAGGACTTGGTGATCGATTGGATATGGAGGGTAAAGAGAGGGGAGGAGTCAAACATAGCCATAGCCCCAGTGTCCTTTCATTACATTACATAACCTTGACTACTGTCTGGAGTGTTCCCATCCCAAGATCAAGGTACCTAAATATCTAACATCATCCTGAGGTTGCTTGGAGACCACAGACTCAGAACAAACAGAAAGAACAGTCCCGAATCAGTAAAAGGGCTGTGTCCAGTGTGGCTTTGCCACCAATAGGCAGGGTGCCTTCAGAACTGTTATGTAATTTAAGGGCTTTGGTTCCTTCATCTGAGATGGAGAGCTGGCTTGGACCATCTCTCAGGTGTCTTCCAGCCCTGTTGAGCTTCCTTATGCAATTATCATGAAAGTCAAATTTATTTATTAATTAATTCATTCAGCAATATCCATTGAGCACTATCCACGAGCCTAGCCCTGTTCTAGGCTCTGGAGTCCAAAGATGAACAAGAGCCAACACCAGCTCTTGTTTAAAGAGACTGAGAAGATACAGACAAATAACAGGCAATTACAACATGAGTTATGGGATCAGAAAACACTCAACTCAGAAAGGCTTTTCACCCAGAGTAGGAGTGGAGTGGGTCAGGAACTATTTCCCTGAGAATAAGACACCTAAATTGATATTGAAGGATAAGTAGTTAGTCTGGCAAAGAGAGGGGAGAGATGTTCCAGGGAGCAATAATAACATTGTACAAAGGTCAGAAAGTAAGAGAGTGCATGATCAACTCAGGGAATCGAAAATAAGAACATGGAAGTGTGTTGTAAACAGCAAAGTACCATATCATCACCATCATCATCGTGCACGTAGGTAGAAGTGATGAAACACACCATGAGCAGGATGCCCTGTGCTTTGCTAATGACCAGGTTATCCAAACCCAGGGGATTCTGTACTTGTCTCCTCTACATTGTGCTGGTGATACAGAGAAATATTTTCACTCACCAACACTTTTTACTACTCTCCATAACTTTTCCTTAGGAAAAGTATATCAGACATATTATACAATACAGTTTAATCATCCATTATGTCTTTAGAGTTTCAAATAAAACAACAACATCACATTGTTATCCCTGTTTCACAGATGAAGATGGTTAGACACAAAGAAGCTGGGTGAGTCGGCCAGTAGCGGAGAAACCAACACTTGAACCCCATCTCTCCAGCTCCAGGCCACCCTCTCTTTTGCAGAACCGTGTAGACCTTCTGATTGCACTTATCATAGACCACACCCATCATTCTCAGACTTTCCTGGTAGACTGTGCTTGCCGGAGTCAGTGATCCCTTTTCATTGATTACCTTGTAGGTGGGTGTGCTTCTTAAATCTCTTTAGTTAAGCCATCTCCAAATCACTTTGGCTGGAAGATAGATAGGTTTATGTCTAGGAAGGTTTCCTGTAGACAGCAAATCTTATCCATAATGGGCAGACTTCTCACTTTAAACAAGGAAGGTGATATTTCCTGCCTCTGGGATTCTGGCTATTTAATCTTTTGCACAAGTCAATGCTTGCTTAGAATTTGGAATCCAACTTACTTGAAGGACTAACCCACATGGTGGGGTGAAAGTGGACTGGATCTGGACCTTGAAGACTAGGACTGGGGCCTTCCTTGGCTGTGCCCCTTACTGCCTTGTGACCTGGGGGCAATTCACTCCATCATGGGTATGCCCGGGGTCCACACGTACTTTGGTTTAAATCTCAGTGCTGCTTATGATTGGTTCTATGCATGACCACGTGCAACTGGTAAAGTTTCTCTGAGCTTCAATTCCTCATCTAGAAAAATGGGGCCAATCTTTATACCCTCCAGATAATGTGATGCTTGGAATATAACAGCCGCTTAACTCATATTTATTGAAGAAATGGGAGAATTTAAAACAGTTCCCTTCACCCGTTTCTCCCTCTCTGGCTCACTTTCCTCATCTATGAAAGGGAGATAAAAATCTCTCCCCTGTATACCTCACTGGGCATCTAAGCAAACCCCATGTAGTCATGTTTGCAAAAGTCTTTGTGAACTTTAGGAGTCTGTAACGATCTAAGGTAGAATTTACTCTACCTCAGAAACGGTGTGAAACTCTTCATGTATGTATGTATCATTCTATGAGATCCTACAGTGTGAATACCACCATCATTTCCAGTTCCCACGTAATGAAACCAGAGCCCAGGAGGTTAAGTGTCTTTCCCAGGTTCACAAGATAGTATGTGCTAGAGCAGAGATTAGAAGCCAGGTTAGTCTGACTCCCAACCCAATGCTCTTCCCACAATAATGATCCCACTGAGTCTAGGAGTGACAGTCCTAGTCTCTGGAACCAGGCTCCCTGCAGTACCATTTGAGGTCCACTACTGATTAACGGTGTGTCACTGGGGGAGAGTTATCTTCTTTAAGCCTCAGTTTCCTTATTTGTGAAAAGAGCATATTAATAGTGCCTAACTCATGGGCATAAGACTCTTCATCTCACTCACTTCCAGTTTCTTCAACTCAAGAATGAGAAAAAAATAATAATAATTGTACTGTGCCAGACTGGAGGCAAGGGGTGGACCTTACTCAATCTTGATTCTAGTTCTAAGAGCTAGGATGTTCTTTATGTGAGACTCATGTCTCACCTCCTCTGGGGAGCCTTCCAAGATCATTCAGGGGCTGTGCTTAGGGTCCTCAACATGCACGGGGGCATCAGTTAACACCTGTTTGTATGTTTCTGAATAAATTTACTTAAATAGCTTTTATGCCTTGACTGGTACTGTGAGATTCACAGCTTTCTAGAATCTAATAATAATAACTGTCGTTTCCTGAGTACCTACCACGTGCCTGAAACTGGGCACTTAACCCTATGAAGCGAATTTTATTATTCCTGTTATATAGAAGAGAAAATTGAGGCTCACAGAGGTTAACTTACCCGGGGGCACACAGCTGTTTGCATGGAAGACACTAAAAATGTAGAATGAATGAAGGAAGGAAGGAAGGAATGAATGGTGTGTCCTCAAAACCACTGATGGTTTGGAGGACTAAGCTCATATCTTTTATGCTCTGACCCCACAATATCTAGAATAGAGCTGATTGCATAATGACGTCGGACTCAAACTTGGGCAGTTACGGCCAAGAAGTTCAATGAGTTTTCTGAGGCCCCCACTCAGTGGACACACATCATGAGTGGCACAGAGGAAGGACGTCAGGCCAGATGTGAATCTTGCCATCTGCAAGTGTAGAGGCTGGCACTAACATTTCTGTGGGTTCCAGGTCTGCCAAGTGACCGCCTAAATTTTCATCTCTTTGGGGACATTTGAGTCTTTGGTGATCCAAAGAGCCAGAGCAGAAATTCATTTGCAAGTTGAAATCCTACTACTGGTTTCTATTTTTTACGAAAATTAGATCTTAAAGGACAATTCCCCTTGATACCAAATAATTCTTCATTTTCCATAAGCCATGCTTTAAACCATAAGATAAAATCCTCAGATTTCAATGATGCTTCTCACACTCTCCACAAATCTTTTACTTTCTCTGCCACTAGGCAGCCAAATGTGACATTAAGAAAGTGAGGGGGAAGGAGGAAGGGCTGGGGCGCAGAGGCCAGGGTGCTAGGGGAAGTCAGCTTCTGATTTCATCCAGGTGTTCCTCAAACATTAAGTGGAGGTCTACTGGTGAGGTGGGAGCCATTGTTCCTATTCTCTGAAAGAGGAAACTGCAGCTCAAAGAGGCCCATTGAGACGATTAAGATATGGTCCCTACCCGCAAAGAGCCCCTAGTTCAATAGAGGTGACAGACATGGAGGCCACGACCTACGACCCAATGAGAGTGGATACAAAGTACTAGAGTAAACAAGGTGTGTGGAGGAGAGTACAATTATCTTAAGAAGGAAGGCCTCCCTTTGGGAAGTATTAGCAAATACAGTGAATTCAGGCCTGACAGTGACATTTGACAATGACATTTGACTTCGTTTCATGATAATATGATAATATACATCCTGACTCCTTCATCGATTATGTGAGAAGGGTCCAATACTTGCTGTGTGATTTTAGACAGGTGACTTCATATTTTTAAGCCTTAGTTTCTTTATCAGCAGCATAGGAATAATGATAATCCTGATCCTTCTTAGGATTATTATAATTACTGTCATTATCTCCCTAGCTGCCCCATAGATTGCCATGGGGCTCTCATACTCATGGGGGAACCTGCATCCTGAAGCACTGAATTGCCTGCAGCCTCTTGCATATGTGAAGATTACATTGTTCTTGCTGTTGCAGGTCTGTCCCTTTATGCCTGAGTGACTGGATAGTCTATATTGATTCTTCAGTAAATTAAATCTTGTCCCAAAGACGGATCAGCCCCCAGAAAGTTTCCTTTTCCCTCATGTGCCTTGGAGAAACTGTGCAATTCCACCACTCAAGATTTTTCAAACTTGTCACTGTTGATGTTTTGGACCGTTTTGGACCACACAGTTCTTTGTTGTGGGGGCTGCCCTGAGCCTTGTAGGACGTTCGGCTGCATCCCCAGCCCATGACTCCTAGATGCCAGGGTCCACCCCACCCCTGTCGTAACCACTGAAATGTCTGCAGGGATTGTCAGAGTTTCCAGAGGGTTGGGGGGGCAACAGCGGCCCTGTTGAGGATCACGTGTGACAACACAGCACTAGGAGGTATGCCAGGCCGGGGTTTCTGCTTCCATGTCACAGATGAGAAAAAAACCTGAGACCCAGAATAGGAAGGAACCCATCCAAGCTCACAAAGGAGCCTGAGAGCCCAGAGTCCAACTCTACTTTCCAGAACACCTCAGGTGTAGAACGACAGTGGCCTCCACAAAGGACACACAGGGAGGGAGCCAGTTCCAGGAAGCGAAGACGGAGTCTCCTCTTTCTGGGTCCTGCCTGGACCCCTCCACACCACTCCCCACCGCTGAGCAGCAACCTGCAGGAATGCCTGCTCCTCTCCCTCCCTCTGCCCTGCCCTCACCCCTTCGATTTGTGTTGTGGGAGGGGGTCACCCACTGAGTGCCTGGATAGGCATGGGGCCATCATTGCAGGAAGGGTGACAAGTCGACAGTGAGGATAAAGCGCAGACTTAGCCCTGCCCCAAAGTTCAAACTGCAGGGGGATGTGCTGTCACCAAGAAGCAAACATTAAAAAAAAAAAACACCTCAAACGAGATTCCTCCGTTGCCATGTAAGGGAAGGCCTTGGCCAGCTCTGTGCAACCTGGGAGAGTTGGAATGGGGGATAAGCAGCACAGAGAAGGGTATTCTGGTTCACTCTCTAGTCCCCGCCCCCAGACCCCCCTACTCCCCCTTTGCATCCCTCTTGGAAGGGCCCCTTAGAATGCACCAAAATAACCCCTCCCTCCTCCTTCGCCTCCCCGTCCCATTTGCCTCCCTGTCCCCCCTGCAGAAGGCCGGCATGCAGCCTGGTGCACGGGTCAGGGGTGTGTAACATTTTGTCTGAATAGGCCCCTATGTTCCCATAATTTATAGTGGTAAGTAATCTTATTTGCAAAGCAAGCCCTTACAGTTATAAAAAACAAGTTAATTGACTTGCATAAAAATCAAACATGTAAAAGTTTTCCATCTTAACACAAACAGCACACTGAGCCCATTTGTACAATAGCTGTGATGCAGGGCGGCCCGCGTCTGGCCTACCTGGGACCCGGCCTCTTTCATAACCCAAAATGGAATCTTAAACCCTGACAAGGCCACATACCGATGGGAGTTACTGAATTTAGAGTCAGTCACTCAACTAATTATACGACGTTTTATTTTTTTCCTTGTGTCAATAAACAAACTTGGGTCTGACTTCTGACACTGAGTCCTAGAAGCCAATTAAGAGGCGTTCCCAATATATTACAGGGTCTACAAACAAGGATGGCTTTTCTTGGAAAAGTGAACATCATGTTTCTTTTAATGAGTGTGAAAATATATGAGTTTCTTAATCACTGGCAACTTCGATGTAGTCCGAGACAGGGAAATCACTGACTCCCGGCTCAGGAATGAACAGGGGCCAGATTCTCGATGGGCTTTTTACGATGGGATCCTCTGGTGAGAGGCTGCTGGGAAGACAGCATTCAAGAGATGCCACATTTAGTGGTGACGTGACAAAGAGCTGGTGGCGAAGTGTGCTTCATCACCCTGAGGGAGGCAGGGAAATGAACTCTGCTGTGATCAGGGTCTTCTGAAGACAGCGATGAGACCCCACCTTGGCAGAGTGGAGAAAGTGGTAAACCTGCAGAGACGTGCATTGCAAAAGGCTGGTCATGGTGCAATTCCGGATTATCTCCATCCTCTGCTCCTGGGAGCCCATTTCACAGGTAAGAGGGAGGCGGAGGGAAACTAATATTTATTAAGTAGCCATTATGTGCTAGGTGCCTTTGCTTTGCTCTTTTTTTAGAAACCTTCAGAAGATCCCTGTGGGGAAGATATCATTGTTTCTGTTTATAGATGAGAAAACTGAGGCCCAGAGAACTGGGGTGACTGGGCCAAGGTCACACAGCAAGTTAATGGCAAGCCCAAGTCAGTTCTCATTCCAATGAGTCCTCTTACTTGCACACTGCTCTGATGGGTCGGAACAGTCATGGCCAGAGCCATCAAGAACCTGGGAACAGGCATGATCTGAGTGCCCACCCTTTCTGGAAAACGGCTCCGCCCACCCACCAATATCTACACAGATTAGAAAATCAGCAAGAATAAGAGTCTAGCGTGTGTTCCAATGGAGGTCTTCACAGAGGAAGGGCACCCAATTCAGCCAGAGGGTGGGGGTGGGGCTGATAGGAAATTCTCCTGAGAGCAAGTGACCCTTCCTCTGTGACTTAAAATCCCTGGGGAATTTTTACATTATGGGGTGGACAAGTGACGCCAGAGCATCCAGGAGGACAGTACGGCATGAGCAAAGGCGTGAAGGAGTAGGAGAAGAATAAGCGTGGTCTGTGAGGTCCCAAAACTGCTCAGGTCCCCAGCACACGTGGATGGGAGGATGCACGGCGGCCCAGGCTAGAGATGAGACCAGGGGGCCCACTGAGCGGGTGGTGGGGCAGGCAGGGAGGTGTTGTTCTCTGAACCAGACCAAGCTGGGTCTTGCCAAGACAGACAGCCGGCAGTTTCGGAGAAGATGGAGTGGTACTTGTGCCGGGGTCCAGGTCCAGGGCTCTGATGCAGCAGTGAGGGGTTGAGGGCAGCGGCCCTGCAGAGGAGGAATAATAAGAGTGCCCACTTCACAGGTTTGTCAGGAGACTGAAGTCAGTTCATTGATGTAAAACTGTTAGAAGAGTACCCGGCATATAATGAGGGCCTCGGGAATGTAGGAGGCTGAAGAGTTCTCCTTGGGGCCCCTCACATTACAAGCTCTGTCACCCTGGACTAGTCTCCAAACCTCCCAGTAATACGGGATTTGTGGGCTCTTGGCACACAGTAGGTGCTCAATGGACAGACACTACCATTGTTGTAGCTCTGCTGCATTATCGCTGTCTCTGGAACAGCCCCGGTGATCTCTTGCCTTCCCCAGTGAAGTGCGAGTCATGGCCACCATCCCCTCCTCACGACCTGTCCGGGCAGGCTGACATGCCACCCAGGCAGGCAAGACAAATGGACTTGCCACCTACACAGAGCGTGTGTGCACACCGGGGGCACGTAGCCCGACTCGTCAGCACAACAGGGCGCCCTTCTTCGCCGCGCCGCCTCTCTGCTGTGCGTGTGCTTTGCGCGGAGTGGAGGTCCCCGTTATTTATGTTTGGAAAATGCATTCAGGGCAGTTCCCAGAAGCACTTACAGAGCTCTTATTTAATTGCTACTTTATAAACTCGCTGCTCCGAAGAGTGAGGGATTGATGGCCCAGCCTGGCACCTGGAGTGGCCTGGCTGCGAATGATTTTCCGAGAACAGCCTGGGAGCTGAACTCCCAGGAGCCCACAGCCCCGTGTGGCTCTGGCCTGCAGCCAGCTCCAGAGGGCCCTATGGGCCTTGTCACCCTAATCCCCAGCTTGGGGATGGCAGCAGCTGCTGGACTGGACACACACACACATACACACACACATATACATGAAGCCCCTTCCTCAGCTCAGGGCCAAAGACTTAGTGGCGTGCATGGTGGGAGACGCCCTGTTGCTTCCCGTTACCCTCCCCTTGCCATGTACCTGCAAACGCCCAACCCTGAGGGCACCCCAGGTCCCAGACAGGGACAGGAGGGACACTGCACAGGTCCTGCTGAGCCCGTCTCTCTTTGCCTCACTGCCATCCATCGGGCTCAGGCAGACCTGGGCTTGTGTCCCCGGCTCCCTCGTTTTCAGGGCAAGTTATGCAATGTGACTGAGCCTCAGTTTCCTCTCTTGTGAAGTGTGATTTATGGATTCCATTTCTCAGCATCGTTGGGAGTATGAAATGAAATTATGATTGTGCCACTCCTGGCATGTAGAAGTAGAAGCAAAAGATCAATAAATGTTATTTATTGGATTTCTGCAGCCACAGAAACAACAGATGAAGTGTCTTCCATGAAGTCCTCCTAAATTCATCAAGTCTGAACTTCCCATGCAGATGAAACACAATGCCCCCTTCTGTTTGTACAGTCTCTTTATACAGTGCCGGACTACAGTGTACTGTGGTTTCCAAAGAGCCTTTTACAAACCTCCTCCCTCTCTTCAATGCTCTTCACCAGGGTTTGGGTTATGAGCCTCGTGTTGCAGACGAACCGAGGCTCGTCTCAGAATGTGGGCAGGGTGACTATTGGTTAATCAGCTTCTGTCTGCAAGTCTTGCTCCCTTTCCTTCATAGTACACTAACTAATTGTCCCCAGTTAGCCCAAGGACCACTTGTGCCTCCAAGATGGCTCCCACAATCCTCTCCTCCACACTCACATCTTTGTGCAGTCCCCTCCCCCATGAATAGTGCAGATCTACACAAGCAATGAGATACTGTGGACACGACTGCTGAGGCCAGGTCATGAAAGACATGGCTGCTTCCCCCTTGCTCTCTTGGATCACTCCTTTGGGGGAAGCCAGTCATCATGGTATGAAGACACTCAGGCAGCCCCATGAAGAGGTGCTTGTGGTGAGGAACTGAGGCCGTGTGCCAAAAGTCAGCATCGACTCGCCAGCCAGATGAGTGACCCACCTCGGAGTCTGATTTGCCAGCCCCAGTCAAGACTTCCACCTCATCCTGGCTGCACCCTCGGATCCTGAGCTAAAACCATGAGGCCAAGCCCTCCCAAATTCCTCACGCACAGAAACTGTGACACAATAACTGTTGGCTATTTTAAGCTGCTAACTTTAGGGGTGGTTTGTTACACAGCAATAGATAACTGATACACCCTTCGTCTCCCCCCACCGTGGCACCTGAACTCATACCTTCCCTGCCTGCTTCCATCCTACATATGCATGCACTTTTTTTAGACCAATCAGTACACTAATTGTTAGACATATTTGTTCCTTTTTTGGCTACTTTTATCCTATATTTGTCTGCAGGAAGAGTGTGTGTGTGTGTGTGTGTGTGCATGCACACACATGTGCAGGCACTCCCCAGACACGGGCCATGCTACTGACACTGTGTGTGCAGCCTCCTCAGATGCAGATCCTAATAACTAAGCTTCTGAAAATGCAAGGGATTAGTACATATTTTGTCATTTCAAGACCAAGACTTCTTGGTCTTTGGTTCACTTTTTACCTCCCTGCCAATTCCTCAGCTCAGACCCGCATTATTCCCACCCAGACTATAGCAAAAGCCTCCCAGACACTTTCCCCACCTCCAGCTGTGCCAGTCTCTGCTTCCTCCACATTGCTGTCATGCAAATACCATCTCATTAAAAAAAAAATACCATCTGCATAAAAATCGCTGTGCTATGTTTCCATCACCTCACAGAAGAAAGCTGAGCTCCACAGCTGCCCTACAAAACCCTCCCTGATTGGCCCCCACTTGCCACTCCTCCCCAGTGAATTGTTTATAGGTCCCCGAGGGCACCCTTAGCATTCTTGCCTCTATGTCTTGACACTAACTCTGCTTTTTCTCTGGAAGCCCTTCCCTGCCTTGCTACCTGGCAAACTTGTGTTCATCCTTCAAAACCCATGCTCAGTCATTGCTATCTTGAAATCTTCCTCCACATCTCTAGGCAGAGTTAGGTCCCCTCTGTGTTCCTGGCCAGATCTCTGTGATAATACCAAGCATATTGCTAGAATTATATACTCATCTGTCTCCCCTGCTAGGCTGGGGATCCCTAGCATTCCATTAATTTTGGTTCTCTTGGCATCTACTTCAAGGACTTGGCATATAATAGCTGCTCAATGAAAATTTATTGAATCAGAAAGTTTTTGGGGGGAGGAAGAAATTTTCATTCTTTGAGCGGGCATATGTGAAACTCAACAGCATGGTGTTAGATGTACAGGAGGCATGCCTTAAAGTTTAACGTTAGTGCCTTTGTTTCCTTTGCCTAACATGCAGGGGGTGGGCCTTGTTTGTTTGACTATGGCCCCACAGCTTCTGCAAGCACTCCCAGGAATTCACAGGAGGGCCCAACTTTTCACTTATTGTCCACTCTCCCTGAACTCTGAGCTGTTGATCCCCCATAGCCCCCATCCCTGCCAGGTCACCTGGAGTCTTCGTGTTTTCCTTCTGTGAACCCTGCTAATGGGTTTCATAAGGTCGTGCAGCATTTGCCTTTCCTCTCTTCACTCCCAGAGCCTCACTGAATCCATGCATCCACTCATTTGCTCACTATGAGCACAGGAGTTAGAGCTTGAGCACTGGAGCCAATCTGCCAGGTTAGATCCTGGTAAGCTCCCTGAACTTGGGCAAGTGACCTCTCTATGCCCTTAGTTGCCACATCAGAAAGCAGGGATAAAACAGTGCCTATGCCACAGGCCGTTGTGAGGATTTGGAAAGATGCTATTGGTACAGAGCAAGAATTCAGTGAATATTAGCATTTCTTCATGCAACAAACATTTCTTTAGTACCTATATGGGCCAGGCACCGGGAGAGGCCAAAGAGAATGAGACAAGCTCCCTGCTTCAGTGGAAAGACATGCATAATGACAAATAATGCCAGGTAAGTGCTACAATGGAGGCAGGCCCTGAGCGCCTGACTAGAAGCAAAGAGGAAGGAGTAAATATCTTTGCTAATGAGGGAGTCGAAAATGCATCACTGAAGAAATGGCAGTTCACCAGGAGCACAAGAAGGGACCTCATGGGGAAGGGGACGGGCGTGGGTAAAGGGCAAAGGGTGAGACAGGGAGTGGGATCCTGGGGAAACTCAATAGCCTATAAGGATGGAAACACCAGGGGCGTGTTATTGGCTCCATTTCACAGATGCTAACTGAGATCTGAGTATTTGTGGGGCACTCAAGTAAATGAGAGCAGAGGATGGCCGCAAACAGCCAGCAGATTCAGAGGGCTTTGGATGGCCAGCCACTCAGACCACAGGCACTAGAAGGAATGGAAGGCTTTGAGGGCCTGCCATCTTTCCACGTGCATTTAAGAAAGCTCATTCTGACTGTGAGTAGCTTGGTGGCTACTGCGGAGGTCTAGGCAAGATGAGATGAACTAATAGGGAAGAAGAGAGGATGAACTCAAAAGACGTAGAGAGCAGAAGATGCCATGCTGTGTGTGTAAAAGGCCAGATAACAAAAATTTCAGGTTTTGTGTGCCATGCAGTCTGTCTCTACTCCTCAATGCTGCAGTTGCAAAAGCAGCCACAGGCAATCTGCAAAAGAGGATGACTGTGTTCCAGTAAACCTTTATTACTAAAGGAGGTTGCAGGCCAGATGTGGCCCTTGGGCCATAGTTTGCCAGCTCCTAATTTAGAAAGTGGATGTCCAGAATTGTAGGGAAAGTGTGGAAGGAAGAGGAAGGAGGAAGATTTCAAGAGTCTCAAGTGGCCACCAGGTCCAGAACTCTGCCTTTTTGCCAAGGTGGCCAACACTATTCCACACCAGGTTATTTGCTTCAATAATAGAGAAATTGAGATTCAATAAGCTCCTCTGTATTCAAGAAATTGCTCCCCACAGCTGTCATCTCCTGATGCCCCACTGGACCCGTGATCCTGCACCTATCTTTGGGGAGTCTGGAGAGCAATGAGGAAATATTGACCCACAGTATGACATTTCAGAGTGTCTGGCTTCCCATTTCCAAAACAGACCCCTTCCAGGCCTGTAGGAAAAGCCAGAGCCACCACTGCCCAGTTGAGTTCCACAGCAGGGAAAGGACTGACCCAGAAGGTGGCACACACGCTCCAGCTAGCCTGTCTGGATTGAGGCAATAAACTGACTTCTGGAAAGTGGCATGTGAGTCTAACGTGGGGAAGTTGTAAGTCCCAAGAAAGCTGGCTATTGAAAGAAATCCCGAAAATAATTCCAACGTAAAGTGTCTACCATTATATCCTTCTGCGCTGTTGGTGGGAATAGGAGTTGGTGCAAAACTTCCAAAGGATGCTTTGGATACAGCTTTCCAAATCTAAAATACCCCTTTACCCAGCATTTCCACTTCTAGGAATCTACCACCTGGAAACACTTGCAAGTATCTATGCCCTAGGTTGTCTATTTCATAGCATTCGTTGTATTATGGAGTGAATGTTTGTGTCCTTCCCCAAATTCATATGTTGAAACCTGAACCCGCAATGGGATGGTATTTGGAGGGGGGGGCCTTTGGGAGGTAATTAGGTTTAGATGTGGTCATGAGGGTGGGGCCCTTGTGATGGGATTAGTGTCCTTAAAAGAGAAGGAAGAGATGCAAGAGTTCCTTCTTTCTCCATGAGCACACACGAAGGAAAGTCATGTGAGCACACAGGGAGAAGGTGGCAGTCTACAAGCCAGGAAGAGAGCCCTCCCCAAGAACCAAATCTGCCAGCACCTTGACCTTGGACTTCCCACTCTCAGGAACCGTGAGAAAATAGATGGCTCGTTTAAGCACCCAGTGTGTGGTATTATGTTATGGGAGCCCAAACTAAGACACATTGTAATAGCAAAATTAAAATTTAAGTGTTCATCATAGGGAAATGGCTAAACTATGGTTCACTCGTAGAGCAGAATACTACACAACTGTCAGAAGTTTGAGATAGATTTATAGGAATTGGCACAAATGGATCCTGATCCACTGTTGAGTGAAAAGAAACACAAGAAAATGTTATCTGAGTTCTAAAAAGATAATTATATGAGTACCCACATAAATATATGCAACACATAGCAAGTCCAGGACTTGAGTGACTCAGGCGAGGTATCTAGGGAGCAAACTTTAAGGAGGCGCTACCTCCAGGTTCATGGTGGTGTCAACTCTGCACTTGCACAAGCCTGAGAATGAGTGCCTCCTTAAATTTTGCACCCTAGGCACTTCCCTGCCTCACCCTAGTCCCAACCCCTATGCGGAGAAAAATTGGGGACCTGATACACAGGTTAATCTCTGGAGCAAAGTATTGAGGGGTTGGCAGTGGGAAATCTTCATTTTTGACTTTATACGCTTTTGTAGCATCCAATTTTTTTTATAACAACAAGTGAATTAACTGGGTTATTAACAAAGCAAGATTGTCTTCTAAAAATCTTCCATCAGTTTCTCTCATTAATAAACATAGATTTGCATAAGTTGAGTTTTTTTAAAATGTATATCTGTATGTTACTTAATAATAGCTACCACTTATTTATTAAGTGCAAATGTACTTAGGACTTGCACTACATTAGATAGGATGACAGCCACATGTGATAGCAGCTTAGCCAAACAGGAGCTTTCTTTTCTCGTGCAGCAAGAAGTCTGGAGGGGGGCAAGCAGGGCTGTGTGGCAGCCCCGCAGTGCCATCGGGGATGCTATCCATCAGCTTTCCCAAGATTATGCTGCTGTGACAAACAGCCCCCACATCCCAGTGGCTTACAACAACAAAGGTTTGTTCTTGCTCACATTAAGTGCCCTTTGCAGTTCCGTGGTAGCTCAGTTCCATATTATCTTCTTTTTGAGGTCCGAGCTGAAGGAGTAGCCCTTACCTTGGGCTTGTGGTCTCACATCAAAAGTAAAAGAGTAATGATGAAATCATGGAATGGCCCTGAGTTTCTGCTCAAGCAGGGCGTAGCCCTGGCCAATGGGAATCACATGGCCAGGCTTGACAGGATGGGGCGGGCCGTGCTTCTCACAGAGAGGGACATGAGGTAGGGTTCTGTGGAGAGGGGCTGTGGATATTTTTTGAACAAATAATTCAATATGCCGCAGAGACCAAGGCTCCGTTGCCTTCCTGCTTTTCTATTTCTAGCATGTGCCTCTGGTTCTCATGGTCACTAGGCTGATGCTTGACCTTCTGACATTTCATCTAAATAGTAAGGGAAAGGGAGAATAAAAGGAGAAACGTGTATGTCCATTGACACTGCCCTCTTTAACAGTGTTTCCAGAACCTCCACTCTGTGACTTCCCAGAGCTGGGTTATTAAACTGTGCTTAATTATAAGGGCATGTGAAATGGTGAGCATTTTTCACCGGGCCTGTTAGCCCTGGAACAAAATCAAAATTTTATTGGAAATAGAGGAGAGGGGATCACAGGAAGGTAAATGACAGCATCTGCCACATACACATGGTCTCATTTAATCATCACAACCACCCAGAGAGGTGCTGTTTGCTCCATTTTACAGATGAGCTGACTGAGGTAAGAGATGAATGATTTGCCCAAGATCACACAACAAAGTGGCTGAACATCAAGGTGTGAATGCCTCCAGGCCCCGTCTGCTGCCCTTCCGGAGACTGAAAAAGGACTTCGGTAGTGGAGGCATTAATCTTGTGTGTGGCTCATGAGCCCTGAATTGTCTGTCCTTCAACACACACATGTGCGGTTATATGCGTGTGAGAGTGTGAGAGAGCTCAGCCACAGTCAACGCCAAGTCTCAACACTGCATTCCCAAACCCGGGGCCACAGCGCTCTAAGCCACCTCTGCCCACATCAGGCGGCATGTCAATTAATTTTGGTACCAGCTGGCACCAAAAACCATCCCAAAAGAAAATCCCGGATTCTAGAGAAAGAGGAGGAAAGGAGGTGCAGAGTGGGAATAGAAAATGCTCTAGACCGGAGGTCAAAAACCTGAGTTTGAGTCCAGCTCTGCCTCACACTCGTTATTTAAAAATAAACCCAGGCATTTTTCTAAAACCCTTTTCAGGATTTTCATCTGCACAATGGGAATTACAGTGTCTACCTCAAAGTTTTGCTGAAAAGATTCAGTGAAATAATACAAGTGCAATTAGAGGTAAGCTCTCCCCAGAAGTTAGTTTCGTCCCTTCCCGAGACTTCTTTGAGACTTCATCAAAGTGTCTCATAAATCAAATCCTATTTCTCCATCAGTGCGCATGGTCATCTCTGAGCAGTTCTGCCTTTATTTCTCATGGGTTATCCCTTGGCAGAAACCCTCAACATTATGGTTTTGCCAGCCCAAGAATATGGCAGACTGGATCAAGTTTTCATAAGAGATTCCAGATGTTAAGGCTTGAAAATCAAAGATACCAGGAACATCTTTGCATCATCTGATGTTTGGCCTCATTACTATTTGGGTAGAATGCACCCTACCCCTCTCTTCATTCCTTTCATAAATATACATCAAGAGTCTCCTGCAGAAGAGATCCTTACTAGCAAAGAAGGGCCCCGAGCAGACCTGGAAATGGAAGAGCGTGTTCAGGGCTGCGTGAGTGGTCCATCTGGAGCATAGATGTCAGCTAAGTCTGAGGGCTCTTTTGAAGACTGACTTGCGTGAAGAGCACTGTTCAATGTGCCAATGAAAAACCAGCGAGTCATACGCTGGGCCCTCCAAAGCCCATAGTCTTTAGAAGTCGAGATTTGTGACGTGTAAGCAGAGGTATAAACGCATTTGTTTGCTATCCCTTTACAGACAGAGGAATTAGATAGGAAAATTCAATATAGCGCGGCCAGAATGAGATATGAGATGGGAAGGAGCTGAGGCATAGGCCAAGGCCGAAAAGCAGCTCCAAATGCTTTACTGATGATGATGGAGGCCTTAGTGCATGTTGGGGAGGGGGTGGGTACCCATCATCCGCTCCATTTGTATTGTTGATCGCTTCCAGACTGTACTTTGAGGAATTACCTCTCTCTTGGAAACAGCTGAGCTCCCCAACAATTGCCATGAATCCACACAGGTGTGCTGAGATGTTGAGCCCCTCAGCCCTGCTCGGGGAATGCTCAGCAGTGACTTACAGCCATAGGTAGCCTCATCCTTTCACCCTGTTGTGTCTCACAAATATCATTTTCTCTGTGTGTCAGGATGTGAAAAAAGTTGAGAAACAACGCAATTGAGCCTTGAAGGACTGTTAATGAATGTGGTCTTTCCTCCCCTGGTCAACAGAGAGGTACAGGACCCTATCAAAGTCAACCAGCAAGTTCCTCCCCGGAACTTGATTCATGAGCAGAATGCCAGAGACTAAAAATGGAAGGAGAGCCTTCTTTCCAGCGGCAACACTGTCTTTTCCAAACCTGGATTTTCAGCTTTTTCTCTTATAAGCTCCCCTTACTTCCCCCAGTAGAAGGATCTGTTGCTTGCAACCGAGGAATGCTAACCAACACCACGGTTGCTGTGTGAATGGCGTGCATTTGTGTGCATGTGCATGTGTCTGTGTGTAATTGTATTTAAGGTCTCAAACACCCTCTTGGACCCGTGAAAGCCGAAGCCCTTCTTTGCCTTCTCACTCTCACTCCCGTTCTGCCCCGACCCCCCCTCCTCAGAGGTCTGCCCTTGATTGCAGGCTGCCTGCTGAGCCCTGGGGAAGGGAGGAGCAGGGCCAGGCAGAAGAAACAGGACTACATTTCTGGGGCCTGGGGGCTATCTACAGGGCAGTACCAATTCCGCACAAAGACCTTAAGCAGGTCTGTCCTTTGGGGTGGGAGGGGGGACTCTTTTTTCTCGGGGGCCCAGAGGTCTGCTCTGGGCTCCATGGTGAGAGGTCGGGAAGGGGTTCCCACCCATCCTTGGAGAGGCCGCTTGGGCTCGGAGGAACCAGGGGTGGGCCCGGTCAGGGTGATATAAGGAGATGAGCAATATAGCGGGTATTTACAATTGAAAACACAAGAAGGGCAAATATTTGGCTAAGTGTTTATTTGCTAGTGGAACTTTTTAAATGGTTGAATGTAACCCAAGTGTCAGCATGGGGAGTTTGATTAAAAACAAACTGGAGAAGTGTTTCTCCGCAGTTGTGAACTTGGAGAGTTTCTGCTTCTTTGGCTCTGGAAGATCCAGTGGGCTCTGTCCTTGACTCCAGGCAGCCAGCAGGGAGCCCCAGCCTGGCGGCCTTCCCTGCCTCACAGCTTCTCATCAGAAAGGGGTCCCACCACCTTTCGGGCCCTGTGGGGAGCTCGGGGTGATGGGAGGAACATTCTGCATGCCTCTGGGTGTGATCTGTTACTGAGGCTTAATCTCCTCACCAAGAAGCCATTTCTTGAGCACGGCTCTAAGCATCACGCTGGTGATGACTAACTGCAGATCCATCTTTCTTTCTTTCTTCTTCCCTTTCCTGTTTTTTCTCTCTCCAAGTGAAGTTTAATGCTCATGAAGTATATGTCTCATGCTATTAACCCTGAAGAGCTGGGGCGAGAAGGGCAAGACTTTGCTTTGCTAAAGGGTCTCCAGATTACACGTCTTCTCTCCCACCAAGAAAGACTCCGGCATCACCTGAGTTCCTACTCTGTGCCGGACTCCATCCCAGGCTCTTCCTCCATTCCTCATCTCAGTTCGCCTTATGGCAGGTGTAGAAGACTTAGCATCTCCATTTTACAGACAAGTAAACTGAGGCTCAAAGGAGTGCCATGTTTTGCCTCTTGAAGCCACATAGTTGGGAGGTAGCATGACAAGATTTAAGCCTGGATGTGTTGGACTCTAAAAGTCCATGCTCTTTTTCACCCCCTCCTCTTGTGTCCTCTCCCTTTACCCTCTGGCCCTTGTGCTGGATGTCTCAGAAGGAGGAACCAAGGCCATGAAAGTCAGGGGGGAAGACCGGGGGACATAATCCACCTCTCTGAACCCTTGGTTCTTAGGAGGGATGGTCATCCGAAGCTTGGGGAGAGGCGACTTCATTCTGAGTGGCTGGCTCCCTATGCAGCGATTCCAAAACCCCAGGACACTTCATGGGCACAATCAGGAGTCAGGCCACTTTGTCACCACCTCCTCAAATTCACTCTGCTGAAGGAAATGGGTGAACAGGGAGGAGAAACCTTAGACCCTCAGAAATTGCCCTGTTACTCTCTAGAAACATCCCTCCCTCCCTCCCATACCTGCCCATCTTCAGAGGCCACAGATCTAGGAGAGAATCCCACTAGGCACATGACTGGGAACAATTATATATCCTCTCTGAGCCTCAGTGGCCCCGTCTGTAAGATGGGAATAACTGTGGCTCCATACAGCACGATTGAATATTGAATAAGAGGACATCCACCAAGACAGAGGCTGGCAGTAGTCAGTCACCAAAAAAAGCATTACACATCCCCCCCCAGTACACACGTTCACTGAATCCCATAGGGAAATGCCCTCATTCCTGAAAGAGAGGGAAAAGTCCGCGCCTCTGGCCTCAGGCAGCTCCCCACCCCCTCTCAACTGATTGAATAGTCAAAGCCAGTCCTTTACCCCTCACGACTCTGCAAATTGCAAGCAAACAAGACTGCTCATGACAGGCAGCCCTGGAGTTTGGCCAGGTTCCTGAGGGTGAGAAAAAATATCGCACTAAATCTCTAGGAGACGGTCCCCAGAGAGACGCTGTTCTCACTGGGGGACCCTGCCTCGCACTGCAGGTCTGACCTGAGCCCTGTGGCAGGAAACCCCTTCAGGATGAGGGATGCTAGCCTTGGGGACCTCCTCTCCTCACCGCAGGCCCTGCGGGTGCCAAGGAGACATCATTGTCCCTCATCTCACAGAAGGGGAAACTGAGGCTCAGAAAAGGTGAGCAACTGAGCCAAGGCCATGCAACAATTTGGGAAAAAAGTTAGGCAAACGTTCAGCTGAGCATGAGTTAAAAGAAAATTAAGAACTATTCCTTTAGACAGTGAGGGGGAGCAATCCAACCGGAATTGTGTGCAAACCCCTCTCCTTTTTATGAAGACGAAGCTCGTTTCCCTTCTCGTCTCTTCTCTTTTATCCCTGCCCCCTCCTCACAAACACAGTTGCTCCAAATAAGGGGGGAGGTGAATAAAAATAATGGCTCACATTTGGATTTCTCCTAATATTCTTCTCTTATTTAAGCATCACTACATTCCTGTGTAATATTGTAGGTTTTATCGCCCACATGAAGAAACAGAGAGATAAGCTAATTTTCCCGGGGTCACACAGCAACTTAGTATCAGAAAGAAGATACCAAGTGATTTCTAACACTAAAAGCCCGGACTTTTGTGGAGTTGTCATTTCCCCGCCCATTCTGCTGCCTCCACGTGAGCCTCCCAAAGGGGCCCTGGCCAGACTTTGATCTCAGACCTTCTGGATCTCCTACATCCTTAGCAGAAGGACATAGTTAGAAGTGCAATTACACTGGGTTTATATGTGTGTATGTATGTATATACACACATATATGTACATACACATCCAAATGTTATGTATGTTTGATATATGTAACACACGCACGTATGGCATCATATATACATATACCTACATGAATGTGTTTATATAGGTGTTTGTGTGTATGAAAGACAGCTCTTTTGAAATCGATGAGAAGAGAAGATGGAGGAAATAGGAACAGAGCATGCATAAGAGGAAGATGAATCGGGTGTGAAAGAGGAAGGGAAGAAAAAGGAGATAGAAGAGTGAGGGGAATCAGAAGAGGAAGAGGAGAAGGATGGGGGGTGAAAGGACCACTAGAAGAGGAAACTGAAAGCGGAGATGGGGACCTCTGCTTTCAGCAACAAAATAACCATACCACCCTGAGGCCACTGACTCGCCAGAAATTCTCAGATGCTCCTTGGCCCCAAGAAGTATGGGTTCAGCCAGGGTGGGCTCCTCCGAACTGGCCTTGTCTCAGCAGCCACACTCTGAGACCCTTTCTCGTGCCTGCCAGAGGGGATGTGGGAAGGGCGGGCAAGTGTGAGATGGAGGGAGGGGTGTGCAAGGTCCAGCCCTGGGAATACTGGGCAACCTCCTGCTCCTTTCCCCTGGCACCCAGGCACCTGGTGGCCTCATAGGCAGGTGTCCATCATCAGGTTCTCCCTGGGCCTGACCTGAGGTCAGCCTTCTCACCTCCTCATGTGCCTGGAGATGTAGACTGACCACCTCGCTGTGCCTCAGTTTCCTCATCTGTAGAAAGAATGGCACAGTATGAACATCCATCTCATCAATAGTCATGAGCATTAAATGATTGTGCAGACATGCCTAGTCCCTGAGTCAGCCTCAACAGCTACTAGCCCGGTTGTTCTTATTGGTACCGATGCTGAATCCAGCCCCTCTGGCTCACACGGCTAAGGCTTTTAAATGGAGCAGCTCTCGGACTAAGGGCTGACTGGGCACTGAACCCAGGATGTTTTAGATCCAGGGAAACCAAACATGGGATTCCTGACATTTGGGGAACAACTATGGGGGAAAGAGATTGTATTCATTCAGATAACATTTTGTGCACACCTACTGCGTGCATAGTCCCATGCATGTGTTTGGCAGTGCCATTACAGCTAAGGGACAAAAAAGAAGCAGTCAACACCCCTTCCCAAACTTCCCTCTTTCTTCTTCTTTTTGAAAAATTGTTTACATATCTGTCCGTCTCTCTAAATAAACTGTCAGCTCCTTGAGGACAGGGGCCCTTTCTTCCTCCTTCTTACCTCCCACAGTGTTTGGCATAGAGCAGTCACTTAATAAATGTCTGGGAATAAGCCGACAATGAAACCATCAGAGTCCCAAGGACGGCCCTCCCATGGAGCTGGAGGGGGCCTCCCATCCTTCTCCCATCACCATCAGAAGCTGTGAGCAGCATCTTAGTCAAGTCGAAAGACCTTGAAATGTGGAGGCGATGAGACAGAACCAGGCTCTCTGAGTCCCTGTGTGACTTAGGACAAGTGGCTCAGTATAACTGAGTTTGTTTTCTCGTCTTTCCAATGAAAATACGCCCCCTACCTCCCCGAATTGCTGGATGGATGAAATGAGAGGATGAAGTGGTGGTACTTGGCCCATATGGCTCAAGAGTCCCTCTTTCCTGTGCCTTTTCTCTAGATAACAAAATGTTTGCAAGAACCTCATCAAGATAAAAGGATTCAAGTCACCCAAGGAGAAGCTAGGCTCATCCTATGAGAAATATACCTGCTGAGAATTCTTTGGGAGTATATTCTTTTAGTTCAAGGGCATCTTCATAAAATAATAATAGTAATATGGTGGTTGCTTTACATACACAGTATGTCTCATTTAATCTCTAGGTCAGCTCTGTGGAGTAGGTGTCCATAGCCCCATTTCACAGATGAGGAGGTGGGGCTCTTAGATACTCATCCAAATTTGCATGGCTCCTGGGGAAGGCGCCAGCATTGGAACAAACCCCTGTGGATCTATCTGTCTGAGTCTAAAGTATATTCTTTCTCCTCCTACCCCATGGCCTCTGTCCATATATGTCGAAATAACTTCATTCTCATCAGAAGCTGCAGTCAGAAGATGAGGGAATGAAATCCAGGGTTGGGGGAGGGGTGCGGGGGCAGGGAGGCTGAGAAGGCTTTTCCTTTCTGAAACCAGTAGAAACATTCCAATTCCATTTTTCACTGTCTATCGCATCCTAAGAACACAAAGGCCTCAGCCAAACCCCTAAATATTTAAAGAGTAACAGAACTCCAGATTAAATTAACATCCACGTTCAAACAGTAGCTGCAGTGGGGCAATCGCCAAGTTATTTCTACCCTCATGAGAAAGGAGAGAAAGCAAATGTCAGCCAGGACCTTCGATCTGGAGCACTGAAATCGGATCCCAACAGGGCAGTGCCACGCTGGGGAGCTCGAGCACAATCAAAGCTTTTCACATTTCCACTCGAGTCGGCTGCTTTCTCACTGGGCTCCCGCCTAACAGCTTCCCTCTGGCAACAATGAATTGGTACCAAAGTGATCTGGACTGTTTTGACACTGAGCATCAATTCCACAGCCTCGGTTTTCATCGACAAATCAATTATTCTGCCTCATTACAGGGCCTCGGTGAGTTTTCCCATCAGAAAGGAAACTTTCATTCACTCTGCCTTTCATTCGCCCAGGAAGGAAAGACAAAGAGAGGAAGGCAGGAGGGAGCAAAGCTCAAGTTATTAGAGAATGCCCATATGTTTCCTCCCTGGGACAGAACCCGGAGAGATGGAACGTCACTGAGCCAAGCATGCGGAGTTCCAGGAGGAGGGTTTGGGCTTCCTGAGAGCAGCCTGATGGGTCTGCACCATCCCCATCTCAGAGGTGCCCCAACAAAGGCCTCAGGCTGGTTGGGAGAGAGGAGCAGGTTGAGTTTGCAGGCGGTGAAATCAAGCCCCAGGGAACAGGAAGTGGGAAGACAGCAACACTAGGCCACCAGTCCTCCTGCGATGAGACAATCTGCCCATGTACAGCCCATCAGAGAAAGCACCTACTGTGTGCCAGGACCAGGCATTGCATCCTCTGCCACGTGCCCCATGCACAGTCTAATGCAACAAAGAGCCGCTGTCTATTTATTCCCGATCCATGAGCCCTAAAGAGGACCCCTGGGAAAATGACTGTGGCCTCAGTGCCAAGGAAAGCTGCTCTCTTGAGAAACTATTTTTTTTAATAGACAACATGAATCTTATGAATGATGTTTTTGCTTTACTTTGGCCAACCAAAAGCTTAGAGACAAATTTACGAACCAATTTTAGTAATTGTGCAAGACTCCATGCTGGGCATGCTTGTGTACTAACACTGCCCTAGCTTCACATTTCTGCTCAACTCTGCTCTCTGCCATGAGCTCTTTAATGTATTGCATCTCTTTTAGGGAGCTGTCTTCTTTCCAGAAAGCAAAGAAGTATATGGGATCTAATCAATCAATCATTAAATAAATAAACAAAAGGCAAAATTTGGTTTCATCTGCACAAAAGCCTGGTCACAGAGCATAGTGATCATGGTGCCCATATTTGGGATGACAAAAGTCAGGCACAGAGACCTTAAGTAACTTACCCAAAGTCACACAGTTTGTGAGGGAATAGCCAGGATGCTAACCTAAGCTGCCCTGATTTAAAGCTGGTGTTCTTTCCACTGCCCAGTGCTGCCAGATACTTGCCACCCCCATAAAGCTTCCCCTGGCTTCCTGATCCAGGAGGTCTTAAGGTCTTAAGACCTTCCAGAGTCCAAGGGTAGAGCCATAGAACCAGCCACTGCTCCCATCTTCTCCCCTTTTACCCAGGATAGGACAAGAGGACACAGGTGCAGGCTGCGTCTCCACGTCGCCCTCCCCAGCCCAGGCCTGGCCAGTCCTGCGGCAGCACGTTAAGGGCTTGGCGCCTTCATTCTGGAGCGGCGTGTGCTGGGAGGGAAGCCTCATGCATGTGTTTCTGATTTGCATGCCTCCCCCCTGGTCTCCACAGAGCTATTCCAAGTCCGAGAAGCCGTGAGAGCCTTTTTTTTTTTTTTAACACACTCCCCCCCTTCTCTCCTCTCTCTCTCTCTGACAGCTTTTCTCTTTGAATCAGAGAACTACACTCTGCCAAGTGAAAATGTAACTCAAACCTCAAAGGGCTCAACGGAGGCTAGAAACTCTTAAGGCACGAGGGCCGGGAGAGGCCGGCTCTGCGGACCGGACTCCCGCCGGGCGCAGCTCCGTCTGCCAGGAGCGGGGCAGGCTGCTGGGGGTCTGGATACTTTTAGCTGAGAAGGTATTGAAATGTCCTGTGCCTGACCACCTAGAGGAAGGGGTGATTTCTCCGCTTTATAGGTGAGGAAGCAAAGCTCTGCAAGTCAGGAAAACTCTTTCATTTATTGGGTGCCTACTGTGTGCTGAGTCCCTTCCATCTGCATCTCACTCCACCCTCACAGCAACCCAGGGAGGCGGTGGGAGGCGGGCCCTGGAGGCCCTATGAGATTGCCATCTTCCCTTCATCACTCAGCTTCTAAGAGGTCTAAACTCAAACCCAGGACCATGTGATTCCAAAGTCAGCTTTTTCCCACCATGCGGATGGCCATGTGTTGACAGGAGGGGTGCCTCAAGAGTTGCTCCCAGGGAAATGGGTACATGCACTTGAAACCACCAACCCCTCCCTGAGCACCGTCAACAAGCGACAGATCTGCCAAGCAGAACCTATTGTCTGCAGACTTGCCAGAGAGGAGCTGAGTATTCAAAAGTTATTCTTTGTAAGGCCACAACAGGAGAACATTAAACCAAGCACAGGACCCTGTGAAACTGCTCGGGCCACATGCCCATGAAGCCAGCCCTCAGTGACTCCTTTCTGTATCCGCTTCAGAGGACTAGGAGCCGCTGAAGATCACTGAGTTCCAGAAGCGCAGAGTGCGAGCTGCCTGCACAGGGCTCAGTAGCCCATGAGTGGCTCAGCGAGAACCACCGACATCTCCTGATTCCTCATCCAGGACTCTCTCCAAATACGCTATTGCCGCTGGCAGCTTCCACCCCCAATCTGATCTCAAGCAGGCTTAATGAACACTTGTTGATTTAATTCTATTGAAAAAAGAAATGATACTCATTTATGACCAAGTGTAAATAATGAGTACCAGTTTGAACTGTGACCCTCTCACAGAGATTTTCATATTCACAGGGATCAAAGCCTTAAGCTCAAGAAACACATTTCACTTGGTGGCCTTCCAGGCGTCCAAGAGTAGATGAGGAGGGGTACTGAGGACAGAGAGAGAAGGCATTTACCCGCCCACCTGTGGGTCAGGCTGATCCCAGAGGGGCGATGCATAAAAAGACTTGGTGTTGGGTCTTAGGGACCCCTTCTAGTCTCTCACAGTGTCTCAAACAAGTACTTAATTTTCAGTCATGTGGAGCTCACTGGGGCAGTTGACCACTGCACTCTTCACCAAGGCCAAAGGGCTCTCCACAGGAAACCGGGCCCGCCACAACTTTGGCTTTTTCCCCCGAACTCATGATGGAGTCCATTCTTCCCCAAAACAGGACCTAAAGAAGGAAAGGAAAGAGAAAGGGAAAATAGAATAGAGGGCAGATAGGAGGGAAGGAAGAAAATAAAAATATTGATTTTGCTTTTAGTTGATTATAAGCTTCGTAAGAACATGGACCATAGCTGTCTTGATCCCCCAGAGCCTAAGACAACCAAGGGAGCCAGTACAGTGCCTGATATACTGTAGGTGCTCAGAAGATACTATGGATGGAAGGATGGATGCTGGTGGACGAACGGTTGGATATATAAATATATGTGTAGGTGGATGGACATGTAGATGGGTGGGTGAATGGATGGGTGGATGAATGAATTGATGGAGAGTAGATGTTGGATGGATGAAAGGGTGGTGAGCAGTTGGATGGAGGGGTGGGGTAATGGGTGAACGGGTAGATAGATGGGATAGATGGCTGAGAGAGTGGGTGAAATACTAGGCCCTGGGGTAGATGCTTTTGTGTTTATGTCCTTTTATTCTCCAAACACTGTCTTGAATCCTCTTTGAATAAAATAGAGGCTTAAACAAACTCTCTCTCATCAGCCCTGTGAGTTAAACATTGTACAAGGTCCCCTCTCCTCTGACTAGGAAGGGGCCCAGCCAGGATCCAAATCTCAGTCTGCCTGAGTCGACCCAAAGCTCTCTCCTCTCCTCGTGCTCTCTCACTAGCATGCTGAAGAGGCTGAGCACTCGTCAAGGGGACACCCTGCAGCATTTTCTGCTTACGCTGGACCCTGAACCTCTGGGCCCCACCCCATGCTCCCACCTCAAAGACACAGGCACACTCAGCATCTTTTCTAATAACATTCGTTCAGGCTCTTAATGCATCACGTCTATTTTCTGGTATATTCCAACCAACACTTCCTGTCCATCAGAGACGAACTGACCGGGCTGGGTCAGACAGGGCATGAAGTCCTTCTGACACAGAACCAAACCACATAAGGGCAATGTCTCAGTGAGCTGTCAGCTTGGCTTTCTGTAGCCTGATCCTGCATTTGCACTTACAGACTTGACATCTCCTCCACACTGCTCTACCCCACCCTTTATTTCAACTCTCGAGGGTTGTGTCCTTTTCGAGGTCAAGGAACCCCAAGAGAATTTGATGAAAACGAATATATTTTACTACACAGCCCAAATGCACATAAACACAACGTTATATACACACAGACCCCCACTGAAGAACCCCTGATCTAATCCACTGTGTCGTGGGATTCACTGTTGTGTGTGTGTCAACTCTTCATAGTCCAGGCATCTAGTATGTGAATTATCCAAAATGGTTTATTCTGCTCCCAATTCTCTTTATCACTGTTAAAGAAGTAAACCATAAGGTGCATGCCGGGGCTCCACAAAGCTATGTAAACTCTGACTCTGTCTTCTCTGAGTGTGGTAGGCAGTTTCTGAGATCCTCGCCTCCTAGAATCCATGCCCTTGGGTAATTTCCTCCCTTTGAAGGCAGGTTGGACCTAGTGACTTTCTTCAACAAGTAGAATCTGGATGTCCCTCACAAGATTAGGTTACAAGAGATCCTGGCTTCTGTCTTGTTTGCTCTCTTCCGCTCTTGCTTGCTCACTCTTACAGAGGCCAGCTGCCATATTATAAACTGCCCCATGGAGAAGTGCAGCCTCCGGCCATCAGCCAGGGAGGAACCAAATCCTACCAGCAACCTCCTGAGTGAGAAAGCAGATCCTTCCCCTGGCAAACCCTGAGATGACTGCGGCGCCTGCTGCAGACCCCGCACCAGAGACCCTGGGCCAAAGGACTCGGCTAAACCACAGCCGGAATCCTGCTCCATAGAAACTGTGAGATAATAATTGTGAGTTGCTTTGACCACTAAGTTTACAGGTAACTTATTCCACCTGTGTGGATAATTAATGCACTTATCTGACATCCTATTGAACACCTGCTCTTTGCCAGTGACTCTAAGGGAAAACAGACTGATAAGATCTGCTCCATACCCTCTAGATGCTCTCAGTCTGGGAGTCAGTTAGTAAAAACACATCACCATAATTGACCTACATAAATATTACAATAAAGTTATACCTTGACAGAGTAAACAAACAATAAAAATCTATTGGCCAAAGCAAGTCACATGGCCAAACCCAAAGTTAAGGGTAGGGGAAATATAACGCATCCCTTTTAGTGGGAGGAACTGGCAAGTCACATGACAAAGGATATAGACACTGGAAGGGGTAAGGAATTAGGGCAAAAATGCAATTTACTGCTATGGAAATACATGGAGGAGACTTAAATGCATATTACTAAGTGAAAGAAGCCAATCTGAAAAGGCTACATACCGTGTGACTCCAACTATATGACATTCTGGAAAAGGCAAATCTGTGGAGACAGTAAAAAGATCAGTGGTTGCCAGAGTTCACAGGGGGAGATGCATAAGTGGAGCGCAGAGGACTTTAAGGGCAGTGAAAGTACTCCGTATGATACTACAATGATGGATACATGTTATTATACGTTTGTCCAAGCCCATGGAATGTACAACACCAAGAGTAACCTTAATGCAAACTGTGGCTTATGTGTCAATGCAGTTCATGAATTGTAACAAATGTCCCACTGTGGGGCCCGATGCTGATGATGCAGGGGGCTGTACCTGTGCGGGGGCAGGGAGCACATGGGAAATGTCTGGATCTTCTGCTCAATGTTGCTGTGAACCTAAAACTGTTCTAAAAAATAAAGCCTATTAAAAACTGCAATCTGCTATAAAAGACTACGGCAGTTTAGAAAAAAAATTAATATATGCATAAAAAAGAGACTGGAAGAAAATGTATTAAATGTTGACACTGGACAATGGATTGCACATGATTCTTATTTCCCTCTTTATATTTTTTCCATCTCCAAATATTCTACAATGAACATGTTTACGTTTAAAGTAAGAAAAAAAGGTTAAGAAAAATACGAGAAGGGCTCTTGGAGCATGAAGGAAGGGGAAATTATTTCTGACTGAGGGCTGAGAAAGGACCTAAAGGCGGGTGACGTGGAGCTGGCATTGAGGAACAAAAGCCCTCCAGCAGCGAAGGAGCATAATAATAGCAGGTTAGAGCCGGAAAACAGAATCGGGCCACTAAGGCAGAAGTGGGACCTGCCTTAAAGATGCTCTGACAGTAAGTGCATCTTAAGCGGCCAGCTCTGCCTCCAAGCCCAGGTGCAGTGAGAGATAAGTGACCAGCAGTGGCGAGCTCACCTTGTGGAGGGCAGAGTCAAGAGGAAATGGATGTTATTTAAAGACTCTAAGGTGTTGGAGATCGAAGGGACTTTAGAGAGATCAGCCCCTTCATTTTATTTTAGGTCAGTTATGACCTTAAAAAACAGCCGTTTCATATGGTTCAACCTAATACCAAGAGGGGCCTGAGCCCAAAGAGGGAGAGTGCTTTTCTCACGTCTCAGAGACAGCGAGTGGCAAAGCCAGGACATGTCCAATGCCGTTTCAAGAGCAAAAAAGGACAGATGCAACAAGTTTAAGCTTCCTGTGTGAGGAGTTCAGATAACGGCGAGTTTGGCAAGGAGCATTGTAGATCTTTGACAATGCCGACCTTGGAGGTTTTTCCTGTGTGTACACTGTCAGGCTCATGTAAAGAGAGTAGTTTGCATGAGCTCACACCATCATTAAACAGGTGCCTCTGACTGCAAAGACCTTCTGCAGACAGGCACGAGGTGAGCAGTCTTGAAAGTTCTCTGTGGTTCCTGACAGCATCTCATTCTTATTTGTCACGTCTATGGGCCGCGGTACAATTCTAGGTACATGGTCACTGCTCAATAAGATTTGCCAGATCCAGTGCCCAATGTCTCTCCATCCCCACCTCCCAGGTCGTGAGCCTTCAGCCAAGGGTCCCCCTTTGTCTTCTACTCTCCCAGGGTCAGAGGAAGTCTCCCGGTCTTGCTCTATAATTTTTATTTTTAGTTAAAGAGGTTTGGGTGGCAGGGGTTGGGGCAGAGAGGAGCAGAGGGTGTGGACCCGGTAGCCATCAAGGGGCTCTGAAGCTCAGGGGTGGCTCCACGGAGCCACTTTTTGTATCGCGTTTGGAAAATACAGGTTTTCATAAGAAAAAAGGGGTAAATCCACCCCTTTGCGGGGGGGGATTTGGGAGCAAGCATTAGCTTCCTAAGAGTGTTCACAAGGTTATACTTAGTCCCTCTGTCTCTCACACACACACGCACACCCCCACACACGCACACACACACTCATTTCGTATCAAGCACCAGGTTGAGTAGGTCAGAAAGGAATGGTACCATTGTTCCCTGTTTATGCCTGTTTTTCAAGAGACTGCCCCAGAAAGTCACTTCTCTACCCTTCCCCTACCTGAAAATGAGATTAGAACTTGCCCTTGATTTTGCCCCAGGAGCGGTCCAGCTCAGAATGCTCACAGCAGGGCCATTCAACGCGCACTAATCATTTCTTCCTATCTCCCCATGAGATTAGAATACTCTGGGCTCTGGCTCCTGGTACAGCCTGACTGTGTTAGGCCCCGACACTCCCCGGCCACTGTGAAATACCCTGGAAAAAACAGGTCCTGGAAGAAAAGATCTCCTTATGGAGCTGCAGCCTCAAACTCCTCTTTCACCAAAGTACTTGGCAGAGGTGGGGGCAGGGAGTACGGGGACTGAGTCGACATGGAAGGAGGAGGTTCTGCACATTTCAGGAGACCTCTGCCCTAATGGAGGCTGCTCACCCGGCGACTCGGGTGAGGCCCTTGAAAATTCCTCCTCCCTGGTGACAGGTCCCCAGGCTAGAGCCCAACCATGCCTAGGCCCTGGGGACCCTCAATCCCAAGTCTCCAAGCCTCTCCTGAAGAAGAGTTTCTCCATTTCACCTCCTGATGGCCCACGAGGAGGAGACGGCCCACCCTGATTTACCTCCAGCCAAGCTTCAGGCTGGGGACCCACCTGCCTCTCTCTCTTCCCAGCTCTTGTTTCCACCAAACAGAGCTCCTCTGAATGTGGTCATAGAACCAAAGGCTCAGAAGAGAGGCTGCTTCTCTGACTCTTTCCAGCTGTCAGGGAGGCCAGCTAAGAATAACCACACCCGAAATAGCGCTTCGGATGATTTAGGTGTGGCTCAGCCCAGAGGCAGGTGGATGGACTAGATGACCCTTGGGAGTTCCTTCTAGCCCTTGGACATCTCCTTTATTCAACAAAAAATATACTGAACACCTACTATGCGCCAGGCACTATGATAGGTACTGGGGATAGCCCCAGTCCTCTTGGAGGTGTGAGCTTAGTGAGCAAACCACAGCCCCACCACCTCTCCTGCCCCAGTTGTGGTCAGTGGATTCTGCCTTTGTGCCATGGCACTGTGTTCAGGCCTCTGGCCTAGCTTGGAACACATTGTACCATACTCATCCATCTCTTCAGTTGCTTCCTTACTACTTTCTGAATTCTAGAGACAAGAATCATTTCTGTTTCCCCAGAACTTAGCACATTGCCTGGCCCATTGTAGATGCAGAATAATGACTCATTGAATAAGTGGCTAGATAATGGCTGGATGGACATAGATTGATGGATCAAGTACTCTACTTTAAGGAGATGATGACCAGTAGGGAGTTTCTTCCATCTGCTACTTTCTTTGGACCCCAGTTGGTTTGGCTCCACTATATCAGCTGGGCCACATTAAATTTAAATCTAAGACATCTAAAGTGAAAATTTGAGGGAGAATAAGGATGGCAAATATATGACATACACACTGATGCTTTTCATTCCCTCACTGATGGCTTCTTTCTTGCTAAGTCCAGACATGCCCTCAGAGTCCTTCTCAACACAGTTCCTAGGACATTTGCCTCTAACCACTGGAAATGTTAGGTATGTTGAAGTTTATTTGCCATCCATGAACTGGAAGATCAAGCTTGGCAAGGAGAAGGAAGGGTTAGGTTCTCATAGATCATTGAGATCAAATAATCAGGTATCAAGTTTCTGAAACGAAGTCTTAGGATGAACGGGCCTGTCCCATTGTAGCTAATACCAAGCAGTACTGACAAAATACATTAACATTTTCATCCAGATGCTAGTTAATGATTTTGTGTCATATATTGACTGATGAATTGCTTATTCATCTCCACAACAAAACTCCAAAATTCCCAAGTGTCTCAGGGAATCCCAGAACTTCTAAAGGCAGCCAAACTCTGATCATGTCACTGTCTCACCCACAACCTTCAATGGCTCTCCACCACCTACATGATAAAACCCCAGCCCCTTAGCAGAACATTCCAGACCCTCCATCAAATCCAAGGTGCAGCCACAGTGGCCAAGGTGCCGCTTCCCACCACTGCAGCTTTGCCATCACTCTCTCCCTCCCTAGAGATGCTCATTCCCCGGTCTCCACCTGGTTTAAACCTACCCATTCTTGTGACTGCATGGAAAAATGTTTCTAATTAATGATTCACTTTTAATAACGAATGAAGAACATATGCTTCATATGATGACATACGACATGCCAACAGCTATGGAGAAGCTGTACCCAGGGGAAAACCCTGGCAAGAAGTACAGCAAAATGCCAACAAAGCTTCCATTGGTGGTATGGAACCACCAACTTCTTTCTTCTACTTTCTAAGTGGTTTCTAATGCAGTTCTGTTGTTTTTATAATGAGATTATTACACTTAGCCAACATCTACTATAGGATGGGAATTAAGCTACTTGCAAACCCTACACCTATTTCATAGGCTAGTTCAAATACTACCACCTCCAAGATGTCTTCCCTGACTCCTCCCCCCCATGTCCCCATAAGACACTGTATCTCCCCCTCTGCGTTCCACAGTCCTCATTACGCCTCTATCAGAGGAGCTACACGGTCTGCACTGGATCACAGTGATTGTATATATGCCTGACTCCAGCTTCACGATGGAAGGACATTCTTTTGTAATCAATCAATAAAAGAATAGTCATGTTTTCAGCCTGAACGGGTTGGAACATATAATACTATGATATGGAATAAATTATTACATTCTCATTACTACTTTCAACTTTTCATGTGACCTCTCTCAATTGCCCTCTCTCCAAATTATTCCAAGTCCCAGGTTATTATTTGCAAACATTCATAAAACCAACATGTAGGGACCTTCAGGATGGGAACTGCCCAGATCTTCTAACACACACTCGCCTTTAAAACAAGTAAAATCAACCAAGGTAATTAATTTGTGGCGAATATGAAAGCCAACTCTTTGTTACAAGCTGTACACTTATCTTGGGATTTAAGCGTTCAGCCAGTTGGATGAAGAATTAGGTATGCTGATGCTACTGACAACAATAAGAGAACAGGCCTTCACTCCCAACCGAGACGGTGCGGAATTATCCATCAGACTCACACCAGTACAGCATAATTGGTGGAGGATTATTTGTTTGAACTTGCAAAATGGATTTCTTGAATGTTTGAGCTGGTGCTAGAAGTGTTTTCAAAGTGCCTGCATACTCATCTTAAACACACACATTATTAAGGGATTTTATTTGACATTTAACAATTTTGTATATTAATATTCCCCTCTTTCCCCTAAATGGCCTAATCCATCTAAATCCACAGCATCAAAAGTCATTACACAGAAAGAACAAGATGTTGCCAGAGTCACTGCAGCCCAGCGTTGAATTTGCGTGAGCTGAGATGATTCAGGCAGATTTATATCCTGTTATTTCCTGAACTCGGAGCAAAACCTCACAGGTTCAAGACTTTGAAAGCGTTTGTCTGAGCAATCTCACTTCATCACTTTGAAAGGGATGGAGTTTCTGCCATCTGCTCGAACAGCATTGCCTTCATGAGAAGGAGAAATTCTCTCTCTCTCTCTCTCTCTGTGTCTCTCTCTCTCTATGTCTCTCTCTGTCTCTCTCTCCAGCTGGATATGTGAACCTAGGGTGAATTCCAAGGCTCATGACCACTGGGAAGAGGGGATCTTTACTTAATCTTCCTTCCCCTGGACAATTTTCTTCTACCTCTTCTCTGGGTTCTCATGACATGCAAGGATATTTGCAGAGGGTAGGTGGCACTTCAGATTCTGAAATTATTACTTTGTTCTTCTCACTAGCAAATGACATAAAGGGTTGGGCTACAGTAGTGGTTTTTAATCACTTTGAGTCACACATCTTTCAGAATCTGATGAAAGCTATGTGCTCTCTCCCTTGAGAAAACGAGATACATGCACACACACAGAATTTTGCTTGCAAAGACAGGTGGTTCACATGGTGAATTACTCATCCATGGGTTTCCCAAGGGTCTATGAAGCCCAGTTTAAATATTTATGACCTAAATAACAAATACTTGCATCGCCCCGTGGTTTACCAAGCATTTTCAGATCTTTCTCTCATTAGACAACTCAACAAGGTGGGTACCCATTTCACTCTCATACAAAACAGTATTGTCAACCTGGCTTATAAGAAATATAGTTTGACTTTCTGCTCTCAAATCTTAATTTTCACCCACTCCTGATGAGAAACTGCACTTTGAAAATTCAAATTCTATTTGTTATGTTTTTTAAACTAGTTTGTTAATGTTAATTCCATTTTTTCCCCTATAAATATGGAAAGATCACAGACTGGATTCAAGACCTGCCTGGAGTCTGGATGCTGCCTCCTCTAGAAGTTGCTAACTTGTATCTCTGAGCTTCTCGTCTGAAGAAGGGGCACGACAACACCTGTCTCACACTGGCCCAGAGGATCTCATGAGTCACACCGGGATCCTCATCTGAGCCACACCCCCCAGAGGGACAGTCAATATCTCCCAATACATTTGAGTAGACCTATTGTCTCCATGATACAAACTCAAAGAGTCAAACCTACAAAATCTCCTAGACTGGTGGCGCTAGCAGAAGATAGAGTGAGAAAGTGTTGCAGGTTGCAGCTTTTTTAAAAGGTTTCTTAAGTGCTAGGATAATGATTTAAAGCATCCATCCCGATGTTAAGTTCGCACCCGCCGTCTACCTTTGAATTGGAGGCTATGAGACCAAAGAAACCCAGTTGTTTCATCAAATATCCTGAGTTATTAATAAACTCGCAGAACGAGAGCATGGATGCTGTCACACGCTCAGCATGAACCTAGCCAGAAGCCAGGCCTCTTGTCACCCGGCAGAACCTACTAGGCCACCAGTTGGACATTGTCTGACACCTTTGCTCAGAAGAGTTACCCCATCCTTGCTCATGGTATCCTTGCCTTCCACCTAGTTGGGCTGTTAGCAGTCATGGTCAGGGCTAGAATGGAAAGCTGGCATGGCAGACAGCATGAGCCCCTCCTGGCATCTTTGCCCCCAGCCTAAGAGGGGACACGCAGAGCCCCAGGTAGCCTGTACAGCACTGCCATGTGACTTAGAATAAGACACCCCCTCTGGGATGACTGATCAGAAAAGGCATCTCCCCCAGGCTGGCCCAGCCCTGTGGGCACAAGACTTGGCAATCAGAAAAAGGGCTGAGTCTCAGTGCTTGCTCTCCCTGAGACCTGATGGTTTGATCAGTAAATAGATCGAGTAACCTTGGAGCAAGCCTTTCCTCCAGTCCGGGTCCTTCTTCTCACTGAGGACTGAGGCCTGAGAACACAGACGTCAGCAACCCCAAACACGGGGAGGGCTGATGGCCCAGGCCTGGCATTAGATGTCACCAGCCCTGCTCCCAGTGCTGCTCTTACCGCCTGTCATTCATCTGATTAACAAATACTTGAAGAGCCCATTCCATACGCCAGCTCCACAAGGTTCATTACATAGGTTTTCATTGGCTTCTTACAAAATCTCAGCAAGACAGCAATTTTTATTCCCATTTATAAGGAATGAAACTGAGGCTCAGAGAGACCAAGTCATTTGCTGAATGTCATACAGCTAATGAATAACAGAGCTGGGATGCACACTCACTTGTGTCTGCCTCCAATGTCTCGGCAGGGCCATCCAATGGCTTAGGTCAGCGGCTGTCGAATCTGGCTGCGTGTTAGATTCATCCGCCGAGCTTTTAAATCTTACTGACACCCAGCCTCACCCCAGAGATTCAGATTTAATTGTTCTCAGGGGCGGGGGGGGGGGCGTCCATCACGGTTTCTGTTGTTTGAAATCTTCGCTGGTGATTCTAATCTGCATTCGGGGTAAGAACCGCAGAGCAGGCGAATTACTCATCCTAGTCAATGCAACCCTTTTCCACACAAATACCTGAAAACACAGACGGTCAGCCAGAGAACGAGATTTGATATGGCGTCAGACGGGATCCCATTTCCAAAACGCCCCTCCACTCCCTGTCCTCCTTTGGGCCTTGAACTTTTCCAGTGTTTCCCCTTTGTGATATTAAATAATCCTTATCCTGATGCATCTTAGAGGAGACCAGGTATAACTAACTAGTATCATGAATGCGGTGTCGTGGCCGTCCCATGGCCGAGTGGTTAAGTTCAAGCGCTCCGCTTGGGCGGCCCAGGGTTTCACTGGCCCGGATCCCGGGCGCAGATGTGGCACTGCTCATCAGGCCATGCTGAGGCGGCGTCCCACATGCCACAACTAGAAGGACCCACAACTAAAATATACAACAATGTACTGGGGGGATTTGGGGAGAAAAAAGCAGAAAAAAAAAAAAAAGATTGGCAATAGTTGTTAGCTCAGGTGCCAACCTTTTAAAAAAAAAAAGAAAAAAGAATGGGGTGTTTAGAAGGGGACCAGTGGGGTGGGAAAACCAGGAATATGGAAAGTCATGCTAGAGGAGAGAAGCTAAATAATATTTATAGTAATAGCGGTTAATGCTAATAAAAATGTCTAACCATCTAACCTCTGTTGCGCTTATTCCTTTCCTAGCCCTGTTCCAAGCACTTTACAAGTGTTAACTGCACCACCCTGTGAGGAGGTCTGTCCACCTCCCCTATTTTACGAATGAGGAAACTGAGGTACAGAGAGGTTATTAAATCACTGGCCCAAGGGTACCAGACAGATTATCTGACTCCACAGTACATGCCCCTAATTTTGTCCACTTGACAGTTTCCCTCAAGACTGGGACTGATGGTGGCTTCCCCGTCCCCCTTGGAGTCGTGTTTCTGAGGGCCCTCAAGCACTGTTCCAGCCCCCTTTATGTGCAGGTGCTCGTTCACCAGCTTCCTCTGGTCTGCCTAGCCCAGGGTGGCCAAGGCACATTAGCAGTGTGGGGTTAGGGAAAGAGCCCCAGCCTGATGGTCAGCAGGCCTGGGGTCTCACTGCAGGGCTGCTACCAAGTGGCCGTAAATTCTGGTCAAGTTACTTCGTCTCTGGGCTGAAGTTCCCTTCTTTTAAAGTGAAGGCTTTAGATTGAATCATCTATAAGGGCTCTGAGAAGTCCTGCAAAAAAGAAACTGGATTCACCAGGCTTTCCTAAATTAATACAACCACTGTGGTCGATGGTATTATTGCTACCAATTCTTCACCCCCTCCCTGTATCCACTCTCTGTTGTGTCTTTGCAATTCCTACCCCTAGAGGTGGAGTATGTTTCCCTGCCTCATTAACATTGGTCTTGACCATGGGACTTGGTCTGGCCAGTGGGATATTAATGGACACGATGAAAGAAAAGGTTTGACATATGCTTAGGCAGGTAAGCTTGCCCTCTTGTTCTTCCATCACCGCGAGAAGACCATGCCCTGAGTAGCCATCTGATCCCAGAAGAATAAGAGACTCACGGAGCAGAGGCACCCCAGCTACCCCACGGGCCTGTGAGTAAAACTAAAGAATAACAATAATATTATTGTTAGTGCCTGAGTCTTGTGTTTCTTTGTTACTCAGCGTTAGTGCAGCAATAGTTGACTGATTCAACTACCAAACCATTTTTTAGTTAACATCTACTAAATGTCCAATTGAACTAATGTTCCAAAGAATACATCTGAAGAAGTGCTTCCCCAGGAACATCTGAGGCAAGCCAGTTATCCCAGCTATGTGCCTTCCTTAGCTTCCCCGTGCAGAGGGCACACCCTTTGTTCAGACATTCATATAGGTGTCTCATCTCCCTGCGCAAACTATAAGCTCCCTGAAGGCAGGGACTTTTCACAATCGTCTTTCCATCCCAATGCCTGGCACAGGTCCCACACACTGTAGGTGCTCAGTAAATGGCGGTTAAATGGAAAAATGGAAATGAGGGCCTTGTCCTAGTTACAACAGTCTGGGTTTCCGCATTTTCCCAGGAGTGTAGACAAGATGATCTCTAAGTATCCTTCCGTCTTCTACATCTCAGAGTCAATAAACCATCCGTGGGGATGGGGAGCTGGTGCCATACTCTGTGCCAGCCTCTCTGTATCCCCTTCTGATTCCTGGCCTCATTTCATCTATTAATTCAGCCATCATTTACTGTGCTCTTATTAAGTGCTGTGTGGACGTTTCACAGATGGGCAGGACACACTCTCCACTGGAGGAGCTCGGAGCTGCTGCCAGTCTAACAGATGCTGAGAGCTGAGAGTCCAAGTCCACAGACAGAGACACGCAGGGGAGGGTCAGTCACTCACCAAAGGTTTCTGAACCGGAGGTGGCGTGGCCAACCTCAGACCCTGGGCTTTTGAGACACTGTTTAGGGCTCTCTCTCCAGAGTCCAGATCATAAACCAAACTGCCTTCAATGCAAATCCAGGAAGGTCAGTCCATTACAGCACCGAGCTTCTAACTAATTAAGCATCTCTCTTCCCTCCCAGGCAACTCGGAAGGCTCCTCAAGCCAGTTTGGGGATTTCCTAGAGGGGGTCAGGCTCTTGTCACTGAGCAGTATCCTTCCACACCCTCTAGTGGTTAGAGGGCAACCTGACATCCTGGAGGAGCGAGGTGACTCCCCTGGGCCTATAAAGTGAGCCAGTTACGCTAAACACAGTCCTCCGGGAGAGCAATTTGGCAATAAGCACCAAAAGCCATAAACACAGTCCTACCCTTTAACCCAGTAATTCCACTTCTGGGACTCTAGTCCAAGGTGATAATCCAAAAATAGCGGGAAAGTCTGTTAGCACAATGATGTTCATTGCCTCATTGTTTATAATATCTAAAATTAGTAAATATCCTAAATGACCAAAACTAGGGGAATGGTTAAGCAAATTATGACCCATCCACACAAAAGAGTAAGCATTGTGAGGTCACTTAAAATGATGGGGAGCAGCAAAACAGCAGGAATATGAATATGGAAATCAGAGTCTAGTCTAGTCGTCTCCATCAGCTGCTTATTGTTGACGAGCTGCTTAAGCTCTCTGATCCTCAGTTTTTCAATCTGTAAAATAGAGCTGATGACAACCATCTTGCAAACTGGAAAGATTAGATGAGAGACTGTTTGGAGCCCCTGACATCACTTCTGGCACAGAGCAGAATATACAATAAATGAAGTTGTCATTATTATTAATATTACTAAGGTTTGAAATTATGTTACAACAGGGAAAATGCATCTGAAATCACTAAGCAAAATAAAAAGCAAAAGCAAGACATAAAATTGTAGGTTCACTGTTATTGCAGTTATGCAAAAAAAAAGATACATAGGGAGAAAATTTTTGAAAGCTATACATCAAATGCTAACAATGGGGATTTTTTCCATTTTTATTTTCAGCAAACATTTCTTGAGTAGGATGTGCTCAGAACCTAGTATGCATTAAAGATCTAAAGATTAAAGAAAATACCCTAAGGAGCTCACAGGGGCTGGTGGGGGGTGGGGACTCAGGAAAGGTTACCAGGGACACGCAGTACCTGAGCTGACCCTTGATGACTGGTGCACTTCTTCCCAATTTTCCAAGAGTGGTGACATCTTATTTGGGGGAGTTTAATTTCATGACACTCAGCCAGCTTCACTCTAAGAAATATATTTGGAAGTGGTTGAAGAGGGGACTTGAAAGGACATCAGTGGAGACAAAGAGCACTGGCTTTTACTGTACCCAACACCCAACCTAATCCTGCATGGCCCTCAGTCCTTCCTGCACAGGGAAGTGCCCAGCCTAAAAGAGGCATGTATAGTAACTTGTCAAATCAGTACAACATGAGTGAGTCGAGGCCATTTCTTTCTCTTACTATATTAGCTACTTAGAATTTTCCAGAAAGAGTCACAAATGTTAACTAAAGCTTTACATATTTAGAAAGGTTTTACTTTCCTGGCTATCCTAGCCATAAGGAAAGAGCCCTGCCAGCCACTTTGACTCTACCCTAATTGTGATAGATGCAACTAGTGTTTACAAAGTCTCCAGCCTGGAATATTCTGGGGTCACAAAGCCCTAGCATTCTCCCTGGCTCATGCTCATGAGGGAGATCCTTGAAACTGCAGCCTCGTCCAAATCCCCTCTCTAGGTCAAGAGGTTGGGGTCATAGGGGTCTCACAAATTGCTCTCATTTTCTTCTATTTCCATTTGACCTCTAAGTTTCCAGGTCATAAGGGTAGGACCTGGACAATCTGGGGTTCTCAGAGAATCCAGATAGCATGGTAACTGCCAGTCTCACTCTCTAGAGAGCTCACTCACCCCTAAAATCCTTTCTGTCTACCTCAAAGAAGTAGCTCTCTGTTCCAGTTACTGTTGTTAAATAACAAAGCTTAGTGGTATTAAAAAAATCCAATTGTTTTATTATGCTCGTGGATTCTCTCAGTCAGAAATTTTAAATGGTCACAGTGGAGTAGCTGAGTCTGCTCCAAGATGTTTAAGGCCTCAGCTGGGAAGTTTCATGCTGGAGCTGACTTGAAGGCTGGGGTCTGCAATCATCTTAGGGTTCATTCACTTGCACATCTGCTACTTGATACAGGCTGTAGGCTGGGACCTCAGCAACAACTGTCAACAGAAACACCTACATGTGGCCTCTCCATGTGGCTGCTTGGGCTTCCTCACATCATGGTGGCTAAATTCCAAGAGTAAACCTTCCAGAACAACGAAGCCTTGAAAGTCACATTCCATCACTTCTGCTATAGTCACAACCTTCCCAGATTCAAGAGGCAGGAACATAGACCTAGCCTCTTGATGGGAGAAGTGTCAGTCACATTATAAGACAGGCATGTGGGACGGGAGATGCAGTCATTTTTGGAAAATGCAATTTACCACACTCTCCCTTTCCACTGGAATCAATGAGAAGATGTACCTTTTCAGCTTAATTACATTTTAAGCTGGATCACAAGACATAGATATTTTGAGGCCACTGCTATCATGAAGAGTGAATCACTCTTATTTTCCTCCCTCTTCTTATAGCTCCTATCTCCAGAATATTCTGGAACTTGCTCTGAGGGAACAAAGCCAGAAACCTGGGTATCACTAGCACTCCCCAGAATCATCTATACTTCAACTTAGGACACCCTCTCCCACTGGACTGCCCTGCTCCTTCTCCATATCCATTACGATGTCTTAGGAGGACAAGGTGACCCTTTTTATTAATAGCCAGGAAGTCTTAGTCCAAGGGCTAATTGTCAGTCCCAAAATATTCAGTCACATAGCCTTTCTCGTCAAGACAAAACAAAATAAAACAGGGGCTGGCCCCGTGGCCAAGTGGTTAAGTTCGCGCGCTCCGCTGCAGGCAGCCCAGTGTTTCGTTAGTTCGAATCCTGGGCGCGGACATGGCACTGCTCATCGGACCACGCTGAGGCAGCGTCCCACATGCCACAACTAGAAGAACCCACAACGAAGAATACACAACTATGTACCGGGGGGCTTTGGGGAGAAAAAGGAAAAAATAAAATCTTTAAATAAATAAATAAATAAATAAAACACCCTAGTAAATTCACCTGGCCAGCCCCTGCTGTATACCATGTATATATGAGTTGGCTGGAGCTTAAGCCTACACAATAGGAGTCAAGTGAGAAAAGAAAATCTCTGAGGATGTGGTGACACAAAACCCTAGAGCCGGCTTTGGTAGCTAACACTGTGGAATCCCAAATTAGGACGGAGATGTTCGACACATACATGTTGGCCTCATTTTAAGAAAACTCAGTCGGCAATAATCCAAGGATTAACAACAAATTTAAAAAATGCAGAAGTACTTCCTCGCTTTCTATCAAAGATGATGCTTTCATTAAAGGAATTTCCTTGATGGATTTAAGTGTTGGTTTATAGATTGGCAGCAACTAAGAGGCAGAACAATATAAAAGTAGGGATTGGGCCCACAGCCAACCAAAGACCAATCACAAATCAAGACAGACTTCTGAAGCCCTAACATCCAGCGCTGTAGAAATGGTATTTGTTTTTCACCCATGCACATATACTTTAAATAACAAACCAGGAATCCATTCATTGCCTAAAGTCAAGTGTTTCTGTGACGTGGACCTGAGGCTGCATTCCAGGCTTGAGGAGTAACATGAACAAATGCACAGAGACAACAAAACAAGGATGGCATGTTTACGGGATGCGGAAGAGACAGACATGCCTAGAAAAGAGGGTGTGTGTCAGGAAGCAGAAGAAAATAAAATTGGCCAGTAGGGTGGGGCCATTTTAGCAGGCTTTGAAAGCTAAACTGAGGCGGTTGAACTTGAGTTATTAGACAGTAGAGGGCTTCCAAAGATTTTTTCCTCTGAGAGTGGTGTGACCAGAGGGGAGTTTTAGGAAGACGAGTCTGGGAGGGGCACCCGAGGATGGGGTGGAGACAGGGACTGCTGCGAGGGGGCTGTCACAGCCGTGAACTGTGAGGGAAGGAGGGCCTGAACCAGAGGGAGGCAGGAGGACCTGATGGGCTGTTTCCATAAGACAGACATTTCTAAAGGAAAACGGCACATGCCCCACCAGGGCTCAGATTTTACCGCAAGTCTTTCCGTCTTTGGAACAGTTGTGCTTCTAAACTATTTCTTCAGAATCATCTCTTCTTGGATCTTAGCCCCTCTTCGACTCTTTTTCCAGCTTCTAAAAATCCATGTTTAGAGCAGGGAGTGGGGTGGGTTAAACTCAAGGTTGTTCAAGGCATAATTGAAGATTAATAGGGACTAACAACTTTTTTAAGCAAACCCTTGAGTCCTTAAGCCTCTAAGAGCGGGGTCATCTTTCAAAGTTGGACCCTAAAGAGGCCATGTTCCAATGACATACCAAATAATCAATTCCCCACACTTGTTTGGGGACTGCCATCAGAGTCTGAAATTTATTCCTTTTAAACTCAATAATATCTTCTTTTGACAATATAATTAATTTTTTTTTTTTTAAGAAATTGCCACAGGTCAAGTCTGGTAGAGAATGGGATGGTCACTCAAGCTGGGTCATGGGTCTCTGGGTTAAAACAAACAAACAAAACAGGTGAGACTTCAAGGAAATGTGTTGAGATAAGGCAAGTAAGAGTGTTTTCTTATTATCTTTTGAATCTCTGTTTATCTATAGTCTTGTCTCATTTTTCATTCATATTATATATTGTGCCATTGCTTACTTTGTCTTGACCAATATTGCCAGTGTGTATTAACTTGAAGTCTTTTCAAAGGTCAAACTTGGAGGCACAGGGGGCAAAAAAGAAAAGAAAAGAAATGCAACTGATCTCCTTGTGTAATCTTTAAACTGGCTGAGAAGGAAATTTCCAGAGAAGTTGCAAAGAAGCTTTTGAGTAGGGATAGTAGCTCAATTTGGCTAACGTTAAGTAAAGACTCTATGCAAAGATATGAGTCATTCTTTTAATCAACAGGACTGGAAGGCAGGTCAAAATTAACAAGAGGATCCTCGCCCTAAAGGAACTCACGTTGGCTATTTTTATAGAGATAACATTTATTTAAGTCTCTAATTCATATATTTCACTTTCTCCCCTTGTGACAGAGACGTTAAATTGTCACTAAATAGCCATGTACTCCCCCACCTTTCCCAGATTCCCTGGCAGTTAGATCAGAGCCATGAGACTAGTTCTGACCAATGGGATATGGGAGGAAGTGATGTACTCCATTTCCAAACCTAGTGATATAAGCCCTGTGTAGCCCTCCAGCTTTCTCTTTCCAGGCTGCAGTGATCATGGAAATCATTCAACAGCATGATGTAGCCACATTATAGGAACATCCTGGACCCTGAATCACCACTTGGAAGAGAAGCACCTGGACATTCACTCAACTCACAGTGGGATATTCAGGGGATGGGAGAGAGAAATGTTGGTAGGATTAAGCCACTGAGTTTGGAGGCTTTATTTGTTACCAAGACTGAGCTTTCTTGCCTGCAATTCTGATATAACAACACAGAAGATGGCAATGACTGATCCAAGTGGCAGCATGGTGTACTGAGAAGATCAGGGGCTTTAGAGTGGCCCAGCCTGGGTGAAGTTAGTGACAGGCTTAGAGGCAGCTCATCAGAGTCATTTTCGGTCTACAAATCTCAAAAGAGAGTATCCCTCCTCCTCCTGAGAGAACAGGCTTACTGTTCCTGGAGACAGGACGAGAGGCTCTCTGGCCTCCCTTGGAGCCTCCCAGCAGAGAGTTTGGCCACAGACTGCCTGAGATTTTGTACAATAGAAGGGATGTACTCCTCCCTCCCCTCTGCTGTGTCACATCCAGAAAGGACTTCCAAGAAGATAAATTATACTATTTCTTCCTTTAAAAAACAGGTATAAGCAATGGATAAACTGTGGTACGTCCAAGCAAAGGAATATTATTCAACACTAAAAAGAAATGAGCCATCAAGCCATGAAAAGACATAGAGGAATCTTAAGTGCATTTTGCTAAGTGGAAGAAGCCAACCTAAAAAGGCTGCATATTGTCTGATTCCAACTATATGACATTCTGGAAAAGGCAAAACTATGGAGACAGCAGGAAGCTCAGTCGTTGCCAGGGGTGGCGTGTTGGGGTAGAGATGAAAAGACAGAGCGCAAAGGATTCTTAGGGCAGTAAAGATACTCTGTGTGATAGTATAATGATAGATACATGTCATTATACATCTGCCCAAACCCATAGACTGTACCACACCAAGAGTGAACCCTAATGTGGACCAGGGACTTCGGGTGACAATGCAGTGTCAATGTAGGTTCATCCTTGGTAAAAAATGTACCACCCTGGAGAGTGATGCTGATAATGGGGGAGCCTAGGAATGTACTGCAGCAGAGGGTATGTGGGAAATCTCTGTACCTTCTTCTCAGTTTTGTTGTAAATCTAGAACTGCTCTGAAAAATTTAATTCTTTATTAAAAAAAGATATAATAGATGAATATCACCTTCTTGCTTCTTGATATATATATATATATTTTGGTCAAACCGAAGCATCAAAGTGAAAGTCCTCTGTAACCTCTCCCGCTGATTGCACTCTAGCTGCCCACAGTAACCGCGCGAACCATCTTTTGTCTACTTCCAGGCTGTTCTATGCATTTACGGACATATAAAAGAAGGTCGTTTTGCTTTGAGTCTTTGGTATATTTTTGGTGTTAAAATACAAACTAGCCAAACAGAAGGTATTGTCCTGCTCTGTTTCTGGTTTTTTGTTTTTTCTTTTTACTTTTGTTTTCTGACTTTTTGACGTTTTCCTCTTTCGACTTTTGATATTTGTTCAACACATTTGTGACCAACTTAATGCCTTTTCATTGCTACATAGTTCTCCATAGCCTGTAGGCACCATCATTTACATAATCATTTCCCTATGGATGGAGGCATAGGGTGCTCTACAGCTATAACGCACATGTGGAAATGCCTCTGTGCACACAGGCCAGCATTTCTCAAGGATGGATCCCTGGAAGGGGACTATCTGGGTCAAGGAGCATGCATATTTTTACTTTTAATAGGCAACACCAAATTGCTCCCCAAAGATGCATACCAACTTATATTCGTGCCAATAGTATGTAAGTTTCTCTCATTTTTCGCTTTTTTTCTGATAATAAGTGTGAGTGACTTACAGTTGGAAGCAACTTATGTTAATAAATGTACGATATTTACTTATTATGAGGTCCCCTCATGCAACTGTCTGACTGCAGAGAAGGGTGAAGCTCTACGCCGACCAGCAGATTCACCATTGTGCACACGAGCAGCAGGCCTGGACCCACTCGGGCAGACCTCTTTCAATGCCGACAGAGGAGCTTTTTCTTCTTTTCGTGAACGGTGCCTCCAGCTCTGCACTGCATCTTTGAGAGTCGTAATACCCGGGTCACATCACCCAGAAGTGTGGAAGCGAAACCGCAGTGGCACAGGACACCAGGGGAGGAGAGTGAGGCACCACCTTCAGGGACACCAAGAACCTCAGTAATCAAGATAACTAGGATTGAAGGCAATATTTTTAAAAATCAAAATTAACGCAAAAAATCCATGAACGGAATACCAAAATTTCTAACAGAGACAAGATCACTATTACTGGTTTTCCCATGTGCCTCAGGCTTCAGTTCATCTCAGTACAGCACAGAACAGCGGGCACAGCCTTTTAAGCATATCTGGGAGACTTTTAGACTCACACACACGCACCTTAAAATCCCTGGCTGTGTGACTTTGGGAAAGGTGCTGAACCTCTCTAAGACTCAATTTCATCATTTGTGAAATGTCAAGGATTAGAGGAAATAAAACATGTAAAAGAGTGGATTTTCAATAAACGTCAACCACCACCTGCACCAGTATCAGTACTGGTGCTATTGCTATTATTAGGTACCAAGGCAACCTTGCTGGTTGCTCCTTCTGCTCTCATCCTTGAGCCTGGTTTGGTCTCTTACCTTCTTCCTGGTGACCATGTGACCCTGGTACAGACTCAGGATTGCTAGCAGGAGGAATGAACAGTTACTGGGCATTTATGTTGAACTACCTTCTGGGATGGACATTTCGTGTATTGTGTCAGTTAATCTGCACATAATCCTTTGAGATACATTGATGAGAAACTGAAGCTCAGAGAGGTCAAGTGACTTGCCCAAGGTCACAGAGCAAGCCAGTGGCTGAGCTGGGCTTTGGACACAGGTCTCTTTATGTACAAATATGTGACCCAATGTTTACGTCCCTCTGGCCAGTGTCAGTAGGAAAAAGAGCAAAGAGCCTGCTATTTCTGAATGCCAATCTCAAGGGCAAATGCTCCCTTGAATTCCCTACCTGACTTTCACCCAAACTAAAAATAGCAAGTTTTGTTTCTGACTCAGCCCAGACCTATTACCTTCAGAGGGACATTCGATTCTCTTACCTGAGCCTAGAACACCTGTGATTCCCTCTCCTGAAGGCAGACAGCACCAGCCCCTCCCTCCCCCTACTGCCTCCCACCCTCCCAGCGTCCCACACCACTCGCCCCCACCCAGATGGCATCCCCTTAGCCGTCCTGACGTCGGAGAAGACAACAAAATGACACAATTCTGCTCACCTTCACCCTGGCCGGCCTCAGGGTGGGTCACCCTTTTCTCTGGGCCTTTCTGTCAGGGCTCTGCAGGCTAGTATGCACATAAGAGAAGCCCAGGGGGGTGTCGGCTGTGCAAAATGAGGGTTTTCAGAAGCGCTCTTGGCTCGTGCACTTAGAACCTTCGGAAACCTCCAGAGGTCCAACAGCCACACTCTGCTCTGCGTGGGCCGGGGGTGAAGGCTGCCTGACCCCCAGGCCAGGCCATGGTGGTGAGCTGGCTCCTGGGGAGGTGGGGATGGGGAAGAGAAGGAGGTCTCTTCCAAGAGGGTCACACCACTGTCAGATTCCACCTCTGGAACCGGCCCCAGCCATCCTTCCTTCTCCCAGCTTAACTTCCCAAATAGTGTCTGTCATCACTGGGAGAATCACGGCTGACTGTCTCCAAGAATTCACAAATCACCTTCCTGTCATCGCTTGAGGGGGGAGGGGGGCTTGGGAGGGGCGGGAATCAATAACCCCATTTTCTGTCACCCGCCCCCTCCTCACCCCCCTTGCCACCCAGGGCCAGGAGCCTTAGCGGGCTAAGTTCGCACAAAATGTCACTTGTCCAACCTGCCAGAAGATCTCAGCATTGATATGCCCTCTAGTGGATTTTAAAAAACAACAAAAAGCACATGGGAGCAGAGTCACACCCACAGCAAACAACGATCGATGAACTCTGGCGATGTCTGCAAGGCACCGATGCCAAAGCCACGCCCTCCAGGGAGGCCAGTCACGAGCAAGGCACAGCTTCCACATCCTGACCAGTGGCCTGGGTGTTTGGGGCCAATCATGGCCACTAACAGGAAGCGTTTCTCCAAGAACTGATTTTATTGGCCCAAGTTGGAAGTGGGGACCCTCCCTGCCCCACGCCCCAAGCCTCCTCTGCCTAGAGAGCCTATAACACTCAAGACTCAACTCCAGTGTCTCCTTGTCACTACCTCTCCTGGCCATCCCAGCCCGAAAGAAATGACCGTTCTTTGTGCTCCGTCCTCATTCCTCCTACCCCATGTCAGCTGGTCTGGGCTTCTAGCAGTTTCTATGCCTACGGGTGAGCTCCCTCTTACTGGCTGTCTCAGGGTTTCTTATTCTCAGCACCACTGACATTTTGATCCAGACCATTCTTTGTTGCAGGGGGGCCGTCTCACGCATCGTAGGATGTTTAGCAGCATCCCTGGCCTCTACTCACTAGATGCCAGTAGCACTCGTCCATTTGTGACAACCAAAAATGTCTTCAAATATTGTCAAATGTGGGGGAGGCCACAAAATTGCCTCCAGTTGATACCCATTGGTGTATCTGTAGAGCTTTTTGTGGGTCTGGAGTAGGAACTGAAGGTGCGGGCAGGCCTCCTTCCTCCCTATGTGATCAGGGATTAGGTATTCCTGTCTCTGGGGCCAGAGGCCTGTTAGCCTCCAGAGAGTCCTATGAACGTAAACCCTCCCCAGGCAGCATCAATCCCAGAGGCAGCTGCATTCCCACCCCCCGCCCCCCCCCGGCAAGATAAAGCAAGGCATGTGGGGTAGGAGGCTGAGGATGTGAAAGGGGGCAGGGCAGAAAGGAGGGTGCCAGGCAGGGAGAGGAGAAAAAGGGAAGGGCTGGGGACGGGTGGTGCTGAGTCCCGTGCACCACAGCAGGCACTTCACCCATCTTACATTTCATGTCATCCTTAGAGGGTCCCAATAATAAACACCAACAGCAACTTGGGGACCTTACTCTATACCAGCCATGTCGCTCAGCACTTTACACGGATTACCCGTGAGAGAGGAATGTGCATTCTCATTTTACAGACGAGGAAGGGAAGGCTTGGGGAAGGCCCATCACTTGCCCAAAGAACTAACACCAAGGCCCCACTGGTCCCATGACTCCCCACAGTGTCGCCAGAACATTAAATGCACTGAGGGCAGGTGTTTCCACAGGTGTAAAATCAGGTAAATCCTTGGCCTACTTTCACATTTTGTTTCAGGGCTTATCCACCTGGGGCACTGAACTCACACGGCCTAGATTAACTATTTCCCTATTACCCAGTTACCTAGTAAATGCTTTGTGACTGTTTCTTCCACACAGATCCCCTCAGACCTGGGACAGTGTCACGCCCTCGAGGGCAGGGACTCCGTCGTTTCTCTGGTATGTCCCCAGAACACCCAGCTCCTGGCTTCTCTAGACTGGTAGTCTAGCCTGGAAGGCAAGGAGAACACAGAAGGCCCAGCTCCACGGTCCTCCTCCTCACAGGGTTCTGCCTCCTCAGTCAGGGCCCAGAAGGCAGCAAGGCGTGGGGGGAGGAACACTGCGCCAGGCACCACAGGGCCGGGGTATGGTCCTCAGTCCTCAGAGTGGCCTTGGCCAAGTTGTTCCTCTCTCTGGGCCTCAGCTGCCCCATCCGCCCAACAAAAAGACAGGCCCCGCCCTCTGAACTCTTCCAGAATTGTGCAGAGTAAACGGTTACACAGGACTGCTCTCTTCCACTGGCCAGCTAAGCATCAGCCACAGCAGAGCTCCTGAGAGGCCCTGACCAGCAAAGGAGGTCAAGGTTGCCACTCCCAGCTGCTGTTCTCCTCCAGGATACCTTTAGATGTTAACCTTCTTCCTTCTAGAACCTTGGCCAAAAACAAGTGGTAACAGGAAGTGGCTCTGAACAGGCCCGAGAAGGAGGTTCTTCACCTCTCCAGCACGCCGACTCCTCATTTGAGAAACCACACCCAGGGCATGATTGATCGTCCAGCTTGGCTCCAATAAAAATACACTGATTTCCAAAGAAGAAAAGGGAGACACGGTTGTGAGGTTTCTAATCTTCCAACTTCCATCTTGGCTTCACATTCCACTGCCTCCACCTGCCGCAGGAAGATGGGCATCGGGAGGAGGGGCTGGGAAGGCCATGGGAGACAGAGAGGTGGGGGGAGTGGGAGAGACTTAAGGGTAGGCACAGGCAGAGGGATGCAAAGGCAGCCCCAGGCTCTCGGATTGGGGGCACAGAGGGGACTCATTCTTCTCTCTTGCACACACTTTGACAACCAGGCCATCCATCCTGGGTGAGCAGGGCCTTGGCCAGGCTCCATGGAAAGGCGGCAAGAGAAACTAGATACACACGATTCCTTTGCAGAGATGTATAGGTATGGAGTTCAGTCTCTTCCAGCTGGAGACGAAGCCCCTGGAGCCCTGTATCTTCTGCATCCCTTCCACACCACCATCCACCCAAATGGAGCCCCAGCTGGGCACCTCACGCCATACCTGATGCCCAGTCAGGCTGTGGAGTTGAGGAGTTGGGAACACGGACACTGGAGTCAGGGTCACCTCGGCTTGCATCAAGCAGATCCAGGTGGATGCAGATCACCCTGTAGGATCTTGGCATCTTATTGAACCTCTCTCAGTCTCCTCTGTAAAAATTCTACCGCATAAGCTGTCTGGAGATTTGATGAGGTGGTACCTGTAACATGTACGGTAGCCAGCACCGGGCTAAGACATGTTGTCTTCCCTGCCACCCCTTCTCCCTGCTCCATTCAGACCAGATAAAGGCAAGAGAGACAGCTGAGGAAAGAGGCCAGGAGAGAGGGCAGAGGGACCAGCGAGCCCTCAACACTACACTGTAATATCCCAGAGGGGGAAAAAGGATAACTGATTAAAATCACAAATCTCCACTCAACAGAGCATATGAAAATAATGAAAAACTTTGGGTTCATAAATGCCAGCCCATAGAAGAACTATCCTTCACAGGCTGGATCATCTTGGGCCCATCCCATCCCCTGACCATTTCTTTTCTTCTTTGCTACATCCTGACAAGACACGGTCTTGTTTGCAGAAACCCTGAGCTCCGGGAAATGTGGAGGTGATTCCCAGTGTTCTAACCCTGCCAAGTGTCCTAACCCAAATCCAGTCTTCCAACCCTGCCAAGGAAGCAAGCACCGAGCCCAGTGCCCCCAGCTACCCCCTCCCGCTCACCCAGGCCTAACCTGGGCCTGGGCAACAGACAGACTTGCCGACAAAGGCCTCGGGCTGTGGCAAAGAAAGAATTCAGGCAAACACAAGTACACACACACACACACACACACAGCGCAGAGTATTTGTATTAACTGGCTCTCTGCTAGCAGCGCTGCCGTGGCCCTGCCATCTGGACAGTGGAGAAAGAGCATCCCGGAAAGGCTATTCCTGGCTGGGAGATTCTGAGAATCACTCTGTAAGGTGATCCTGGGGCTCAGCCTGTGGTGGCAGGAGAGGAGCCGTTTCCAGGCAAGGTAACAGGGTGGGGGGCCTGATCAATGCCATTTAGGCAGCATATCCCAGCCCCTACTAGGTGCATGGGCTGTGGGGGTTGCCCATGTGAGAAAGACACCACCCTGCCCTCCAGAATCCTCCACTCTAGGGAGAAACACCTAGAGGTCAACTTTAGTGTTCTCTGCAAAAAAAAAAGGGGGTGGGGGCAGTGATCTTCAAGGACTGGGAGACCCAGCAGTCCCTCCCAGCCCTGAGCTGTGTGTCACTGTGTCACTGGCTCCACATAATCAAGGAACGCACAAGGATACACGTCAGATTCATTTGTTTTATTTTACTTTATTTTGCTGTTTTCCATTAGTACCTCAAGCACCCAATGCCTCAAAAGAGCAGTCTAGTACCTCTTTCTTGAGACCCCAGGCCCAATTTGTTCAAGAACATTGGGAATTTACTCAGTCCAGAGGATCCTATCCCCATCTAACCCTGCAAGCAGAAGAGCTCTAGAATCTGGCCAGTCCAATGCTGCTTAGTTCCCTCTGCCCTGTGGTGTGACTACTGAGGATGAGTCCAAGGTTAGTGGGATGTCTTTGCTGATCCAGGCCCCTGCCCCCACCACTGTGATGTCCAGGGTGACCTCCAAGATAATTCTTTGTAGTTCACACTCCCTCCCCAGCCCGCATTGCCTGGAGCCAACCACAGTGTTGGGAAAGCTTGGTCAGAGGCACTCCCAGCAGTGCCAGCCACAAGCTTTGCTGGATCAGCCCTCCCTGGGAACCCTGAAGCCATGTGGTGACCCAGGGACCCAGGAAAGACTCAGTGTTTCCTTAAAATAATTTTATTTTTAGAGAGCTTGCCACCTATCTGGACATTGGAACTTGGTTGGACAACTTTACTTTGAACTTAAGGGAGCAAGGGATGGCATGACTGTCCTTTTCCCTCTCAGAAAGCCATGGACTTCTTCAGAAATTGATCTCTCTTCTACCAGCAATGAGATCTACATACAAAGAAACCCTGGGTCCTATTATCCCCTGGTCCTGGAACAGTGAGTGTCCACTTGCTATTATTTATACAGACGGGGGAGAGGACTTTCAGGTGCTTGCCCCCTAAGTAGTGATGGGCTGACTTAAAGTTATTTGCAGAACTTAGGAATAGAATTAGGATGGGCTGGCATAATTTCTAAATACCCTCACCTCTACTTTAACAGGATTACACACAAGCTTATATAATATCATGATTTTCGATGCCCCTAATTCTGTAAACCGCCTTGCCTCTCACATCCCAGCCAGTTCCCCCAGCCCTGGCCTCACCCCAGCCTACTATCTCCAGACCCATCCTTTTAAAACCAGTTCAAATGGCACCTCCGCCATTCTTCGGGAAGAAGTAGTCCGGCCCATCACAAGCTCCCTCAGCAATTATGTTAGTTTGCTAGGGTGGCCATAACGAAGTACCAGAGTCTGCGGGGTTTGAGCAACAGAAATCTACTTCCTCACCATTCTGGAGACTGCAAGTCTCAGAGCAAGGTGTCAGCTGGGTTGGTTTCCTCTGAGGTCTCTCTCCTTGACTTGCAGATGGCTGTCTTCTCCTTGCATCTTCACGTGGTCTTTCCTCTGTGAGTGTCTGTGTCCTAATTTCCTCTTCTTATAAGGATACCAGTCATATTGGATTAGGACCCACCCGTATGACCTCATTTTCCCTTAATTACTTCTTTAGGGGCCCTATCGCCAAATACAGTCACATCCTAAGGTACTGGGGTTAAGATTTCCACATATGAATTTGACGGGGGACACAATTCAGCCCATAACAGCATCTGTCACTGGAATGAAAATCCAGCAGAGCAGGGATTTGTGCCTGGTGCATGATAGGGGCTCAATAACTCTTATTTGAATGAATGAATGAATGCATGCATCTCTTGAGGCACCTATCACTTTGCACCCTGCAGTGTGGTGTGTTTATTTCTGGGCATAACTCACCTCCATCATCTGGAAGATGCTCTTGTGCCAGGCTTTTGTCTGCTGCATCTAGATAGCCCTCCCAGGCCCTAGTCCTGGGCTTTGGTCGGGTGAATTGAGAGAAGCTGAGAACTGGGGTTCCACTTGGCTCCTTTGCTCGTTACTGGGATGTGCCTCTGAGCCATTCACTCAATCCCTCCAAGCCTTTCTATGAAACTGACACAACACCAGCCGCACAGGATCCTTCAAAGGTCTGGCTGAGATCATGGTGTGAATGCCTTTCATAAACTCTAAAGTGCTTTTACAAATGTTAGCTGTCGTTCTCAGATATTTTGTAGCAGATGCGTTTTCCAGTTACTGTGGCTGCATAATAAATTACCCCCAAAACTTAGTGTCTCAAAACAATAATGTCATTTATTTTGCTCATGAACCTGCAGTTGGTCAGGACTCGGCAGGGGAAGGTCATCTCTGCTCCACTCGGTGTCCGCTGGGACAGCTCCAAGGCTGGTGACAATAAGCGTATGAAGACTCACTCACTCAGAGCTCTGGCAGTTGATGCTGGCTGTCAGGTAAGATCTCGGTGGGGCCGTCAGCCACAACACCCCCACATGGCCTCTCCATGTGGCCTGAGTTTCCTTGCAACATGGTGACTGGATTCCAAGATGGAGCATCCCAAGAAAGAGAGCCAGGCAAAGCCACGTTGCCTTTTATGACCTAACCTCACAGCATCAGTTCCTCTGTATTCTATTAATTAAGCACTGGCAAAGATTCAAGGGTAGGGGAAATAGACTCTGCCTTTGGATGGGAAGTAAAATGTTCTGGAAGAGTATATGGACCTGAAAATACTGCTGTGGCCATTTTTGGAGAACGCCATCTGCCACAGTGCTTGATACATTTTTTGAATGAATGAACCTTTCCTTAGCGCCTTTCAGCATTACTCAAGGTTCCCTGGCACAATCTCATGCTGTAGATCCTTCCTAATTTGCTTCGTCAATGAAAACTCACCCGCCTCCATCTCAGTCTATCATAACTCTACCTTTTGCAAGAGAAGAGTAGTGATAATAAATTAATAGATAAACCAATTGCTGACAGTGGCTTAGCTAGGGGATTCCTCTTAGGTTGTAGAAGGCTACCCCTCTTCTAAGCCAACATATCCAGAAGGTCCACCCCTGGGAACCTCAGAGAGAGGGGTCGACCAGATTTGGGGCTGGGGGCAGGAGGCCATGTGGATGATTGGCAAGCCTTTTACGTGCTTCAATCCAGGTGGCCACCTGGCCTTTGCAGAGGGGAAATCCTTTCTCCCCACGCCATCCACCCCTTCTTCCTGCACTTTATCCCCTGCCACTTTCCTCTGCTTAACACTTGGTGATGGGTGAGCACCCCAGGCTTAGAAGCGTAACCCTCTGGTCTGAACTAGTTCAGTATGGACCTGGCATCATTAGCCCACGTTTCTTCACCTTGCCATGGTTCCAGAGTCCAGTAAGGGGGCCCTGGCCAATTCTGAGGAGTCTCCAAGGCTACCTAATAGTCAAATGCTCATTAAGTTATCCAGTTAATTTCAGGAAACTTCCAAAGAATATTAACCCTCTTGCCCCAAACCATGTTGTTTTCTACATATCCCTTCTGATTCATCTGCATTTGTTCTCTGACGCATTAGGTCTGTGTTGTCCTTAATTGCATCCTGCAATGATGATGAAATATCAGCCTCTTTATTTTTTCATTATGTTCCCTCTGGTCAAGAGTTTCCAGCTTATTCCACAGAGCTCAAGGGGCACACTGGGAGAGTGCCTCCCTGTTATCTCTGTCTCTCTTTTTCTCATGCAGACACATAACTAACACACACACAAACACACACACACACACACTCACGAGCACACCCTCCCTCTAATGACTTCTCATTGCCTCAGCATAAAGCCCAACTCCTTCTGATTTATGAACGGCACTGAGGTCCCACCCGCCTGGACGTCCACCTTCATCTCTAGCCACTCTCCCTTTTGTATCGTGAAGGCTGAGCTTCCTTCGCTTCCTTAAATGGTCCCTGTTCTCTCTTACGCAGTCCTCGTTCATACTAGTCCCTCTACCCAGAACATCCTTCCCTTTCTCCGCAACCTGCAGCTCTCAGTTTAGAAGGCACTTTCCAGGGGAGTCTTCCTTGACTTTTAGATGATGTTAGCTATCTCTGTTTTACGTTTTCTTTGCATGCTGTTCTTCCCTCACATAGCTCTCCTCTGGTGGTGTTGTAATTACTTGACTAATAGCCATATGCATTCTCCCCACAGTGGAAGCTCAGTGAGGGCAGGACTTGTTCATCAGGGCATGCCCAGGGTGCAGCATCAGAGCCAAGCATGAACGAGTGAGGCTGGAAGAGGGATGTCACTCATGAGCAGTGTCAGCGACTTCTCTCTTCAGCCCTGAACACCACCAGCACTGTTACGCAATGTCCAACAACGTCCATGGTGCTGCCAAGGACAGGGCAGACAAAGAAGAGCAATCTCGAGAAAAGAAGGAGGAAGATAGAGAGAAAAATTACAGCAGGAAATAGGATATGTGCAGGGCAGCCTGCTTCTCAAACTGGGGTGTCTGTGGTCCCGGGGTACCTGCCAGTACACCAAGAGTAATTAAATGGGGCACATCTTAGAGGGTCGATTTTACTTGATGGTATGTCATTTAACAACTATTTTTGTGTTAAAAGAGATTTATTGGACTATCCCCATTGCCAAGTGGTTAAGTCCACTTCAGCGGCCCAGGGTTTCGTCGGTTCAGAGCCTGGGTATGGACACAGCAGCACGCATCAACCCATGCTGAGGCAGCATCCCACACAGCACAACCAGAAGGACCTACAACTAGAATATAGAACTATGTACTGGGAGGATTTGGGGAGAAGAATAAGGAAAAAAAGGTGATTGGCAACAGATGTTAGCTCAGGTGCCAATCATCAAAAAAAAGAGAGAGAGAGACTTATGAAGGAGTCAGATGAAAACCCCACACTAATTTTTAAGGAAATAAAGGAGAATTCAAAGATACTCGTGTTTGTGGTGAGATCTTGGCACTACTGCTCTCCGCTGCCTCCCTCCAGAGAGAGTCCACATTTTGAGCTCTTGCCTTTTGGTTCTGTGGTTGAGGAGTCTGAGAAACCCTGAGATGACGCCTGGGCTTCCTCGCAACATAGTGACTCGATTCCAAGATGGAGCGTCCCGAGAGGGAGCCAGGCAAAGCCACGCTGCCTCATGACTCAGCCTCGCAGCATTGCTTCCTCTGTGTTCTATTGATGAGAAATCTCTGAGGCCCTTTTCAAGTTCCCTTGGCAGCCGGATATCTGCAAAAGATAGAATTAGGAAAGACTATTCTACTTTCAGATCTTCTGCCACATTCCTTGACGGCCCCAGGGCCTCAGCGTACCCACCTAAAGACTCGGTATAAAGACAATTTCTTTTGTGATGAGCACATGCCAAGCTTGAACTTTGCCAAGATGCTAGCAGTTACCATGTATGTATCCTAGACACCACACACACTAAGTGGATTATCTCCTCTCACGCTCAATAGTAACCCCATATTCCCGCCATTTTACAGATAAGGACAAACTACAGTTTAGAGAAGTTAAGTAACTTGCTCAATGTCACACAAGGATTCAGTCCCAGAAAATGGCCCCAGGACCTGTGCTATCTGCCCCAAACTCTGCTGTCTGGGAGCTTTGGGGACACTTGTTGAATGGCTCCCCTATACACAACAACTTGGGGCTTTCACTCCCACACCCATGTCAGCTCACTCCGTCCAGGAGGAACCCAGAGAAACTGCCAGAAAGTCTCACATTTGCCTGCAAGCTCTGAAAGAGGGACAGTAAGTCAGCCTCATGGCCCTTTGGCTCAATGGGTAAACATATGACCTTCCCTCTTCCAGGAGTCAATGCAGATACAGGCACATTCGGTAATCACATGTCCCAGGTGACAAGGAAAAAATGGAAACTCAAGTCCTCCTCCAGATGGTGACATGTTTCTTACAGTAAGATCGTGGGCTACTGCAGGCTGCATCAGGAATAGGAACATACCCTTCCTCCTCCACCCAGAGATGGGTAACTCTCTCTAATCTCCCGCTTTCCTTCTCTCTCTCTCTCAGGAGTACATCGTTACCAGCATTGCCCCTCTCTGCCAGGTTGACCACAATAAGTTATGATTGGAAAACTAGGGGGCTAGGCTAGGTCTTGGCCACTAGTGACATTTGAAGCAGATCCTTCTTTGATGTGGGGAGCCGTCCTGGGCATTTGTAGGATATTTAGCAGCATCCTCTACACTCTGAACACCAGTAGCAGCCCTACTCCGACCCTTCATAAGTTGGGACAGGATCCAGGAATTGCCAAATGTTCCCTGGAGGACAAGATCACTCTCAGTTAAGAACCACTTGTCTAAACAAACGGGCCAATTACACCAAGGAGCTCTCAAGGAAAGTCAAGTCCAACAATACTTATTTTGGTGACAGTAAGAATTTCTTACCCTTGGATAAGATTTTAGCATTTACAAAGCTTTTTCCCTCTCATCAACATGTTCCTTTCCTTCACTGCCTGTATCACAGTTTCTAACTGTAGCAGAAGCTGTCAGTGTCCCCATCAACATGGAACATCATTCTGACTGTGTGTATGGCATAGAATTTAATTGCCTACTGCACCTCACCTCAACAACTCTCAACCAACGACTGACAAGAGTTGGTGTACAAATACCCCAGCTCCCTCGCCCCTTGGGCAGGAGAACTCTGGGGCATGTGTAACTGGCAGGGCTCAAAGCCACACAGCAAGCCACTATCAGAGCTTGAAGTAGAATCCACTTCTCTCAGATCTTTACACTACTGTGCCCTGCCTCCTGGCTGGTGTAGCCGGGAGATACACACGGGAAGCAGGAGCTTCCAGTTCTATGAATGAGTTGGGGCATAAAATAAGCCAACTCCTTCTCAGTCTCCAGGATGTGGCTCAATAGCTCACACGTGGGGAAGCCTGCTCTGACCCATTCCAGCAGGTTGGTCACTCCCCCTTGGTGTCCCCACCATCGCTACATAGATCTCCATCATCACAGCTACTGCAGGACATTAAATCTCTTTGCTCATGTGCCTCCCCCTCTGAATGTTCAGTTCCTTAAGAGCAAAGGACCACACATTTTGGAGTTTTCCCTTCTCTGTATCTCCATTACTTAGCACAGGGCCTGAGTAGGTGCTCAACAAATGTTTGTAGGATTACTATGCAATTATGGAACTAGATTGTGTAGTATATTTCTAAGTGCTACAAGAATTACGGGACTCTTGGTGCTTTTCCAAACTCATCTTTTCTTCTGAAATCATCCCTCTGACATTTAATTCAGAGAATCTTTGGATGTCCTTCAAAAGAGGCATCAGAAAAACAGAAAAATAATAATATTTGCTATCATTTATTGAGCACTTATTGCATTCTGGGTATCTTTCAGGCTTTATCTCATTAAATGCTCATTCAACCCTCTGAGGAGGACATAATTATTGGCCACAATTTATGATTGAAGGTACTGGGGCTTAGGGAGGTGAATGTCTATTGCCCAAGCTCATTCAGCAATGAAAGGCGATGCTGGGATAGGAACTCAGATAGCCTGACTTTGGAGCTGCTGCTCTCAACACTCTTAAGCCCTATCTATCTATCCTTGAGAAATTCACGGGGAGATGCAGCAAAATGCAAACATATGAAAGTTCGTGGTTGTGAAATGTGAAAGACAGTTGAAAGACAATTGATGTAACTGTCTCATTCCGGGATCTGTGGGCTTGTACAGGGTAGAGACCACGTCTTTCTCATCTTTGTTTCCTTCATGACCGGCCCTGTGCCTACCAGGGGCTAAGTAAATGTTAGAAGACATGGGATGAATCCCTACACCCTAAGGTGTGAGAAATGAAGTCAGACCAGGTGAGGGCTGATCATAACGACTTGCACCCAGCATGTGCGTCAGGACAGGCTCTGAGTGAGTGCGCATATGCATGTGCCAGGTGACAGGGTTTGTGCTATGAGACCCCCCACAGTATGCTGCCCTCGCTCACCGTGGCCAGGATCTTTTCAATCAAGGCACAGGCCAGCACTTACTTCCTCCATGAAAACTTCCTGATTGACTGCACCTTGTCTCTTTAAATCCCTTCCTTTTGCAGAAAAGAAGACTCCTGTTCCTTGGGCACTCTACAGTTCTTGTTTGATGGGAGCGTATACTGCTTGGTTTTTTTTTCTTTATTCTCATGTCCATTCCTTCAGCAGAAGCCCAAGACTAGACCAACTGGAGGCCTTACAGCGAAAGATGGGACAGTTAAAGTTTTTCTGTTGACAGTCCCAACTGGGTGGCAGGAAAACATTTATCTGTTCCTGCCCAAAGATATCTGGGAATCAGGTTTTCCATCTAATCCTCGGTCAGTGGTTTATGTCCTTGTGGTGCCTTTCAAGAACCAGAGTGGCTCTGGGGTTTGGTTAACAGAGAAGAACCTCTGAGAGTCTTCAGAGAAGGCAGACGAGTCCTAGCCTTTGGTTTTTCAGCACTGGTCCCATTGCCACAGGCATGACATGCACAATTTTCGAAGCAGGCTGCCTCTCCATGCTTGAGTCCTGGACCAGACAGATCCAGAGACCTTTCAGGGATGCGGCTAGGGCCCTCTCAAACAGGAACCCTCCTTGTTTGGCGGCCCATTGTGGCTAGTGCATAAGCATTCTTGGACTTGCCACTTTGTAACTTAGCAGAGCCCTTGTCTGTTCTCCCCACACAGCCCTCAACTCACTTTACTTGAGTGTGAATTCCTTAGGGCCAGGTACTGATTTTAACCATCTTTATATCCCTAGTGGAAAGCATAGTGCCAGCATAGCACATGCTCAATAAGTGATCAATGAGTTAAATGACAATTACTCAGCTAAATCAGAGCCAGGGCAGTAGAATGTGCTTTTCTTTGTAAGTAAAGAGACAAGGATGTGTTGAATCTGGCACTGTGTAGGGTCCTGGGGTATAAAAGTGAACAGGAATGATGCAGCCCCTGCCTTTGCAGAGTTAACAGGCTAGTGGGAGCATTGGACAAGGGAACAGACAAATACACAACACAGAGCAGAGGCATCCAGCCCAGCCACGGGAGCGGGTAGAAACATAGAGGGAAGCATTTACTTGACCTTCAGGAGTGATTGTGCCTTTGTTGTTTACTGGTCATGGGTAGGTCACCATAACTCATCCTCTCTCTCCCTCGGTCTCCTCCTCGACCAGTAGCATCCAATTGCATGTGGATCACCTGAGGGTGGAGATGAAGCCAGGAAATGCAGCCATCCCTCTCCAGAATGAAACAGGCTCAGCCAATGACCAACATAGGACCCAACACCCAGGAATGTTTGTTTGTAGAATTAGTCTGAGGCTTAACCGCACAAACGTGGCTGGCTAAGGCGCTGGACTACTAGTCTGTCTCTTCTCAGACTCGTGCCTAAGGAGGTGCAGTTTGTATTTTGCACAAAGACACCTGGTGTGAGGGTCAAGCAGGGGGAGAAATTCAACTCACGTTTTAATTGACAAGCCTAGCTCAAAGCTGTGTCAGGTCAGAGAAAGCACCATCGGCCTGGCCAAGCTCTGCATTTTATCTCCAGGGGCACCTTGCTCTTAAAGATGCCCTATAGGCTAGCAGAGGCCCTGTCCATGCCACGGCCAGCTCACTGGTTGGCTGGACGTTGGGGTACAAGAGAAGAGCAGGAAGCAAACAAATGGCATCCTCCCAAGTTTGCGAGCTTGGCAGGAGGCCTGGCTGAGGCACCCATGTCCAATGGACTGAGCAGCAGTGTCCACAACCCAAAGCGTGTGTGTTTGGGGGTGGAGGTGTCAACCTCATCTCAGGTCCACCTCATCACCCCCACCTCACCTTTAGCTCTGAGCTAAAAACGCCTCTGGCCTGGGACAAACCTGAACCTGACCCCACACCACCCACACCCCTTCAAACCTCTGGCTACCTTCTCCTTTTTTAAAAATAACCCCCCGCTAAGCGTTCCACGTGCTGCTGGTGGGAGCACGAGCAGGCCCCACTAAATCATCAGCGGCCTCCACATTTCAAAGCGGAGCCAGAGGAGTGCCGGTGATTTCTGGGTGCCACACAGATCACTCCCAAGCTCTGATCTATGGATTGTTTTGATTTCTTCCTTTGAACTCTTCCCATCCTGCTCCAGCGGCAGACAGAGATACTGAATTAAGCGACAGACAAGTTGGAGACAATGAGCGCCGGGGGCCCCCGCCTTCCCCTGCTCCCCTCCCCGCTCCTCCCCGAAATTTGCAGACATCTGCTAGCTGGAGCCCAGCGCTGGAGTCATAAAGAAGAGCTGGCAGGAGAGTGATGTACAGCCCTGGCCCTCCCGAGTCACTGGTGTTAACCTTCAACGGAGAGACACTCACCTCGTTTACGACGGAGTCTTTGTTTTACACCACTCGGCAAAGGTGCCCTGGCCACGCTGAAGATTTAACCAAATTATAATGAATGATCCTCTGCGGCGCTGTGCTCCTAATTAGAACAAGTCGCACAGACATATTGTCTCCCTGATTTCCTCTGTTCCATTTCTCGTACTCTCTTTCTCTGCTCAGGACACATGGGCCCCATTAAACATTGTAGTATTTAATGTGGTTCCCTTAAATTACTTCTCAAGTTTTCGAGTTCCATTTAGAATTGGATTTTACTCTTTGGACTGTGTTTTTGATTTGGGCTTTGTACATTTCATGACCGCTCTTTTTCTCCACCTAGTGGAGACGGTGGACACCACTGAATGCACCCGGCTGGAAGACAGACAGCCAAGCCTCCGCCAGTCAAAAGGTGGTTAACCAAGACCCTCGATTAACCAGAGACTTCTTCTCCACTTTTCTTGGAGGAGAAAGAAGAACTTAACGCAAACATAAGCTGATATTGTCCATTTTATGATCTTCAGCCCAGTCACCTCGTCCCCATCACAATAAAAGGGCATGAGGATCTTCTAGGTATATGACAATTTATACTGAAAGAAAGGAGAAAAAACACCTTCCTTGGCCTCTCCTGGGGGTCTCAATAGAAAGAGCCCATATTTGAATTCAGTTAAGATGATCACTTGCCTCAATTTCTACAAATGCACATTCTCCAGAAAAGGAGTTTCCTCCTGGACCGAAGCAGGCTAGAAGAGTCACACATTTATTTATTTATTTTTTTTTGATGAGGAAGATTGGCATCAAGTTACCATCTGTTGCCAATCTTCCTCTTTTTGCTTGAGGAAGATTGTTGCTGAGCTAACATCCATGTCAATCTTCCTCCATTTTGTATGTGGGACACCACCACAGCATGGCTTGATGAACAGTGGGTAGGCGCACACCCGGGATCCAAACCTGCAAACTCCAGGCTGGGCCACTGAAGCAGAGTGTGCAAACATAACCACTATGCCATTGGGTCAGCCTCAAGACTCACAATTTTTATACAAGTTGGCATAAGGACAGAAATCGAAAGCATACTTCAGGTGGTTCAGTGGGCTGAAATTCTATTTTCTCTGAGCCTTTATACGTGTAAATTTTACCCTGGGTGTCTAGATATAGAAATGCTAGTTATACACACTCGTGCCCAAGATAGGGATCTATAGGGAAAGCGCTGAGAAGATTCCAGGGGATGTTACCATCAGCTGCAGCGGGGGCTGGCTGGGTGGGTGTGAAGACGGATTCCACACCCTGCATGTGTTTTCAAACAGCAACGTAGAGTTCTTTGGATTAGGAATATTCTGGGTGAAACCTTTGAATTGGAAGGGCTTTTGAGTCCTCTGGTCCACCGCGTCAGCCCAGGCCAGAAAGTCCCCTAGTGCATGCCTGCCAGTGTTCACACGGTCTCTGCCGACAAGAATACCTCAACCTCCTGGGGCAGCCTACGGCATCTGAGAGTTGCCCCAAGGCAAGTCATGGAGTCGGGAAGCCAACTGTGTGACCTCAGGAAAGGAATGCTGGCTCTCTAATATCTCACTCATTCAACCAATTTACCAGGGAATGTTCTGGACACTGGGAATACATCAGTATACAATTTATTGATCATTTCAAACAATTACCTTATCCATAACATGGAAACAAATGAGCTCATGTTTTTGAAATTTGTAAGTGGTATATAACTATCATTATTTCTCTTGATTATAACGTTCAGAAAAGTTTTCTTTATATGTATGCAAATTGGCTTCCCTATATCTTCTGCCGTTAGTTTTAGTCCTAGCTCAGAAATGGACCAACTTCTTCCCCAATGACATTGCATCTCTCACAAATCCTCCTGTTTTTGCTTCTCTAGGCAGAGTGTTCTCTGATCCTTCAACCTCTCCTCACATCAAATAATTTCTGGAACTTTCTCCATCTTAAACAGCCGGCCTCTGAGTACACTCTAATTTGTCAATGCCCTTCTCATGGTGCCCACAATGGAACATGATAGCTTGGACGTCATCTGACCATGAATGGAAGGAGTAGCTCCTTTCCAAGAGTTTTGGATGCCTGTTAGTTCTTCCATTCACGTTGTATTGGATGGTTAGCAATCACATCACACTGTTGGCTTGTTCTGAGCTGGTGGTCTTTCAAAAGGCTCAGATATTTTTTACATCATTTCCTGCCAAGGCAATATCCCCCACTCTATGTTTTTACCATTTGTTTTTCACACATAAGTGCCAGACTTTACGTTTAGGCCTGTTAAATTGTATCTTATTGTTTTTGACCCAGCATTCCAACCTGTCAGGATCACTGTGGTCCTCATTCTGTCACCTCTGGTATTAACTCTCCCTCCCGGATTTGTGACATCTACACCTTTGATCTGTGTGCCTCCTGAGTTTTCATCTAGCGATAAATCAGATGGGATCAAGGGTAGAGCCCTTGCACTATAGAAATCTGTCCAAAGGTTGACGTCCATTGTCATGAGTTGGACATGGCTCCTCCCAAAAAGTGAGGAGATAGAGCATGGAGCAGGGCTCTATATAAACCAACCCATGGGACTGCGTTCCTCTCTCTCTGCCTCCCCACTTGCTTCTGCCTTCTTGTTCCTCCCTCGTGAAACCTACCTCTTTGTCTACATCCTCCTCTCTAGGTCTTCCTGAGGACCCTCTTTTCATCTCTGTTCCATCCTGTATCCACCTGCTCCTCTCAGCTTCACCCAGCATCCCTGGGCAAAGGCTCAGGGTTTGCTGGCACTTGTCCTGCCCATCCCAGGGCTGTCTCACTCAGAGTGTCAGACTTCGCTCCCAGCCAAGCCCACGGCAATGTGTGACTTCTCTCCCTACCACCCTGACTGAGTTCAACACATGGGCTGTGACATCCGTTCAATACTCAACACTCTTTGGATTCAGCTGTTGAGCCAGCTGCAAATACATAAAACCACCGCTCTCATCCAACCCACATTTCACCATCTTAGCCACAAGGAAACCATGAGAGGAACTGTTAACCCTAAGCTGAAATCGAAACCTGCAATGTTTATGGCATACACCTGATTCACAAACATAGTAACCTTATCAAGAGAGGAAATGAGGTTAGTTTGGAATAACTTGTGCTCAGTGAAGTCATTTTGCTTTCGACTGACCACCGCATTCCTTCCAAAATGCTCACCCACCATCTGCTTCTTAATCCATTCTGCTTCCCTGTTGTCAAGGATCTACCTCAAACTCACTTGTCTGGAGTTTCCAGAAACAATCTTTTTTCCCCTTTGTGAAAATCAGCATAATCTCTGCGCAGTTCCTGACTCCGGCACCACCTTCTATTCTCCACAATTCCTTTAAAGTTACTGACAGTGGCTCCCCAATCCCACCAGAAAGTTCTTTCCACACCTCGGGATGTGAGTCATCCAGTCAGATACTTGGACCCATTTGAATTAACTTCTTGCTCCCTTCCCTTCCTATCTAATCTCCTCATCTTTCTTGAGCTCTGAGCCAGTCAGGATGCCTTGAGCTGCAGGGAGCAGAAACTCCAGGTTCAACTGGCTTAAACAATAAGGAAAATTAATTGTCTCATAAATGAGAAGTGCTAGGTGGAGAGACTTCAGCATCGGTTACTTCAGTAGTTCGATTACATCTTTAAGGACACCTCTCTACTCTGCTGCTCTGCCATCTTCAGATTGTCAATTTAATTCCCTCACAGTCACAAGACAGTGTTTGCATTTCCAGCAACCTCATGCAAACACAACAACGTCCAGCAGTAAAAGAAGGACTGTTGGTTCCATATATCTCTTTTTAGAAGCAAGGACACATTTTCAGAAACCCTGGCAGACCAGTCCTCACATTTCATTCGTCAGAATTAAGTCTCTTGCCTACCCTTCAACCAATCAGCGATGAGGAGAATGGAACCACAATGATTGTCTTGGACTACTCAGAATTTATCCTTCAGACATGGTGGAGGAGTGTTGACACTTAAAAAAATCAGCCATCTCCCAACAAGGAGGGAGGAAGTGACCACTGGATGGGCTGTCACTGTCTCCACACAGGCTTCAAATCTCTATGTATTGTTTGTTCTTCCCCTTCTTGTTTGACATCCTTGATGGAAAAACTATGTTTTCAACTGCTATTTTACTTTCTCTGTCTTTTTATATAACATTATTTCCTTTTGCCCAAGCAATGGGTCTACACTTACACTGTTTTTCTCTCACTAAACAGTGCCCAAAGACCTTTTCTTGTCCTCAGAATGTCTCCCTCTTTAAAGCTAAGTTTATTCTGAGCCTCAGACTCACTGTCACTATTCCCACAGGCCCATTCTACTCTTTGGTGCTCATCCTCAGGGTCCTGCTTGCCCTATATCTTTTTAAAGTCAGAGCTCACTGTAGAGCAACCTATATAGTTCCAGTGTGGCTTAAGTCACTTCTCTCCCCGCTTTTTCTCCTCACTGAGATCAGTTCTGACTGTAATGCTACAATGTCTTTTCTGAGAGCATTATGTCTTCCTTTACGAGGTCACTGGCTACTGGACCAGACTTATCTATAAACATGTAAAATATATTATGAAGGAGCCAGCCTGGTGGCACAGTGATTAAGTTCACATGCTCCACTTCAGAGGCCTGGAGTTCGCAGGTTCGGATCCCAGGCACAGACCTACCACTACTGGTCAAGCCACAATATGGTGGCATCCCACATTAAAAAATAGAGGAAGATTGGCAGAGATGTTTGCTCAGGGATAATCTTCCTCTCAAAAAAGAAATAAAATAAAATAAAATATGTTATGATGGACATCACTGTGTTGTCCCAGAGACCCTATTTCCTTTGTGGAACTGCTCCTTACCCACCATCCCCAACCCAACCTCCATCACTGGGTGAAACAGTGACCCAGGCTGGATCAACCATGGTTTGCCATCCATCTTGCAATAGTGATTGCTCCAGAGGAGGGCAGGAGACCCAGCAAGGCCAATGAGAGATCTGGCTTGGGTTGAGAGTGATAAAGGGCACTTTTCCATCTGGGTAGCTGAACTGGGAAGGTTATAAATCTGAAAATACAGACAGCTGCCTTCCAACCTGTCTTCAGATGCCAAAATACAGACCCTAAGGATGAGGCAAGAGAGACAAAAGTAGCCCCAATTGCCTTACTTGAGCTCCTGACTACAGCAGTGCCTGAAGCCGATCGCCTGTGGGCTTCCCAGCCATAAAAGCCAATTTACTCCCCGCCTTCAATGGCCAGTGGAAGTGCCCTGACTAATATGTTCACCTTCCTAACACGTGGGGCACCTGTTCAACTGTGGCCAACCTCCTCCTTCACTATCACAACCTCCAGGATGATATCATCTTTTTCTCCCAAGGTTCCTATAATTTCCATAGAAACAGCAAATTCATCCCTCCATGTACAAAACACAAAGGGACAGTTCTCTTTCTTGTCTCCTTTGTCTTTTCAGAGATGTTATTTTCTATGCAAAGTGAAAAGACTTTTGAGAAACATTGGACATTTAAGATAATAAGACACTTACCTCCAGCAGATTACTGGAAAGTTGGCAGTTTTCGTGATTTCCTTTCCTTGTATCCAAGCTAGAGAATCAGGACTTTTTAAAAACAGCCATGTCTTCTATTAGTCCGAGTAGCCACACATCCATAAGACCATCAACTCTACACTTCTTGGGTCTGGATTCTCACTCCATTTCCTATCTGGGTGGCCTTGGACAACTTGCTTGACCCTTCTGATCATTGTTTTTCTCATCCATAATATGGGAGCAATCATAATCTTGCCTTTTAAGATTGTATTGAAAATTAAATGAGATATTACATGCAAAGTGCTTTGATGGTACCTACCAACAGAAAAAAGGCAATAAATATTAGCAGAAGTGATTATCACTTTTCTTTTTTTCACCACCAAATTTTCTATTCTGTCCACCCTCAAGTTAACTGGTTTTCACACTCCTTGTATATATTGGGTCGTTCCTCCCTGCCTTTGTTAGAATGCTCTCTTTTAACCAGCTAAATCCTTCCATTGCCAGACAAGCATCATCCCACCAGGAGTCCAACTTTCTGAAATCATATTTGCCTCTTCATGTTACATGTCAAGTTCGCCTTGCTTCTCTGCTCCACGTGTCAGTGCCCAGGCTCCTGAGCATCTCTGCTTCCTGTTACCTTTGCCTGAGAGCCTGGCTCTGAGCTTTGGCTCATGTCTCATACATTCAGTTTCTAGATCATCTTACTTCTTGTTTGCATTCTCCCTTGCCACATCATATTAAGCCAGTTTTAAAGCCAAGTTCTTATCCTTGGTTTCTACAAGAAAGCACTCACACAAGGCATTTATGAGCACAGCAGAAACACAACTCCAAATGAACATGGAGCCTCCTTCCCTCGGCTACCCTGCCATAATGCTTTTCTTGATCTTCTCTCTACCTTCAGCTCTCTTCCCAACTCCCTCCCACTTTCCCCAAATTTTGATTCTTTACCAACACACAGAAGTTTTAGCTGATTTTTTTTCCCTTGAATCAAGCTAGATTACTTCTACAGGGTCCTACGTTCAATGCCAACTACTTATTTAGTCATTTTCTTGAATAAATAATTCCTTTTTTAAGAGGAATTCTAGTGTAAGACATAAGAATTTTTTACTCATTCATATAATTTGTATCATCTTATCTAAGATTTTTTTTTCTCCCTCAATTTGAAGTATTTTGATCAGGTAGGAAAGTCTCCTTTGTGTATATTCTTCTTGGTTTTTATGACAGGCACTCCACACCCAGATCATCCTTCAGTCATCATAAGTCACGGTCTCAGACACCAAATCCTGTTTTATTTCACTAACTGTAAAGGGCTTTGATTCTTTTCAGTTGAAAACCCTAATTTCAGGAGAGAAAAGAAAATGAGAGAAATAGTGATGAATATGCCTCATATGACTTCAAATTGTTCAGTTTCTTATCTATAGTACTAAAAATCCAAAGAGTTATGATGGCCAAACATCTGCTCACTCCATCAGTAATATCCAGGGGACTCAGGAAAAGTAGGGAGGGACTGGCAGTTCTGATGGCTGTTGGCAAGTTCTTCACCACACCTGATACACATGTCCTGGACAGAATACTTTCCAATTAAGTCACGTCAGCTCTACTCAGAAAATTCCATATCACATCTCAGGAGAACAGAGAGATGGAGATGGAGAGATGAGTAGAGTCCTTCTACTTGCTTATACCTGTAGGTGTAATGGTGGGTAAGTCTTGAGTTGGGATTTCTTCAGAACATCTAGAATTACCCTTTTTGATTCTATACAGGTGCTGGTAGAAAGGCAATGTGAGGCTGAACTGGCAGAGTATAATCAAATTTCATCATGCAGATAGCAAAATTGGGTCAAGATCCAAAAAAAAGCACCAAAGGTGGACCACAGGGTCATTAACAGGTGTATTCATTAACAAAGAGTACCTGGGATCATTCTAGAAAGAGATAGTTGGGCTGGGAAAGAAAGCAGAAAGCTTAAGTCTGGAGGAAGAGGTTGTAAAGGAGTGAGGGCCCAAGGACTGGACTCAGGGGCAGGGATCAGTGTGGGGCAGTCCAGAGAATCTTATCAAGCTCTGTGCTGCTGCCAGAGTGGATTCTTTATGGCTAACTGTGGATATTGTGGCTTCTGTACCCATAAGAGGGATCCCAGAGCCCCTGTCAGCTGAGGAATCGTGGGTTTGTGTAGAGCATTTCCAGGGTAGTTTCTGCTTCTCTTTCTCCCCTAGGTCACCTTCTCACACTATCCTGATTCTTGACCTGTTTAGCAAAGTCCAAGCCTGAGCCTAAGTTACGTCTGTTAGCCAGAAACTCAAATGTCTTCGAGATGTTCTGGAGTCCCAACAAGAGTCTATTTATTCGCATGAGAAGCTGAAGGGGACTCCTAAGCTATAACTCACCGTAAGAGAACAAGTGGTTGGGCAGAGGAGCAGAGCCTAAGCAAGTCCTCACGCTCAGGGGAAAGGGGATTCTAACTAGCATAGCATCTACCTCTTGGATTTGTCTCCTAGCAGCCTCCCTCATAGTCTCATGCCTAGATCTTAGAAAATGACAGACTCTGAGTAAAAATAAAGAGAACTAATGCTGCTGAAACTGTATATGAAATCGGGGCTCCTGTTACAAAGCATAGCAAAAATAGATGTCCCTCCCCTTCTCATAGTGCAACACACAGCATATTTTGCATACCCAGAGAAATGAGTCAATGGAGGTATATGGTAGGCAGCTTCAACATGGCTCCCAATGATCTCCCATCTCCTGGTATTCACACTTTTGAGTAGTCCCCTCCCACATTGTATCAGGGTTAGCCTATACGGACAATAGAATGTGGCAGAAGTATGGCATGTCATTTCCGAGGCTAAAAGGCAGTGCAGTTTCTTCTCTGCCCTCTCTCTGAATCGCTTAATCCAAGGGAAGTCAGCTGCCGTGGTTTAAGGACACTTTTGAAGCCCCATAGAGAAGTCTATGTGGTGAAGAACCTAGGCATCCAACCAAGAGCCATTGAATGAGTCATCTTGGAAGTGTTCCTCCAGCACTGAGAGACTGCAGCCTCATGAGAGGCCTTGAGCCAGAACCATCCGGCTAACTCATTTCTGGACTCCTGACCCTCAGTAAGAGATAAAAATCTTGTTTTAAACTGTGAAGTTGTGGGGTAATTTGTTATACAGCAAAAGATGACTAATACAGATTCTGGTACCAGAGGTGATGTTTCCATAATAAATATCTAAAAATGTAGGAGAAGCTTTAGAATGAAGCAGAAGGTAGAAGAATTTAAGGAGAGTGTTAGTGAAAGCTTGAAGAGCTTTGACAAAACTGTTTGCAGATGCACGATGACCTTTGAGGGGGCTGCAGATGAGGGCATGAAGGACAGTGAGAAAAATCTTATTGTAAAGTGGAGGAACAGGGGACCCTTGTTATAGAGTAGAAAGTTTAGCAACATGGTCACTTGCAGTTATGTGAAAAGAGAATGAACTGGATCCAGCTGAAGCGATTTCTAAGCTATGTGAGCTATGTGTTAAAGATGCCACCTGATTTCTTCTTGTTGCTTACAATAAAATGCAAGAGGGGACAGATAGGCTAAAACAAGGACTATTAAGCATGAAAGAACCAAGACTTGATAGTTTGAAATTTTCCAACCTCTCAAGATGGAAAACAGTGCTAAAATTTTTTTTAAAATGTCTTCCATACAATGATCAATTTCAGGGCACTGCAAGGAAAATACGCAGAAGATGAAGCCAAGGGAGTGGGAAGAAAGCCCTTTTTAAGACCTCAGAAAGCTCTAAGGGCCTATCTCAGAGGACTGTTCAATCAGACAAAAACCCCTCTAAAAAGTTTGTGTGGATCTTGCAGATATCCTCAGTTAACAATATAGTTTGTAAGAAGCTTAAGGATGCTGTGCCTCAGCCATTTCAGCAGAAGCCCACAGGTTTATCTCAAGGAGATTTCTGGGTGTGGCCATTGTCTAATAGAGTGAACCTACTATTATTCACAGGAGACTCAGAAACTTTTTAAGAAAATTATCTTTGAAGAAACACAGCCAGCTTAGACTGAAAGGGACAAAAACAGTAAAAAAGGAAAATGGTCCTTGAACATCTCGCCCTAAGTTCTGGAAGGAAACAGGCTGAGAAAACTACACAGCTGCAAGTAAGACCATTTCTGTGGGAAAGAAAAGATGATTCGGAGGAAGAACCAAGGCCTCAGAGGGTAAGGCAAAGAGCCGTGGAGAATTATTCCCAGTCAGGAGTAAGAACAAGTCTTAATCAAAGAATTTCCAGCACTTGTCCCTCTATTTTTCAGACCTGCTATGGACCAATGAGTCCTTTGTGCCTCCTATTTTCTTGATTTTTGAATAGAAATGTCTATAGTGGTTATCCTATGACTTTCCCACCATTGTATGTTGATTGTGTGTATTCATAGGTCTTCATGTTTGAGAGGCTCTATACTTAGGGAGCTGAATAAGGAATTACACCTGAGGATCCTCATGGGCTCCTGGCTTAGATGACAAAATTCTGGAATTCAAACTGACGTTCTGATGAAATGATACCTTGGGGACTTTGGATGGGAGTGAGTGTATTTTGCATGTGGGAAGAATATAGTTTGTGGCCGGAGGGTGAACTCTTCTGGTTTTCAAATGTCCGTAGATTTTTTTATACTCTTCCCTCAAGAACTAGAAATTAATTTCCCTCCCCTTGAGTGTAGGCTGGACTTAGTGACTCAATTCTAATAAATGGTATAAAGTAGAAGTGATGGTGTACAACTTTGAATACTGGGTCATGAAAGGCACCAGAGCCTCCTGCTCGCTCATTCTCCTTTAGATCCTTTGCTCTGAGGGAACCTGGATAAGATGTCACGAGGACACTCAGGCACCTTGTGGAGATGCCACATGATAAGGAACTAAGGGCTCCTGCTAGCACCCATGTGGGTGGGCCATTTTGGAAGTGTATATTCCAGCCCCAGTTAGGCCTTCAGATGACTGCATCTCTTGCTGATATTCTGACTGCAACCCATGAGAAACCTGGGCCAGAATTACCCAGCTAAGTCATTCCTGAATTCCTCGCCCACAGAAACTGTGAGATAATAAATGACGCATACAGCCCCTTATCTCTCACCCTACAGACCTGCATTGGACATGTAGTATTAGAGAGAAATAAATCTTTATTGTTTTAAACAACTGATATTTGGGGGGTGTTTGTAACTGCAGCGTAATCTAGTCTTGTCTAACTGAAACGCTAGGCTTTACCTGATATTAAAGCACAAATAAAGCCCATATCTAAAAAACTACTGCAAAGTATGTATATTTCGTAGGTATCTTGGTAAGGTAATAATAATGCTTAGCTCCCTGCTAGAAACTTTCACCTTACCCTGGATCACCTATGCTCATGGAAAAGTCCATTTAATAAGAGTAAGACCTATTCATTGCCTAGTTGAATGGTTCTCAAGTTTTAATGGGCATAAGACTCACTGGAGAGATCGATATTATACAGTACCAGCTCCCATCCCCAGAGAGTCGGCTTCAGGAGGTCTGGAGAGAAGTTTAGCTATCTACACTTTTAAAAAGAGCACCAGGAGATTATGATGCAATTGGTCTTCAGATCACACTTTGAAAAACTCCTGGCAAGTACATAGTGGACAACCTGCTGAGGGCATTAGCTATTGGTAAGGCAAAGTGGAGGCAACATAACCCAGTGGTTAAGAGCATGAGTGTTGCAATCTAGCAGTAGTAGGTGAGAATTCAGGCTCTGCCACTCATTAACTGTGTGACCCTAGGCAAGTCATTTCATTTTTCTGTGCCTCCATGCCCACATCCATAGAGTGAGGATCATACAAAATAGAGGCAGATCGGCACAGATGTTAGCTCAGTGACAATCTTCCTCACAAAAAAATAAAAATAAAAAATAATAACACTTGCTATTCTACCTAGTCAACATTAGAAGAAATTTGATAGATAATGATATTGATAAATAAAATAGTAATTTGACAAATAAAGAGCTCACAGGTTCATTTGCATGAAAACCTAGACACATGTAAGATAACAGTGAAAAGCAGTTTGCATATCTTGGAGTCTAAGAATCAAGTTAAATGAAATGAGCCAGCCACACATTGCTTACTAAGAGTCCAGAGGCTGGAGACATTTTAGTAACATCCATCTTGCGGTCAATGGGATTTTGAAGACAGAGAGAAAATGCTCTCAATTCCTTTGTCAAAAGAATTACATCAACCGATGTCCTGGATGGAGAAACCCAGAATGCAGAATGGGCGAGAGTCCATGCAGAACAGAGGCTGCCAGAGCCCTGGAGCCCTGAGCCCAGACCCGCACACCGAGCCCCAGGGAGATGCCAGGAGGAAGGCCGTGTCCAGGGCAGGAGCACGTGGAGGGAGGAAAAGCAGACTAGCAGGTTCTGGAACAGGTTTGGAGGTTCCCAAACATCCGGAACCCATTGCTCCAACAGGGCACCAGGCTCCAGTGACATGCTGAGCGGAAGATGAGGGGGAGTGAGGCTTTGTTTTATTTTTGGATTTTGCCAAATCAAAAGAATTTAGGAAATTGTGGGAACTGTTGCGCTGAAACGCAGACTCTGCCAGGTTGGCATAGGCCTGTTTATAAGTAACTCAATCTGAGGCAGGGAGGAACCACAAGTGTGCATGCACGCACACCCTCGTGCTTGCACACACGCTGCCTGCACACAGGCCAGTGGCAGCAGCAGGCCTGATCTTCCCATGTTGATTCCTGAGAGAGTAGCCAAGGCACAGGGGCTCCTGGCCAGTGTTCATTCCTCCATTCACTCTGGTATTCACGGAGCGCCTGCAAAGCATGAGGCCTGTGATAAGCTCTGATGATAATGTGGGGAGCACAGCAGACTGGTCCCTCCCCTCACAGTACTTACATTCTGGTGGGCTACACAGCTGATGGGAATGCAGGTCCTGCACCCTCTTTTCTGGAGCCTAAGCAAGTAGAGGAGAGCAAGGGGTGGATTAGGGAAGAGATTGTTGGAGAAGGAGAGAAGGGGTAAAAGATATGTGACAGACACTGGCACTGCCTACGCACCCACCATCCGTACTTCTTGATTTTGTTCTTGTTCAGGAAGTAGTCAGGGATTCCTTGATCTTGGGGAGGGAAAATACCTTCCCCCGGCCCAGGGGGTGCATCATGACAGGTCTAAACCAGTCATGGTCATCTCATTACCCTTAGCCAGTAATTGGCCCACGCATAGAGACAGGTGACCCAATTCTGGCTGAATAGCTGTGACAACTCCCCTGGAGAGGGCTTCCTTTCCCACGTACAAAGACAAAGCCCCTCCCCTTCTTACGGCAACATGTACAAAATGCCTGGAGGTGTAGACACCATTTTAAAACCAGAAGGCAACATATCCACAAGCTAAGGTGGCAGGACTGAAAGAAGAGCTTGAGTAGTTGACATCACCGGGCCACCGCTCCAGAGCTGGACTGCCTCCTCTGGACACTCATCAGGGGAGGCAAGAAGATGAAAAGCCCTATTTGTGGAAGCTGCTTTGAATTGGGGTTTTCATTAACAGCAGGTGAAGACATTGTCAGTCTCATCATGAGGAAGCCGAGCCCCAGGGAAAGCCATGGGAAAGAGCCAGGAAAGGAAGAGTTCGACCAACCCTCCTTTTTAGATAAAGTGACTCCTGGGTGGCCTGTACTCTGGCAGGTGCTGACAGTACGTATGGTGGGAGACACCTCTCCTCCCTGGAGGGACTTTAGCACCAAAACTCCTTTCTGAAGAAGACTTACCAGATCATTCCAACCCCAATTTCCAGCTCTTCAATGTGGTTGGTATTATCATTGCATTTGGAGGAACCAGTAAGACAGGGCTTTAAATTTCGTGTGTGTGTGTGTGTGTGTGAGAGAGAGAGAGGAAGTTCCTATTTAAAGTTCATGTCTAGTAAGAGGGGCATTCAGCTGCCTGGGCTTGAATCTAGCTTCTCCCTAACCGTATGACATTGTTACCTAACTGGTATGGGCCTCACTTCCTCATCTGCAAAGTGGGGTTATTGTAATAGCCTCTACTGCATAGGGCCATTTTGAGGATTAAATGAATTAGTTCATTTAAAACTCTTAGAACAAGTGCCAAGCACGTGGTAAATCCTCAAGGAATATGAGCTAATATTGTTCATAACTTCACTGATTCTGAGCAGCACATTTTTAACATCGCTGAAATCATGAAGTGTCTTTCAGAGGATGGTGTGTCATGGGTAACTGGAAGCATTTTTTCCCTTTCCTGATGATGCATTGACTAACGATTTTTCTTTTGCAATCTGTAGCATCTTAGATTCAATGACATGTGAAATTATTATTGTTATTGGAGCAGATCTCCTTGTGAAAAGGACCCCTTGAGTAGTCCCCTAGGCATAAAGGTGTATAAAGCAAGTAGGCGCCTCACCGTCACCAAGGAAGGAGTTTTGGAGGTTTGTCAAAGGCCACCCTGCCCAATATCCCTTGTCTGTGGAGCTCAAAGGCTTGTGGTGGAGGGATGAGCAGATTTGCCCAGGGGCCGGCAGATCCAGGTAGAAACTGATGTTTTTTCAGATTCAAGATTATTCAAACATCTGAAGAATTTAGATTGTGTAGTAAGGTCACCCGAGCAGAAAGGACATGAAGGGCCTACCAAGAAGCAGTTCTCCAACAGGAGGGGACAGGAGGGCTGTGACTCCAACTAGAACCAGACCTGAGGCTGTCACGGGAGGACAAGTTGCTCCAGCATCTTACATGGCAGAGGTGGTCTTGGGGAGGCCAGCGCCCCACCACCTTCCGGAGGCATGCCTGCATCTAGAAGAATCCCCAGTGGGGCTGGGTCCGATCAAAGAGGCTTTTGGGGAATAGCAGCTTAGAAGGGAGGGGAGACACAGGAAGGAGAGAAGGGCGTTCCTCTGATGGGGAAACCGGGGCTACAGTCAGTTTCAATTCAAATAACAAAAGAAAAATGGCCTTATTTTTTGCTTAGCCAGGTGAAGCAAGTCATGTGAACAGAATTGTTATTATTAATTACTTATATTTCTTGATTATATGACATTATTATTAGCAGCAGCCAACAAGCATCAAGTGCCTACTATGTGCAAAGCCCTGGGCTACACACCGTGTGTACATTATCACATTGACTCTACAGCTGGGAAGCGGCAGCAGGAATTCATTTGATAGGTAAGGAAAGGAGACCAGAGAGGTCAATTAACTTTATGGTCACACAGCGGGCATGCAGCAGAGCTCACGTTCAAACTCAACTTCTCGGACTCCAGAGCCTGGGTTCACCACTATTCATGATAGGAAGTGGAGCTGCTTCTTTTAATGGCAGTGATCCAGTTGATTCCTGACTGCAGGCTGCTGGGTGGGTGGGGCTTCTCCCTCTGCCTGCAGAAACTCCATCCCTCCTCATTAGCTCAATAAACATTCTCAGGGGCTTGCTGTGGACTATGGTTTCTGCCTGAGTGCTCCTCTCCCAGATGCTCCTCCTTCAAGATGGAGGCTGGAAAGTCCAAGAGCCGGGTACCTGCAGGGTTCAGTTCCTGGTGAGGACCCTCTTCCTGCCTTGCAGACGGCTGCCTTCTCCTTGTGTCTTCACGTGACAGGGAGATAGAGGGGGTGGGGAGGGGAGGGGATCTCTTCCTCTTCTTGTAGGACGACAGTCCTATGAGATTAGGGCCCCACCCTTATGACCTCATTTAACCTAACTACCTCCTAAAGACCCTCTCTCCAGATACAGTCACACTGGGGTTAGGGTTCAACGTATGAATTGGGGGTGGGGATGGGGGGCACAATTCAGTCCTTAGCAAGTAGTTACAGTATTCTCGTGTTTTTTAAAAGGATGAAATTTCCCATGAACGTCTACTCCCAGGTATCTCCAAGACCGTAGAAGTTTAGATCTGAGAAGAGTCCCTGAGGAAATCAAGCCCAAATTCCTCATTTTACAAATGAGTACATGTGACTCAGCGATGTTAGAGGACTTCCCTGGAGCCACACAGCTATCGAACAGCAGAGCTAAGAGTAGAATCAAGTCTTCTAATTTCAATGATGTACTGACATTCGTTGCCAGGTCTTGAAGGAATGATGATGATGATGATGATGATGGTGGTTCAAGCCCCTACTATGTGACAGGCATTGTACAATTCACTTTATAAACACTATCTTATTAATGCTCACAATTGCCCAGGATAATGGGTATGATTATCCTCTAATACAGATGAGGAAACTGAGGCTCAGAGATGAGGTACCTTACCCCAGCTCACCTAGCTATTGGTGGGTGGTGATAGAGTTTAAACCCAGGCCTGGATCCAAAATCCATGTTCTTTTGTTTTCATTGTGCTCTATTTCCACTGAGCAAGTGGACACCGTGGTAGGGCCCAGGGAGGTAGCCCTATGGCTATGAGCCAAGGTATGGAGCCAAGTCAAGGTCATGGCTCAGCCCTGAGGACCAAGAGGCTGCCAGGAATGACAGCATGAAGAAAGGAAGGAGAGAAACAGGAGACAAAGCTTGATGGCTCCCCAACATTGCCGTTGTCCCACTTGGAGACTTCCAGTTCTTTTTCGCCTAGGGAGCCAGCACTATGTGTTTTCCTTTACCTTCAAGCTCTATATCCCTTTATCGGTAAACTAACCTTGCAGACAAGTATGAACTGTGGCAGCCCACCCTCCCCTCAGGCTGCAAAGGAAATGAGTTTGGCGTTCTATAGTCCTCACCTGGCATGAATCACAACGCAGCCCCAAGAGAGTGGGCCAAGGCTGGGTGTCAGGCTGACGGGCTATTGTCTGGAGCCTTGAGCGAGGGAAAAAAGGAAGAGAGCTTGCAGGAGAAAGGTGAACGGGCTGGCCCTGGCCCAAGAATGACGGAGGCCCCTAGCTCCCGCTGCCCCATCTCTGTTTCCCTGGCCCGTGAACAATAATGAGGCGCTGTCAGGAAGTGACACTGGAACGCCATTCCCCTCTACCTCCTTCAGCCTCTGGCAAAAGGAGGTTCCCGGAGGGAATATTTTTAGTTTGACAAATGAAAGCCTGGGACCGAGGACAGGAGGGATTAAGGGAGCTCTTCTCTGACACTCCTGGAGACGGGGAGATGATGAGTCAGATACAGAGGGCTTAGGCACGACTTCTCAAGACATTCCTCAAGCATGAGCGCAAGCCAGCCGCTCGAATTCCTCCTGCCCAGCCGCCAGCCGGCACTGGGGAGGGGCCCGCCAGGGAGCAGCTCCTCTCCTCGTCTTCCCCTCTGCTCATCGTTGGACAGCAGCTTTGGGACTTCAAAGCCACCACCTGCGTTGCTTTCCGGAACTGGCAGTCAGGAGACCTGGGTTCGAGTCCAGGCTTCCCCAGCTGCTGGCGGGACACTGGGTGGCCTCATTTCTCCCTCTATGCCTCTGTTTCCTCATCTGTAAATGGAGGGTACTGTAACACCTCAGAATGATTATTGTGAGGCTTTCTTTTTAAAAAAGAATGGAGAGTGCACATTGCTGTTGAGACAGGGTTTTCCTGTATTACTGCAGCCCCCCATATACAGATGTACTCAGCATCTTGCATTGTAGCAACAATAAATCTGCGTTTAACCCTCTCAACACCTCCACGAGGTAGATCACATCACCCGTATTTTACAGATGATGAAACGAAGGCTCAGAAAGATGGTATGGCTTGCTAAGGTCATAAGCTGACAGATGGCAGGTTGGCATTAGAACCCAGCTGCCCTGTCTCTGAAGCCCACATCCTGAATCCATGTGTCGGTGACTCTCTGGCTGGGCCTGTGTCTGGCGGGAGCGTGTCTCTTACCAGAAGCCACCAGAGACGGTCAGATCAAGGCAGTGCTCAGGGCCAGGCGCCAATCAGGGAGCCAGAAGGGAGGAACGGGCAGCCAGCCGGGGAAGAAGGGCCAGAGCGGACAGAGACCAGAGCCCGGAGCCAGGGCTCAGCCGCCAAGCACAGGTGGAGGGGCAGGGGAAGCCACCCAGGCTAGAGCCAGCTGTCCACAGTTGGCTCCAATGCACTCACGGCGAGGTGATGGCCCCAGGAGGGTAGGTGTGCTTAAAACTCAGACTCTGCTCATTTGGTTGGAAGAGAGAATGAGGCCGCCAACAGTCTGTAGATTGGCTTATTTCTCACTTTCCAAACAGCTGGGGTGGGTGGGTGCTCCCAGGGACTCAGCACGAAGTCACTAAGTGAATTCTATCCAAAATATGTAAAGCCGCGATGAGCAACCCACCCGGCAGGCCCCACATGGCCCGCCTACTTGAATTTCATTGGCCCAAAATTGAGTTTCAGGATGAATAGAAAAACGCCATCATCAATGAGTGCACCTTCTCAAAAACGGCGATAGCGGTGATTTTGTTGCTAAAAGTAGTGTTTTTTTCACTCATTAGCATCCTTCTCTTAAGAAGATGATCTAAGTCCTGAGAATAATTCACTTTTTATCCTCTCTCAGAGCTTGATAGAGCTATTTTGTTTCAAACAGAAAATAAAAGGTGGCGCATAAGTTTGGTTGTTTTCTTCTTTAATGTGCCCTCAGGAAGAAAGGATGGAAAGAGGAAAGGAGGAGGGGAGGGGGCCACCACTCACGCCACAAACTCGACTCTATGAACTCACGGCAAAAGCCGCCTACCACCCCAGGGCCAAGCTAAGGTCCAAGAGACTCTAATAGCACCACTCCTGGGGCCCTGAGTGATGTGGACATGTGACAGATCATGTCTGCATTTTTGCATCAGCCACTGAAGACGTTCAGAGCTAATTTTGTATCTTTCCTTCAAGTCGTGGGGCCTTGGGGAAGTCACTTAGACTCTGTGAGCCTCGATTTCCTTATCTGTAAAATGAGGTTAAATTGCCACCTTGCCTCATATAGCAGTTGTAGAAATAAAATGAGAGTATATATTTACCTATATATAATTATATATAATTTATTGACCATATAGTCATGCCTCGCTTAACAACGGGGATACACTCTGAGAAATGCGTCTTTAGGCAGTTTCATTGTTGTGTGAACATCACAGAGCGTACTTACACAAACATAAGTGGTGCAGCCTACTACACACCTAGGCTCTATGATACTAATCTTGCGGGAGCACTGACGTGTTCGCAGTCCGGCGTTGACTAAAACATCGTTATGCAGCGCCTGACTGTATATGTATTATTTCTCGAGCACCTGTTACGTTCCAGGCACATGCTGTACGCATGTGTGTTTGAGAGTTTTTTGTAGGAGGGAGTTGTAATCCACATCAATATCGTGAAGCAGAGCAGCTCAAAAACCCCAAACAAGCGTGCTACTGAAATGACAATTCGTTTTGCTCTTCCCCAGACTCTACCGGTAGGCTGACCTGAGTTTCAGTCAAGCTTCTGTGACTGCAAGATCAGAAAACCTTAAATATCAGAAATGCAAGGGGTGGGTGTGGGAGGAGTGGGTGCTGTAAGGACACCAGTGGGGAAAGGAGGATCTTATTTGGAATGAAAAAATCTGGCCTCGTGGGAAGTAGAAGAGGGAAACCATTTCCAAGCCAGGCCACTTCCAGGAAGTGATGGCTTTGTCGTCCGTTTGATAGCTGCTGACTGTTCTCTGGTGGGCATGTGGGCTCGGAGACCCAGCTGTCCTGCAGTGCTGTTCTCTTGCTCTCAGCTGGCCTACCCTCTCCTTCAGTTCTGTATGCCTCTTCTCCATCTGGTAGCTTCTGCTTCGCAAGGCCCAGTGGGCTTCACCATCCTTTCTGTATATCACAAACTTTCAGCTTCAGGTTCCTCTGCCAACTGCCTCATTTCTCGTCGTTTTCAGGGTCAAACTTCCTAAGAAGGAAATCTGATTGAGCTGACTCATCATTTTTCTCTAAGCCACCTCCTAGGGCCTGGCAGATTCTATATTGGGTGTCACTGAGTCCTACCCTCTGGTCTGATCCTGTGGGGTTGGAGTGTTGGGATGGGAGGCAGGACGTGGAATACATCAGCCCTATTTGGCTGCCTCTTGAGCAGGGGCTATAAGAGATAGAGCTTTCCCTAAAAGGCAGGCCTTATGGTTGACATGCGGGGACACTCAGACACTTCCCAATTAGCTTTTTCCTGTGGTCTCAGACTGTAATTATTCTTTGCCCATGGGCTCTAGAGTTAAAAAGACTGGGACCTGAATCCCAGTCCTACCACTGGTCAGCTGATCTATTTTGAGCAAGGAGCCTCTTGGACCATCAGATTCCTTTTCTGTAAATAGTGATCCTAATAGTACCACCTTCATTGAGTTGTGATGCAGAATAAATAAGATAATTAGGACAGAGCCTGAAATTTAGTAAAGACTCAACACCCTCAATTGTTATTATTCTTATTGCTGCTATTACTATTCAGAGTTGGATAGAATTGCCTCATATCCCACTTCTTTCACTTGAGAAAATTTCTTAACTCTCCAAGCCTCAGTTTCTCGATCTATACGAAGGGGCTTCTAACACGAGCCTCACAGGGCTGGTGCAAGGAGTCAATGTGTCAGGTATGCAGAGATCTCAAGCGGTACCTCATAGACGCTAAATATCAACAAATGCTTGTCCTCTTTCTCTCCATGATTCTTTACGGGGTGTTCCTTAAGTGTTTTCCCACGAAGCCGGTCTCCTCCCTACACCATACCTCTCTAGAAGCACCCTATAAAGGGCTCAGCCCTTTGGATCAAGATCCAATTGTTGGTTAAAAATTCATCTTCAAGAAGCCTTGAGATGGTAGAGCAGACCAGAATCTTGGAGACCAGTTGACCTCATAGTTTACAGATGGGGAAACTGAGTCCCAAAACAAGAGGCAATGGACCCAAGCGAAAGAGTGACCAACTCAAAACAAGACTCCGCCTTTCCTGATTTCCTGTCTAGCGCTTCTGCCTCACTTTATTTCCTCTCAGTAGATTTCACCATTTGGGGCTGCCTTTTTCCTAGTCATTGAGCACACACACTCACGTCTGTGCTCCCAGAACCATCTCTGTGGAAAATTAAAGGCCAGGGGTCTGAGACAAACTGTAAGGAGAAAGGACAACAACTCAGAGGCAGTGGGAGAGCGGTGACAAGCAGACCCCTAGCACAGCCCCCGGCTTAGCCATAACAAGAGTGATTCGGGAGTCCTTCGGGAAGGGAGCCTCTGAGCCATGACCTCATGTGAATGGCGGGTGTCTGTGGGCCTTGAAAGTGAAAGGGGATTAGGCCAGTGTTCTGGGGCTGGGCTGTCCAGCCCTGGGGGCCCCAAAGGAGACCACCTGCCCTGCCTGAGAAATGTTTGCCAAAACACCAACATGAGAAATGAATTTTAAAATTTGACGTTATCAAAAACAATCAGCTCTGGTTTCAAAGGCTGGCAAGCTCGCCCCTGAGCCCACACTCACCCAGGCCCAGCCCACCCCACCAGGACAACTAACCCATGACATCAGAGCCTGCCCCTGGGAGAGAGTCTGGTGAATTAGCAGTATCTACAAAGGAGGAGGATGGAGTTACAACCTTACCAATTGGAGAAAATTCCGGAATCCTCCCTGGCTTAGCTCACATTCCCGATTGTTTGTCAAAATGTACATACCCAGAATTGCTGGGTCTTGACAACAGACCTATTGCCTTCTGCACCAGAATGGGATCCCAAGCCCCAGAGATAAAGCCAATGGCCCCAGGCAGAAGACGGGAGGGCTCCCAGCCACCAGCATCACCCCCTCTATCTCTATCTCTGTCTCTGTCTCTACCCTGCTATTCTGGTTCAGGCCGCATCACCTCTGAATTGTATTAAGACATTATTATGGCCTCCAGCTGCTCTCCCTCTCATCCAAGGGTCCCCCAGCTTGGGCTGAACAACTGGATCCTGCCCAGGTCCCATCCCATCTCGTTTCCTTGGTCAGGTGCAGAACTTTGACACTGGTACTTTTTAAGGCACCCAGAGACACGAATGAGCGGCCAGGATGGAGAGCCACTGCTGCGATCCATCCTTTACCCTGCAGCCGTCTCCTGTCTCCAAGCCCAGAGCCGCTGCCATCTCCAAAGGAGGAATCCAATCCCTTCCCTTGAGGTCCGAGCTCCTTCCCCAGCAGGCGCAGTCCTCCCTCTCTTGTCCCATCGTCTTCCACTCCCTCTCACACTCTGGTCATTGGCACAGATCACGTTCTAAACAAACCACCTCTTTTGACTTGGCGCTCAGACTGTTCCCTTTGCCTGGAATGCCTAGGCCACCTTGGGAAGCCTCCCAGCCATACCTGGCAATTTTTTTCTTATCCTTCGAAGCCAAACATCAATGTCACCCTTCCTTGGAAGACGTCCCTCAGGCCCCACACAGTATTAATCGCTTCCTGATGGTGGTTGAAGCCAGTGCTTCAATAATGCTTACCACGGGGTGGGCACCAGACATTACAGTGGTTTTACGTATCCGAATTCATTTCATCCTTACCTCAACCCCTCAAGGTAGATGTTATTTTCACCCACATTTTACAGATGAGAAAACGGAGGCAGGGAGACGTGAAGTAGCTTGCCCAAGATCACGCGGCTACTGAGTGACAAGGAGGGACTGAACCCAAGCTGTCTGCTGTAGATCACCACCTGGTGCATCTTCTGTTCCCCTGTTTATAGGCCCGTCTCACCCACTTAACCCTGAGCTCCTTGAGTGCAGGAATTGTGTCTTATTATTATAAGTATGATGGTATTATAAGTATCATTATCATTATTATAAGTATTACTAGCAGATTACTGTATGATAGAAATAATCATAGCTCGACTGTTCTCTATGGCCTGAGCTTTTCATACATTATTTTCTCTACAACGCAACAACCACATTGAGATGTGTATCATCTTCACTTTGTAGATAAATCATCTCATTTGTCCATGAGGCTCTGTGAGATAGAAGCCCAAGGCCACCCTTCTTGCCCCTACCCTTAATCCCCCGCATAGTCAAGACACAAAGTCGAGACTCAGTGACCTGTTGAATTAAAGAGAATGTCTCAGTTGTAGGTCACTACCTTTGAGTTCTAAGATCCCAACTTGCTACTAAGACCAAGAGCTAACATGTCCACACTGTGTGCCAGGAATGGTGCCTGGGCCCCATAGGCATCAACTCATTTATTCCTAAAAACCCACAGGGCAGGGCCCATTGTTTGCCCCCTTTTTTTAGACATCTCATGGGATGCTCAGAGAGGTTGTGGAACCTGCCCAAGGTCACAGAGCTGGTTATGAGCAGGACCAGTGAGGGAGCCAAGTTGGCTCAAAGTTGCTATGCTCCCAGCCCTCTTCTACAGTGCCTCTTGGGAACAGAAGCCCCAGAGGCAGAGGAGGGAGCCAGGCGGACAGCGAGGAGGGAGGAGCCATGAGGCACAGTCCATCAGACACAATTTCCTCAGACATTTCAGCAGATTCCCCAGCCCCTATAGGCCCAGGCTGTCTCTGAAGCACATGATGAAACGGACTGTCCAGTTGCTCCCAGTGACATCTTATTTCTGCTCCTTCCGGGCCCCTGCACAGGCCCCTGTGCATTCCTAGTGACGTCACCCAGCTGTGCTCCCTCATCTCCCGGAGGAAGCTCTGTCACAGTCAGGAAGGGGGAGGGACGGTGCCGAGGGACGACACGGAGACAGGCTGCCTCTCGGCGCCTGAAGGAATGCGTTCCCGGCCTGGCCCCACGGCCGACTTTGAGGAGGGTCCCCAAGCAGGGTCACTTCCCGATGATCAGAAGGTGGACGCCAGGGTCTGAAATGCCCAGGCTAGAGATGAAAAATAACCCAACTGAATAAATAAATCACCAAAGAGAGCAGCAACCACAGTCTGCCAAGAAATTTAATCCCAAATGTGGAGAGAGTTGGTAGGGGGTGGGGGCGGGGGACAGGGAGGACCGAGGTTCTGAAAAGATTTAATTGGTGATAGGACCCCAAGAATATGTAAATAGTCTCTTGGTTTCTATCCTAAAAGGAGAAACAGATGCCAAGGACTCTGAGCTGAATTTTCATATGAAAATCACTAAGACCCTGAGAATGCCATTTAAAACGTCTATAATTCGATTGTTATCTCCTATGGGGGAGGGCTCCCTGTTGGAGGTTTCCTTTTACATCAACCCCCTATTGTAAGACCCATTTTCTGAACCCCCTTTCCTCTTTCTCCCCCTCCCGAGCCCAATGGCTAGAGGGCCCAAGACAAGACGGAGGAGCGGAGGACTGGGGAGTTCAGTGTGGGGAGTGGGGGAGTTCAGAGTTCTGCTCTCTTCGGGTCTCAAAAGCCTGTGGCTAAAACTTTAACTCAAAGATTATCTAAATAAGGTTAACAATTTCCAAGTCCGGCCTCTGCTGACAATCGTCCAGTGACAAGGAGTCAGTTCCCTATTTCTCCTTAGGCGGCCAATCCTATTAGTTTTGACAATACTGATTCTAGACTGTTCCTCCATACGTTGGACTAAATTCTGTCTCTGCAAGGCTTTTTACTTTTGCTCCTCGGTACTACACAAAACACAATGGATCGTTCTTCCATGTAGCAAAGCTTCGAGAAGGGCTCTGGGGATTCAGATACTTTGGATACTTAAAAATAAAAGAGAAGCTGGGGAGTCTAATGGAAGGAGTTTGGGGCGAAGAGAAGTCAGGACACTAGTGTTTTAGGCACAGTTTTACTCCCTGACTTTCAGGGCCTCAGTTTCCTCATCTGTAAAATGGGAAGATTGGTGCCTGCCCTTTACCAGTGGGGTGAAGATAAAATGAGAAAAGGGGGATCATGTGTTTTGAAGGTAAAACAATCCTATAAAAGCGAGTTACAATTAAAAACACCAAATGAAGCCATGAAAGCGAAGGGGCTGGATGCTTCTCCTCCTCTGCACGTGGAGAAGGTTGAATCAGTGATCTCCGAAGCCCCTCCCAGCTCTGATGTGCAGGAAGCCTCGTGTGAATGGGAGCAGAACAGGATGGGGATTTTCCAGACCTGTGCAAATCAGCAAGCACCAGCCGTTTCTCTCTGGCCTGGGTGGCTCCTGTGAGCAGATATATTTCCAGAAGAGCAGAGAAAGAAGGATAGGATGGCAGGAGAAAGTGAGGAAGGGGGCCCTTCTCGTCTACTTACCCATTCCACAAACACGTGTCAGGCATGGAGCACATTGGACAAAGCACTGTGAGGAGACTGTTCCTACCAGCGGTGAGTCTGCCAATGGCCCACACCAGATGATGCTACATGGTGTGGTAGGCTGAATAATGCACACACCCCCCAAAAGATGTCCACATCCTAATGCCCAGGACCTGTGCATATGTACCTTACACGGCAGAAAGGACCTCGTAGATGTGATTAAAGTTTGTAATCAGTTTTTCTGGATTATCCTAGTGAGCCCAACGCAATCACAAGGCTCCTTATGAGAGGGAGGCAGGAGGGTCAAGTCAGAGAAGGAGACGTGATGACAGAAGCAGAGGTTGGAGTGATGTGGGGCCATGAGGTAAGGAATGTGGGCAGCTTCCAGAAGCTGGAAAAGGCAAGAAAATGGATTCTTCCCCCGGAGCCTCTGGAAGGAGCCCAGTGCTGTCAACCCATTTTGGACTTCTGACTTCCAGAACTATAACAGAATAAATCTGTGTTGTTTTAAGCTACTAAATTTGTGATGATTTGTTACAGAAGCAATAGGAAACTAATATATATGGTTCACAGAGGAAACTCCCTTTGTCAGTTCTTATACAATTATTTTCATCTATATTAAAGTACATGGATCACACACACACAGTGCAAATACATCTAACCCAAACTCAACCCCACCTCAAGGTCTTTGCACTTGTTCTTCTGTCTGCCAGGAATGCTCTCCCCCTAGATCATCAGATAGCTCCCTCCTTCTCGGCTCTGTTACCTCTGCACGAGCTTCACTTCCTCAGAGGCTCCTTCTCTGGCCAGCCTTTCTACGATAGTGCCATGTGTCCTGCCACCAGTCCCCCGATGTTCCAGTGTTTTTCAAACTGCAGTCCATTAATGCAATCCATCAACAGATCATAAGATCAGCCTTTAGTGGCTCATAACCAGGATATTTAAAAACAAAGTAGAAAGGAAGAGAAAATATCAGAGCACACCACATGTAGTAGAGGTAAGTACTCTTTCTCAACATTTTTCTCAAAACATTTGCAGTTTTGGGTGTGTTTGCATGTATACTGGGCTGCAGTGTCGAATCACTCCCTTACTATGGATCAAACATTTCTACCTAATATATCCTCCTGCCGAATTTTCTCCAGAGCCGTTATTGTTATCTGAAATTATCTTATATATGTATTTAATCTCCATCTTCTCTAGGAGAATGTAATCTCCAGAAGTTAGAGATTTTGCCTGTTCTTTTCTTGGCCGTGTCCTCGGCATCTAGAAAAGCCTGCCACCCCGTAGGCATTCAGTCAAGATTTGTTGAAGGAATGAATGAATTAATTGAGCCCACGGTTTCATGAATATTATTGTTTAGGACAGGAGTGATGTTTTTAAAAAGTAAGTTAATTTAAAGGATCATAATAAGTAAACAGAAATACACATGGTACCCAATGAGGCAAAAAGCAAGAAGAGGATACTGAAATACTAAAATCGGGAACATAAAATATAGACTTATTCCCTGCCCTTGAGGGACCTCCAAGATGGCTGGGGCGACCGGCTGCAGAAGAGCCAAGGAACAGATGAATCCTGTCCTGGAGCGTTGGAGGTCGCGTCCACGTCCTCTCATTTCACCCACGAGTAAAGCCCAGGGTGCGGGAGTGACTTCTCCCAGGCCATGGAGCGGCCAGCTGCAGAAGCAACAGCAAGCTCCCTTGCGTCCGCCTCCCAGGCCTGCGGTCCCCACCCTTTCAGCTGAATGAAAGCTTTGGGCATCCTGACCTCCCAGTCGGTTTCCTTTTCAATTCAGCCGCATTCAGGCCCTGGAGTCTGAAAATCCAGGACAAGTAGCTTCCTCCCAACTTTAGCCCCACCCTCCACACCACCTACTCCCATCCTGTGCTTTTTCCTCTTCTGCAGCACACTGTCCAGGAACTTGGAGGCAGCGCCATGCAGTGGAAAGATACCCAGCTTGGGTATCAGACAGAACTGGCTTCCAGTAGACCTGTATCTATTGCTTATTAATAGGAAACTTAGGCAAGTTTCTCAACCTCTCTGAGCCTCGCTTTTCTCATCTGTAAAACGCGGAAATAAAATAACTGTAAAGTGCTCAGAAGTAGATCCTTGGGACATGCAGCTTCCCTTCTCTTCTCTCCCAAGGGATTTATGCATTATTGTTGTGGTTTAACCTTTAACAAATGCCCGCAAAAGGTGGCACTGTTCAGATGCCATCAGTGACAAGCTGCCAGGGGGTCCCATCCTCAAGTGTCAGCTCCAAGCGTTCCAGAACAGGGGTCCTGGCAAGCAGGCTTTTATCCTCCGAGGTGTGATGCTCATTCCAGGGTGATGAGACACTGGCGAGTGTCAGAGCATGAATGAAGGCGCTTGGGAGTGGGGACAGCCCCTTCCAGCACTCAGTGTCCCTTCTTCCCATCCCTCCCCACTAAGTTGTAGTGTAGCCAGGGCCGCAGGATGCCTTTCATGGGCTGTAGCCGCTTTTGCGCTCGTGGACCCCTTCCTCCATCCAACAAATATTACAAGTCATCTTTTACCACTATATTGGCATAGAGATGGATATATGAATATTATACGATAAAACATTTTATTCAACCTGAAAGTTCTTTTCCTTCTGATTTAAAAAAAATTAAAACATGTTCAAAGGCCCCTAAAAGTATTACACGCCCTGTGCCCACCACGCCAGAGACAAAGCGGCCCTGAGGCCGGCCTCTCATCCCCCACCTCCAATGACGGGGACTCGCTGATTCCACAGGGGGCACAGGCCACCTCTGTTAACTCTGACTTACCGGAAAGTTCTTATTTATAATGAGTAAAAATTTGTGTCCCTTAAGCTCCCACTCCCCTTGGCCCCAACCTTAGCTGTCAGAGCTGCAGAAAACAGGGGAACCCCTGCTTTCCCTGCAGGAGGCTGGATGTCTATAGTGGGTTGAGCAGTGGCCCCCGAAAGACATCCACCTCCCGGAACATCTGAATTCTACCATATTTGGGAAAAGGGTGTCTGCAGATGTAATTAAGTTAAAGATCTCCAGATGACATTATCCCAGATTATCCTCGTGGGCCCCAAATCCAATGACAAATGTCTTTATAAGAAACACACAGAGGAGAGACATGGAGAAGAGAACATGTGAAGACGGAGGCAGAGGTCGGAGTTATGTTGCCTCAAGCCGAAGAACGCCACTAAAAGCTGGAAGAGGCAAGCAAGGTTCTCCCCTAGAGCCTTCGGAGGGAGCGCAGCCCTGCTGGCACCTTGATTCCAGACTCCTGACCTCCTGCACCGTGAGGAACACCTTTCTGTTGTAAGCCACTTTGCTTGTGGGAACTTGTTATAGCAGCCACTGGAAACTAATGCAGTGCCCGTTCCATGGTGCTCTGTGCCCCTGTCCACCCTGGGCTCCTACTCAAGGAGTAGTAGAAAAAACAAGGCCGGAGTAACGTCCGCATCATGGCAGAGTGAGTTGTTCCCTTTGTCTCTCCCCTCTAAGTTGCAACCAGTCAGACTTCCAGTGACCATCAAAGGACCCCTGCACAGCATACCAGAAGGCCCGAGAGATCCATGCATCTGTACATCTGGAGGTGGGTGGACTGGACCTCTGGGAGGCAGTGGAACCAGAGGAGCAGCCCCCTCACTCTCCTCCAGTTGTGGGGTGATGTGAAGTCTGGATTCTGATTCTGACTCTGCCAGTTAGCATCTGAGTAAACTGGACAAGAAATTTAACCTCTCTGCACGCTGTTATCTCATCTTTAAAATGGGGACAAAAATGTCTACCTTGCGGGGCTGTCATGTGGATCAAAAAAAATAACTAGAAAATGTTTAGCTTCTGCTTAACCACAGAAGGAATAATCAATTCTTGTTGGGCTCCACCAATGGCCACAGAGTCCAGCACAGGCTTCTCCCTTGCTCACATTCCTAAGCAGATTGGTCCCCGCACTTTTGGAGAAGATAGGATGCCCAGTGTTCTGAGGATGAGGAGCCAGCTCCAAAGGGAGTGAACCCCAAGAATGTTCCCAACTAGGAGGCAGTGTTTGTCTTGGCCTAAGGGCCTGGAGCTTCTAGCTCAGATCTCATACTTTGAAGAAACTTGGGATCGACTTTCTTCTAGAAAACCAAAAAAAAATTGATTCTTTCAAGATATTTTCTATTTGATTATTTAGAAGAAGAGAAAATGGGGAAATGGATGGAGGAGGAGGAAGAGCATCTTTGTGGATAAGAGTAAGTCCTAGCAGAAAGTTCAGTCTGCAAGGCCAAAGGATGGGCACAACGACATGAAGCAACCTTTGACTGAGCCCCAGGGAAGGGTATAAAGAGTGAGGGGCCATGGGGTTTCCAGGTGGTTGGAGAAAGGGCTGTTATTTGAGCAAAAGACACAGGAAGGGTAAAGATGGAGGAGCCCCAAGAGATGCGAAGTGTGAAGGATGCAAAACAGGTGGTCAAATGTCCCAGATCCCAGAGGCTCCCCAAAACACTTGGCTCAAGTCTAATCTTTGTCAAGTCTGCCCACCTCCCACCTGAGCCTCCCCTTCCCGGTACCTTCCGGGGGCTCCTGTGGGTCCAAGGCAGGTGGCTGCAGGGACAAGAGGCAGAGGGGGGGCGCCTGAAAGTGCACAGCTATGTCAGGGCCTGTATGTCAGGGGAAGAGGCAGGCTTAAATTAGGGCTTCGACTCCAGAGCCCACATTCTGAACCAGGAAGCTGTGCGGTCCCTTCTCATCTACAAAAGGAGGACAAGAATACCTTCCTCCCAAGCCGCTTTGAGAATTAGAAATAACGAACTCATCGTCCCTGGCACATCCTGGACCATTTGCGGAAGCTTGCATCATGGCCACTGTGACTGTTCCTGGGCCGGATTCTCATCAGTCTCCCAGGATGTGGATGGCTCAGCAATCATCTGGTTAATGACGCACTAATATTTTTATTCTGATAAGTAGTATATGCCTCTCCCCCTGTCCTGTGCAGCCCTATTCTTTATTGAATTTCTGTTTATGCAATTACAACTGTCAATATAGATCAACATGTATTTCCTTGAAAAATGAGGAAAATAAAAAGGAAAGCTGACTTTTAAATTCAGAAAGAAGAGGATGCAAATGGTATTTTCCAGCAGGTCACATGAATTACCCTGTAACTCTGAGGTGAACTTGCAGTTTCCACCAGCAGAATCCACTGAGAAGTGGAAAGGCCAACGAATCACATTACTTCTCAAGAAAAGAAATGGTGCAGTGCTCTATGGCTGTGCAGAGATGCCCACATCCTCCAATGAATCCCTGGACCCTGGTTCTTTAAAACTTGGCCCAGACCTCGTGCTGGATCCATCTCTAGGTATGCCAGGGAACGCAGAGGCTGCAAGGCTGCTGTACAGCTCACAGATCAGGCCCCGCTTCCTTTGTACCCCAGGAATCTGAAGATTTGGAGTTAAACAGACCTGGTTTCAAATCCTGGCTCTTCCATCTGGGAACTTCACTCCACTTCCTCAAATTCTCTGAGGCTCCGGTGAATGGAGATGGCAACTTCCCTGGGCAGTTTTGGGGCTCAGATGAGGTGACTTATGGGAAAAGTTTAGGCAAATGGCAGAACTCAAGGACTAGGAACTCATCACAAGAGCGAAAGCTTTTTTTCTTGAGGAATTCAACGCTCCCCAAAAGACCGATCGTGCAAGACCGTATGTTGGGCCAACAGCACCACCTGGTGGTCGGCTATAAGATCTGGCAAACCTCTCCTCCGTCTTGTCTTCGGACTTTCTCAGCCTGGTCCTAGGGAGGCTCACATCACGAAAAAGAAGACTGCCTTCAAAAAGGGACCTGGTTCAAAGAGGCCCGGCAGTCAGGAAGGGAACACAGCCTGATCTATCTGTAGTCGTCCCCTGACAGAAGGAAAACTGGTAGTAGTCAAGAGGGTGGACATTGGATTCAGTCCACCTTATAAGACAAGGCAAGACAGGCCAGACATTTCACTTCTCTGAGCCTCGGTATCTGCATCTGTGTAGTGAAAACAATGAGACCTTATTGGAAGGTATCAAAAATGAAATAAACATAGATCAAGAGACTGGCATCTCGTAGACACTCCAGACAATTTGTTATATTTAGAAAGCAGCTGCATGTGTGAGATCCTCTAAGGCTGTACCTGGTCTTGAGACAACAGCTGGGATAAGTGCCCTGAGGAGGTTTCCAAGAAGAAAAGACCAGCCCCCAGCCATCTGCTGGGCCAGGCTTTCTGCTGTCCACTTGCTTTTTCACCTCCCCTCCTCTGAGGGGGCACTGCCCCAAAGTCAGACCTGCTTGGGAAGCACCCATCAGAAGCTGGGATTCAAGGCTGGCCCCGTGGTGCAGCAGTTAAGTGTGCATGTTCCACTTCGGTGGCCCGGGGTTCGCCGGTTCCAGTCCCGGGTTCAGACACTGCACCACTTGGCAAGCCATGCTGTGGCAGGCGTCCCATGTATAAAGTAAAGGAAGGTGGGCATGGATGTTAGCTCAGGGCCATTCTTCCTCAGCAAAAAAAAGAGGAGGATTGGTAGCAGATGTTAGCTCAGGGCTAATCTTCCTTAAATAAATAAATAAATCATATTTAAAAAAAAAAAAGCTGGGGTTCTTGGAGACTGGAGAAGGAAGACCATTCATTCACTCACTCATTTAACAAAAGTGCTGAGCATTGGAGATACAAAGATGACTCTGACATGGCTCCTGGCTCCAAGGAGCTTGCATTCTAACTGGGGAGGCAGAAGAATAAAGAAATACTTCAGTGCGATGGGCCAGGCACTGTGATAGAGATGTGTACTGTTTGGGAAGGTAACACAGAGGAGAGAGCAACCGACTTGGCCTGGAGGAGATGGGTGAATTCAACAGACATGAAAGAACCTACTAAGTGTCAAGCACAAAAGGAGGACCTGGGGCTACAAGGATGAGTAAATCCCCCTGCCCCAAAGAGATTGTGGTCCACGGGGGGTAGGGGGGGATGTGGAGAGGACATGACATGTGGTTTGGGACTGAGGGGCTATGAGTTCGGGGGAGGTGAAGCGAAGGGAACAGCCTGAGCAAAGAAAGGCTCAGAGGTAGGACAGAGCAGGGTCAGCCGGTGGCTTCTCCACTCTCACCGCTGCAACTTCTGAGCTGCTGCCCCTGCTTTGGGACGCAGGAAATGCACATATCATTTTCAATTTTTTAAACTTGTTTATCCTCCATTCTGGTCCCTTCTCCCAAGGGTCTGAGATAGGTGAGCACTGCACCAGAACATGGTCAGGCCAGTGCCCTCCTTGTTCATGCCATCTTAGCATGGAGGGTACCGTCATCCCCAGCCCTTCCGTGTGACTCCTCTCCAAGGCGATCTTCTCAACCTGGCCCACTTTCCGGGGTGTCTTGAAGCCCTGGGCCTCCCCCAACCCCCAACCTGCCTGAGGTTCCAGAGTCCCTCTGACCTAACAGCTGGAGGAGACTAGGATGGGAGGTGCTACAGGGGAGGCCCCTCGGGGTGCTAGAGGGTGGGGTGGGGAGTGCCCACAGGTTCCAAGTTCCCTTCCTCTTCAGTCCCAAGAGAAGTGAGTGGAAACCACCGCCCAGCAGCTCCATTTCCTGAGAGCCTACTGTGTTCATTGACTCTTCAACGGTGGCAGAGCAAGGCAATGAAGAGCTCACATCCAAGTTCCGCCACTTCCTAGCTGGATGGCTTTCGACAAGTCACGTAAACTCTCTGTGCCTGCAATTTCTTTATCAATAAAGGGGAGAATAGTGCCTGTCTTATAGAACTGTTGTGAGGATTAAATAAAATAATACAGCAAAGGGCTTAGAAGATGGCCTGACACAGAGTAAGAGCTCATTAACTCCTAGCTGTGAATCAACAATAACTATTTATTGAGCTTCTCCGGTATGCCAGGATTGAAGCTGCAGCTGTGAACCAAACAGACCTGGTCCTTGGCTCCCAGAGTTTACAGTCTGCTGGGGAGACAAACTGTTAATACTAAGTAAGGATGCAAATAATTATATAATCACCAACTGTGATGAGTGCCGTGAATAAAATGGATAGTATGAATGGAGAGAATAAAGCAAATAAAAGGAGGCATTGGTATTAAATGGGACGTAGTGACATTTAAGCCGAGACTGAAAGGATGTGCAGGAATGAGGTGATGAGCTGAGAATAGCGTGCCAAGGCCCTGCAGCGGCCAAGAACGCTGTGCCATTAGGAACTGGAAGTGTGGCTGCAGTGCAGGGAGAGAAAGGGCCCTGAGCTAAGGCTGGAGAAGCAGGTAGAAGCCAGCTCCTGCTCGGCCCTGTGGGCCACATGAGGAATTGAGTATTTTACTCCAAGTCACAGGAAAGCCACTGAAGTGTTTTGGGAGTGGGTATAAGGTTCAGACATTATTTAATTTACGTTTTCAAAAGATCGCTGTGCGGATAACCTTAAAAGTAGAATTGAGAACATTAGAAAGGAAGCGATTATAAATAGGGAGGTGGCTGGGGTTAATGTGGGGACATCAGAGATACGCCCACAAATATAATCAATAGGACTTGATGATGGAACGGATGTGGGAGGTGAGGGAGAGGGAAGGTGAAGATAACATTTAACTGAGATGAGGAAAGACAGAAGGAACAGATGGCAGGCAAGATAGAGTCCTCTTTGGAGATGTCAGGCAGGCAGTTCCATATGGAAATCTGGGATTCCAAAGAAATATACATTTATGAGCTATACATTTGGGAGTGAGAACACGTAGATGTCCTCTCAAGTCACAGGAATGAATTAAATCATTTGGGGAGAGATTGTAGAGAGAGAAGAGAAGAGAACTCAGGGCCAGGGACCCTAACATTTAGAAGGCAAGAAGAGAAACAAGAGCTGGCCAAAGAGATTGAGAAGGAGCGCCCAAGACATGGGAGGAAACCCAAGAGAAATCAGTGTTTTAAGAAGGGTCTATAGCTACTTCAGGGTTAAGTAAGATGAAGACAGAGAAGGAGACATTGTGGATGACATCACGGCAGTCATTGGCGACCGCAGCAAGAGCAGCCTCATGGAGTAGGGTGGTGGATGCCGTACTGGACTGGGTGGATGCAGGGGCAGCTTGTGTGGGCCGTTCCTTTTAGCAGCTTCAATCTGAGGTGGGAAGGGAGTAGAAGAAGGGCAATGGCTGGAGCAGGGGTGGTGGTCAAGGAGTGTTTTTTATTCCTTTAAAAAGTTGAAAAAATTAAGTAGTGGTGACAGTGCTGATTAGAATGATCCATAGGGAGGGCAAAAGGACAACACAATCAAGAGAGGGGATAGAAATAGAGAGAGGGCCCTGAGAGGTCACAGGGGGCTGGGGTCCAGAGCTTCAGTGGGAGGTTGAGTCTTTAAGGAGACACAGGAGAAGATGGAGACAGAGGGAAGAGGCTCTGCACATCGGCTGTAGGAAGCGAGGACCCCACTAAATGCAAGGCCCTTCCACATTTCATCCTCAACACAAATCCTGGGGAGTTGGCTTTATTTCCCCCACTTTAGAAATGATGGGGATAAAGCCCAGGAAAGTTAAGTGGCTGGGCCCATCATGCTGTTCTTGAGCAGCCAAGCCAGAATTCAAGCTCTAGTTTATCCAACCCAAAGACTGTGTTCTCTTTGTCATGTCACCCTGAAAAGCTTACAAAACAGTCTTCTTTACAGGGGGGGTGCTCAGTAAGTGTTAGATGAATGAGGCATTGGTTGCAAGCATAAGTTGACCCCCAACCCAGCTTCGATACTGATTTGAATCTCTTAGCAGCAGCGGTGCATGGAGGGGTTGATACAGAAGGGAGTCACTTAGAAAAGAGTAGCTAGAGTTAAGGTGAAATTGGGGTGGAAGGGCAAGTAAGAGAGGAAAAGGAGGTAAGATAGATTCACTGGGATGCAGATCCCCACGCAAGGCTCCTGAAAGTTCTCAGGTCTGAGTTCACCTGCTGTATCTCTGCCATATCCTTGAGTGTGCCCCATGTCTTTGGTCCGGACACCACACACCAGAGTGTGGATGAACTGGGGTTCTCTGGATTTTTGGCTTGGCAGATGTCATGGTTTGGGGATCCCCAACAAAGAGGTTGGGGCACCGGGTTCTGGATAAAACTCCAGCTCCATCACTTACTAGCTTTGCAGTTGTCGACAAGTCACTTTCCCTCTAAGATTGTGAAATATTTGTTTTCTTCTGGCATTTCCTATTTCTCAGTCCCTTATTCCATTAGAAATTGGATTTTACAACATCTATTTCTGCAGGGAAGGAAAACTACATCAGAAGCAAAGAAAAGACTTCTGAGTTTCAAAAGTAGACGGACCCTGGGGTCTCAGGACACAGCAATTGCATGATGAATCAGAATTAGGTTGCTTGATCCAAGACTGATTAAAGGAGGCCCCATATAAAGAAGTAATGGTGTGGCAGAGATGGGCTAGCTGTTCACCAAGACAGCTGCCCCTTGGTCCTGGGCGTACAGGTAGACTGCGTTTGCTGCATGCCTCTGCAGGTAGGCATAGTCAGGAAACTGAGTTGTAGCAAGTAGATGTGATCAGCAATGATGTGTGACACTTCTAGGCCTGGCCCAGCTTGAGTCCTTGAATCTCTTGCTTTGTCTCCTGGTCTGATGCCAACACACCCAGCAACTTCGGAAGCCACGTGTTGTGGATGAGGGAGCTACAGATGGTAGTAGGTGCCTGGAGAGCCACCTACCGAGGAGTGCTACCCATTTTGGACTTCATGTAACTGGTAAATAAACTTCTATAGCATTTGAATTTTCGTACATTTTTGGCAGCGAATGCCGCCTTCGTGAATACAATTGGAGACGAGGCAAATGATGAACAAAGCCTTGTTGGGGGGTGTGAATGGGAAAATAACAGGCTCTTTCCATCTAGGTTTGTGGGATCTGAGAGTAGAGGAGATCTGAGCCTCCTTTCCCGGGTGGAGCCCTGGAGGAGGCAGTGGCACACCCACAGTGGAGTGGCTGTGTGGCATGTCCCAGGGGAGCCTCGCCAAGTTCAAAATTGCTAGAGCGGCGAGGGAGCAGATGACTGTTCCCCATGCAGCTGAAAGAGGCCCAGAAGTGAGCTGAGAGACAGCCAGATCTCTTGCAATTGAGAATGAGGAATGGCAGGCACAATGGTGACCGCATTGACCAAGAGCCAGATACGGCAAGGGACGTCTCAGTGGAGCCCTGCAAAGACTGGTCTGCTGTTCAGACCAAACTCCGAGAGAAGTGCTGCAGGCCAGTGCAGGGGGCCAAGGGAAAAGGAATTGACCAAGAAGTAAATTGTATTCCCCCAGCACAATGGGCGCTTGAGATAGAAATTTACGTCGAGTATTTGCACCTCTGAGTTTGGGGATTGACATTTTTACTTGCTGCTTCCCCAATAATGGAGCTGAAAATCCTGTCCTGCCTTCCTCATAGAGTTATGAGAACTAAAATCCAATAATGTGCTTCATAGGAAACTACATGGCTCTGAAATAAATAACTTATGGCTACTGTCATCCTTGTCATCATTATTAGCTTTGGCGGATGTTGATGGAGAAAGAGCATCAAGCGCCCAGCTGAGGGAGCTTTTATAGCACGAAAGCCATACCTTTCGCCCAGCCCACGGGGAAAAGACGCGCATCCACTCCGTGGCAAAGGTCCCTAATCCCAGCTCTGTGGGTCCCCTACCCACAGCCCCTAATCCTGAAGAAATGGCTCCTTCTCTGCCCCTCGACCCTCTTCGCCTCCTTCAAGCAAAAGGAGCTCCGATTCCTAGCGGGCCATCAGTGGCAACCGGCCTCATCCCACAGCAGACGACAAGGGAGAGAGAGAGCTTTTGATGGAGGACTGGAACTCAGAATGCTGAGCAGTGTCATCACCTCTCGCAGGTGACAGAGTTGATCCCAGGGCTGCCAGGAGCCTGTACCCTCCCCTTGTCCCCATGTAGAGACAAGATGACCCTCCCTTCAGGGAAGGCTCCCAGCACATGACCCTACACCTCCCCACAGTTGCTTACATCCTTCACTGTTTGGCCTTTAATGGAGACATTGCCTCATGGAAGCAAACAAACATCAGAATACATCAGAATAATAGCTAATAATTATTGGTACATTTATAGATCACTCACCAGTTATAAGCACTGTACTAAAACTGTTAATACCACATTTCATGTCCCTCCCCCCAAAATTATTATTATCCTTGTTTCAGAGATGAAGCACCTAAGGCTCAGAGAGGCTAAGTAACATGTCCTAGGTCACAAAGCCTGAAAGTAGCAAAGTCAGAATTCAAATCTAAGACTACTTGACTTCAGAGCCCAAGCTCTTACTCATTAAGCTATACAGCATCCTGGTTTCTGTTTATGTCGTCATAGGCACCTGAGGTTCTACACTACAACATCTGTTGTTCTCATACTTTTAAAAAGAGAAATGTATTATTATGAATTATTGCAGGCCATCCCCACTTTGCAGGGTACCCTGTGAACTGAAACGCACAGATATCAGAACCTTGGCATCGCTTTGCAAATCTCAGCTGCCATGGAACTTTGCAAAGCGAGGCTGGCCTGTATTATCGTCACTGCCATCATCAGTGTGTCAGACTGCAAGAATGCCACATGACAGACCTCCCCAGAACTTGAGGACCTACGACAGCAAGCATTTATTTGTGTCCTTCTCAGGTCTGTGAGTTGGCTGGGATGGCTCTGTGTCAGACTGCAGGTCAGCTGTGCTTGGCTCCAGACTCTGGGTTGCATGCAGCCCCATCCATGTGTCCACACATTCTTGGACCAGCAGCTACTGGGGCATGTTCTTCTCTTGGCAGATTTTAGGAGCGCAAGAGAGCAGACCGCACAAGCACGTTTCAGGCCTCGAACACTTCTTTAGCATCTCATTAGCCAAAACAAGTCAGATGACAAAGCCAGTATCAGTGGGGGAGGAAGTGACTCCCACTCACAGTGGGAGGGCACTATAAAGTCACATGGCAGAGTAGGGATGTACAACCCTTTTCCAGGAGATGAAAACTTAAGACCCAAAGCCAGTCGACCATAGTCGGTGTCTTCACCACCAGCGGGCTTCTGGATTGTGAAAAGAGCAGGTGGCAGAGAGTAGCCCTGGGATGCTCTGGAGCCCTGCATGGGGCACAGCAGCCCAGCGACTGCTGGTGGCCTCCCTTCCCTCCTGCCCCTTCCTGCCTCCAGTGGTATTTTGGCTCCTCCCACTGCCTCCAGGCACCCTCCTCCCGACTCCTCCTGTTTCCTGGGCTCTGACTTCTGCAAGACAGATTCTCAGCAAAATCCAATTGAGCCAAGATAGGGCTTAAGCAAAAATCGGAATCAGATTCATTATAATAAATAAAATCCCTCACCTATGCAGCCATTTCCTGACGTGAGCTTGACATCTCTCGAAAGTACACAGGGCTGGGAGTGTTATCCAGGTTCCCGCTGTATAGATGGGGAAATTGAGGCTCAGAGAAGTTATGTGATTTGCTGTCTCACGGTAGCACAGCAGTGGCCTGGCTGAAACATGAATACAGATCTTCTCTCTCTCGGGGCCCTGGTAGTGGGAGGGAGGGAAAGTCATCAAACCCAGATCCTGAAAACAGCTCGGGTTTGGGAAAGTCAGACTCGGCTGGGAAAAATGTCTGGGGGAAAGGTGTGTCGCGCACAGGCTCCTGCACACACTTCCCTCCGGAAGCTCGGTCGGCACAGCCGTACACACCGCCCAGCTTGCAGCCGTCCTCCATGTGGATATGGCCAGAGACATCCAGGCCACAAGAATTCAGTGTCCTCTGAGTGCCTTAAGAAGAGCAGATTTTCATCTTAATTCTAGGAACTGGATGAATTTATTCATATGCATCACTGAGCACCGAAGAGACATCATTTTCTATTTCTCCAGGGACTTTCCTCCAGCCCCCCTCCCTTCCCCACCCTCTGCACCCACCCCATTCCTGCCCCCACCTTCTCCAGGCATGAAGATCATCTCCCTGGTTTGATTGGTTTTGAAATGGGATGAGAACTTTAAACTCAATCCATTCTGCAACCTTTTTAGCTATAACGCGACGTTGCTATGTTTGGGGGATGATAGTAAAATAAGGACATTTTTTTAAAAGTTAATGAATTGGCTGACATTATGATGTCAGAAGGCCTGGAGCCAAAGGTGTTTTGCTAAAGGGAGTCTCCCCGCAGCCCCCCTCCAGACGACACGGCACCCCTGGAGCCCATAGTGCTTGCGACTGTTCACGCTGTTTACACACCCAGCTCCCCTGACTGCCTCTTTGTGGGAAGTTGTTTACATGAATTTATTTTGGGAAAATTCCATTAGACAGGACCAGGATTTCTTCACAAATCATTGCCTCTCACTTGTGTCTTGATCAAATCTGGGCAGGCCACTCTCTTCAGAGCCCTGACTCCCTGTTTCTGTTAGGGGTTATAGGCACGGCAGGGGGAGGGGACGTGAAAGATAGTGAAGTGGCCAGGAACGGGCTTCAAAAAAAGACGTCTTTCTGCTGGGGTCAGAAGCAACAGCACTGGGAGAACAAAGGGGTCCCCACTGAGTGTGGATTGCCCACTCACATCGGCACTTCTCCAGCCTACAGTCTATGGACTTGCCTATCGTGGCCTGGCCCTCTGCTAAGCTGTTAGGACACAGAGACAAATCAGAGGTGCTCCCTGATCTCAAGAAACTCAAAATCTAAAGAAAGAGGGAGCAATAAAAGCAAACAGTTCAATCAAATGGTCTTGGGGACCTTGTGAGATCTCCACACCCTTGTCCCATCCAGCTCTCAGTTAGTCATTGAGCACATTGATTCCTTCCGTCAACTCACTCTTGCCATTCACTCTGTTGAAAGAGAATCTCAAATATTAGATGCACTGCAATTTGTTCCCACTGGTTTGGCCTTACATTGGCATCACGTATGCACAGGCCACATAGCTGCTTCTTTAGTGCCAGAGCCACTGCCTCTGATTCCCCGAAGAAAGACTTACTAGGTACCTACTAGGTGCCAGGCCCTGAGAATTCAGAGAGGCTGAGACATCATCTTTGCTCTGCAGCACCTCAGCTGGGCCGAGTGGAGGCGGGAAGGGAATGGGGACCACAGATAAGCCACAAAGTAGACACCTGCTCCTGGATAAGGGGAGCTGGCTGCTGTTCCAGGTGCACCCCAAGCAGAGTGGGAAGAAAGGGGCGGCTCCCAGGAGTAACTCAGCACCACTCTTGGGTCGAGGCCCCTTCCCTCTCCAGAAACCCTTCTCCTGACACTGCACACTCACGAAGCTCGTGGTCGCGGAGCTCACTGAGCCACCCTGGGCGGGGCCTGCCTCTCTGGGTGGGTTTCCTCATCTCTCACAGGAAGGGGCTGCACCACAATCTTTGCAGATATGGTAGCCATGGAAAGCTCTGTGGAAACAAGATCTTGGGCCGTGCTAATGGCTCACGTTTATTGATCACTTTCTACATACTAGGCACAGGTCAAAAAGTGTTTCACAGAAGTCACTTCGCTCAATCCTCACACCAGCCCTATAGGCTAGGTACTTACCACAGATAAGCAAACTTACAAAACACTAAGTAATTTGCTTGAAAATACAATATGTGAACCAGAAAACAGTACAGTTCCTTTTGTTGATGAGAGGGTGTGTTTGCTTTGCCCCTACAGATCTGACTGCAGACTCTCAGGGATGGAAATTTTAAAAACTATGCTTTGCAGACCCTGATCCATGCCCCCAGGAGTTGAAAAGCCACCACCAGGGTCCTTTGAGTAGAGAGGCGGGGGGCAGAGTGGAGGCAGCATTCAGTCCAGAGTCAGATCTCAGTTCATATCCCAGCTCCATCGCTCACTAACACAGCGAGTTACTTCAGCAAATGCCTTCAACTTCCCAGACCTTGCTTCCCTCATAGCGTTGTCATGAACCTATGAATGTAAGTGAGATAATGTATTCAAAGTACCCAATGCAGCATCTATGGTAGACATTCAAGAACACAGGGACTGTTATTCTTGTCCAGATGAATATAGCATGTTTTAGGGTATTAAGGCAAGATGTGGTGCCACTATGGGCTATTTTTTGAGCCCCAGACTGGCTATATTTTGAGGATGGAGACCATCAGAAGGACAGGCCTTATTGCACTTTGTATTCCCCTGGCCATCAGCACAGTTCCATGCACATTGTAAGTGTTTTTGATGAATGAATGGTTTAGTGGATGGATGGATGGATGTTCCAAAAAGGTCAGTTCTCTATAAAAAAAAACTTCACCAGATCCTAGTACATGTCTCATTTCAACACCTCAGAGAACACTCCAGTATTTGACTCCCCCCACTCTTCCAAAACCTGTGACTCATCTTGCCAGATATCTCCTTGTTGCCTCTCTGCTCAGCCCCTTCTCAATAATGCATTGTTCTACTCTCTGGTAGTTCTTGACTCTGGCTTCGCCTCAGAACAGTGTCTTTTGGAACCACACTCCACAGCGCATGGGCCAACTCCATCCCAGTTCCCAGTTGTACCCTCCACAGCCCCAGCCTGTGCACAGTGCATTTAGGTTGTTGGGGAGGAGGTAATGTGCAGGCATTCATTCCCTGGAGCCCCAGTCCCTGGAGACCTGGGCTGGAACAGTGGTTCCTGTGTATCTCAGCATTCCATGGCCAGACTCCAGCCATGCACTGAGGTTGTTTCATGCACAGCCTTAAGTGCTCTGTGCTCTGACTACTCAGGAGCCGGGAGCAAGCCCAGCCTGAGGCTCTGTCGCCCTCCCTTGGTGGTGGCTAGAGGTGAAGAGAGAGTCCAGCCTCAGCAGAGGAGAGGAACCACAGCCTGCTACAGCTTCCTGGGGCCCAAAGCAGCCCTCAGGTGCACTCAATCCAGGGGCAGCCGGCTTCTGCAGGGGTCTGACAGCCGGCTCAGCATGCATGCACCACCACCATCCCCGGAGCTCCTGCTCTCACCATTACCAGTCCCAGAAAAATTACCTGATACCTTGGAGAATCTCCCTTCCCCTGACAGACAGCGTGGTACAAAGAAAATCTCAGGTCCAGGTTCTCAGGGGATAAGGCGCGTCATCTTCCTAGTTTCCTACCTGCTGGGGAAGGTAGAAAGGTCGACAAGACCTGTCTCCCGAGACCAGGGAGACTGATGAGGCCACGTCAAAGCCGTGGGGGCATCAGCTGGCCTTTGTCGTTTTTTACATCCCAAGCCTCCGTGGCAGGCAAGAATGGCCCACATTTCAGCAGAGTTAGGATGCTAATTCGGATGCTAATTAGCAATTATAGATTCAGTGGGAGGACACCAGCTCTCCTCCTGCCTGAAGGGGAGGTCGGTGCAGACAGACGCTGACACAGGCACCCCTGCATGGGGGGAAGGGCCCATGGGTCCCCTCACAGAGTGTGTGGGAAGCATGTCCAGAGGCTGATGTTGTCTGTCATTTGCCTCTCACTTTACCCTTCAGTCACTGGCCCTGATCCAGCCTTCTCCTGGGGAGCTCATGTCCTGTGCCTCAGTGCTGCCCTCTCCTGGATCCTACCTCTGACTATTGGTTCCCGAAAAATAGGCATTTTGTGGGGCAGACAAGGAGGGAGAGGAACTGCTCTGGAATCACTTCCATCAAGTTCGGCCTGGAGCCCATCTCTGTGATAAGCACACCAGCTCCCCTTGCAAGGACATCAGTCCCAGGCCCTCCACCTTCCCAGCAGGTTCTTCACCCAGCACCATCTTGGAGAGGAACAAGGAGAAGGGGAGGCATCCTGAAAGACACAGCAGGTACCTGAATCATCCACGCTCAGGGTTATTTCCCAAAGAGACTGTCAGCAGCAGCTAACAGTAGCTAGCAGTGACTTGGACTAACGTTACCTGATGGAACCAAAATTTAAGGGGTGCTTTTCCTTTCCATTTTCCTGGAGAAGAGAAAGCTCTTAAAGAGACAAAATTCGCTGTAAAGAACTGTCTTTGAACTATAATTTCACTGCACATATGATTAGACTGTGAGGAAACGTATGCCCCCACTGAAAACATACAGGCAGCCAGCTCAGAGAGTGGATGGATTAAAGGCGATGACGGACGCCCAGTGCTTCTCCTGGCCAGGTGTGGGTGATCAGTAAAGAATTGCTGTTGTTATTTTTATCAAAATCAAGTTTCTCATTACTGTGCTTCAAACATTGCAGACATTAAAAGAGATCTTCCTAGGGCGCTGATTTATCCCACTCAAACAGAGTCTAGTGCTCCAGAGACCTAGCCTGACATCCACGGGCCACTCAATGAATTGTCACTCAATTCCATGGCTGAGGCCAGCGTCACCTGCCACTTGAGCAGAGGACGGTTCTCACTGGCAGCCTGCAGGCCCAGGCTCTCGGAGTTGTGGGAGAGGGCGGGGACAGAGGAGGACAGGCATAGTTCAGGGGAGGGGTGCCCACTCCCTTCATGACTGCTGACCCCACCCAGATCCCGGGGTCAGGAGTTTGAGCTTTGCCCCAGGCCAGGCTCACTGAGGGCACCGTGAGCAGAGTCCCCGGTCCACCCAGAGGAAGGAAGGCTGAGGGATCTCAGCCTTCGGCGAGAGCAGGAGAGGAAGTCGCCAGGATGGTTTTCACCATGTCCACAAAGAGCCAGGGTGCAGGGGGCTGGCAGTGTTCTGTTCTTGATCCGGGTGCTAGTTACGAAGGTGTGATAACCTTGTGAAAATTCCTCTGGCTGGATGTTTCGGATCTGGGCAGCTTTCTGCACTTAGGTTATCCTTCAATTAAAAGTTTATTTTTAAAAGTCACCAAAAAACTAGGGGCTGGCCCGATGGCACAGTGGTTAAGTTCGCAGGTTCCGCTTTGGCGGCTTGGGGTTCACCAGTTCAGATCCCAGATGCGGACATGGCACCACTTGGCAAGCCATGCTGTGGTAGGCATCCCACATATAAAGTAGAGGAAGATGGGCATGGATGTTAGCTCAGGGCCAGTCTTCCTCAGCAAAAAGAGGAGGATTGGCGAGAGATGTTAGCTCAGGGCTAATCTTCCTCAAAAAAATAACAAATAAATAAATAAATTAAATTAAATTAAAGTCACCAAAAAACCAAATACCCTCCCCCACAACCTCTTCACAGCACCTGCCCCGCTGGGCAGAGGAGAGCATCCTTGCAGCTGTTGCTGTAAATTGTCTGGTTTAATCCACATCATTGAGAGATGGGCCAGGCCAGAAATGGCCCCCATGGGATATTTTACTCTTTCGCCACAAAACTCCAACTCTGACCTTGATTCGTTCTTTCCTCCATTTAACAAGTTTAAATGTACCACCTGTCTACTCTCAGCATGTCCTAAACTGGATGCCTCGTCCTCAGCCCGGTGCCTGCCTGGCCTCCATTAACCTGTGCATCACCACTTACCTGAGATGTGGCCCAGAAGTTGCACTGTCACCTCTATATCCTCCATTCCTGTTTTCTAACAACCAACCAGTTACACTGCAAATTCTGCTTTGGAAAATTCTCCAGCCTCCTTCTCTTCCTTTCCATCCACATGGTCAGGCCCTAGTCTATATCTGCATCCTCTTGCACCTGGGCCGTTACAATGGCTTCCTTCCTTATCTGCAGCCTTCAAATCCTTGAAGCCGACCTCCCATGCTGTCGCCAGAGACCATGTCATTCATTACCAAAAACATTCGATGGCTCCCTACTGCCTATGGAAAAAGGGTCTAAACCCCTCAGTTTCACCAGCAAGGTCCTCCATGACCCAGATCCGCCCCCCACGACACCCTTGCATCCACCTACTGCCAACTGCAGTGGACCACTCTCCACTCCTCATGTTCACCTAGGGCAGTTTTACTCCACAGCTCCGCTCACATCATTGTCTCAATCCCAAACACCCTCCCGCTTCCCCATCTTCCGCTGTTTTCCTTGGCTTCCAGGGCTGCACTCAGAAGTGACCTCCTCTGAGAAGTCTTCCCTAATCCCCGATCAGATTTCATCACCTCTTCACTTGGCAGCTACCATATGCTGCTAGTTCTTTAATACCATTCTGCCTCATCTTGTCATGATCATTATGCAATCAGAAAAACCGGTTGGCTCTCCCTTCAAAATGTTTCCAGAATCTGGACATTTCCCACCACTTCCAATGCCACACCTGGTGCAGCCACTATGACTCCCACTGGATTGTCTTCTAACTGTTCTTGCTTCACTCTGGCCTCCTCTCCACCAGATCTGTTCTTTACAGAGTAATGCTCTTAAATATACCTCAGGTTATATCACTCTTCAGCTCAAGGTCTTCCTCAGAACAAAATCCAAAGGCCCCACCGTAGCTTGCAAGACCCCACAGGATGGGGCCCAATCACCTCCCTGCCTGATCCTACAGGATGGCGCCCAGTCACTTCTCTGCCTGGTCCTGCAGGACAGGGCCCATCCACCTCACTGCCAGGTCCTGATATATTTTTCAACCACTTAAAAATGTGAAAACCCAATTAGATTATTTAAATCTTATTTCTATCATGCTGCTTTTCAACATTTTTTTCCTAAGAGTCTCATTAACTAGACTACTTGCTACATATCTGTAATGCAAGACAATATGTAATCAATAAAATCCTGAATTCTGCAGCAAAAAATAAAATAAAATAAAATAAAATGTAAAAACCACGCTTGGTTCGTGAGCCATAGAAAATGAGGTGCCAGGCTGGATTTGGCCCATGGGCTATAGTTTGCCTACCCCTGTCTTAAAGGATGAGTTGCCATAGTCCAGGTGTAGACAGAGGAGCAGGTTAGGCATGCAAGTACAGGTGACGGCACGGTCTAACAGCCTTCGCGAGGTCTTAAAAACACATAAAGATACAGTCTATTTGGTAAATGGGAAGAGGTTTGATGTGAGAGTCAGGGCTGGGATCTGGGGTCTGGACAGAGACTCGAGAGGTCACTGGGGTCAGAAGAGAAAGGGCTTTTCAAATTATAAAATTCACATGAGCTTTACATTGCGTAACGATATAGTTTAGGAAAATAACTCAGGAATGAGGAGAGCCTGGGGATGGACAAGCAGGGTGACTAAGAGAGCAGCTCTCCTGCCAGCATTAGTGTTCCGGATCCTGCTGGTACGCCTGCAAAAGCTAATGGTTAAACAGTCAAGAATTTCTGTAAGCCAACTGTTGAATACGGTCATTATTTAAAAATTAGATTTTACAAAATTACAACTAAAAACAAAGATAGTAAGGACTCAAAAACTCATTATTTTGTGACATTTCACTATTATCTTTGCTCTTAAGATTATTTACGTCTAGTGTAACCATATGGTGGAAATGCCACATAATGACATGCCAGTGTGCATCTCTTCCTGACTCTGCAGTCCGTGACCTCACATTGGTAGCTTGAAATTGGCCATGATGGGAATATTTACACCACAGACATGGATAAACGCTACAGATCAGCCCCCGCCCCACCCCCCACCAGAGAATCGGTTGTTACACATTTACCCCACACCACTGAGTGCAGGTGAAGGAAGAGACGCCAGGACCAGGACAATGGTGGCACAAGTAGAGAGGGGATGGCCGGGACAGAATCTACTCAACCAGATAGGTTTGGAGAGATGAGGGGAAAGGACAAGGAAGAGAAGGATGCCTCCACACCAGAGAGCGATCTATGTATAAAGAGGCACTTTGAACCCAAGACTTGGCTCTGCGCTTCCTCCACGTGCCTTCTCACAAACGTCCTTGGTCAACAATCCCAGGGTAGGTGTGTGAGCCAAGACTGGCTCCCTGGCAGCCCTGTGCAGCAGGAGCGGTGGAAGAGCTTGCTTAAAGCCATCCAGCAGGTCGGCTGAGCCCCCGGCTTCCACTCAGCCACCGTCGCTGCCCCACAGGCCCGTCTGTGTGTTTACATCTCATATATAGCTGCGTGCAGAGCTATTCGGGCACCCACAGCGCTCTGTGAGCGGGGCTGTGTGTATTTATAACCACACAGCCATGTGTGGACAGCCCCACATATAGATCTCACCTACATCATTTCACACATCCCCGAGGTGCCCTGGGCCTGCTTCCTGACCTCACGTCAGGGGCCGGCCGCCGGTAATTGACTCTGATGGGAACCGTGCTCTCCCAGCCAAAGGCACGCAGCCCGCCTCCCACAGCCAGCGCCTGCCACCCTCCCACGAACCTGGGGGGCCAGACCTTCCTGGTAAAGCTCTGCAGAGAGTCGAGCTATAAACATGCCACAGGCTGACCCGCGTATGGAAATGAGGCTCGTGGTTGGGCCTGGCGCCCAGCCACAGGCCTGTGGCCTTGCTGCCGCCAAGTATCTTTAGCATGAACTTCATTAACATCGGCCCCCCTCTGCCCTCTCCAATCTCTCTCCTCCACTGCCCTGTCTTACGCTCAGTTTGTGGTGTCTTTTTCAAGGCTTATTCTCAAGCCTGCATAGAGGGCTTGGCTCCATCGTCTCCCTATCTGACAACAATAACAACAATATAATCATAGCTTCCACTTACAGTGCTAGGCACTGGGCTAGACTCTTCATATCCATTATCGCATTGAATCTGCATAAATAAGGAACCTGAGACTAAGGGGGTGGGCCATTCAGTGAAGAGATCTGAGGCTGAAGAGGTCAAGGTTGGTGGAGGTGTCTGGGGCTCCGTGCACACAGTAAGCCCCAGAGCTACACGCATCCGGCTGGAAGGGCCACTGCATACAGGGGAAAGAAGATAAGGCCAGGACCACTGCAATGATGGCACAAATAGAGAGGAGAAGACGGCTGGGAGAGACTCAGAAACAACCAGGTAGCTTAGGAGAGATGAGGCAGAAGGAAGAGGAAGAGAAGGATGCCTCCAAACTAGAAGCAAATAGAGAAAGCGCTATTTATAAAGAGGACAGTCAGTCCTTTTCCAAGCCAGAGTGGGGCAAAGGCCATCCCTGAGGCCTGAGGAGGAAGACACCCCGCCCTCATAGGCTGCTCCTAGTTGGGCGGGGTGTTCCTTGCAGGCCGTGCCAGGCTTGGTTTCCTAAGGGATCTGGACTGGAAGCCCTCCTTGAAGACATGGGCCAAACAGCTCCCCAGGACCATCCTTCAAGAATGCCAAGTCCTCATTTCTGCACCAACTTTCCAGGCCAGCCCTGGGGTAGGGTCCAACCATCGTGAGGAGAGGGGAGGGGAAGGAGGCAATAAGACTTGTCTTGTTCTCGATGACCAGTGGCCTGCGGAGGCTTCCCTGTTCTTTGTTCTCTCTGACCCCCGACACAGGCTGAGGTTAGCCCGGGCTCTCACGCCTTCATGGGGCACACCACCATCGTTTCCAGATTTGTCCACAAAAGTCTGCACAGGAGCCCCTCCTTCCCTCCTTCCTTCCCCTTTTCTTCCCTCCCTCCCTCTTCCTATTCCGTCTCTACAATCTAACAGACTGTTCTTTCTTGAATTGAATCACTATCAGCCTCTCTGCCGTCTTCATTCATTTGCTCCTGATTCTGCCCTCTGGGGCCACCCAGAATACATCAGTACTAGAAATGACAACCAGGAGGATGATGCCGATGATGCTGGCAAATGGTAGTCAGCCCTTATTTTGTACTAAGAACTTTGCATGTATTATTTCATTGAATCCTCATAGCAACCCCACAGAAGATTCTTTTGCCATCCCCATTTCAGAGATGGACAAACTGAGACCTGGAGGGATTAAGTAATTTGTCCCACATTTTACAGCCAACAGATGACGGAATTAGGATTTGGATCCAGGCAATCTGATTCAAAAGCCAGTTCTCTTAACCACTGGGAGGCACTGGTGAGGGAGGTGGGCTTCAGGTCCAGGCTGTTCACTATGGTGACAATGGGTAGGGCTTGGACCCGTCTTCCATTTGCAAACCTTCAAATACTGAAGAATTCTCCGCTTCTTCATGGGGCGAGATGCTGTGGCTGTGTGGCCACGTGGCTGCCGAGCGTCTAGTCACTCAGTCTAGTTCCCCATGCCACAGCCAAGCCCAGGTCTTCTTGACCCAGACTCCCAAGAGAGCTAAGGATGAGCCTTTACCCTCAGGCCCATCAACCTTCTCCAAGGTCATCTCATCCAGTCCCTTGCTTTTGAGCAGGAGCGCATTAGCCCTGCATATCCGCCTCCTATCTTTCAAAGACCTGAGAGATTCAACCACAAAGCAGAGATAATGGAGGAAACTGCTGAGCATCTACCAGGATCCACACCCACCATCTCCATTAAGTCATTTGCCATCGCCCATTTGGAGATCTTCCCCAAATCAACCCCCACCCCTCCTATTGCTCCTTCAGCATGTCTCCCCTAATTCTGTGTGTGTGGGTCCTCACTGCCTCACTCAGGTTAGAAGTGTCCTCTGTCCACCGCTCCCAGGCCTCGGCCGCTAATAAACCCAACTGAAATGCAGGTCCAAGCCCTGCCCATTGTCATCGCAGTAAACAGCCTGGACCCGAAGCCCGCCTCCCTCACTCCCCAGAAGATTAATAAATCAGATTCAGACGCCTATTGTTCTGGACACAGTCAGAATCAATTGCAGGATTTTAAATCTCTCAGCACAGAGCAGCTGGCTGGCTACAAGAGGCCCCGCTATGTCTCTGGGAAAGCTGGCCAGGGATGGAAATAAGAAAGAAAAAAGGAAGACCAAATAATCAATAGTTACCACGAGCTCTTGGCCATCTCCACAGAGTATCCTTCAGGAGGCAGGTCCCCAACTTACCATGATTCTCAGTTAGTAAGGGAGGGGGAGGGAACAGAAAGTAAGGCTGGGAAGAGAAGGAGCCAGAAAGAGGCCGATCTGGACCCAAGGTTAGCCCTCAGATGGGTGGGGTCACTCCACACTCACCTCCTAACCTCACCAATGGCTAATTTCATCTGCAAATGTTTGAATCCCAAAAGTGAGCACTCACTGCCTGAAGCCACAGGGTGAATTCCACTTTCTTATTCCAGAATTCCCAAGAAGAATTCATAGAAATCCTTGTATCTTAGACTAATTATCACTCTCTTGCCATCCCCACCCCCTAGGCCTTGGTCTTGTTTTTTTTTCAATCCCTTACTCTCATGGGAGACATAGTGTGCCTGCCACTGCCGCCTGAGTGGCTGCTAGCATTTTCCCTAGCTGTTTATGTGGAAAATCATAAAAATATTTGGTGGCCAAAAAAAGAGAAGGGAAATGCTTTGGTGGTCTGATGCAACAGAAATGCTTTTTTGAAAAAAAAAAAAAAAAAAGCTGGATGTCTTATTCTAATCCGAAAGCATGCATAAACGCAGTATTGATTGAAAAGTCCTAGGTGGAAGGCACATTTTTCTCAGAGATCTGCCCCCACCCCACCCCCTCCAAGCAGACAAAAGCACTGTTGGCAGCTGGCAGAGAGTAAGTCACTTATAATCCAGCCACAGGGTTTGGGAAGAGCTGAAAGCAGAAATTCTTGTGGGCAGTACTCTACCCCAGTCTGGTATTATGCTACTGCCCTGGTGGCCTAATGCTCTTGGCTGAAAGAGGAGGCACTGTGAGGTTGACGATGGTGATGGTGGTGGCAGTGATGTCGATAGTGTCGCTACTGCAGCTGATGCTGATCGAAACATATTTGTGCTGCATTTTACAGTCATGAAGCCTCTCCACGTACATGCTCTCCTTTGATGCTCAACGGTGATTCCTAAAGGGACTTAGGCAGGAATCATGATCACATCATGCCCACTTCAGAGAGGAGGAAAACAAAGCCCAGAGAGCCACAGTATCTCGCCCAAGAGCACACAATTTGTCAGTGGCAAAGCCAAGTTTCAAACCCTGCAGAGATGCCTTATACCATGTTGCTTTGGACTCTAAACAGTGCTGCCCAACAGAGAGATAAGGGAGCCACATATGTCGTTTGAAATTTTCTAAGTAGCCACATTTTCTAAAAAGCAAAAAGGAGCAGGTGAAATGGATTTTAGTAATAGACTTTATATAACTCGATATGCCCAAAATACTATCATTGCAACCCGTAATCAATGCAAAAATCAATGCCATCTTTTACATTCTTTGTTTTCGTATTAAGTGTTTGAAATCTGGTGTGCATTTTGTGCTTTGAGCACATCTCATTTCAGACTAGCCAGCTGTGGCTAGTGGCTATGCTATTGGCCAGCATAAGTCTAAAAGGATTCATCAATGGCTTTGATGCTGAGTGTGGTGATGAGAGAAGCTCAGAGAGAGGGCAGCATGACAGTTGCTTGACTCATCTTTATTCCTAAAGAGGAAAAACTCTCATCTCAACTTGAGCTCCATAGTCGTGCAGGCAAGATACAAAAATTATTTCAGTTCACAAACTGTATTTTTCCTTCTTCTTCTCCTCTTCCTCATCTTTCCCCTCCTTCTTCTTGAGCATCAGCTGCTAAAACACCTAACCCAGATATTAGCACTGAGTGATTTGCAAGCCGTCTACAAGCAGCAACTTGGTCCCCTCCTTCTAAAGATTTTCTGCCCTCCAACTGAATTATACACGGTGCTACATCAGGCACACTGCAAAAACAAGGATCCCTCTGAGAGCACTGGGCACCCATGTCTGTGCTTCTCAATGGGAGATATGGATGGAGGGAAAAAAGAAGGAGGGAAGAGAGAGAAATGGAAGGAGAGAGGGAGGGAGAGAAGGAAGGAAAGTGTACCGAGTTGAATAGTGTCCCCTCAAAATTCATGTTCACCTGGAGTCTCAGAATGCGACCTTGTTTGGAAAAAATTTCTCTGCGCCTGTAATTAGCTAAGGTGAGGTCATACTGGATTAGACTGGGCCCTAATCCAATAAGTGGTATCCTTAGAAGAAGAGGGAAATTTGGACAGAGACACAGAAGACACAGGGAAGAACATGATGTGAAGACAGCGGAGGAGATTGAGGGATGTGTCTCCAGGCCGAAGAACACAGGATTGTCAGCGACCACCCTAAGCTAGACAGAGGCAGGGAGGAGATTCTCCCTCAGAGCACCCAGCAGGAACCAACCCCGCCAACACCTTGATTTCGGACTACTGGCCTCCCAAAGTGCCAGAGAAGAAATTTCTGTTGCTTTAAGCCACCCAGTTTGTGGTAATTTGTATGGCAGCCCTACAAAACTAATCCAGAAAGGGGGGCCAAGCCAGACGTGCTTTCTTATGAAAATCAGTTCAGGGCAGATACCTGATCCAGAAGAACTTTCAGTTGAGAAAGTGCACTCAGTGCTGGCTGCCCTGAGCACATGCATTCAATTACTAGTGAAATCAAATCAGCTTCCTCCCCGCCCCCCTCTCTGGTCACCCATTCTGGTCATCATTACATCTGAGTCCCAGGTTTGCTATAAAGAGATAAAGCCTTAAAATGAGGGGTTCCAGTATTTCCAATATTATCTGCTAAAAGACAGAATCATTTCCTAGGAGTGACTGCTGAGGACAGGATGGAGACCAAAGGGTAAAAGATGCAGCAGATTTCGGCTCCTCCTGTGGACATTTTGAACAAGCAGCCACGATCTCTGCAAGTGGGCTGCCTCATACGCAAACCCTGAGGCACACTGGCCCTGGAGGTATTAAAAAGAGGCTGTTGGGATTCTGTCTTTCTGATATCATCAAAATAGTTCCTGTTAGGATCAGAGAATAAACTGATTACAGGGGCCTCTTCCATCTTAAAGCTGACGACGTGCTTCTGAATTGGAATAGTTTTCCGCTGATCCAGGAGCAGTACAGCTCTGACGGGGTTGAGGTCTGAAGTTGTGACATTCAAGTGGACACTGTACAGATGAGGTTCTGGGTCTGCTGGGCCCCAGCCTCCAGGAGACATGGCCCATTTCCCGTAACACGCAGCCCTGCCCCTGGCCGTGACTGATCAGATTCTCAAATATTTTGACTAATATAGAGACTAATAAAAGAGCTGTGGTGGTTACAGCAGAAACTTGGTGGGACAACTGGGACCACAGCAAGTCATAAGCAGGTGCAGATTAAATTTTGGGAGGAGAAAGAAATACGAATAAAGAGGAAAAGCCACAAAGTAGGGAAAAAGCAGACTTCCAGTGCTCTGCTTACTTATTTCTGCATATCAAACTACTCTAAAACTTAGTGGCTCAAAATGTCAACTATTTTATTATATATCCTGCATTTGTGGGTTAGGAATTCAGGCAGGGCTCAGCTGGGCAATTCTGTTCTACGTGGTATCAGCAGAAATCGCTGAGAGGTCACTGCTAGCAGATGGGGTGGTGCGGGAGTATCCGAGGTGGTTTCCCTCTGTCTGGCTACCTTGGCAGGGACCGCTGGAAGCCGGGCTCAGCTGGGGCTGTACACCAGAGTGCCTACCTGTGGTCCCTCCTGCACAGGCTTTGGGTCACTGGGCTTCCTATAGGAGGGTCAGGGCTCCAAGAGCAAGTGTTTCCATGAACAAGCCAGAAGCTGCCTGGCCTTTCATGACCCAGCCTTAGCAGTCACATAGCATCATTCTGCCACACTCTTTTGGTTGAAGCAGTCATAAACCACCCACCCCCCCAGATTTAAGGGGCAGGGATATAGACCCCACTTCTCTATTGGGGGGGATCAAAGAATTTGTGACCATTGTTTGAAACCACCACCCAGTGAGAAAGAGATAGGAAGAATTGCTTTCTAGTTCACAATTCTCATCATGGCCTCCTCCTTAACGAAAATCCCTCCTTTTACTTGGCTAACGAGTGGATTTGGATCCCTGCAATCAAAATAGACCTATTTTGGGCTGAATTTTGTCCCTCAAAATTGAATGTTGAAGTCCTAACCCCTAGTACCTCAGAATGCAACTGTATTTGGATATATGGTCTTGGGTCATCTGGTCCTTGGTAATCTACAGGCCAAAGAGAGAGGCCTCGGAAGAGACTGACCCTGCCAACACCTTGGTCTCAAACTTCTAGCCTCCACAACTGTGAGAAAATTAATTACCGCTGTTTCAGCCCCATAGGACCTTGTTATGGCAGCCCAGCAGACAAATGCCAGCTCTGACTAAACAATTGTGCCAGTGTAGGGATCTCAGTGCTAACATAAGCAATGGGGAGTCTGGGCTTGCTAGCCTACTGGTTAGCGCAGGGTATGGCCCACCGCCAGGTGGCCCCAGTGTGCTGCAAGATCATAAAGCGCCCTCGTGGCACAGGTCGCTGCTCCCCAGTGAGCATCCACTGGAATCAGGAGATACGGAATGGGGGGATCCTGTCTCCCATCTCTGCTCCTGGCAACGGAGTTTACACGTTTACTGTCCCCTCTACAGAGGCAGCTGCTTATTTTTCTTTGGAAACAGAAATACCTTCTTGGTCTAGTTTTCTTACACATACAGACACGTGAATGTGAATTTACACATGCGTGTGTGTGCATGCACACAGACTTCCACACTCTACCCTGTGTTCCCTTCTAACACACTTTCCTCCCTATCTCATCACCAATGCCCAGCAATAAGCTGAGAGTCAGGAAATCAGGCTTCGGTCCCAGGTTAACTACACTTCACTCAATTTCCCCAGTTTTCTGTTTGGTCAGCTTTAGAACGAAAGGATTGCCCTACAGGTGATTTCTAAGATGACTTTTAGCACTAAAGGCAGGGGGCTCCATCCTCTCAGTGCAGTGAAGAAGCCCCAGCCTGGCATTAGGATAACGTAGTTTCTGCTGCTAAATTAGCCACGAGCATCTCACGGCCCCTCTCCCAGCCTCAATTTCCCCTACCGAGAAATGTGCTTAATGGTCTCCAGGTTCCCCTCTGACATTCCAGGACCCGGGACCTGCTCTTTTCCTTATAAATTCACTTTCCAAATTCATTTATTCTTGCTCTTCCTGCGTTGAAGAAAAATGTCCCTTCCTTGCCATCCTGAGCCTCCCATCTCTCTTCCCCCACCCAGACCCTTCCCCACATTTATTCACTGAGGGCTCCCAGCTCCCATTCTTCCCCCTCCATCCCAAGTTCCACCTCACCATGGCGATGACCCATCCACCACCATGGCCTCCATCCAATGCCTTGACTCCCCTCCATTTCCACCCCCGTCCCCCATGATCACAACAGGAAACTTCCCAATGCCCACCCCTGAAGTCTCACCATCAACATCTCATCCCTGGCCACAGTAACCACCCTCCTCTTGTTCATTTACTCCTACAATGCCTATCCCATGTTCTCATTAAGATCTCTCTCCTGACTGCTGATTTCCCAACCCCGCTTCCTAGCTGACCTGTAGGTCACGATTCCCCATTTAACCCACTCTCCTGCTGTTACTGCCAACACCTCGCCACCTTGTCCCTCGGTCACATTTAACCCATAAAGCCTTTCAGCCTTGTAGTCAACCCAACAATGTGCCATCTCCATCCCCAGCTCTGGACTCCCGAATTCCACTAGAGAAAGACATTCAACTGCACGGAAAGGTGCCAAATGAAAAGTCTCTAACAGCAGCTGGCCTCAACTGACTGACCGTCCCTCTACTTGTCCCCGCCAGCCCTTCTTCTTTCCCCCACAGTGCCTTCCAAACCTTCCCCAGCCCCCTCAAGTCCCAGCCTGGGAAGCTGACTGTCTCACTCTCATGGGATGACCTCCCCTCCTACTTTGCAGAGAAAATAGAGGCAATCAGGAAAGGACGCCCTCCCCTTCCTGCCTCTCCACCTACAAGCTTTGCGCTGTCCTTCCTGCCGCATGTAAGGGGGCTCCTCCACCTGTCCAGGGCTAATCCCACTGCCAGTGCCAAGATTCCACCGCACCCCCACCTCCCTACATCCTTATCCCACCAAGGAGGACACCCCCTCCACTATCTGTGTCCTTTCCCCCAACTGTGGGCAGCTTTCTCTCAGCACAAATGCTTGATCGTGTCTCTCCTTTCAGGGAAAAAAAAGCCCTAGACTTTTGTCCTTGCCTTTAGTGGCAACTTGCTTTCCTCCACCTTCCTGCCTGAGACGCCTGAAGGCAGGCGCTAGCCTACCACTTCCTCCTTACTTTCCACCCACAGATTTTACAAGTGACAATCTTTCAGAGTTTTTCTTTCTGTTAATAAAAGGCTATATGCTCACTGTTACTTACGAAAGAGTCAAATCGTGCAGGAACATTTAAAAACCAAAGTCGAAAGCTCTCTGCCGGAGAGAACAGTGGAGTCTGTTGCTGGACCACTCCTGGGCATCTGTCTATTCACAGTGCACGTGCCGAGCTTCGCACAGACATGTCCACAGTCGATGTCCAGGCCTCCAGCCTGCTTTTCTCACTACACAACAGGCTGTGGGTGTCTACTCACATGGAGAAATAGGAATGAATATCATTATTGATGGCCACTAGGATTCTGTTGTATGGATTTACCACAATTTATTCAACCCTGTTCAATCTATTGATGGGGTGTTTCATTTGCCACTTACTCTTCCCCTCCCAACTCTTCCCCCACCAAGTAAAAGAGAAAGTCATTCCTAGTTTCTCCCTCCTTGTACAGCACCTTCCTGTACCCCTACCTCAGGGAGGGGCGCCCTCCACTAACCCATAAAGACTCTAGGTTAAGATCCAGTATTTCTCTTGTTATAGGGTGGCAAAGGTCGCATCCGTACCAGTAGGACCCAGGGAAGGTAGCGTGGGGGTGGGAGGATGGAAGCACCCCCCCAACACACACATACCACACACACACACATACACACACACCTGGCTGCTGGTACCGGCAGCATCCAGAGAGAAACTTTAAAAGAAGGTGAAGGGACATGAGTCAGCTTCCCCTCTGACTTACAGAAAACGTGACTGCAGCAGCCGCACCGCCCCCCTCCCCGGTCCCCCAGGCCCAGGCCCAGCATCGCGGAGACCGCACCAGCTGTGGTATCTCACAGACCAGGGTTTGCATCTCCTGTACACCCCTGACCGTGAGCGGGCAGCACAGCGGCTCTGAGCCTGTTTCCCCATCTGGTCATCTAGAGTCAGACAGAGCAGGTTTGTCATGGGCATTGGTACTTATGGGAGGAGAGACAAACAGCGGCTGCCAGGATCTCATTGCTTTTATGGATGGGGAGTGTTCCTCCCCCAAGGGAAAGATTCAGGACCCTGTGAGTTGGGCTGGACAAGCTGGGGCCTCGCTAATGACAAGGATAGAGGCTGACATGCATCAATTAACTTATTTAATTCTCATATAAATCCCTCCAAGTCCTTACAATAAAGGGGATTTAATAAGAGAATTGACTTTCTTGGCGACGGAAGAGCAGAGAAGGCCAACAAGGATAGTGAGACAGTCCAGAGGTCAGCAATAGGAGGAAGCCACCACCGCGCCCCCAGCCCAGGCCGGGCAGACAAAGAGAGCGGGCATTACAGCTTCTGGGGTCATCCAGAAACTAGAATCACAATGGCTCCGTCCAGCAAGAGCAAAACCATGAAGGAGAAGGAGCCGCTTCCAGAGACCAGGCCCAAGGCAGAGGGCAGGGAAGACATACTCCAGCTTCTCTCTGACCCCGCCCACTGACCTCCTGCCAGGGCCTTCCATTGGCTAAACCCTGCTGGAAACCAGATGTCACAGGAGCCTGGCTAACTCAGCCTGCAAGGGCCAGCCCCACTTTGATGGTAGAGTGGATATCAAGGCAAATAAGCCCAGGCCCGTGCAGGTGCTATTACTATCTTTGTTTACACATAAAGAGACAAGGCACAGAAAAGTTAAGCAACTTGTCCAATATCACACAGCCAGTAAGCAGAGAGGTGGGGGTTTGAACCCAGGCAGCCCATCCCTGGAACCCGCAATCCTAACTGCACTGTTCCAGCACCTTCCCTAGAGCCTCCAGTCCAGCAGCTAGTGGTTTTCTCTTGCTTTTCTCAGTCTTCCATCCTTTCTCTTTTTTTATTTCTTCCTGGCACCAGCAGTGTTGCTGATGCATACACAGGACTTTGGGGTCAGATAGACTTAAATTCCAATTCCAGCTCTGCTACTAATTAGCTGGGGAAAGTTGCTTAATCTATTCAGTCAACACATACTCACTCAGCACTTACTATATGCCAGTCCCAAGGGGCTTAACCCCTCCCAGCCCCTGCTTTCTCATCCGGACAATGGGTGTGATTGTACACAGTGGTCAAGCAGGTGCAATGAGGTGACTGAGGATCTGGTACATTATTACATTTACTTCGAAAAATGCTGATGGTCCCCCCCCTCCTTCTTTCCCATCTTCTTGTCCCTGTCAAAGCTGTAGTCTTCCTTGCCGGGGTCATTGTTCATATCGGCTGATGCCTCGTGGAGCAGACGTTACTGGCCCCATTGGAGCTAAGCCCCCAGAGCAGTCACACCCCCGAGCCACCTATTGCCCTCCAGGCCAGCTCTGTATCCCTCAGAGTCTCAGTGTCCCCCAGTGGAAAGTGGGCTGAGGGAATGAGACCCAGCTGTCCCCCAGTTTGGCCACAAGGAAGAGAGGAAGCGGATGGGGGCCAGAAGAACAAGAGGAAAACTCTTTGCAAATGTAAAGAACATTTAATAACATGAGCAATAACCGTAATGGCTTCAGGCAGGAGCACTCATTCACTCCCTGCTCCTGGGAGCCCCGCTGCTTCCTGCAAGAGGGAAAGAAACAGCTGCTGGGCCCACTCATGCAGGAATCCACAGGTCAGGCAGAGTGACTTGATCTGTTCTCGGCACAGGTCACCCGTGGGGAGGATGCACGGCCCATGTGGCTGATTGCCACCCCACGTGCTCCCCTGATCCCCACCTCCACCCAGGAGTTTGCTTCAGAAGCAACATATGGGATCCCCATGCAGGTCCAGCCAAGCCCCTCCTGCCTGCCAGCCTCTCCGGGGTGCGGGATTTGGGAAGACTCGAGTTTGGAGTCTCCCGCTGCCCCACACAGGCCCTGTGGTCTTGGCGAGATCTGTGATGCTGGGCCTGGTCCTCCTCTGCGAAATGGAGAAAGCAGCACTTGGCAGTCTGCGCGGGTGGCCGCACAGAACAGAAGGCACACTGGGCAGGGAGAACTGAAGAGGACTTAGTGAGGGAAGGAAGCTGTGACTTCTTCTGGGACTGAAGCCCAGTGTAAGAGCTGGAGACACAGAAGGGGCTCACCACTAGCAGTCGCGCCGCCGAGGGACACTGAGCGGAGGAAGAAGGGAGGAATACACTAACCTCTCTCTTCTCAGCCTCTGAGGTCCTCCTTAAACAAGCCCAGGTAACGCTGCCTGTGGGCGCCCAGCCTCCCAAGCACGGAGAGAAAGGCAAAGAGTGGATCTGGAGGGGAAACAGTTGCCACACTCTCAGCAGCATCACCGTGACGTTGGAAGGAGCCAACGGCTGTGAAAGGCCTGGCCCGGCTCCTGCCCGTAGTAAGCACGCCATGCATTCCAGCTCTCGTCGTCATCACTATCAACTGCACGGTTTTTCTGGCACGAACACTGCCCCCTGCTCTGTTCTTCTGTCCCTCCTCCTCCAGGCCAGGGAAGAACCTGGATAACCCCTGCCTTCTGAGGGAGGAAATAATTGATAAAGATGACAACATTCAGCTCTGTTCTCATGGCCAAATTTCCCCTCGGGTCTCATTTTCCTGGGAGGCAGTGAAGCACTAAACCTCCCTTCTCTTCACCAAGGCTTTCGAACCCTTGGTCTGGCCTACCAAAGGGTGGCAGTCAGGGCTTCCATCTTTAATGTGCGCCTTGCCCCCTTGGAGTCAAGGAACCAAGGAAGTGCATCAAAGTGATTGAGCCTGTATGGTGTGCCCTGTACCCGCTCCTCACATAGCCATGTAGCTTAGTGGTTTGGTTAAGAGCGTTCACTGTGAAGCGAGGCCAACGCCAGGCAAGTTGGAGAACTTCTCTGAGCTTCACTTTCCTCATCGTAAAATAATAATGCTGCCCTTCTGCGGGTTGCCGTGAGAACAAAAAACTCCTAGCACAGAGAAGCCTTCCAGAACCTCTTCTTCCCCATGGTGATCCCCTGTGGTGCCCATGTGACAGGTGAAGAAACAAGGATCATAACCAGGATGGGATTTCTATGGACCCACACCAGCAAGATGGTCTCAAATCCAGGTCTGCTTCACCGAAAGCCAGTGGCATTCCACTCCCTACTGCACAGCACCTCTCCCAGTTGACTTACCTCCAACAGGGGGCAGTCACTATATTTTTTTTGGTGAGGAAGACTGGCCCTGAGCTAACATCTGTGCCAATCTTCCTCTATTTTTTTGTATGTAGGATGCTGCCGCAGCATGGCTTGATGTGTGGTGTGTAGGTCTGTGCCCGGGATCCAAACCTGCAAACCCTGGGCCACCAAAGCAGAGTGCATGAACTTAATCACTATGCCATCAGGCCTGCCCCAACAGTTACTATATTTTGAAGAAGCCAAAAACATTTTCTTTCAGCTTGGTTTGAGAAAATATTCTGTGGTTTTATTTTTCTGGAAATTATTTCTTTGTTGTTACAGACCAATGGGAACATGGGTGTGCAGCCCTTGGCCTCCATGGATGGCTGCTGGGGACACAGTGCCAAAAGACGGAGGGTGGCTGGAGGGAAGAATTCTCTGTGGGAAGTCTCAGAGTGGAGCATCCATGCCAGGAAATGGAGGTGCCGACTGCATCTTGTCCTTTGGATTTTTCTTTACTGAAACTGCCATCATAGGGTATTCGAGTCAGGACCCTGGGGACCTTGGCCCTATTCCTGACAACCTGGAGCAGCTTATTCCTCCAGATCCTGCCCTCCAAATCTAGAAAATGGGTCCTTTCCTCTATTGCAAGGTTATGAGGGCAGGTCAAATCATTCAAAAAGCTGGGATCCAGAAAGTGCATGTTGGGGGTGGTTCAGAAATGAACTTTGGAGTCTTGGCTTTGAGTCCTAATGTCGACTCTGATCTGTATGACCTTGGGCAAATTACTTTACCCTTCTCGGCCTCAGTTTCCTCATCTGTGAAGTGGGAGTAATAACACATACCTGCGGGTGTCATTAAGAGGGTCACTTCAGGGGGCCGTTTGCACAGTGCTGGATGTGTTAAGTAAATGGGAGGTGCGTCTAGGGGACAGGGTATATCAGAGCAAAACCATCCCTTTCTGCCTACTTAGGCTGGGGGTGCCCAAGAGCAGCCTCCTGGGGTTCTTTAGGCCCAGACGAGGCTTCTGTCTGCTGGCCCCGGGGCTCCCGGCCCCTCTCTGCCAAGGTTTCCTGTTGTCCTCTTTTACTCTTTTAAAGAAAAGAAAAGAAGCATCCTTCCTCTGGAGACCTTTGTCCTGAAACCAGATGGGGAATGCTAGAGACATTCATGCCATGCTGAGTATGTTGAGCCACTTTCTGGGCTTAAAAAAATATATTATTGTTTACCTAACAGTTCTTCTGTGAGAAATGGGTGTCTGTTCCTTTAAACAGAGCTCGGCGCAGCAGACAGAGCGGCTCCGAGGTTGTTTGCAGCCCGAGGAGGGGGAGCAGGAGGACATCCTGTTGTTGAGGAGCAACGACAGACAGAGACAGACACACAGACACACAGACAGAGAGCGAGGAAAAGGTCAGCACAGACTGGAGCAGGCGAACCCAGCGCATTTTCTTTCCCCTGGAGAATTTCCTTTTTCAAAATGAAAATATTCCCTTTTTTTTGACCTATATTCTGCCAGTCTAACCCAAGACCCTACTGGTTTACTGAAGACAAGGGAACCTTCTCCAAGTGGAGTAGCGTTTCAAGATGAAGAAGGTCCTGACAGTCCCAAGTCCTTGAATTGTGTGCAGAAGGCGGCACTTTGTGAGATTTTCCTAAATTCAGGATTTGGGAATAGGAATCAGGAAAAACCCAGCTCGTTTACCTGAATGGCCGTGTTTTTTGTGTATTATCTCCAATATTCCCAACAGCCCTGCCAGGGAGGTTTATGCATCTCCATTTTACAGATGTGGAAACTGAGGCTCAGGGTCAGACACATGCACAGGTGGCAAGCAGCGGGGCCAAGATTTCCCCCCAGGCTTCGGGCTCCTCTGTCCAGCACACCACACTGTGTCCTTGGTAACACAGCAGCAGACCTAAGGGGGCGCAGGAGGGGAGCCGGGAGACGGGGTGGACCGCTGGCTGCATGGGTTTCCAGCTCTAGTTTAAACACTCCAGCAAACCCTTGGCTTTAGGGTTCGCTGGCATCCAGGAACAAGCCCAAGACTGTAAACTCCCAAGGGTGCGTGGGATTCAACCACTACGATTCTCAGCAATCTTACAGAGCATTAAAAAAATTTAAGAAGCATTTTATCAATTGCCAGATCAGTCTGTGTGACTCTCCTGCTTACACTTAGAAGGTGGCCCCCATGATCCTGCATGATCAGTCCCTGCCTACTCCTCCAGCCCCCTCTCCTCACCCTCATCCTTGATCTCTCAGCTCCTCTAACACTGGGATACCCTAAGTGTGAGCCACAACCTCAGACCAGCAGCACCAGCAGCCCCTGAGAGCTATTTGGAAATTCAGGAGTTCAGCCCCATCCCAGACCTACTGAGTCAGAACTTGCCTTTCCATAATATCTCCAGGTGCACATTAAAGTGTGAGAAGCACCACTATTGCACATCCAGTTTTTTCCACCTCAGGACCTTTGCACATACTCCTAGCTCTAGAACAATCCTCTTTTATCTTGGCCTGACTTGGCCCTACTCATCCTCAACTCTTATGTTACTTCCTCAGAAAGGGCTCCTTGACCCTCCAATAACTTTATTCTCTCTTAAGAGTCCAGTTCTTGTCTTTTATAGCATTTTTTGCAGTGTGTAACATCTGTCTCCATGAAGGCAGAGGCTGTGTCTCGCTCGCCCACCAAGAACACAGTAGGAGTCTCACAAACACATGTTGAATGAATAAACATGGGGCTATTTCTGGTGCTGCAAAGAGAGAAGTTCACAGACAGACCCAGCCTGGGGCATTTGGTCTCTCTAGGCATTTTTATTCAGTTTCAGCAAATATTTACTGAATGCTCTTATGTGTCCAGAGCTGGGGTCATATGTGTAAGGTGACTACGTGTGACAAAGTGGATCCCATAGTTCAGTACAGCGATTCAGTTGTCTTGTTTAGGGCACCAGGTCAGCGGGTGAAGGAAGCTAAGCCAAGAAGCGTATATGCCCGGTGGTAACAACAAGGAACGCCCCGCAGGAGGAAGAGGAAACTTAAGACTTCCAAGGCCGCACTTGTGCACCGGGCACCTACACAGCTCGCAAGTGTCATACACATAGGCTTCCCTCCTTCTCTTAAAGGTCGCTTTACGCCACTTCGCTTTTCTGAAAGACCTACGTTAGCACTGGTTTTTGCTAACCTACGGAAAGTCAAAGAGGATTTTCGCTTTGATGAAAAACAACGAAGAGCGACAACAGCGTTCAGCACTTGTTTTGCAGCCAGCCCCCGACAGCGGCTGCGCGCAGCCCCAGCGCCTGCGTGGCGCCGCCAAGCTCCTTCCCCGGGAACTACAGCAGCGTCTCAGCATCAAGGCGCCGTAGCTTTGAACTGTCTGTGCGTTCACATCTGTGCTTTATCTCCACTTATCTTGGTAGGTTATTTTTGGGGTCCGGGAAGGCTCACAAATGTTTCCCATATAAATTAACGGTAATTGCTTCTTCACTTTACCCCATTTTGGTTTACAAAAGGTTTTATAGGAATGTTCTACTTTCAGATAGTGGGAGAACCGGTATGTATACACACCATTCATGTATGCACATATATATATATATATATATACACACACACACATATGTATATATGAAGTGTAAAGGACTACAATAAGTCAAGATAATTTTGAAGAAGACAGGGAGAAAAGATTTATGCTTTCAGATATCAAGACATATATATATATTTATAGTAATTAAATGAGTGTGGTATCAGTGCAGAAACTGACCAATAGACCAACAGAACAGAATGGAGAGCCCAGAAATAGACCCGTGAATAAATGGAAACTGACTACATGCAACGGAGACACTGTAGATCAATGGGGAGAAGATGGATTGTTCAATAATTGGTGCTGGGCCAACTCACTACTCATATGGAAAAATTAAAATGAGATTTCTGACCCACTCTGCAAATAGAAATAAATTCCAGATGGATTAAAGACTAGATTATTTTTAAAAAGCTTTACTTTTTTTTTTTAAAGAAAAGAGAGGAAAGTATCTTTATTATATTGCCATATGGAAAGATCCCTAAAACAGGATGGAAAAAAATATTCCAAAAAGAATAAGATTAATACACTTGGCTGAAATAAAATTTAAAAGTTCTATATAACAAATGACACCACAAAGTTTAAAGGCAAGTCACAAAATAGATGTTCAATTCTTATGGTCAATAACAAGAGTGGTAGCCAGAATATATCATATGACTTACAAATCTAGAAATTAAAGAAGCAAGAAAAAAAGTAAAATAAAAAGAAGAGACAAAGAATGTGAATTGTTATCTCCAAAAAGAAAAACCCAAGTGAGCAATGTGTATGAAAATATGGTCAAAGATCCTAATGATCAGGGAAATGCAAATTAAAACAAGTCACTCAACAGACTGCAAAAATTAGTGCATCTGTCTACACTGAGTGTTGATGAGGATGTGGGGAAATACTGATACAGCACTAGCGAGAGGATGAATTGACATACCATTTTGGAGAACACTTTATCAATATTCAGTAAAACTAAAGTTGTCCAAGTGGCATGACTCAGCAATTTTACCTCTGGGCATAAACCTCAGAGAAACTCTTACATAAAAGCACGAGCGTTTATACGTAAGAGTGTTCATTGTGGCAGTGTTTATAACCAAATTAAGAAAGGAAAAGAAAAGAAGGAAACGACCTAAATGTTCAAGAATAGGAGAATGGATAAACAAATTGTGGCATGCATTTAAAATGGAATGGTATACAGCAGTTAAATGGCGGGAGCAGAGTCAGAGGAGGAAAGGAAGAAATGCATGCAGCTTAAACGTCATTCTCACCCAGAACCCAGCCCATGGCTTCCTAGCACCCACCTGCCTCCTAATGTAGTTAAATCTTCATCTCTTTCAGATCTCTGGTTGCAGGTAACAAACACTGACTCTGATTAAATGAAAAAAAAAAAAGGAACGTTTTGGAAGGATATTGGGATAGCACAGACTCAATGCAAGAGCACGGAGAGAGGCAGGAACCCGGCACCTCTGGGACCTCAGTGTAGGAGCATGTAGACTGTTCCTCCAGAGCGAGGTGTCTGAGCCTCAGCACTGTTGACCTTTGGGGCTGCATATCCTTGTTGGGGGTGGTGGGGCCGTCCTGTGCAATGTAGGATGTTTTAGCGGCATCCCTGACCTCTTTAGCCACTAGATGCCAATAGCAGCCTTCCAGTTTTGAAAGATCAAAAATATCTCCAGACATTGACATACATCCCCTAGGGGGCAAAATCAAATCACTACTGGTGGAGAAGCTCTGACTGTGGGCCCCTGAGCAGCAGCAGCATAATAAGCAGAACTTAGTAGAAAGGCAAATTCTCGGGCCCTACCGTGGACCTTCTGAATCAGATACTCTGAGGGTGGGCCCAGCAATGTGTGTTTTAATAAGCCTTGTAAGTGAGCTGAGAACCGCTGTGCTGGGTTTGGTCTTAGGATGACCCATCTACAGCTTCCCTCCATTCCTGTGTGTAACTTCTCAAGATTCAAATGCTTGGGAACATGGATCTCATTGGTCTGGATTAAATCACGCGCCCCTCTCTGGCGTGGAGAGGCAGTGTGACCTTGAACTACAGTGAATAGAGAAGGAGGCAGTTCCCCAAAAGTTGAGAGTGGAGGGGCCGACCCTGTGACCTAGTGGTTTAGTTCACATGCTCTGCTTCAGCAGCCCAGGGTTCATCGGTTCGGATCCCGGGTGCGGACATGGCACCGCTTGTCAAGCCATGCTGTGGCAGGCGTCCCACATATAAAGTAGAGGAAGATGGGCACAGATGTTAGCTTAGAGTCAATCTTCCTCGGCAAAAGGAGGAGGATTGGCAGCAGATGTTAGCTCAGGGTTAATCTTCCTCAAATAAATAAATAAAAATATAAAGAAAAGAAAAAGAAAAAGAAGTTGGGAGTGAAGGCTGCTATTTCCAGAAGATAGAAAGAAGGGATTCTGGGCTGGGTCTCCTCTACTCTGCAGACAGTTAGCCATCCCCTCCTGATCCCTTGAGAGCTTCGTAGGAGCCTTTACTATCACTGCTGGTGCGGTTGAGCTCCAGGGTGGCCTCCGAAGGTCCCAGGGACTGCTAGGAGGCACGGTAAACTAGAGCTTCATGGGAAGACCTGGATCCACTCCCTGGTTCTGCTCCTTGCCAGCTGCATAATCTTAGGTTCTCTAAGCCTCAGTTTTCTCATCAGCAAATGGGAATAATAATCCTTACCCCCAGGACTGTTGTGAGAGTCAAATAAAATAATGTTAAGATGCAATACTAACATTTATTATTATGGGAAAGGCACAGATTTGCAGCGGTGGACACGGTGGGTGTCCTGGGGAGGTAGTGGATTGCAAACTCCTTTTTTCAGCATTTTGATAAAATCCAGTGGTCTGCTCCATGCCAGAGTCCCCCACCTCTGGTTAAAACATGAGCAACATGAATTCTCATGTCTCAGCAGCTATATAACGATACCTTATGGTGTCATCATGACACACCATCACGGTATGTCAGAGCTTGCAAAGTGCTTTCTCATGCATCATCTCATTGGATTAGATCTTTACAATATCCCTGGGAGGCAAGGAGTACCAGCATCCACATTCCCATTTTGCAGACAAGGAAGTTGAGAGTCGGCATGATGAAAACTTGGCCAAGATCACAGGAGCAGGCTCTAGTAGAACTGGGACCAAACGCAAGCCTTCCAAGAAGGGGAGATTTCGATGCCCTGTGCTGTGATGCCCAGGAAGGACACCTCACTGAGGTGAAACAGACAATTTAGGGAAGCTTCATGAAGCAGAAACCTACGCATGTGCAAAGGTTACCCAGAACAGGTGAGTACACGCACAGTCCCCTTCCTGTACCTGGAATGTCTTAATCCAGAGGTGGCTAGCTGGACACCTGCCTGCTCAATCCACAGCCCAGTGAGTTTGTTTGGCAGCTCAGTGTTTGCAAAAGTGCTGGACCAATCACCATTCAAACACACCTGAACCCAGCTGATGTCACTCCCTGTAATCTCTCCACCCCTGTGCTTTGTCACTCACACAAGTCTCCAGGTCCTGGGAAGGAGCATCTAACTGGCTGAGCCTAGGAAGGGAATTGGTACCCAGGCTGCTGGGGCAGGATAAGGAGTTCCACAATGGGAAGTGGGATCCACCACCTTGGGACCACCCTATATGACTGTACACCACCCAAAGGTAAGCCAAAATCCAGCCCACCTCTGCTCCCCAAGTCATGTGTCCTGGCCCTGGGCTTGTTCAGTGGAGCCTGGACTGTGATTCAGTCTCCAGTTGCCCCATTAGCTGAGCACTTATGCAGTGTGCAACCTGCACAAGCATACCTGGCAGCCCTCTTTTCAGGAAAACTCAGAAGAGGTGGCAAGACTAGGCTCCATTCCCACATGGCCACAGTTGGAGGGAGCCCAGCCATAGCTGCCCTCCTTGGACAGGGGACACACTCTCGTCTCACCACATTCCCCAACCGGCCTGCTGCGCTTGTTTATGTCACCTGCCTGGCCCCTAAGGTATTTGAGTTTATGACCCTTGTTTCAAACAATAAGTTTTTTTAACATTGGTTGATCCAGGTAATTAGTTTCATGGTCTATTTCTGAATGGCATTTTTTCTTTCCCGCCCAACCCCCATTCCCAGTGCTCCTGGTTAATCTATTTATTTTCGCTCTACCTCCTTCTAAAAATATATACAATACAACAAGATTAAAAAAGTCAGACTCCTGGTAATCTCTGGAATGTGGGAAAAGTACTCTTACCACAAAGTTATATTAAGAAGTTTAATTATCAGAAAATTACTGTAGAACAAATATATCAAACATGAAGTATGTACGCTGTATATATACACTGAGCATTCCTGGGCAGCCTCAATCCATAAACCCATCCACCTCACCCACAGCCTCAACCGACTGTGGATGCCTTTTCCTGACGAACATGGGAGACTCTGAGGTACACTTGCTTCTGGGCAGCTCCCACCTTTCCCAGGACCCTCTCCTCATGCAGTTTTCAAAACAGTCCAGGGGAGCTTTCTCAGCTCACCCCAAGGGCATTATCCTTTCTCCTTTCTGTTGGCCCCAACCCACTCTCAATTTGTTAGGGTTTCATTAGATCACTTCCGACCTTTTGGGAAGCCGTGGGGCTCCTGGTTGCTATTGTGGGTTGTCTCAGTCTGCTACTGCTGTGTAATAGCCACAAATATCACTGTGGCACACAGCAATAAGTATTTCTCACCATATGCGTGAGGGTCACTTGGGGTGGTTTTGCTTCAGGCTACAGGTCTACAGGTCACCAGGGGCAGCTCCACGTATCTCTCCTTCTCCTGGGCCCGTGCCATGTTTTTCTTATGGCAGTGGCAGAAGTGCCAGACAGACAGCAAGCTCAAGAGCACAAGCACACTTCAAACTCCTGCTCATGTCACTTCCACTAAGATCTCATTTGCCAAACAAGGAAAATGACGAAGCCCAAAGCCCAGGGCAGGGAAGTATACCTGCCCCATGGAGATGGACAGAAAGAGGAGGGAATGAATATTTACAGCCAAGGCCCACCTTCTGCCCTTTTGGTCACAAGCACTCACTCCTTTCCCGCATCCAAAATACACTCACTCCATCCCGGAAACATTGCAAAGATCTTATCCACTCCTGACACTGGGCTGGAAATCCAGAAACTATGATCTACATCGGATCTCACTGAGGCTCCTCTTGAGCCAGGGACCTAAAAAGTAAAAAGACGAGTTGTTTTCCCCGTATACATCCAACACACAATGGTGGAACTAGGAAAGAATTACTCCAAAAACGTTCACGTTTGAAAAAGGAGTAACCTGGGAGTAGAGAATGTTCCTTAATTTGGCCCCTCTTCTATGCTCTCAGACTAGCTCTCCAGCCCTTTCTTCTCCGGGGCCCCTGGCTCTGCCCTCAGGAGGTCCACCCCTCCCGTCAGCCCTGGCCACTTCTGAAGCGTCCATTGGGAAATATGCCCTTATTACTGGCTGAGCAGCATGGCCAGTCAGCTTCCTGCCTGAAGAAAGGCAGGGACCCAGAAATTTGTCCACATCTCCAACAGTCTCATTTTCTTTTACATCAGCCTGGTGGAAGTTTTGACTATAAGCTCTCTCAAAAACTTTGTAAGTTTTCTGTGAATTCTATTCTATTCAACTTTAGGCACCAAAAGCCAATTCCACAGTCCTTTTGGAGTCTTTCTCTCCCCTCACATCTTTAATTTTTCCAGGACTCTTTTTTTCTAGCTCAAAGGATGCACTAGACACTCCCTTCGCTCAGAAAAACCTGCAGCTGGTGAAGGAGACAGAGGAGAAGTTGGAAAGCAATTTCCACGTGTGTACAAACTCAGACAAGTGCTTAAGGTAGGCGTCAGAATTTCTTTATAGTTTCTACTATTTCTGTACCATCCCTTCTACTTCCAGAAGAGATCTCAACTCTCGTGACTCATGTAAATGGGCTTCCCTGGCTTCTATTTTCCATTCATTTCAATGCCCCCATTGTCCCAGGCCACCTTATATAAAATTGCAAGCTTCCCACTCCATCGACCTCTCCTGTCTTGCTTGTCTCCCCATGAGATATTTCACATCTTGTTTGTTTGTTTATTGTCTGTCCACCTCCAACAGAGTGGAAGCCCCATGAGGGCAGAGAATTTTGTCAGACGTTTTCACTGTGTTTCCAGCGCTTGGAAATGTCCCTTGCAGGGAACACACTCTTGATAAATATTTGTTGGATGGATGGATAGAAGAAGGAATAAATAAATGAACTTATAAGCAAAATCTTGAACCGTCCACTGGAACATAACTTCATGCCTTAGGCCCTGTCCAGGCTCCACCCCTGCTGACAGATAAACCATTGCCTTAACTTCCTGGTTCTGACTTGGTCTTCTCTCCTTCATGATTCTGCCCAACACTGCCTGGCTTCTTTAAACTTTCTCAGTTAACAGCTTTCACCAAGAACCCTCCCAGATACCCACCCCCAAATTGTCTGAACATGCCCTGGATTCCCATGGACTTGAAGGCAGAACTTTAACAAATACAAGAGAATGATTAAAACTCCTGTGGAAGAACCAGTATCAGAGTCAGAATCAAAAAGCTTAAACTAAGGAAAACTAGCACAACTGAGCAAAAAGTTTCACTGAGTTTCCTGGTGGCCAAGGCACAAAGGAAAAGATGATGAGGTGCACCATTAAAAGATGCATGCTAATTTGTTAGGTAATGCAACGTTTTTTCCTAGAGACCACCAAGTACGGTAATCAGGGTAAAATTCAGATGACAAAAACATCATACAGTGAAAAATATTTCCCATGGGCCTGAGAACTCAATCATGACCTTGAGACTAAAAAGGAGAGCCTGTCGGAGCTCATGTGAACTTCAAAAAAGGGCATCATATCCTAAGGGCAGCATCCTGTCTCCTAGAAGAGAGAAGACGTCAGAGTGGGGAAAAAAGAAGGTGTTTAAAGGAACTTCCAAGAGAGAAACTCAAGGTTTACCCAACTGTATTTTGTTTTGTTTTTCAAGCTGAAAAAAGCTGAGGAGAATTATACGTTAATTAGCTCCATTAACTAGAGAGCAAGTAGAAAGATGTATTATTTCACTATTCCTTTGACTTGCTAGTTGCTGGTTCACTATCTGTACTCTGGTGATTTTGTGGGTGTTATATGATCTGAGAGCCAAGGGCTTATGTGGAGGTTAGTTTTCTGAGAGTACTGGGGACCCGAGACCCTCGGTGCTCCCACATGAGGCTTGGGGGAGGGTCACCCACTTCAGGAGCAAGAGGCTATAGTGTCCCCTCGGGTCTGGAGGGCAGGGTATGTGCTGGAAAAGGAGAGTTATTATGTAAATAATAGAAAATATTGCAGAGACAAGTTTCTTTTGTTGAAATTCCCTTTTACCGCATGGAGTGGGACTTGGTTCCTGGGACAACCAGTTACAAACTCATTGCTTATTCAGGGCCTTTGTAAAACAGCATCGACCCCTGCCGTCCAATAGTTTACATTATTACGTTTCGTTCCAGAGCCAGGCTTCCGACTCCCGGGGCTGCTTCATCAGGGAGGATGGGGAGAAGCAGACACCGTGTTTACAGCATATCCCTCAGCAGGAATTCCAGGAAAGTGAGCTGACCTCCCAGTTCAGAGCACCTTGAACTCGACCTTACCCTGCTCAATTCGGCTGTGTTAGGCTTGAGGTGGAGGTGAGGGCTCAGAGAAGGGAGACAGAAGAGTTTACTGGATCCCAAAGGTGGAGTCGTAAAAACACCTTGGAGAGGATGCCACCAATACAAGAGGTGGTTTTGTCTCCTCAGCCTGTGTCCTGCCTGGTTCATGGCTGAGTGCCGAAGCCAAAATTTGGTCAAACTCTTTCCCGGATTCCCAGCCGGGGCTCCCCTGTCCTGGGTTACTGGCATTTTCTCTACTTACTAAATGTGCTTTGTGATCTCAGTTAGTGGGAGGCAGAAAACCCACGGCTAAACAGGGAAGCAACTGAAAACCCAAAATGCCAACATGTCTAGTCTGGTTCACGGTCATGCACTATCCCATTCATTCATTAATATCTCCATTCACAAATATCTATTGCCTGTCCGCTACATACAGCTGCAAGACAAGGGCTTTCAGGTCGAGAAATTTTATTCCAAACTGGAAAGGAGAACCAGTAGTGGTCAGAGTGATCAGAAGAGGAGAAAACGCCTTCCGTCTATGAAGATGCCGTTGAGCATAGCATGGAGGCAGGGTCTCTACTGGGTATCCTAAAGAGGGGCATGAGCCGGTGGGTTAGTAAAGCAATTAAAGAACGAAATTAAGAACACTCTCAGCACGGGCCCCCAAGGAGGGTTGAGGATTGGAATATAGCACAGCGCGCCTCATCGGAACCTCGTCTCCAAGAACATCCCCAGGACACTGCGGAACTCAGGCGGCCTCCCTGCTGTGGGGCAGGCATCCTTGGTGAGCGAGCGAGGATATCATCAAAGGCTCCAGCAGCGGGAACATTCCAGCCATTAGACAGTGGAAGACAGATTTCCTCTGCAATGTGCCTTTAAAGGCAGCTCATTTACCTTCAGGGCCCCCAGGAAAGCCCCAGATAGGTGCTATCCAGGAAACCCGACTCTTTAAGATCAACACGGTTTAATGCAGCATAAGAGCCATGGGTCAGACCAAGAAATGACTTCCTGACTGTCAGGGCTATTGGACCATGAAAGAGGGCTCCTAGAGAGACTGTGAAATCGCCTTCTCAACGTTTTCAGATTCTTATTTCTCTGGAGCGGTGGATGAGGGCCAGCCGAGGGGCAGGCAGAGAGCTTTGATGAATTCTCGAGCCCCTTCCTCTCATCCCAGGACGCACTTTCCAATCCAAGAATGAAAGTTTCTCCCACGTTTCTTGGGTGGATAGTTGGGTCCAGAAAGCATGTGGGGACAGCAAACATCATATTCTGCCTAAATTGCTCTTAAGAAGTGAGGGGTGACAGGTATAGGAGGAAGACTTTTTATTTTATGTTTCAGAGATGGGTCAACTGGGTAACAGGCTCCAGATCTTCGAATACTGCATAAGAAATACTCTTAGCCTGGAAGCCGTTTTACTATTTTAAATACATGGGATTTCTCCAGCTTTGCGACAGCTGTAGGATGTAAAATAAAATCCGTTTCTCTCCAGTCCCTGGGTGACTTTGAAGTATCAAATGGTGAACCAGGGTGGTGGGAGGTGGGTCGTGGGAGGTGGGAGGTGGGAGGTGGGAGGTGAGGAGGGGGCGTGGCAGGCCAGGGGTCGGGCAGAAAGTGTATTTTCTTCACGTTGGGGAATATGTGCTAACATATCAGCTGTGACCCCTCAGAGCCCCCTGGAGAGCTGTAGATTTTATATCAGCAGACCGTGTGAGAGCTTTGGAAATGCCCCAAAATTTGAGCACAAACTCCCTGGGTGACATGGTCAGACTCAAACAGGTTGCAACTCCTGGCTGCTGGACGCTGACATTCTCTGGTGGAAGAGAGAGAAAGGGTGGGAGGGTGGGGGTAGGAGGCAGCCCTTTCGTCTGGGCTGTTCTGCATTTGTGTTTCTTCTCAGGGGTAATTCTGATTGGGTTTGCAAGCACAACAATCACCACACCAGGGCAGATGTCATGGCCGATTTGGTGAAATGAGTTCATGTATTTAAGAACTGTTTATTGAGCACTTACATTGCTCCAGAAAGTGAGCTATGGGTTGGCGCTGGGCTTCTGACAATGGCACCAAGTGGCCCTAATCTTACCTGACTTTCTTTCCCATCTTTACCTGTATCCTTGTGCTTCAGAGAGCACAGAACTATTCACTCGTCCATTCATTCATTCCATCGATCATTCAACGCCTTCAGTAAGCACTCATGGCACTCCTCCCAGGAGCTAAAAACGCAGCAGTGAAGGAGACAGCCCACCGCCCTGCCCCCATGGGCCTCACATTCTGGTGCTGGCAGACTCGCAAACAAACGAACAACCATAGGTAGACAGCAAGGTAGATACATAGAGAGGTAGATAGAATTTTGATATTTATTATAAATAGAAAGATAAAAAAATTATATAGGTACATACGCGTGTGTGTGTGTATGTGTGTATATATATAATTTCAGATGGTGACGAGAGCCATGCAGCAAACAAGCCAGGCCCAGGCATTAGAGTGGTTGGGATGGGGCCCCACATTAGCTCAGGTGGGTGGGAAAGGCCTCTCTGTGACATTTAAGCTGGAACCTGCATGCCATGGAGTCAGCCAGGCCCCCGAAGATCAGAGGAGGATGCTCCAGGCAGAGGGCCTGGCAGGTGGTAAAGGCGTGGGGCAGGAAGGAGCTTGACGTGTTCAAGGAGCAGGAAGGACAGTGTAGCTGGGGCATGAGAAGGGAAGACCTAGAAAGAACCATATAGATCCAGTTGGGACATAGTCCAGAATTAGCACTGGGGAGAAATGGGGAGAGCAGGGGTTCCGTTCCCAACCTTACACTGGAAAATCTGAGGCTCACCCAGCAAATGTGACTTGCTCAAGGTGACACAGGACTTAAGAGTAGAACCACGACTGGGCCCTGTGTCCATGAGACTCTTGCCTGTGTGTGTTCCATGTGTCATATGTGTCACATTCACATCCTTGCACATGTAGTGCCCATGAGGACCAACATGGCATTTGACGGGGGAGGCAGGTTGGGAAAAAGTGAGAGCAATAAGAAGTGGTAAAAGAGAGTAATGAAGAGCCCAGACGGTCGGGTTAGCCAGCACTGGCCTCAAGTGCAGACTGCTGCTTATGAGAGCTATGACCTTGGGGACGTCATTTAACCTCCCTGAGCCTCAACCTCACTATTCGTCAAGTGGGGCAATCACAGTCCCACCTCGTGGGTGCACTGTGGGGACAGCGTGAGATGGTGCATTTGGAGGGCTTGGCACAGCGCCTGGTACATGTAAGGATCCCCCATTACGGGTTCATGGCTATACGATTATTACATAGTCCCGGGCCTAAGGGAGCTTCCCCCATTGTGCTGGAGAAAACACCCCTGCGCAAACACTGCAAACGCTGTATGCGCATTCATGCACTTGCAAAAATTTATTGAGCACCTATTCTGTGACAGGCACTGAGCTAATCACTGGGAATACTGTTAGGAACAACAACAAAAAAAAACGTGGTCCTGCAAGCGCACAAGATGAGCAACTAGCGACATGACCACACAAAATAGTGCAACGTTGCAATTGCAAGAAGTGCTAGGACAAGGAGGTTCTTGGTGCATTGCGAGGCCATCAGGAGGAGGAAGATTCAGAGGTGAGTGCAGGCCTCCCTGAGAAAGTAAGGCTTGGGATGCAGTGTGAATAATGAGCTGGGGGTAACCAGGCAATTGATAAGAGCAAAGAATAGAATTCCAGGCAGAAGGAACACACATGCCAAGACCCTGTGGTGGGGAAGCGTGGTGGATGCGAGTGACTGAAAGGAAACCAGAGTGTCTGCCAGAGAGTAGGGGCCCAACAGGAGAGGAGGACGGAGGTCTAGACAGGGGCTGGACGATTGAGGGCCTTGTGCCAAAATAAGGAGTTTGGGTTGTTTCCTGAGAATAGTAGGAAACCGTAAAGGAGATTTAAGCAAGGATGCTTAGAACATAATCTTGTCATTCTCTCAAATGTATTACTTCATTCAACAAACATTTACTGGGTACCTTGTATCTACAAAACGCTGTTGCAGGCACTGTGAGGTTGGGGAAGATGTCCTGGGCGCTAAGGTTCCTAGAGAACAATGGAGCAGACAGGCGTGTTAGCAACAATTTATTGTAGAAGAAAGAGCAGTGGACTTGGGTATAGAAGACACGGGTTCAAGGCTCAACTCCGACCTTTACTGAACAACTCAGAGTTCCTTGAGGACAGTGACTAGCTTTAATTATCTTTTGATCCCCAGCCCCAGGTAATTTCTGTTTTGTTCATTTTACAGATGAGGAAACTGAGGCACAAGTGAAGTGACTCTGTCAATGCCACTCAGCTAGCAACCAAAAGAGGGAGCCTCTAAACAAACCCAGGCCTTCTGGTTCCAGGTCCAGGATGCTTCTGCTGAGCAAGGCCTGGCTTCGTTTCTGCTCAGGGTTGTGCTCCTGGCAGGGCAGTTCTAAGGATTTGTCTGAAAACCAATAGACAAAGAAGTGGAATTGCAGACGTTCAAGATGCTGCATGATGCTCTTCAACAGTTCCCATTGCTCTCAGGAAAAAGCCCAAAGGTTTAGACCGATGCAGAGTCCTTTCATGGTCTGACCCCTGAGTAAAATTCTCCAGCTGCACTGCCCACCTCTGCTCCCTCCTTCGAAATGTGCTTTCCAACCACACACATCTTCTTGCAATTTCCCAACTGGGTCTCGCTCCCTCTGGCCTCCAGGCCTTTGCTTATACTACTCCCTCTGCCTCAGATGCTGTTATGTAGAGCGAGTTCAAGTTAGCCAGCTAAGGAAGAGAGAACAGGATGAGGAAAGGCATCTGAGGTAGAGCGAAAATCATGAATAGATTTTCTGTACTCTTGGGATAGCCAACCAGCCAGTCATCCATCCATGCATCCATCCATCCACCCTCCCTTCTTTCCTTCCTTCCTTCCATCCATCTATCCTTCCATTCATACATCCATCCATTCACCCATTAACCCATCTATCCATCCAACAATTATTCACTGAGCCCTGTGTGCTATATTGCCAGGAAGTAAGTTAGGCACAGGGGATCCAGAGATGAATAAGCCACACTTCCCACCCATAAGGAGCTCACAGTCCAATAGAAAGACAAAGTGTTACCATAGCTTAAACACCCAATTTAGTAACATATGTGACTCCAGACTCCCTCCTCACAATTTATGCAAATACTCACTTTCTTCCACCTGATCCTGTCTCCATTCTTGTCCATAGATGTTATCCCAGTATGGCCTTTGGCCAGTTGGGACAAGGCCCTAGACCCCCTTACCATTTTTCCGTAAGAGATACAATTCCAGTTGTGATTTTGTGGCTTTGGTGACCTCACTATAAGCCTGAGGAGTTACAGTGAAGGACTATGTCCTACATTCCATAGACTTCCACCATCTTGCTGGTTTCCCACCAATAATCCTCCACTTTCCCAAAGCCCACGTTATTAGCATGGAACCCTCCCCACTGCACAGCCCCCTGGGAGTGCCATCTAGTCCTCAGTCCCTAATCTGACACACTCCCAGGACAGATGGCTGTCCCCAGAACCTGATGAGTATGATGTGCTCCATCTCACATAAATGGACCATTATAATACAGAGAGTGGTGAGCACCACAGCAGGCTGAGTTGAGGATGCCCGTGCGATGTGGCAGAGAAGAGGGGTGGCCTCTGAGGAGGACTCCTGGCGGAAGAGGGGGATCTGAAGAGGATATTTCAAGCAGAACACATGAAGAACAAAGAAGCCAGAGGGGCATGGGGATTTAGGGGCAACAAAAGTGTATGAGGAGGAGCAAGAGACAACACCGGAGAGGGAGGCAGGCGGGCAAGGCCATAAAGGGTCGGGTGGGCCATGCTAAGGACTGTGGACTGAGCTACAGCTGCAGAGCTGCTGCTGAGAGGCCTTAAGCCTAGAAGGGACATGATTAGAGCATTTAGAAAGATTGTAAGGGCTGGGACATGGGATCACTCAACCCAAACCTGAAGACTGTGGGGGCCTCAACTCAGGGTCCAAATCACCGCAAGGCAGCAGTCTCTTCCCCCGGGAGTAGGTATGAGACCAGACACAGTCAATCTTGGGGACCAAGGCCTTGGGATAAAGACAGGCAAGCAGAGCCCCAGGGTGGCTGTCCTTGTGTCCCCCAGGAGGTGGGCTCACACCCACTCTGTTCTCCAGCAGCTCCCCTTGGGGATTTGTTATCAGATCAGAAACGAAGTCTGCAAGATTCAGGGGCTGTCGGGACCTGGCAGAAGGATTCTAACTACTTTTCAGACGTCTTCAGGTCAACCTCAGGTGCCCTTTTTCCAGAGTTCTTTCCCATTCTCCACACCCCCTACTCCCACCCCACTGCTGCGGAATTCTAAAAGCCACGTGCATTTCAAGGGAAATGAAACTCGGCGGGTCCTGTTTCCTTCACCCATGAATCCTCCAGCAGGCTGTTTCATAAGAGAGCGAGGACTTCCGAGACACCTTCGCAGGCTCCCTGAGACGGCGTCTTGTTTTGAATCAGGAAAGTGTATTTTGCCAGAACTTTATGTTCAAGCCCCATATTAATGTCAGAACCCACGAAATGTGAGTGGATTCTAAATTTGGGAAAACATGTTCTTCAACCTCTCCCCAATGCATTCCTTCAGCTATTGACTCTGGAGACAACTTCTCTATACTGTGTGGCTGTCTGATGTTTGCTCTGAGTGACACACTGAGGCTTCCAATGCGTGAGGTGCTCACTCAGCAGATCAATACACCAACAATCCGCTTTGGAAGACACTGCAGAGAGAAGCCGATATATAGCCAGCTTCCTTTCTTGGCAAAGCTGCTGGGGTGAGTCTTGTTTCGGTGCAAGACGTTGCCCTGACTTAAACCTTGACTCCCTACCAGTGTCCTTCCTGAGTTATTTGCACTGTGAACATAGCGCTTAAAAAGATTTATTAAAAAAAAAAAAAAGGAGCCGAGTGTCATTTTTAGAAAGGCGAGACACCCAACACATCCTACTCTGAGTAGATTTCTTTGATGGCTTGTGATGTTGCCTGAATGGTAAATATACCCTCAGACTCCAAGTAAATAGTCCATGGCATGTAACTTGGGTATAAAAGAGGAAATTTTACACAACGTGGCCACAGACGCCTTGTCATTTCCCAGAAAATTAGAGGGTCTTCCAGTGACCCTGTAAATTTATCACACGAGTATTCTTCCACGACTTCAGAACAAAAGGGGCCTGTTTTGATAATGTTTTCCAATCCCCATAGATAACATGCCGGACGTGGGGGGGGGGGAGGGCAGACAGCCTGTCATTGCCCCCAGAAACGGGAAACCAGCGCTCATGGCTGGCCGCCGGTGTTCTGTGCCTCTGGTCGTCTGAAAGACACTTTGTTAGCACTGAGCATTTCATTTTTGAAGGGAAGCAGCAAGCCACCTGGGGGAACACTCATTCCTGGGAGTCCTTCACTAAAGCAGGAAGATGTTCAAGGATTGGCTGAAAGAGAGACTCAGACCCAGCGGATGCGCTGGAATCAAAGACAGGCTGCAAGGGGTCTTGAAAGGCATCCCTCTGCCTCCAGAAAGGATCACAGGGGCTCTGAAATCAAAGGGAGATTTCATGACCTCCTCACCAACTCTTTCTAGCCTCTCAGGGGAGATGGAGAACTGCAAACCAACATCTTCCGTGTAGCAACTGTCGGTTCACTTTAAAACAGGTCCTTCCGCCACTAATAATAATAGCTAATATTGACTGAGGGATTCCCAGGTGCCCGGCCCCGTGCTGAGCACTTGGTGGTGTTATTTCATCTAATCCTCGCCGCCCTGAATGCAGGAGGAGGGAAATGAGGCTCACAGAGGTCACGGACCCGCCCAGGGTCTGCAGCTGGTAAGGGCGAGGCTGGGGGAGCGGTGGTGTGATCCCTGAGGCCTTGGGCTCTCTGTGCGTGGTTTCCTCACCTGGGAAGTGGACTGAAAAACAGCAGTATGATACTAAGTCTTTTTCTTTCTCTCTCTCTCTTTTTTTTTTTTCCGATCATGGTTCTCATTTCCAACTCTCATCATTCATTAGGCAACAAATGTTATTGAGTACTTACTATTTATGTCCCTGCCACCAGACTTTTAATCAGGGCCTTCTTAATTAGCCCATCCATTGCCTTCTCACAGTGGACTTTCCCATCATTATCACTCCTTTAACAAGCATCTCATTATGCCACTGTCTGTTTTACAAAAACTAACTATATCTGTTTTGTACTTTGCTGTTCACAAAGCCCATCTAGATTTACTTGTGTGTGATCCTTATGACAACCTAGCAGAAAAGAGAAAAACAGATATGATATTTCTTATTGTTATTATTATTTTCTCATTTTACACACAATGAAAGTGAGGCCCAGGGATTTTAAGTGAATGCTGGAGCCAGGATTCAAAGTCAAATCTCCCGATGCTTAAACCTGAACCCTTTCCACTGCACTACACCATATGAACATGGACTTTGCCGTCTGAGAGTGTGCCATCTAAAACAGACAGCACTGGGAAAGCACAGCAGCCCAGAGAGGCTGGGTAGTCTGATGGTTAAGCACATGGACTCTTGAGTCAGAAGCCTGGGTCCTAAGTGTCGCGTCTGCCAGTTACTAACTGATGACCTTGGGCAAGTGACTTAACCTCTTGGACGCCTCAGTTTCCTCATGGGTAAACGGGGGATAGTAATGGTAACTGCCTCCTAGGATTGTTGTGAAAATCAATGATTAATATATAGAAAGCTCTTAGGACAGCGTCTCACACTTACTAAATGCCCTCTAATTGTTCATTGTTTCAACGTTATTACAGAGGCATCTGAAAGCAAACAGAGGCCATGGAGGGAAGGACAGAGGAGAGCAAAGAGCTCTAGCTAGAGATCCAGGAGAAGAAAGGTAACTGCAACTAGCGGGCAGGAGATGTGCTTCCACTCTCTGTTCTGCCACTTACCATCTGTGCCACCTGGAACAAGTCAGTCCCTGTACCTCCTCAGTTCCTCATCCGTCTGGTGGGCGAGTTAAACCTCACTGGGGAGGGGAGGCTTGAAAAAACCACTGCCTCCCTCATCTGACCCAGGGCCCCAGGGGCTCTAGTGAGAACACCAGCCACCCAACTTTGATGAAGATCAACAGGTGGAGATGATCACTTAGTTTCCCTGGGGACCAGGTTGACCAACTCATCCCAGTTTGCCTGAGACTTTCCCAGTTCTAAAACTGAAAGTCCCACACCCCAGAAACACAATCCCAGGAAAACGGGGAAAAACTAGCAGCTCACTCTGATTAGATCAGCCTCTTTTAAGAAATTCCATAATCTCATCCATCATTTCCCAAACTTTGCCACTCATGTGATCGCCTTTATATATTTTGTCATAACTGTGTTCCAAATGTGAAATTACTCAAATACATTCATTTTGAAAGAATATCTTACGTCATACTGCAGAAGTCAGGGAAGGCCGGGTTAGCCGAGGTGACAAATAGCCCCACAAAACAGAGAGCTGGAAATATGCAGCAGACAGCACTACAGCTGTAAAAGGAAACCAGCATCACATGCCAGAAAGAGAAGGAAAAATAAAAATCAATGAAAATCAACGAAAATAAAGCAGTTGTCACTAGACAGAGGGGCTGGCCAAAGGCTCTTTCTGGCCCCAAGTGCCTGCTCACTCTTCTTTAAAAGGAAAGATTAGTAAGAGTTAAAAACATCCTGGGATTTTTCTCTTTTCCATAAGCAGCACTGAAAGTGAAATAAGTTTATCACTCTGTGACTTAATGTTATTTAATGTCATGTGCATCTACCACCAACAGAGGATGTCATGTATACTAGAAAAGACAGAATCAGAGAGTGCAAAGGTGAGAGGGCAGGGACCGGGTCATGCATTTAAATGCTCATATCTTCGAGAGGCATCCTTCCCTCCAAAGCAGCTCTTACTGCTAGTTAATTCCAAATCAGACAGGCCCCCAGCTGAGAGGGGACTGCCCGCCCCAACCTTTCCTTTATCAGGGATCCCCACCTTGCCCCAAAGACTGTCTAGGGAGCACTACACAAGACAGAAAGAGCACCCAGGAGAGGTCCTTGTTCCAACAAGAGCAGGTGGGAAGAATTTCAGCAAAGCAAAGAAACACAGTGGCAAAGCACCCATGATTTTTAGATGCCAAGAAGGTTTCGGCAGGTCTCCAACACAAGCTAAGAAATGACTGTCAATTCTCAACGTGTGGCTGAAATTTCAAGGGTCCATGTCACTGTATTTCTTCCAAATCAATAAAAGTACAAAACCTGCTTGCCACCTAAGATTGCTTACCCAGACAGATGCCAAACTGTGCTGCAGGAGAGCCCAACCCCACTATCTATAGTCTTCCCTTATCCATCCCCTCCAATTCCATGAGTGCCATTCTTCATTCCAGGACTTTCTCCGCTCCAAGACTGACCTGCTCCCTCAGTTGGGCCATTCATCCATTCCATGGCTTCAAATGCCCTCTATGGCCCTTGACTCTCAATCTATCAACACCAGCCCAGCCCTGCCACACTCCAGACCCTAGCCAATACCACCACTTGGATGTCTCACCAGGACCTCAGACTCAACGTGTCCAAAACTGAACATACAATCCACTTTCCCTCAACCCATTTCCCCTCCACCATCCACTTCTTTGCTCAAACTCAAAACCTGTGATTCCTCTTTGTCCCTTGTTTCCCCACACCCCATCTTATCAATTTTATCACCTAAATGTTTGTAGAATGGATCCACCTTCTCCATCTCTACCCCTCCGGCCCTCCTCCAGCCCTCCCGCATCTCTCCCCAGCCCAAGGCTTCTAATTAGTCTCACACAATCACCTTTGCTCCTCTCTAATCCTTTCCAATCCACATCACATCACAAGCAACTTTTTTTAAATATAAACCTTATTACTTTATTTTCCTTGCTTAAAATCCTTCAACTGTACCTATTGCCCTTGCAATGAATCCTCCAGTCCTTGATGGCTGTCAAGGCTCTGTATGACCTCCCCTCCCTACTTCTGCAGGTTCACTTCAACTCACTCTCCCTGCCGTGTTGTTCTCTTCCTGCCAGCCCTCCCAGCTTCCTCCAGGTTCTCCTCCACTTCAGGGTCTTGCACAGGCTTGGATCGGGCTATCTCCTCTCTCTGCCTAGCTGCCTCCTGCCCACTTCTCCCTCCTCACTTAGATAGCACTCCTCTGGAAAACCTTCCTTACCTCCAGGCCAAAGTAGGGCCCCTTCTCCCCTACATAGACTCCACAGCACCCTGGGTTCCTCCTTCACAATGCTCAGCATAACAGTACTTCTTGTCCAGTAGCTGTTCCCCATTAGGCTGTACCCTCCATGGAGACAAGGACCCACCAATATCCCACCCTAGCACAGTGCCCAAGGGTAGAGCACGTGCTCCATAAATATTTGGAGATCAGTGCTAACTATGAGAATCACTCCAAGCAGTCTGAGTACCCACTCACTCTCCTCTTGGTTCACCTTCTGAGGAAAACTCAACAGTGTGCATTCTGGTCTTAGAGAACAGGGGATCTGGTGACACCACTGGGAACACTGACAAAAATGTAGCCATAGTGGGTTCACCCAGCTCTCAGGAAGGAGCAAGAATCCAGTCATGCTGCATCACGCACAGGAAGAGCACGAGCCAGTGCCGACGGCGCGGGGCGTCCTGAGCCTTTGGTCTTGGGTTTCTCTTCCTAGAGTATTTATATCCATGCGGAGTAGCCGGCTGGCTTCATTAATTGTGAGCGTATGTCCACCCGAAGCAGCCGTACACTGAATGTATTGAATACCAGGCCTTATATGGGCATCCCTTGTTGGTTTGCATGTTGTTAATAAGTGACATGAAGTGGATGGCTAAGGCAGAATGCCAAATGGTGCCTTCCTCTCTAATCTCAAAGATGCAAAGTTGTTGGTTTGGTGTATTGTTTTTTTTTTTAATGGAATGACCACTTTTTAAGCGAAAAAGAAGGAGCTATGAGTCCCACAGATATTTGATGAACTGTACAGGGACAAACAGTCCAGAAATGACAGCAAACAGTGCAGAATCTGTGTCTAGTGTCTCCAACAAGAACCACTAATGCTTAGTAGATACTTGTGCCAAGTACCGTGCAACACAAATACATTAACTCGCGCAGTCCTCCGACAGCCCTGTGAGCTGGGTGCTACTACCATCCCCATTTTGCAAACGAGGAAACCAATACCCAGGGAGGTTAAGTGATGGGGCCACTTAGTAAGCAGCAGAGCTGGAATCTGAACCCAGGCAGCCTGGCTCCAGGGTCCAGAGTAGTCAGGGCCCCATGGAGATGCATTCAGTCTAACCCAAAGCGAAACCCAGGGGACTCAGGCTCCTGCCCCACTTTGATCTTTTCTCTCTTGAGGGCTACAGAGAAGCTGCAAGCACAGCCCTGGCCTGGAGGAGGACACGTGGTTTACAATAGAACAAGTTAGCAAAGGTGAGGTGCCCCTCCGGGGATCCAGGGGAGGGAGCAGGCCGTCCAAGCAGGCAGAGGCCCTGAAGCAGCCATCACCAGCACCTCCCTTCTCTGTGGCTGCCAGGGCCTGTGGCTGTGGGCAAGTCAGTGTCCTCATGTGGGGCTCAACCTCCAAATCTGTCAAAGGAGATGATGATGATGATGATGATGATGGCAATGTGCTAGCTCCTGTCTCACAGGGGTGGTGGAAGGATGAAATGAGAGAAAGCAGGCAAAACATTTAGGACAGGGAATATGTTCAATAAACATTGGCCGTTATTAGTTCCTGCATTTGGGTCCGGGACACCATCATTTATTCACCCACAAACATGTATCAAGCGCCTACTAACACTGTATCAGGCACCGTGCACGGTACTAGGCATATGAAGAATGAGACAGCAGCCTGGCCTTCAAAGAGGGTGTTGTTCAGAGAGGCTGTGATACAGAACACAGACGGACACTGGGACAGGAGGGGCGCAAGGCCGAAGGGAGTCTTGGGTCCTTGTAGAAGGAATCAGAGAAGATGCCGTGGGGAGTGGGGGGTGACAAGGATGTGGGAAACGGGTGAGACTTTTTCCTGCATGTGCAAAAGCACCAGTGACAGACCAGCTCCAGGGTGTCAGATCTGGGAGTCAGTGGGCTTGAGGATGGGTGGCCACAGCACGCGGTAGAGGCCGGGTCCCAGGCAGGCAGCTCTGATGTTGTGAAGTCTGCCTGCAAGTCCTGAAGTCTTGTTTATCTCCAGACTCAGCCTGAGACAAAGGAACACCTAAACACTGAAGCAGGGATCCGATTGAGTTATCGTTTTCCTTTCTTTTTGGTGCCCAGTTACATGCCTGTTAGCCAGCCCCAGGATAAGACTGAATTTATATCTCACCAAAGAGGCACCAGAAGGGGAAGGAGGGAGAGACGGAGACAGAGACAGAGAGAGAAGATTATGCAGAGTTTTTTTTTTTCTTCCAAGTGTCTCCTCACTAGAATTCTGCCACTCTGTCTCCGGGGAGCGGTTCGCCCTCCAGAAAATATGACACTTTATTTCCTGCCCTTGTTTGTTAACACACCCCATTACCATCCATCTCAGTTTCATGTAACTGCCAACCGGCATTAACGCCCTCCTCCTCGCCGAGGCAGAAAATAGAAAAGGAAGAATTCAGCAGATTTTCCCCCGTGGCACCCTCGGCGGCACCAAGATAACCAGAGCAGAAACCACAATTGGATTCTCATTCCTCCAGCCCAGGAATGTGAAGGACGGGACGGTTTAACCACCTTCTGCGTTTGCCTGCAAAGAGAGTCGGCTTGTTATTTCGGCTGTCTGGGCTCCCTTCTCGGCTACGGAGAGAGATACATTAATTAATTATTTTTTTTAAACGTTAGGCGGGAGATGTTGCAAACTAACAGAGACTGTCAGCGGCGCCTGCCCCATCAGGTACGGGGCCCGCGGCGCCGGCGGCGGAGACACACTGACCCCTAGTGGCCGGCCGGACCCTCGCAGCCCCTGCGCTCCACCCTCGGCGGGGGCTCGATAAAATCGCTCCTTCCTGGGGCAGCTCGGGGTGGGCTGCGCGGGGTGGGCTGCGCGGGGTGGCCCTGCTGTGTCTCCACCGCCTGCCCCGACACACACACACTCAAACAGAAACACACAGACACACACAACACACTCAGACATGCATGCACGCACTCAGACGTGCACGCAGACACACACACGCCATGTCGAGTTTCTTCTCTCCCTTTCCAATTCCATGGAGCATAAACGTCCTGAGAACCTTCGGGGCACCGGCCCTGGGCTCCAGACAGGCTGCTTCTGTGTCCTGAAGGAGGAAGGGAGCTGGCCCTCGGGGACAGGCTCCTTCATGCCAGGCACTGTGCACACAGGGCCTCACTGGAGCCTCCCTGTAGCGCCAACTTACAGGTTTGGAAACTGGGGCTCTGGCTGTCAGAGGGCTTGCCCAGGTCACAAAGCTCATGTTTTTATTGATTTTATTTATTCTAATAAGCAGCTATTTACATAGCACTTACCTGCCAGGCATTCTTCGAGTGCTTTACCTATATTAAATTTATTGAGTCCTTATCATGACCTCCATTTCACAGATGAGGAAACAGAGGCCCAGAGAGATTAATTAACTAGTGAGTGCTGGATCCAGCATCAAGCCCAGGCAGTCTGGTGAGCGCTCTCAGCCACTGCCCTGGGCTGCCTGTACCAGGGAACTAGTAAGGAGGAGACCAGGATTCTAACCCCAAGCTCTCCCCCATACCTCCTTCATCCCCTAAGTATGAAGTGCTGCACAGCACAGGATGGGGAGCAGTCGTACTAACTGCCACTGGAGGACGAGGCCTGTGGAGGAGGTGGCAGTGAAGCTCATTGAGGTCACAGACCGTGTCCTTCACCTGCCGAGTCTCGTGCCTGGCACCTAGGGGTTTTCAATAAAAGCCCAACTGGGCTGGAGCCTGAAGGAGGGTTCCAGGCAGGTGGGAAGGCGCGAGGAGGCTGAGAGGACTTCTGAACCCTGCGGCTGACGCAGGGAAGCCAGGGTCTTGTTGCCCACCTCCTCCCCCATGAAAAGATGTTTTCAAACACGCCCATACTCTTTTTTGGCCAATACAAGGAGATTCGCTAAACTGGAACTGAACATCCCCCAGCCGCACTCCTGTGATTAATACATCAGAAATGTGTGTCCCTCCCTGTATTTTGTCTCATTTGAGCTTCAGAGCAGCCCCATGAGTGAGGTAGGTAGACCCAGCCTCGCTTTTAACATGAGAAAACGGAGAGCTTTTCCAAGCTGCCTAAGTAAACGGTCCCGAATTTCCCAGCTAATACATAGAGACCTGGACACCCAGGCTTCCTGACTGCAGAGCTCATGTCCCCTCATGCTGTCAGGTCAGCCAGGACCCCACGCAGAGACCGCCCGGCCCCCCGCCTGGGCCCCAGCAGCCCTGTCCTTCCCTCAAGCAGTGCCTTGAACTGGCCGGGCTTGTTCCTGTCTTAAGACCTCTGCTCTAGCTGTTCCCTCAGCCAGGAATGCTCTTCCTGTACATGGATTTTCACGCACTTGGCTCCTTCCTGCCATTCCGGTGTCAGCTCAAGTGTCACCTCCTCCAAAAAGCCTTCCTTGTCCACCCAACCTAAAATAGCCTTCCAGTCACTCTCTGTTGCGTCACTGCTTTATTTTCTTCCCAGCAGTTATTAAGCTTTGGTAAGTTCTTGTTGAGTTACTATTGTTAGTCTCGCCCCGTGTGTAATGAGGGCTATCCATTACACAGCACAGACCTACTGCATGCCAAGCAAAGTTCCAAGAGCTTTACACACCGAAGGTCATTTACTCTTTACAACCATCCTGTTATTGTCCCCATTCTACAGAAGAGGAAACTGAGGCAAGACAGGTTCAGTCACTTGTCCAAGATTCTCCCCTTAGTAAGCTCTGTTCTTAGCCACTACAAAAACATCAGCCCTGCGACAACAAAAAGACAAACCATTGAATTTGTAAATGGGTAAAGGATTTCAATAGACATTTCTCCAGAGAATATATACAAATGGCCAATAAGCACATGAAAAGATGCTCAATATTATCAGTCATTAGAGAAATACAATCAAAACCACAATAAGATACCCCTTGATGCCCACTAGGATGGCTATAGTTTTTTTTAAAAAAGGAAAATAACAAGTGTTGGCAAGGACATGGAGAAGTTGGAACCACTGTCCATTGCTGGTGGGAATGCAAAATGGTGCAGCTGCTGTAGAAACAGTTTGATGGTTCCTCAAAAGCTAAACATAGAATTATCCCATGACCCTGCAATTCTACTCCTAGGTATCCTGAGGAATTGAAAACAGGGCAAGAAAATGTGTACAGAAATGTTCATAGCAGCAGAGTCCACAAGAGCTAAAAGTGGAAATGACCCAAATGCCCATAGGCTGATGAAGGAGTGAACAAAATGAGGAATGTCCACACAATGGAATATTACTCAGCCATCAAAAGGAATGGAGTGCTGATCCGTGCTGCAACATGGATGACTCTTAATATGTGCTACATGACAGAAGCAAGACACAAAAGGCCACATATTGTGTCATTCAATTTATATTGCAAATCCACAGGGACAGGAAGCCAACTAGTGGTTGCCAAGGGCTGGAAGAAGGGAGAGATGGGGAGTGACTGCTTTACGGGTACAGGGTCTCATTTTGGGGTGATGAAATGTTCTGGAACTAGACGTGGTGATGCTTGCACAACTTTTTGAATGTACTAATGCCACTGAATTGTATACTTTAAGATAGTTCAAGTGAATTTTATGTTACATGAATTTTATGGTATTTTTTAAAAATCAGCCTTTGTCTTGTCTATCTCTGGGTCCCCGGAGCCTAGAACAGCACGGGGCTCACAGTAGAGGCTAAGAACATATTTGCTGGAGAAATGAGTGAAGTGGACCGGGCCCCCCAGCTCTGTCTCAGGGTCTTCTCACAGCGTCAGGGAGCTCCAGGCAGTGGTCAGGCTCTCAGGTGCGTCAGCACCACCTGGACGGCTCGCTGAAACCCACTGCTGGGCCTCAGCGCCTGAGTTTCTGACTCGGAAGGTCTAAGTGGGGCCTGAGAATTTGCATGTCCAACAAGTTCCCTGCTGGCCCCAGGGGCCACAGTTCGAGAATCACTGCTCTCTTCTATCTATTAAACCACGCAAGGAGAGAAGGCAAAGCTTGACATGGTCAGGATAGAGAAAAGACAGGACCCACATTTCATTAAAAAAGAGAGAGAGATTCGAACCACCTGAAAACTGAACCGCACAAAAAAATGAGTTGTCAATTGTCATCAGTTGAAAAATCTCTGCAGCAGAGACCTGTTTTCTATCAAATGAGGTTACAGTTTTGTTGGGAGAGTAGCTGGGCTGTGCGACACTTACTGGCTACCTTCTTGTCACAGAGACTCTCCCCTCACTCTTCAGAGGTAAGGCCATGGTGCTTTCTGGAAGATCCTAGAACAAAGTGGCTCCTTCCCCACCCCTGGGCCTTTGCACTTGCTGCTGCCTCTGCCTGCAACAACTCTCGCCACCTGCACCCTCCTCCTTCTCTACCTTTCATTCCCACCTCCGTCTCCTTTAGTCAAGCTAATTCCTTCACAGTCACTGAAGGTGCCCCCTCTAGGAAGACTTCCCTAACGAGCCACACTAGCTCAGGAATTTAAGGATGGTTTAACATTAGAAAAATCTCTTAATTATTATCACGTTAATATTTACAAATAATATAGTCATTTCAATTAATGCAAAAGAGAATTCAAAAATTAAATACCCCTAGGGGCCCACCCAGTGGCATAGTGGTTAAGTGCGCACACTCCATGTCAGTGGCCCAGGGTTCGCAGGTTTGGATCCTGGGTGCAGACCTACACACCATTTGTCAAGCCATGCTGTGTTGGCGTCCCACTACAAAATAGAGGAAGATTGGCACAAGATGCTAGCTCAGGGCCAATCTTCCTCACCAAAAGAAAATAAAATACCCACCTTTTTTTCTAACCTGCACAAAAGCTGAGCGAAGAGTTTATTATTATCCTTACTTTACAGAGGGAGCAATTGACTCAGAGAGGTAAAAAGACTGGCTCAGGTTTTTATGGTGTTGGAGAACAGGGTAGGGGATTGAAAAGAGGGGAGACTGGAATGTATCAGATGGTGCTGAATTGGAATTGGGATATTTGTATGATCTCATGGGTTGTTTTTTTTTATTGCAGTAATGTTAGTTTATAACATTAATATAAATTTCAGGTGTACATCATTACATATTTCAAATTCTGTGTAGATTACATCATGTTCACCACCCAAAGACAAGTTATAATCCATAAATACCCCTTTATAATTTGTTTTCAAACCAAGAATAGAAGGGAACTTCCTTGACTTCATAATAGCTTTCTACCAAAAGACTACAGCAATCAAATTTACTCCCTGTAAGTATGGGAAAGAGAGAAGAAACACTATTATGACATCTTTTCAACACTGTTCTAGAAGTCCTAGCTACAGCAATAAGGCAGGAAAAACTAACAAGCGATGTAAGGATTGTAAAAGAAGAAACATATTGTCACGGACAATGCGATTTTCTGCATAGAAAATGCAATGGAGTCTACCACATCTGCAGGACATTTATTTCATGTGTATTTGCGGTGGTAACTCCATTAGAATAACGCCTCTAGCCTCCCTCTGCTCCCTCACCCACCCTAAGAGAGCGATTTACTGAGTTTGGGGAAACCACCAGCCTGCACAGCTCGGCGCCTTCCCTCTGCTGCCTTGCGGAACCAGCCTGCCCACGAGCAGCACTTGCTTTCTGCTCGCCCGTTCCCTGATCTTTACAAGGCGCGGCCCACGGGAGGTGCCTGCGGTTCTCCAGCTCCGTCTGTGGCTGGGTGCCTCTAACTACGGAATGCAGTAATAGACAGCGTATTGCAGCCACAGATCTAAGCCATATTTTCCAAAGAAACTTATTGGTAATAAAGGTGATAGTTTTTACTCTATTTGGCTCCTGCGTCTACTTCTCAGTTTGTTGTACACTTGAGAGAGAAGCGAAGGTCATATATAGGAATCCTCTCAAAGCCCCAAAAGATTAGAATCAATGAGAACTATCAGAAGGCTGCTGGATGCAATCAATATGTGAAAATCAATATTATTCCTATACCCACCTGAATAACCAACTAGAAAGCGGAATTTTAAGAAAATCCTAGTTATGATTTTATAAGTCCTGCAAAGTATCTAAAAATAATGCTGACAAAAGATATGCACAATCTTTGCAAAGAAAATTCTGAAATTTTAATGATAGACATTTAAAAACAGCCTCAATAAATAAAGAGATAGACCATGTTCACAGAGAGAAAGATTTAATAATGTAAAGATAGCAACTCTTTCTAGATAAAGAGGCAGCTCTTTTCTACTCTGGACCCCCCAAACTCTCTCCATCTTTTCCCTAAAAAAAAAAAAATTAAAAATAAATAAATAAAGGGGGCGGGAGAGAGAGAAACTTTATCTTGATTACTAAAATAATGCCCCAGAATTTTTTCTAAATAGTAATAGCTACTTTTATGAGTGCTTACTCAATAAAGGAATTATCACAATAACGTTTTGAACTAAGTACCTCTATTATTCCCATTTTACAGTTACGGGAGCTGAGGCCCAGAGAGGTCAATCAGCTTGCCTAAGAGCACACAGCTAGTCAGGGCTAGAGCCAGGATTGCAATGCAGGCTGGCTCCAAGCCTGTATTCTGAACCACTGATCTCTGCTGCTATCAAGATTGTCCTGTAGCACTATTGCTGTCACTCACCTGCCGTCTGAGAAGCTGTTGTGACTCGGGGGAAGGTGAAGTTGCAGCAAGCTCTAGAACAGCAGAGTCCAGCCCCCTTGTCTGTGGGCCTCAGGGGATCGTGTCCGGGTAAGCACATCCATCATGTGTGTCAGGAGAAGAGGCTGAAAACCAGGCCCTATATGACAGGTGGAGACTCTCCTCTGTTCATCAGGGGAATTTTTGCCCCTGAGATGTGAGCCATGCCCATGGTTCCTGGAAACTCAGGGAGTTCCTGGAAACTCCTTCTCTGCTTGGACATGAGACCCTGCCTCCCTGTGGGTCTGCTTTATTTGTAATTCTGCTTCACTTCTTCTCTCTTGTGAGACCTGTTAGTCTCATTCCCTTGGGTTCTGTCCCACACACACATATTCAGCTCCTACTTCTTGGAACACACCCCGAGAGGCGGGCAGGCGGTGTGATGGACTGAGCAGGAGCGTTCTGTCTGTTATTGCTGCACGTGCCCTGGGCAAGTCCCTGTATTCAGTGCCCGAGTCCGTGGAATGGGCCTGACACTCAGCCGATGCCCCCACTAAGGAAAGGGGGCAATGTCGTCAACTCAGTCAAGACACACGCTGAGCCCTCAAGGAGCTCAGCTGAGAAAACCACTTAATTCCAGCCAGAAGGAGTTCCGGTTCAGGGCACAGGTGCAGAGTGTTTGGGGGGCCCAGGGCAGTGAGGGGCTTCCTGGATTCAAATCCTGCCTCCTCCACCCACCGGCTGTGTGAACTTGAATCAACTGCCTGTGGAGGCAGAATACTGCGCCTCCCCCCGCCCCCTGCCAAAGATACCCACATCCCGATCCCTGGAACCTATAAATACATGACCTTCCGTGGCCATGGGGAATTAAAGTTGCTTGTGGAATGAAAGTTGCTAACCAACTGACCTTAAGATAGGGAGATTGCCCTGGTTTATGTGAATGGGCCCAATGTCATCACAAAGGTCCTTAAAAGTCAAAGAAGGAGGTGGAAGAGACCGTCAGAACGATGTGGCATGAGGAAGACTGACCCCATCGTGGCCGGCTTTGAAGATGGTGGAAGGAGGACATGCGCTGTGGATGCGGGCAGCCTTTAGAAGCTGGAAAAGGCTAGAAAACAGATTCACCCCCAGAAGCTCCAGGGAGGAACGCAGCCCAGTGTGTCTCACATTGAACTTCTGACCTCTAGAATGTAAGATAATAAATTTGTGTTGTTTTAAGCCACTAAGTCTCTGATCATTTGTTACAGCCGAGACAGAAAACGAATACATTATCTAAATTCTGTAACCCTCAGTTTCCTCATCTTTGAAGTGGGAATAATAACCACATCTGCTGCATGGAGTCGGTGTGGGATTAAATGAAGTGCAGGGTGTAAACATTCTAGTGTAGGGTTTCGCCCATAGGACGCATAAAATAAATGCTGGCATCACTACTGTTGGGAAGATCCATCGCTTTCTCCCTAGACAAGCCCACCCAGGCCCCCTTGGGACAGGCCCTCCTCTGTGGCCCAGGGTGTATGGGCATCTCTCCTTATCTTTTTTAAGAATGCCAGATTCTCCCTAGGACCATTCAGCCCACTTCCTCTTTCTCCTTCCCAATTTCTGCTTCTCTTGGTCTTTGATAGTCCTATTTCTGATTCTGGGGGTTGTGGGCAGGTGAGGGGGACGAGGATACAGGCTGCAGCCCAGTTCCCAGAGGAAATGTCTCCATGGCTGGAAGACCAGGGTGTGCACCTGAGACTCAGTGAGGACTCTCTTGGCAGACCGGCCTTGGGCAAATAACCTCTTTACAAAAAAAGATGGCCCTTGTGAAACACGGCTGGGTGTTTACATTTTCATCCACTCAGCTATTCAAGGAACAGTAAGTTTTCTGATGCTGTGATGTTTGTCACAAAGATAAACAGGGAGGGAAATCTCTGCTTCTCTTCTTGTAAGGAAAGGAAAGGAGACACCACAGAAAGCAGGTTTAACACTGATGTTTATTAGAGCAGAAAAGAAGAGGGGAAAAGTAGATGACCAAAAACCTTCACAGCCCCAAGCTGAGCTTCACCACACTGCCCAGAACTCCCAGAGCCCTTCGAGAAGGCAGCCGGCCCCACTCCTGTTCTGGGGGTCCCGGCTCCATCTGCCCAGGTAAGATTCTCCTTCTGCCCACCCTTTCAGCCTGGTAGGAAGGCCAGTGGGGGGCCTATACCTTAAACTATTGTTTGTAATCAGTTATGCAGGAGAGTAAAAGGAAGCAGCATATATGTATTTCTGTGAATCCCCAAGGCAACCTTGGCCACGCCCGCAGTTCGCAAGGTCTGAAGACATCCGTTTCTGCAGCTGACAAACAAATGAAAGAAGGAGCCTCATCCTGGTTCAACAGGATCCAGGTCGTTGCCGATCAAAATGCTTGCTGGAAAAGAACAAGAAAATAATGTTAATATGAAGATGATGTTGATAAAGAAGAAGGAGGAGGGGGAGGAGGGGAAGGGAGGAGGAGGAGGAGGAGGAGGGAGAAACAGCCATCCAGCTGTCATTTCCCGGAGCACCTCCTAGAATGTGCCAGGGCAGCACTATTTTCCATGCGTTAACTTTTTAATGCTCAGAAGAAGCATAAGAGAGAGGAACTCTTACTATCCTCATTTTACAGACGAGAAAACTGAGAGAGAAGTAAGGAATTTTTCCCCAAAGGGACTCCCGATCTGAACGCTATCTGACTCCAGATTCCAAGTCGGCGCATCCCTCCAGCCACTACTTCCTTGTCTTTGTGTGAATGCACGTCGCCTGGAGTCAGGCCTCTGTGGAACCCCATGTTTTGCAGGAGTGAGCCCCCCCCCGCCTCCCGCTCACCAGGAGGGCCTCTCCTTACGTTGAGGCAGAGGCCTCAGTCGCCCCTGGGAGGGTGCCTCCCTGGAGTTCCTCTACTCTCGCCTGGCCTGCACAATGGTAATAAGAGCCTCCATTCATGGAGTCATTTACTATGCACCAGGCCCTGTGGATACCATTATTCCCCCAATTTCCAGATGCAGAAATGCAGACTCAGAGAGGTTAGGCAACTTGCCCGAGGCCACAGAGCAGGAACACAGAGAGCAGAACCCCAAGTCTGCCCAATTCCAGAGTCTGAGCGCCTAACTACTCCACAGTTCTCTTTTCTGGAAGAAGCCAAATGAGGGCTTCCAGTGCTGGAGGACAAAGATCCCTGGTGCAGGGGGAGGGGCAGGCTTTGCCCTAGAACAGGGCTCCAGAGGCTGGAAGGACCAGAGAGTGATGTCAGCCTGACCCCTACCCCTCGAAAGCAGAACTTCTGTTCACTCCTAGCAGATGCTCCTCTCACTATTTGTGAAAGCCCCTCAGAGGGATCCCATGCCCCCCCCGCCCCCTCACACACACACACACACACACACACACGGGACCCAGCAGTAGGGTGCCGTTCATGCAAAGCGTTCAGGGTTTAGAGTTGTCAGAAGACTGACATACCAACCAGTGCCCAGCATGAGTTAATGACTTAAGCATGCTCCGTTAGCTCCTCTATAAAATGGGGTTAACCTGCATGCCCTGCAATGACGTGGGGGTGTTAAGAGAGAGAACTTAAGTGATAGCACCCTGAACATTATAAAGAGTGATACTCGAAAGGGAGTGTGCCTGTGTCGATCGCGGTAGCACAAAATAAACAACAACAGAGATAGAAGATGTCTCTTAACCACAGATGACAAACTACCCCATCACATCCTGTCCCGTTTAGTCCGTACAAATTACAGGGGAGGAATGAAATTAACTAGGCTTAACCACAGAGGGGATTTTGCTACGTTATCTGATGGGGTTTGGAAAGGGGTCAAGGAGACGGAAGCGGACACACAGAAGCAAACAGCCTGACGTAGGGATAAAGGTGCCAAGGTGGGGTCTGCAGGCCGCTGGGAACGCCAAGCAGCCCAGGTCCAGGGACTTCAGAGGCAGAGGGAAGACAGGGCAGATTCCCGGCCTGGAAGGCTGTGAGAAGACAGAAAGGAGGTTGCTGCTCCTGGTGACAGTGGTGATGATTGTGACAGATGTCAGTGGCCAAGGCCATGGCTGCTGACCCCACCTGAAGAGACCCAGGTCTCCACACGCCAGGTTTCTGCCTGTGCTTCTCCGTGTTTGTATTCCGGAGTGACTTTTTCTGGATGGCAAATAGGGCCACATCCCTACCTTATCTGGGATCTTTTGGTGACTCAATAGGGGTCAGGCTCTCTTGGCGCTCCTCACAACCTGGCTGGCGCCTGTCTCTCCTGCCTCGCTCCTGCCACTCCCCAACCATAACCAGCTAACCAGCTGGTCCCCTAACACATGTTCTCGAAGGCCCCCCAGCCCATGGACGTGCTGTCCACCACTGTCTCCCTAAAGCGGAAGGCTGAGGAGAAGGCACATACCGGAGGCTGGTCCCGAGCGCCTTACACGGGATGGACCACGTTCCTGTCGCAGTGGGGCTTGCAGTGGGGGTTCAACCAGTGTTCCAGGAACTGCTCCTCGGCACGGTGCTCCAGGCGGAGCAGGTGGTGCATGTACTCCTGTGAAAACAAACCCAGCCTGGAGACAGGCTTCTATCCACAGTGACCGCCGAGCTACCCACGGTGTGGTGCGGCAGTGGCTCTGAGACAGGGAGCCGCCAGGCTGCAGGAGGAGAGACCGCCGCTCCCATGCCCATTTGTAGGGAAGACCCACCAGACAGACGGGTTCCATGGGAAAACGAAGAACTCTGACACCCTGAGAGCTGGGACAGCGCATGTCTGTGGGAGCTCACACTGCTGACAGAGAATAACATGGAACAACTACTTTGAAAAACAATTGGTTGCCTGCAATCTAGACATTTCACTCCTTATTTATACCCTAGAGCAGTGGTCTTCAAATTTTATCAGGCATGAGAATCACCTGGAGGGTTTGTTAAAACAGATTGCTGGACCTCACCCCCAGGGTTTCTGATTCAGTCAGTCTAGGGTGAGACTCTAGAATTTGCATTTCTAGCAAGTTCCCAGCCAATGCTGATGCTGCTGGTCACTTTAAGAACAAGAGAAACTCTTATATCAGATGTGTGTAAGAATGTTCATAGCAGCAATAAATTTGCAGTAGCAAAACACTGGAACCATGCCAAATATCCCTGACAGAAGGATGAATAAATAAATTATGGTAGGGCCACAGAGTGGAATATTATACAGCAGTAACATCAGTGAATTCTAGCTGCATATGACAACATAGGTGAGTCTTAGAAATAGCAGGTTGAGGGGCTGGCCCCGTGGCCGAGTGGTTAAATTCGCGCGTTCTGCTACAGTGGCCCGGGGTTTCACGGGTTCAGATCCTGGCGCAGACATGGCACCGCTCATCAGGCCACGGTGAGGTGGAGTCCCACGTGCCACAGCTAGAAAGACCCACAACTAAAAAATATACAACTATGTACTGGGGGGATTTGGGGGAGGAAAAGCAGACAAAAAAAGAAATAGCAGGTTGAGTGAAAAGAGCAAGTCCAAGAAGACAACATTTCTAGTGTGACATCATTTTTATAAAGCTCAAAACATGCATAACTAAATAATATATTATGTATGGCTACACGCATTTGTGATAAAATCATCTTTTTTAAAAGGAAAAGGAAGGGCTGGCCCCGTGGCTGAGTGGTTGAGTTCGCGCACTCTGCTGCAGGCGGCCCAGTGTTTCGTTGGTTCGAATCCTGGGCACCGACATGGCACTGCTCATCGAGCCGTGCTGAGGCAGCGTCCCACATGCCACAGCTGGAGGGACCCACAGCAAAGGATATACAACTATGCACTGGGGGGCTTTAGGGAGAAAAAGGAAGAAATGGAATCTTTAAAAAAAATAAAATAAAATAAAATAAAATAAAAGGAAAAGGATAACCATAAAAAAGCTGGAGTTTATATACTATCATCAAACAAAATAGACTTTAAAACAAAAAGATGTCACAGGGATAAAGAGGCATTTTGTAAAAACAGCCTGGCTGTTCCTCAAAGTGTTAACCATAGAGTTAACATATGACCCAGCAATTGTATATTCAAGAGAAGTAAAAATGTATGTCCACACAAAACCGGGTACACAGATGTTCAGAGCAGCATTATTCGTCATAACCAAAAAGTACAAATAACTCAAATGTCCATCAACAGATGAATGAATAAATAGAATGTGGTATTTACATATAATGGAATATTACTTGGCAATAAACAAGAATGAGGTACTGATACAGGCTACAACATGGATGAACCTTGAAAACATCATGCTATGTGAAAGAAGCCAGATACAAACAACCACTTATTGTATGATTCCATTTATATGACATGCAGCCAGCCCAACACGTTGATGTGTCCACAACAGAAAGCAGCTGGTTGTCTGATGCTGTCCATCTCTGGGACCAGCATCTCCATCTACTCAGGAACCCAAGCCAGAACATGGACCATCATCGTCCCCCTCAAACTCAGCATAAAATTGAGCATCAGGTCTTGGAGTCTATCTCCTGAATAGTTCTCAGAAGTACCCCCTCCATCTCTGCCACTTCTGTAGGTTGGGTCTTCATCATTGCCCACCCAAGCTTCCTTGTCCCTCCATCCTTCACTCTGCCTCCCCCATCGTCTCTGCTCCACCCTGACAGAGGGATCTGTCCAAAACGCTGTCCAAAGGGGCCACTGCTCTCCTCAGAGGCCCTCCCCAGCACTGCCTGCCTCAGAGGAGACAGGAGGTGCGGCTGACTGCCCCTTGGGTTTGGTCCACGACTCAGGATAATGTCACTGTAACCAGCAGGCGAGGGCAGCTCCTTGTAGGCTCTACCACCTACCCCTGCTCCTCACAACAGCAGAGAGAACCCTTGCCCTCCAGCCCTGGTCCACAGCTGTCACTGGCAGCCTTTGTCCATCTCTGAGCTTCTCAAGAACCACAAGTTATCCCTCAGATGGTTCATCCAAAAGGACTTTAAGGAAGGAACCATTCCCAGCCACGTGAATGGTGGTAAGGGAATCACCAAAGAACATTCCAGCACCGAGGGACTAGCAATACAGGGAAGCCATGGCCACTAGCAATACAGGGAAGCCTGCAGGGCCCACCGGAAGGGGCTGCCATGGTCTTGGAGGGGCGCAGCCTCCGCAGAGCAGGGAGGGAATGGGGGACAAATACCCCATCCTCTCTCTCCTCCTGCCCTCCATCTCCTGCCGAGCCCAAGCAGGAGCCAGCCCACCAGGGAACCCGTGATGCAGTCCATAGCGGTCAGCCTCCTGAGCTGGGCAGAGCAGGGTGGAGGATGGATTGGGGGCCAGATGGAGAAAACCAGTGGCCATACTAGGATGATGAGGTGCGGGAGGTGCGCTGTTGCCAGAAGAAGGGAGCAGAGAGCACAAATAACACGTGTTAGTGATGTGTGTTGCAGAGGGGCCAGCCACTCAGGTCATGCGACCCGAAGCTCGTGAACACCATGTTCCACCAGGGGGAGGAAGGGCTGTTTCCTCTGCGTGCGGTTGCTGTCTCTCCTCCTCCTCTCTCTATTTGCTCATCCCCTGCCCTTTATCAACATGGGCATCACTTCCAGACTTCTCTTCCCAACATGCATTTGGTGTCAGCGTTCTGGATTTGGGCCATTCCAATAGGTGTGTAGTGGTATCTTATTGTTATATTAGTTTGCATTTCCCCGATGACATACAATACAGTGCATCTTTTTATATGCTTACATGCCATCTGTATATCTTCTTCAGTGAGGTGTCTGTTAGGGTCTTTTGCCAAGAGGGCGAGTTTTTTAAATACAAAAACATGAAAATGGCTTTATTGGTTTTATTTTTATTACAACAGCGATGCATAATACTGTTTTGAAATTGTGTAAAAATGAAAGTTCTAAAGAAGAAAAGGAAAAAAGTCCCTCTTGCTTTTTTGTCTCCGTCTCTATCCTGTTGCAAAGTAATGTTTTCTTTAAAAAATCTACCCATGCTGCTTCTTCGCTTAAAACGCTTGAGCGGCTCCCACGGGACTTGGGAGAAAGTTCCAGTTCCTCAATGTGGTTTGTGGGGCTCTCCATGGTCGGGCCTCCCCCATCTCCTGAGCCTCTTCTCCCACCATCAACCCACTGGAGCTTCGGCATCCATCTTCCCTGGAGGGGCCTTGCTCACTCTTCTCTCTGATCGAAGGCTCTTCTCTCTGCCTGGAACCCACCTGTGACTTTGCTTTGCCTGTCTCACTCTGAACTGACTTTTCAGGCCTCTGCTTAGATGCCACTTCCTCCAGGAAGCCTTCTCAGTTTCCCTGAGATCCCAGAGCTCCCTTCACTTCCTCCGGCATAGCCTTGGTCACTCTGTTTGGCAGTGACCTCTCCCCGAGAGCAGGGACTGAACTGGCCCGCGTCATATTTTCTTAGTGGAGGTGTCATGGGGGTCGGTTCACATGCTGGCATGTGAACTTGATGTTTTTTCCCCAAAAGAGAGCAGATGGAAGTAGAAAAGATTTCTAATTTGGAGAATGTATGTGGTCAATACTGCCCCAAAAGAAGTCTGGGTGCTGTAATTATGGGACGCAAACCCTTGCAAGGTGTGCATGAAACAGATCCATATAAACACATCTAGGTAACCCAAAGCAGCAAGCCATCAATCGGAGAAGTGGCATTTCACCTTGGAAGAGAGTAGTCATATTCGGTAATATTTGTGGCAAGATTAAATTGTTTTAGCATGTATAGATATCATAAAAATCCTAATCATGAAAATCCTCCTATGCCATCAATAAAGCTTTAGTTAAGAACTTTAAGTTTTTCAGTTTCCAGCAAATTCTCTAGGAAGTCTGTGTCCTGAATTGAATACAGTTACAAAAAAAGATTTTTTTCAATGATTGTGCAAAGGAATGAATTATGAGGTATCCAATTTCCTGAAAATGTTTTCCTTTCCCCCAGGACCCATGAAGCTTGAATTTGTTTTGGTTATCGTTGTTGTTTTCATCTAACTCATCAAAATGTACCCTGTGTTCCAGGCAGGGACTCTCTGGGGCAGTGGGGGTGGGGGATGGATGCCGAGAGGGCTCCTTGTGGGACCCAACAATGATTCCCGCACAGTTGCTGGACGTGTTTTGAATCCGAGGCTGAATTATTCCCTGTCCTGCCCCATCAGGGAGTCTGTGGACAGAAGAATAGCAATTGGGAGGAACAGAAAGGCAGTGTGGATCTTATAAATAAGGAACAAAGACTTCCCAGCCCATAGTTTTACTTATTCAACTGTCCCGTGGAAGCAGCGCCCTGAAGGAGACCCACGTTGTGTGTCTTACCTGCTGGTTTGCCAGGCAGTGTGATGGAGAGGCTAAGGGATCCAGGGCTGGGTCTGGGTCAGGGCGCAGCTCCAATCCAGACCCTGCCAAGAATCCTTTACCGCTCCAGCCTCAAGTTGTCTGTCTGTAAGACGGGGATGGCACTAGCTCTTATTTCACTGGGCTGCCAGGATTAAATGAAATGATACAAATAAAGTTCCATGCCCAGCCCATAATCTCCTGTGCCCCTCTAAGTCCATTCTCTCCCCGCCTTCACCCGGCCCCATGCAGACAGAGGTCGGCTGAGATGAACCACAACCACAGACTCCCTTGTCCTGGGGCTTCGAGTTGGGTTTGATGTAGGAGGCACCAGCATGAGATGAGAGGTACGAAGAAAGAGAGGCCGGGTTGTGTACTCCTCTGATGCCTGCCCGAGGAGTCACAGCAGGTTGGCTGCCTCCCTCTCGGGAAGGCCCGGCTCAGAGAGGGCTGCCCTCCCAGTTCTGGGAACCACTCCTCCCCTAGTCCTTCATGCCTCAGGGCTGTTAGCCCTGGATCTTTTAGCATCTCTTGTTGGTTTGCCTTAATCCTGCCCACACCTTCATAAAAAGTCTCTTGATTAAGGTCTCCTTAGTTAATTTGGTTGCTATCAGATAAGAAATATCTGAGCATGTCTGCAGGTTATGGATAGAGCATCTTCTTCAGGAACTGGTCCACAGGAAACTTTCAATAAATGCTTGTTGAATGAGAGACTAAAGCCGTGGTCCTCAAAGTGTGGTCTGTGCCCTTGGGGGTCCACAATGTCAAAAGTATCATTAGAATAAGAGGCTGGCCCAGTGAGTAGTGGTCAAGTTTGTGCCCTCTGCTTTGGTGGCCCAGGGTTCGAGGGTCCAGATCCTGGGTGCAGACCTACACACCACTCACCAAGCCATGCTGTGGTGGCATCCCACATACAAAATAGAGGAAGACTGGCACAGATATTGGCTCAGGGACAATCTTCTTCAAGCAAAAAGAAGAAGATTGGCAACAAATGTTAGCTCAGGGCCAATCTTCCTCATCAAAAAAAAAAGTATTATGAGAATAACACTAAGACATTTGCCTCTCATTGTGTGCATTGGTGGGTAGAACTGACACCTTTGCCAGAGTCAAGGCAGCAGCACTAACTCTCCTAGTAGCCGCTGTATCCTTCACCATCACATACTTGCAGTTAAAAAAAATTAATTAAATAAATACAATTAATTAATTAAAAATAGATACAAAATAAAACATTCTTAGGATGCCAGTTCCACTGAAGAATGCCCCAGGGAAGCAGCAGAAAGCGAGTCGACGGGAATTATGCAGGCAGCCCTTCAGCTGCCTGACGGAGGATGGGGTTTTCTCCAGGAAAAGTCTTGGGCGATCGATGGTTGGTATCAGGCATTGAACTAGCTGTGTACAAACGAAGTGAGCCTGTCACTTCAAGGAAAACAACTGACAGTACTTGTTCCTAAATGATAAAATTCGAGCTTTCAGGGGGAGATTAGAATTTTGAAAAACTTGTATCTGCTGCCATGAGCCCAACAGCCTCCCAATACGCAAAGACTTTTCTGATGAGATTGATGATGATATTAACGAATGTCACCACTGACATACGGGATTCATACACCTTTTTTAATTATATGCTCATTTGCATCCTCACTCATTTAACCCCTGTCCCTCTCAGCCAGACATCCAACTGGCTTTTTGATGACAGAGACCAGGTATTCCTCATATATGGCTTAGTGGTTGGCACATAGTAGGACCTCAATAAAACTCACTGGAGAAACGTGCAACGACTAAATGAATAAATGAAGCCAGTGTTCTTTCCCCGCAATCTTACCAAATCCTCCTTGGAAGGTTCCTCAACATGTGTGCACTCTGCTCATTAGAATGGCCCAGGCCAAACGTGCATAAAAAGCATCAAAGAGTAATATATATTTCACACTCCTAAATAGCAGCTGGAATCATCATTGAAGAAAAACAACCAAAACAGACACACACATAGAGGGAGAGAGAAATGAGTGCTGGTTTCCATGACATTTCACTATTTATTTTAAATATTAGGAAAATGAATATGCCACAAAGGCCTAAAAGCAATCATTAGTCAAAGATGAAAGGCCAAATGGCCAATCTGCTGAGAACCACAAATTCAACAATTGCATTGGCTGAGTTAGAAATGCCCCAGCATTAATGATAATCTCAAATGTTCCTGGATCGAGAAAGAAGGGGTAGATGGAAAGTAAGTATTAATTTTTTTAGATTCCTTTCTTCAAAGGGAAAAAAATTAAAGCAAAACAAAAATCAATATCTGTGTTCCATGTCCAATGCCAACTGTAATGATTTAAGTAAATCATTGCTCAGTAATTAGAGCAGAAAGTGGAAGAGGTCCTTTATTAAGGCACTGGAGGGGCGTGATAATGAATGAAATACCCATGGAACCTGATCGAAGCTGAGAATCAAAAAGCGGACAGTTAACCAATCAAGGTGGAAACTCTTTCCTAGAAGCCAAAATCCTTCCTGTGACATTTGCATGGAATTAAAGGTCCATCAACATCTGGATGAATTGTTTTGCTCATTAGTAAAAGCAATGGAATCACATAGGCAGAAGGGTAGCTCAGAACTTAACTACACCGGGACCCTAGACGGCTTAAGCCTAAAACAAGGCAGATAGCGGGGTGCACAGTTGACATCTCAGTCACTCTGAACTGGTCTTTGAGATCGTGAGGAGCAAAAGGGTAATGGAGTTACTACCTACATTTGCCAAGGAGCTAAACACGAAAGAGTATTTTATAAAGACTTACAATAAAGCTGACATGATTTATACTTGCCAACAAGAACATTCTTTAAACAAACACAGGCCATAATGGAAATTGTATTCCCAGGGCACACAAGTGCTTACAAATACAATCACGTAATTTTAGCTCGGATGTCATCTTTTTAAAGAATTTCCACGGTTCACCCCAGCAGTTGGCAAATAATTCCTTCCCTAAAATTTGGGAAGACTAAGAGAAATTTAATGAATTTAAGTCAGGCAATAGAAAAGATTTCTTTGAAATAACCTCCAGGTTCTACGGTAGAGTTACGTCCTACAAAATTTCCCCTCTGGAGAGAAGCAAAGAAAGGAACGGAAATAAGTGTAATGAGCATTTAGTAAATGCCAAATACTGTGCCTGGTGATGGGGGCCCAGAAGTGAAACAGATAGTCCACCTCCTCAAGCAGTTTAGAACAGTCTAGCAGGAGAGACAGATTTTTTTTTTAAGTCAAAAATAGCAATTTTTTGCTGGGGTGCTATGCCAGGGGGATGGTCTGATTCGTGGTGCGAAGGGAGGGGCGTCAGGAAGACCTCTCAAAAAAGGCATCATTTAAGGTGAATCTCTGCAAATGAATAAGAGTCAACCAGGTAGACAAGAGCAGAAGACAGACGAACAAAGGCAGGTGCTATAAGAGAAGGACTTAAACACACCGTCATTCCGGAGAACCTGCTTCTCCTCACAGGTTTCGAATGCCAGTGAATGCACCAAGTTGTCCGTACAGATGCCCACCCCTCATTTCTGAGCCCTACTCCTCCCGCGCTGCACCCACTCCTCCACCCCAGAAATGGCCGACTGGTCCCCAGTTTAAGGTAGCACAACCATCTTCCTCTCCTATCTTTACCTTAAAACCTCTGCTGAAACACTCTCTTGGAGAACAAGAGCATAATTGCTAAAAAAAAAAAAAAAAAAAAACTTTGGAAAGCAATTTGATGATATATACATAAAGCTTTAAAAATATTCATATCCTTGGATCCAGGAACTCACTTTCTGAGAATATATCTTTAGCAAATAATTCAAAATATTAAAAGCACTTTAAGAACAAAAATATTCAGAGTGTTGTTTATAATAGAAAAATAATGGAAGTGATCCAACTATCTAACAAAAGAGGGTAATTCAGTATCATTATGGTTATAAAGAGTTTATAATAGTATGGGGAAATGTGTATATTATAATATTAAGAAACACCAGGATATAAAACTGTAGATAGAATATGATCACACTTTAAAAAAATATATGCAAAAATCTAGACAGCAATGCATCAAAAAATGGCACTGCTGTCTTTGGGGAGAGGGGACAGGATTACACCTGATGTTCTTCTCTTCTTTTGACTCTTTCTTGGTTTCCAAATTTTCTGCAATAAATATGAATGGTTTAAATTTCTATTTGTAAGTACACAAGTAATCTATGAACATATTATCATTGTTTAAAATTTGAATATCAAATATAAAGTTCCCAAGATCACCATCTGCAATCCTAGTCTCCTCAAAGAGATGATAGTTAACAGCCAACTGATTCTATTTCTAGAGCTTTTTCTAGAAATGTCCATGCATGTAGACGTACCTGTATAAATACATAGTATTCTTTTGTGTCTGAGCACTAAGAGGGCACAGCCAACTCAGGGGAGACAGAAGAGGAGACATTAAGAATGAAGAGAAGGGTACCAGACAGAAATAATGGAGAAAAATATTGCAGGCAAAGGCAGTCATTTGTGAAAAGATGCTGAGAGCAGCGAGAGGATGGCTTATTTAAAAAACAGTGAGAAGTTCTGGGTGGTTGGCGCACAGATTGCCTTGGAGGAGCGGCAGGAAATGGGACACAGTGGTAGCTTAGGGCTGGTTTGTCTCCCAGGCCAAGACACATGGCCTTTATCCTATAAGCAGTGAGGAGCCATAAAGATTTTTATTTTGTTATATTTTAAGAAGTACTTACTAAGCTACTGCTTTTTAAAAAACAAGAAGAATGAGAGCTAACATTATTACTAAACGTCAGGCACTGTGCTGAGCACTTCACATGTATCCTTTCCCAATAAGCCTATGAGGTAGGTTTTATTATGATATCCTGTTTTATAGATGTGGAAACCAAGACTTAGAGAGTTTAAGCAGCTTGGCCAAGATGTGATAGGCAGTGAGTGGCGAGCTGGCATTCAGACTGGAAATCCGCTGTCCCACTCTTAACCACTGCCCTATGTCCTTTTTGTGAAAATCATACATATGCTTACTAAAAATGAAAAACTGAGTGTACTGGATTGAAGTGTCCCCCCAAAATTCACATTTACTTGGGGCCTGTGAATGTGACCTGATTTGGAAATCGGGTCTTTCCAAACATAATCAAGTTAAGATGAGGTCATACTGGATTAGAGTGGGCCCTAAATCCAATGACTGGTGTTCTTAGAAGAAAGAAATTTGGACACAGGGACACACAGGGAAGAAAGCCATGTAAAGACAGATGCAGAGACTGGAGTAATGCAGCTCCAAGCCAAGACATGCCCGAGGTTGCCAGCAACCATCTGAAGCCAGGAGAGAAGCATGGAGCAGATTCTCCCTCAGAGCCTGAGAAGGAAGCAACCCTGCCAGCTCCTTGATTTCAACCTCCAGCCTCCTCAACTGTGAGAGAATAAATTCCTGCTGTTTCAAGCAATACAGCTTGTGGTACTTTGTGATGGCAGCTCTTGGAAACTAATACACTGAGTAAGTTCAAAAGGTATGAAGATGAAAGTATAAAAAATCACCTCAAATCTTACCACTGAGAGAGCATCGTCATGACTGTTTGGCAACACGTCTCCATATACGTACTGAGATAGAAGAGTGGATTAAGTGAGTTTTCTTTTAAAACTTTCTTTCCATTTTGAAAGTTGTGCATGCAAAGTTTGATAATATCAAGTACTGGCAAGAACGTGGGGCTCGAGTGTGCTCATACACACTGCTGGCTGGAGTTGGCACAGGCGATTCGGCAATTCGGCAGTACCCATCTCCATTGGAAGCAAGTAAGCCCTCTGACTCAGCAATTCCTTCTCTTCAAATCCAGTAAAGCAGACATCGTACAAGGATCTTCCTCACACAATGGAAATAACTGGAATGGCTGTTGTTTCAGGAAGGGCTAAATAAATGAGTTGTGATATGTCTTAGTTCACTCAGGCTGCTATAACAAAACACCACAGACTGGGAGGGTTACAAACAACAGAAATTTATTTCTCACAGTTCTGGAGGCTGGAAGTCCCAGGTGAGGGTGCCAGTATGGGCAGGCGAGGGCCTCTTTCAGGTCACAGACTTCTCATTTTGTCCTCACATGGGACACAGGGCCAGGGATCTCTCCAGAGTCTCTTTTATTAGGGCACTAATTCCAATCATGGGGGCTCTACCCTCACGCCCTAAGCACCTCCCATGGGCCGCATCTCCTAATGCCATCCCCTTGGGAGTTAGGATTTCAACATATGAATTCGGGGGCTGGGGGGAACCAACGTGCAAACCATAGCATAATACATTATTATACTAGACTTCAGTTAAGAATGAGCTGGCACGGGACACATTGTTGAATGAAAAAAAGCAAGTTGCAGAATAAACCTGGCCCTGCTTTTCTACACAGTCTGAACTTCATCAACGAAGGGGCAGGTAAGCCTGATGCGTGCAAGGCACAGTGAGGCGGCCAGCGGGGCGGAGCAGAGGGCAGGGAGGAGATGCAAGTGGAGGCCGAGGTGGGGCAGAGGGAGCGGACAGGCCTCCCGGGCCTTGGAGGCCTCTGCAGGACCATGGACTTTTTTCATACTAAGATAGGAATTCTTTGGAAGGTTCTGAGTGAGGGAGGGATGGGATCTGGTTTTGCCTTTTTAAGAACTGACTGTTACTTCTCTGTTGAGAACAGATGCAGAGGCATCTAAAGAGGAAACAGGGAGACAGGGGAAAAGAGTATTGCTTGGTCCACTCCAGGGACTCTGGGGGTGGCAGCAGAGGGTGAGCAGTGGTCAGATTCCGGATTTGTGGCCCACACAACTAGGAGGAGGTGGCGCCACTCACCATGATGTGGAAGGCAAGGGCAGGAGCTGGTGTGGGGGTTCAACCGGGAATGCCACTTGGGGCCATTAGGTCTGAGCTGTCTGTTAAATTTGGTGCAAAGAATCGAGTGGCAGTCTTGTAAACGAGTCCAGAGCTCCCGGGAGAGGCTGGCTGGAGATAGGAGCACGTGGCCATCAGCACACAAGTGATATTTAAACTCTTGGGACTAGAGGAAGTGGGAGGGCACAGCCTTGGGATGCTCTGACATTTAAAGAACTGTCAGAGGCTAAGAATCCAGCAAATGGGACTGAGCAGCAGAACCAACAACACAGGAGGAGAGGCTCGGGGTGAGGTGTCCTGGAACACTGGAATCCAAATAAGCAGAGCTCCCAGAAGGAAGGAGGAGAGATCCATTGTGTGAAAACAAAACAAACATGGGCTGGTTCCTACTCCCCAGGACACCAGGAACAGAGGCTAAGAGCCACCTTTGCAGTTCTCTAGGACAGTGCTTCTTAGACTTAAATGTGTGCCCAGATCACCGTTCCTTGTGGAGGTGGAGATCCGCCTGCAGGAGGTGTGGGGAGGAGCCTGAGGCTCTGTAGGTCTGACAGGCCCCCAGGAGAACCTGGCAGCCGGGCCCGGGACCACATTTTGAGTAGCAAGAATTTAGACCCAAACCCTGGAAATCAACATAAGCAGTCATGACTGCGGAAACATTCCAGGGAAAGCTCAGAATATTTTTTCCACCTTTTTCCCTCTAAACGCAGCGCTTCTTTCCACGCAGCCCTGTCTTCATCAATTTCTCCTCAGGCAGGTTTTTTTTTCCCTCCATCAGGATCTTGAGGCTTCACCGTAGCCGTGACCTCTTCTGACACAGTGTCCTCATGAACTCAAGTACTAAGTCCTAAAGTAGAACAATGCAGTGAGTGGATTCAGCTGACACCTACATGTCCCCAGATGGGATGTCCCCAAGGGAATCTCAGCCTTCTGGGAGTGGCCGTCTCATTCCTGTCACGTCCAGAAGCCTACTCCCCCAAATCTCTGAAGATTTCGAGCCACGCTTCTCCTACATTAATCTCATAGTACGTTTCTCCACCCTACAGCTTCCAGATTCTCATGAACACCTTCCTCTTCGGTCAGCCACCCACACAACACACCACCTGCCATCTGTCATTCCCCCAAGAACCATTCACACACGGTCGCTGTGTGTGGCAGACTTGTCCCAAGGTTTAGGGGTTGCAGAGGGTCATAACATCACACAGCAGAAAACAACTTCAAGCTCAACGTCAGGTGTTACCATAAAATAAATGTACCAGCTATTTCCTACCACAGGGAATTTGTCAGTGGTGCGTCCTTTGAGGCCCTACCTGCCCGCCTGCCTCTCTCTCTCTCTGACCCCTCTTCACATCCCCCACCACTGGGCCCTTCATCCCCTTCCTCCCCAGTTGCTTCTGTACATTCAAAACCCCTCCTGCTTTCGTCCCCAGATCCACGTCTCCCTTTTGCTCTCTCTCTCCATCCCCTCTGGGGCCTTGCCTTCCTCTGTCACGGGTGCCAGCAAGGTGTTCGCACGCCCCTGGGGGACAAGCTGGCCCTCCCCACAAGGCAGGGCCACACACGAGTGATTTTCTCAATAGCATTCTGTCCTTCCCACCACACAGTGCGAAAAAAACCAGTTGTTGCAGTGAATCGGCAGGATACAGGCTGTCAAAACAGTCCAGCCCCTTGGATGCGCGGGCATAGCTTGTCTGAACTTGTTTCCAAAAAGCCTATTATTCCACAGAAGCCAGCATCTGCCAATACTTAAGCCACATGTCAAGAGTATAAACATTGCTTAATAGATACTCGTGAGGAGAGACTACTGCAAATCTTCATATTTGTTTTCCTTTTGAACTCTTAATACCTCCCCAAAACACCATCGTTTACCCTCATCAACGGCCTCTCCCCTCTCTGAAAGGGTTTTCTTTCTCACAGTCCCTCAGAGAGGAGAAGCAAAATAAAATAACCTGACCAGTCATCTCTCGGTAATTTGGAATTAGCACATGAGTCTCATGGCCCAGCTCCCAAGGGCACACGCCCCCCGCCCCCCCCCCCCCAAGATCACTACCTCAGCTCATTTGTCCCAGTCCACCTGTCTGTCTCCAGGGCACCATGGCAAGGAGGTGCAGCAACAAGTCCAAAAATGTCCTTTCCCATTTCCCATGGATAATGGTAACTGAAGGACGGAGTTTAAGAGGCTGCACCATGAGCCTCTAAATGGCTCCTACACACCAGCTCCCGTCACATCATTCTCCTGCTTATAGTCCCTTGGTGGCTCCCACTGAGGGCAGAGGGAAAGCAAATTCCACGATGACAGCCAGGGCCTTCCAACCTGGCCCCGAGAGGACCTTCTATTGCCATCGCCCGTCCTTCCATATGGCCCTATACTCGAGTCAAGGTCAAAAGTGGAAGAGAGGGGGTTGGAATCCACACCTTCTGAAAAAATTATTCTGCAAGGCCCTTTCCAAAACTCACGTGCACACCCCCTTACACATATACACACCCAGAGTCATACACATACCCATACACAAACCCTCACAAACACACATGTACACACACACACACACACACTATTGCAATCTCCAATACACAGGACAGTGCATCCATCCTGCCCTTTTCCCTAGCAAAGGAACATCTAAGCAGATGGTTTACACAAAGAAAGAAGGCGGGTAGAGGTGGTAAAGATAAGGAGCAGGGAGGTGTGGTGCCCCCCCTTAGACCTAATTAGTCCTTAGATTCTCAAATCCTTGTCCCAGTACTGTAGGACATGAGTCCATATGGCAGTTCCAGCCACCAGCCCCTGACGTCCTCTGTGGCCAGAAGTCCCACCTCGTGGCCGCCTCACGACATGCTGACAAATGTGAGGCCACCGCGTCCAACACTCACATCCAACACTGATGCAGGATAAGAATCGTTGTGATGTCAGCCGCTCAGTTTTGAGGAGTAACTCACTTCTTTTCATATAACAAGTGGTTGGCATTATTTATTTTGCTCTCAGTAAATCCATGAAAACGAAAAGTCAACAACAGGACCCAAGCAGGGGCACAGGTCAGAGAGTACATCCAGGACGTCAGGTGCAGCGGCCGCAGGGCCAGCACGACGAGAGAAGGCCCTGGTACTTTAAAGAGACCCTTCTAGGGCCTCCCAATGCACCGCTCTGGCTCCTGGCCCCAGCGCAAGTCCTGCTGCCTGTGGCTCGTCCTCCAAGTGGCTGACTGGCACCAGGAGACCTGCGCCGCCCCTGAAGCTCTATCCAGAGCCCTAGAATATGAGACCCGGAGGGAACCTTCTAGCCAGAATCTGGGCCAAACTCTGCCTTTTACAGAGGAAAGTGGGCTCCAGAAATGACTTGTCCTAAGTCCAAAGTCCAAAGTCCACAACTCGTTAGTGGCAGAATATGGACTGGAATTGCACTGGGTCGAATATTCTTCCCACCTCACCTCCACCCCCTACACTGCCTGAAAACTTCTCAGGCTTCAAGCCTCAGCGGGGTGGACACCCCCTCTGGGAGGCCTTCCCAGCCTCCCTCCTTCCAGCGAGAGTTCGAGGCCCTCTCCTTTCAGATAACCTCGTTAGGGAACTTGAATCAGGCCGGAACGCTCTGGCCCCAACAGTCTCCACACAATGGACGTGGGCATCTTGAACAAAGGAAGAAGGGCTAGCTTATCTCCATCCTCAGTGCCTGGCGCTCAGTCAGGAGTGGTCAATGTAAAAATGTAATGAAGTGCACATCTTGGTCAGCAAGGAGTGCTGTCTGCACAAACCACCTGTCTCTTGCTCTCAGTCTGAACTGTCTACTAACTAGCGCATTGACTCTGCATACCACGAGGTTCAATATTTAACTGTTTTCTCAGTGTTTGGTGCTGTTAGCTTTTGTGTTCCCAACTGGACGGGAGGCGCTGGCAATACACATGGTGGATCTCTCCTAGAAGGCCTGGCACAGTGGTTCTCAGCCTTGGCCACACATCAGTACCACTTGGGGTCTTAAACACCCACTCAATGGCTAGGCCACATCCCAGACCACCCCTCTGGGAGTGGGGCCCAGGCATCAGATTTTTAAGTTCCCCAGTTGGTTCCAGCATGCAAGCAAGGTTAAAAAACACATTCCTAGAAAAATAGGATACTAGAAACTCTTTGTTGATTCAGCCATGTCTGCATATGAGCGAGTGTAATTGTGAATGAGAGTGTGAGAAACACACAAAGTGGCACAGAGGAGAAGAGAAAGAGGTTGCTCAGCATTGCGTAGCCAGGGTCCCTCTCCCTCGGCACTACTGACATTTTGGGCAACATCATTCTTTGTCATGGGAGCTACCCCGTGCATTGCAGGACATTTAGCAGCATCCTTGGCCTTAACCCAGTAGATGCCAACAGAAAACCCTCCCCACACCCCCAGTTGTGACAACCCAAAACGTCTCTAGGCATTGTCAAATGTCCCTGAAGGTGGAGGGGCAAAATCACCCCTGGATGAGAACTATTGGTGTGGACTAGCCACCAAATAATTTAGCGCATGTTTATTTGACGTCAACTGTAGGTCACACAGACACTTTTCCAAACTTGGCTAAGTGACCGAGGATTCTGGACAGCAGGACCAGTGTCTCAGTGAGAGGTATGCAGGACTGGGCTGCACACAGGATGGGTGGGAAGCGGTTGGTGGGGTCAGCAGTGTGTTCTGAGGTAAGAGAGAGTCATGGAGAAACTAGATGAAGTAGGTTCAAGGCAGTTAAGAGGAGTAGGTGGTGGTCACGCTGATAAAAGATGACCAAAAACAGAGCAAAACCAAAAAAGCCAGGTATTCCATGAAATAACAAAGTCAGAGGCAAGCAGAGGGTTGTCACAGATGAAGGCAAGTGACAACCAGAAGCTGAGAAAAGAAAAATGGTCAGAGAAGGAGCCCTCAGAAGCTCTGAGCAGGGAAGGACCGCACCCAGCAGTGTTTGGGGCCACAAGTCCATCGCAGTATTAGGCTGGCACAGAGGAGGACTGGGGGCAGGAAGCTGAGCTGCAGCTGTCCAAACCCAGCTGCTGCCTGATGCCTAAAACACCTTTACTCCCTGCGAAGCCCTCCCCTCCCTCACCCTCCGCCCACCCCCTCCGAACCCTCGTCCCTGTGCTTCTGACCCTACACTCTCCTGGTTTCCCCCAGGATCTCCCCGCATTCCCTCTCAGCCCTGCGGGATCCTCTTCCTCTGCCCGTCTCTGAGTGCTGGTGCACCCAGACTTCAACCCTGGGCCTCCTCTCTTCTAATTGCTTCTAGAACCATCTGTCTAAAGCCCGAATCTGCACTTTCCCATTTGAAAAATCCTTCGATTGTCCTCTACTGCACACAAGATAAAGTCCAACGCACTCAAATCCTTGATCTTGCGCCTGCCCACCTTCTGGTCACCTTACGCCCTGCGCTTAGCTCTCTAAGCCACCTCTGGTTTCTTTACCAAAAAAAAAAAAAGCCACCTCCACCCTTGACAGCCTTGAAGTCCTTGATTCATTTCTAAGCCACTCTGTCTAATAGCCACTATCTGACTTCTCTGTGTCCACCACCAACTCTGAGCAGAAACCCAGCCGACTGCCTGCAGCCTCGGCACCTCGCCGGCCCCTGGTACTTAACACTCAAAGGAGTAGTTACTGTCTGCTGAGTGCTGTCTTAAGTGCCTTACTATGAATTACTTTATATTATCCTCATAAAGTAGTTTTCTATGTTATTATTTATCAGAATAATATTATTGTAATGTAAGTAATATTTATTGTTACTCCTATTTTATAGACGAGAGTAGTGAGGTACAGAAATGTGAGGAAACTTCCCCCAGGTTCCCCAGTCAGAAAATGCAGAGATTCAAACCCAGACAGTCTGACCCAGAGCCAGCACTCTTCGTCACTGTGGCTACTGCATCTTAATGAGAGTCTTTTAAATGAACTAATAAATTATCCACATGATTCCGCAGGGAGCGAGGGTAAACGCTGCTGGAGACCCTTCTGGGCCTCGACATGGAGACACAGTGAAAAGAGGACGAGCTGGGAGCCCAGCTGAAGTGAGTATTGGCTGGGAGACCAGCTGGACCCCAGACTCGGCTTCGCAGACATTCTTACTTTCCCGGGACACTGACACTTACCCTCAGCTGGGTGGGACACAAATACCAGGAATGTCAGTACTTCCCCCCAGTACAGGCAGACACGCCAGGCCCGAATCGGCCCGGGCCAGCATGGCAGGGTCTCGTAGCACCCACCACAAGTCACAAAATGGAGGCAGGGGAGGGGCCCTGGTTCAGAAAGACTAGGGAGGTGAACACCATGAAGCTACAGGGCAGAGAAGAGGCCAAAGATCAAAACCAGAGGCACGAGGTAAGGGAGGACCCTACAGCCAGCTGGGGCCGAGATTCTGTCTGCCCAGACAGAACACCTTGGCCAAGGATGCTGGTCCGGCTCGCCCAGTGCACGAGGGAAGAGGGAGAAGATGGGTTGGCACCAGTTAAGGGCACAGCTCCCCAGTGACCCATTCAGAGGTGACACCCAGCAGCCACTTGGGATCCTGGGACTTCCTCTGTTGGCACCACTGTTTCCATTTTAACTACTGTGTTCACAGTAGGTAAGTGGAGCTGGCACCTCCAGGAGAAAAGGCGTGGGTAAAAGGTTGAGATCACCTCACCCCCGAGTCCCCAAGAGAACCTCCACCTAGCAGCCCACGCCAGGCCAGGACCAGCACCCTGTTTGGTTTCATAATGAACGAGCATTCAGAGGGTCACACACTTTCCCTTCCTATAGCCAAAGCCCAGCACTCACCCGCATGGGCTCATCCGGGAAGCCGGGTTTGCTCGGCCTGTCCTGGCGCCGGGATCTCAGGAGCTGCTTGGCCTGCTTTTCCGTCAGAATCGGGGAGGCCCCTGAAAAAGTCACGGAGGGGCCTTAGGGACTCTGGGGCACACGAGTCCATGTCCATCTCACAGTCTGAGGCAAAGGATTTGCAAGTTCAATTTCGGTCAAAACACAAAAGTTCTTTCACAGGGACCTGTCCCAAAGGACGTGGCATTCCAGAGGGCTCAGACGGAGCTCTAAATTGTTTCTAATATGGTTAACTCAGCGCAAATGCTGCGCTTCTTAAACACATTTACCTACTGCCGCAATGGCCCATTCCTTTAAAAGTGGATATTAATTTAATATGTTTTTTTAAATATATTTTCTCCAGTTCTCTGTGAATGTGTTTCTCATCCCTTAGGTTTGCTTTGGTGGGAATTTTTAAAACCCGAATACACTAAATCAAGTTAAAGTTGTTATTGCAAGATATCCCGTGACAAGATTATGTTAAACATGATAGTCACACATGATCCCTCAAAGAATATATTATGATAATAAAATTAAATTCTTTTGATAATCACACTAACTCTAAAGAATATTATCAAGTAACAGTCTATCAAATTTTGATAATCTCATATGAACTCTAAAAAAAAGGCATAGTTGAAGATTTATCAGCAATTTTAAGAATTAGTGTTCAAGTACATTTAAAGATTAAAAATTAATATGTCCCTAATGATAGCAGTTCTAAGAGCCTGCTTTTAGGGGAAAAAAGCAATGAATTATTGTCCATTATATATTATTTGAAATGAAAAAATATTTTAATAATATAAAATAGACTTATTCCAGTTTATCATGTCGGCATAGAAATAGGCTGTTTTTAGAGCTGATGCTCACCTGAGAAGAAAGGCAGTAAGGTGAGAGACAGCACAAGCACAATTAATGTCTTCATCCTGTCTCGGTTCCTCTCTCTGCCTGTTGTCGAGTGAGCTCCCCCGCAATGAGCCAGCCTGCTTGAAGGGAGCACGTCCGGCCCGAGGCTGGCTCCTGCTTTGACTAACAGCGTGACAGTATGATGCTAAATGCGTCTGACTCTGAGTTGTTGGTATGACCATGAAAATATTTTTTTCTGAATTCCTATAAACATTCATCCTGAGGAAGGAAATTATCCCCCTGTAATAGGACTTTCAGAGCCTGAATTTGAGAAAGCAACATGTGATATTCATTTCATGGAAACGGATAGAGATACACCATAGTTTGTGAATGTTTATCTGTAGCTTCAGTTTATGCTCCCGCTCTTTCATTGAGAATTAATCATCTCTTACATTTGCAAATTTTATGACATTTTTCCAAAGTCCATTCACAAATCTAATTTGACCCTTCCAATAATTTCAGGAGCAGGCACGGAAATTAGCAAGGGACATAAGGAGGGGGAAATTTTCTTTTCAGCTGACTTTGGAACCAGAAAGACCAGGGTCCACATCCTGGCTTCACGTCTTTCTAGCAATGTAACCTTCAGTAAATCACTTACGCTTTCTGAACTGCAGTTTCCTCCCCTGTAAAAAGGAGAAAATGGTACCTACTTTTTGGGATGTGATGAAGGTTGAGGGGTACGGTATGAACTGCATGACAGCTAGCACCACTCAACATCGTCCACCTCCACTTTACAAATACAAAGTGAAGTTCAGAGGCGAAATCACATCCAAGGTCACACGTTACGGATGCTGAAGTAGAACCAGCCTTCTGTCTTTAAAGCCTGCTGCTCTTCCCATCATGCCCCAAAAGGGCCTCCTGCGATAGGCTGTCAGTAAGACTATAAGCAGTCCTACTTCACACATAAGGTAATAAGATTATTTTTATAAAGACAACAAAAATCTCAGTAAGCTGAAGTCTTCTTCAATTCAAATCATCTATAAATAGCACATAAAGGAATTATTAAATGTATTATAAAGTATGTCTGGAAGCTATGTGGCATTTATTGCAATAAAATTCTCAATTCAGAGAAATGATCTGCTGTTTCTGTGGTCACTTTGCCAACCCAAAAGAAAACAATACCCCATCTGTGGTTGCCCAAGTTGACACTAATGTCTTGTAACTAATATTAAACCTAAAGATCTGCCCACTCTGTTGGTATAAAGATAGTTTGAACAGACGGTAAACAAGAGAAAAAATCATACATTGTTAGCAAAGATGCTTAATCTTTTAATTTGCTCAAAATTAGATGCTTGGTTTTAGGGAATCTGTCGCTATTAATATGCTTCTGTTTTTATGTAGTTTTCAATGACTCAGGATTTTAGGAGTACTCTTTTAGGAAGATATATTTGTCACATTTATGTGCATTGCCAAATTTTTCCTTCCTTTTGTTCTTTGTGATTGGATTGAACACTAAGTGTATTGTTTTCTTATATCAAATAAAGATTTTCTGTGGACCAGAAAAAGAAATTTATACCTAGCTAAAAATTTCCAATGTGTCCCCTCTAAATTTACTATAAAAGTACTTTTTAATTCAGTAACTTTTGTCTATATCAGCATTGTCCAATAAAAACATAAAGTGAGCCACAGATGCAAGCCACAGAGGTAGTTTAAATCTTATATGAGCCACATTTTTCTAAAAGTAAAAAGCAGGTGAAATTTTTTATATTATATTTTATTTAACATGAAATATCCAAAATAGTATCATTTCAATTTGCTGTCAAGATAAATTATTAATGAGATACTCTACATTTATTTTTTGTATAAGTCTTCAAAATCTGGTGTGGATTTTACGCTCATACCTTTCAAGAGCTCAGGAGCCACATGTGACTAGTGGCTACCACGTTGAACAGCGTGGGTCTAGATCCTTCCATCTCTATTGCCACCACCCAAGTCTAGGCTACTGTTACTTCTCACTCGGTTTCCTGAACCAGGCTCCCAATTGGTCTCTCAGCTTCCCTCCCTGTTCACTTCAATGCATTCTCTACGCAGAAACAATGATGACCTTCTTAAATAGAAATATAAAATATAAATTGGACTTCATCACGTCCCTGCTTAAGAATCCTTCTTTATCTTCCCACTGGACTCAGAAAAAATCAGAATCCTTACCATGCTTACTCCAGGACCCTGTGTTATCTGTGCCTGCTGCCCTTTCCAATCCCACTCTGACCACTCCCCTCCAGCTCACTCCAGCCTAGCTACACTCAGTTACTTTCAATTTAACAAGCTCTTTCCCACCTCAGGGCCTTTGCACATGCTCTTCTTCCCTCTTTTAATGACTGGATCTTTCTCATCTTTCAGGTTTCCATTTGAAATTTCTCTTGCTCAGGCAAGCCTGCCTTTACCAGCCTACTTCATGATGGTTCCTGTCCCCATCACCATGACTCTCCATCACATAGCACTCATCATTATATGTAAATATTGTCTTTATTTGTTAACTTTTAAAAATCTGACTCCTCCACTGGACTGTATGCTCTAAGTAAGCTTGTATTACTTTTATAATTTAAAAAGAAAAAAGGAACCTCTGGTGGACTGGAGGGGTGAAGCTAAAGAAAGTCAGGGGCCTGTATCCCACCCTGGGATGCTGGCTCAAGGTCTCAGGTGGAGAAGGCCCTTCAGGTGTGATGCCGTCAGGGCCATTCAAATGCCGGTCAGCTTGCCCCTGGGGATATGGTCCCAAAAGCAGGGACTATAGGAAAACTGAAAGAGCAAGGTCACCTTGTTGTGAGCGTCACTCTAGTGGGGAGAAACCTCTTCTACCCGCCTACTCTCACTCCCAGGAAGAGCAGCAGGCGTGAGTCAGCAGGGCTCACAGTGGAAGATGCAATTCCCAAAAAATCCACAAGGTGGCGAGTAGGGAGAAGAACCAGGAACAACCAAGGTCAGGGGAAAGAAACCCAAGGCCACCAAGGTTAACTATTCTAGAAGTTGCCAGGAGTCGGAGGGAATCCACTGCAGGTGGAGAGAGATGCAGTGCCTGAGACTGTTTTCCTAGGGTTTGAACTGACCTGAAGGTCCCCATCAGATGCTGAGGCCTAGGAAAGCTGCATTATCAATTTGACAACATTTAAGCATATATGAAGGAAGAATGCCACACCCATATTCACAGCGCCCTAACAGAACTAATATTCTCATTTGTGTGAGTTCCCCATCTTTTCTGAGAAGGAATTCTCAAATCACACAGATCCACATAAAGCCAACGGCCTCCAGCTCTCAACATCGTCACACTGGACAAGACCATGACTTCAAATTCCATGAGCTAAAGAAACCAGGGGCAAGGGAACATATTTTTCTTTAAAAAAAAAAAAACTGTAGAAAGATGCTGAATCTGTCCTGAAAGAATTATAATGTGTCCACATTCTTTAGGCCCAGAGTCAATTACGTAAATTCTAACATTCCTTTTCATAGTGTTTTCATCTTTTTTATTGTCTGCCTTTACCATTAGACTACAAACTCTATATTTTTACAAAGTACATATAATTCTTTGATAAGTTTCATAATAGTAACTCCATAAGCTGCATGTGCACACATACATACGTTAATTTACAGGCACGCTGTGCAGGCAGATGCTATGTTTGGGCAGACATGGTAGACTGAATTATTAGCATCAGTTCTTTACCACCACCACGGCATATCTATGCTCTTTGCCCTATGACTTTGCAGTCCTGCCCCTTGACCTCGGACTGGACCAAGTGACTTACTTTGGACAATGGGATGGTAGCAGACATGACACAAACAGGGGTACGAAATGTGTTTGTGCAGTCAGGTATGCCCTCTTGCCTTTCTGCCATTGCTACCAAAGGAGCTTCCCCCTAGAGAGCCGCTGCCCTTCAAGCTGAGTCTCAGAATTAACTCACATGGAAAGTACCTGAGCAAGGAGCCAAGCCTACAGAGATGTGCGGCTTACAGTAGCCCCATTCAACCCAGCCCAGCCTAGCACAGCTAGGAGGGGTTTGTCACACAGCAACACTCTGATGACAGCCAACTGATACATGGGGTTCTAATAGGATGGTTAGTGTGTCCAAATCTGGGTGCTATCGGGTCTCCATTAATAATAGGGTCCTTCCAGAAGCTTCATTCAAAAGTGAGTCAATAAGCACAGAGTAGGCCATGTGGTATAAGGGTCAAGATTTTGGGCCACAGAGTCGTCAACAGGCCTGGGCTTGCGTCCTGGCTCTGAATCTTATTACCTGGGTCACACTGAAGCTGTGTGACATTGGGAAAATTGCTTAACTGTCCAAATCACTATTTTCTAATTTATAAAAAAAAGAAGAATCATAATAAAACTTACCTCTTAAGGTGTTCTGAGACTTAAAAGAGAAGGTATATGTAAAGAGCTTAACAGATGGGAAGGAGCTAATACTTGGAAACTGTTATTATTGTTATTATTGTAATTCCTCCTTCTCTATGTGAAATCACACTTATTTATATTTGCACACCCATGCCGTTCTCAGACACATGATAGAAAGTCTGTAAAAACTTCTGGAACGACCCAACAGAGATTAATCGAACACACACAAAGATATATAATCTTATATATGGTTGAAATAAAAATACCTCTTTTTGAGGAAAGAAAATGTGGGCCTTTGTGAACATGAGTTGATTTCCCTGCTCCATCTCCACACCCCAGGCCCTTGGCTTCCCTTTTCCTATCCTCAGCACCTCTACACAAACACGCACCTTCCTGTCTGAAGGAGCAATACAATGTAAGATGGTTTGGCCTTGAACAGGGGCCTTTCCGGCCTGCTGTGTGCTTCCACAAGTGGGCTATAATGTCTGCTCTGGGTCCAGGATATTGGCCTCCACTTACGTCTGCCCAGCTGGTAAGGACAGCCAAGGTCAGCGTCAGGTTCCTGATGGCCAGTGCCAGGCTTCTCTCCAACCTAAACAGAAATGACAGGCACACTGGCAAAGGCGCAGGAATGTAAGGGGTACAAACAAACACACTAGGGGAGAGCAGCATGCACGGAACGATTGGTAAAACCACCCCTAAGGCTACTGCCATATTACATTTCATTCAGGAAAAGTGCCAGGCCTTTAACTGGGAGAGAAAAGCTCTGGTTCTTCTGGGAAAAAAATACTGAACCACATGTTTTTCTCTGAGAGATCTCAGTTGGAACCACAAGCCCGGGAGAGATTAAGAGACACTCTGGCAGCAGTTCTCAAACCTTAAGGTGCATAAGAGTCACCTGGATGTCCACCTGACCTCTGACAAAGCCTCTGACATGGAAGATAAAGACAAAAGAAACCAAAGGAGAAGCAACTCGGGGCAGAGAGGATGCAAGCTGAGAAGGTAAACAATGACAACAGCATCCTCTGAGAGATAAGAGAAAATTTTTGCTCCCATGAAATGTGAACAGGATGCTGTGAAAAGGAATATTCAGGAAGCAAATCAACAACAACAAAAAGTTTCCTGAAATTAAAAAACATAATAGGGGCGCCGGCCAGGTGGCATAGCAGTTAAGTTCGTGTGCTCCACTTCGGCAGCCCGGGGTTCACCGGTTCAGATCCTGGGTGCAGACTTATACACAGCTTACCAAGCCATGCTGTGGCAGGAATCCCTCATATAAAATAGAGGAAAATGGGCACAGATGTTAGCTTAGGGCCACTCTTCCTCAGCAAAAAGAGGAGGATTGGCAGTGGATGTTAGCTCAGGGCTAATCTTCCTCAAAATAATAATAATAATAATAGGAATTAAACACTCAATAAAAAGCTTCAAGGACAAAGCTACGGAAATCTTTTAGAAAAACAAAGCAAAAATGAGACAGAGAGATTTTTAAAAAACAATAGTGAAAACAAACTTTTTAAAAGAGAGGACGTTTATCCATATGAGTTGAAAACATGTGCACACAAAAACCTGCATACGGATGTCTAGGGTGGCTTTATTCATAATTGCCAAAACTTGGAAACAACCAAGATGCCCTTCAGGAAGTGAATGAATAAATAAACTGTGGTACATCCAGACAATGGAATAGTATTTAGCACTAAAAAGGAATAAGCTATCAAGCCATGAAAAGACATGGAGGAGACTTAAATGCATATTACTAAGTGAAAGAAGCCAATACTGTGTGATTCCGATTATATGACATTCTGGAAAAGGCAAAAGTATGGAGTCAGTAAAAAGCTCAGTGGTTGCCAGGGGTTGGGATGTGTATGGAGGGATGAACAGGCAGAGCACAGAAGATCTTTAGGGCAATGACACTACTCTGTATGATACTATAATGAGGGATACATGTCATCATGTGTTTATCCAAACCTACAGAATGTACAACACCAAGAGTGAACCCTAATAAACTATGGACTTTGGGTGAGGATGGCGTGTCAATGCAGGTTCATCAATTATAACAAATGTACCCGTGGTGCAGCAAGATCATAGTGCAGAGCTGTGCATGTGTGGGGACATGTCTAATAAAGAAAAGAGAGAAAGTGGGGCTGGCCTGGTGGTGCAGCGGTTAAGTTTGCATGTTCCGCTTTGGCAGCCCAGGGTTTGCTGGTTCAGATCCCGGGTATGGACCTACACACCACTTGTCAAGCCATGCTGTGGCAGGCGTCCCACGTATAAAGTAGAGGAACATGGGCATGGATGTTCACTCAGGGCCAGTCTTCTTCAGCAAAAAAGAGGAAGATTGGCAGCAGATGTTAGCTCAGGGCTAATCTTCCTCAAAAAAAAAAAAAAAGAGAGAGAGAGAGAAAGAAAGAGGACAGTCTAAGAGATCCAACATCCAAATAACAGAAGTTTCAAAAAAGGTGAACACAGAAAATAGAGAGGAAGAGATCAACAAGGTAACTCTAGAACTAAAGGACGTGAGCTGCTAGACAGAAAGGGCCTAGTCAACTTGACAAAATAGATGAAAACAGATTCACACCAACGCACATCTTTGTGAAATTTCAGAACACTCGAGAAGAAGAGGAGTCCACGGGCTTCGGGAAAGCAAAAACAAGTCCCATTCAAGGGATCAGGAATAAGGAGAACCTCAATAGCATCTCTCCAGCAACAGTAAACACAAGCGGAAGTGGAGCGATGTCTTCAATGGCCTGAAGGAAAAGTATCTCCAACTGAGCATTCTATACCCTGATAAATAACCAGCTGTTGAGAGTGGAATAAAGACATTTTATAGACATGCAAGGACTCAAAAATACGCCTCCTGCGCACCCTTGCTCTAAAAGCTCCTGAAAGATGTGCTCCACATAAACAAGAGAATTCACCAAGAAACGGGAAGTCATTCACCCAGGAAACAGAGGATCCAAACAGGAGGGTGGAGCAGGGACATCCCAGGATGAGCGCTGTGCTCAGACACGGAGGGTGTACTCGTTAAGAAGGCAGATTCCTAGCTCCACTACAAATCTGATGCGGGAGACGCAGTCAAGACCCGGAACCCATGTTTTTAGATGATGCCGATGCAGGTGGTCAGAGACCACACCTTGAAATACCTGCCTGGCTTGAGAGCATCACAGGCTTTGGCATCAGGCTAACTAGGTTCAAAGCCCCAACTCAGTTGACTCCTAGCTGTGTGACATCAAGCAAGTTTTCTTCATCTGTAAAATGAGGATGATAAACTTGGCACAGTGCCTAGGATCTACTAAGCAAGCAACACGGGTTGGCTATAATAATAATTCTTATCATTGCCTTTAGTGGAATAGGAGTGTTTCCTCAGACTTGGTAATTTCTATTTTCTATTCAGGGAAATTTTCCAGATGATTTTCACTTAGGAAAGAGAGACTATTATTGTTAAAAACCTTTTCCAGAAGCCTTAAACTTTTCATATCCTTTAGCTAATGTGAGAGGCTAAGGAAACACCCCTAAAACAGAGGAGTTACATACAATAGCAAAATATTAGAAACAACTCAAATAGTCAACAACAGAGGTAAGGTTACATAAGCTGTGAAATATATTCACAGACTGGAATATTATGCAACCATTAAAAACAAATTTATCAAAACACGTAAAAGTTATTTTGTAATGTTTAAATGAAAAAACAGCCAGATAGAGAATATATCTACCGTAGGATCAAACTTATGTATACAAAAAAGTAAACCATTGTTTACTTTCCATAAAAAATAATGGAAGAAAATAGGCCAAAATGTTCAAACACAGGCTGTCTCTGGGGAGAGGGGTGGATGATTCCTTTGTCTTCCTTTTTCCTTGTCTGTATTTTCCAAATGTTCTATTATAGAACTATTTTTTTAAAAAGCTCACTTTTCAGAAGTATATTCTTTTGTTACCTTTTCAAATCTAAACTAATTTAAGGGCTCTGCCTGAACCAGGATTCACAGACGTGTATGTATACACATCATTCATAGGTGGCCGGGATCTGATCCCAGGCCTCACGATGCCCATTTAACGCTCTTCCCGTTTCACCACACTGCCCGCTCACTCTTCACAACCCAGATCATTAAACACTTGAGCATAGCTACTCAGTGCAGCCCAGGGACCATCAACATCAGCATCACTTGACCACTTAGTAGACACGCAGACTCTCAGGCCTCTTCTCCAAGAAAAGGAATCACGATCTGCATTTTCACAAGCTCCCCAGGGCAAGGTTCTTAGAGAAGCAACAAAATAAGAGAAACTCTCTTTGATGGCTTAATTTAGATCGAAGCTAACTTGAATGAGCACCTTGAAACAAAGTGATCTCAGTCCCAACACTGGCTTTGTGACATCTAGCATGTTTCTCAGCTGCCCTGTGCCTTGGTTTTCCTCATCTGTGAAATGACCATGGTGCCTCGCAAGTGCAGAGACGGGAGCTAGGGTGCAGTAAGACATTGTACACAGGGCTAATCAATGCACACAGGGCTAATCAGCGCTTTCTGTTAGACATGTTTCAGCAGGCCTGGCGCTCCCTGAGAACTGGGGCTCCTTGCACAGTGCTTGGCCTTGGTCATATATAGCAAGCCCTTGGTCAGTATATGTTTAACAACCAGCAAGAGCGCAGGCGGCATCCGTCAATTTTTGAGTTGGACTGTAGTATATAACACTCTCAAAACGGTGCCAGCTCCACTCCACACCAGACAGTGAGGAGGAGGGGGGATGGAGAAGCTTCACTCATACTGTAAATCATTCATACTAGAACTTTCTATGGTTACAGACATAGGGATCCACCCTCCTGCCTCTCTAACGCCCCTGCCTTATTGTTACTCCGCCCACCGTTCCCCCTAAGCCACACCCACGGGTCCCGCCCCTTCCGCCCAGCTCCACCCCTCCCCGAGGCCCCGCCCCCGAAGGCCTTCCCATCCCACCTCACGCCTCCGCCCCGCCCCGCCCCGCCCCGCCCCGGGGCTCGCGCTGCAGGCCCCGCCCGCGGCCCCCCCACCCGTCTCGGCTGGCTCGGCGTGCGCGCCCGCTCGCTCCGCCTCTTCGCGGGCGTTGGCGCCCCGGCAGGCCCGGAGGCGCGAGGGCGGGAGGGCGGCTTGAGGCCCGGCCCCTGGAGCGAGGTAGGGCCCGAGGGGCGGGAGGGGCAGGTGCGCGGGGCCCTGCGGGAGCGGAAGGAGACGCGGGCCGGGCTAACGGTTCCGGACGCCCGCCGGCGCCGCGCGCCCCACGTGCGCCATCGCGCCCGCCTCCCGCGCGGGGCGGCCTGTGCGTTTTGATCGCACCCTTCCCTATGCCCGGCGAGATGCGGGGCGGCTGCGAGGCCGGAGGAGGAGAGAGGGTACGCAGTGTGGCCCCGCCGGGCGCCGCCCCCTCGGAGCACCCGGGAGGGGGAGCCGCGGGGAAGACGGTGCGCGTGCTCCTTCCTGGAGAGAGCGGAGCCGCAGGACAGACGGCGCCCTCCGTTTTCCCTAACAGGCAGGGAGGAGGGCGGGGCGGGGCTGGCGAACCCCAGGTGGACCCCGCCTGTTTCTCTTCTAGTGCGGAATCGTCCTTGGAGAGACGATGGAGGGGGAGAAGCGGCCGGCGCCCTCCGAGGGCCTGTTTGCGGACGGGCACCTGGTCCTGTGGACGCTGTGCTCGGTGCTGCTGCCCGTGTTCATCACCTTCTGGTGCAGCCTCCAGCGGTCGCGCCGGCAGCTGCACCGCAGGGACATCTTCCGCAAAAGCAAGCACGGGTGGCGCGACACGGACCTGTTCAGCCAGCCCACCTACTGCTGCGTGTGCGCGCAGCACATTCTGCAGGGGGCCTTCTGCGACTGCTGCGGGCTCTGCGTGGACGAGGGCTGCCTCAAGAACGCCGACAGGCGCTTCCAGTGCAAGGAGATCATGCTCAAGAATGAGGGCAGGGCCTTGGACGCCATGCCCCACCACTGGATCCGGGGCAACGTGCCCCTGTGCAGCTACTGTGTGGTTTGCAAGCAGCAGTGCGGCACTCAGCCCAAGCTCTGCGATTACAGGTATGGCCTTTGTGGGTACTGATTGTCCTGGAATGCGTGGTAGGAGGCAGGATTTCCTGGAGTAGGCGTAGAGGCCTGCCTGGATCTCTGCAAATGGCCTGAACTGCCCACTTCGAGGAAGCGAGCTAATAATTGTTGTACGTAGGAGCGGGGCAGCTTTGTCGTCATTTGCCGAGATGCTGCATCCAACCTCCACTTCTCAGCCAACCTGCCCTTTTGTGTGATAAAATTTGGCTCTCAACTTTCATCCAAAGTTCTCTGAGTACTTCATACTTCATACTTCATGGCCACTGTGTGTTATGTTTTAGCTTTTGTCCCTATTGATTATCTCCGTTTTACGTAGGGAAAAATGAAGTCATCAGTGAGACTAGGTTACCGGTTTGGCATCAGTGAGAGCTAGGTTACCAGTGTCTTTAAAGGAATTTCATAATCTCTCTATAGGTAAACTTTGGTCTTGAAGATTCGGGATTAGTTGGAAAGAAGACATGAATTGAGTATTATTTCCTTCCCTTCTTTGCGTCCATGCAAAATTAGAAAAAAATGGCTTCCATAAATATCTTAACTGCATTTCAGATACTCCTTAACAAATCATGGTTCTCTGATCCTCCACTCGAATGGTATTTGTAGAGATATATATCTGGCTGAGTCCCTGCTCTGCTTGAAACCCATCACTTGCTCCCGTCACTTACGCTGATGGTCTTTCAGTGTTAACTGCGGGTGCTGAACACAGTACATAAGGTCCCGCATGCTCTCTGGACCCTGCCTGCCCTTCTAGCTTATCTACCAGTACCTTACATTAAACGTTGTGTGCCAGCGACATCAGGCTGGTTGTGGTTTCCTTAAAATATCAGGCTTTTTCCTACTGCCCTTCTTTTTCTCAAGGCTTTTCTCTCTGTCTTAAGTATTCTCCTCCTGGCCAATTTCTAGGCGTCCTTGAAGAATCATCTTGTGCCTTTTCATCCAGGAACCCTTGCCTGATCTTCTACCCACCCTTGCCCCCAAATGTTTTCTTCTTGATAATGGCATAATATCCTGTATCCCAGCAGTTCTGGAAGGTTTCCAGACCAGCAACATCACTTGGAAACTTGTTAGAAATTCAAATTCTAGGGTTGCCAGATTTAGCAAACAAAATATTTGCAATATTTGGGATACACTTATTCCAAAAAATTGTTTGTTGTTTATCTGAAATTCAAGTTTAACTGAGCATCTTCTGTTTTTCCTGGCAACTCTGGCCCCACCCCAGACCAGCTGAATCAGAAACTTGGGCTGGGGAGCAGCAGTCTTTGCGTTAGCAGGTCCTGCAGATAATTCTAACGTCGGAGAACCACAGCTGTATTTGTGTACCTTTTTAGACATGAGCCTCTGTCCTTGATTTTCTGTCCTCCCCTTTGAGCGCACTGGATGTTTATGATGATAGATCTCCTTTTCCTTATTAGCTCGTCTTTAGGGTTCCTGAACAGTCTGTTCCCAGCATGCTAGAACCCCTCACCCATAACAGAAATTGTCTGTGTGTAATTTAGGAAGTGTTGATTATTCCCAGGAGAAAAGAGCACAGTGTCCTCCAGTTGTACATGTTCTGCAATGTTCTGATTTATTTTAGCCATTAGTTTTATGCAGGATTACAGTCTCTTGTGACCTTGTGAGAATATTTTAGAAAGAGAAACAAAGATATCTATTTAGAACCTTTAGACACAGACCGGACTGTCCCTCTCTGGAATTTACCCAGACCGTGTCTGCATGACACTCTCGAGAAGGCCAGGATTTTAAGTGAACTCGGAAGACTGTTGAACAAGTTAGCATTTCACGGGGTGGTAATGACAGGTGGTAACTGATTCTGAAGCCTGCAGCCCAGTCAGACTGCAGAGTAAGTGACAGTGGCCCTTTAGTTTATATGCATTCCGTCCTTGTTTGATTCTCACACGTTGAGCATCTGTTTTCTGCTGGCTCTGTGCTAGACTCTACCTTCCTGTATGTTTTTTTCTTTTTTGTGTGTATTCCTGCATCTACCCCCAACCACGACAGTGTATTCCGGCAGCTGGTAACTTATCGTCCCTTCCCTGTACTTCCTTTCCTTCTGCTCACCTCTCTTCTGACAGAAATAGGGAATCAGGTTATATTGTTAAGCACTCATTACATTTGTTAAGTAAACCTGTGTTCCTCATGGTGCTCTGTCTCTCATTAGGAAAACTTAAGGTGCCTTTTTATTTGTTTGTAAGACCTTTTCTTCATTACATTCCATCCCCCACCCCCACCACACACACACACACACACACACACACACGCACACACATGCACGCTGATTAATAAAACAAAGTTTCTGACTCTTGATAGGTAATTACATTGGCCACTTTAGTCTTGGCTTTGATCTTAAATTTTACGTTTCTGTGTTTTATTGGTACATTTTTATTCATTTCATTAATTATCTGAAACAATGATAGATACCAAGTCATCTTCTAGAGCAGAGGTGGGCAAACTTTTTCTGTAAAGAGCCAAAACTAAGTATTTTAGGCTTGCAGACCGTGTGGTCTGTCATAATTACTTAACTCTACCGTCCATGGGAGTACAAACCCAGCCATGGACAACACATAAATGAGTGAGTGTAGCTGTGTTCCAGTAAAACTTTTTTCACAGAATCAGGCAGCAGATGGATCTGTAGTTGCCAACCCGTGTTCTAGTGTGAATTTCATAAATGACCATCTCAACTTCACGTATAATTCTGTTGCCTCCTCCAGCCCACTAAGGAAGAGCGCTGTGGTCAACAGGTATCTGTAGAGAAAATAATAAGCAGTGTTGCCAACAGTTTGTTTTCCTTTGTGAAAGTTCTTTTTAAAAGCATAATGCAGTCAAACTCCTGCGCAAGAATCGCACGTAGGGTAATGTTCTCTGTCTTGATAAGGGTTTTAGTTACATGAATATGTTCATTTGTCAAAACTCAGCAAACGTACAGATTTATACATTTCATTGTATGTAAATTTTACATCAAAAGAAGAAACACCTGTAAACGAATAATGGAATCCAAGTAATGATATGTGTGCTTGCCGAGGTATTTAGGAAGTATTCTGTTTTCTGAAATTTACTTGAAATGCACCAAAAATAAAATGGATTAATGGATGGATAAAATATAACAGAGCAATTACAGTAAGATGTTAATGCTGGAATGTAGGTGGTGGGCGTACCTGTGTTCACTATAAAAAAATTTTTGATGCTCAACATTTTAAAAAGCAGGGTGACCATCCTGTTTTTTTTGGAAATACTTGCTTGAAGTACTGAGAGGTGAAATCTCATAATGTCTGCAATGTATTTTCAAATGATTTAGCAGTATATGAATTTATATTGAAAGAGAGAAAGCAAACGTGGGAGAAAAAATTAAGAATTAGAGTGAAGGGTTGGTTTAAGGGTATTCATTTTGCTCTTTTTTTGATTTCTGTATAGGTTTAAGATTTTTCAAAATAAAAAGTTGGGGAAAAAATCAGAAGCAATTACTCAGTGACATGATTGCTAAAACTAAAGTAAGATATCAACACATTATAACTGTCTTATTTTCCCGTCAGGTTTGAAATCTAGATTGAGTTAAATACTAATTACAAAATATGTGAAGAGAATAGGTCTCAATTTTGAGTATGATATTTCTAAGGAAAAGTATAATGTCAAATAACTAGTAAGCCTCTTGGCTTTACCTTTACAGAGCAAAGGCTGATAATAGCCATCATCTTGGTTAAAAGAATCTTTTCTGAAATTTATGAAAATTTAGTAAAGGAGAAAAGGTGTCACAAATCAGCAGGAACAGAAAAGATGATTTTATAAATCTTGCTAGGACTAGTGCCTAGTGCTTTTTGAGAGGAAAAGAGTTAAATCTTCGTATCCTGCTGTACACTAGTATCACCAAAATTAACTCCCAATGGATTAACCAGGGGTTCCTAGTTCTTCAAAAAGGTTCCAGGAAAGCCTGACACTTTCACGAGATTCTCAATGGGATCTGTGGCCCCAGAAGGTTAAGAAGCACTGCATTGAAGACAGAAGTGTGGAAACAGAATTGGGGGGCAGGGGGATAACTATAGGTGGGTATTTATCTTATTTGGAAATGGTAAAGGACTTCGAAGAATAAAAGCATTTAAATAAACTGCAAAGGGAAATACTGACCTATCTATGAAAAAATAAAGTACAGTAAAAAGGTCAATTTAAAAGACAACTGAAACAAGCTTGCAATCAATTTAACAGAAAAGTTGATTTCCTACATAAATAAAAAGTGCATACAGTTATTGAAACCTAGTAAAAGATGAATATAGGGTGTAAATCAATTTACAAAAGCAGGCAAAAAAAAATTCAGCTTCACCTAGTGATCAAAGACCTCCAAATTAAAACAATAAAATACTTTTCCTGTCTATCAGATTATCAAGGAAAAGTCTTTAAGTGCTGATGAGTGGTATTAGCAAGTGTTACATGATGGACACCTTCTTGACTGGTAACAAGCATACTGGACACACATATCTAGAACCTGAGGAAAATGCATTGACTTAACTTCTGAAACTCCAGGGAAACAATCTCATTTATGTTTAAGGTTGTTCATCATGTTGTTTATACGTAGGAAAACTATCTAAATGTAAAAAAAAAGAAAGGTCGGGGGCCGGCCCCACGGCCGAGTGGTTAAAGTTCGGTGTGCTCTGCTTCCGCAGCCCAGGTTCACAGGTTCGGATCCTGGGCACTGACCTGTTCCTCTCATCAGCCACTCTGTGGAGGTGTCCCACATACAAAAAATGGAGGAAAACTACCAACGGGTGTTAGCTCAGGGCGAATCTTCCTCACCAAAAAAATAGGGGGAGGGGTAAATAAATTGATATCTCCATGTGATATGATATTATGCATTCTTTACAAACCATATTTTTTAAAAATATTTAATGTCATAGGGCAATATTCATGATACAATGTGGGAAGAAAAATACTACCCAGATATATACACATTATATCCTTAACCTGAAAAACAAACATATGTGCACTATACAACTGAGAACAAGTACATCAGAAAGTTAAGAGTAACTGTCTCGGGATGATTTTTACTTGATGTCTGTATTTTCTAAATTCTCAAGCGTAAGCTGATATTACCTTATTTAAAATCCAATTTAGAAAATTTATACAAGCAGTTCATGAACATATTTGGTTTTTAGAAACTCAAACAATACAAGAGAAATATAGAGTAAAAAGTGAATGTTCTTCTCATCCCTCCCTCCCTCTTTCCTTCCCAGAGGAAACCATCGCGGAATAATTCAGCGAGTATCCTTTAGAGTTATTTTCAATAATAATACACCGTTGTAAAGTTAATAGTAGAGCGGGAGGTGGAGGTGGTGTGCTTTGGCTGCCTAAGCGGTCTGTTGTAGTTTCTCAAGCTCAGTTTGAAAGCGAGTATTAGCACTGGTTACCACGCATGTTGTTTCACAGTTTTCTCTTGAGCAGATCATGCAGATAACTCTCCTGTTAGCAGGAACTAGGACTCTTGAGTAAATAGCAGCGATTGCTTGACAACTCTGAACATCCAACTGGAAAAAACAACCTTAAAATAGAAGTCCCAGAGAGTTAACCTGGGGTGAAAGAGTTTCTATCCTCTCTTTTTTCATTATTCATTTAATTGTAACCATTATTTTCCCTCTGCCTGCTTTTGTCTGTAGGGTTAGATCCGCCTTAGCTGTGAGTGGATTAAATACTTAGCAGATTAATAATAGAAACCAGGCCGTTTACCAGCCCTGTTCTCTGCTTGTTTCACCCATGGGTCCAAAGGTAGAGGCAAATCTGAATGTAAATGTCTTTTGTCTGTGTTTCAAATGCAAACATACAGATTAGTTTTGTATTAACCCCCAACAAGAAATTCACCATTTTACTGCCTTTACTAAAGTGTTCGCAGATGGTTATAAGGTAAGATATTTTCAAGCTGGCCCTTGAGCGCTTCGGGGACCCAGGCCAGCGGGCATTTAAGCCTTGAGACTTTAGCCTCACAAATTTACTTCAGCCAAAGCGCAAATAATCAATGCACAAAACCATTGTTCTAGACCAGCTTTTTTTGTGTGGATTTTATCTACTGATATTTACCGTGTTATAAATTAAAACTAAGCAGTCATTTAGATATTCATTTTTAAAATAACAGTAATGGTAGCATAAGTATTTCTATGAAAATAAGTGAAAATTTAGTGAAAAGAGTGACGTTGTTTTACACTTTTGGTACATTTCGTTGGCTTAGAAGTCAGCTAGATTCTCCTATCTATCCCCTTTCTGCATTCAGCTTATGAATATAACACATGTCATACATCTTCTGGAAAACTGCTGTATACTTTTGAGAGAATGAAGGTGGAATAACATCCATTTTTTTTTTTTAAAGATCGGCACCTGAGCTAACATCTGTTGCCAGTCTTTTTTTTCTTCTTCTCCCCAAATCCCCAAATACAAATACATAGTTCTATATTTTAGTTGTGGGTCCTTCTAATTGTGGCATGTGGGATGCCGCCTCAGCGTGGCCTGAAGAGCGGTGCCATATCCGCACCCAGGATCCGAACCAGCGAAACCCTGGGTCACTGAAGCCGAGCACGCGAACTTAACCAGTTGGCCATGGGGCCGGCCCTGGAATAACTTCTTAATATTATTATTAAGATGATTTTAACCTCAGAGATGCCCTGAAAGGATCTTGGGGGCCCCAGACCACACTATAAGAACCACTGTTAGGTTAAACTGCCAAATACGTTCACACTTTATTGCTCTGTTTTGGCTATGCAGATACAATCCTAAATCTTTTATTTGCCAGATTTTATGCTCAATGGTGATGAAATTACTGTTTTAATTGTTTTGACAAAAATGATTGGTCTGCAGACCAGTAAGATTATGGTTTAAAATTAATTATTGTCTTTGTTTCTTCCTTCCTTTAGGTGCATTTGGTGTCAGAAAACAGTACATGATGAGTGCATGAAAAATAGCTTAAGGAATGAAGAGTGTGATTTTGGAGAATTCAAAAACCTCATCATCCCACCAAGTTATTTAACCTCTATTAATCAGATGCGTAAAGACAAAAAAACAGATTACGCACTGGTAATCACAGTTTATTTTTCGTTATATAACTGACTTCCAAAAAGTTGTTTAAGTCAGTGTGTGAGAGAATTACGACTGTGTGTGAGAGAGGCATCATTGTGGTAAGCCGTAAAACCCTGCCCAGTTCCTAGAGATGTGCCACAGATTTTGGCTCTTGAGTTCTTTCGTGTCTGCAGGGAGATTGGAAATGTTAGATTAGTGGTTCCTGAATCACTGCCTGCATCTGAATCACCTGGGGAGCTTTTTAAAAATACAGATTCCTGAGTCCACCTCCATCCCCTTTGGTTTAGTAGGTCCAGGGTAGGTCCCAGGAATCCATATTTTTTTAGGGTCCTCAGATGGTTCTGGTGAACAGCCAGCTAAGGGATTCAAGCTTATTGCCAGTGAAAAGAAAGCACTGATTTTCCTCACATGTTGTTCTAAAAGAATTTTTCCATTTGGAACTTTACATGGGTGCCTGGAGATAAGTTAACATTGCGCGTTAGATGTCCCCACAAGTAATGTTGAACATTAAAGCTGTCAGCAGCACTCTGCAGTGTGTGTGTGTATGAAAATTGATAGAAATGTATCTCTCAGTCTTTATGTAGCTTTTAGGGAATAACTATAAAATTTGCATTTATTTCCTGCTTTAATATGCCAAAATTAAATTGAACTATTTTATTTTAAAATTAAATTGTGTCTTTTCCAGGTTAGGATTTTATATCTTAAATGTCATCTTTGTCAATATTCCTCCAAAAGAAAGAGGCATTTTAAAATTTAGAAACACTATGTTTAATGTTGTTGTAATACGTATTTTTTAAATGTACAGTCCCTTATGTATCTGAATTCAACCTAAGATCACAAGAGATGAGAATCAGTAAGTACAACCATGGAACATCTTCATTAATGTTTACATTCACAAGGAGAAGGGCAGAGGAAAGAAATAGGTTAGAAAAACATAAATTTCATTTAACTTTGGCTTTGCAGAAATCTGGATTCTTGAATCTTTATTTCTGAGTACCCCATTTAAAAAAGAGAAAAACTTTCAGACTAAAGTACATTGGAATATATGCAGAAAAGGACAGTCCAGATAAGAGAGCAGAGAAAATCAAGTCCATTCTATGAACAGTTGAAAGAGCTTGAAATGTATTGCCTGGGAGACAAGACTAATAAAAGCTATAATGTGTCAGGTGTTTGAGCCCAACGGCTGCATAGAAGAAAAAATGAAATCATTTCTAGTTGTCTCAGGAAGCAAAATTAGAACAATAAATGAAAGTTATTGAAAGACCCATTTTTAAACTCAATTTAAGTCAAAACTCTTTAATAATTTGACTTAGCAGTGGAAGGGGCTGCCTTGTTAGTGAGTTCCTTCTTACATGAGTGTCCGAGCATGTGCTGGATGGCCATCTAGAGTAATGTAGAAGAGAATTATACAGGAAGTGCCAGTTAAATTCGTTCATCTCTAAGGTCTCTTTCCACCCTGAGAATTCTTTGATTTCTATATGTATTGACTGTACTGGGATAGTTGTTTTTCTCTCAGCAAATTTACAGCGTTGTTTTTATCAAGAAATTAAAAATTTGTTGCTCACCGTCTTTGAGATATTAAACCCTTTTCACTCGCATTAATTTTTCAGCTAGCCTCTAAGCTTGGAAAGCAATGGGCTCCTTTAATAATCCTGGCCAACTCTCGTAGTGGAACTAACATGGGAGAAGGACTGTTGGGAGAATTTAGGATCCTCCTGAATCCAGTCCAGGTAACTAAAGAGAAAACTTTCTGTATTAATCTTTTCATTTTCTCTAAACTGTAATGGCTAATGCTTTAAACCAGTAATCACCTGATTATAGAAAAGAATAATAATTATAAAATTATCAAGCCATTTGAACATGTGGAGAAAGAGGCACTTCCGTAGTGGGGAAATAAAGGGTGTAGCTGCGTTAGAAAACAGTTTGGCAGTTTATTAAAAAGTTAAACATAAATTCACCATACGAGCTAGCAATCCCATTTCTAGGAAGCTACCCAAGGGAAAGGAAAACATATGTCCCACAAAGACTATTATGCAAATGTTCATAGCAGCATTATTCATAATAGCCATAAAGTGGAAACAACTAACTGTCCATTAATCAGTGAGTGGATAAAACAAAATGTGGTGTACCCATACAGTGGAATCTTATTCACTGATGAAAAGGAACAAATGACCTACATACTACAATGAATGAACCTCAAAAACATGCTAAGTGAAGGAAGCCTGCAGGGGGCCCACATTGTATGATTCCGTGTACATGACCTGTCGAGAAAAGGGGAACCTAGCAGCACAGAGCGGGTTGGTGGTTGCCTAGGCTGGGGCGGGAAGTTGGGAGCGGCTGCACGTGGACGTTGAGGGATCTTACTGGGGCGATGAAAAGGTTCTAAACCGGATCGTGGTAGTGGTTGCACAACTCAGTAAACTTAGTAAAAATCATTTAATTGTTCACTTTAAATGGGTGAATTTTATTATGTGTAAGTTAGACCTCAATTTAAATAAGGAAAAAAGGACCACACCATAAAGATGGAGTTTACATGCTAGCAGCTTCTACTTTGAAAAACTAAACAACCCATTGTGCCACAATCAGAAATGCAATAATAGCTTTCTGCCTGCCAATTTGTATTTTTCCCTTTCAACATTATACAACTTAAGGAAATTATAAAAAATGATAAAAAAAAGGAAAGGTTTCCCCACACAAATACATCAGTTGTTTTCATTTGTGCATGTTCTTTCCATGAATTGTCTCTGCATTTACATGTCAACATTACTGTGTCAATAATCTAGATACAGGTTTGCATTCTATTTTCTTTACTTAAAGGTATAAATATTTTTCCATATTGCAGCATAATCCTTATAATTACACGTGTAATGACTAAGATAATCAGTCAAATGGATATATCATAATAAATTTGTCCAGTCTCCTGCTGTTGGAGGCTGAGTTTCTCTCCAAGGTAGTACAACTATAAATAATGCCACACTGAATACCTTTATACACAGGGCATTTTCATCTTTTGAAGTATTTTCCCGGATATTTACAGAATTATAGATATCAAGGATTCTTATATCTTTACGTCATTTTATGCATATTACAAAATAATTTTCCAGAAATGTGTACCAACTTGCACTAGTAAAGGATTTTAAAAATTCCGTATAAAATATGAAGCACTAGTTAAAGGTGAACTTAGCACATTCTGGTTTCCTGTGAACAGGAAGGAGGCAGTGTGTGTAATGGATAGACGGTAGGATTGAGTTATATGTCAGCAGTTAATTATCAGGGGAATCGTCGGCAGGGTATTTAACCTTCTGTACCTTGATTTCCTGGTCTATGGGATGAGGCTTACTTGTGCTTTGTAGGGTCAGTGTCGGGATGAGCCACAAAGGGTATAGTCTGGCACAGTGCCTGGCTATTGTTAAAAACAAATGCCTCATAGCCAGGAGTGTGATTTCCCCGTATCTGTACTCATCTGAAGGGAAATCATCCTCACAAATGGAGGACAGTGATAACTTTTCCCTTTTCTTTCATTTCTAGGTTTTTGATGTAACTAAAACTCCTCCTATCAAAGCCCTGCAGCTTTGTACTCTCCTTCCCTGTTACTCAGCTCGTGTGCTTGTGTGTGGAGGGGATGGGACTGTGGGCTGGGTCCTGGATGCAATTGATGAAATGAAGATTAAGGTATCAATCTTTGAGACCTACTTGCCTTTCACAGAAGTATTGCCAAGATAATTATATAATATTTTTGGTTGTATTTTTGATTATGCAGATGAATATTAGAAGACATCCCTAATTTTGAATGTTATGCTTAAGCAGTTGACATTACCTGTAGCAAAACAACATACTGTTCTTGTATTTGTATCTTTCTTTGGTCTTTAAATTTTACCAAATTTGATTACCCTACACACAGTCCGAAGAGAAAAATCTAACTACCTTCTGTGTCCTAGGGACAAGAGGAATACATCCCGCAGGTTGCAGTGCTGCCTCTGGGGACAGGCAACGATCTGTCCAACACGCTGGGCTGGGGAACAGGTTATGCGGGAGAAATCCCAGTGGCTCAAGTCTTAAGAAATGTGATGGAAGCAGATGGAATTAAACTCGATAGGTAGGTTGTACTTCCTGCCAAAGGTAGATTTCTTGAGTTTTTGGAATATTGTTTGGTTCATAAATGAAGACTTGTTTGGTTATAAAGTTAAATGTAATTTAAGTGTAAAAGACTGCGTTAGTCGTATTTTTGTTGCTGTATAATTTGGTGTCGTGTGAGGACTGAGGCCCTCAGTTGGCTGAGTACTCCCTCAGCGTTTGCGTGCTCACTCAGAGATGCTTGTCTTTCCCAGTGCTGCTTTACCAGGCGAACCTCATCTACCAGGCATCCAGAGTTGATTGGTGATCATTCTAGTTAATTAGCAGTTAATTTGGTAGTAATTGCTCATTTTTTTTTTAACTTCTGTTTTATAGGTGGAAAGTTCAAGTAACAAATAAAGGATACTACCACTTAAGGAAACCCAAGGTATGTTTTTAGGGCTTCAGGTGCAGGAAGTCTCAGCAGAGACGTTGGAGGCCTCTGTACAGGTGTGGCGCTGTGGAGGGCACAGAGGCAGAGTGCCCATCTCCAGGGAGCTGGTCCTGGAGCAGAAGGGAACGCACATGCGCAGCTCCCAAGTTGGACTGTAAACAGTGCTGAGGAGAGAACAGGCTGCAGCTGTGCTTGGTCCTGCCCTGCTAGAGCAGGCTGGAAAGATTTGGGGGGAAGTGACATGTGAGTTGGTCCTTAAAAGGGGAACACAACTGAGATCAACAAGAAAGGAACAAAAGACTTTCCAGGCAGAGGAAATAGAGACTAAAGGGTGCAAACCATGGGTAGCAAGTAGCAAATAATCCTGAGATAGCAGATCTGTATTTTCAAAAAGATACTCTGGACATAGCATGGAAATAGTTTGGAAACCCGCAGTAGGGCAGAAGCAGGGGAATGTTAGGCATGAGGACAATCCACAGACATTTTAGAGGTAGGACGAATCAAGACTTGACAGCTGATTGGCATTAGGGGAAGAGAGAAAATATGTGTTACTAATAGATTTCCAGTTTTTATGACTGGATATATGGAAATGACATTGACCAATATAAGAAAAATAGAGTTTCAGGTTTGAGTAGGAGGAAAATGAGTTAGAATTTGGGCATATCAACCTTGAGGGTGTGGCACATTGAACAAGAAGTTGGAAATTCAGGCTTATTGCTCAGGAACGAGACAGAGCTGGAGATGCAGTTTGAGGAGTCCACGCTGGGTTGAGATGTAAGATAAATTAAGGGGAGACCACGAGGCTGGGTTGAGACTGATAGGAGCTGAGATCCTGAGAGTTGCAATGAAAGTAGAAAGTAATGTCATGGGAGAACAGGAGTGGAAGGTCTGGGTGCAGAGTAGAGCCCTTCTAGATGATAAGAGCTGAGGTGCAGCGTATTAAACCAAAGTGGAAAGTGAAATTCATATCTGTGTTATCAGCCTTTGAACTCTAAAGCCTCTGAAGCTTTATTTCTGGAAACTTCACTGGATGGCATAAAATAGTTCTGTGTGAAAAGTAAAATCAGAAAGGATTAAATTTTCATAAAGAACGTAAAGACTAAGATTTACATATTTAATATATGACAGGTTTGGACTGAAGCCTAATCTGCTGCTTATTCCTACCCTTTTTCGCAGGAATTCACGATGAACAACTATTTTTCTGTTGGACCTGATGCTCTCATGGCCCTCAATTTTCATGCTCATCGTGAGAAGGCACCGTCTCTGTTTTCTAGCAGAATTCTTAATAAGGTGTGTTGGATAACATAACATTTCCTGCTTATCACCGAAGGTACAGTAACAATCAATAGTTAATTATATCTAGCGCTCTTTCAAGTTGATGCTGATAGAACTACCTTATGGAAGCATTTGCCTGCTGTGTTTTGTGTAAGACTGTCAAATTAGATCCTTAGATGTATTTTATTAAAGTATTTTATAACTATGACAGATTTTTTTGAAATTCAAAGTAACAATGTTTGACACCGTGTTCTACTTAGATGGCAACTAGATGGAATGTATGGTAGCTTATCTTACTGAAATGGCAACTAAAATTGGAAAGAAATTTTAGGGCGGATAAATTTTTGGCGAAGCCATTAATGGAAAAATAGATTTCATTGGGTGGAAGAAACTCCAAAAGGCAGATGAGGTTAAAAAAAAACGGAGCAGTTTGTTTACCATGGCCTTTAACTCAGACCATTGCTCTGGTTCCTGTTACAGCTGATGCCTTTGGTGGACGTTTTGTTTTGGAATTGTTTTAATGACTTTTGGTGATTGAGCAACAGGATGTGAAAAATAAACACAGAACAGTTTTGTTCCTGGTTCTGTTGTACAAATATTTCCAATTTACAAATAGTTTGCTTTTATTACTATGGCTCCTAAGGCAGTAAGTATTGCTGTTTGTGCAATTGGTAATTAACGTCTCTGCTTCCATCAGCCTTTCTCTACTCGAAGGTGATTATCAAATGCTTGCTAGATTTCTCTGTTACTTTCATTAAGTAATTTGAAGTACTCGGAAAAGGTGGAATTTTCTAACTTTAATAGAGTATTTCTTTATAAAATGTAGCTTTTTGGACAAACTGGGAGGAAACACCATGTGGGCACATACCACTCCTATCCCACACTCCCCCTGAAAAATGGGCTAATTAAACTCAAAAGTACTGGTGTGCCTTCTTCCCGTCAGTACACCGGGTCTCGTCCGCACCAAGGAAACCCGGCCCAGCAGGCGTGCCAGGGAGCTGGGCCAGGGTCTCATTCTTGCTTACAGTTGTGAGAATGCCTTAATATCATGTTTTCTGTCCATTTCTCCTAGGCTGTTTACTTATTCTATGGAACCAAAGATTGCTTAGTGCAAGAATGTAAAGATTTGAATAAAAAAGTTGAGGTAAGCTTTTAAAGTTTTAGGCGGTCTCTGGATTTTGAAGTTTTTCTTTTTAAAACAAAAATGCTGAATTTTCTCTTAAGGCATTTCACTAACATATGTGGCGCATGTGTGCCAGGCACTTGATCAAATGCTTTCTACACGTTATCCCACTAAATTCTCACCACAACCCTGTAAGGCAGGTACTGTTATATTCTCATTATGCGGAAGAGAAAACCATTTGAAATTAAGTAACTTGCCCAAATTCACACAGTGCCCAAATACATGTGTAATCAGGATTTGATCCCATGTTCAGCTAACTCCAGAGCCTGTTTAACTCATGCTCAGCAGCTTCCGTTCATACGCGATGACCAATGTGAAGTTACCTCACACAGTGCCTGACTCATGAGAGGAAGCGTAAACCCAGAGTTTCGTTTCGTTTACAGTTGTGGAAACAGTTGATTGCAGTGGTGATGTATCGCTCTTACCTACTAAAGCCAAATAAAAATGTATGAGCAGTGAAAATGGGATACTCTTGAATGCTTATTGCCACAGTATCCCTGGTATCATGATATGGCAAAGTCTCGTATGTGTCCCTTGCTTGCTTCCAGGAGAATCCGTAATGATTAATAGCAACGGCAAAGACATTAATACAGAAAACCTACACCTGGTAAAATAAGTAAAAAGGGAAGAGCCAAACAATAAATAGCTTGGGAAACAGTGAAAAAACTGAGCAGGGAGTGAGGAGCCTGATTTTACATAAGCCGCGGGGAGCGGCGTGGTCAAGCAGACACTTAGCTCACAGCCTTTGCAGCCGCAGCGCGCAAGGCACGGCAAGGTTTCCGTTAGGAAAGCATCCTTCTGCTTCATCGTGTTTCCTTTCTCCTGGGCTTTGGTAGCATTGGTGGAATGAAGCATACGAGGTAGCACTTTATTTTTTTGTCTGATATTTTATTCATACAAAAATTATTTGTGAAGCCACATACAAAATGCCAGGCACTGACCTAGGTACTGGGGATACAGTGATAAATTCCTTGCTCTAAGTTTACAGTCTAGAGAGAAGAAAGACATTTAAACCACGTTGCAGTGCAGTATGGGAAGGGATATGATCAGGAAAGTATGCAGTTTTATAGGAATAAATAAGAGCAATACATAACCCAGGGGTTGGAGAAACTGTCTAAGGCAAGTGACTAACAGGGAAGTCTTTCTGGAAGAAGTGACAAGCTGGAATCTGAAAATTAAGTAAGAGTTAGCTGAGTGAAGAAGGAGATGCAAGTTGTTCTTGGCTAAGAACAGCATGTGCAAAGGCCCGTAGGCAGGAGAGAACGTGGCCTATTTGAGTGAGTTCAAGCTGGTGCATAGCTCGCAGGAGGGAAAGAGGCAAGAGCTGAGGCTGGAGAGTTGGACAGAGGCCAGATCACATTGGCCTACTAAAGAGCTTGGATTTTCTCATGAGCACGAGTCAAGCCATTGAAGGGTTGTAATTAGAGGATGACATTTGCATTTTATACATGTCAATCCAGCTGCTCAGAGAGACGAATAAGAGGAGAGTAAAGCTAGAGACAGACCAGTTAGGAACATTTTAGGGAAGAGAGGATGGTGTATGCGACTAGGGTACTATTAGGAGTGATGGAGAGGGATGGATACTTAGAAGTAGTAACAGCTGGTTTTGGTGATTAATTGGATGTGGAGGGTAAAGGCAGAGAAGTCAAAGGTGACTTCCCGGTTTCTGGCTTAGGCGGCCACGGGGGATGGTGCTGCTCTTTCCTGGGAAGGAGATTGGCGGGGGTTGCAGAGAAGATGCTTAACTCAGTTTTGTACATAGGAGTGTTAGGTGCCACAGTCAGTTGGAAGTGTTTTGTGGGCAGTAAGATATACAGATCTGGCCCAGTTCACTTTCCTGGACCAGCAAAATAGAGCTGTCAGCACAAAGATGGCAGTTAACAATATGGAAGTGGCTAAGATTTCCCTCCAGGGTCTGTGGCGTGAGAAGAAGAAGGAGCCTGGTACCTCGCTGTGAGGAGCGCGTCGACACGAGGTAGGAAGTGGAGCTGTCAGCAGCACCTGAGGAGGAACGTCCAGAGAAGTTGAGCCTGGGTTCCGGAAAGCAAAGGAAGAGAATATTTCAGGAAAAGAGGGAGAGGGTCAGCAGTGTCTGGTCCTCTTGAAACAGCAAGTTAGATAAGGCCTGAAAAAAATCATGGGATTTAACAAAAAGGACATCATTGACCTTGGCTGAAAAAAGAATCATTTATTATAATTCATGTATTGTAACAAACATTGAACCAGGTGGGAAAGACCAGATTACCTTGAGTGAGGGGTAGGAAGTATCTTCTCTTACACGTGCATCTCTCACGTCGTATAAATAGGAAAATGGCTGTGAATTCTAAGTGGCTGTGTCTGGAAATAGTGTGCCCCATAGTAACTAATACTTGTATTTCTTTAAAGCTAGAACTGGATGGGGAGCGAGTAGAGCTGCCGAATTTGGAAGGTATTATAGTTCTGAACATCGGATACTGGGGCGGTGGCTGCAGACTGTGGGAAGGGATGGGAGATGAGACCTACCCTCTAGCCAGGTATGTCCTGCGTGCAGTCTGTTTTCTTTGTATCACTGTCTTCTTCAAAGCAGTTTGTTGTTCTTTATAGACTTTTAGCATTTTTCCCTCAAGTTTTCTTTTTTGTATACCTCGTTAATATAAATATTTAATAAGTTGACGGTCCACCCATGTTAAAAGGTAATTGTCCTGACATGATTGATTTTATTTTATTGCATCATATAATCCATATTTCCTTTTTCCAATTCTAGGCATGATGATGGTTTACTGGAGGTTGTTGGAGTGTATGGGTCTTTCCACTGTGCTCAGATTCAAGTGAAACTGGCAAATCCCTTTCGAATAGGGCAAGCACATACAGTGCGGGTAGGTGAAATATTGCTGTAACAGGCTGCTTGGTCCCAGTCCATTTCTACACCATTGATCTGTAGAAGAAAATACACACTCTGTAGCTTTCCTTAAGCAGGGGTTACAGCGTGTGCTGGTGATCACTCTCCACCAGGGGCTCAAGTGGGCTGGGAAAGAAACAGGAAATATGGCCCTCAATCCAGCTGAAGAAATAGAGCGTTTGGTGGGACAGAATCCCTTAAACAATCAATGAATAAGGATGTGTTCGGATTAGTTTTCTAAGAATGAGATGCTAAGAAACGTCCCTAAGAAGGGTCAGGGGACTGTGGATGATATTATTAAGGAAGACCTTAATGAACCTTTTTGGAACTGACGCTTTTTCTGATTATTTGTTCGATATTACCAGCTGATTTTGAAGTGCTCGATGATGCCAATGCAGGTGGATGGGGAGCCGTGGGCCCAGGGGCCCTGCACTGTAACCATAACTCACAAGACACACGCACTGATGTTATATTTCTCTGGAGAGCAAACGGACGATGACATCTCTAGTGCTTCGGATCAAGAGGACGTAAGGGAGGCTGAGTAGATGGTGGGGAACTGGACACTTAGGGCAGGTCCTCACAGACGAGTAGACACATACTCAGCCAAAAGCGGAAGTTCTCAACTACTTAGTCCTAATTTCACCAGTAGTACAATGGGTATACATTTATGTAAATAGCATTCCAAAAACAGCCAGACTTCCGGTTGTTTACAAATGTTGGTTCTTTTTAAAAGCAGAACATTTTGATGGGAGAGTACTAACTTTAGAAAGTCACAGAATGTTCCATGAAGGTGAGATGTTTTCCATGGCTTTCCATTCGAGAGTGGACTCACTCTGAAGCATTTGCTCTCGTTCCTCATCCTTGAACCACACATCTGAGGGACGCATTGTACAGCCAGCAGGATGGGGGTGGAAAAGTCATTTCCATGTTAATTCTTAATGTGGCGACACCAACAAGATTTTAAAAATTCACTTGCTTTTTTAAAAGGAGATGGTTAGTGTCAAACCTCCTGCAGCTTGCCCCTTAAAATTTCCTACAGCCCAGCACTGGGTGGATCCCTAAGTATCTATTTCCAGGAAACCCTAAAAGGGGAAGTATAAAGGCAAGACAGTACCCAAAAGTTTTATTATAATTTTTATTTTAGGAGCATTTTCAGACCCCAAATGTCATCTGGTTAACCCTGTTAATGCCATGTTGAGCTGAAATTTCAGCATCTTGTTATAACCCAGTACAGCCAAAAGAGAACCACATAATTGGTAAAAGTTAACATTCAGAGCACTTTGGATTGAAGTGCATGGGTTCTGAGCTGGACAGTTCACCAACCTCTCTTTTGGTTAAAAGATGGTGTCAAAAATTCAAAAAAATGTACTAAAGAAAATTTATTAGTCAGATTAATTGCTCAAAAAAAGTTCAGTAATGACTGCTAAGTTTTAAAAATTCACTGGTCTTCTAGTATTTTGAAATACAATAGTGTTTTGTGTACAAACGACTTAACACACTTTCCCCTTGGGGAAGCAGACAGTCCTCTGCTAAAATGTTTATATCATATTTATTTTAAAATTAAAGATATATTTTTTTTACTTATTTATTTTCTTTAATGTGGTATACCTGTGTTTAGTGTTTACAATATATGGCTTCATTTAATAAGTTAAATGGGTCACATAAATTCTGTCACAGTCAGATAGAAATGTAGCCTATTGACTAAGTAATTAAAACTCATAATTCAATTCTCCTGACATATATTATCCAGATATTCTCATTCTTCGGAAATGTTGCTCAATGCTTTTGAAAGAGGGGGAATGAAAGCACTGGCAGTCGACTTGTGGGTAACTGAAACTTTGTTTCATTGTTTTACGTGACCCTCAGTTGCCAAAAACTCACCAAAGTCTGACGGTCAGCTCTGCGAGGCTTGTGTTGTTAACCAGCCTGCCCCTTAAGCATCTGTTATGAATCTGTCATCCATGAATTGCCATCAACTTAAATTTGAGTCACCTTCAGGCCTGTGCCATGTTTTGAAGGAACAACTTAGTAGCGTATACGGTAGTCAGTACATTATATAAAATACTTGTTTTTGCTTAAATTAGCCTCTTCCAGATCTCAGCAGGAGATGCTAAATTCTAGTGTTGAAAGGTTTCGTGAGCAGACATGTTTTCTCCTTATTCACACAGCTTTCATGGTAGGTAACCTGTTGCAGTGGTGGGAGAGTTCTGTAGATTTTCTTTTATCTGATCATGTTTTTAATATAATGAGTTTTACTCTTTAATTCATGGTCAAAATTGTTACACATAGCACATTTTATAAATACACTGTTAAATTCACGTTGCTTTAGGCTGTATCTTATTTATGATTCACAGTGCTGGTTGTATAATCAAAGTAAATAGTTACTTTGGGATGTCAGAATTAAAATAATCAAAATATCTATATAGTTTTTTGTAATTGTTAAAACTATATTCTAACCATAATGTTACATTAGATTTAGAACAGGTTTGTATACAACATCCTCATTTGTTTAAACAAATTGATTTTTCAATTTTCATAATCCAGTGAGGTTTTTTCCTACTGATCCTTCATGAAGTTTTCTGTTTCATTATTCTCTCAGATCTGATTTTTGTTTCAGAAAGTTATTTCAGAATACCAAATCATAAAATACCTTATTGTAGCAAATTCACTTATTTTTTAGGCACATTTCCCCAGCATTTCAAATAAATGTGTAGGCATATGACTTGCCTTAAATAAGTATAATTTACAAGACTCATGTTTGCAAGTTATACATTAGGGTAGCAGTTGTTTACATGCCCAGGAATTCTACACGTTACAGAAAATAATTTGCCACAAGACTTTCCTGTTCCGTTTTAAATTGTCTTGATTTAAAAAAAATAACTTCTACATCCTCAGGAAGAACTGTATGAAGTAAAGCCTATCTCCATGTCTGTTTTCAGAGTTCTCTCATCTCTTACTGTCCTAACGCATTCCTAACTCCTCGTCAACCTAGTGGCTTAAATACTGAATACCTGGCAGCTCTTACGGATCCCACAAGTAGACAGTGATCATTTTCAGTGCTTTGTCATGTTTAATAGAAATCATACTGACTCATGTCTTAAAATACAGATCATCTAATGGTAACATTACATGATCTTAAATGTGTTTTAGATTTTCTGCTACAATTAGCTATGAACCCTAAATGTAGCTAATGTTTATAAAATTTTATAGTCAAAATTATTTATTTTTATTTTTTTAGGGTGTGTCAAAAATGTGTAGTATTTGCTTTTTGAAATGTTGCCTACTTGAGTTGTAAAATATACTGTGATTCAGAAATTGTAAAGTCCTTTTTGTGCTGTAAAAATGAATACTACCAGCATGTCAAAAGAAAAACAGTTTGCATTTGTAATATAAAGTAAAATTGTATTTAACGTATATTACGGGATTTTAAATTTGCACTAACTAGAAGACTTTAAAGGTTGTATTAATTTACAGATTCATGTGGATCCGAATACATAATTTGTACTTGTTCAGCCGAAAAGGTCAATAGAAGAGGTGATAGTTTGTGTGGTTTTCCCTCAAAATGGTAATACTGAAGCAAGAACCAGCACTTTATATTCAGAATTTTCTTTTAATTCTACCTAATTTGGGACAATGGCATGTAGGTAGATTTATTTTTGTAAAATATCTAGAAATTCAAAAGGAAAAAATAGTGTTGTTATTCTATCCTAATCTAAATGAAGATGTATTCTCAGCAACAAGACAGAAGAGGTGGTTTTGGTTTTGCTTTTGCTTTTGCAAAGTATGCCCCTGCTTTTCTCAAATTTTCCCTTTCAGGCCCATCTCCTGTTTCTCTCAGTGGGACTGCAGGCTTTCTGCAGCATCAGAACCACCTGGGAGCTGGGGAGCAGTGCAGATGCCTACACCCGGCCACCCCGACTTGATGACTCAGTCTCTGGAGACGGGACATAGGCATCTCTGGTGTCATTAACAAGCACCTCAGGCACTTCTGCTGCACACTGAGGTTTCACAGCTGCTGGTCTGTACCTCACGTGTTCACCCAGGGCTTTCGCCCCATGGATACCAGGCAGAAAAGTGGAATTAATTGGATGTTCTTGAAATTGTTTTTCCTTCACTCCACTAACTACCCTCTTCTCCCCAAATCTTTCTTCTAAAAGAAGCCTATGAAAAATTTGTTCGTATCATATCCAAATTGATATATTTGTCTAAACTCTGTTGGATACAAATCAGTAGCTTCAGATTCTTGCGTGGCACCGTAGGTTTTGATCCATGATCCCTGGCCTGCTGGAGGACAAGCAGTGCTGCAGGGGCCGTGGAGTGGGCCCGCAGGGGCTGCTGCTTCCTCACTTGGGTCAGCGCAGCCCCACGCTGGGTGCTGCTTCAGATAGGATTTCAGTAGGTAAAATACTTCCTCTTTGCAAAATAATATTCCACTGTTTTTTTAAAGGGTTTGGAAGCCACTACTCTAATGACTCTGTCACCTGGTTAATTTTCTACTGATTTTTACATATTGAGAAACCTCATGTTTTTTGATGGAAAGAATATTTTGAAGGTCTCCGTTGCTGCTTGGAATATGGCCGCTTGGCCATTCACAAGTGTTAGAGGCATTCTGTTGGATAGTGAAGCACTGACTTAGCCTTGGTTCCTCCTATTTCTGATTTTAGTGAAGTATAGGAATGGTCTGTGTATTTAGTAAATACATACACACACGTTTACCCCCATGAACCTGACTGTGTAGTCGGTGCATGAGGCTTGCTGGTGTCAAAAAGGTACATTCCAAGGTTCTGGAGAAAGAATCAAAAAATGTCACCCTTTAATACAGAAGTTCACAAAACTTAAATGATTGAGCTTAGTCACGGTGGAACTGTGTGCAGAAAATCAGTCAGTCAGAAGCTACAAATGTCAGTGTACTGCTGCTGTTAGACCTAGGACGCTTCCTCAGTCTGCGAGGATGCCCTGCTGTTAAAGGAAAAGTGTCAGAGCGGAACGCACTTCACAGAAGGTGAACTGTAATCTGGGAAATCTCCATCAGGGAGCACTTTGTGATGCCGATTTACCATGTTGAAAAGAGAGCTGGAAAGTGAGGTTGCTTTCCTTGTTCCTCCAACATGGTCTAGGCAGGAGGACGTCCTGATTTGATGATGAGGCTGGGCTATCTGTGAGCAAATTCCTAAAGAAGGCAGGACGCTGGACTGGTGGGATGACAGGGGCTCAGAAGAAGACTTGCTCTCATTGCCCCGCTTCTGGGCTCTGCCAGCAGCCTTTCTCTCGGACTCCATCTGCTTGAATGAGCCCTACGGATAAACTGGCACTCGGGTTTGTAATGGTCTCGTACAAACTTAGAGCAGCCTGAATCCTTGGCCCTGATCACTTGCAGGTGAACTGACTGAATGCGATCTGTGAACCCACAGTGTCGAGGACACTTGTGATGGCTTCTCTGAAGCAGCCAGCTGGCCTCTTGCACTTTCTCCCCCACTCTGGCCACAGTTCTGTGTACCCACCACTCAATTACCACGGGTTAACTGCTTTTGTTGTGTTTGGTCTGTATTGTGGTCAGTGCCTACGGAAATGTGAATTAAAGCATTTGATATGTTGAAGATGTTTGCTTGGTTTTTAATAAAATTAAAAATGCAGCACTTAAAAAGTATGGTCCCGTATTGTTTTTTGACACAACGATAAGAAAATCGGTGGCTTTGAGTTAGTCTCACAGAAGATGGTCCTTGGTCCACAGCGGGACAAACAACAGTATGTGGCAAGTTCTGGATCCGATACTTTTGGATGGAAAGGAGAATATGAAATTATATTGCGTGGCTTTTGTAGCCTCAGGGCATAAAGTGTACACACCCGAATGACACGTAGGAGAAACACATTCCCATGTGTGTAGACGCTCGTGGCACAGTAGAGCAGGAAATGGAATGAAATAAGTGAAGTGAATTGTTCTCATTTTCAGTTGGTACAGTGGAAAGTGTACAGAATTTACTTGAAATATCTAGGTTGGAAACCCAGCCTCTGCCACGGTTTAACATTGTTCCGCCTGCGCCTCAGTGTTCTTTGTAAAAGCGGGAGTTAATGCCCACCTAGGGGTTGCAAACCCAGACACTTGGAGCAACTCGGTGGGTGGTAAAGGGAGGAGTGGTGGGGACTTTGGTGACTAGAGAGCACCTGATGGCAGGAAAGCAGGGCCAGTGGGGACAGGACTGATCTTTCTAGAAAAGAAAAATTTAGACTTTACATTAAATGTAATTTTTAAATATTGGTTGGCACCTGATTACCTGTAGCCTCCCACAGGGTTCTGTGATCATTATAGTGGGGACAAAGTGAAGGCATCTTAATATACCCGGCAGAAATAAACATTTCTTTCCATTGGAATTTTTGTAGCGCTTTCTCGTTTTCTCAGCTGTGATCTGGATTTCATGTAACGTTTTCTGGCGTATCATTTATTCATTTCATTAGGTAACAGAGGGAGGCAATTCTACAGTCCAGCTTCCTCCTGTCATCTTTACCCAGAAGTCCATTTTCACAAAATTTTTTTAAATAACTTAAAATTCATTGCTCACTTACCTGTTTTTTAAACAGACAATGTGAAGCATAACGCACCTTTTCTTGATCAATACTTTCCAACGTAAGTTATCATGCTCGGCTGTGATACCCACTAAGTTCGCAGGGAGGGTGCTCTTATTAACTACCCCCTGACAGTTCCATATTTTGACTCCTTAAACAGTTTTAACACACATTTATTGGGCACTTGGGTGTTGTGCTAGGTGCTTTTACTTACTTTTATGTCATTATAACCTACAGTTTTGTGAGGTGGACCTTATTAACTCCATTTCCAGATTGGTAACTCCGAGCTAGATGTGGATCCCAGGTCGTCATCCCTGCTGTTTCTTCATCATCCACACAACCACCACCACCACCAGTGTCAAAAGATGATGAATATCGGCAGACATGTTCCTGTTCTGGGCACTGGGAGTGCTAGGGTTAGGGAGACAGCCCTCAAGGGCACTCCCCATACAAGGGAACCCATCATATACATAGAAAGATAAATTACTTGTGGAAGGAATTCACAGATTTTGATGAGCTGAAAGTGTTACACATTGCCCATAAATAAGAATTTAATTTTTTTGGTAGGGTTTGGGGGCTAGGAAATACAGCATTTTTCTCACGTGTGAGTAGATAGAAAAGTAAATTCGTCTGTGAGCAAGCTAAGTACCACTGTGAGCTTCTTGAGGACGGGAGCTTACCGTGGTGGTCTTTGCATTCAAATTAATGGTATTTGCATATCTTTTGTGAAGATTTTATTCTCTGCGTTATGGAACACTCACTCTGCAGGACATTACACTCAGCCTCCGAATTTCAGCCCATGGGGAGCACTCCGCGGTCTCTGAATGAATGAAGTTGCTGAGGCGCTGCACTCACGGGGCAACCCTGGCGGCCAGCACGGCTGTGCGCTCCTAGATCCTCCCGGCCTGTATCTCACGCCCCCTTCTCCGGGAAGTGCCCCAACCAAAGACTCGGCCAGAGGGCAGTGTTCGTGCCGTGTGATCGTTCCTCCCTCGTGGCTGATTGGACCCGGTCTGGGGCGGTGGGGGAGACTGGGGGCCGGGGACGTCCATCAATTGACCAGCAGCCAATCAGATTCTCGACTGGGCTTTATTTTCATGAAATGCCTTCCTATCCTTTAAATCTGTACTACCCAAAAGTGTTGCTCACAAACTGCTTCCAATCCACCAGGAAATTAGTATAGAAATTGAGAGAAAGAGTTTAGAAATTTTTTTAGCTATTTTGACAGTTGGCTATTGAATCTAATCGTAATAAAATGTGGCTTGAATTTTGTATGCGTTTTTCATGTCCTTTTTCTCTCTATTGCATTTTATAAAAATATTAACACATGATGTACTGGAAATTTAAAAAAAAAAAAAAACCGAAACGAAACACCAGTCCTTCCCCACAGGTAGTGTGAGAAGCACGGCTCTCAGTAACATGCTTCCTTCCTTTGGGAAAGGAGGGGGCGCAGCTGCCGTGAGTTTCTGTTTCTTAGAAACCAATAAACTCTGACTAAAATAGGAGGCTTGCTTTAATTTGGTAAGAGGAGCAGTAACCTTGACTGTGTGATGCTAAAGCTGGTGACTGTGATTCAGACAATGGCAGTAGACCCTGGACAAATGGAACACTCGGACAACAGGAGGGAGGGGGAGATAAGACTAATAAGAACTATTATTTCAAGACAAGTAGGAAATGATGTAAACTGGAATATGGAAACTGAGAACCACATGCTCTGGAATCAAGTGATATAATAATTTATATTTGTAGAGTATTTGATCATTTATAAAGCAATTTTAGATAAAGTATTTTATTTATCCCTTGCAAAAACCTAGTTGAGTAGGCAGAGCAGACATAACTTCTGTTTTCCAAATGAGTACGTGTGATTCAGAAAGGTTAGGGACATGCCAGTCGCGCAGAGCTGGGATACCATTCCCGTCTTGAGACTCCAAATTCTAGGGGGAATTGTGGTGCATTGTTTTTCACTGTTTTGCCATCTTCTGTCTAGGTCAGGGGTTCTTAGCCTTTGCTGGGTCACATGCAGAGCTCTGTAAGAAGCTGGTTACAGTTATGGACACACACAGAGACCCACGTCACTGTACACATACGGCAGAATTGTGCAACCAGCTTCCATATTGGCTATGCTCACTCTTTGTGACTGATAGAAATGGGGACATGCAGGACGTGCAAAGCAAAGGCCAAGGCCTGACTGATTCAACCGGTGCAAAAAGAATAAGCCAAAGGTGCCAGCTCGCTGAGAGTTTTGTCTCACACACCGAAAAGTATGACACGACTGCAACGTGAGTTGTGGGACAGCCATCGCTGAGGGGCTAATTCTCGACTGCAGGGCCGCGGTTTGATATTCCGAATCCCACGCCTCACCAGAATCCTAGAGAAAAGAGAAACTTTCTCATGACAGCTTCCCAGGGGAGATAAGGAGGCAAACTAGACAAGGCCTCCACCAGCTCCTTACAGGCCTCCCACGCCCTCATGTCTGGGAGCATCACAAGGCCTTCTGCCAAGACTCAGGTAGAGGTGGTTCAAGCCTTTGCCTCAGTGGCTATGTGCAAGGGCGCCATCACACCACGGCGCAGCTGTTTCTGTCCACGGTGGGGAGCGGGGGCGTGGGGGGTCCAGTGGCTGGTTTTGAGGAACAGAAGATAAGCTTGGTTCTAAATAGATGGACTGTAAAGTTACATTGGGACATTCACATAGAATTGATTCGGGCTCGTCAGAGCTGCAGGTATAGACTTCTGTGCCATTTCCAGAGACGTGGGGGTATCATTGAGTGTTGGAGTTTCAGCTCTAGATCCTGGCTCTGTCCCTCACTGGGTGTGGGTTCCAGCTGCCAAAGGAAGGAAGCGTGTTACTCAAAGTAGTGCTTCTCAGACTATCTATGGTGAAGGCCCGGGTGTTCTGTTTTGTATGTTCCAGCTGTCACACCATGGCTGTGTGACAAATCACCTGAAAACTTAGTGACTTAACATTTATTTAGCTCCTGAATCTGCAATGTGGGCAGCCTCTGTGCATTTTTCACGTGAGTCTAATTCTCCTCCCACTGTCTGCTGGGACAGCTCAAAGGCTGGGGACTGAATCAACGGAAAGCTCACTCATTCACATGTCCGGCAGTTGACGCTGTCTGTGGCTAGGACTCTAGCTGGGCCTGGGGCTTCCTCACATGTGGTGTCTGAGTTCCCAGGAGAGCGTTCCGAGAGGGAGAGCCAGGTAGAAGCCCCAACTCCTTTTAGGATCTAGCCTCAGAAGTCACACAGTGTCTCTCCTACCGTTTTCCACTCACCAAGGCGGTGACAAAGCTCTGCCCAGGTTCAAAGGAGGAGAAATAGACTCTGCCTCTTGGTGGGACCGGGGCCACGTTCTGGAAGGGCATGCTGGGCTGGAGAGAGTAATGTGGCCATTTTTGGAAAATACAATCTGCCAGAAGGTGCTCTCTCTTTCTCTCTTTTTACTGTGATAAAATGCATATAACATAAAATTTACCACTTTAACCCTTTCTAAGTGTACAATCCGGTGCCACTAAGTACATTTCACAACGTTGTGCAACCGCCACCACTATCCAGCCCCAGAAATTTTTCCTTATCCCAGACAGGAGCTCCGTACCCATGAGACAGTGACTCCCTGTTGTCTGCTCCTTCCAGCCCCCAGGAACCCCGTTCCGCTCTCTGTCTCTATGGAAGGGCCTGTTCTAGGTCCCTCATCTAAGTAGAAGCATACAGGACTTGTCCCTTTGTGTCTGGCTTATTTCACTTAGCATGATGTTTTCAAGATTCTAACATGATCTCTTGAGCCTATTTCCTCATCTATAAAAAATAGAGAATAGAACCTGTGTTCTGCCACACGCCCATCTGGGTGAGCAGTGTAGGAGAGGTTGCCGAGAGACCAAAGACCTGGAGACAGGGAACAAGACATATGGGTCTGTTGGGAATTACTTACAGGGAAGGTCCCGTGGCGGCCGGCTGGACAGCAACGTGCACCCGCTCCCGCCCCTCGAGAGAAGCTTGCTTAAGTAGGCAGAAGAAGAAAGGCTGCCAGCTTGCCAAGAGGGATCATCTCTGTATGACCTGCATTCCAAGGACCAGAGCCCCACCCCTCCTCGAGACCTTGAGGGTCTTTGTGCCAATTATCCCACGAGAAAGCAGCTGGGCCAGCCAAGCCCAGGACTTCTGCCATCATGAGTGTTGGTGTACAGCCCAGATAAGAAGCCTCTAGGACACATGGCCCTTAAAGGGGCACACCAGCTAATGCCCCTACAACCAACCTCACAGGGTTTCTTGGAGGATTTAGTAAGATAATACATGTAATGGTCTACAAATTCCTTAATATTCCTCCCATCCAAAAATGGAGTCTAATTCCATTTTTACGGGCTGACCATAGTGACCTGCTTCCAATGAAGAGAACGCAGAAGAAATGACCCTCTGAGGCTCGGTCATAAAAGGTGATATGGCTTCTGCCTGGTCCTATTGGGACACTTGCCCTTGGAACCCAGGCCTTTCTTCAGTCTTGCAAATCTACCTGCTGCAAGGAAAGCAAGCAGCCACATGGAAAGGCCCCAGCTCACAGTAACTGCCAGACCTGCAGGTGAGCCAGCCTGAAGGTGATTCCAGCCACAAACTTCAAGCCACCACGGCAGATGCCAAGTGGAGCAGAAATGAGCTGTCCCAACCAAACCCTACACAAATTGCAGAGTCAAAGCAAAATAAATCTTGTTTTCATCCCCAAGTTGTTGTGTAATCACACAGCAGTAGACAACCAGAACACAAGTATAGCAGATGTTGATTCACCACCCAACACCCATTTCCCTTCTTCTTCCTTGTACCCCAAATGAGGTACTCTGAGCCAAATACTCGGAGAAGGTGACACCACGCCATCCCACGGTAACCAAAAAGATAATCCTGGTCTCTTGGCAATTGGAGGGGGACAGCTGACCTAGTTCTAGCTGATGGAAATGTAAGGGGGAGATCTACTGGGGTGCCTCCAGAAAAGGCTGCCTGGTTCTTACAAAGATACAGAGACAAAGTGACAATGTCACTCTGCATGGAGTGCCTGCAACCATCGCAGTCGTTTTCTGACCATGAGGTAAGCAAACCTGGGGAGAGAGCCAACAGGCCAAGGCTGGTAGTATGGAGAGAAGGAAGGACCCAGTGATGACAGTGTTGAGGAACTGAGTCAACTAACCCGGAACTGCTCTACCTTGGGACTCCTTGGTATGTCAGATGAAAGGTCTCATTTTTTTTTTATTAATATTATGGTAGATTACAGCCTTGTGAGATTTCAGTTGTACATTATTGTTAGTCATGTTGTGGGTACACCACTTCCCCCTTTGTGCCCTCCCCCCACCCCCCCTTTTCCCTGGTAACCACCGATCAGTTCTCCTTGTCCATATGTTAACTTCCACCTATGAGTGGAGTCATATAGAGTTCGTCTTTCACTGACTGGCTTATTTTGCTTAACATAATACCCTCGAGGTCCATCCATGTTGCTGTGAATGGGCCAATTTTGTCCTTTTTTATGGCTGAGTAGTATTCCATTGTGTATATATACCATATCTTCTTTATCCAATCATCAGTTTCTGGGCATTTAGGTTGGTTCTACGTCTTGGTTATTGTAAATAACGCTGCAATGAACATAGGGCTGCAAGGGACTCTTGGGATTTCTGATTTCAGTTCTTAGGATAGATACCCAGTAATGGGATGGCTGGGTCATAGGGTATTTCTATTTTTAACTTTTTGAGAAATCTCCATACTGTTTTCCATATTGGCTGTACCAGTTTGCATTCCCACCAACAGTGTATGAGGGTTCCTTTTTCTCCACAACCTCTCCAACATTTGTCGCTCTTGGTTTTGGATGTTTTTGCCAATCTAACGGGTATAAGGTGATATCTTAGTGTAGTTTTGATTTGCATTTCCCTGATGATTAGCGATGATGAACATCTTTTCATGTGTCTATTGGCCATACTTATATCTTCTTTGGAGAAATGTCTGTTCATGTCCTCTGCCCATTTTTTGATCGGGTTGTTTGTTTTATTGTTGTTAAGCTGTATCAGTTCTTTGTGTATTATGGAGATTAACCCTTTGTCGGATAAGTGGCTTGTAAATATTTTTTCCCAATTAGTGGGCTGTTTTTTTGTTTCAATCCTGTTTTCCCTTGCCTTGAAGAAGCTCTTTAGTCTGATGAAGTCCCATTTGTTTATTCTTTCTATTGTTTCCCTCAACTGAGGAGTTATAGTGTCCGAAAAGATTCTTTTGAAACTGATGTCAAAGAATGTACTGCCTATATTCTCTTCTAGAAGACTTATTGTTTCAGGCCTAATCTTTAGGTCTTTGATCCATTTTGAGTTTATTTTGGTGTGTGGTGAAAAAGAATGGTCAATTTTCAATCTTTTGCATGTGGCTGTCCAGTTTTCCCAGCACCATTTGTTGAAGAGACTTTCTTTTCTCCAATGTAGGCCCTCTGCTCCTTTGTCGAAGATTAGCTGTCCATAGATGTGTGGTTTTATCTCTGGGCTTTCAATTCTGTTCCATTGATCTGTGGACCTGTTTTTGTACCAGTACCATGCTGTTTTGATCACTGTAGCTTTGTAGTATGTTTTGAAATCGGGGATTGTGATTCCTCCGGCTTTGTTTTTCTTACTCAGGATTGCTTTAGCATTTTGCAGTCTTTTGTTGCCCCATATGAATTTTAGGATTCTTTGTTCAATTTCTGTAAAGAATGTCCTTGGGATTCTGATTGGGATAGTGTTGAATCTGTAGATTGCTTTAGGTAGTATGGACATTTTAACTATGTTTATTCTTCCAATCCACGTGCATGGAATGTCTTTCCATCTCTTTATGTCATCGTCAATTTCTTTCAAGAAAGTCTTGTAGTTTTCATTGTATAAATCCTTCACTTCCTTGGTTAAATTTATCCCAAGGTATTTTATTCTTTTTGTTGCGATTGTGAATGGGATTGAGTTCTTGAGTTCTTTTTCTGTTAGTTCATTGTTAGTGTATAGAAATGCTACTGATTTATGAATGTTGATTTTATACCCTGCTACTTTGCTGTAGTTGTTGATTGTTTCTAATAGTTTTTCTATGGATTCTTTGGGGGTTTCTATATATAAGATCATGTCATCTGCAAACAGTGAGAGTTTTACTTCTTCATTACCTATTTGGATTCCTTTTATTTCTTTTTCCTGCCGAATTGATCTGGCCAACACCTCCAGTACTATGTTGAATAGGAGTGGTGAAAGTGGGCACCCTTGTCTTGTTCCTGTCCTCAGAGGGATGGCTTTCAGTTTTTGTCCGTTGAGTATGATGTTGGCTGTGGGTTTGTCATATATGGCCTTTATTATGTTGAGGTACTTTCCTTCTATACCCATTTTATTGAGGGTTTTTATCATAAATGGATGCTGGATCTTGTCGAATGCTTTCTCTGCAACTATTGAGATGATCATGTGGTTTTTGTTGCTCATTTTGTTAATGTAGTGTATCACATTGATTGATTTGCAGATATTGAACCATCCCTATGTCCCTGGTATAAAACCCACTTGGTCATGGTGTATAATCTTTTTGATGTATTGCTGTATTCAGTTTGCCAGAATTTTGTTGAGGATTTTTGCATCTATGTTCATCAGTGATATCGGCCTGTAGTTCTCCTTCTTTGTGTTGTCCTTGTCAGGTTTGAGGATCAGAGTGATGTTGGCTTCATAGAATGTGTTAGGGAGTACTCCATCTTCCTCAATTTTCTGGAATAGTTTGAGAAGGATAGGTATTAAATCTTCTTTGAATGTTTGGTAGAATTCTCCAGAGAAGCTGTCTGGTCCTGGACTCTTATTTTTGGGGAGATTTTTGATTACTGTTTCTATTTCCTTACTTGTGATTGGCCTATTCAGATTCTCCATTTCTTCCTGATTCAGTTTGGGGAGGTTGTAGGAGTCTAGGAATTTGTCCATTTCTTCTAGGTTGTTCAATTTGTTGGCATATAGTTTTTCATAGTATTCTCTTATGCTCCCTTGTATTTCATTGGTATCTGTTGTGATTTCTCCTCTCTCATTCCTAATTTTATTTATTTGAGATTTCTCTCTTCTTTTCTTGGTGAGTCTGGCTAAGGGTTTGTCGATTTTGTTAATTTTTTCGAAGAACCAACTCTTTGTTTCATTGACCCTTTCTACTGTCTTTTTTGTTTCAATATCATTTATTTCTGCTCTTATTTTTATTATTTCCCTCCTTCTACTGACTCTGGGCTTTGTTTGTTCTTCTTTTTCTAATTCTGTTAGGTGTCGTTTGAGGTTGCTTATGTGAGCTTTTTCTTGTTTAGTGAGGTGAGCCTGTATTGCAATGAATTTCCCTCTTAGGACTGCTTTTGCTGCATCCCAAATGATTTGGTACGTCATGTTCTCATTTTCATTTGTCTCCAGATAATATTTGATTTCTTCTTTAATTTCTTCAATAATCCATTGTTTGTTCAGAAGCGTGTTGTTTAGTCTCCACATTTTTGCACCTTTCTCTGCTTTTTTCTTGTAGTTGATTTCTAGTTTCATAGCATTATGATCAGAAAAGATGCTTGATATTATTTCAACTCTCTTGTATTTATTGATGCTTGCTTTGTTTCCCAAAATATGGTCAATCCTTGAGAATGTTCCATGTGCACTTGAGAAGAATGTGTAACCTGCTGTTTTTGGATGAAGTGTTCTATATATATCTATTAAGTCCATCTGGTCTAATTTTTCATTTAATTCTATTATTTCCTTGTTGATTTTCTGTCTGGATGTTCTGTCCATTGGTGTTAATGGTGTGTTGAGGTCCCCTACTATTATTGTATTGTTGTTGATGTCTTCTTTTAGTTCTGTTAAGAGTTGCTTTACAAATTTTGGTGCTCCTGTGTTGGGTGCGTATATATTTATGAGCGTTATGTCTTCTTGGTGGAGAGTCCCTTTGATCATTATATACTGTCCCTCTTTGTCTTTCTTTATCTGTTTTGCTTTGAAGTCTACTTTGTCTGATATTAGTATAGCGACACCTGCTTTCTTTTGTTCATTATTAGCTTGGAGTGTTGTTCTCCATCCCTTCACTCTGAGTCTGTGTTTGTCTTTGGGGCTGAGGTGTGTTTCCTGGAGGCAGCATATTGTTGGGTCTTGTTCTTTGATCCATCCTGCCACTCTGTGTCTTTTGATTGGGGAGTTCAATCCATTTACATTTAGAGTGATTATTGAGATGTGGGGGCCTACCGCTGCCATTTTATGTCTTGTTTTCCGGTTTTCTTCAATTTCTTTTGTTTCTCGTCCCATGGTTTAATCTGTTCTGATGAAGAGCTGCTACTCTCTGTTGTTGTCCTTCTACTTATCTCCTCTGCTCTTGGTTTTGTAGCCCCGTTCCTTTTTTTGATTTTTCAGGAATGAGGATTTTCCTGAGGATTTCCTGAAGAGGAGGTTTTGTGGCAATGAACTCCCTTAATTTTTGTTTATCTGGGAAAGTTTTTATTTCTCCATCGTATTTGAAGGATATTTTCGCTGGGTAGAGAATTCTCGGCTGTAGGTTTTTGTCCTTCAGATTTTTGAATATATCATTCCACTCTCTTCTAGCCTGTAAAGTTTCTGCTGAGAAATCTGCTGATAGCCTGATGGTGGTTCCTTTGTAGGTTAATTTCTTCTGCCTGGCTGCCCTTAGTATTTTCTCCTTGTCGTTGACTGTTGCTAGCTTCACTACTATATGCCGTGGGGTTGGTCTTCTTGCATTGATAAAGTTTGGAGATCTATTGGCTTCTGTCACATGAAGTTCCATCTCTCTCACCAGATTTGGGAAGTTCTCAGCCATTATTTCTTTGAATAGGCTTTCTGCCCCTTTCTCCTTTTCTTCTCCCTCTGGTATACCTATAATCCTTACGTTGCATCTCCTAATTGTGTCTGATAATTCTTGGAGAGTTTCTTCAATTCTTTTTAGTCTTACTTCTCTCTCCTCCTCTGCCTTCAGCATTTCTATATTCCCATCTTCCAAATTGCTAATTCTTTCCTCCATATTATCGGCCCTACTGTTCAGTGCATCTAGATTTTTCTTAATCTCCTCTATTGTGTTTTTCATTTCCAGTATTTCTGTTTGGTTCTTCTTTATCGTATCAAACTCTTTTGTGACATAGCTCCTGAACTCGTTGAGTTGTCTATCTGAATTCTCTTTTAACTCATTGGGTGTTTTAATGATGGCTGTTTTGAAGTCATCGTCATTTAGGTTATATATTTCATTTTCTTTGGGATTGTTTTCTGTGTATTTGTTATTTTCCTTCTGTTCTGGAGATTTAATGTATTTTTTCATATTGCTTGATGTTGTAGATTTGTGCCTCCGCATAGAGATAGAGTTTAGTTACTCCTTCCGCTTGTTTCTGCTGGTGTGGTGGGGGAGCAGCTGTTTATACTGCACCAACCAGGAACCCTATCAGCTGTTGTTAATTGGGCCTGGGCCCCTCCTCGTAGTCACAGTGGTCCTGTGGGTTCCCTCTTCTGCCGTGGGGGCTGTCACGGGGGGGCTTCAGGCTGCTGGTGCCTACTGTTGCAGACCACCTAGACGTGCTCCCTCCTTGGGGTCTGCAACGGTGTTATAAGCTTTTCCAGTGGCCAGGGGTAGGATCACTTATATTTGCAGCTCCGTCACTGTCGGCACCTGCAAAATCTCACTTGTCCACTATGGGTCACAGCAGAGCTATTGTCATTTTCTGCAGTCTGTGGTTAGCTCACCTAGCTATGCTACTTTTGTCCCAGGGTCTTCCAGCCTTGTGGCTGCCGGATGGGTGTTCTCTACTAGTGCTGTGCAGAGGCTTTCGCTGAGGCTGCTGTGAGACTGTAGGGTTTCCCCCTAGGCTAGGGAGCCGGGTCACTGGAACTCCACCCAGCCCCAGTCCTGTCCCCCAGGATCTTGGGGAGCCCTTTGCCCTGTCTGGGGGATAGCTGGAGACCTTGATTTCAGTGGTAGCTGGCCAGCTGCTGCCCTGCCTGATATTCTCCTCTCCGGGGCCCTCCCCGTGTTGTGGGTGCTGGGCAGGGCCTCTCCGCTAATGGCAGACAGAGAGTTTTGTCTGCTGCCCAGGCGGAACTCCAGAGCTTCCCCCCAGGGCCATGGAGCCAGCCGCTGGAGCTCCACCCAGCCCCAGTCCTCTCCGAGGAGATCTCCGGCAGTCCCGAGCCCCGCCGGGCTGGCAGCAGCAGCCGGCAGGCCGCGGCACTGCTTGGGACTCTCTCCGGGACCTTCCCGGCCTTGTGAATGCTGGGAAGGGCCCCTCGGCTAATGGCAGACAGAGACTTTTGTCTGCTGCCCAGGCAGAACTCTGGAGCTTCCCCCCGGGGCCGTGGAGCCAGCCGCTGGAGCTCCACCCAGCCCCAGTCCTCTCCGAGATCTCAGGCAATCCCGTGCCCCGCTGGGCAGGCAGCGGCAGCTTGGGGGCCGCCGCACCCTCTGGGATTCTCTCTGGGACACTCCAGGCACCATGGACACCAGGCAGGGCCTCTGCGCCAATGGAGGGGCGAGGCTCTTCCCGCAGACTCATGTGTGTAACTATGGAGCTTCCCTCTGAGTTTAGGAGTAATTGCAGGGGGCTTAGGCAGGACTCTGGTCACCTGTTTCCACCGTCGCTTCTCTGGTGTGCGCTCCCTCCTGCCCTAGGTGTGTGTTGATGTTCTGGGGGCGTCCGTTGGTAGAAAGCTGCTTGCAGGTAATAGGCTGTTCGGTCAGGGTCGGAGAGTTTTCGCCTATCTCCACCTCCTCCCAGAGGTAAGTCCGTCTGCCTTCGGATATATAGCCGCATGGGTCTCTCAGACGTCCTGAGATGCTATATGGATATCCTTTGTTAAGCGATGAATGTCCAAATAATTGTAGACTCGACAGGGGAGAGACAAAGAGGACTACTCACGGCGCCATCTTGGATCTACCTCCGAAAGGCCTCATATTTTTTAAGTCGGGTTTTCTCCTTATTGCTACCAAAAACAGCATCCTAACTGATGTGTTTATGTAAAGTCTGGCACATTACCAGAAACATAGGAACAAGTGGAAATAAATGTCAGCTGTAGTGATGACGAGGATGACAATGATGATGATAATGATGATGATAATGATGATGAAGATGATGATGAAGAAAGTGCGTGGGTTCTTGGAGGGCAGAATGCTACAGTGAGAATAGCAGAGACTGTGGACCTTGGAGAACACCCCCCTCTAGGGGAGAGTAGACAAGCAGATCAACAGAGGATGAAATCACAACAAGGAAAGGAAGGGGAAGTGGAGTATGATGCAAGCAGAGGAGATGAGAATATCACTCTACAAGGCATGCTTCCACCATGTACAATGCTGCAGAGCGGATTCTCTTCCCCTCACCTGGGTGGAGACCTCAAAGGGGACCAAACTTGACCCACAAAAGCCCAGGTGGGTGTATTTGCTGATGCCCCCTGAGGCGTTCTTCTAGACCAGTGATTTTCAAAGTGCAGCCCCAGATCATCAGCATCAACACCACCTGAGAACTTGCTAGAAATGTGAATTCTCAAGCCCCACCCTGGCCCTGTTGAATCAGAAACGTGGGGCAGGGCTCAGAAAACTGTTTTAACAAGTCCTCCACGTGATTCAAATGCCTCCACTGTCTGAGAATCATCCAGACTAAATACCTCGCTGCTAGGAAATTTGCTCCTAAGGATGTTGTGTCCTATGAATTGCCCTGTGGGGAGATACAGGGAGAACTAACTCGTGGGGCAAAGTCAATCCCTATGGGAGGTGGTGAGAATTGCCTACAGTGGGGTGGAGATTGTCTCTGTGAAGATTGACGAAAGAGCTCTCTCTTCGCAGTAAAATCAGGGCATGGACCCAGGACAGCAAAGATAGGCTGAGATCTAGAGCACTTTCTTGAGGGGACACCTGGGGGAAATTTAACTTTCCTTCTTTTCTTTTTTCCTAGGACTCTGGGAACAGTCATATTTAGCATCAGGTTTTAAATTTTACTTTTTGCCTCTGTTATAAATTCCTCTGGCAGACCTCAAACGTACAGCAGAGTCTCTTACGCACACTGGAGCTTAGATTCACAGCATTCATTCACACATTTGGCAAACTTTTCTTGGGCATCTACTCTGTCCCAGGCACTTTTCTGTGTAGTTAGGAAATAAATGCTGTGTATTTAGCAATGAACAAAAGAGACAAACTCCTGCCCTCAAGGAATTCACTTTCTAGAAGGAAGTGAGGGAGGAGGACTAAAAGGTGGTGGGACCTTCCTCAAATTATCTCACAGTTGGAATGAAATCCCAAACTCTGCCATGGTGTTCTCCAAACGCCAAACCTGTTCCTGCCCCAGGGCCTTTGCTCTTCTCCCAGAGCCTTGCATGGTCCGACCCTGTCCCCCTCTTCAGTCTGGATGCTGCTCAGTGTCACCCCATCAGAGAGGTCTTCCCTGAACACGTCTCTAGGCCAGCACGCACACAGATCTACCACGCTAGGCCCTCACCTTGCTGTCTTTTCTTTATCACCCTTCCCCCCACCCCGACTAATATTTATCTGTGTGTTGTCTGTTCCCTGTCCTAGAATGTAGGTTCCACGAAGGCAGGGTTTTGCGTTCGTTTTTTCCACTGCTGTATCCCCAGCATGAGAACAATGTTTGGCACATAGTAGGAACTCAAAAAGTATTCACTGAACAATAAGTTACCCTCGATGAGGCCAGTCTGGCAACACTAGCACTGTATGGAGGGGGCTGGTGGCCAGAGTTTCAAGTGAGGAACCACCAGTGAACCACAGAGGCACACCTGGGGGCGGGGCTGGGGGGGGACAGGTTATGTGGAGGAGCAGCCGCCCTAAATAGGGGGACAGAAGACAACCCATGACCTAGAGAGGCAGACCCTGAGGCTAGACCAGATTTTGCAAGTTGGTGGGGTTTTTCCTTAAATCCTGCCGCTTTGTTAAGGAATACAGGGGCGTAATTAGCACGGGGAAAGGAAGTGCCTAATGGAAAGGGAAAGATCAGACACAAAAGAGAAGACACAACTGTTCTTTCACCTCCTCTTACTCTCCACCTTTCCATAGGCTGGGAATTATCACTTCTAGTATTCTCTCCTTCACCCCATGGCAAAGACTGCTGTTTTGGGGCCAGCCCAGTGGCACAGAGGTTAAGTTCGCATGTTCAGCCTCGGCTGCCCGGGGTTCGCTGGTTCGGATCCCAGGGGCAGACCTACACACCACTTGTCAAGCCATGCTGTGGTAGGCATCCCACATACGAAGTAGAGGAAGATGGGCACAGATGTTAGCTCAGGGCCAGTCTTCCTCAGCAAAAAGAGGAGGCTTAGCGGCAGCTCAGGGCTAATCTTCCTCAAAAATTAATTAATTAATTAATTTTTTTAAAAAGATTGCTGTTTTCTAAAAGTGTACAACAGTGCCTAGTACTGCTGTACATAGTTTCTGGTTATTGGCTAACTCCCAGACAGGGGGCAAATGAAAAGTCACTGTGTGTCGTTGTTCGAATGTGTTAAAGAAATCTGACGGGAGGCGTATTAAACACTTAGAAAAAGAGTAGTGTCTCGTTATGAGTCACTGAGGAAAAGACCAATAAAAGCAAAACAGAAACCACCCCACCCAGCCAGCGGGGCTCCTGTTAGAGCAAAGGGCTGCTCGGGAAGCAGGACAAAACGGTGCAGCTGCCCCACAACGGGGAAATAAACGCAGAAGCTTTTCTGTTTACACACATTTCATAGAATTCTTTTAAAGCTTATATTGATGGTATCTATTTCTGACTAAAGACAGTTGGCACTTTCTACCTCGTTAGCAAATTTAGATTTATATTTTTAAAACATAACTTCCCAAAAAGGAAACAGCACAGATTGCATTCAGCCCTTTTTTGAGGTGTTGTATAAAGACGTCTCATTTCTTACAGGGAAGCAATGAGGGCTTTACAAAGTGGGAATCAGTTTCGGAGCTTTTTTTAAACAATAGGTAATTCTGTTAAAGAAGGATTGATTTGGTTTGGCGGTTTAAAAATGTAGTTTCTGCGCTCTAAATAGGCGACACTACTTTTGTGTCACTTCAAGGGTTATTGTGCCAAGTAGTCCCAGTAGCATCAGAGGGGGATTAATAATCCAATATTATAAATGGATAGTGACTTGAAGGTCAAATGCTATTTTTTTGTGTGTCTTTGAATCTTTTACGTGGAGAAGGATGAATGTAAAATTGCAAACCGAGTGGCTTTCTTCATATGAACATTCCTCTATTCTCAAGACTGGAACAAGAGTAATTCCACAGAACAACAGAAAATTAACATATATGCTGGCCAACCTGAAACCAGAATGTAAGTGTTAAAGGAGAAATAAAAGACTGAGAGAACCATGGCAGATTTATTTCAGCATTATTTTCCATTCTACATGCTTAGTTACTTTAAATGTAAATGGTCTAAACACAACCGTTAAAAACAGATTATCTGATTGCATAGAAAAGCAAGACCTAAATATATGCTGTCTACAAGAAATACACTTTAATTATAATGACACAGGTTAAAAGCAAAAGGATAGGAAAAAGGTATGTCATGCTAACATTAATCAAAGGAAGGCTACAATGGCTGTATTAAAATCAGACAAATTAATCTTCAGAGCAAAGAATACTACCAGGGTTAAAAAAGGTCACTTCATAATGATAAAGGGGTCAATTGACCAAGAGGACATAAAAATCCTAAATATTTATGCACTTAATAAGAGAGCTTCAAATTACATAAAATGAAGACTGATAGAACTTCAAGGAAAAATAGATACATCCACAGTTTTACTCAGAGATTTTAACACCCTTCTCACAATAATTGATACAAGTGGACATAAATCAGTAAGGATACAAAAGACCTGAACAACATTATCAACAAACTTGATCAACTGACATTTATAGAACACTCTGCCCAATGAGAGCAGAACACACATTCTTTTCAAGAGCACGTGTAACATTTTCCAAGCTAGATCATATTCTGACTCATAAAACAAAACTTGATAAATTTAAAGCAATTGAAACCATGCAAAGTATATTCTCAGACCACAATGGAATTAAATTAAAAATCAATAACAGAAAGATATCTGGAAAGCCCCCAAATATGCGAAAACTAAAAAATACACTTCTAAATAACTGATGGGTCAAAGAAGAGCTAAGGGACATTAAAAGCATTTTGAACCAAATGGAAATGAAATCATGGCTATTCAGTTTCCAGTTCCACATGTCAGAAGCTTGGAAGTTGCCACTCTATTCCAACAAAAAGTAAAAAGCTGAACAGACTGAAACATTTACAACGCTACTTGGATCCATAAGAGAAAGGAGGACACAGGGCAAAACGCTGCCCCCAAGATCAGAGAGACAAACAGGCAAATACAGGGAATCACCACTTCCCAGAGCGGAGCTGAAACCACCCCTGGACCCAGTGCAGGAGAAGGAGACCTGAAGTGTAATAAACGAGTTGCTGGAGGCTCAGTGTGCACAACTCTGAGAGCTAAGAACTCCACCGGGAATCAGTTATGGGGGGGGCCACCACCATATTGTGAGATTTACCTCAAAGAGCTCAACTGGGTTCCCGCAATAAATATTGGAGAAAAATCCCCTTGAGCTTGCAGCAGGAAGAAGAGTAAAGGAACTATTTTGAAATACACCAGAGCATTCTGTTCTCAATGAGGCCTGCACTTAGGAGAAACTAGTTAACCAAAGCCTAACCTGCTGAGGTTTTATCAGAGCCTAACTGACCTGGGAGAAGGGGAATACCAAATTCTAGCCCACTCTAGCCATCCTGTCCCACTTTGGGGAGGGGAGGAAAAACCTGAGAAATGCCTGTGAAGTTCACAGTCCAGAAGCATAAGCTCACTGAAAGACTAAGACCTAAGCATACAACTATGGAACCACCCCCGCCCTCCCAACACCTCACCACCACATTACCAAAGGCCTATTTATAGCAGTTCCTTTTACCCAGTACCTCATGTATGGCTAGCAAGAGAAAATTACAAGACATACCAAAAGGCAAAAAAAAAAAAAAAAAAAAACAATTTGGAGAGACAGAACAAGCATCAGAATGAGATATGGCAGTGATATTGGAATTATCAGACTGGGAATTTAAAACAACTATGATTAATATACTAAGGGCTTTAATGGATAAAGTAGAAAGCATTCAAGAACAGATGGGCAATGTAAGCAGACAGATGGAAGGCCTAAGGAAGAACCAAAAAGAAATGCTACAGATCAGAAACATTGTAACAGACATGAAGAATGCCTTTGATGGGCTTATTGGTAGACTGGACATGGCTGAGGAAAGAATCTCTGAACTAAAGTATCTACCAATAGAATCCCCAAAAATAGAAAAGCAAAGAGAACAAACACTGAAAAAAACAGAACAGAATATCCAAGGACTGTGGGACAACTACAAAAGGTGTAACGTATGCATAATGGGAATACCAAAAGAAGAAGAAAGAGAGAACAGAACAGAAGAACTACTTGAAAGGATAATGGCTGAGAATTTCCCCCAAATTAATATCAGACACCAAACCATAGATCCAGGAAGCTCAGAGAACACCAAGCAGGATAAATGCCCCAAAAAGCTACCCCTAGGCCTATCATTTTCAAAATATTTTCAAAACAAAAAAGAAAATAAAAGATAAAGTAAAAATCCAGGAAGAAGTCAGCGGGAAAAAACACCTTACCCATAGAGGAACAAAGATAAGAATTAATCCAATTTCTCCTTGGAAACCATGCAAGGAAGAAGAGAGAGAATGAAATACTTAAAATGTTGAAAGAAAAAAACGACCATCCCAGGGCCAGCCCTGTGGCCTAGCGGTTAAGTTCAGTGCGCTCTGCTTTGGTGGGCTGGGTTCAGTTCCCAGGCATGGACCTACACCACTCATTGGTAGCCATGCTATAGCAGTGTCCCACATACAAAATAGAGGAAGATTGGCCCAGGTGTTAGCTCAGGGTGAATCTTCCTTAAGCAAAAAGAGGAAGATTGGCAACAGATGTTAGCTCAGGGCCAATCTTCCTCAGCAAAAAACAAAAACAAAAAACCACAATTGTAGAATTCTGTACCCTGCAAAATTATCCTTCAAAAGTGAAGGAGAATTTCTCAGACAAACAAAAATTAAGGAACTTTGTTGCCAGTAGACCTGCCTTGCAAGAAATGTTAAAGGAAGTTTTTTAGAGAGAAGGAAAATAATATAGGTCAGAAACTTGGGTCTACATAAAGTAAAGAAGAGCGCTGAAGAAGAAATAAGTGAAGGTAAAAAAAAAACCTTTAATTTTTATTATTCTTAATTGATCTAACATACAACAGTTTGTTCAAAATAATAATACATGTATTTGATCATGCATGCTTATGTATATATCTTACATATATGTATGCTTGTGAATGCTTATGCATAAATGAGATGAATGACAGCAATGATACAAGGGACAGGATGGAGGAATGAGGATAATTTTATTATTTTAAGATACTCTATCTGTGAAGTGGTGTAGTGTTATTTGAAAGTGGATTTGGATAAGCTGTAAATGTATATTGCAAACTCTACAGCAACCCCTAAAAAAGTTTTTTAAAAGAGTATAATCAATATGCCAAGAAAGGAGAGAAAATGGAAACGTACAAAATGCTCAATTAAAACCAAAAAAGGCAGAAAAAGAATTGAGGACAAAAAAATGGAACAAAGAACAAGGGTGACAAATAGAAAACAGTACGAATATGAGATATACTAATCCAACTATATCAATAATCACTTTGAACATCACTGGTCTAAATGTACCAGTTAAAACTTAGAGACTGTCACAGTGGATCAAAAAACAAGACCTAACTATATGTTCTTTATAAGAAACTTATTTTAAATATAAAAATGCATATAGATTAAAAGTGAATGGATGGAGAAAAATACACCATGCTAACATGAATCAAAAGAATGCAGGAGGAGCCATATTAATTTCGGGCAGAGTAGGCTTCAAAGCAAGGAAAGTAATCGGGGATAAAGAGGGGCATTACATAATGTTTAAGGGGTCAATTCTCCAAGAAGATATAACAATCCTTAATGTGTATGTGCCAAACAATAAAGTGTCAAACTATGTGAGGCAAAAACTAACAGAGTTGCAAAGAGAAATAGATGAGTCCACTATCATTGTTGGAGAATTCAACACCTCTATCAGAAATGGACAGATTAGTAAGGACAGAGTTGAAATCAACAACACCATCAATCAACTGGATATAAATGACCTCTATAGACTACTTCATCCAACAACAGCAGAATACACATTATTCCCAAACTCACATGGAACATTCACCAAGATAGACCACATTCTGGGACATAAAACACACCTTAACGAGTTTAAAAGAGTAGAAAGCATATAATGTCTGCTTTCAGACCACAGTGGAATTAAACAAGAAATCAGTAACAGAAAGATAACTGGAAAACCCCAAAATACATGACAATTAAACAACACACTTCTAAATAACACATGGATCAAAGAAGAAATCTCAAGAGAAATTTAAAAACATTTTGAACTAAAAGAAAACTAAAACATAGCTTATCAACATTTGTGGGATGCAGTGAAAACTGTGCTCAGAGGGAAATTTATAGCATTGAATGCATATATTTGAAAAGAAGAAAGATCTAAACCAAATCATCTAAGTTTCCACTTTAGGAAACTAGTAAAAGAAGGTAAATTCAATCCAAAGTAAGCAGAAGAAAAGAAGCAATAAAAATGAGAGCAGAAATCAGTGAAACTGAAAACAGGAACTCAATAGAGAAATCAATGAAACCAAAAGCTGATTCTTTAAAAAACGTCAATAAAATCAATACGCCTCTAGCCAGGCTAAGAAAAAAAAGGATACAAATTCTTAATATCAGAAACGAAAGAGGGGACATCACTACAGATCCCATGGACATTAAGATGTTAATAAAGGAATATAAAACAATTCCATGCCCACACATTTGATAACCACTTAGCATCCCAGTCTGAAGCATTGGGTTATTTCATCAGTGATCAGAGTTCACCCAAGCTTTCTGGCCCAAGACAAGAAAAGTATCTGCCCCCCAAAAAACCCCGATTCCACTCTTAGCTATTGCACATGTATTTCAGGTGATTTTAGAATGAGCATTTTGTCCCTGCTTCCAGCCATCGAGGCTTCTGAAATACTGAGGTCCAATCCCAGAGCAGGCCAACTGGCCAGCAGGTATCAGATCCTGGTGGTGAGCAACCACTCAGAAGTCAGACAAAAGAGCATTCTGAATCCTGGTCATCTGTCCCACTGGGCTCCTGGCCCCAGGAGAGGGACTGGCCCAGGGAAGACCTCAGGTTTGGCCTGGAAGAACTGATTGTCAAGGCTGGGTGAGAAGTTACAACTTCTAATAGATGAATTAGCTCTTGTTTAATGGAGATGATATCATTGATGTAGGCTCAAGAAATTGGGAAGCTTCCAAACCTTGTATACGCTTTCCTGGAATAAACTATCCTCATATGGCAAAGACCTGCTTTTTAAAAAATTTTACCCATTTCTCCCATCCCCCCAACTCCCTTGCCTCTGGCAACCACCATTCTGTTCTCTTTATCTATGAGTTTGTTTACTTGCTTGTTTTAAGATTCCACATATAAGAGCGAACATATTGTATATGTCTTTGTCTGACATTTCATTTAATATAATGCCCTCGAGGTCCATCCATGTTGTCACAAATGGCAAGATTTCATGTATATAGGTATACCACATTTTCTTTATGCTTTTATCCATCAATGGACATTTAGGTTGTTTCCATATCCTGGCTATTGTAAATAATGCTGCAATGAACATGGGGGTGCATATATCTTCTCAAGTTAGTCTTTTCATTCTATTCAAATAAATATCCAGCAGTGGAATTGCTGGATCATATGGTAGTTTTATTTTTAATTTTTTGAGGAACTTCCATACTGTTTTGCATAGTGGATGCACCAATTTACACTCCCACTAACAGTGCACAAGCGTTCCCTTTTCTCTACAACCTCTCCACACTTATTTCTTGTCTTTTTAATAATAGCCATTCTAACAGGTATGAGACGATATCTCATGGTGATTTCGATTTGCATTTCCCTGATGATTACTGATGTTGAGCATCTTTTCATGTGACTGTTGGCCATCTGTATGCCTTCTTTGAAAAAATGTCTCTTCAGATCTTCTGCCCATTTTTCAATCAAATTGGTTTTTTGCTATTGAGTTGTATGAGTTCTTTATATATTTTGGTTATTAGTCCTTTATCAGATATATGAATTGAAAATATTTTCTCCCATTCAGTAGGCTGCCCTTTCATTTTGTTGATAGTTTCCTTTGCTGTGCAGAAGGTTTTCAGTTGGATGTAGTCCCACTTATTTTTGTTTTTGTTGCTTTTGCTTTGGATGTCACAGTCAAAAAATCATCACCAAACCTACGTTAAGGAGATTACTACCTATGTTTTCTTTTTATGAGTTTTATGGTTTCAGGTCTTTCATTCAAGTCTTTAATCCATTTTGAGTTAATTTTAGGGTGTGACCTGAAATAGTGGTCAAGTTTCATTCTTTGGCATGTGGCTGTCCAGTTTTCCTAATTCCATTTATTGAAGCAATTGTTCTTTCCCCATTGTACACTCTTGGCTCCTTTGTCATAAATTAATTTACCATATATACATGGGTTTATTTCTGGGCTTTCTATTCTATTCCATTGATTTATGTGTCTGTTTTTATGCCAATACCACATGGTTTTAATTACTAAGCTTTGTAAAATAGTTTGACATCCCAGAGTGTGGTGCCTCCAGCTTTATTCTTCTTTCTCAAGATTGCTTTAGCTATTCATGGTTTTTTATAGTTCCATACAAATTTTAGCTCTTTTTTGTTTTATTTCCTTGAAAAATGCCATTGGAATATTGATAGGGATCACATTGAATCTGTAGATTGCTTTGGGTAAGATGGACAATTTAACAATATTGATCCTTCCAATCCAAGAGCACAAAATATCTTTCCATCTTCTTCAATTTCTTTCATTAATGTCTTGTATTTTTTAATATACAGGTCTTTCACCTCCTTGGTTAAATTTAATCCTAGGTATTTTATTTGTTTTGATGTAATTGTAAATGGGATTTTTTTCTTAATTTATTTTTCTCTTACTTCATTATTAGCGTATAGAAATGCAGCCAAGTGCTGGCCCCATGGCTAAGTGGTTAAGTTCATGCACTCTGCTTTGGCAGCTTGGGGTTCACTGGTTCAGATCCATGAAACTACACACTGCTCATCGAGCCATGTTGTGGTGGCATTCCACATAGAAGAACTAGAATGACCTACAACTATGATATACAACTATGTATTGGGGGCTTTGGGGAGAATAAAAAGAGGAATTGGCAACAGATGTTAGCTCAGGGCCAAGCTTCCTCACTTAAAAAAAAAAAAAAAAAGAGGGGCCAATCCCATGGCCAAGTGGTTAAGTTTGTGCACTCTGCTTCAGCAGCCTAGGATTTCCCCAGTTCAGATCTTGGGTGTAGACCTGGCACCACTCATCAGGGCATGCTAAGGTGGCATCCCACATAGCACAACCAGAAGGACCTACAACTATATACAACTATGTACTGGGGGGCTTTGGGGAGGAGAAGAAGAAGAAAAAAATTGGCAACAGATGTTAGCTCAGGTAGCAATCTTAAAAAAAAAAAGAAATGTGACTGATTTTTGTGTATTGATTTTGTGCCCTGTAACTTTACTGAAGTTATTAGTTTTATCAGTTTTTTGATGGTGTATTTAGGGTTTTCTATATATAAATATGATGTCATCTGCAAATAGCAACAGTTTTACTTCTTCCTTTCCAATTGGGAAGACTTTTATTTCTTTTCCTTGCCTAATTGCTCTGGCTAGGACTTCCAATATTATGTTGAATAAAAGTGGCCAGACGGCCAGCCTGGTGGCGCAGCAGTTAAGTGTGCATGTTCAGCTTTGGCGGCCTGGGGTTTGCAGGTTCAGATCCCAGGTGCAGACACGGCATTGCTTGCCAAACCATGCTGTGGTAGGCGTCCCACATATAAAGTAGAGGAAGATGGGCATGGATGTTAACTCAGGGCCAGTCTTCTCAGCAAAAAGAGGAGGATTGGCAGCAGATGTTAGCTCAGGGCTGATCTTCCTCAAAAAAAAAAAAAAAAAGTGGCCAGAATAGGCGTCCTTGTTTGGGTCCTGACCTTAAAGGAAATGATTTCAACTTTTCACTGTTGACTATCATGTTAACTCTGGGCTTATCATATATAGCCTTAATTATGTTGAGATATGCCTCCTCTGTACTCACCTTGTTGAGTTTTTATCATAAATGGATGTTGAATTTTGTCAAATGCTTTTTCTGCATCTAGTGAGATGATCATATAATTTTTATCCTTCATTTTATTACTGTAATGTATCACATTGACTTATTTGCAGATGTTGAACCATCTTCCATCCCTGGAATAAATCTCAATTGATCATGGTGTAGGATATTTTTAATGTATTGTTGAATTCAGTTTGCTAATATTTTGTGGAGGATTTTTACATTTATGTTCATCAGGGATATTGGCCTGTAATTTTTTTTCTTGTGGCATCCTTGTCTGATTTTGGTATCAGAGTAATGCTGGCCTCATAAAATGAGTTTGGAAGAATTCCCTCCTCTTCTTTTTTGGAAGAGTTTGAGAAGGATTGGTATTAATTCTTCATTGAATGTTTGGTAGAATTCACCAGTGAAGCTCTCTGGTCCTGGAATTTGTTTGTTGGGAGGTTTTTGATTACTGATGCCATCTTCTTACTAGTAACTTGTCTATTCAGATTTTCTATTTCTTTATAATTCAGTCTTGGCAGGGTGTATGTTTCTAGGAATTTATCCTTTTCTTCTAGGTTGCCCAAATTGTTGGTGTATAATTGTTCATAGTAGTCTCTTAAGATCATTTGTATTTCTGTGGTATCAGTTATGACATCTCCTCTTTCATTTCTGATTTTATTTATTTGAGTCCTCTCTCTTTTTTCTTGATGAGCTGGCAAAAGATTTATCAATTTTGTTTATATTTTCAAAGAACCAGCTCTTAGTTTCATTGATCTTCTCTATTGTCTTTTTAGTCTCTATTTCACTTATTTCTGTTCTACTGTCTGTTGTTTCCTTCCTTCCACTAACATTGGGCTTTGTTTGTTCTTCTTCTAGTTCCTTGAGGCGTAAAGTTAGGTTGTTCATTTCAGGCTTGTTTCTTGAAGCAGACATTCATCACTATGAGCTTCCCTCTTAGAATTGCTTTTGCTGCATCTTACAAATTTTATGTTATATTTCCATTTTCATTTGTCTCAAGGTATTTTTATTATTTCTCTTTCAATTTCTTCTTTGATCCATTGGTCGTTCAGTATCATGTTGTTTAATCTCCATATATTTGTGAATTTTCCAGTTGTCTTCATATTTCATATTCATATTCAATTTCTAGTTTCATATCATTGTGGTCAGAAAAATGCTTGATATGATTTCAACCCTCTTAAATTTATTAAGACTTATTTTGTGGCCTAGTATATGATCCACCTTGGAAAGTGTGCCATGCACGCTTGAGGAAAATGTATATTCTGCTACTTTTGGACAGAATGTTCTGTATATATCTGTTAAGCCCACCTGGTCTAATGTGTCATTTAAGGCTGATGTTTGCTTATTGAATTTCTGTCTGGATGATCCATCCATGGATGTAAGTGGTATCACAGAGAGTCAAGCAAAATAAAGAAACAAAGGAATATGTTCCAACTGAAAGAACAAGATAAACCTCAGGAAAAAAAACTTGATGTAATGGAGACAAGTAATATACCTGATAAAGACTTCAAAGTAATGGTCATAAAGATGCTCACCAAACTGGAGAGAAGAATGGATCAACACAGTGAGAACTTCAACAAGAGATGGAAAACATAAGAAAGTACCAAATAGAAGATACAGAGCTGAAGAATGAAATAACTGAACTGAGAAGTACACTAGAGGGGTTCAATAGCAGACTACATAAAGCAGAAGAAAAGATCAGTCCACTTGAAGACAAAGCAATGTAACTCACTCAATCAGAGCAGCAAAAAGAGAAAAGAATGAAAAAAGTGAAGATGACATGAGGGGCTTATGAGACAATATCAAATGGACTAGCATTCACATTATAGAGGGTCTCAGAAGGAGAAGAGAGAAAAAGGGGCAGAAATCATGTTTGAAGGCATAGTGGCTAAAAACTTTCCTAAGCTAGTAAAGTAAACATCCATCCAGATCCAGGAATCTCAGGGAACTCCCAATAAGAGGAATCCAAAGTGACCCACACCAAGACACATTATAATTAAATGTCAATGTCCCAAATTACCCCTTCAATGAGCCTTTCTTATTACTCTTCTTCTCTTCCCCTTCACTCCTAGACCCACTTTCTTAGAGCCTTCTCATAGTTTCCATATTAAGACTGTTCCACAGTAAAATGAAGGCAAGCTATGACACCAAGGTAAATAAAGGCTGGGGATCCATCTATTATTTAAGATGCAAAGGCATTTCAAGACCACCTGGGAACAGGCAAGATGAGAGATGTAAGACCCATGAGAGAATCCAATATTACGAATGGATCACTCCAGAAGAGCACAAGTGACTTTAAAATTAGCCCCACCCCCCACCCCCCCCACCCCCGCCACACACACACACAAGCACTCACAGCCTTGCTGTGCTTTACTGAGGACTTGCAAGTTACCATCTTGAACTTTTTATTGAAACAGAAGAGACAGTTTAAGTGGCATCTCTGAATGAATGGGAGGACAAGTCTGTAACTGACATACTGAGTATTTTTCTGGGTACAGTGAAAGTAAGGAAGAAGAAATCACAAGAAGGGGTAGGGATGAGAGAGAACAAAACCCAGAATTTTAAACCCTGGGGATTTGACACCAGAGAGAAGAAACTTGGGAGTTCCTTTTAAGAACAGTGTGTTTTATTCTGACAGGTTGATCAAGAAGGGCTCATCCGAAGTTTGCACGTTCCACCACCTCTATTCTAAGACTAACTGGCGTACTGCAATGCAATTTTGCTGCTAACCACCTGGAGTTAGCATTAGGCTCCACAGGCTAAAGGGTCACAGTCCCAACAAGACTGCACTCACTCAAGACACCAGCCACACTTCAGGGGTCCCCAGGTTACCCACACTTCTGACCAACTGGCTACAAACCCTGAAGGTTCCCATGATGTCTTAGTCTGTTTGGGCTGCTATAACAAAAATGCCATAAACTGGGTGGCTTAGGCAACAAACATTTATTTCTCACAGTTCTGGAAGCTGGAAGTCCAAGATCCAGGTGTTGGCAGATTCGGTATCTGGTGAGGACCTGCTTCCTGGTTCATAGGCAGTTGACTTCTTGCTCTGTCCTCACACGGCAGAAAGGGTGAGGGAGCTCTGTGGTGTCTCTTTCAAAAGAGCACTAATCTCATTCACGAGGCTCCAACTGTAGGACTTTATCACCTCCCTGATCACCTTGAACACCCTCACATTCAGGGTTAGGTTTCAACATTTGAATTTTGAAGCAACACAGACATTCAATCTATAGCACATGACCCTCCTCAGGTTCAGTAATTCACTAGAATCACAGAGCTCAGAAAAGCACTATATTTATGATTACAGTTTTATTATAAAGGATACAAATCAGACCAGCCAAACGGACAGACATAGAGTGAGGTCTAGGAGGGAGTGAAATGCAGAGCTTCCACACTCTCTCCCTGCGGAACCAGGGTGCATCACCTTCCTGGCTCCTCAGTGCGTTCAGTGGAGCCTCAGGGTCCAGAGATTTTAGTCGGGGTTTCGGTTACTTAGGCATAACTGACTGACTCTCTGGCCACAGGATTCGATTCAATTTCTAGTCCCTCTCTCCTTCCTGGTGGTCAGGCTGGCTCAGAGTCCCAACCCTCCAATTTCGTGGCTGGTCTTTCTGTGACCAGCCCCAATCCTGAGTCATCTCACCTCTTGGCCTAAACTCAAGTGTGATCCAGGGGCTCATGAATAACAGACACCCCTATTACTTGGGAAATTCCAAGAATTTAGCATCTCCCCACCAGGACCCAGCACAAAGGCTGGTCGAGTTCTTTATTCTACAACAACCTCAAGTCCACACCTCCTGTAACTCCTACCCCTATTCAACAGCAATAAAATCCACTGGACAGGGCCCATTGCTGGCCTTGGCGGGTTTTTTGTTTCATTTTTAAAAATCTTTATTATAGAAACGCTCAAGTATAATCAGCAGTAGGAAGAATAATATAATGAACCCGCACATTCCCATCAGTGTCTCGCTGATTATCTGCATGTGGCTTACCCTTTCACGCATATCGCCTGCCCTTCTCCATACCGCTCATCCTCAGATTATCCTGAAGCAAAGCCCAGAAGGACATCCTATCATTCTGAGAATTCTTTATCAAAAGCTTCCCAAGGGGGTGCTGCACCCACGGCAGTCTTCACATGGGCTATAGGCACGCTGAAATCTCAACTCCCTGGGGGTGAGCTTCCAGAGGCCCTGGCCAGCAGCCTCCCACGGTGGGCACCTCACTGGCTGACTCCAGCATACAGATCAGTACCATTTTCTACACGCACTGCGATGCCAGAGAGAACACCAAGCGCCACTTGATTACATTCAAGGCTTCTAAGGCATGTCATCAGCCTCGCCCTGGTATTTCTCGTGGGATTCCAAAGGTTCGTGTCCACAGCCCTGATTATCTCCTAAAGAACCAAATCTAACAAAATAAGCGGAAGGAATAACAGCTCAAATACTCCTAACTAATTAAAATCAATGGGGGGGGGGGGGGTGGTGCTGAATAGGTAAGAGATACCATGTCAGTATTAGTTACAGATTACAGATCCATTTCAGAGTAATTAAAACAGGGGACCCAACCAAGAAGTCTTAAATAACACAAAAACTTGACCCTGACCTTGGGTTTATCACGTCAGAGTGACTAGGATAGTCCCTAATACCTGGAGAGTATTTTTATGTTTCTGTTTCTGGGAATTTCTAACACACCCCCAGGGTTCAGGGTTGATCCCTCACACACTCCAGGAGGCATCTCCTCCACGATGGGATGGGGAGAGCAGTGAGCAGAGTCATCCAATACCTCCCCATCTGACATATTCTGCAAAATGAGAAATCAGAGGGATACAAAGGCTCCTGCCACTCTAGGACTCAGCAGCCCTGCAAGGCCAGGGAATGTAAGGCTGGAGACGCAAGGTGCGCTCCTAGATTGACATCTCCAAAGCGCCCGTCACAGAGCTCGGCTTGGATCACCTACCTGCCTCTCATAAACAGAAGGAGGAGTCTTCCCCATCCTGAGCTGTGTGTTCACCAGGCAAGAGGCCTCTCTGTGGCCCCTACTTGTGCAGAAGAGAGCCGCGGCACGACCCGAGGATAAGTCGTTGGCACTCTCCTCCTCTAAGCCCGGCTGTTTCCCAAGTATAAAGTGCCTTCAGACAGCTTTTTCTTTCAGAAGATCAATGAAGTTGCTTTTCATCATCTCCAAAAGCAGAGAAAATCCCCAAAGAAATTCTCTTCCCAGTAACAAAGGAAGAAAACTTTAAAGAACCACATTTCGGCTCTTGCAGGGATGTCTTCCCTACAGAGATGATCTCTCTCCCAAGGAAGTGGAAGTCCTTGGGAGAAGACACATATCAACACATCTGCCAGGAAGGCCAAGAGCTCCTGGACTGACTGGCGTGCCCTGGAATTCCAGCACAAGGCCAGAGATGTGTTACGTTCTCGAAAGTCCATGTGAGAAGGTCTGGGGTCCACCTTCCTTCCCCAGTGATGACCTCCTTTGCATATCACAAGGAGCCTGACCTGAGCTCTCCTCTTGGAAAGCCCAGAGCTGGACTCATTTCACCACAAGAGGTAAAATTTCTACCACTTTGGACTTTCTACCACTTACATGCTGACAATATCAGGATATGAGGAGCTTGGGAAATTCCAGCGGTCCATTCACTCCTGCCATTAGTGGACTGGGGTTATTCTCACTGCACAGAAACACTGCAGGAAAAATAGCCCCTTGTGCTTGAGCCCTGTGGCTTGTTCCCTCCCTGGTCTTTAAAGTCTTCCTGAGCCCTAGCCTGGTCAATCCCCCATCTGGAACTGCCTCAGACAAGGAAGAGAGCAGAAGCGGCTAGAGCCGGTGACGGACCCATGCAAGGGCCAGTGCTGGGTCTGCAGTGCGTGGCCAAGGATGAACAGGAATGTTGCTATTTCCCATGAGATCTGCTAGAAGGCCCTTTTGGTCATAGGTTGTCATCCCAGCAGGTGACCTAGGATTGTCCCTAAGGCAGGTATACACGGACTTTCTGCATGATAACAGGGTTCTGATGTTGGGCTTAGCTGTCACTCCACTGTGTTGGCCACAGTGGTATCTAACCAGCCAGTCCAGCATCTCACAATCCTGGGGAGGAGGGGCTGTCACCGAGGACGGTTATCATTAAGAAAGCAAGACACTCTAATAAGAGCAAAATCACCACAATTCCATCAAACTAAGTCAGCGTCCCTCTTGCCCTGAGGACTTCCTTGCCCCAAAGCCTAGGCTATGGGAAGAGGCCTCCCGCCAGGCTCCAGAGCTGCAGCCAGAGGATGGCTACGGATATGCCTTTCACGACACTGGGGAGTGGGAAGGGTTTCCGTCCACACGGGACCTGGGTCACCTTGACCTCGAATCGCAAATTCAGCACTGGCTGATTCAGATCATGCTTTGAAGCCTTAGGCTGAAAAGGTTCCTGTTCGACTAAACCTTTCAAAACCATCGACTGGGGTGATGAGGGGTGCAGGAGACCAGGGAAGCAGGCCTGCCTTCCAGTGGAGGAGGACACGCTTCTGGGGGAGAGTCTGGTCTGGGAGGGGGTCTGCTGTGGTGGTTTCCCTCAAGCACCGAAAATAACCAGGAGTCTGAGCGCTCACCCTACGCCCGACACGTGGGTAGTGGGGGCTGACTAACATTGAAATCCCATGACTGTGGAATTTTAAAAAATCTATAGAGTTCAATAGCCCTATAGAGAGTAATCAAAACACGAAAATCTGAAGGCCACTCCGGAGAGCCACCGGACATACACCAAGGGACGCAAGAAGATCCTGCAGTGGCTACAGATTTCTCCAGGAGGAAAGGGGCAGTAAGGACTTGTCCCCAAAAGCCCCATCCAGCTGCCCAGCAGCCTGGAGAGCTACCAAAACAAGAGGGAGGAGGTCCCCCTGCCCTGATGGGCGCCGGGAGGTAGAAATGCTTCCTCACCCACAACACAATCACTGCCACCCCACCCCTTGCCTTGGCCAAATCCCTCCTCTATCCCATCTCCCCACCCTCCCACCTGCCACCCACTCCCCTCCCATCCTTTCAACTTAGGGACTCTCAGGGAAGTCCTCCGAGAGAGCTCCACCTGCAGCATTTTCACTAGAGTCTTGGGCACTCCACTGGTAGTCAGCCAGAGACATTGTCCATGGCCCGCCTACTTGGAGGAGCAGACGGACAGCGTGGCACCTGCAGAGAACACCCAAAAAGCTGGGTACAGAGCTTCGGTAAAGTCCACCTTATACTTATACATCAGGTGGACCTTGTCAGTGACAGCAAAGAAAATGACAAAGCCGTGGTCACAGTTGAGAAGCACACCAACCCGCGTGGCCTTGGTGGGGGGGAGGGTTTTCTCCACATTGTTGTGCCAGGCAGAGATCTTGGTGTTGAACCACTCCACGCACCAGGAGGAGCTGTTGCGGCCGAGCCGGCTCTCAGGGCCCTGCCGTTGCATGCTGCCATAGCAGATGCCCACCCCACAGAAGTTGTTCTTCTGCAGCTCAACCTCCCAGTAGTGGATCCCTTTCTTGTAGCAGTGCAAGCCCAGCACCTGAGAGCAGTACATGAACCTCTGAGGATGGGGCCGGTAGCTCTGGGGTACGTCAGCCACAGAAGCTACGGTGTAGTTCTCTGACAGAGCCACCTTGCTGTGGGCGGTGTTGTAGTCCAGGATGACTCTAACAGCATCTAAGAAAGCATTACCCCAAGGAATCAATTACTAGGTGCTCAAAGTACTCTCACTTTTAAAACTTTCCCCAACTGGTAGTATATACTCATTTCTTTTATCCATCCATCCATCCACATATGCATCCATCCATCCATCCATCCATCCATCTATTTATCTATTCACCCATCTATCCATCCATCTATCTATTCACCCATGTATTCATCCATGCACGCATCCATCTGTCCATCCATCTATCCACACATCTATCCATCCATCTATCCATCCATCTGTGCATCCATCCATGTATCCACCCATACATCAACCCATCTATCCATACATCCATAACTGAGGCCTAACTGAGAGTGTAAAATTCCAGAGACAGCAGGAAGAATGAGAGCCAGACTCCTGGCCAAGGTACTGACCTTGGGAGACAGGACAGCGAGGGCAGGAGGAAGAGGGTATAGAATCAAGTGAGATGACAATAACTAAGAGGATGAGGGAGTCCCCTCCCAGAGCGTTTCTCTTCTCTGTGAAGCAGAGGATGCTGGGGAGCACCGGAAGAGGGCTGAGGTTTCAGCAAGAGGGAAGGTTTTCGAATGGCAGGGGGGTCGACAGGAAAACCAGAGCAGGAGGACCAGCAGTGGGATGCCCAGTGATATCCGGGGCACAGCCGCTGGCTCCAGTTCATCCAGAGAAAAGGATGAACTGGGTTCAAGCAGAGCTGGGGTTGAGCCAGAATGGACAGCCAGACGAGGATTTAAAGAACTGATTATGGAATCTAGGCTGCCTACGACGGGAGGTGAAGGAAGGCAGGTGCTGACAGAAGGGAGAAAGCAAGGGTGCAACATAGCAGAGGACAGGCGAGCAGCTGACAAGGGAGAGGCTGACCACGCTGGACAGAGGCAAGAGCGAGGAGCTGGGCAGAGCCACGCAGGAGAGACCGAGAGCCAGCAGGACCGCTCGCCAGAGCCGAAGTACTCACACTCCAGGAGCTCAGATCTGGACTTGGCTAGAAAGGCCTCCAGCACCTTGGCCTTGAGAGACACCGAGTTCGCCTGTGGGGTGGTGGTTTTGGCTCCAGCTGAGTGAGAAAACACAGAGTGGTTTCCAGAACAAACTCAGAGTGGACACCCTACTTCCCCTTGCTCACAATAACTCACCCTCTGGACCAGATTGTTTTGACTCCATTGTCTGTTCCGGGGCTCCAAAGGAAATTTTGCTGGGTGGGGCTGGAAATGAAAAAGGAGAAACATGAATTGGGGACGTGACACAGAATGGACCTGATGGCCTCTGCTCCCTTCCAAGCTGATTTTCAAGAGCCACTTCCACAAACACACCCAGACAACTGGGACAACACATGTGCATCCAGACAGGGCCAAAGTCATCTGATTGCCTCATACTTGTCCTCTCCTCCAACCTCAGGCCTGTCCGCTCTTCCAGAACACACTCATAGAACGCAGGCCCCGTCACAGACCCTTGACAAGACAGGTCAGCTGTCCCTGCTGGCTCTGAGTTCTGTGCTCAGGCAGTCTCAAGAAACAACAGATGCAGAAACGTGCAACTTACCAGGTTTCTTGGTTTTCTTGTCGTCTTCTGAAAAAGAAAATTTTCAGAATTAAGATATTTTAAAGCACAACGCAAGGAAACTTTCAAAACACCGTAATAACAATCATTTGCATGAATTCTACCCCTAAAAATAAAGGTAGGATGTTTTAACTTGAAAAATATTAGGGGCCAACAAGCAAATGAATCTACGGTAACAAAAACCCACATCAGGGCTGGCCCCGTGGCAGAGTGGTTAAGTTTGCGTGCTCTGCTCTCGTGGCCCAAGGTTCAGATCCTGGCCGCAGACCTATGCACCACTCATCAATCCATGCTGTGGTGTCCCACATAGAAGAATTCAAATGACCTACAACTAGGATACACAACTATGTCCTGGGGCTTTGGGGAGGGGAAAACAAAAAAAAAAACAAGAGGAAGATTGGCAACAGGTGTGAAGTCAGGGCCAATCAAAAAACAAAGGAAACACATCAGTGGTTGTGGCGGAAGAGACTGACTAATAAGGAGCATGAAGAAATTTTCGGAAGTAATGGTAACACACACGTCTGCATTTGTCAAAGTTTCTCTAACTGTACATTTAAGATCTGTGCATTTTACTGTGAGTGAATCATACCTCCACAAAAGAAAAGACGTAAAAAAGACAAACGGAGAGTCAGCAAAAAAACATGCTGGCCACGTATCACAATGGTCTTTACAAACTCTCTAGAGTGTGCAGGGATGGGAACTGAGTTTAGCTAAAACAGTGGTTCTCAAAGTGTGGTCCCCAAACCAGCAGCATCTCCATCACCTGGGAACCCGTGGGAAATGCAAATTCTCAGGCCCCACCCCACACCAGCTGAATGTGAACATTTGGGGCGGGCCCAGCAATCTGTGTTACGAGCTCCCCAGGTGACTCCGATGCAGACTCGAGTTGAAGTGGGCTACATTTTGGGTTCACTCGGCCACCTTCCCCGCCACTGGCATCAAGAGGGGGTTTGGGATCTTACCCCTGCCCGCCTGCAGGAGACTTTACATTACAGACTAGCCCACTCTCTCCTCCTGTCCCCAACAGACCCTCCCTCACCCCACCTGGCCCATTTGTCCTCACTTTTCCCTCATTTCCTCACCCTCCACTCCTCTCCTGCCCACCCTCATTGGACCAGCATCTTGGAGGGCCTCCAGGCTGCAAGGCCGGCCTAGGGCACAGGGCCCCCTCCCCGATCATCACAAGCCTTAGAAGTCTCATCTACACTGTGACTAGTCCACCCCTCCTTGCCTATTTCCCCATCTCCGCCTGGTGGCAGCATCCACAGCTCCCGCGGGCTAAGGCTGGAGCCTGTGGTCTGGCGCGGGAGCAAGGGAGCTCTCAGGGGCGTGTGGCTTGAAAAGGACACAGGCCTACAGTGTTTTTCACCTACTCTTCCGCTTCCCTCTTCCTACAAAGTGTCTTTCTACATTTTCCAGCTCAGCTACGGGCTCCCTCTCCATCTGCATCCCAGCCCTTGACTCTGCTCCAGGGATGGACTCCACACACCTGTCTGCCAAAGACAACCCAAACACAGACACAACCGACCACACAAACAAGCCCAGAGTTCTCTCACCCCCCAACACCCAGCGCTGTGGGCATCACTCTTCGGTGCACACGGACTTTTCAGGGAAGCAGCAACAGCCAAGAGTTCCGGGGCACAGTTAGGGTCTTTAAAGAGCTGTCACAATCAGTGTCCGTTGTAAATGTCACTCACAATCATCCCGCACAGTTGATACCGTTAATGTCCAAATTTGACAGATGAGGAAACTGAGGACCAGGTGCCTTCTCAACAAGGTGACACAGCCCCTCAGGGGACAAGAATTGATTCTCGGGGGGAGAGGGGGAAGTCTTACTCTTTTTATGTATAAAAGCACAGTACACAAACAGATATACACATAAGTGTGGCATTAAAATTTCATGGGCAGGGGCAATCAGAAAAAAAGAGTCTAACGTGGCTCAGGGAGTAAGGCGACAAGAGGGCAATAGTGAAAAGCAGGTCGGGGAGCACTTAACAACAAGAGCACATTACAGCTGAAGACGGGGCAGCTCTGAGCTGCCAGCTCGGTGTAGCCTCCGCTGCTCCGGGACCACCATCCGTCTCCTCCAGGAGGCTCTGCCCAGGGCTAGAACTTGGGTGTCCTAAGTATTTCTCAAGACAGCCAGCTTGGATGATCCTGCTGCTCCAGACAGCCCGCATATCTAATGCTGATGGGCCGGACCCGTCAGGGCCCCAGGGGAGCTCCTGCAACAGCCCCTTCAACTTGTCCTCAAGGGGGTCTTGTAGCCACACTTCTCTCCAGAAGCACCTGGGCACCTAAGGTGACTTGGGATGGGTGTGCCCCTCTGGAGGTATGCGACGCCTGTGTCAGCCAGAGGACCAGCCACTCACAGCCATGCTGTTGCGACAGGGACAGCGGTGGTGTTACTTACTTGGGACCTTCTTCACAGGGCGTGAGGTTTTGGATGGGAACACTCCACCATGCTCTCCAGGGTCCCCTGTGCAAAAAAGATGGGGTCAGGTTATTCAGTTCCTTCAAAGCAACCGTCAGAGCCAGCTTTGCCACAGGCGGGCAGGTAGAGGATTGGCAAAGACAGTCATTTCCACTGACCTTCCCCATCCATTCATTTACAAGAACTAGAAACAGGAAAAGAGAAGGACCAGCTTGGGATGGTCCCTCTCCTCTCTGGCTTAAAACGTAGCCAGGGCTGAGTCTCCACCAGCACCCAGCTCCAGGAGCTCTGAACGCTCGCTGTGCTTCCGTTTCTTCCAGCATATGGTGGGGATGATTCCCCTCGCTCGAGGGAGCTGGGATCAGACGCCTGGCGTGTAGTGCTAGTTCCCTTCCCTCTGGTGTTCTCTCTCCCCCTGCCCCCTGACTAGGGATCGCTGGTGCAACAGGAAAACAAGTATGTGTGGCTAATCTACCAACAGCTTCACACTCCACAGCAGAGCCACGCACACCTGTTTCAGAAGCCCTTTGGCAAGGACACTCGGCTTGCCGAGCTGAAACTCAAGCGCACCCCCTGGACTCCACAGCAAAGGTTCGCTATGAGCCAGGCTCGGTGCTAGGCACCGTGGAGAGAGTGTTCAATGGGAAACTGCTCCAGCGCCTGCCCAACAAAGATCACAATTCGATGGGGAGACAGACAGGATCGGCAAGGAAGAGTAAAATGACAGATTTACAAAGGGGCCGAAGGGGTGATGAAGATCCTGGGACCTAGTCAGGGGAACGAGAAGAGTGACAGGGGAGGTTGGCTGAGAAATGTAATGTTTTAACAGATCTTCAAAGGATGAGAGGAGTTAACTTGTGAAGACGGTGGTGTATGAGCTTTCCAGACAGCACGAAGGGCACATACAAAGGCCCTATGGCAGAAAGATTAGCATGTCTGAGGAACTGAATGCAGAGAGATGCATGGCAGGAGGTGGCACTTCAGGGCTGGAGAGACAGACAGGGCCTGAGGCAGGGACTTGTAGGTCAAGGTCAAGAGTCTGGTCTGTAATCTAAGAGCAGTGGAAATTCCCTGAAAGGGGTGAGGGCGACAAGGTCCCAGGAGGTCAGATTTGTATCCTGAAAAGCTCTCTAGGGCTGCAGCAGTGGATGCAGAGGGACTATTTAGGAAGCTGCCACAGGTGATGGCAACGGAGAGCAGGCCGGTGCTGGCTGATATGGGACCAGGGACCTGGTCAGCAGATATTTAAGAAGCAAAATTGGGGGATGGATTGGATAGGAGGGGAAGGAAAACAGATGGAAGGAGAAGTTCTAGGTTTCTCTGATGCCAAAACTAGCCACTCCCCCACCAAATACCCCGACAACCCAGCTTCCATTCAAGACCCATCTGAGTCGGCCGCAAGATCACAGCTAAACAAGCCCATCCAGAAAGGCCCAGCATAAGATCCAGCCCCCAGAAATGATTTAGGAAGGACCGCGACAATCTCAGGATGAAGCAGAGACTCCCCACGTCCCCCCAGAGGAAGGGCAGATGACCCAGGACCCTTGAACTCAAGCCCCACTGCTCCAGATCATGACCCTCCCCCTAGCCCAGAGCCCCCAAGGGACTCATCCCATCTCAGGGGGCCCAGTGGTTACCTGAGACAGGGGGCTCATGGGGCTTCTTGTCCTGGGACTGTTGGATATACCGCTTCAGCTCGTTTTTGAGGTCTAAGGTGCCCTGGCAGACGCCCTTGATCAGCTCCTGATTCAGCTCCACCTTGGGGACGTAGACTGGCTTCGTTGAGACTCCTTGCAGTTTTGCCGCTTTCTGGAACAATCCAGGGAGTTGGGCAGGGAACTCTGGTGAAGCCAGGGCCAGGGCTCAGGTCTCATGAACTGCGGGAGGAGCTTCCCTGTGCCCAAGGGCGCTAAGTCCAATCAGCCTTCTCAAATTACAGACCAGAGGTCCCGGGGTTAAAGTGCCACTTTCAGACACAGTGATCTGGAGCGGGAAGGGCCCTGGAAGTCACTCACCAGACAGACGGGGAAACTGAAGTCAAGAAATGACAAGTGTCCTGCCAGGAACGCTACCAGTTAGTGTCACAGACAAAGTTGGGACACAAGTCGCCCCGACCCCCATAGATAATGCTCTTTCCTCTCCTCCAGCTGTGGCTGAAAAAGTCTGGGGGACGCAGGACCGTCTCCAACCCTCGAGGACCAGCTCTGAACACATGTTCTGAGTGTTCAAGGATGCCTCAAGGGATGCGGCTGGGGCACATCTGACAGAGAGGGATGGTCTGACTAAAAGCCCCAACCTTGAGACAACATCAGGTCAGACAGTATCAAGAGGCCCACACATGGGCCTGAATCCTTCTCAGAGAGCTTGGTGCAGCCACTGCACAAACAGGAATGAGCACGTTAGAGGAAACTGATTGCCACCCAGCCCAGTCATGGATAGAAGTCTGAGCAGGGAGAAGAGAAGGCTCCCTTCTCACTCCTATACCTTCCCCATGATGTGAACAAGGATTATGGACCTTGGAGGTGTCACAGCATGTCACCCAATTGATGGGCTCACTGGAACACCCACTGCATGCCAGGCACTCTGCTTCACGCTGGACATGCCAGCAGGAAGAAGGGCGGTAAGAAGGGATGGGCCCTGCCCGAAAGGATGAGAAATCAAGCAAGATGAGATGTTGTCTAGTGCTATAGCAGAGGCTGTAGTGTAACATGCTCTGGACCACAGTAATGGCAGAACAATGGGACCCAAGGAAGACAGGGAAACTGGAGTTGCCCCAGAAAAAGGACAGGATTCCCTAGGCAGTGAAGGTCGGCCGTGGCATTCCCATGCAATGCCTGTTGAGTCTGAGGAATGGTGAGTGCCTGTGATTACAGCACGGGCCGGGGCTGGGTGGCAAGAGATGAGGCTGCTGGCAAAGGCAAGGCCTGGTCACCAAGGACCTTGTGAGCCACCTTAAGGAACATGAAGCCACAAAGGGCAGGGGGTCTGTGCTCTAGAAAGACACTTCAGGGGGCCTTGCGGAGGACGATGGGTAGAAGTGGGTGGAGGCATACGTAGTAGGCAACATTCTAAGATGGCTCCCAATATTCCCACGGTGCCCCCCTGCCTGGGTACACTGCCTACATAATCCTCTCCCCTTGGGGATGGGCAGGACCATGAATAGGATAGGATTCACTCCTTAGATTAGGTTAGCTTATGTGGCAAAATTGAAGGAATGCTGCAGATGTAATTAAGATCCTGAACCTGGCGGTTTTGAGTTAACCAGAAAGGTGATTATCCCAGTGGGCCTGACTTAGTCAGGGAGAACCCCTTAAAGGAGAGTCTGGACCTTCCTGGAGGTAGAAACTCTCCACTGGCTTTGAAGTAGTAAGCTGCCAAGTTGAGAGAGGGACACATGACAAGGAAGTGTGGCAGCCCCCAGGAACTGAGAGTGGACCCCAGCTAACAGCCAGCAAAACACTGGGACCTCAGTCCTGCAACCACAAGGAACTGAATTCTATCAACATCATGTGAGCTCGGAAGACATCCCTCAGTTCCAAAAGGAACGTAGCCCACTAGCCCAGCCGACACGCAGATTGCAGCCTTGTGAGACCCTAAGACGACAAGACTCATGAGCCACAGAAAATATGGGATCATAAGTGGATGTTCTTCTAAGCCACTACGTTTGTGGTAAGCTGTCAAGCAGCAGAGAAAACTAATACAGTGTGTGTCTCAGGGATGCTTACAACGATCTCTTACAGCCCCAACTCCTGGAGAGCCCCACTGCACCTATACTCAACATCAGAATGCCAGGCAGAAAGAGCATTCAACAACGCCCTCATCAAGACCCACCTCCAGAAACTCAAACTCGTCCCCCTTATTCAGGGCAAGTTCAGTCTCCTCCTTCAGATTCTGGATCTCACTCTTCTTCTTGAGGAGGACCTGGTAGATGTGGTCAAACTTGCTGCTGACCCTCTTCTCCTCTTCCTTTATCTTTCGTGTCGAATTAGCCTCCGAGGCATCAATCAGAGCTTTCATTTCCATGTATTCTTGGCTAAGCTGCTCCATCCTCCTCTGTGTAGCCTCCTAAAAGGGCCAAAACAAGAGGGCATCCATCAGACTGGGAGGAAGCGAAGCCTGCAGGACCACGGTGGCAAGATGTGGAGCAGCATGAGCTCTTTCCTGGACTTCATGGGAGTGCAAATGGGCACAACCACTTTGGGGAGCAATTTGGCAATATCTGGTGAATGTGAGAGTGCTCAGTACCTATGACCCAACAGCTAGAGCTAGGAATATATTCTAGAAAAATTCTCAGACACCTGCACCAGAGACACACAAAAGAATGCTCATGGCAGCATCGTGTGAATTGGCAAAACTCTGAAAACAACTGGACTGTCTACCAACAGGAGCCTGGATACATAGGCTGAAAGTTACCCACGGGATGGGATATTAAAGAGAAATGAAAATTAATGAACTGGGATAAATTTCCATGAGGGAAAAATGACTTGTAGAAGACGCACAGTGTCATGCTCTATTTATAAAGATTAGAAAGAAACAGAAGAGCAGTATTTATTACTAAATGAATGCATTACTAAAGGAATGCATACATACAGAATAAAAGGATAAAGAAACACATGGGAATAAACAAATGAATTCAGGATAGTGGTCCCTTCTGGAAGAGAGGAAGGGGGATATAAAAGGAGAAGCAAAGTGGGGGCTTTAACTGCCTTGGTGATATTTGGTTTCTTAAGCTGGGAAGCAGTAAATTGGTAATTTTTTTTAAAGAAAGAGTATAAAGCTGTTCTAGAAAATTTCTAGAGAATATCATCCTCTAAAACCGTACTGTCCAATACCACAGCCACCTGCTACATGTGGCGACAAAGTACCTGAAATATGGCTAGTCCAAAGTAAGAAGTGCTCTAAGTGTGAAATACACATTGGCTTTCAAAGACTTAGTACAAAAAAAGGAACATAAAATATCTCATTAGTGCCCCTTTATTGGTCATATGTTGAAATGGTAGCATTTTGGATACACTGAGTTAAAATGTATTATTAGAATTAATTACACGTGTGAACCAAATGTGCTTAGAGCTACACATGAGTCTCACATGATCTTGCTATTGGACGGCACTGCTCCAGGAGTTAGTCTCCCTTTACAGGTTGGGTAACCTCAATAGCTCAAAACCAAATACAACAGAGAGAAACACACAGGAGAGGGGCCGTATGCAGGAGAATGGCGTTCAATTATTTCTTTACCCAACTTTTGCTCTGCCACGTCCAGTGGGACAGCCAATGTCCCTGAGTGTTCTCCTCTTCTTCCTTTCAGTGACAGACCACCCCTGGAGTTTAGACGGGCAGGTGGCTGCCCAGCCACAGACTACATTGCCCAGCATCCTCTGCAGCTAGGCTTGGTCATGTGGCACGCTGTCCCCAGTGCAGTGGGAGCAGAAGCGATATGTGCAACACACTTCTTCCCTGTCCCCCTTCTCACAGGCTGGAACAAAGATGTCATGGTGACCCAGCTTCAACCAGAGAGATGAGGCAAACCCTCTATGGAGTAGTGGGGCAATACAAAGGAAAGACCCTGAATCCCTGAATGATCACGGGGAGCAGAGCCGGCCCACCAGTCCGGGGTGCTCATGTCTGGCCTTGAGCTGTCACAGTGAGCAAAATAAACTTCTATCTTCTTTTAGCCTCTGACCTTCGGGGGTATCTTTGTTAGCTGCCCCCAACCATACAGGGACTTTCATTTGCATCCTTTCATTTAGCCTCTAGGGCACCTTCAGAAAGTAGTTGTGATTCCGTTGTGCAAAAAGAAAAACTAAGGTTCAGATACCCGGCACCAGATCAAAGTGTTACAGACTAGGGTGTGACAGAGCTGGCATCCTCACCCAGATCTCACCTAATGAGGCCACGGCTGCCACATAAAGCTGGACACTGCAGCTCCAGGACACAATATGAAAACACAAATCCTCTTTCCGTAAAAAAGCAACGTAATCTTCTAAAAACTGTGAAACTAGAGGGAAAAAAACAGCCTAATCCTGCCTCTCCAACACTTGCACTACTAGCCTTTTACTATACTTGCTTCCAGTCGTTTTTCCTGTACTTCCTGTAATGGATTGAATGGTGGCCCAAAAGGATAAGTCCACATTCCAGAACCTGTGAATGTGACCTTACCTAGCAAAAGTCCTCACAGATGTAACTAAGGCAGGAACCTTGAGATGAGATCATCCTGGGTACCCTAAATCCAATGACAAGTGTCCTTCTTAGAGAGAGAAGGGAGACGACACAGGGAGGAGGAGGCCGTGTGAAGATGGCGGCAGAGACCGGAGTGATGCAGCCACAAGCCAAGGACTGCCAGCTGCAAGAGGCAAGCAAGGATTCTTCCCTAGAACTTTCGGGGAGAGCATGGCCCCCTCGATGCTCTGGTTTTGGACTGGTGGCCTCCAGAACGGTGAGCAAACACATTTCTGTTGTTGTAAACCGACTTTGTGGTAAATTGTCACGATAGCCCTAGAAAACTAATACACTTCCTTTTTAGAAATAGAGGCACTCTAGTGAGCATACACTTCCGCTTCCCGTTTTTCTCCCACTTAAACCTAACCACTTTTTATATTACTACTTTTTAACTTTAACTGTAATTTTTAATGACCCCCCCCACCGCCCCTAAAAGTTGGGCCTGCTTGCAGTTTTCAGTTTGGGTCTGTGAAGGCTCTCTCCTGTGCACACAGTTTTTTGTACGTTTCGCAAGGTTCACGTTTCATTCTGACACTTGCAAGCGGACCTGACACAGCCTTGTGGAGGTCAAAGCTGAGACTGTCCTGCCTGGAGGCCTCCAAGGCCGGGCTGCCGGTAGAGCCCTGTCACTCACCCGCACATCCTGCTGCCTGGCTCTCACATCCTCCAGCGCTCTCGATGCACCATTGATCTGACCGTACATGACAGTCAACTTATGCTTCAGCTTGTTCTGTGGAGCAAACAAATTAGGATGAGACAGCACCTCGCCCAGTCCCCACCCAACACCAGGGACCGTCCCCTGAATCTATCCCACAGGTGTTTCCACCGCCTGCCTGGAGCTTTTGAAAGTGTTCTCGTATTGACTGCCTCCTTCCATCCTGTCAGGGGGACAGGAAAGAAGTCACAGGATTTGGAGCAGGACAGACCAGAGTTCCAGTTCTGATTTTTCGCTGTGCAGCTATCTCTCAGCTCAGTTCCTTTGGCCAAGAAACACCTCATAGGCCTAGCAGGAGGATGAACTGAAAATGCAAGTCCTCGGCCCAGTGCCCGGATCTTGGTAAGGACAAACTGAATGCTCGCTGCTAATATGAGCTTCTTCACTAGGACCCATTTTACAGATGATGAAACTGAGGAAAGGAGGACAGCAAAGTGGCCAAGCTCACACAGAGACAGAACAGGCTGGGACAGCTGCTTCAGTAATGACAGATGAGGTCATTCCAACCAACTCCTCCACTGCAAACAACCAGAAAGCAAACAAAATACTGGAGGGGACATCTGCTAAGATATAATGGAGTGCAAACGAAGCAGGGAAGATGAGAGCCAAGATCCGGGAGAAGCCAACCCAGGGAGATAAGCCGAGCATCTGGGATGCTCTCCCAGGGCCATCTGCCGATTCCAGAAGCCAGGAAGCGGAGGGAAAAAAATCAGAGTCCATGGCTCACTCGGTAAGCCCCACAGGTGGGTACCTCCATGAGCTGCACCCTCGGACAAGGAAGAGCCAGCGGTAGAACAGCCCCCAGTCAGCTCAATCCCTGAAACTGAATCAAAGTGATTCAGAAGCTCTAGGCCCCTAGTCGCCTCCAGAAACAAGGGTAAATGATGCAGGAAGGAAGAGGATATCATCCGAGGCCTCACAGAATTCCTATACATTTTCATAATCAACAGCTGAGTGTCCTACCCCCCGCTCATGGAATACTGGCACTTAGAAAAGGGAAGGAAAATCACCAGCACCATAAGAATAGAGCCAGTGTTTATCATGGACTTACTATAGCCATCACTCTAACGCTTTCCATGGATTAACTTATTTAAGGCTGAGGACAACACAGGAGGCAGGAGGCCCCCACCCTTACAGATGAGGACACTGAGGTACAGAGCAATTCGGTGGCTTGCCCGGGGTCACATCACTATTAACTCGTGTTACCAGAGCCTGGCCTTACAATTACAGACACAGGTCCCAACTGAGAATGCTGGAAATTTCTAGAAAAAAAACTTGTACTTCCCCTAACTAGCTGACTCAACATACTGTGGCCCTCCCCTCCACTTTCCTGCCTCTCCCACTCCACTCGAGCATTCAGGGCTGAACCTGACCTTGACTCTGGGTTTGAACAACTCAGTGACAGTCACATGTAGGGCGGGAAACAGAAACTAAGGACACACTAACCACACCCCAAAGGCCCAAGTCACAGAGTATGTTTCAGATTTGACCTCTGTGACAATGCCCTTGACCCAGCCGCTTAATAGTAGCCAAAATAAACTGTGGGTCAAAGGCGGAAGGCTAGGCCCATGCAGATCCAGCCTCGAAGGTCTCAGAGCTGGAAGAGACTCCAGAACACCCGGGGGCTGAGAACTGTTGCACCTCCAAGAGTCACTGTTAGCAATGCCCCCCTGAACCCTAGTTTCAAAAGATTTTACCCACCACGAATCAAATGCACAGGACAGTCCCCTTATGGTAGGGAGGGGCCCTCAGAGCTCCAGACAAAAGGAAAGTGGCCCGAGGACTTCAGGACTTCGACAGACATGACAATCTCTCAATCAACGGTAGAGAACTTTTTAAAGTCTGAGGATCCTTCATGGACTGGGGACTTCGGTCCTCCACGTGGGAGGCACAAGAGTCCTGAGTCCACCCCGCACCAGGGGCCGAGACATGCTGGCTGCCCCCGGCCAGGGCTCTGCACAGCTGGACCTGGCTCTGCCACCAGCAGTGAGCAGCAGCAGGGTTGGCAAAGGAGACCAGTTAAAGGACTCGGGCAGGACAATGGGGAGAGATGGCAGGGGAAGACGAGGATTAAAAAGCCAAGTGTATAGGGCACACAAATAAACTGGGCACCGACTGCAGGCTCCCGGCCCTGGAGGCTGAAAAAGAGTGGAGGCTCCGGGCCAGGCCGAGAAGGGCCCTCCTGCCCACACTTGCCTTCTGTCTCCATGGATAAGAACTCCTAGAAGGGCCTTTCGGCGGAAGCTAGGCTGCCCTGGTCCTCAGGGGCTGAGGCAAAGAAGACCTGGGCAGCCTGACCTACTCCGCCCAGAAAGCTGTCCTCTCCCCTGGGCCTGAGTAGCAGAAATGACGGTGGCGGTTCTTATGGAGTGTTTGCTGCCTACGCTGTCTATAGATGCCTCATCTAATCCTGCCCATACCTTCTGAGATAGGGACTACTGTCACCCGCTTTCAGGATGTCCCAGCTAGGAAGCAGAGCCAGAATTCAAACCCAGGCCTCAACATCCAGCTCTGCTCGGAGCCCGGGTCGACCAGCCACGCTGCCTCACACTGGGCCTGACACGGAACACTCACCACACAGCTCATCCCTCCAGAGGCTCCCAACCACCTTGGAGGAGGGCAGGGCACGTCATTAACCTCATTTCACAGATGAGGAAGCCAAGGCTCAGAGAACTGCCATCACTTGCCCTAAACCACAGGCTGATGTGAGGCAGAGCGGGGCTCCTGGCTCCAAAGGCCAGGCAAGTTCTGCCCGGTGACGGGGGAGACCCAGGTGGCTGCACCTGATGTCAACTCTGTTGTGTCTCAGAGGTGACCTTTCAGGCCATACCTGGAGGTCTGGCTCCTGAGACTCGGGGAACAAGTCCAGAGGAACCCAGCTCAGACCAGGCTGGGGAAGGGCTATGGCCAGACGGGAGCAGGGCCTGCATCCTCGTCCTGGCGCCACTGCAAACCTCCTGCAGGCCCAACATTTCCTTTGACAACACAAGGACAGCCCTTGTTCTCCCTGACATTGCTGCAAGAACGAAAGGAAATCAGGCCACGCTTAGGAGCCTAGACTGACAGAGCAAACGCAGTCTGATTACACCTTTCCAGCCTCTGCCTTGGGCCCACAGGGAAATTCCGATCCCCCAAACCACTCCGATCATCACAGACCCGGAAGGCCCCTTAGCAATCCTGCTGGTCCAACCTCCCTGCTTGGCTGATGACCACTCGGACCCAGGGGCCACATCCTGGGCTCAAGTCGCACTGCCAGGAAGGAGGCCTCTATGGTGCAAGAGTTCGTCTCCACCTGGGGTCACATCCAGGGATTCTGGGGACTCTGCCGACCCTCCCTCTCCTCACCATCCTCTCTGGTCACTGCAACCTTCCAGCTGACCACAGGCTTTTGCTCACGTGACCTCAAACCTCCAGGAATGTCCCATGCTCTGGACTCTGCACACTCGGACAGCAGGCTGGTCCATGGGGAGAAACGCAAACTGGAGTGGAACCAGCTGGGGTCCCAGTGCCCACATGGCCTCTTACTGGCTTAGCTCTGGACCTCCATTTCTTCAACTGCTAAATGGAACTAATTATACCCACCTCATGTGCTGCCAGGTTTTAATGAGGGAACAGAGGCATGAACCTCCAGGGCTCATAGTCGACGTTCAAAACCCTCTACCAACCACCATCAGACAAGTACCAGGCTTAAGGCAAGCATCATCTGTGTCTTTGCTGGTCCCCTCCGCAAAATGGGGAGTAGAGGGTGGGGATGGGCCACGCGGCAGAGAGCAGTGCTGTATGTTCTCCCAGCCCCTTTCTACTGTGACATCGGGGACGTTCCTGGCCCAGCGAGGAACCCAGGCGATCCAGGGTATGCCGGCATGCCAGAGTGGCACAACCCAGCAGGCCCAGCAGGCCCAGGCTGCCCCTCTGCGCCCTCACCCACCACCCCTACCTCCAGGTCGGCGCTGGCCTGGCTCAGGGGCGCAGGCGAGCAGCTCTTGTGCTCCACCAGGCAGATGTGGCAGATGCACTCGCCGTGCTCTGGGCAGAAGAAGTCCCGCAGCCGGTTGTGCTGGGGGCACTTGCGGCGTATCAGGTCTCCGATGGGCGGCTGCAGCGGGTGGTCCCGGAAGGCTGGGCTGTCGAGGTGCGGCTGCAGGTGCTCCTGGCAGAAGGAGGCCATGCACACGAGGCACGTCTTGACGGCGGCCTCCTTCAGGCAGTGGTCGCAGGCCACCTCGGCAGCCGGGGCGGGGGGCTTGGCGGGGGTCTCGGCGGGGGCGGCGGCGCTGGCGGGCGGCGTACAGCCATCGGGGAGCGCCTCCCGAGCCAGCTCGACCTGCAGGAACTGCTCCACCACCGCGCACAGCACCGTGTTCTTGCGCAGCTGCGGCCGTGCCTGGTAGACGGCGCGGCACTGCGGGCACCGGTACGGCGCACCCAGGGAGGCCCATGTCTCGTCCAGGCACGCCCCGCAGAAGTTGTGGCCGCACGGGGTGGTGACCGGCTCCTTGAAGGGCTCCAGGCAGATGGAGCACGACAGCTCCTCGGCCAGGGTAAACAGCTCCGTCATGGTTCTCCTGGGGCGAACGAGGGGACGCGCTGGAACCACGGCCGCGACTGCTGCACTGTCGACCCGGGTCGCCAGGAAACGAAACCGAGCTTGAGAAGGGCAGATCCCCACGGCTTTTCAGGAAGTCACGTGAGGGCAAGGGGCGGGCCGGGGCGGGGGAAGGATGGGCGAGGGGGTGGGGCGGGCCTGTCAGGGTACCCGGGGAGCCAAGGTTCTGCGGTCCGAGTCGAACTAACGGGGCGCTGAGCACGGTTTCAGATGATCCTCCGACCCCCAGGAGGCTTCCTAGGGTGTCTCTGCGGATGAGGAAACTGACGCGTCGGGTGGAGAACCCTGGATCCCCGGGGTCAGAGGCAGGATCCAGCCCGGCTTCCTCACTAAGGCGCCTGCAGCAAGTCCCTTCCTTCGGAGAACTCAGCCAGACCGGAGACGTCCCACCGCCCCCGCGGGCCAGGCTGTCATATCAGGACCCGCCTTATCAAATAACCGGAGCAACAGTTAAACGACGAACTTTCTCTTATTTTTTAAATCCTTCCTTCCTGTTTCCTGGTCCTGGGCTCTGGCGTATTGGCATATGATCCCTGATCTCTATAGACGGGAGTCCATAATCACATACTTATCCCTAAACTTGGTGATTTCTTTCCATACCCCCATATAACAGGCTTTTTTTCTCCATTTCTACTTCGCTGCGGTTTGGAGACATTCCGGTTTAACAAAGGTTTTCTCTCAGCATACACACTTGCATTTATACACACATGCACTCAAAAAATAATGTTGGCATTACAGATTTTTCTGAAAATTGTATGTTTAGATTTTTTTCTTTCATTTTTCAGGCTGTGTTTTCCCCCTCTGGCCTGGATGCAGGAAAAGTGGGTGTACAGGAGGTGAGAAGTGTTCAAGAGAGGGGATGGGGGACAAAGAAAAAGACAGTGTTTTGGGAGGAGTTAGCTGGAGTTGGCAGTGGGGACAGGGTGGGCAGCAAAAAGTGAGAAAAAATGTCTTAGACTACCACTAAAGGTAACAGCTACCACTTATGGGGCACCTACTGTGTGCTAGACAAGTCACACATATTCTCTCTCAGAATCTCTATAAGCACTACAATACAGAAGTCATTACATCCATTTTACGGGGGGGGGGGGGGGGGCGGGGTGTCACATATTTTAGACAAAGTAGGACCGGATTCCAGCTCAGGATGGCTTTACTCAGCATGCTAACTCCTGGCTGTCCTACCTCTGTTCCTCCAGGACCCTTTACCCCATCTGTTCTCTCATATTGTGGTGGTAGTGTTTGCATGGGGAGGAGGAAGACAGGAGAGTGGGGGTGGGGAGAGTAGGAAATTAGGATTTAGGCACAGTATCTCCTTTAAGTCCCTTTGAGGTGGGTGTCATTATCTCGTGTTACAGATGAGGAAACTGAGGCTTAGAGAAACTAAATAACTTGCCAAAGACTATGAATACTGGCATCTAAACTATCTGTTTCCAGAAGCCAAGCATTTCCTGCTAGAAAGTGCTGCTTCCCAAGGGGAGGGATGGAGCAGTTTCCAGGAAATAAGACCATGAAGTCCCCTGTGAGCTAGCTTTTGTGGGTGAGGTGGCCTGGTGATGCGCGCCGGAACGTTTGTCGAAGTCCCTCTGCAGGCGGAGAAGTTTAGAAGCGCTGGTTAGACAGTGAGGATGACTAGGAGGGACAGACTATGTTTTCAAATTCCATGCAGTAGATATTTACTAAGACCTGTCATGCTACACTTACTCCATTGTGGATAAAGCATGCACTTGGTATTATGTCAATCTCTTGAAATTTATGGAGACTCGTTCTATTCCCCAAATGTGGTCTCTCTTGTTATCAGTTACTGTTTGCATGGTATGTCTTTTTCCATCCTTTTACTTTCATCTTATTTGTGTCTTTGAATCTCAAGTATGGCTGTTATAGATAGGGTCAAAGGTTCAAAAATCGCCAAAATAAAACCAAGGAATCGCTGAAGTAGTAATTAGTAAAAATTTATTGTGCGCACCCCAAAAAGACAGTTTGCAAACCGGCAGCACTCAAACCAAAACATGGCATGAGGCCTACGGGTATAGTGTTACAAAGCAGCTTGTATAGTCACAATGCAGTGTCTTCACAGTAATTGGTAATTAAGCTAAAACAATGGCTAACCTCATTTTGTCTGTTCAGGGAAACTTTAAGACTGAGAGTAGAGACTGAGAGTAGGCTGAGAGTATGACTGCTATTATAGACTTATTCTCAGTTGACATATGCCAAAGGATCATACGCTTGCTGTTCCATTAGTGAGACATCAAGCTGGGGTGGGGAGGGGGGTCGGGGGGCGGGGCAAGTAGTCAGTATCTTCATAATTTATGGTTATTGTTGATTTCATTCAGTTGTCCGATCCTAATGGATGTCATTTGGTATGTGAGTGGCTGCCAACAGGCATTTAAAACCCTTGGGAGTATACAGTGCCCTAGAGAGGGTAATATGATGACTGTACGGATAGTAACAGCCAAAGACTGAGAAATTCCCTGGACAGAGACTCCTAGGAGCCAGTTAAATATTAAATTCAGTTTCTGAGTTTGGAGAGCATCCAGTTGAGAAAATTTCTAGACATGGGGTTTGAAGCATCCTCCGATGGAGTGAGGGCAAGCAGTGGCGATCTGAAAGATTTTCCTGGTTTGTGGTCTGAATGTCTCTAGTGATCTTTCTGAGTGGCCACATAGCAACGGGCATGAAGATTGCTCATATATGAGCTGTTCTGGTGATTTCTCTGAGATTTACATCAAGTTGTCCAGCTTTGGCTTGTATGGCTTCGGGAAAAGAGCAGTTTTGGTTTCATAGTGATTCCAAGTAGAGTTCTAGCCAAATGTTGGAGGAAACTAGAAGAATTCAGGATCCAGGCTAGTTTACAGGGAGAGAACAAAACCTCAAAGACAATTAACAGTACTGGAATCTGAAAGGTGTATACTGAAACATAATTTTTCTCTCTAAAATCACCCTCATGTCTACTAAAGAGAGCCAAATTAGGACTTTCACTAAACTTGACCTGATTATTTACATAAGTGCAGCAAGAAGAGCAATTGGCCATAAAAATCTGCCCCCCTGGAACTTTTCATAAGGAATCCCAGGCTGAACTGTCAAAAGTCTCTTGAGGTCAGAAAGCCAAGCCAAGGACTAGCCATCAGACTTGCCTGCAATCCCTATAGATTTGGGTGAATTCCTCTCTCCTGAGGTTCCCAAAATATCCTGAGATTCCTGAGCTTGCCAGGAAGTGACCTTCCTTACTTGGTAAGGCTGCTGTAACCTTGTAAGCAAGGCACCAGGCCAGTAGTTCCAAAGGGCTTTTTTGGCTCCATAAAGTCAACCTTTGTTCCTTAAAGATATCTGGTCATATATGAGTCTATGCCTGTCTCACACATGACATTACAGTCTATGCTTTGGTGATATAACCAATATTTCCAATTGTGTCCTGTTATAAGAAGAACAGATTCTTATTGAAGTTATGCAAATAACTATAGTACCATAAAGAATATTCACTGTTTCCAAATTCTAGAGGGATCAGGGAGGGAGAAAAAGTAATCGTTTCAGTTCTGCTTACAAAGGTATAATTTACCAGATTGCTCTAACTCATAACCAGTTTAAGAGGAAAGGTTTCCTTAAAGCTGGCAATGTTTTAAACAAAAGTCATAAAAATCAGAATCATCCTCATCAGTTCATTCAGTTCCATGTTATCAATTTTTGTTCTGCTTGAATTCAGTTTTACCATTAGTTCTGGAAATTCTTACCCAGTTTGGTTTTATGATCTTAAAGTTATCAGAAAACTGTACTTATCAAAGTTAACATTATATTAGGACAATTCAGATTTCCAGGAATTTTACATAATTTCTGGAACACTTATCACATACACAACATAAATAGGCTTATTTGACAATGCTTCCAATGTAATATAACATATTATCTGCCTTTTTTTAAGGAGAGAGAACAAATCCTTTGAGATGTTCCAGGGGCCATCTGGAAAATTCCAAAGTTAGTTCAAAGTCAAAGTCATAAGACTTCATTTAGAATTTTATTTGGGGAAGTTTGTCAAAAATATCAAAAGGTTTGGGCATTTGATCAAATAGGGTCATAATCAGAGTGACAATTAAAGATTTCACAGACAGGACTAAGAGAAAAGTTTAGTGGATACCAGGGGAAAGGTGGGGTGGGGGGTGGGCACAAAGGTGAAGTGGTGCACCTACAACACGACTGACAAACATTAATGTACAACTGAAATTTCACAAGATTGTAACCTATCATTAACTCAACAAAAAAAAGTAGTAAAACAAACAAAAAAAAAGATTTCACAGACAAATACAGAAAGTTATATAGTTGTAAGACTTAGTTTTGTTTTGTTTTGTTTTTAAGTAATCAAATAACTGATAAAGACAAAACACAGAATCTTTGTTTCTTAGACAAATTACCTTAAAGGTAAAGGAAAACCTTTGTTTACAATTTCTTATTACAAACAGACAAATAACCTAAGAACTTGCCTGAGCCAACAGAGAATTCTGTAGTACATTTGATTACTTTACCAGTGTGCACATATTCTGGATTATTATCAAGAAACTCACCAAATATATTTTCTATCATAGTTTTATACCCCAAACAGGTTCTATGATGATTACATGCAATACACTGGGAAAAGATACACCTTGACCCTGGATTTTTCCCTCACGATAATTCCTTCCATAAATACGACTTTTCTTTTTACTGGTCTTGGATCATGGAGAATGTTAAAGACCTAACTTAAGAAGCCTAGAGTACATTTTTTTGAAGTCTATTGTCATCCCAGACCACAAAAAAGACAGTCTTCAAGTGGATGCGTAAGGTAGATTAAGATGCTCTTAAACAAAGAAATTTGCTGAGCCTTAGAATGTAAATTGCATAGCTACTTGCAGCACAATTGTTGTTGTTAGTGCCATCAAGTCGATTCTGGCTCTTAGTGACCTAGGTAAAGCAGAGCAGAACCCTGACTGGTCTTCTCGCTCCATCCTCTCACCTTCCAGCACCATATCAGGCAAGGCTCTGTGGCTCTTCTAGGGTTTTCATGGCCAGCTTTTTCAGAAGTGAGTGACCAGCTCCTTCTTCTGAGTCTGTCTTCTTCTGGAAGCTCCACTGAAACCTGTCCTCTATGGATGACTCTGCTGGCATTTGAAATACTGGTGACATAGCTTTCAGCATCCCAGCAACACACAGCTGCCACAGTATGACAACCGGCAGATGGATGGTGTGGTTCCCTGGCCAGGAAATGAACCTGGGTCACGGTGGTGAGAGTGCTGAAGCTTAACCACTAGCCCAGCAGGGCTGGCTGCAGCAGCAATAGCTTTTCAAAAATGACTGAAACAAACTTTTAAACATGAAACATAGAAAAAGGACTATTAAAGATCTAATCTCAAACAGATTTTTATTAATGCTTTTTCACTTGACTTAGAGATTATCTCTGTCTAACTTCTTTTCAGAAATTTTCCTTTTTGTTGGTAATCATCTGCTTTTCTCCATCCCCATATTTACAAGACCTAGCATCCACTGTGGTTTTCTCAAGACATAGAGATGGTTCTAACAGAATCCAACACTTGTTACAAAATAACACATCTATTTTTTTCCTTCTTTTTATCTTATTCTGGAACAATCATTTTGCTTTAGGACAAAGTTACTTACTGTTTCCTTTTTGCATCTCCATTCCTCATACCTTCTTTTACTGAAGACATAGGACCTACTTTTCCTATGCAGTCACTTCTTTCATCCTTATTATTTCTAATAGTTTTGTACAAATCAATTTTTGATTACAGCAGTTGCATTTTTTAAAAATGTCTTGTATTCCTTTTCTTTCTCATTACTTTTCCAGAAATTCCATCTCTTAGCGTCCTAGTCAGGCTTTGTCATCACCCAGATCTTAATCTGTGGCATCTTGTACCTCTCTAGCTTTATAAAATGGAATGCTAAGGTCTCTAACTTCTTATCCTGCTTTCCCACCTTGTCTGCCAGCCCCTAGGCTAGCAGAGTGGTGGACAACCAGATATCTTTCCAACACTTTTAATCTTTGCTTTACAGTAAAAACTAGGAAACAGGCAATTTTGAACTGTCTATCCTCATAGTAAATCTTTCAACGTGCCATGAAACATGTTCACTAATAGATCTAAATATCCCCAGTTCCTCTGCAAAAAACAGTCAAAACTCTAAGACTGTAAGGTACCAAAGAGATCTGGGAATCCACCTAAGTAGATAGATCATAAATTGCTAAAAAGTTCACCTAAGAACTCTTATCTCACTTACATCTATTTGATACACTTGCTCCCAACAATCATACTTCCTATAGTTTTAACAGTATATTAAATTTAGATTAGTCAAAAAATTTTATGCATAATCAATCAGCTGCATTAGATTTAGTGCTGACAACGCTGAGATATGCCTATCCCAATCAAACCTAAACCAGCTTTTATTCATCAAAGATTATCTCAGAGCATGTAAAAAACATTTGGATTAGTTTCTATATTTCTGAAAGTATACTTAATTTGTATGGCACTTGTTTTTCTTTAAGCTAATTGAATCGAGCTCTTTACAAATTAACTTCGGTAATACCATCTGGAGGTAGAAAAATACCACATATCTGTAATGCACATACACAGACACACAGACAGACACAACAGAGATCTTTTAAAAACTTTAGGCATATCTCACTTTAAAAATTCATCCAAATTATGTTTCTGACAGCTGGACTAAATTAAGCTTACTTGCTCAGATGGCCAAAGATTTTTTTTAACTAAAGACTTTTATTTGCATGCTGTAAGGATCCTTGTAGACCTATTTTTGGAGTGACTTTGTCTTTAAGAATCAAAGAATGCATTCAACTGTCTCTGAGAGGTTAGAAATCCTCTTTTTAAGGGTTCCCCTTAAAGTGGATTTATCTATAACAAGGTTTCCCAGAATGGCAATTACACTTCCAAATTATCTAAAAGTTCACCCATTTTTTCAGGAAGGCACAAAATCCTAGTCTGAGGACCAGGAAGAACCTATCTTGCCTTTGGATTCCCTAAAACATCTTCCAGAGATAAATTAACTTTCACTTCGCAAAAGTCTAAGTGCCACTTATTCTCAGTACATTAAAAAAGACTTCTTGAATCGATAAGAATGAGGGGCCCTGTTTCTAACAGCTGTTCAAAAACACTGGAATGATGTGTTTCTCCCCATTTTCAATAAAATGGGTGACTTAGCAAAAAGCTTCAACAGATAGAAAAAGAAACAGAACAGAAGAAACAAACAGAAATAAAAACCAGAAAGCAACACCAAAACTGAAAGCAAGTACACACAATAAAGTTGAAGAGCTCAGAACGCAAAGAGGGCCGAGCTCAAATCCAAGGGAGACTTACCCAAGAGCTCCATGATTGGTGAGAAAGCAGTGAGACAAAGGATTCTGTGGGTACCAGCACCTGTTTGCTCACCAGCCTCGGGGTTGCAGAAGCTCATCATCTTTGGGCTCCATGTTAGGCGCCATGAAATGTAAAAGGTTTGCAAATAGCCAAAATAAAATCAATAAATCACCAAAGTAGTAATTAGTAAAAGTTTATTGTTCAGACCCCAAAAGGACAGTTTGCAAACCAAGAGAGCTCAAACCAAAACATGGAATGATGCTCAGGGGTATACAGTTACAAAGCAGCTTATATAATGAGAAGGCAGATTCTTCATAGTAATTAAGCTAAATTAATGACTAAACTGGTTAGTCAGCTCAGGGACCCTTCAAGACTGGTCTCCATTTGCTTTTGGTTTTAACAACAGCATAGGGTCAGATCATGTTTTTTATGCATCCTACCAATCTTTGCCTTTTGATTGGAGCATTTAACCCATTTACACTGAATTATTGATAGGTAGGATTTATATCTGCCATTTGCTGTTTATTTTTATGTCTTACATCATTTCGCCCTTCTCTTTCTTCATTACTGCCTTCTTTTGTATTAAGTTTTTTCTAGTCTACTATTTCATTCCTTTGTTATTTCTTCAAACATTCTATGTGCCCTCCCTCTCTCTCCTCTCCTTCAGGAGCTCCCATCATGTGGATGTTGGTAGGATTGTTGGTGTGCCCAGGTCTCTGGGGCTCTGTGCAGTTTTCTTTATTCCTTTTCTTTCCATTTCACAGACTGGATTACCTCAGTTGATCCATATTCAGATTCATGAATTCCTTCTTCTGCCTGCTCAAATGTGCTGTGGAGCCCCTCTAGTGAATTTTTCATTTCAGTTACTGTACTTATCAACTCCAGCATTTACATTTGGTTCTTTAAAAAGTAAATTCTATCTCCTTGCTGATATTCTCTATTTAGAGAGACATCATTCTCATACTTTCCTTTATTTCTTTAGACATGGTTTCCTAATGCTCTTTGAACACATTTAAAACAGCTGATTTAAAGCTTTTGTCTAGTAAGTCCAACATCGGCACTTCCTCAGGGGCAGTTTCTACTGATTGCTTTCTTCTTCTATGGGCCATTCTTTCTTGTTTCTTTGTATGTGTCACAAATTTTTGTTCAAAACTGGACACTTAAGACAATACAGTTTAGCACTGTGGACACCAGATTCCCCTCTCCCCAGGGTTTGTGGTGGTGGCTGTTTGTTGTTGTTGTTACTTGCTTAGTGACTTTGCTGAATTAATTCTGTAAACTCTGTCTTCTGTGTCATGTGTCGCTACTAAAGTCTAACTCATTTAACTTGGTGATCGGCTAATGACTGGATAGACATTTCCTTAAATGCCAAGAGCCAGTAAGTTTCCCAAGGGCTTGGAGTTGTTTGCAGACTATTGGTTTTCAAGACACCGTGGAGTTTGGGGTGGGGGCAATGAGAATAGGGAAAGTTAAAACACCACAAGGCTTGCTGTTCTTACCAAGATTCGGCCACTTTTCTTGAATAAGCGTTCCCTGAATTGTTGCAAGCTCTTTCCTAATTTCCAGATTTCTGAAAAAGTTGATCTTGACAATTTTTGTTACTTTTCTTTTATGGAGGTAGAATTTTCAGAGGTCCTTTCTCTACCATTTCTGCGGTGTCATCATATTATTTTTTTAATGTCAGTAGAATCTACAGTAATAACTCCTCTTTCATTCCTGATATGAGGGGTTTGTGTTTTCTTTTCTTTTTTCTTGACTAATCCATCTAATAGATCATTAATTTTATTACTTCTTTCAAAGAACCAACTTTTGGCTTTAATTTTCTCTGTCATTTGCTCTTTTTTTCTTTTTCTATTATTTCCTTCTATTTACTTTTGGTTTAATTTGCTCTTATTTTCAAGCTTATTAAGTTGGAACATTAGATCATTATTGTTAACTTTCTTCTTTTCTAATACAGGTGTTTAAAACTATAAACTTCTCTCTAAGTACTGCTTTAATTATATTCCACAAGTGTTTTCATTATCATTCCATTCAAAATATTTTCTAATTTCCATTGGATAGTTGTGAATCACTTAAAAATGGAGATACATTCTGAGAAATGCATCATTAGCCAATTTCATTGTAATGTGAACTGACACAAACCTAGATGGTAATCCTTACTATACACCTAGGCTATATGGTATTAATCTTATGGGATCACCATCATAAATGCGGTCCATCATTGACCAAAATGTTGTTATGTAGCACATGAGTATGATCTCTTCTTTGATACATTAGCTACTTATAAAGATATGGCTTCATTTCCAAATATCTGGAGCTTTCCTGGATATCTTATTGTAATGGATTTCTAATTTAATTCCATTTTAGTCAGCTCTACTATCTAAGATGTTTGTCTTTTGAAGTATGTTGAGATTTATTTAACGGCTCAGCATTTGGTCTATCTTAGTGAACATTCCTAATGCTCTTAAAAACAGTATGGGTTGGGGCTGGCCTGGTGGCATACCAGTTGGGTTTGCGTGTTCCACCTCAGCTGCCCATGGTTTGCCAGTTAGGTTCTCAGGCACAGATTTATGCACCATTTATCAAGCCATGCTGAGGCAGGCATCCCACATGTAAAATAGAGGAAAGTGGGCACAGAGGTTAGCTCAAGGCCAATCTTCCTCAAAGGAAAAAGTGTATGTTGCAGTTGTTGAATGTATTAATGTCAATTATGCCAAGGTTCAGATCTTCTATATCCTTCTCAACTTTTTTGTGTAGTTCTACCAGTTTCTGACAGGAGATGTTAATTTCTTCAATGTGATAATGAGCTTGTCTATTTCTCACTTTGTATTTGTCCCTTTTTTCTTCATGTATTGTGAAGCTTTGTTATTAGGGGTTGAATAGTATCCCCCCAAAAATATGTTGACGTCCTAACACCTGGTATCTGTGAATATGACCTTATTTGGAAATAGAGTCTTTGCAGATGTAATTGATTAAGATGGTGTCATTAGGGTGAACTCTAATGGAATATGACTTAAGAAAATGCCATGTGAAGACAAACACACATCAGGAGAGAACACCATGTGACAATGGAGGCAGAGATTGAAGTACGGTACCTGCAAGCCAGGAAACACCAAAGACTGCTGGCTAAGCATCATAATCCAGGAAGATGCAAGAATGAAGTCCCTCCTACAGGTTCCAGAGGGAACATGGCCCTTCTGATGCCTTATTTCAGACTTTTAGCCTCTAGAACTGTGAGAGAATAAATGTTTTTTTATGTCACCTAATTTGTGGCACAGTGTTATGGCAACCCTAGGAAACTAATACAAGTACACACACATTAAGGATTTTATGTATTTCTTAGTATTTAACCCTTTTATAGTTATGAAAAGACTCCCTTTATCTCTCATAATAATCTTTCTCTTGAAATCTACTTTGTCTGATAGTAACATAGGCACAGCAGATTTCTTATCTTTCTGTTTAATATCCTATTACTGTCCTGTTACTTTCAACTCCTCGTTAAAATGAGTCTCTTGTAGACTGAATATAGTTGGCTCTTGCTTTTTTATCTGCTCTGGTGATCTCACCCTTTTAATTAGAGTGTTTAGTCCATTAGTATTTAATGTACTTATTGATTTTTAAGTCCACCAATTCCTACTTGTTTTTTATTTGCTCTTTGGCTTTTGTTCCTATCTTCCTCTTTTCCAGTCTTACTTTGGATTAATCAAATACACCTTACATTTCATTTTTATTTTCTCTTATTGGGCTTTTACCTATATTTCTTTTTTATTCTATTTCTAGTGGTTGTTATAGGGATTATAATATGCATGTTAACTTATCACAATCTATTTAAAATTAGTATGACATTAATAATTCATATAAAATACGAGAATCTTATTACATTAAAATTTTATTTACCACCTCTTTTGCTATCATTGTCATGTATTTTACATAGACATATATAATAAACCCCATAGTTTTGTGAAAGTCATTAAACAAGGAGGTGATAGATTGAAGTGACTCTAATGCTTTGGCAGCCAATGTAAGCAAGCCAAAAACTAAGCTAGAGTCAATTCCTATAAATGCCTCAAGATTAAGAAAGCAAAACTTAAGCAGAAACCATCACAAATAGCCAGGTGGTCTTTCCCAGACTAGACAACTGCTTAAACAATCACAAATAGCGAATCAGACTTTCTCAAACAAGACAACTGCTTAAACTATAGCCAATTAAATAATAAAAGACTTTCCTCTACCTCCTACCAGTAGAGCACCCCTAACCATTTCCAGTGCAGCATTGCCTGATTCGAATCAATGTGTGCTCAAATAACCTCTTCAAAAATTTAATGTGCCTCGGTTTATCTTTTAACAGTACCATATTATTACATTTAATTTAAATAGTCTGTTAACTTTTGAAGAAAATAAAGAAGAAGAAAATATAGTTATGTATAAAAAGATAGGTATATTCCCCACATAGTTACCATTGCCCGTACCCTTCATTCCTTCCTACGGATACAAGTTTACTCCAGCATGTCCTGTAGTGCAGGCCTTCTGACAATGAATTCTTTCACTTTTGTTTATCTGAAAACGTTTTTATTTCATGCTCCATTTTAATGGATAATTTCACAGGATATATAATTCTAGGTTGACTTTCTTTCCTTTCAACACTTTAAAGATGTCATTCTATTGTCTACTGGCCTCCATTGTTTCTGATGAGACAGGAACTGTTGTTTGTATTGGTGTGCCTCTATAGGTAATGTATCTTATTTCCTCTGGTGGGTCTTGAGATTGTCTCTTTAACTATAATTTTCAACATTTTAACTATATGTGCCTAGGTGTGTTTCGGTTTTTTTTAATTCCTGCTTGGGGTTTTCTAGGCTTCTTGGATTTGTAACTTGTAATGTTTTTCTCCAAAGTTAAGCAATTTTTTTAACTTTATTTCTTCAATTGTTTTGTCCCCATCCTCTCTCTCCAATTAAAGGTAGGTTAGCTCGCTTGATATTGTCCCATAGGTTATCAAGGCTTTATTAATCTTTTTTCTTTTTGTTCGTCAGAAAGGATCATTTCTATTGACCTGATTTTAGGTTTACTCATCTTTTATTCTAATTTGCTTTTAATCTCCTACAGTTAAATTTTAATTTCAGATATTTTACATCGCCATTCTAGAATTCCCACTAGGTTCTTTTTGTGGTGTTCATTGCTTTGCTGAGATTTCCCATACATCCACCCATTATGACTGTATTTTCCTTTAAGACCTCAATAATATTTATAATAGCTGCTTTAACATCCTTCTCTGTTAGTTCCAACATTGAGGTTATCTTGGAGCCTGTTCTATTGATTATTTTTTGTTTTGCTTGATCAAATCTCCCTGCTTTTTCACATTAATCAGTTCTTATTGTATGCTGGACATTGTGGGTGATATGTTTTGGAAATCTGCGTCATATTGTCTTCCTTTAAAGGGCATTAATTGTTTTTTTGGTAGGCAGTTACATTACAGGCATGTCCTTTTGGCCCTGTCAGCCTTGGTTTTACTCTTTATTCGAATGGGCATATTTTCATTTGGGCTTTAATCTTAGGGCTCGGCTCTTAAACTAAGACATATTCCTGACTCTTAAATCATGTCTTTTCTGCAGTTTCACCTGAAAGTCCAAGCTGCTCATGGAAGTGTCTCCTCTCTGGCTAGGCCAGAACACCACCATCGCCCACAACTGCTCAGTCCCTAGCATCACCATTCGCCTCCCAGCCTCGCAACAGATCACCTCTGCGAGGCCTCGCAGAGCCTGCCCTGCGCCTGTGCAGCGCAGTCCTCAGTCAAGGGCCCCTGCAGAGCCCCCGTGCAGACTTCCCGCATCCCCTCCCCCCACACAGCTGCCTCTTCTTCAGTTGTCTGCCCCTCGATTTTTAGCTGCTTCAACAGCCCACTAATCCAGACTCTGCCTCCTCAGCTCAGCAAGACACCTTTCCACTTGGGCTCCACCTCCCTGCGGAAATCTAGAGTGATCGTGAGGCTTACCTCCTGCGTTTCCCTCCTCTCCACAATCGTAGTCCTACGCTACCTTTTGCCCAATGCCTGAAACAGTTACACCATATATTTTCTTCAGTTTGTAGTTGCTCAGAGGGAGGGCAAGGCCTGTGCCAACTACTCTTTTATAACCAAAGGTGGACGTTATTAGGTTTTCCTGACATCAGATTCTTTCAAAACTTTCTTTTTCTCATGTTTTTGACACTCCTTTCTAGTGTTGCCCTGAACTTAGGCTTAGTCCTCCATTTGGGTAATCCAGCACCATGCTGTCTCCTACTCCATTTCTTTTTTAAAAACATTAATTTATTGAGTTCATATTGGCTTGTAACTCTGTGTAAATTTCAGGTGTACATTATTATACATCAGTTTCTGTATAGACTGCATCGCGTTCACCAACAACAGTCTAGTTTTCATCCATCAGCATACATATGTGCCCCTTTACCCCTTTTGCCCCCCCGCACGCCCTTCCCCTCTGTTAACTACCAATCTGCTCTCCTTATCCAGGTGTTTTTCTATCTTGCACACTATTCCATTTCTTTCCTTTTTTTGACTCTGCCTCCTAACCCTAAAAATGGATTAGGATCGTGAGAATAAGAAGATAAGCCAGAAAATGGGAGAAAATATTTTCAAAAGACATATCTGACAAAAGGCTGTGATTCAAAATATATAAAGAACTCAAAACTCAACAATAAAAAAAAAGAACAACCTGAATAAAAAATGGTCAAAAGATCCAAACAGCCACCTCATCAAAGAAGACATACAGATAGCAAATAAGCATGTGAAAAGATGTTACATATGTCAACAAGGAATTACAAATTAAAACAACAACGAGATACCCTATACACCAATTAGAATGGCCAGAACCTGGAACACTAACAACACTAAATGCTGGCAAGGATGCAGAGCCAAGGGATTTCTCATTCATTGCTGGTGAGAATGCCAAACGGTACAGCCCTTTGGAAGACAGTGGGGCGATTTCTTACAAAACTAGACATACTCTTACCATACGATCCAGCCACCATGTTCTTGACATTTTACCCAAAGGAGTCGAAACCTTATGTCCACACAGAAACCTGCACATGGATATTTATAGTGGCTTTATTCATAATTGCCAACAATTGGAAGCAACCAAGATGTCCTTCAGTAGGTAAATGGATAAATAAACTGTGGTACATCCAGGCAGTGGAATGTTATTCACTGCTGAAAAGAAATGAGCCATTAAGCCGTGAAAAGACATCAAAGAAACTTAGATGCATATTATTAAGTGAAAGAAGCCAATCTGAAAAGGCTACATACTATATGATTCCAACTGTATGACATTCTGGATAAGGTAAAACATATGGAGACAGGAAAAAGACCAGTGGTTGCCAGGGACAAGGGGGGAGAGATAGACGAAGAGGCAGAGCACAGGAATTTTAGGGCAGTGAAACCCCTCTGTGTGATACTATAATGGTGGATACATGTCATTATACATTTAGAAAAATCCATAGAATGTACAACTCCAAGAGTAATTAGTTGCACTAATGTAAACTGTGGACTTTGGGTGATTATGATATGACAGTGTTTGTTGATCAATTCTAACAAATGTACCACTGTGGTTACCAGGGGGCCAGGGGTCAAGGGATACATGGGAACTTTCTGTACTTTCTCTTCCATTTTGCTGTGAGCCTAAAACTGTCCTAGAAATAAAGTCTATTTTTCAAAACAAATGAGGAGTCACCAAGCTTGGCTCTTTCTAGATATTAAATCTATGTTTAAAAGGTGAGAATTCAAAATAGTCAATTAGCTATATTTTTATTACTGTTATTACTATGATTATTTGACAAGGGTTCTCAAGATTGTTCCCTAAAACAAGGTCCAAAGATGGCTGCCTAACTAGCAGCATTAATGAAATAAGTGTTTGGAATTCCAGGGGTTTTATAAAACAGGGTGTGTTTTTTTAAAAAATGGGAATGTGGAAGATGTTCTATATGTAATTGTTAAAAATCTTAATATGACCAAGCAATGACACAACATACATTTGAATTTGTATTGAAGGGAAAACACTTTTACAATATTACATTGGTCATTATTATAAAGGAGTTTAAAAAAAAATCGCCAAGATCCTTGTTCATGTGGCCCAGACAGAGCAGCTGGTTCTGATTATCTGTCAATGAGCCAAAAGCACATTCTTTTTTTTATTATTGAGGTCATAATAGTTTATAACATTGTGAAATTTCAGTTGTACATTACTATTTGTCAATCACCATATATATGCACCCCTTTACCCCTGATGCCCATGCCCCAACACCCTGTCCCCTCTGGTAACCACTAATCTGTTCTCTTTGTCCATATATTTGTTTATCTTCCCATATGAGTGAAATCATATGGTGTTTGGCTTTCTCTGTATGGCTTATTTCATTTAAAATAACAACCTCAAGATTAACCCATGTTGTTCGAAATGGTACAATTTTGTCTTTTTTATGGCTGAGTAGTATTCCATTGTATATATATACCACATCTTCTTCATTCATCTGCCGATGGGTACTTGGGTTGCTTCCATGTCTTGGCTATTGTGAATAGCGCTGCAATGAACACAAGGGTGCATAAGTCTCTTTGAATTGTTGATTTCAGGTTCTTTGGATAAATATCCAGTAGTGGGATAGCTGAGTGATATGGTATTTCTATGTTTCATTTTTTGAGAAATCTCCATACTGTTTTCCATGGTGGCTGCACCAGTTTGCATTCCAACCAGCAGTGTATGAGGGTTCCGTTTTCTCCACATCCTCTCCAACATTTGTTGTTTTTTGTCTTGGTAATTATAGCCATTCTGACAGGTATGAGATGCTATTTCATGGTGATTTTGATTTGCATTTCCCTGATGATTAGTGACGTTGAGCATCTTTTCATGTGCCTATTGGCCATCTGTACATCTTCTTTGAAAAAAAGTCTCTTCAGATCTTCTGTCTATGTTTTAATCAAATTGTTCTTTTGCTATTAAGTTGTATGTGTTCTTTATATTTTTTGTATATTACTCCCTTATCAGATATATGATTTGCAAATATTTTCTCCCATTCAGTAGGTTGCCCTTTCATTTTGTTGATGGTTTCCTCTACTGTGCAGAAGCTTTTTAATATGACATAGTGCCACTTATTTTTGCTTTTGTTGCTTTTGTTTTTGGTATCAGAGTCAAAAAATCATCACCAAGACATACATCAAGGAGCTTACTACCTATGTTTTCTTCTACAAGTTTTATAGTTTCAGTTCTTACATTCCAGTCTTTAACCCAATTTGAGTTATTTTGTGTGTGTGATCTAAGATAGTGGTCAAGTTTTATTCTTTTGCACATGGCTGTCCAGTTTTCCTAATTCCATTTATTGAAGAGATTGTCCTTTTCCATTGTACACTCTTGGCCCCTTTGTCAAAAATTAATTGACCATATATGCATGGGTTTATTTCTAGGGTCTCTATTCTATTCCATTGATTTATGGGTCTGTTTTTTATTCCAATACCATATGGTTTCAACTACTATAACTTTGTAACATAGTTTGAAATCAGGGAGTGTGGTGCCTCCAGCTTTGTTCTTTCTCAAGATTGCTTTGACTATTCAGGGATGTTTACAGTTCCATACAAATTTTAGGATTATTTATTTTATTTCTTTGAAAAATGCCATTAGAATTTTGATAGGGATTGCACTGAATCTCTAGATTGCTTTGGATAGTATGGACATTTTAACAATATTGATTCTTCCAATCTATGAGCACAAAACATCTTTCCATTTGTGTCTTCTTCAATTTCTTTCATTAATGTCTTGTAGTTTTCAATATGCATGTCTTTCACCTCCTTGGTTAAATTTAATACTAAGTGTTTTATTCTTTTTGATGCAATTGTAAATTGGATTGTTGTCTTCATTTCTCTTTCTGATACTTCATTATTAGTCTATAGAAATGCAACAGATTTTTTTGTATTGATTTTGTACCCTGCAACTTTACTGAAGTTATTACTTCTATCAGTTTTTTGACAGAGTATTTAGGGTTTTCTATATATAAATATCATGTCATCTGCAAATAATGACAGTTTTACTTCTTTCTTTCCAATTGGGAAGATTTTATTTCTTTTTCTTGCCTAATTGCTCTGGCTGGGACTTCCAATATTATGTTGAATAAAAGTGGTGAGAGTGAGCATCCTCGTCTGGTTCCTGATCTTAGAGGAAATGCTGTCAGCTTTTCACTGTTCACTATGTTGTTAACTGTGGGTTTATCATATATAGTCTTTATTACGTTGACATCTATCTACTCTATACTCACTTTGTTGAGAGTTTTTATCATAAATGGATGTTGAATTTTGTCAAATGCTTTTTTTGCATCTAGTGAGATGATCGTACAATTTTTGTCCTTCATTTTTTGTTACTGCAATGTATCACGCTGACTGACTTGCAGATGTTGAACCATCTTCCAATCCTCGAATAAATCTCAGTTGATCACAGTGTAGGATCTTTTTAATGTATTGTTGAATCCAGTTTGCTAATATTTTGTGGAGGAATTTTTAATTTATGTTCATTAGGGATATTGGTCTGTAATATTTTTTTTCTTGTCACATTCTTGTCCAATTTTGATATCAGGGTAATGCTGGCCTCATAAAATGAGTTTGGAAGGATTCCCTCCTCTTCTTTTTTGGAAGAGTTTGAGAAGGATTGGTATTAATTCTCCTTTGAAGGTTTGGTACAATTCATCAGTGAAGCTGTCTGGTCCTGGACTTTGGTTTGTTGGGAGATTTTTGATTACTGATTCAATTGCCTTACTGGTAATTTTCTGTTCAGATTTTCTATTTCCTTATAAATCAGTATTCGTAAGTTGTATGTTTCTAGGAATTTATCCATTTCTTCTAGGTTGCCCAAATTATTGATCTATAATTGTTCATAGTAGTCTCTTAAGATCATTTGTATTTCTGTGGTTTCAGTTGTGACATCTCCTCTTTCATTTCTGATTTTATTTATTTGAGTCCTCCCTCTTTTTTCTTGGTGAGTCTAGCAAAAGATTTATCAATTTTGTTTATATTTTCAAAGAACCAGCTCTTAGTTTCATTGATCTTCTCTATTGTCTTTTTAGTCTCTATTTCACTTATTTCTGTTCTGCTCTATCATTTCCTGCCTTCTACTAAAATTGGGCTTTTTTTGCTCTTTTTCTAGTTCCTTGAGATATAAAGTTAGGTTGTTTATTTAGGACTTGTCTTGTTTCTTGAGGTAGGCACTTATGACTATGAACTTCCCTCTTTGATTTGCTTTTGCTGCATTCTACAAATTTTGTTATATTTCCATTTTTGTTTGTCTCAAGGCATTGTTATTATTTCTCTTTCAATTTCTCCTTTGAGCCAATGGTCGTTCAGTAGCATGTTGTTTAATCTCCATATATTTGTGAATTTTCTAGTTGTCTTCATATTTCATATTCATACTCAATTTTTAATTTCATATCATTGTGGTCAGAAAAATGCTTGATATGATTTCAATCCTCTTAAATTTCTTAAGACTTATTTTTTGGTCTAACATAGGATCTATCCAGAAAAATGTTCCATGTGCACTTGAGAAAAATGTGTATTCTGTTACTTTTGGATGGAATGTTCTGAATATATCTGTTAAGTCCACCTGGTCTATTGTGTCATTTAAGGCCGATGTTTCCTTATTGATTTTCTGTCTGCATGATCTATCTATTGAGGTAAGTGGTATCACAGAGAGTGAAGCAAAATGAAGAAACAAAGGAATATGTTCCAATTGAAAGAACAGATAAACCTCAGGAAAAAAACTTAACAAAATGGAGACAAGTAATATACCTGATAAAGACGTCAAAGTAATGGTCATAAAGATGCTTACCAAACTGAAGAGAAGACTGGATCAACACAGTGAGAACTTCAACAAAGTGATGGAAAATACAAGAAAGTACCAAATAGAAGTCACATAAATGAAGAATACAATAACTGAACTAAGGAGTACACTAGAGGGGTTCAATAGCAGGCTAGATAAAGCAGAAGAAAGGATCAGTCTACTCAAAGACAAAGCAATGGAACTCAATCAATCAGAGCAGCAAAAAGAAAAGAATGAAAAAAGTGAAGATAGCATAAGGGGCTTATGGGACAACATCAAATGGATTAACATTCATATTACAGTGGATCTCAGAAAGAGAAGAGAGAAAAGGGGGCAAAAATCCTGTTTGAAGACATAGTGGCTAAAAAATTCCCTAACCTGGGAAAGGAAACAAAGATCCAGATCCAGGAATCCCAGGGAGTCCCAAATAAGAGGAATCCAAAGAAACCCACACCAAGACACATCGTAATTAAAATGTCAAAAGTTAAAGACAAGGAGAAAATATTAAAAGCATCAAGAAAAAAACAATTTGTTACATACAAGGACACCTATAAGACTATCAGCAGATTTTTCAACATAAGTTTGCAGGCCAGAAGTGAATGGCATGATATATCCAAAGTGCTGAAAGAAAAAACTTCCAACCCAGAATACTCTACCCAGCAAAGTTACCATTCAGAAGTGAAGGAGAGATAAAGAGTTTTCCAGATAAGCCAAAGTCAAAGGAGTTCTTCACCACTTAATCAAATTACAAGAAATATTAAAGGAACTTCTTAAGCTGAAAAGAAAGTGTGCTGAATTAATAACAAGAAAACATATGAAAGAATAAAGCACACTAGAAAGGTAAACATATAGTAAAGGTAGTGGATTAATGAGTTAAAAAGCTAGTATGAAGGTTAAAAGACAAAAGTAGTAAAAACAGTTATGATTACAATAAGTAGTTAAGGGATGCACAAGATACAATGATGTAAAACGTGACATCAAAAACATAAAATAGGAGAGGGGAGTAAAAATGTTGAGCTTTAGAATGAAACTTAAGGGACCAAACTTAAGCTTTTATCAACTTAAACTAGACTGTTATACATATATATTGTTATAGGTAAGCCTCATGGTAACCACAAAGCAAAAACCTATAGTAAATAAACAAAAGAGAAAGAGAAAGGAATATAAGTATACCACTAAAGAAAATCATCAAACCACAAAGAAAGAGAGCAAAAGAAGAAGAGAAGAACTACAAAAACAGCCAGAAAAAAATTCAAAAAATGGCAATAAGTACATACTTATCAGCAATTACTTTAAATGTAAATGGACTAAATTCTCCAATCAAAAGACATAGAGTGGCTGAATGGAGAAAAAACAAGAGCCTTCTATACACTGCCTACAAAAGATTCACTTTAGAGGTAAGGATACACATAGGCTGAAAGTGAAGGCATAGAAAAAGATACTCCATGTAAAGGGAAACCAAAAGAAAGCTAGAGTAGCTATACTTATATCAGAAAAAATGGACTTTAAAACAAAGACTGTAGTAAGAGACAAAGATGGGTGTTACATAATGAGAAACAGGTCAATCCAACAATAAGATATAACATTTGTAAATGATTATGCACTCAACATGGGAGCACCTAAATATATAAAGCAAACATGAACAGACCTAAAGGGAGAAATAGACAGCAATACAGTAAGAGTAGGGCAAAAATCTGCATTTTGCACATGACACTGGATGGAGGACTAGCCTGAGTGTGGGTACCTGGTGTTGCTGACAGAGATCAAAAGAGGAGAAGCCATGAGCCAGAGTGTAGGAAAAGTGAAGAATATCTCTTGTTATGGAGACACCTCTGAGAAGGCTGAGTTGGAATGGGACCCTTCAAGGCCATGGGATCCTTGTGGAAAACTCAAATGAGTACAAGGTAGGGTCTTCAAAATGGAATTCTTTAATAAGATTAATCCTTTAACAAGATGAATCCTTTAATAAGATGAATTGATGTTTCCATGGATACCTAAAAGCATCATTAGTCACTAAGGGAAACATTTGGAAATGGTGTATGACAAACGGTTGAGAGCCAGTTAGCAGTGAAGCAGGTTCTCAAATCCTATATTCACATTCCATCTATAGGAGAGTAGGTTTTAGGACATAAATCTTTTGGGAAATCTCTATAGAGTCAGACAATCAACTAAGAGGGACCTAAAGTCACATTATATTTGTGTCCACCCACCAAGTCAGTCATGGGGATCCCATGGAAATTCTTCAGAAGCCAATGAGCCTGGGGTGTCTCCCAGGACTATTAGACACTGTAGCCCATGAAGTGGACACATCAGCTGGACATCCTAGAAGCACCACAGCGTGCACCATTCCCCAGCCCCATGCATCAGCACTCATCAGCAAACTTCTGAGGGAGGAGACTGGGGACCATCCAGCAGGAGCCACTATGGACATTCCATCGGGAACTTTTCAAAATCCAGCTGGGAGGAGATGCGTCCCCACCTACGTTTTCAATCAAGAAAATCCAGGAGCATATGGGGAAAAGTAAAAAAACTCAGTTGTCTGAACTTCTGAGAGGAAGTAACTGTTCAACACGGAAAATCTTGTCACAAAAGATGGGCGTGGGAAATCATCAGTCATTAGGCATTTTCACCCAAATTACCCCTTCAGTGAGTCTTTCTTATTGCATCGCTATCTCTTCTCTTCCCCTTCACTCCTAGATCCACTTTCTTAGAGCCTTCTCACAGTTTATGAGTTAAGATTGTTCCACAGTAAAATGCAGGCAAGCTACCAGGCCAGGGTCAATAAAGGCTGGGGATCCATCCATTACTTAAGATGCAATGGCATTTCAAGAGCACCTAGGAAGTAGCAAGAAGAAGATGTAAGACCCATGAAAGAATCCAATATTATGAATGGGTCACTCCAGCAGGGCACAAGTGACTTCAAAATTAGGCCCTCACACACACACACACACACACACACACATACCAGCACTCACAGCCTTGCTGTGCTTTACTGAGAAGTTGAAAGTACTGTCTTGAACTTTTTATTGGAACAGAAGAGCATCCCATGACAGTTTAAGCAGCATCTCTAAATGGGAGGACAAATCTGTAACTGACATACTGAGTATTTTTCTGGGTACAGTGACAGTGAGGAAGAAGAAATCACAAGAAGTGGGGGAGGCAAGATGAGAGTGAGCAAAACCCAGGACTTTACACCCTGGGGACTTGACACAAGAGAGAAGAAACTTGGGAGCTGCTTTTAAGAACAGTGTGTTTTATTCACTGTTGGTCAAGAAGGGTTCATCCGAAGTTTGCACGTTCCACCACCTCTATTCTAACACTAACTGGCGTACTGCAATGCAATTTTGCTGCTAACCACCTGGAGTCAGCATTAGGCTCCACAGGCCAAAGGGTCACAGTCCCAACAAGACTGCCCTCACTCAAGATGCCAGCCGCGCTTCAGGGGTCACCAGGCCACCCACACTTCTGACCAACTGGCTACAAACCCTGAAGGTTCCCATGATGTCTTAGTCTGTTTGGGCTGCTATAACAAAAATGCCATAAACTGGGCGGCTTAGGCAACACACATTTATTTCTCACAGTTCTGGAAGCTGGAAGTCCAAGATCCAGGTGTTGGCAGATTCGGTATCTGGTGAGGACCTGCTTCCTGGTTCATAGGCAGTTGACTTCTTGCTCTGTCCTCACACGGCAGAAAGAGTGAGGGAGCTCTGTGGTGTCTCTTTCATAAGGGCACTAATCTCATTCACGAGGCTCCAACTTCAGGAACTTATCACCTTCCTGATCACCTTGAACACCCTCACATTCAGGGTTAGGTTTCAACATTTGAATCTCCAGGCAACACAGACATTCAGTCTATAGCACATGACCTTCCTTAGGTTCAGTAATTCACTAGAATCACAGAGCTCAGAAAAGCACTATATTTATGATTACAGTTTTATTGTAAAGGATACAAATCAGACCAGCCAAACGGACAGACATAGAGTGAGGTCTAGGAGGGAGCGAAATGCAGAGCTTCCACACTCTCTCCCTGCGGAACCAGGGTGCATCACCTTCCTGGCTCCTCAGTGCGTTCAGTGGAGCCTCAAGATCCAGATTTTTTAGTCGGGGTTTCGTTACGTAGGCATAACTGACTGACTCTCTGGCCACAGGATTCGATTCAATTTCTAGTCCCTCTCTCCTTCCTGGTGGTCAGGCTGGCTCAGAGTCCCAACCCTCCAAGGCTGATCTTTCTGTGACCAGGCCCAATCCTGAGTCATCTCACCTCTTGGCCTAAACTCAAGTGTGATCCAGGGGCTCATGAATAACAGACAGCCCTATTACTTGGGAAATTCCAAGAATTTAACATCTCCCCCCAGGAACCAGGACAAAGGCCGGGCGAAGTCTTTATTCTACAACAACCTCAAGTCCACACCTCCTGTAACTCCTACCCCTATTCAACAGCAATAAAATCCACTGGACAGGGCCCATTGCTGGCCTCAGCTGTTTTTTATGTCATTCTTAAAAATCTTTATTATAGAAACGCTCAAGCATAATCAGCGATAGAAAGAATATAACGAACCCGCACATTCCCATCAGCATCTCGCTGATTATCTGCATGTGGCTTACCCTTTCATGCACACCCCCCTGCCCTTCTCCATACCGCTCATCCTCAGATTATCCTGAAGCAAAGCCCAGAAGGACATCCTATCGTTCTGAGAATTCTTTATCAAAAGCTTCCCAGGGGGTGCTGCACCCACGGCAGTCTTCACATGGGCTATAGGCACGCTGAAATCTCAACTCCCTGGGGGTGAGCTTCCAGAGGCCCTGGGCAGCAGCCTCCCACGGTGGGCACCTCACTGGCTGACTCCAGCATACAGATCAGTACCATTTTCTACACACACTGCGATGCCAGAGAGAACACCAAGCACCACTGGATTACATTCAAGGCTTCTAAGGCATGTCATCAGCCTCGCCCTGGTATTTCTCGTGGGATTCCAAAGGTTCGTGTCCACAGCCCTGATTATCTCCTAAAGAACCAAATCTAACAAAATAAGCGGAAGGAATAACAGCTCAAATACTCCTAATTAATTAAAATCAATTGGGGGGGGGGGGTGCTGAATAGGTAAGAGATACAATGTCAGTATTAGTTATAGATTACAGATCCATTTCAGAGTAATTAAAACAGGGCAACCAAGGGGCTGGCCCGGTGGTGCAGTGGTTAAGTTCACACACTCCAAGTCAGCAACCTTAGGTTCACCAGTTTGGATCCCAGGCACAGACTCATACACCGCTTATCAAGTCATGCTGTTGCAGGCATCTCACATATAAACTGGGAAAGATGGGCATAGATGTTAGCTCAGGGCTAATCTTCCTCAAAAAGAAAAAAGCTGGGGAATCAACCAAGAAATCTTAAATAATACAGATTTGACCCTGACCTTGGGTTTGTCATGTCAGAGTGACTGGGACAGTCCCTAATACCTGAAGAGTATTTTTATGTTTGTGTTTCTGGGAATTTCTAACACGTCCCCAGGGTTCAGGGTTGATCCCTCACACACTCCAGGAGGAATCTCCTCCACGATGGGATGGGGAGAGCAGTGAGCAGAGTCATCCAATACCTCCCCATCAGACATATTCTGCAAAATGAAAAATCAGAGGGATATAAAGTTTCCTCCCACTCTAGGACTCAGCGGCCCTGCAAGGCCAGGGAATGTGAGGCTGGAGACCGCGAGGTGCGCTCCTCGATTGACATCTCCAAAGCGCCTGTCACAGAGCTCGGCTTGGGTCACCTACCTGCTCTCATAAACAGAAGGAGGAGTCTTCCCCATCCTGAGCTGTGTGTTCACCAGAGAAGAGGCCTCTCTGTGGCCCCTACTTGTGCAGAAGAGAGCCGCGGCACGACCCGAGGATAAGTCATTGGCACTCTCCTCCCCTAAGCCCGGCTGTTTCCCAAGTATGAACTGGCTTCAGACAGCTTTTTCTTTCAGAAGATCAATGAAGTTGCTTTTCATCATCTCCAAAAGCAGAGAAAATCCCCAAGGAACTCCTCTTCCCAGTAACAAAGGAAGAAAACTTTAAAGAACCACATTTCGGCTCTTGCAGGGATGTCTTCCCTACAGAGATGATCTCTCTCCCAAGGAAGTGAAAGTCCTTGGGAGAAGACACAGATCAACACATCTGCCGGGAGGGCCACGTGCTCCTGGACTGACTGGCGTGCCCTGGAATTCCAGCACAAGGCCAGAGATGCGTTATGTTCTCAAATTTCCATGTGAGAAGGTCTGGGGTCCCCCATCCTTCCCCAGTGATGACCTCTTTTGCATATCACAAGGAGCCTGACCTGAGCTCTCCTCTTGGAAAGCCCAGAGCTGGACTCATTTCACCATAAGAGGTAAAATTTCTACCACTTTGGGGATGACAACATCAGGATATGAGGAGCTTGGGAAATTCCAGCAGTCCATTCACTCCTGCCCTTAGTGGACTGGGGTTATTTTCACTGCACAGAAACACTGCAGGTAAAATAGCCCCTTGTGCTTGAGCACTGTAACTTGTTCCCTCCCTGGTCCTTAAAGTCTTCCTGAACCCTAGCCTGGTCAATCCCCCATCTGGAACTGCCTCAGACAAGGAAGAGAGCAGAAGGGGCTGGAGCCGGTGACAGGGCCATGCAAGGGCCAGCGCTGGGTCTGCAGTGCATGGCCAAGGATGAACAGGAATGCTGCTGTTTCCCAGGAGATCTGCCAGAAGGCCCTTTTGGTCATAGGTTGTCATCCCAGCAGGTGACCTAGGATGGTCCCTGAGGCAACTACACATGGTCTCTCTGCATGACACAGGCTTCAGATGTTGGGCTTAGCTGTCACTCCACTGTGTTGGCCACAGTGGTATCTAACCAGCCAGTCCAGCATCTCACAATCCTGGGGAGGGGAGGCTGTCACTGAGAAGAGTTATCATTAAGAAGGCAAGGCACTCTAGGGGCCGGCTCTGGGGCCGAGTGGTTAAGTTCGCGTGCTCCACTGTGGCGGCCCAGGGTTCGGATCCTGGGTGCGGACATGGCACCGCTCATCAGGCCACGTTGAGGTGGCATCCCTCATCTCACAACTAGAAGGACCTGCAACTAAGATATACAACTGTGTACAGGGTGGGGTTGGGGAGATAAAGCAGAAAAAAAAAAAAAAGATTGGCAACAGTTATTAGCCCAGGTGCCAATCTTTGGGGAAAAAAAAAAAGGTTGGCAACAGTTGTTAGCCCAGATGCCAATCTTTAAGAAAGAAGGCAAGACACTAAGAGCAAAATCATCACACTTCCATCAACCCAGGTCAGTGTCCCTCTTGCCCTGAGGACTTCCTTGCCCCAAAGCCTAGGCTATGGGAAGAAGGCCTCCCGCCAGGCTCCACAGCTGCAGCCAGAGGGTGGCTACGGAGATGCCTTTCACAACACTGGGGAGTGGGAAGGGTTTCCGTCCACACGGGACCTGGGTCACCTTGACCTCGAATCGCAAATTCAGCATTGGCTGATTCAGATCATGCTTTGAAGCCTTAGGCTGAAAAGGTTCCTGTTTGATTAAACCTTTCAAAACCATCGACTGGGGTGATGAGGGGTGCAGGAGACCAGGGAAGCAGGCCTGCCTTCCAGTGGAGGAGGACACGCTTCTGGGGGAGAGTCTGGTCTGGGAGGAGGTCTGCTGTCGTGGTTTCCCTCAAGCACCGAAAATAACCAGGAGTCTGAGCGCTCACCCCACGCCCGACACGTGGGTAGTGGGGGCTGACTAACATTGAAATCCCATGACTGTGGAATTTTAAAAAATCTATAGAGTACAATAGCCCTATAGAGAGTAATCAAAACACGAAAATCTGAAGGCCACTCTGGAGAGCAACCGGACATACACCAAGGGACGCAAGAAAGATCCTGCAGTGGCTACAGATTTCTCCAGGAGGAAAGGGGCAGTAAGGACTTGTCCCCAAAAGCCCCATCCAGCTGCCCAGCAGCCTGGAGAGCTACCAAAACAAGAGGGAGGAGGTCCCCCTGCCCTGATGGGCGCCGGGAGGTAGAAATGCTTCCTCACCCACAACACAATCACTGCCACCCCACCCCTTGCCTTGGCCAAATCCCTCCTCTATCCCATCTCCCCACCCTCCCACCTGCCACCCACTCCCCTCCCATCCTTTCAACTTAGGGACTCTCAGGGAAGTCCTCCGAGAGAGCTCCACCTGCAGCATTTTCACTAGAGTCTTGGGCACTCCACTGGTAGTCAGCCAGAGACATTGTCCATGGCCCGCCTACTTGGAGGAGCAGATGGACAGCGTGGCACCTGCAGAGAACACCCAGAAAGCCGGGTACAGAGCTTCAGTAAAGTCCACCTTGAACGCATACATCAGGTGGACCTTGTCAGTGACAGCGAAGAAAATGACGAAGCCGTAGTCGCAGTTGAGAAGCACACCAACCCGCGTGGCCTTGAAGGGCAGAGTTTTCTCCACTCTCTTGTGCCAGGCAGAGATCTTGGTGTTGAACTGCTCCACGCACCAGGAGGAGCTGTTGCGGCCGAGCCGGCTCTCAGGGCCCTGCCGTTGCATGCTGCCATAGCAGATGCCCACCCCACAGTTGTTCTTCCGCAGCTCAACCTCCCAGTAGTGGATCCCTTCCTTGTAGCAGTGCAGGCCCAGCACCTGAGAGCAGTATGTGAACCTCTGAGGATGGGGCCGGTAGCTCTGGGGTACGTCAGCCACAGAAGCTACGGTGTAGTTCTTTGACAGAGCCACATTGCTGTGGGCGGTGTTGCAGTCCAGGATGACTCTAACAGCATCTAAGAAAGCATTACCCCAAGGAATCAATTAGTAGGGGCTCAAAGCACTCTCACTTTTAAACTTTTCCCCAACAGGTAGTATAGTTTCATTTCTTTTATCTATCCATCCATCCATGTGTCCATCCCTCCATCCATCCATCCAGCCATCCCTCCCTCCATCCATCCACCCGGCTATCCATCTATCCGCCCAACTATCCATCTATCTATCCATCCATCTGTGCATCCATCCACAAATCCACCCATAGCTCAATCCATCTATCCATACATCCATAACTGAGGCCTAACTAAGAGTGTAAAATTCCAGAGACAGCAGGAGGAATGGGATCCAGAGTCCCAGACGAGGGACTGGCCTTGGGAAGGGACAGGGAGTGCAGGAGGAAGAGGGTATAGAATCAAATGAGATGACAATAACTAAGAGGATGAGGGAGTCCCCTCCCAGAGCGCCTCTCTTCTCTGTGAAGCAGAGGATGCTGGGGAGCACCGGAAGAAGGCTGAGGTTTCAGCAACTGGGAAGGTTTTGGAATGGCAGGGGGGTCGGCAGGAAAACCAGAGCAGGAGGGCCGGCAGTGGGATGCCCAGTGATATCTGGGGCACAGCCGCTGGCTCCAGGTGCGGGCCCAGAGAAAAGGATGAACTGGGTTCAAGCACAGCTGGGGTTGAGCCAGAATGGACAGCCAGACGAGGATTTAAAGAACTGATTATGGAATCTAGGCTGCCTACGACGGGAGGTGAAGGAAGGCAGGTGCTGACAGAAGGGAGAAAGCAAGGGTGCAACAAAGCAGAGGACAGGTGAGTAGCTGACAAGGGAGAGGCTGACCACGCTGGACAGAGGCGAGGCGAGAAACTGGGCAGAGCCACGCAGGAGAGACCGAGAGCCAGCAGGACCGCTCGCCAGAGCCGAAGTACTCACACTTCAGGAGCTCAGGTCTGGACTTGGCTAGAAAGGCCTCCAGCACCTTGTCCCTGAGAGACATCGAGTTCGCCTGTGGGGTGGTGGTTTTGGCTCCAGCTGAGTAAGAAAACAGAGAGTGGCTTCCAGAACAAACTCAGAGTGGACACCCTACTTCCCCTTGCTCACAATAACTCACCCTCCAGGCCAACTTCTTTTGAATCCACTATCAGTTCCAGGGCTTCAAAGGGAAATGTTCTGGGTGGGGCTGGAAATGAGGGAGGAGAAACATGAATTGGGGACATGACACAAAATGGACCTGATGGCCTCTGCTCCCTTCCAAGCTGATTTTCAAGAACCACTTCCACAAAACACACTCAGACAACTGGGACAACACATGTGCATCCAGACAGGGCCACAGTCATCTGATTGCCTCATACTTGTCCTCTCCTCCAACCTCAGGCCTGTCCGCTCTTCCAGAACACACTCATAGAACGCAGGCCCCGTCACAGACCCTTGACAAGACAGGTCAGCTGTCCCTGCCGGCACTGAGTTCTGTGCTCAGGCAGTCTCAAGAAACAACAGATGCAGAAACGCACAACTTACCAGGTTTCTTGGTATTCTTTTTGCCTTCTGAAGAAGAAAATTTTCAGAATTCAGATATTTTAAAGCACAATGCAATGGAACTTTCAAAACACTGTAATAACAATCATTTGCATGAATTCTACCCATAAAAATAAAGCTGGTATGTTTTGCCTTGAAAAATATAAGAGGTCAGCAGGCGAATGATTCTGTGGTGACAGAAACCCACATCAGTGGTTGAGGGGGCAGGGACTGACCAATAAGGAGCATGAAGAAATTTTCTGGGGTAATGGAAATACCTCTTTTTAAGATTTTATTTTTTATTTTTCCTTCTTCTCCTGAAAGCCCCCCAGTACATAGTTGTATATTTTAGCTGTGGGTCTTTCTAGTTGGGGCACGTGGGATGCCACCTCAACATGGCCTGATGAGCAGTGCAAGGTCCGCACCCAGGATCCAATCCAGTGAAACCCTGGGCCACCGAAGCGGAGGCACGAACTTAACCACTCGGCCATGGGACCGGTCCCAATGGAAATTCTTTATCTTGATTTGGGTAATGGTAACACACACATAGGTATTTGTCAAAATTTATCTAACTGTACATTTACAATTTGTGCATTTTACTGTAAGTGAATTATATCTTCACAAAAGAAAAAAATGCAAAAAAGACAAATAGAAAGTCAGCAAAAAAACATGCTGGCCAAGTATCACAATGGTCTTTACAAACTCTCTAGAGTGTGCACTGATGGGAACTGAGTTTAGCTAAAACAGTGGTTCTCAAAGTGTGGTCCCCAAACCAGCAGCATCTCCATCACCTGGGAACCTGTAGGAAATGCAAATTCTCAGGCCCCACCCCAGACCAGCTGAATCTGAACATTTGGGGTGGGCCCAGCAATCTGTGTTACGAGCTCCCCAGGCGACTCTGATGCAGACTCAAGTTGAAGTGGGCTACATTTCGGGTTCACTCGGCCACCTTCCCCGCCACTGGCATCAAAAGGGGGTTTGAGATCTTACCCCTGCCCGCCTACAGGAGACTTTATGTTACAGACTAGCCTTGCTCTCTCCTCTTGTCCCCAACAGACCCTCCCTCCGTCCCACCTGGCCCATTTGTCTTCACTCTTCCCTCAATTCCTCACCCTCCACTCCTCTCCTGCCCACCCTCATTGGACCAGCATCTTGGGAGGTCCCCAGGCTGCAAGGCCGGCCTAGGGCACAGAGCCCCCGCCCGGGTCATCACAAGCCTTAGGAGTCTCATCTACACTGTGACTAGTCCACCACTCCTTGCCTATTTCCCCATCTCCGCCTGGTGGCAGCATCCACAGCTCCCGCGGGCTAAGGCTGGGGCCTGTGATCTGGGGCAGCAGCAAGGGAGCTCTCAGGGGGCGTGTGGCTTGAGAAGGATACAGGCCTACAGTGTTTTTCACCTACTCTTCCGCTTCCCTTTGCCTACAAAGTGCCTTTCTACATTTTCCAGCTCAGCTACGGGTTCCCTCTCCACCTGCATCCCAGCCCTTGACTCTGCTCCAGGGATGGACTCCACACACCTGTCTGCCAAAGACAACCCAAACACAGACACAACCGACCACACAAACAAGCCCAGAGTTCTCTCACCCCCCAACACCCAGCGCTGTGGGCATCACTCTTCGGTGCACACGGACTTTTCAGGGAAGCAGCAACAGCCAAGAGTTCCGGGGCACAGTTAGGGTCTTTAAAGAGCTGTCACAATCAGTGTCCGTTGTAAATGTCACTCACAATCATCCCGCAAAGTCGATACCGTCAAAGTCCGAATTTGATAGATGAGGAAACTGAGGACCATGTGCCTTCTCAACAAGGTGACCCAGCCCCTCAGGGGACAAGAATTGATTCTCGGGGGGAGGGGGGAAGTCTTACTCTTTTTATGTATAAAAGCACAGTACACAAACAGATATACACATAAGTGTGGCATTAAAATTTCATGGGCAGGGGCAATCAGAAAAAAAGAGTCTAACGTGGCTCAGGGAGTAAGGCGACAAGAGGGCAATAGTGAAAAGCAGGTCGGGGAGCACTTAACAACAAGAGCACATTACAGCTGAAGACGGGGCAGCTCTGAGCTGCCAGCTCGGTGTAGCCTCCGCTGCTCCGGGACCACCATCCGTCTCCTCCAGGAGGCTCTGCCCAGGGCTAGAACTTGGGTGTCCTAAGTATTTCTCAAGCCAACCAGCTTGGGTGATCTTGCTGCTCCAGACAGCCCGCATATCTAATGCTGATGGGCCGGACCCCTCAGGGCCCCAGGGGAGCTCCTGCAACAGCCCCTCCAACTTGTCCTCAGGGGGTCTTGTAGCCACACTTCTCTCCAGAAGCACCTGGGCACCTAAGGTGACTTGGGATGGGTGTGCCCCTCTGGAGGTACGCGACGCCTGTGTCAGCCAGAGGACCAGCCACTCACAGCCATGCTGTTGCCACAGGGATAGCAGTGGTGTTACCTACTCAGGACATTTTTCACAGGGCAAAAGGGTTTGGGTATGAGCAATCGCCATGCTCTCCATGGTCCTTTGTCCCAAAAAGAAGGGGTCAACTCATTCAGCTGTTTCAAAGCAACCGTCAGAGCCAGCTTTGCCACAGGCGGGCAGGTAGAGGATTGGCAAAGACACTCATTTCCACTGACCTTCCCCATCCATTCATTTACAAGAACTAGAAACAGGAAAAGAGAAGGACCAGCTTGGGATTTTCCCTCTCCTCTCTGGCTTAAAACCTAGCCAAGGCTGAGTCTCCACCAGCACCCAGCTCCGGGAGCTCTGAACGCTCGCTGTGCTTCCGTTTCTTCCAGCATATGGTGGGGATGATTCCCCTCGCTCGAGGGAGCTGGGATCAGACGCCTGGCGTGTAGTGCTAGTTCCCTTCCCTCTGGTGTTCTCTCTCCCCCTGCCCCTTGACTAGGGATCGCTGGTGCAACAGGAAAACAAGTATGTGTGGCTAATCCACCAACAGCTTCACCCTCCACAGCAGAGCCACGCACACCTGTTTCAGAAGCCCTTTGGCAAGGACACTCGGCTTGCCGAGCTGAAACTCAAGCGCACCCCCTGGACTCCACAGCAAAGATTCACTACGAACCAGGCTCGGTGCTAGGCACCGTGGAGAGAGTGTTCAACGGGAAACTGCTCCAGCGCCTGCCCAAGAAAGATCACAATCCGATATGCGAGACAGATGGGATCAGCAAGGAAGAGTAAAATGACAGATTTACAAAGGGGCCCAAGGGGTGATGAAGATCCTGGGACCTAGTCAGGGGAACGAGAAGGGTGACAGGGGAGGTTGGCTGAGAAATGTAATGTTTTAACAGATCTTCAAAGGATGAGAGGAGTTAACTTGTGAAGACGGTGGTGTATGAGCTTTCCAGACAGCACGAAGGGCACATACAAAGGCCCCATGGCAGAAAGATTAGCATGTCTGAGGAACTGAATGCAGAGAGATGCATGGCAGGAGGTGGCACTTCAGGGCTGGAGAGACAGACAGGGCCTGAGGCAGGGACTTGTAGGTCAAGGTCAAGAGTCTGGTCTGTAATCTAAGAACAGTGGAAATTCCCTGAAAGGGGTGAGGGGGACAAGGTCCCAGGAGGTCAGATTTGTATCCTGAAAAGCTCTCTAGGGCTGCAGCAGCGGATGCAGACGGACTATTTAGGAAGCTGCCACAGGTGATGGCAACGGAGAGCAGGCCGGTGCTGGCTGATAGAGGACCAGGGACCTGGTCAGCAGATATTTAAGACGCAAAATCGGGGGATGGATTGGATAGGAGGGGAAGGAAAACAGATGGAAAGAGAAGTTCTAGGTTTCTCTGATGCCAAAACTAGCTACTCCCCCACCAAATACCCTGACAATCCAGCTTCCATTCAAGACCCATCTGAGTCGGCCGCAAGATCACAGCTAAACAAGCCCATCCAGAAAGGCCCAGCATAAGATCCAGCCCCCAGAAATGATTTAGGAAGGACCGCGACAATCTCAGGATGAAGCAGAGACTCCCCACGTCCCCCCAGAGGAAGGGCAGATGACCCAGGACCCTTGAACTCAAGCCCCACTGCTCCAGATCATGACCCTCCCCCTAGCCCAGAGCCCCCAAGGGACTCATCCCATCTCAGGGGGCCCAGTGGTTACCTGAGACAGGGGGCTCATGGGGCTTCTTGTCCTGGGACTGTTGGATATACCGCTTCAGCTCGTTTTTGAGGTCTAAGGTGCCCTGGCAGACGCCCTTGATCAGCTCCTGATTCAGCTCCACCTTGGGGACGTAGACTGGCTTCGTTGAGACTCCTTGCAGTTTTGCCGCTTTCTGGAACAATCCAGGGAGTTAGGGCAGGGAACTCTGGTGAAGCCAGGGCCAGGGCTCAGGTCTCATGAACTGCGGGAGGAGCTTCCCTGTGCCCAAGGGCGCTAAGTCCAATCAGCCTTCTCAAATTACAGACCAGAGGTCCCGGGGTTAAAGTGCCACTTTTAGACACAGTGATCTGGAGCGGGAAGGGCCCTGGAAGTCACTCACCAGACAGACGGGGAAACTGAAGTCAAGAAATGACAAGTGTCCTGCCAGGAACGCTACCAGTTAGTGTCACAGACAAAGTTGGGACGAGTCCCCGGACCCCCATGGATAATGCTCTTTCCTCTCCTCCAGCTGTGGCTGAAAAAGTCTGGGGCATGCAGGACCATCTCCATCCCTCGAGGACCAGCTCTGAACACACGTTCTGAACAGACAGGGATGCCTCAAGGGATGCGGCTGGGGCACATCTGACGGAGAGGGATGGTCTGACTAAAAGCCCCAACCTTGAGACAACATCAGGTCAGACAGTATCAAGAGGCCCACACATGGGCCTGAATCCTTCTCAGAGAGCTTGGTGCAGCCACTGCACAAACAGGAATGAGCACCTTAGAGGAAACTGAATGCCACCTAGCCCGGTCACGGATAGAAGTCTGAGCAGGGAGAAGAGAAGGCTCCCTTCTCACTCCTATACCTTCCCCATGACCTGAACAAGGATTACGGACCTTGGAGGTGTCACAGCACGTCACCCAGTTGATCGGCTCACTGGAACACCCACTGCATGCCAGGCACTCTGCTTCACGCTGGACATGCCAGCAGGAAGAAGGGCGGTAAGAAGGGATGGGCCCTGCCCGAAAGGATGAGAAATCAAGCAAGATGAGATGTTGTCTAGTGCTATAGCAGAGGCTGTAGTGTAACATGCTCTGGACCACAGTAATGGCAGAACAATGGGACCCAAGGAAGACAGGGAAACTGGAGTTGCCCCAGAAAAAGGACAGGATTCCCTAGGCAGTGAAGGTCGGCCGTGGCATTCCCATGCAATGCCTGTTGAGTCTGAGGAATGGTGAGTGCCTGTGATTACAGCACGGGCCGGGGCTGGGTGGCAAGAGATGAGGCTGCTGGCAAAGGCAAGGCCTGGTCACCAAGGACCTTGTGGGCCACCTTAAGGAACATGAAGCCACAAAGGGCAGGGGGTCTGTGCTCTAGAAAGACACTTCAGGGGCCTTGCGGAGGACGATGGGTAGAAGAGGGTGGAGGCATACGTAGTAGGCAACATTCTAAGATGGCTCCCAATATTCCCACGGTGCCCCCCTGCCTGGGTACACTGCCTACATAATCCGCCCCCTTTGGAGATAGACAGGATGGTGAATAGGATAGGATTCACTCCTTAGATTAGGTTAGATTATGTGGCAAAATTGAAGGAATGCTGCAGATGTAATTAAGATCCTGAACCTGGTGGTTTTGAGTTAACCAGAAAGGTGATTATCCCAGTGGGCCTGACTTAGTCAGGGAGAACCCCTTAAAGGACAGCCTGGGCCTTCCTGGAGGTAGAAAGTCTCCACTGGCTTTGAAGTAGTGAGCTGCCAAGTTGAGAGAGGGACACATGACAAGGAAGTGTGGCAGCCCCCAGGAACTGAGAGTGGACACCAGCTAACAGCCAGCAAAACTCTGGGACCTCAGTCCTGCAACCACAAGGAACTGAATTCTATCAACATCATGTGAGCTTGGAAGACATCCCTCAGTTCCAAAAGGAACGTAGCCCACTAGCCCAGCCGACATGCAGATTGCAGCCTTGTTAGACCCTAAGAAGACAAGACTCCTGAGCCACAGAAAGTATGAGACCATAAGTGGATGTTCTTCTAAGCCACTGCATTTGTGGTAAGTTGTCAAGCAGCAGAGAAAACTAATACAGTGTGTGTCTCAGGGATGCTTACAACGATCTCTTACAGCCCCAACTCCTGGAGAGCCCCACTGCACCTATACTCAACATCAGAATGCCAGGCAGAAAGAGCATTCAACAACGCCCTCATCAAGACCCACCTCCAGAAACTCAAACTCGTCCCCCTTATTCAGGGCAAGTTCAGTCTCCTCCTTCAGATTCTGGATCTCACTCTTCTTCTTGAGGAGGACCTGGTAGCTGTGGTCAAACTTGCTGCTGACCCTCTTCTCCTCTTCCTCTATCTTTTGTATCGACTTGGCCTCCAGGGCACTGATGAGAGCTTTCATTTCCGTGAATTCTTCCCTAAGCTGCTCCATCCTCCTCTGTGTAGTCTCCTAAAAGGGCGAAAACAAGAGGGCATCCATCAGACTGGCAGGAAGCGAAGCCTGCAGGACCACGGTGGCGAGCTGTGGAGCAGCATGAGCTCTTTCCTGGACTTCATGGGAGTGCAAATGGGCACAACCACTTTGGGGAGCAAGTTGGCAATATCTGGTGAATGTGAAGGTGCTCATTCCCTATGACCCAACGTCTTGATCCAAGGAATATATTCTAGAAAAATTCTCATGAGGCCAGCCCGGTGGTGTAGTGGTTAAGCTGCTGCACTTTGCTTTGGTGGCCCAGGGTTCACCAGTTTGGATCCCCGGCACAGACCTAGGACCGCTTATCAAGCCATGCTGTGGCAGGCGTCCCACATATAAAGTAGAGGAAGATGAGCACGGATTTTAGCTCAGGGCCAAGCTTCCTCAGCAAAAAAGAGGAGGGTTGGCGGTGGCTATTAGCTCTGGGCTAATCTTCCTCAAAAAAAAAAAAGAAAAATTCTCAGACACCTGCCCCAGAGACACACACAAGAATGCTCATGGCAGCATCGTATGAATTAGCAAAACCCTGCAAACAACTTGAATGTCTACCAATAGGAGCCTGGATACATAGGCTGCAAGTTATCCAGAGGACAGGATAGTAAAGAGAAATGAAAATTAATGAACTGGGATAAATTCCCGTGAGGGACAAATAACTTGTAGAAGACGTACAGTGTCATGCTCTTTTTATAAAGATTAGAAAGAAACAGAAGAGCAGTATTTATTACTAAAGGAATGCATACATACAGAATAAAAGGATAAAGAAACACATGGGAACGAGCAAATGAATTCAGGATAGTGGTCCCTTCTGGAAGAGAGGAAGGGGGATATAAAAGGGAGAAGCAAAGTGGGGGCTTTAACTGCCTTGGTGATATTTGGTTTCTTAAGCTGGGAAGCAGTAAATTGGTAATTTTTTTAAAGAAAGAGTATAAAGTTGTTCTAGAAAATATCATCCTCTAAAACCGTCCTGTCCAATACCATAGCCACCTGCTACACGTGGCGACAAAGTACCTGAAATATGGCTAGTCCAAAGTAAGATGTGCTCTAAGTGTGAAATACACATTGGCTTTCAAAGACTTAGTACAAAAAAAGGAACATAAAATATCTCATTAGTGCCCCTTTATTGGTCATATGTTGAAATGGTAGCATTTTGGATACACTGAGTTAAAATGTATTATTAGAATTAATTACACGTGTGAACCAAATGTGCTTAGAGCTACACATGAGTCTCACATGATCTTGCTATAGGACGGCACTGCTCCAGGAGTTAGTCTCCCCTTACAGGTTGGGTAACCTCAATAGCTCAAAACCAAATACAACAGAGAGAAACACACAGGAGAGGGGCCGTATGCAGGAGAATGGCGTTCAATTATTTCTTTACCCAACTTTTGCTCTGCCACGTCCAGTGGGACAGCCAATGTCCCTGAGTGTTCTCCTCTTCTTCCTTTCAGTGACAGACCACCCCTGGAGTTTAGACGGGCAGGTGGCTGCCCAGCCACAGACTACATTGCCCAGCATCCTCTGCAGCTAGGCTTGGTCATGTGGCACGCTGTCCCCAGTGCAGTGGGAGCAGAAGCGATATGTGCAACACACTTCTTCCCTGTCCCCCTTCTCACAGGCTGGAACAAAGATGTCATGGTGACCCAGCTTCAACCAGAGAGATGAGGCAAACCCTCTATGGAGTAGTGGGGCAACACGAAGGAAAGACCCTGAATCCCTGAATGATCACGTGGAGCAGAGCCGGCCCACCAGTCCAGGGTGCTCATGTCTGGCCTTGAGCTATCACAGTGAGCAAAATAAACTTCTATCTTCTTTTAGCCTCTGACCTTCGGGGGTATCTTTGTTACCTGCCCCCAACCATACAGGGACTTTCACGTGCATCCTTTCATTTAGCCTCTAGGGCACCTTCAGAAAGTAGTTGTGATTCCGTTGTGCAAAAAGAAAAACTAAGGTTCAGATACCCGGCACCAGATCAAAGTGTTACAGACTAGGGTGTGACAGAGCTGGCATCCTCACCCAGATCTCACCTAATGAGGCCACGGCTGCCACATAAAGCTGGACACTGCAGCTCCAGGACACAATATGAAAACACAAATCCTCTTTCCGTAAAAAAGCAACGTAATCTTCTAAAAACTGTGAAACTAGAGGGAAAAAAACAGCCTAATCCTGCCTCTCCAACACTTGCACTACTAGCCTTTTACTATACTTGCTTCCAGTCGTTTTTCCTGTACTTCCTGTAATGGATTGAATGGTGGCCCAAAAGGATAAGTCCACATTCCAGAACCTGTGAATGTGACCTTACCTAGCAAAAGTCCTCACAGATGTAACTAAGGCAGGAACCTTGAGATGAGATCATCCTGGGTACCCTAAATCCAATGACAAGTGTCCTTCTTAGAGACAGAAGGGAGACGACACAGGGAGGAGGAGGCCGTGTGAAGATGGAGGCAGAGACCGGAGTGATGCAGCCACAAGCCAAGGACTGCCAGCTGCAAGAGGCAAGCAAGGATTCTTCCCTAGAACTTTCGGGGAGAGCATGGCCCCCTCAACGCTCTGGTTTTGGACTGGTGGCCTCCAGAACGGTGAGCGAACACATTTCTGTTGTTGTAAACCGACTTTGTGGTGAATTGTCACGATAGCCCTAGAAAACTAATACACTTCCTTTTTAGAAATAGAGGCACTCTAGTGAGCATACACTTCTGCTTCCCGTTTTCCTCCCACTTAAACCTAACCACTTTTTATATTACTACTTTTTAACTTTAACTGTAATTTTTAATGACCCCCCCGCCCCTAAAAGTTGGGCCTGCTTGCAGTTTTCAGTTTGGGTCTGTGAAGGCTCTCTCCTGTGCACACAGTTTTTTGTACGTTTCGCAAGGTTGACGTTTCATTCTGACACTTGCAAGCGGACCTGACACAGCCTTGTGGAGGTCAAAGCTGAGACTGTCCTGCCTGGAGGCCTCCAAGGCCGGGCTGCCGGTAGAGCCCTGTCACTCACCCGCACATCCTGCTGCCTGGCTCTCACATCCTCCAGCGCTCTCGATGCACCATTGATCTGACCGTACATGACAGTCAACTTATGCTTCAGCTTGTTCTGTGGAGCAAACAAATTAGGATGAGACAGCACTTCGCCCAGTCCCCACCCAACACCAGGGACCGTCCCCTGAATCTATCCCACAGGTGTTTCCACCGCCTGCCTGGAGCTTTTGAAAGTGTTCTCGTATTGACTGCCTCCTTCCATCCTGTCAGGGGGACAGGAAAGAAGTCACAGGATTTGGAGCAGGACAGACCAGAGTTCCAGTTCTGATTTTTCGCTGTGCAGCTATCTCTCAGCTCAGTTCCTTTGGCCAAGAAACACCTCATAGGCCTAGCAGGAGGATGAACTGAAAATGCAAGTCCTCGGCCCAGTGCCCGGATCTTGGTAAGGACAAACTGAATGCTCGCTGCTAATATGAGCTTCTTCACTAGGACCCATTTTACAGATGATGAAACTGAGGAAAGGAGGACAGCAAAGTGGCCAAGCTCACACAGAGACAGAACAGGCTGGGACAGCTGCTTCAGTAATGACAGATGAGGTCATTCCAACCAACTCCTCCACTGCAAACAACCAGAAAGCAAACAAAATACTGGAGGGGACATCTGCTAAGATATAATGGAGTGCAAACGAAGCAGGGAAGATGAGAGCCAAGATCCGGGAGAAGCCAACCCAGGGAGATAAGCCGAGCATCTGGGATGCTCTCCCAGGGCCATCTGCCGATTCCAGAAGCCAGGAAGCGGAGGGAAAAAAATCAGAGTCCACGGCTCACTCGGTAAGCCCCACAGGTGGGTACCTCCATGAGCTGCACCCTCGGACAAGGAAGAGCCAGCGGTAGAACAGCCCCCAGTCAGCTCAATCCCTGAAACTGAATCAAAGTGATTCAGAAGCTCTAGGCCCCTAGTCGCCTCCAGAAACAAGGGTAAATGATGCAGGAAGGAAGAGGATATCATCCGAGGCCTCACAGAATTCCTATACATTTTCATAATCAACAGCTGAGTGTCCTACCCCCCGCTCACGGAATACTGGCACTTAGAAAAGGGAAGGAAAATCACCAGCACCATAAGAATAGAGCCAGTGTTTATCATGGACTTACTATAGCCATCGCTCTAACGCTTTCCATGGATTAACTTATTTAAGGCTGAGGACAACACAGGAGGCAGGAGGCCCCCACCCTTACAGATGAGGACACTGAGGTACAGAGCAATTCGGTGGCTTGCCTGGGGTCACATCACTATTAACTCGTGTTACAGGAGCCTGGCCTTACCCAATAGGCACATGAAAAGATGCTCATCATCGCTGATCATCAGGGAAATGCAAATCAACCCTACACTAAGATATCACCTTACACCCATTAGAATGACGAAAATATCTAAAACTAATAGGAACAAATGCTGGAGAGGTTGTGGAGAAAAAGAAACCCTCATACACTGCTGGTGGGAATGCAACCTGGTGCAGCCACTATGGAAAACATTATGGAGATTCCTCAAAAAATTAAAAATAGAACTACCATACGATCCAGCCATTCCACTACTGGGTATCTATCCAAAGAGCTTGAAGTCAGCAATTCCAAAAGTCCTATGCACCCCAATGTTCGTTGCAGCATTATTTACAATAGCCAAGACATGGAAGCAAGCTAAGTGCCCATCAACAGATGAATGGATAAAGAAGATGTGGTACATATATACAAGGGAATACTACTCAGCTGTAAAACAGAACAAAGTCATTCCATTTGCAACAACATGGATGGACCTTGAGGGAATTATGTTAAGTGAAATAAGCCAGTTAGAGAAGGATAATCTCTGTATGACTCCACTCATATGACGAATTTTAAAATGTGGACAAAGAGAACAGATTAGTGGCTACCAGGGGAAAGGTGGGGTGGGGGGTGGGCACAAAGGGTGAAGTGGTGCACCTACAACACAACTGACAAACAATAATGTACAACTGAAATTTCACAAGATTGTAACCTATCATTAACTCAATAAAACAAAAAAAAGAAGAAGAAAATATGAGCCCGGCCTTACAATTACAGGCACAGGTCCCAACTGAGAATGCTGGAAATTTCTAGAAAAAAAACTTGAACTTCCCCTAACTAGCTGACTCAACATACTGTGGCCCTCCCCTCCACTTTCCTGCCTCTCCCACTCCACTCGAGCATTCAGGGCTGAACCTGACCTTGACTCTGGATTTGAACAACCCAGTGACAGTCACTTGTAGGGCCAAAAACAGAAACTAAGGCCACACTAACCCCACCCCAAAGGCCCAAGTCACACAGGATGTTTCAGATTCAACCTCTGTGACAACGCCCTCTGACCGGGCCTCTAACAGTGGCCAAGATAAACTATGGGCCAAAGGCAGAAGGCTAGGCCCAGCCAGATCCAGCCTTGAAGGTCTCAGAGCTGGAAGAGACTCCAGAACACCCAGGGGCTGAGAACTGTTGCACCTCCAAGAGTCACTGTTAGCAATGCACCCCTGAACCTTACTATTTCAAAAGATTTTACCCACAATTAATCAAATGCACAGGACAGCCCCCTGATGGTAGGGAGGGGCCCTCACAGCTCCACGCAAAAGGAAAGTGGCCCGAGGACTTCGACAGACATGACAATCTCTCAATCAATGGTAGAGAACTTTATAAAGTCTGAGGATCCTTCATGGACTGGGGGCTTGGGGCCTCCACATGGGAGGCACCAGAGTCCTAAGTCCACCCCACACCAGGGGCTGAGACAGGCCGGCCACCCACAGCTGGGGCTCTGCCCAGCTGGACCTGGCTCTGCCACCAGCAGTGAGCAGCAGCAAGGCGGGAGCTGGCAGGGGAAGACGAGGATTAAAAAGCCAAGTGTATAGGGCACACAAATAAACTGGGCACTGACTGCAGGCTCCCGGCCCTGGAGGCTGAGAAAGAGTGGAGGCTCCGGGCCAGGCCGAGAAGGGCCCTCCTGCCCACACTTGCCTTCTGTCTCCATGGATAAGAACTCCTAGAAGGGCCTTTCGGCGGAAGCTAGGCTGCCCTGGTCCTCAGGGGCTGAGGCAAAGAAGACCTGGGCAGCCTGACCTACTCCGCCCAGAAAGCTGTCCTCTCCCCTGGGCCTGAGTAGCAGAAATGACGGTGGCGGTTCTTATGGAGTGTTTGCTGCCTACGCTGTCTATAGATGCCTCATCTAATCCTGCCCATACCTTCTGAGATAGGGACTACTGTCACCCGCTTTCAGGATGTCCCAGCTAGGAAGCAGAGCCAGAATTCAAACCCAGGCCTCAACATCCAGCTCTGCTCGGAGCCCGGGTCGACCAGCCACGCTGCCTGACACTGGGCCTGACACGGAACACTCACCACACAGCTCGTCCCTCCAGAGGCTCCCAACCACCTTGGAGGAAGGGAGGGCACGTCATTAACCTCATTTCACAGATGAGGAAGCCAAGGCTCAGAGAACTGCCATCACTTGCCCTAAACCACAGGCTGATGTGAGGCAGAGCGGGGCTCCTGGCTCCAAAGGCCAGGCAGGTTCTGCACGGTGACGGGGGAGACCCAGGTGGCTGCACCTGATGTCAACTCTGTTGTGTCTCAGAGGTGACCTTTCAGGCCATACCTGGAGGTCTGGCTCCTGAGACTCGGGGAACAAGTCTAGAGGAACCCAGCTCAGACCAGGAGAAGCAGACCAGGCTGGGGAAGGGCTATGGCCAGACGGGAGCAGGGCCTGCATCCTCGTCCTGGCGCCACCGCAAACCTCCCGCAGGCCTCACGTCTCCTTTGACAACACAAGGACAGCCCTTGTTCTCCCTGACATTGCTGCAAGAACGAAAGGAAATCAGGCCACGCTTAGGAGCCTAGACTGACAGAGCAAACGCAGTCTGATTACACCTTTCCAGCCTCTGCCTTGGGCCCACAGGGAAATTCCGATCCCCCAAACCACTCCGATCATCACAGACCCGGAAGGCCCCTTAGCAATCCTCCTGGTCCCACCTCCCTCCTTGGCTGATGACCACTCGGACCCAGGGGCCACATCCTGGGCTCAAAGTCGCACTGCCAGGAAGGAGGCCTCTATGGTGCAAGAGTTCGTCTCCACCTGGGGTCACATCCAGGGATTCTGGGGACTCTGCCGACCCTCCCTCTCCTCACCATCCTCTCTGGTCACTGCAACCTTCCAGCTGACCACAGGCTTTTGCTCACGTGACCTCAAACCTCCAGGAATGTCCCATGCTCTGGACTCTGCACACTCGGACAGCAGGCTGGTCCATGGGGAGAAACGCAAACTGGAGTGGAACCAGCTGGGGTCCCAGTGCCCACATGGCCTCTTACTGGCTTAGCTCTGGACCTCCATTTCTTCAACTGCTAAATGGAACTAATTATACCCACCTCATGTGCTGCCAGGTTTTAATGAGGGAACAGAGGCATGAACCTCCAGGGCTCATAGTCGACGTTCAAAACCCTCTACCAACCACCATCAGACAAGTACCAGGCTTAAGGCAAGCATCATCTGTGTCTTTGCTGGTCCCCTGCGCAAAATGGGGAGTAGAGGGTGGGGATGGGCCACGCGGGAGAGAGCAGTGCTGTATGTTCTCCCAGCCCCTTTCTACTGTGACATCGGGGACGTTCCTGGCCCAGCGAGGAACCCAGGCGATCCAGGGTATGCCGGCATGCCAGAGTGGCACAACCCAGCAGGCCCAGCAGGCCCAGCAGGCCCAGGCTGCCCCTCTGCGCCCTCACCCACCACCCCTACCTCCAGGTCGGCGCTGGCCTGGCTCAGGGGCGCAGGCGAGCAGCTCTTGTGCTCCACCAGGCAGATGTGGCAGATGCACTCGCCGTGCTCTGGGCAGAAGAAGTCCCGCAGCCGGTTGTGCTGGGGGCACTTGCGGCGTATCAGGTCTCCGATGGGCGGCTGCAGCGGGTGGTCCCGGAAGGCTGGGCTGTCGAGGTGCGGCTGCAGGTGCTCCTGGCAGAAGGAGGCCATGCACATGAGGCACGTCTTGACAGCGGCCTCCTTCAGGCAGTGGTCGCAGATCACCTGGGCGACGGGGTCAGAGACCTTGGCGGGGGTCTTGGCGCCGGCCTTGACCCGGGTGTGGGCGGCGCCACCGGCGGGCGGCGTACAGCCATCGGGGAGCTCCTCCGGGGTCAGCTTCGCCTGCAGGAACTGCTCCACCACCGCGCACAGCACCGTGTTCTTGCGCAGCTGCGGCCGAGCCTGGTAGACGGTGCGGCACTGCGGGCACCCGTACGGCGCGCCGCGGGAGGCCCACGACGCGTCCAGGCACGCCCCGCAGAAGTTGTGGCCGCACGGGGTGGTGACCGGCTCCTTGAAGGGCTCCAGGCAGATGGAGCACGACAGCTCCTCGGCCAGGGTAAACTGCTCCGTCATGGTTCTCCTGGGGCGAACGAGGGGACGCGCTGGAACCACGGCCGCGACTGCTGCACTGTCGACCCGGGTCGCCAGGAAACGAAACTGAGCGACCGGAGGGCAGGTCCCCACTACCTTTCAGAAAGTCACCTGAGGGCAAAGGGCGGGCCGGGGCGGGGGAAGGATGGGCGAGGGGGTGGGGCGGGCCTGTCAGGGTACCCGGGGAGCCAAGGTTCTGCGGTCCGAGTCGAACTAACGGGGCGCTGAGCGCGGTTTCAGATGATCCTCCGACCCCCCAGGAGGCTTCCTAGGGTGTCTCTGCGGATGAGGAAACTGACGCGTCAGGTGGAGAACCCTGGATCCCGGGGTCAGAGGCAGGATCCAGCCCGGCTTCTGCACTAAGGCGCCTGCAGCAAGTCCCTTCCTTCGGAGAACTCAGCCAGACCGGAGACGTCCCACCGCCCCCGCGGGCCAGGCTGTCATATCAGGACCCGCCTTATCAAATAACCGGAGCAACAGTTAAACGACGAACTTTCTCTTACTTTTTAAATCCTTCCTTCCTGTTTCCTGCTCCTGGGCTCTGGCGTATTGGCATACGATCCCTGATCTCTATAGACTGGAGTCCATAATCACACACTTATCCTTAAATTTGGTGATTTCTTCCCATACTCCCATGTAACAGGCTTTTTTTTTCTCCATTTCTACTTCGCTGCGGTTTGGAGACATTCCGGTTTAACAAAGGTTTTCTCTCAGCATACACACTTGCATTTATACACACATGCACTCAAAAAATAATGTTGGCATTACAGATTTTTCTGAAAATTGTATGTTTAGATTTTTTTCTTTCATTTTTCAGGCTGTGTTTTTCCCCCTCTGGCCTGGATGCAGGAAAAGTGGGTGTACAGGAGGTGAGAAGTGTTCAAGAGAGGGGATGGGGGACAAAGAAAAAGACAGTGTTTTGGGAGGAGTTAGCTGGAGTTGGCAGTGGGGACAGGGTGGGCAGCAAAAAATGAGAAAAAATGTCTTAGACTACCACTAAAGGTAACAGCTACCACTTATGGGGCACCTACTGTGTGCTAGACAAGTCACACATATTCTCTCTCAGAATCTCTATAAGCGCTACAAGACAGAAGTCATTACATCCATTTTACGGAGGGGGGGTGGGTGTCACATATTTTAGACAAAGTAGGACCGGATTCCAGCTCAGGATGGCTTTACTCAGCATGCTAACTCCTGGCTGTCCTACCTCTGTTCCTCCAGGACCCTTTACCCCATCTGTTCTCTCATATTGTGGTGGTAGTGTTTGCATGGGGAGAAGGAAGACAGGAGAGTGGGGGTGGGGAGAGTAGGAAATTAGGCTTTAGGCACAGTATCTCCTTTAAGTCCCTTTGAGGTAGGTGTAATTATCTCGTTTTACAGATGAGAAAACCGAGGCTTAGAGAAACTAAATAACTATGACGATAATGAATACTGGCATCCAGACTATCTGTTTCCAGAAGCCAAGCATTTCCTGCTAGAAAGTGCTGCTTCCCAAGGGGAGGGATGGAGCAGTTTCCAGGAAATAAGACCATGAAGTCCCCTGTGAGCTAGCTTTTGTGGGTGAGGTGGCCTGGTGATGCGCGCCGGAACGTTTGTCGAAGTCCCTCTGCAGGCGGAGAAGTTTAGAAGCGCTGGTTAGACAGTGAGGATGACTAGGAGGGACAGACTATGTTTTCAAATTCCATGCAGTAGATATTTACTAAGACCTGTCATGCTACACTCACTCCATTGTGGATAAAGCATGCACTTGGTATTATGTCAATCTCTTGAAATTTATGGAGACTCGTTTTATTACCCAAATGTGGTCTCTCTTGTTATCGGTTACTGTTTGCGTGGTATGTCTTTTTCCATCCTTTTACTTTCAACTTATTAGTGTCTTTGAATCTAAATTATGCCTCGTATAGACAAGGTCAAAGGTTCAGAAATAGCCAAAATAAAACCAAGGAATCGCTGAAATAGTAATTAGTAAAAATTTATTGTGCACACCACAAAAAGATAGTTTGCAAACCGGCAGCACTCAAACCAAAACATGGAATGAAGCCCACAGGTATAGTGTTACAAAGCAGCTTGTATAGTGAGAAGGCAGTGTCTTTATAGTAATTGGTAATTAAGAAAATTAGTGACTAAACTGACTTGTCAACTCAGAGACCCTTCAAGACTGGTCTCCATTTGCTTTTGGTTTTAACAACAGCATAGGGTCAGATCATGTTTTTTATGCATCCTACCAATCTCTGCCTTTTAACTGGAGCATTTAACCCGTTTACACTGAATTATTGATAAGGTAGGATTTATATCTGCCATTTGCTATTTATTTTTATGTCTTACATCATTTTGCCCTTCTCTTTCTTCATTACTGCCTTCTTTTGTATTAAGTTTTTTCTAGTCTACTATTTCATTCCTTTGTTATTTCTTCAAACATTCTATGTGCCCTCCCTCTCTCTCCTCTCCTTCAGGAGCTCCCATCATGTGGATGTTGGTAGGATTGTTGGTGTGCCCGGGTCTCTGGGGCTCTGTGCAGTTTTCTTTATTCCTTTTCTTTCCATTTCACAGACTGGATTACCTCAGTTGATCCATATTCAGATTCATGAATTCCTTCTTCTGCCTGCTCAAATGTGCTGTGGAGCCCCTCTAGTGAATTTTTCATTTCAGTTACTGTACTTATCAACTCCAGCATTTACATTTGGTTCATTTTTCTAAAAAAAATCTATCTTCTTACTGTTATTCTCTATTTAGAGAGACATCATTCTCATACTTTCCTTTATTTCTTTAGACATGGTTTCCTAATGCTCTTTGAACACATTTAAAACAGCTGATTTAAAGCTTTTGTCTAGTAAGTCCAACATCAGCACTTCCTCAGGGGCAGTTTCCACTGATTGCTTTCTTCTTCTATGGGCCATTCTTTCTTGTTTCTTTGTATGTGTCACAAATTTTTGTTCAAAACTGGACACTTAAGACAATACAGTTTAGCACTGTGGACACCAGATTCCCCTCTCCCCAGGGTTTGTGGTGGTGGCTGTTTGTTGCTGTTGTTACTTGCTTAGTGACTTTGCTGAATTAATTCTGTAAACTCTGTCTTCTGTGTCATGTGTCGCTACTAAAGTCTAACTCAGTTAATTTGGTGATCGGCTAATGACTGGATAGACATTTCCTTAAATGCCAAGAGCCAGTAAGTTTCCCAAGGGCTTGGAGTTGTTTGCAGACTATTGGTTTTCAAGACACCGTGGAGTTTGGGGTGGGGGCAATGAGAATAGGGAAAGTTAAAACACCACAAGGCTTGCTGTTCTTACCAAGATTCGGCCACTTTTCTTGAATAAGCGTTCCCTGAATTGTTGCAAGCTCTTTCCTAATTTCCAGATTTCTGAAAAAGTTGATCCTGATAATTTTTGTTACTTTTGTTTTATGGAGGTAGAATTTTCAGAGGTCCTTTTTCTACCATTTCTGCTAATGTCATCATATTATTCTTTTAATGTCAGTAGAATCTGCAGTAATAACTCCTCTTTCGTTCTTGATATGAGGAATTTGTGTTTTCTTTTCTTTTTTCTTGACTAATCCATCTAATAGATCATTAATTTTATTACTTCTTTCAAAGAACCAACTTTTGGCTTTAATTTCCTCTGTCATTTGCTCTTTTTTTCATTGATTGCTTCTCTTATCTATTATTTCCTTCTATTTACTTTTGGTTTAATTTGTTCTTATTTCCAAGTTTATTAAGTTGCAACATTAGATCATTATTGTTAAACTTTCTTCTTTTCTAATATAGGTGTTTAAAACTATAACCTTCTCTCTAAGCACTGCTTTAATTATATTCCACAAGTGTTTTCATTATCGTTCCATTCAAAATATTTTCTAATTTCCATTGAATAGTCATGAATCACTTAATGATGGGGATACAGTCTGAGAAATGCATTGTTAGATGATTTTGTCATTATGTGAACTTACACAAACCTAGATGGTAACATTTACTATACACCTAGGCTATACGGTATTAATCTTATGGGACCACCATCATATATGGTGTCAATTATTGACTGAAATGTCATTATGTAGCACATGAGTATAATCTTTTCTTTGATACATTAGCTACTTAGAAGGATACAGCTTTGTTTCCAAAAATCTGGAGCTTTCCTGGATATCTTATTGTAATGGATTTCTAATTTAATTCCATTTTAGTCAGCTCTACTATCTAAGATGTCTGTCTTTTGAAATATGTTGAGATTTATTTAATTGCTCAGCATTTGGTCTATCTTAGTGAACATTGCTAATGCACTTAAAAAAAACCGTATGTGTTGGGGCTGACCTGGTGGCATACCAGTTGGGTTCACGTGCTCAACTTTGGCAGCCCGCGTTTCGCCAGTTCAGATCCCAGGCGCAGATTCACACACTGCTTATCAAGCCATGCTATGGCAGGCATCCAACATATAACATAGAGGAAGATGGGCACAGATGCTAGCTCAGGGACAATCTTCCTTAAAAAAAAATGTGTTTTGCAGTTGTTGAATGTATAAATCTCGATTATACCAAGGTTCAGATCTTCTATATCCTTCTCAACTTTTCTGTGTAGTTCTACCAATTTCTGAGAGGACATGTCAATTTCTTCAATGTGATAATGAATTTGCCTATTTCTCACTTTGTATTTGTCCCTTTTTTCTTCATGTATTGTGAAGCTTTGTTATTAGGTGCTATTAGGGGTTTAATTGTATCCCCCCAAAAATATGTTGACGTGCTAACACCTGGTATCTGTGAATATGACCTTATTTGGAAATAGAGTCTTTGCAGATGTAATTGATTAAGATGGTGTCATTAAGGTGAACTCTAATGGAATATGACTTAAGAAAATGCCATGTGAAGACAAACACACATCAGGAGAGAACACCATGTGACAATGGAGGCAGAGATTGAAGTGCTGTACCTGCAAGCCAGGAAACACCAAAGACTGCTGGCCAAGCATCATAATCCAGGAAGACGCAAGAACGAAGTCCCTCCTACAGGTTCCAGAGGGAACATGACCCTTCTGACACCTTATTTCAGACTTTTAGCCTCTAGAACTGTGAGAGAATAAATGTTTTTTTATGTCACCTAATTTGTGGCACATTGTTATGGCAACCCTAGGAAACTAATACAAGTACACACACATTAAGGATTTTATGTATTTCTTGCTATTTAACCTTTTTATAGTTATGAAAAGTCTCCCTTTATCTCTCATAATAATCTTTTTTCTTAAAATCTATTTTGTCTGATAGCAATATAGGCACAGTAGCTTTCTTATCTTTCTATTTACATATCCTATTACTATCCTGTTACTTTCAACTTCTCGTTAAAATGAGTCTCTTATAGACTGAATATAGTTGGCTCTTGCTTTTTTATCCAGTCTCACAATTGCAGCATTTTAATTAGAGTGTTTAGTCCATTTGTATTTAATGTACTTATTGATTTTAAGTCTACCAAATTGCTACTTGTTTTTTATTTGCTCTTTGGTTTTTGTTCCTATCTTCCTCTTTTCCACTCTTCTTTTGGATTAATCAAATACACCTTACAATTCATTTTTATTTCCTCTTATTGGCCTTTTATCTATATTTCTTTTTGTTATATTTCTAGTGGTTGTTATAGGGATTATAATATGCATCTTAACTTACAGTCTATTTAGAATTAGTATTGAATAATTCATATAAAATATGAGAATCTTATTACATTAAAATTTTATTTACCACCTCTTTTGCTATCGTTGTCATATATTTTACATGCACATATATAATAAACCCCATACTCTTCTGAAAGTCGTTAACAAGGAGATGATAGACTGAAGTGACTCTAATGCTTTGGCAGCCAACATAAGCAAGCCTAAAACTCACCCGGAGTCAAACCCTATAACTGCCTCAAGTTTAAGAAAGCAAACTTAAGAAGAAACAATCACAAATAGCCAATCAGGCTTTCCCAAACGAGACAACTGCTTAAGCTATAGCCAATTAAATAATAAAAGACTTTCCTCTACCTCCTACCAGTAGAGCGCCCCTAACCATTTCCAGTGCAGCATTGCCTGATTTGAATCGATGTTTGCTCAAATAAGCTCTTCAAAAATTTAATGTGCCTCGGTTTATCTTTTAACAGTACCATATTATTACATTTAATTTAAATAGTCTGTTAACTTTTGAAGAAAATGAAGAAGAAGAAAATATAGTTATATGTGAAAAGATAGGTATATTCCCCACATAGTTACCATTGCCCGTACCCTTCATTCCTTCCTACGGATACAAGTTTACTCCAGCATGTCGTGTAGTGCAGGCCTTCTGACAACGAATTCTTTCAGCTTTTGTTTATCTGAAAATGTTTTTATTTCATGCTCCGTTTTGATGGATAATTTCACAGGATATATAATTCTAGGTTGACTTTCTTTCCTTTCAACACTTTAAAGATGTCATTCTATTGTCTACTGGCCTCCATTGTTTCTGATGAGACAGGAACTGTTGTTTGTATTGGTGTGCCTCTATAGGTAATGTATCTTATTTCCTCTGGTGGGTTTTGAGATTGTCCCTTTAACTATGATTTTCAACATTTTAACTATTATATGCCTAGGTGTCTTTTTTTTGTTGTTTGGTAAGGAAGATTCTCCCTGAGCTAACCTCTGTTGCCAATCTTCTACTTTTTACTTGAGGAAGCAAACTGAGCTAACATCTCTGAGGTAACATCTGTGCCAGCTTTCTTCTATTTTCTATATGGGATGCCTCCACAGCATGGCTGAGGAATGGAGTAGGTCCACGCCCAGGATCGGAACCCATGAACCTGGGCCACCAAAGCAGAGCAAGCAGAACTTTAACCATTTGGCCATGGGGTCAGCCCCTTGTCTTTTTTTGTTGTTTAATCCTGCTTTGGGTTTTCTAGGCTTCTTAGATTTGTAACCTGATGTTTTTCTCCAAATTTAGGCAAATTTTTGGACTTTGTGTCTTTAATTATTTTGTCCCCATTCTCTCTCCAATTAAATACAGGGTTAGCTTGTTTGATATTGTCCCATAGGTTATGGAGGCTTTGTTAATCATTTTTCTTTTTATTCTTCAGATAGCATCATTTCTGTTGACCTGATTTTTCTTTTTCATGAGGAAGATCTGAGCTAACATCAGTGCCAATCTTCATTTATTTTGTTATGTGGGTTGCTGCCACATCATGGCTTCAAGAGTGGTGTGTAGGTCCATGCCTGGGATCCAAACTCACGAACACTGGACTGCCAGAGGGAGCACGCAAATTGAACCACTACACCATGGGGCCAGCACCATTTATTGCCCTGATTTGAGGTTTACTAATGTTTTCTTCCTAAGTCTCTAATTTGAAGTTAATCTCCTACAGTTAAATTTTCATTTCAGATATTTTACTTTTCCATTCTAGAATTTGCACTAGGTTATTTTTGTGGTGTCCATTGCTTTGCTGAGATTTCCCATACATCTACTCTTTATGACAGTATGTTCCTTTAAGACCTCAATAATATTTATAATAGCTGCTTTAACATCCTTCTCTGTTAGTTCCAACATTTAGGTTATCTTGGAGCATGTTCTATTGATTATGTTTTTGATTTGCTTGATCAAATCTCCCTGCTTTTTCACATTAATCATTTCTTTATTGTATGCTGGACATTGTGGGTGATATGTTTTGGAAATCTGCATCACATTGTCTTCCTTTAAAGGGCATTAATTGTTTTTCTGGTAGGCAGTTACATTACAGGCATGTCCTTTTGGCCCTGTCAGCCTTGGTTTTACTCTTTATTCGAATGGGCATATTTTCATTTGGGCTTTAATCTTAGGGCTCGGCCCTTAAACTAAGACATATTCCTGACTCTTAAATCATGTCTTTTCTGGAGTTTCACCTGAAAGTCCAAGCTGCTCATGGAAGTGTCTCCTCTCTGGCTAGGCCAGAACACCACCATCGCCCACAACTGCTCAGTCTCTAGCGTCACCATTCGCCTCCCAGCCTCGCAACAGATCACCTCTGCGAGGCCTCGCAGAGCCTGCCCTGAGCCTGTGCAGCGCAGTCCTCAGTCAAGGGCCCGTGCAGAGCCCCCGTGCAGACTTCCGGGATCCCCTCCCCCCACACAGCTGCCTCTTCTTCAGTTGTCTGCCCCTCGATTTTTAGCTGCTTCAACAGCCCACTAATCCAGACTCTGCCTCCTCAGCTCAGCAAGACACCTTTCCACTTGGGCTCCACCTCCCTGCGGAAATCTAGAATGATCGTGAGGCTTACCTCCTGCATTTCCCTCCTCTCCACAATCATAGTCCTACACTACCTTTTGCCCAATGCCTGAAACAGTTACACCATATATTTTCTTCAGTTTGTAGTTGCTTAGAGGGAGGGCAAGGCCTGTGCCAACTACTCTTTTATAACCAAAGGTGGACATTATTAGGTTTTCCTGACATCAGATTCTTTCAAAACTTTCTTTTTCTCATGTTTTTGACACTCCTTTCTAGTGATGCCCTGAACTTAGGCTTAGTCCTCCATTTGGGTAATCCAGCACCATGCTGTCTCCTACTCCACTTCTTTTTTAAAAACATTAATTTATTGAGTTCATATTGGCTTGTAACTCTGTGTAAATTTCAGGTGTACATTATTATACATCAGTTTCTGTATAGACTGCATCGTGTTCACCAACAACAGTCTAGTTTTCATCCATCAGCATACATATGTGCCCCTTTACCCCTTTTGCCCCCCCACACGCCCTTCCCCTCTGTTAACTACCAATTTGCTCTCCTTATCCAGGTGTTTTTCTATCTTGCACACTATTCCATTTCTTTCCTTTTTTTGACTCTGCCTCCTAACCCTAAAAATGGATTAGGATTGTGAGAATAAGAAGACAAGCCAGAAAATGGGAGAAAATATTTTCAAAAGACATATCTGACAAAAGGCTGTGATTCAAAATATATAAAGAACTCTTAAAACTCAACAATAAAAAAAAGAACAACCTGAATAAAAAATGGTCAAAAGATCCAAACAGCCACCTCATCAAAGAAGACATACAGATAGCAAATAAGCATGTGAAAAGATGTTACATATGTCAACAAGGAATTACAAATTAAAACAACAACGAGATACCCTATACACCAATTAGAATGGCCAGAACCTGGAACACTAACAACACTAAATGCTGGCAAGCATGCAGAGCCAAAGGATTTCTCATTCATTGCTGGTGAGAATGCCAAACGGTACAGCCCTTTGGAAGACAGTGGGGCGATTTCTTACAAAACTAAACATACTCTTACTATACAATTCAGCAACCATGCTCTTGACATTTTACCCAAAGGAGTCGAAACCTTATGTCCACACAGAAATCTGCACATGGATATTTATAGTGGCTTTATTCATAATTGCCAACAATTGGAAGCAACCAAGATGTCCTTCAGTAGGTAAATGGATAAATAAACTGTGGTACATCCAGGCAGTGGAATGTTATTCACTGCTGAAAAGAAATAAGCTATTAAGCCATGAAAAGACATCAAAGAAACTTAGATGCATATTATTAAGTGAAAGAAGCCAATCTGAAAAGGCTACATGTTATATGATTCCGACTGTATGACATTCTGGATAAGGTAAAATATATGGAGACAGTAGAAAGACCAGTGGTTGCCAGGGGCAAGGTGGGAAGGGATAGATGAACAGGCAGAGCACAGGAATTTTAGGGCAGTGAAACCCCTCTGTGTGATACTGTAATGGTGGATACATGTCATTATACATGTAGCAAAATCCATAGAATGTACGACTCCAAGAGTAATTAGTTACACTAATGTAAACTATGGACTTCTGGACTTTGGGTGATTGTGATGTGTCAATGTAGGTTCATGAATTTTAACAAATGTACCACTGTGGTTGTCGGGGTGGGGTGGGGAGGTGTCAAGGGGTATATGGGAACTCTCTGTACTTTCTGTTCCATTTTGCTGTGAACCTGAAACTGTCCTAGAAATAAAGTCTATTTTTAAAAATGGATTAGGAGTCACCAAATTTGGCTGTTTCCCAAAATTAAATCTATGCTTAAAAGGTGAGAATTCAAAAAAGTCAATTAGCTATATTTCTACTGCTGTTATTACTATGATTATTCGACAAGAGTTCTCAAGATTGTTGCCCAAAAGGAGATCCAAAGATGGTTGGCAAACTGGTAGCATTAATGGAATAAGTGTTTGGAATTCCAAGAGGTTTTTTGTAAGACAGTTTTTGTTTTTTAAAAATGGGAATGGGGAGGATGTTCTATATGCCGTTGTGAAAAGTCTTAATGTGACCAGGCAATGACACAACATACATGTGACTTTATATTGAAGGGGAAAAAATCTTTTAAAATATTGCATTGGTCATTTCCATAAAGAAGCTTAAAAAAAAATCACTCATGTTGCACAGACAGAGAAGCTGGTTCTGATTATCTGTCAATGAGCCGAAACACATTCTTGAGCTCAATTATGTTTGGCTTTTTTCACTTAATGATTTTGCAAGAACACCTTCTTAAGAGATTCAGCTCCAAGCCTTTTGCTCAAATCCGAATGGTGGAATTTTGTGTTTGTTTCCTCTTGCTCTGTTACTAACCAGGTGATGAGGAGGTGGGAACTTACACGCTTGGCCACACCCCACCAGCCCCGGAAGCAGATGACCTCTCACCTGGCCGACTGGCCGCTGTCAGGTCTGGATGTCTGCGGAGGCACGATTGAGGCAGATGCTGGCCCTGAGTTGCGACTCCTTGAGGCTCCTTACCCTGTCCACCTCCACAGAAGGGATATGCTTTTGGAGCACTAGCAGATCCCTCATTCTTTCCCCTCAGTCCCCTTAGATAACTGTGGAACCTCAGGAAGAGAGAAATATCAATGATGGCCAAGGTCTGCTGGACATTTCTTATTTCTTCCTGGAACTCCATCAGGGCCTGTATCACTCGCTGTTTCTACATCCTCTTCTCACCCCACACCCTCCAACTCTACAGGCTAGCCATCTTGTTGCCTGATGGTTCCACTTCCTGATGTCTTCCTAAGTAACATTCCTACTGATACCATACCCCTTTTACAACATACTACAAAATCATAAAAGTAGACCATGCATGTGGCAAAACATTTACAGAGAAGAAAGAGATAAAACAGTAAAAAGCTCCCTCCCTATTAGTCCTCTGCATAGAGGTGACCACTATTGAGTTTCACAGATGTCCTTCCAGAACATTTCTATACATATCCCATATAAGGAGCCTCTTTTTTAATGCAAATGGGAAATATACTCTATAAATATATAACATGCCACAATTTGCTTTTTCACTTAATGCTACATCTGTTTCTTCCCTAGAATCTTCTACTGCTGGAGAGGTGGCAGGGCAGGGCGCTTAAGAGAACAGCCTCTGGAGCTGAGAAACTGGACTTGGACCCAGGCTCCTTCATTCACGAGTTGTGAATGAAGGAACTTAACCTCTGGACCTCAATTTCCTCTGCTGTAAAAGAGAGATAATAGCACCTATCTAACAAGGTTAATATGTAATGAATTAATACACGTAAAGTGCTTAGAAAAACAGCTGGCACATAGCTATTGTTGTCATTTCTGTTCTCCAAGCTTCCTTGTGATGATCATCTCATCTCCGGCTGTGGGTCTCGATCTGGAGCCAGAATGGCAGTGGTAGTTTTCCTAGGCTACAACAGTGACCAGGCCAGCATGGAGGTCGGCGTGCTCAGGGCTGCTCAGGGCTTGCTGGGTCTGTTTCCTGCTCCTGAACTAACTGCCGTGTCATAAAACACCGCGGGCTCAAAGGGCTCATATCATCTGTGTTCCAAGACTTTGATCCCAGCTCTGGGGCAGCCGGAACCCATGGGTGGTTGCCTATGGCCACTGATAGCATTATTTGCTTATCCCAACGTGCCCCACAAATATCATTTTCTATGCGTGCCCTGATACGAAAAAGGTTGGGAAGCGCTGCTTACAGTACTCAACTGAATGTGTCAGTCCCAGCCCAAATAAAACCTTCAGCCTCCTGAAAGCCCCGAGCCAGCCCCTAGTTGGAGGCTGTGTCACTCCCTTTTTCCTCTACAGTGAAAGAGAATCTCAGGTTTGCCAGGTAGCCCTGCAAAAAAGCTCCACAGAGACCAGGTTTAGTCAGGCAGAAGTAACTTTTATTAGTCTAATGAGCAGGGAGAGCACCAATGTCCCAACTGGGTTCTCCTCTAACTCGGTGCTGCCCAGAGTCATGGGCACCTGGGGATCAGTTAATGTAACTTCCAGTCCAGCAGGTCCGGGGTGGGGCTGAGACCTTGCATTCCTAATCAGCTCCCCGGAAGTGGTGGCTGCTGATTTGCAGACCCACTGGAGCAGCAAGGTCCTGGCTTAGCTCACCCTGCCCTTTCCCTTAAGGCTCAACCAGGCGTCTTTCCACCAGGCAGATTCGAGGGGAAAAGCCCAGGAGCAAATGGGCTGGCAGGGGCTGTTGACAACATGGGGTTATCTCAGTGAAACTGACCAGCAGTAGTGGAAACGAGCTAGCCAAGCTATGTAATCAACACAACCAATGCCAGGGCCTTTGGACTCTGTTATGGCGGGTTTGTTTTTTAATAAATCAAATATTACCTTATAACCACATTTCATATGGTAAAACCCTATAAATAGTGTTCCCGAATCCAATCGTTTAACACGTAGGGTGGCATTACTGCAAGGTTAACAAATCCACTAGGCTGAGTGTCTTGCAGAGAGGACAGAAGCCGATTCCCAATCCCATTATATCCCAAATGCATTTTTCTGGGGTTTCATCGTACTTATGTTCCTAATCCCTCACCAGTTCATCTCTGAATGACTTTTATCCCATTAATTGAAAAAAAACAAAAACAAAAACAAAATACCTAAGTTGTTTTCTTAATAGAACCTCTTTGAAAGGGGGATCCTGTGTTGTAAGTGCCTAGAGCCCTGGGGGGGAGTCATATACGGCTTAAACATTAAGATAAGACACAACGGTTCGGAGATAATGGATGGATAGAGTCATCAGCAAAAATCTCCAAGCCTTCTAGAATAAAACATCACTGATGAGAAATAGGTGACTGACTTCCTCCTACCTAAAGATGTAATTAAAGAAGGTCTAAAACATGGCAGCTATAATACAAAATATGGCACAAGCTGTTTCTAACAGATGAAAATAAATTAAAAAGAAGAGGATTCAAGTTCTGCCAAAAATTTGGAGTGGGATCTTGGGCAAGTCACATAATAGGAATGTAAACAAATGATAACTAATGTCTCATTGAGCACTTACTATGTGCCAGGTCCTGTGCTAAATGCTTCCCATGCATTATCATCTCATTTGACCCTCACCACACTGCTATTGGTGGGTACTGTGATGGGGAAACTGAGCTTAGAAAGGTTAGATAACTTGTCCAAGGTGAAGTGACTAAGATGCCAAGGCAGAATTTGCACCCGGGTCATCCGACTCGAGAGCCCACATTCTAACTGCACACTGTTCTTTCACCTCCTCTGAGACCATTGTCTCAGAGTAAAATAGAGCTTGGGCTTCACTATTCAAAGAGGGCTTCTGGCTTTAACACTTTATGACCCTACAGTGACCAAAGATTGAATGCAGGGATTTCAGTGAAGGCTCACGGTTTAGATCAGAGCTTTATTTCTCCCCGAGTCCACTGGGGCACAGAGAGCTGATATTCTCATGGCTGTCACATTCCCATGGAGGGACCTGAATCATTTAAACAGCCCTTTGACTAAATCAACTGCAACATGAAGTGAACCCACCATGAAGACTGTCCCACGCTGATACTGATACCGACCCTGATAGCAGTTTCCCTACATTAAACCCGGCATATATGGTCTTAAAACCAAAACACTCATTCCCTGCTTACTCCCTGGCTTCCTGGCTCCAGAATCCACTATCCTCCATGGAGACAGACACCGCCAAGGACAAGCACCTGAATTCATTATCTCCTCCCCACAAAGAGATACAGGCTGGTGGGAAAGCTGCTGACCAGCAAGGTCACGGGCTCCCTCCTCTCATCAAGTAGTCTCAAGGCCAAAGACAGGCTGGTGGGAAAGCTCTGACCAGCAAGGCCATATGCTCCCCCTCCCCTACCTAAAACCCCAAATAAAATCCCTTCCTTTTAGCTTTTCAGGGAGTTTGGGATTTCAGCGTTAGCTGCCCTCTCTCCTTGCTCAGTGCTGTGCAATAATAAAATTCCTACATTCTTCCACCACACCCGGTGTCAGAGATTGGCTTGCTGCGCAACGGGTAAGTTAACTCACTTCAGGTTCGATATCAATACCCAGTTGTGACTTTTCCTCCTGAACGTTAATGAGCTGGAGTTTATTAATTAGCCTCTTTTTTTTTTTTAAGATTTTATTTTTTTCCTTTTTCTCCCCAAAGTCCCCCGGTACATAGTTGTGAATTCTTCGTTGTGGGTCCTTCTAGTTGTGGCATGTGGGACACTGCCTCAGTGTGGCTTGATGAGCAGTGCCATGTCCGCACCCAGGATTCGAACCAACGAAACACTGGGCCGCCTGCAGCGGAGCGTGTGAACCCAACCACTCGGCCACAGGGCCAGCCCCTAATTAGCCTCTTTTGAGTCTGATTAGAGGCTTAAGAGTAGATGAACACTTCCTGAATGTCACATTTTACACGCACTGTTTTGACTTTTCATTATAAGTCTAAGGGTGGGTTAAGCCCATTCCACAAATGAAGATACTCACCCTACATCACTCGGCTCAGATGGGGACCCAACTCTGACTTCAAAACTCGTTTTCTTTCCACCATGCCAGCAGTTCTCTAAGTGTAGTCTGTGGTCTCCTGCAGGTCCTCAAGATGCTTTTAGGGGGTCCACGAGGTCAAACTACTAAGATGCTATTTGTCTTTTCAGTGCATTGATGTTTGCAGTGATGGTGCAAAAGCAATGAACTGTTGCACTTCAGCATGAATCTAGCCAGTGGTAATGCTTGCCTTGTACTCACAGTAGGAAAAAAAAAAAACCAGTTGTACTTAAGCATGTCTTTGATAGAGCAGTGACAATTACATTGTTAAATTGTGACCCTTAAAGGCATATCTTCCACTGCATACCATAGTACAGTGGGCGCCTCAAGGAAAAGCACTTGTGCAGTTGTAGCATTGTGAGCTGAGCTGCCTGCATTTCTCATGGAACACCGTTGTTACTTGAAATAATTACTCACAGAAAGCCTGTGGTCATCAGACGTGAGTACTGGCACACATTTTCTTGACAATGAACGGAGCCTCTCACTTCCAGGAGAACAACTGACTGTTAGTTGCCAGTGAAAAGATTTGAGCTTTCAAGCAAAAACTAGAATTTTGGAAAACTTGTACCTGCTACAGTGAACTGACAGCTTCCCAATACTTAAAGACTTTTCTGATGAGATCAGATATTTGGCAATATTGATAAATATAATTCTAAAATATCACATAATTAAATGTGTCAGCACTTGAAAGATGGTGAATCTCCAGCAAGTTCTGCTAGTGCAGCATCACAGTGACTTCTCTACCCTTCAGTGAGGTATGGCCATGACCTCCCAACAAGGTCAGATCACAGCCTGGCAACAGTGGTGTTGGGGCTCTATCTCAGCCCCGGGGGTAGTGCTGCTCCTCATATCTGCTATTCCTATGTTCTCTTTATTTCTTAAAAGCCAGCCGCTCATTCCAATCCCTGTTGCAGTTAGTAACTCTTTAAACTTTTGGAGTTTGAATCACTGTGTGATTTCTCTCTCCTGGTTGGATCTAGGCTGAAACAGCAGGCCTTGCCAGCAAGAGCTGAGAACGGTCACCTGGGAAGAAAAACCAAGCAGCAGTCATTACTGTGAAGGAAGGGAGCGAGGAGAGGGCACGTTCCAGCCAGTCCTCCTCATCTTTGTGAATAATAAAGTGGGCAAGAGCTGCCCACTTGGCACGGGGGAAGGAAGGTACAAGTGGGGGAGAAAGTTGGGAAGATCTTTCAGGTATAAAGAAAGAAGTTGAAAATAAGAACCAAATAGAACCTACACTTTGAGTGGGCTAGTTCTTTCACCTGTGAAGAGTTTTGGTGCCATCATCCCTTCAGAAGAGTTACAGGAATAGGGAGTGAATGATCCCACCAATCCAGGTTTGGAAGTAGCTTTAAAAAGTTAACAGGTAAGGAAGTTATCACCACAGTATCCAAGACAAGGCCAGCAAAGAAGAAACCAATCCCATCAGTGATGTGAATGGAGTTGGAGAGCTTGAAGCTTTCACAAGAAGGGAAAAATGATCCAGTGGGATATTGGACTGATTAAGTCAGGGTCAGTCTTTTTATACAAAGTTGAACGTCCAAGAGTTAAAGCAGTTTGTAACTTAATGGTGACACAGTCAGTGCAGCATTATTTCCAATAGCCAAGATATGGAAACAACCTAAATGTCCATCCACCAATGAATGGATAAAAAATGTGGTACATACATACAATGGAATATTACTTAGCCTTAAAAAAGCAAATGCTGCCATATGCAACAACGTGAATGAACCAAAGGGCATTATGCTCAGCGAAATAAGCCAGTCACAGAGGGACAAATACTGCATGATTCCACTTATATAAGGTATCCAGAATAATCAAGCTCATAGAATAGAGAATGGTGGTTTCCAGAAACTGGCGGTAGTGGGGAATGGGGAGTTCCTGTTCAATGGGCATAAAGTTTCAGTTACACAAGATGAGTAAGTTCTAGAGATCTGCTGTATAACATAGTTAACAATACTGTATTGTACACTTAAAAAAGTCATTAAGAGGGTAGGTCTCACATTGAGTCTTCTTACCACAAAAACAAAAACAAATCACAGCAGGAGGAAACTTTTGGAGATGATGGATGTTTATTACCCTGAGTGTCATAATGGTTTCACGAGTGTAGGCATATGTCCAAACTCATCAAATTGAATACATTAAGTATGGGCGGTTTTTGGTATATCAACTACACATGAATAAAGCAGTTAAAAAAGTGTTTTTAATCCAAACAAAAAAATAATAAACATTCAATTTTAAAAAAGGAACTTAATAAACTTAATGGTGAGTAGACAACCTGAAGATGGACAAAACTGAGTCGTGGTGGCAGAAATGTAATTAGCCAGAGGGCTCATGTGCCCGAGGATAAAGGCAGCTGTGGCAGAAATGGGAAGGAAGCATCCCATTGCTGCTTACACCCAGGCCAGGACAGTCCCTTTAGGGACAGCCACCCAAACAGCCTGCTCTAAAATTACACTAGACTCTCCCTCTTCTGGTTGGCTGATCTTGGGCAAGTTTATTCAATATTGAATTGAGAGGAGTTAGATGAGCTACCACGTTAAGCCCATGGAATAACCCTGTACTAAATAGCTGCCATCTGTGTATTTGCTCTTTTCCTCATCTAGAACGGGGCTGGACCACCAGCCCAGGAGCAGTAAGGCAAAGATTTAGTCCCTGTCATGTAGGTTTTTGCCTGCCACCTTTATTTTCATCTCCCCTCTTCTCTCTCACTCCTAGAATAACATCTGACAATTATATCTCTGATTTCAAGCAGTAGGAAATAAATTTACATTTTACATGGTGCTCCAGTACATACATGGCTACATGTAAATTGTTTCACAAAGCAAACTTAAATTTACTGGATATGGTATACCTTTTTTTTTTTTTAAGCAAGATTAGCCCTGAGCTAACATCTGCTGCCAATCCTCCTCTTTTTGCTGAGGAAGACTGGCCCTGAGCTAACATCCATGCCCATCTTTCTCTATTTTATATGTGGGACGCCTGCCACAGCATGGCTTGACAAGTGGGGCTACTCTTAGCAATTTTCAAATATAAAATACAGTATTATTAACTATAGTCACCATGCCGTACTTACATCCCCATGACTTACTTATTTTATAACTGGAGTACCTTTTGATCCCCTTCACCCATTTCACCCACCCACTACCCCCGCCTCTCTCTGGCAACCACCAATCTGTTCTCTGTAGCCATGACTTCAATTTTTTCATTTTTCTTTAGAGTCCACACATAAGTGAAACCATACAGTATTTGTCTTTCTCTAACTCATTTCACTTGGCATAATGCCCTCAAGGTCCATCCATGTTGTTGCAAATGGCAAGATTTCGTTATTTTTTATGGCTGAACTACATACATACACACACACACACACATATATACACACACCACATTTCCTTTATCCATTCACCCATTTATGGACACCTGGCTATTGCAAATAATGCTGTAATGAACATGGTGGGGAGCGCAGATATCTTTTCAAGTTAGTGTTTTCATTTTCTTCAGTTAAATACCCAAAAGTGGAATTGCTGGATCATATGGTAGTTCTATTTTTAATTTTTTGAGGAACCTCCATGCTGTTTTCCATAGTGGCCGCACCAATTTACATTCCCAGCAACAGTGCATAAGGGTTCACTTTTATCCATATCCTCAGCAACACTTGTGTCATCTTTTTTTTTTGAGGAAGATTAGCCCTGAGCTAACATCCGTGCCCATCTTCCTCTACTTTATATGTGGGATGCCTTCCACAGCATGGCTTGTCAAGCAGTACCATGTCCACACCCAGGATCTGAACTGGTGAACCCCAGGCCGCCAAAGCGGAATGTGCGCACTTAACTGCTACGCCACCGGACCAGCTCCTATATCTCGTCTTTTTGATATAGCCATTCTAACAGGTGTGATAGCTCATTGTGATTTTGATTTGCATCTCCCTGACAATGAGTGATGCTGAGCATCTTTTCATGTATCTGTTGGTGTTTACTAGTTATCTTAATTTGTTTTCCAAACCTCGGAAAGAAAATGTGCTCCACAAGAGCCCCAGGGCCAAGATCCCATTAGTGACGTTAATCTCACTCTTTCTGGAGTAATATTCCACATTACAAATCAACAAATCCACATTTTAATGCACATCAATGACTTAAAACTGGACGGCATCTTCAGCGGTCCAAAGCTCCCAGATCCAACGAACTCCCCTGGACTAAACTTTGCAACACCAGACTCTTTAGTCAAGGCAAACCTTCTCGTCCAGAAAATTTTACTCTCTCAATGATCATAAAACAAGACAGCGATCTGCAATGCTCTGCTAAACATGATGACTCAGCATGGAAGTTTAGTTCAATATGATTTTATTTAAAAATCTGCAAGGCTGAAGGAGGGATCGGATCTTTTGTTAAAAGAAAGCAATTTTCACAGTATATATTTAGCCATTTTAGTTTCGTGTTGAATAATCACAGAAAAGGAAGTTTCTGTTCAAGATCTGCCCTCCAGCACACTCAGCCAGGTGCCTGGGATCTTGTAGCAAGAAAACACGTCCCCAGCTCTGAACTCACAGGAAGTCCTCTCAGCCAGGTGGAACACCACTTCTTCCCCAGGCACACACTCGAGCTCTGACTTTCACCGCTCGACACAGGGCCCTGAGAAGGCTTAATTTTAAAGTTGAGAAAGATGTGAAAGGATTCCTTAACTCACTGCCTGCCACAAATCCAACTACCTGTCAATTCTTGCCAATTACAAGTATAAAATACTTGAAATTTATAAGCTGTCCCACATTTAATGGAACAACTCAAATGTTAAAAAATTATGTCAAGTAACATGCTTTCATATTTTAAAATGTTACTTAAGAAAACTTACTGAGACAAGATATGCAGCACTTTCTAGTACTCGGTATTAGAAACTCCTACTGATGACGGCTACTTGATGGTCAAAAAAAAATTAAAAAAGAGAAGAAACCATACATATTGGTATCTAACAATGCCTGCAGGGAATGTCATATTTTAAATTTTGTTACTAAAATTAAACCTGAAAAAAAATGGGGAGGAAGCTACAAAAGCAACACCCACATTATTTTAAATGATGAGGTAGATTTTTTCCTATGCAGTAAAGTGAAGAGAACAAAAAATGCATACAACTTTCAAATCTTTTTTTTTTTTAAAGTTCAGGTTATAGCCACTTTCACAAACAAGACATTTATAGACCACGAGGTGGAGAGGCCGTCCTCAGGCAAGCTCTGTACTTGATGCGTTACTCGGAGATTCAACAATCAGCCTTGGATCAATCAACTCTCTCCAAAAAACACTGATCTGAGGAAAAAGACAAAGTATTCAGTTTAGAGACTTTATTTTGAGGTCACACAGGTTTTCATCAGTTAAAAACTTCAGTCAAGTAAATTTCCATTCGTGCAGAATGGTTGAAGACTCGGAATAATTTGCGTTCCAGTAAACTGAGTTCAATCAGGTATAAGAACTTGTTTACCTAGAAGGCAGCTAAATTTTTCATTAAACATAATCCATCTTTCTTTGATTTAGAGCAGATGTGGTTATGGCAGCTGCTTACAAAAGGGTCAGAAGGATTTGCCCAACAAGCCTCTGTGGACAGGCGGCCCGGACCTCTCGGGAGGCAGATGTGGCCCAGAGGGTTATCAGCAGACGGTGACGCCCTTTAGTGCAGCTCTGTAGTTCCTCTCTAGTGCTGCCTAAACACAGGAGGTACTTCACATTTTAACAAGAGAAAGCAAAGTCCTAACACTTGGCCATACGGATGAATAATGAGGGCCACCTAGTGTCAAAAAAGGTTAGTACAGGCTCCACTTGAGGCCTCTGTTTCCTAAGGCACAGAGAGGAAAGCCTCCAAGGTTTAATTTTCCAAGGTAGTTTCCAAGAATACATTTCAACAAAAAAGTGGGGCTGCATATATCACAAATACAGACGCACAGGAGACTGGGCCAAATCTGCTGATACTACCACAGACCCTAAAAATGTGTTTTCGGAATAAATCCTTGAGTGTCATCTATCCTAAAGACAAAGCAAAACACGCAGTCTGGTTAGGTTTTCTACAAGTTTATATTTCAGATAAAATAAGAGTGTGCAATACTAAAACTTAGAGAATAATGTTTATAACACTTCAAATATAAACACCTTAAGAGGAAGTATTTTCTTAAATATAAATTCTTTTTACTTTAATGCTGGCATAGCCCAATGAGCCAGCCATTGCCAGCATCTCTGGAAGTCTGGCTACCTAAAAAAGCTCCAAACCATATACTTCCTAAAATGGCAATTTAAGGATTTAAACAAAGTCAAAAGACAGAATCATCATTTTACGTCATTCTTCAAAGCTCTATGCCGTTGTTAAGTCCGAACTGTGGTAACATTTAGGGGGGAGTAGTGACTGCAAGGAAACACAATGGAGATTTCTAAAGGGGCTGTTAATGTCCTATTTCTTGATCTGCATGCTGCTTACATGGGTATGTTCATTTGTGAAAATCATTCAAGCTATACCTTTATGGGAACTGTTCTGAATGTATATGTCAATAAAAAAGTTTTCAAAATAGTTACTCTTTTCTACTGAAACTCTTATATGACTACGATTCTATGCAACTTTATACTCTTAAAAAAGAGTTTGTTATTTGTGCATCTTGTCCTGTAGGCTCTTGGAGGTCCCAGATGGCACCCTAACTTGGCACTTGGCACTGTTCTTGTCACCCTGCAGGCAGGACAGAGATCCCCAGGGCCTAGATCCTTTATGACTTTAATACAGACAGTTCAGTAAGCTACAACATCACCTTCCAGACCACCAGTAACCAGTCGAGAGAGCAAGCAATCCCAAGAAGAGAAGTGCACCTACCCTCTTCTCCTGCATCACAGCGTACTCCACTACCTCAGTTCCATTTTCATTGTGATAAACCAAATCAAATTTCCCAGGTTCTTTCACGGCTGAAACCAGACGGTAGGGAGCAGAGACAATAAGTCATTTCCCAGTAGTGAAAATGTTCCTCTTCAGGGAATTTATGTCATTAGAAAAACAAGCACAAACAAACTGTCCCTTGATGTGGAGGCTGGGTACGCACACGAAAGCACGGAGTGCTCAGGAAGAAGAGCCTCAGAAAACCCTGCACCAGCAGATGGGAGCTTCTGAGCCACTTATCAGAGACAATCTTTCCTTCATCAAAAAGAAATGAGGGGCTGCCCCGTGGCTGAGTGGTTAAGTTCACACACTCCGCTTCGGCGGCCCAGGGTTTCACCGGTTCACACCCTGGGCGTGGACATGGCACCATTCGTCAGGCCATGATGAGGCGGCGTCCCACATGCCACAACTAGAAAGACCCACAACTAAAATATACAATTATGTACTGGGGGGATTTGGGGAGAAAAAGCAAAAAGAAACAAGCTTGATACACTATCACTGGTACTCCCAGAAAAGAATGTGTAACCACAAGATAATCCAAAAAGATAATTGATGTTTCAACAGGGGAAGGTAGTATGAATTCTGCAAAATACTTATATCTTGCTCTGTTCTCAGAAATTATACATGCTTACTACTTGGTAATACACTGGTCCTCGCTTTGCACGGTAATGTGGGGCCATAAAAATGACCACACAGCCTGAAATCATACAAAACAATGTTAATATTATCAATGGGAAAATTATGGTTGCCTGACAATCTTCAAAAATTTCTGTCAAAACATTGAAACTTTTAGTGTACAGAAAAATGAAAAAATAGTAAAACTAATAGTTAAGGAGTGCACTGTAATTTTTTTTTTAAAGATTGGCACCTGAGTTAACAACTGTTGCCAGTCTTTTGTTTTATTTGTCCTTCTGCTTCTCTCCAAAGCCCCCCAGTACATGGTTGCATATTCTAGGAGTGAGTGCCTCTGGTTGTGCCATGTGGGATGCCACCTCAGCATGGCCTGACGAGTGGTGCCATGTCCGCACCCAGGATCCAAACCTGCGAAACCGTGGGCCACTGAAGCGGAGCGCATGAACTTCACCACTCGGCCATGGGGCGGGCCCTACACTGTAATTTAAAACACTAGAAATGCTGAGAATTAAAGAGTCCTATTTCTTGTAAGAAATGTATCAAGGGTAGTTTGAACAGTGCTTGCCTTCTTGTCATGTAACAATACAGAGTGAGAATTTCTTCTATGCTTTGCAGAACTGTCATACTCCTTTCTAAGTTTGGGTCAGCTTCCAATATTTTGTCCTTTGAGCATTTAATGTCATGAAATAGCTCTGAGAGTTTGTTTCTTTTTCACAATTTTGTGAAGGTTTTTTTGCTGATGTCACTTCCGGGACATGGTCATTCCTTTAGTCACAACCACTTTCCTCACTTGTGTCAGGAAGTTCACACAAACCAGTGTCAACACTCCCATGGTTAAGTATTTCTTCTATAATTCCACTGAAATTCCATTTGGATGTCACTTCCAGCATGTTCGCTTTTTGTTTCTTTATTGTGCTTTCATCTTTGTTGATCCACTCCCTATTTAAATTACCTATTTTTGTAAAATGTCATGTGAATTTATCACTGAGAGACACGGAGGCAGCACAACCATATATTTTGCTGTGTGTATGGGAACTGAGTAACAGAGGCATACTGACCAATCACCAAGAGACTCTGAAAGAAGTGATGTGATTGGTCACGGGTCATGATGGGCATCAGTTATTTACATAGTGACTTATGGACTGAAGAGCTAGCAACACGTTATGCAATTACTCACAGTTAACAGTTATCATACCCAATGTCACTGGGAGACTGGTGTTATTGAACTAACGCATGGTAACTGAAGTTCATGTATATCAGAACCATGCAAAGTGAGGACTACCAGTATTTCTACATAGCACAGACAAAGCCATTTCTTGATGCCCCAAATAAAGAAAGTTCTAATTGAAAGTCATCACTGTCAATCACCCAACAAGCAGTGATCAGGCTGTGTCCATGGAATCTGACTAGGGACAAACTTCTCCGTCCACGATTCCTAAGAAGGAGGGTTTCTTCAAAGGAAACCTAATCAGAAGAAGGCTGGAAAACCAGTGCAAGTTATGTCTAACCATAAAGGGACTTTGTGGAAGAATCCTTTGACTGATTTCTGTGTGCTGGAGTTTTGAATCTTTTATCCATTACCTTATTTAAACACAAACAGAAGATAATTAATTGCCATAGAGTCTGCTAAAGAAAAAGGGATCTCCCTCGCTCTCTGGCCAGGGACCACTACAACATTACCCAAGTTAAGCCATATGCAGTAAAAGCCTTCTTATGCCAGGATTTCAGAAGCAATGACGGGTGGAGTGAATCACAGATAAAGCAAGGAACCATTTAAAATAATGTGGAAGAGTGTGTATACACATACACTTTAGACATTTTATTTTGACTTAACCCACAGAAGCAGGTGCATTGTGCATTTGCCAATCTTTTGAAATAGAGCTGAGTCGGTCTGATGAGTCCAAGGACTAGAGCTGTCCTTTTATAAACCATATCCTTAATGTGTGTCTGTGATTTCCACATTTCCAGTTTTGAGTTTTTTTAAGTGATACAAGAATACAAAAACTAGCAAGGTAATCTAAGAGCAGAATCTTTCCAGATTTTTACCGAATTCCTCCCAATCTCTTATAGCTGACCCACCCACACATAGTTCAACAGCAAATATTTTAGTTAACACTCCTGAGTCAGCATTCAACTTAAGTTTCATAGAAATAATTCTTTTTGTAATCAATTTTCATCAGTTCATGTAATTTTTATGAAGTTACATAATTACACTAATAAGAACAACTGGCCTAATAGCTTTGGGAACAAATCCAACAACTCTTAGCAGACACACAACTCCACTAGTGGGAGGGAGCCCAGGCCCCCAGGCTGCCTTGTGCTGACAGAGGGAGTGGAGAGCACCAGTTAATCGCGGGGCCAATGAAGACAGCAGCTCCTGCGTATAAAAGCTATTTAGAAACCAATTTAGATATGAAGAGCCTAAATTTTCAAATTCTTTTCTAGAAGACTCACCAGGTAAGGATGAAAGAATTTCTATATCTACTTGCTGGGTCTCTGGATTGTGGCTTAATATTTTTCCTTCCTTTCAAAAATAAAAGTCCAAGTCAAAAATCATCATGTGAAACATTGTGAATATACTAAAACTACTGAACTATACACTTTAAAATACTTAAAATGGTGAATTTTATGTTACGTGCATTTTATCTCAATAAAAAAATTTAAAAATAAATCAATATGTAGGGGAAATAAAACTCTCACACACCAAGCCAAAATCCCCTGATCTAAACCATCCCAAGGTCAGGTACACACAACCAGGGACCACCCCGATAGGCCAAAGCCTGCTAGTCATTCAAGCTAGCCAACCTTACCCCATTTCCCCCACCCTGTCTTGCCTGCCCGAGAAAACCCCAATACAGGCTCTGGCCCAGGCTTTCTCCTCCCTCCTGCTTCTGCCTCCTGACCACACCCAGGTGCTTTCCCCCGTGGTGCTGCTCAATGTGGCATTCCCCTTCTCTCAGCACACACAAGTAAGAAACTCCTCTTTCAATAGCATTGACTCTCTGTATCATCACTCAGTCACCTCCATAAATTAAAATCCCACAGGTACAAATGAGACAGCGTCAGGGGCTGAGGAGACTACATCTCTTGAAGATAGATTTGACTTTTGAAGACAACCTTAGTGATGAAGCCGGTGCTCAAGCTGGATAACAGCACTTGAGGCCAAAGCAAAAAAGAGCAATTGATTTTTCACTCTTAAAATGGTTTTGAAAGCACTTTCAAAAAAGTTCTAAAAATACCCAGAAAGAAAGTAAGCAAATAGCTTGTCAAGGTAATCACTATGATGAGCACTATTTAATATGCATTTAAAAACATCAGTATCATCTAGAATCACAACTTGTAGAGGCTGTGGCTGTATCAATTCTATATTTATTTCCATTTCCTCACATATCACAGATTTAAATTAGTTATCTATGGTAGCGTGACAAAACATCCTGGTTTGCCCACGACACATCTGTTTACACATCTTTTCAGTGTAATTATTAATATGATATTAACCCTTTTCACTCACAAGTGTCCTGCTGAGATGATAAATTATATGGTCACCCATATTAAAGGGGCTAAGAAGATGAAAAATATGATAAAACACCAATTACCCAGAAGTAACTGACCAGGCCCTCCACAAACTGATTCTTCTCCTAGGCTGCTTTTGAAAAAAGGTTCTCACCAAGATTTTAAAAGTCTTCCAAGGTATCAACTCAGATTAAATCAAATCTCCTCGTACTTTATATTGCTATATTAACATTACCAATTATTACTTTTTAAAAATGTACTTACATTCTGTATATTACATCAAAATAAGAAAGTATGCATTTTAACAAGATTTTCAACAAAATTTTGAATGAGTGAAAAAGGGAAGGAAACACGTAATTCTGTAATCCCATTGACTGAGTCAAGCTTTTACTGAGCTGTTATAAAGCTCATATGCCAATATGAAGTCTCATATAGACACTAAGTGAGTAAATGCCAAGGATAGTATTCGTGAATTACCTGTGGTTAACTGTTCAGGTAAAAGAAACCATATTAGACCATAATAACCAGTAGTAATTCACAAATATAGAAAATAGATTCCTGTGATGAAAACAGTCAAACTTTCTGGCTGAGAGCTATTCTTTTCTTTCAAAGTTTAGGATCATGGAGGAGGGGTACTCAAATAAGTCTCTATGTCTAAGCTGATTAGAAAAAAGTGACTAAAAAAATTAAACTCGTCATTCTCATTCTACAATCTTCCCAAGTCTAAGGAATATACCACTGGGAGACCACACAGGGATACTACTAAAAAATTTACATTTTGACGTTTTCCATTTCTACTTTACAACATTCTTTACTCAAAAAAATCTATATTATCCACATTAGCAGTATTAAATATGACTTTAGCTTCTTTAATACACTGACACAACTATTTTCAAATAAACAGCCTTACCTTGTAGTCAGACACATCCGGAGAATAATCAGATGTTAGTTCCAAAAGCTAAAAAAGAAGAAAAAACCCACAAATTCACAAGCCCTGTAGCTCCTCTCTCCAACCCCCGAGAAAACATGCAGTGTTGGGGTGCCCACTCCACCACTCGGGGAGCCCTGACATGAACCTATGGTAAAACAGGGGTTCCAGTGGGAGAGGTTTCTCTGGGTTTTGGGGGCTTTCTGGTGATATGTATAGCCTTCTTTCATTGAGCCTTGCTAGGTCCTAGACACCAGGCTAAGCCATTTTTATTCATTCACAAAGCAAACACTGAGATAGGCAAGAGAACATGAAAGATATGATCTGGAAAGGTTTTTTAAAAATATATTTAACCTGATCTGCTAATGAGTAAGCTCATTTGGAGGGGGAATAATCTTTTTTGTTGTTGTTTGAAAACATACCTTAAATGCAATCTTTTCTCCAACTTGAGGGGCAGCTGCTAACAGCGGTAACAGACTGTAGTCCTTCTTGTGTGTCTCTACTGGATTCTGAAAAACAGTATTAGTCGTGTGACTTTGTAACCGGTGAGAAACTGGGAACCCATGACATCAACTCCAGACACACGACGTGGGGTAAATTCACAATAAATAATACTTGCCTGGATAATAGTAGATGAGTTTGTTATCATTTCATTTAATTGCTGCTGCTTCTGATATTCAGCGTTTCTATTTAAAACACAGGAAACAGCATGCCCTCGTCCTCGGCCTCTCCCCCGCATGCCCCGACCCCGAGCTCCCTTCCAAGAAAGAAAGTCCTCTCCTCTACCCCAACCTCTTCCCATACTGGTGGGGAGAGTCACGTTGGGAGGAGGCCCAGCAGCCTGCCTGCCAGCATTTGAGTCAGAGTGTTTCCATCCAGTAGCATGTGGAGTCTGTGCTAATGGCCCTGGACCTGGACAACCCCTTCCTGCAAAGAGGCCTACTGTCTTCAAGAGACCTGCAGCCCGCTCCGGGGTGCTCTTTGACAACACACACTGGTCCTCTGAATCTGAAGTAGAGTCTGAACTAGAAGATGATGTTCTGGTGGTCTTGCCCTTGGTGGGGGTAGAGTTAAACGCAGTTTTTATATTCGGTTTGTTGGCAGCTGTCTTTTTTGTAGAGGGTATTCCCTTTGATAACTCAGTGGATATTTTCTCTGAGGAATTTCTGACCTCCACGATGACATTGCTGAGACCATCACTGGTTGATTCATGATAAGACTCAGACTCTGAGGAGGAACTGGGACTGTCTTTTGCACGAACGTCCACGGCACCTTTCCTTTTGGATTTAACAGTGCTGTTTCTGGCAGGAGAATGTTTTGGAGGACTATGCTTCTGGATGGGCCATTCCTTCACTGTCTGTGCTTTAGAAGACCTGGGATTCTTTGCTTGTTTTTTATATTCACATTTCTCCTTTTTCTTTGGTGATTTTCTTTTGGTCTCTTCATCATCATCATCCACTAGACCACATGTGGCTTTGTTTTTCCTCTTGTTTTTTTTCCTCACACTCTCATTTGTGACAGCTTTTGATTCTAGATCCAAGGTCCTCTCATTGTCATTGTTCTCTTGCCTCTTCCAATGCTTCTTTGAGTCTCTGTAACCTAGTTCGGTTTCTTCATCCTCCTCCAACTTAAATGCCCGCTTCTTTGCTTTTCTAGGTAATGAATGAGTACCGTCACCATTACTGACTATTACAGGATTCTCAGCAACTCCTCTCTCTTCTAATTTAACTCTATCAAAAGAATAAGAGAGAAAGCCAGGGTGAGTAATTCATAAGCATGTCTCCAGGACGTGGTTACATACTGAGATGACTGCCAACTGTCACTACCATCAGGCAACGAACAAACGTCATCACTTAAGAACAAAAGACTCTTTTCAACAAAATAGCCTAAATGACATAACTTATGGTCAACTTTCAAATGACTAGTTTTATTTATTGAATATCTACTGCATCCCAAACATTTTCCATACATTTTCTCTAATCTAAACACCACCAGGAAGTAGGCGTCTTTCATTTTAAAATAGATCACAAAATTACAGTTCAGACAAGTAACTTGCCCAAGACGCACAGCTAATAAGCAGCAGAAATGAGATTCAAACCTCAGTCTGTCTAACTTCAAAGCTCACAATCTGGGGCCGGCCCCGTGGCCAAGTGGTTAAGTTTGCGTGCTCCACTTCTGCAGCCCAGAGTTTTGCGGGTTCGAATCCTGGGCACGGACATGGCACCGCTCATCAGACCACACTGAGGTGGCGTCCGATATGCCACAACTAGAAGGACCCACAACTAAAAAAAAATACACAACTATGTACCAGGGGGCTTTGGGGAGAAAAAAAGGAAAAACAAAATCTTTAAAAAAAAAAAAAAGCTCACCATCCTTCCACTATATTATGTTGCCTACCCCAAATGGTAATAATGCTAAGTATCTATTTCTGTTTTGAAATGTGGGCTGCTTTTTTTGAAATCAGATTTCATTTTTATTTTGGTTAAATTAAATAGGAAACTACTGAATAATTCATGTTCTCTGGGGTAGTGATAGCCATTGTAAAATTCCATATTTTGTGATTATTAATTTAATGTGTCAACCTGACTGGGCCATTGGGTGCCCAGTTATTTGCTTAAACGCTGTTCTGGGTATGTCTGTGAGGGTGCTTCTGGATGAGATTAACATTTGCATTGGTACACTAAGTAAAGCAGACTGCCTTTCCCAATGTGGGTGGGCCTCACCCAATCCGCTGAAGGCCTGAATAGAATAAAATAAAAGACTGAGCAAGGGAGAATTTGCTCTCTCTCCCTAACTACCTTTGAGCTGGGACATGGGTCTTCTGCCTTTGGACTCAGACCAGAACTAGAACTTAAACACCATCAACTCTTCTGGTTCTCAGGCCTTCAGACTCGGACTATAACTTTATCATTGGCTCTCCTAGGTCTCCAGCTTGCCGACTGCAGATCTTGGGACTTCTCAGCCTCCATTATCTCATAAGCCAATTCCTTCCAATAAATCTCATATCTCTATCTATATAGCTACCTATATCATCTCCTATTACTTCTGTTTCTCTGCAGAGCTCTGACTAATACACACTCCATCCAAAATGGTTACACTATAGTAAAGGAATTCTGTTCTTCCATGAACTGGCAATGGCTAATTCTAACACATGCGGCCCAATGACAGAAAGCTGAGTGTTTCCAACGTCAAGCACACGTTGGGTACTTAAAAATGTCTGCTAAAAACACACATTACACTTTCAGTACATTTATATCCAGCCATATTTTTCACCAAGTTTTTTCAGTGACCAGGGAAAGATGTACACAATCCTATTTGAAAATAAAGTACAATTGATTAATAAGAAGTTATAAGCATTCTTTCAATTTTTTCAAGGTATAGTAATCCTGTGGAGTTATCTCAATGTGGTAATTGAAAAAATTCCTCAATTATTCTTCAGAATACACAAATACACAGACACCTACAAGTCAAGGTAACATAAAGCTACTGATATCGAGAGAAATAAAACTCTGACAGAGCAGGGATTTAAGTTATAAAAACACACTACCCTCTGTTTCCAGCTGTGGACCTCAGCATCTAGCAGGAAGGAAGTAATTCTTAAACTGGCAAAAGCTAGCTGGGCATCCCGTGAATCTAAAAACTTCTGGGAACTTCCAGAATATTGGATCGTTCTCTGACATTCTTGATCCATTTGTTTTCACTTGTAGCAATGCTATGATTCAAGTTACAATTCTGAAACAACCAATTAGGACCAAACTTTCCACCATATATTGTTGGCATACATACAGACTGCACAAGTTTTCTGGGGGCCAATTTGACAGTATCTATCAAATTTTAACATTTGACCAAGGAATACCTCTTCTAGGAATGTATCCTACTGAATCATTACCCAAGTACACAAAAATATACAATATTCATTACAGAAGTATGTAACAGTGAAAAACAGAAAACAACTACCATGGTCTGAAGGTTTGTGTCCCCCCCAGTTCATATGTTGAAATCCTAACCCTCAAGGTGATGGTGTTAGGAAGTGGGGCCTTTGGGAAGTGACTAGGTCATGAGGGTGGAGCCCTCATGAACGGAATTAGTGCTCCTACAAAAGAGACCCCACAGAGCTCCCTACTCCCCTTCACCACGTGAGGACACAATGAGAAAGTGCCATCTGTGAACCAGAGAGCAAGCCCCGACCACACACTGAATCTGCTGGCACCTTGATCTTGCACTCCTGAGCCTCTAGAACTATGAAAAACAAATTTCTGTTGTTTATAAGCCACCCAGTTTATGGTATTTTCGTTATAGCAGCTCAAATGAACTAAGAAATCCTAAAATGCCCATTAATAAGGGGCTGGTTAAATGAACTGACATGATCATACAAAGGAGTACTGTATGGCATTTAAAAAGAATATACATCACATACTGTATATACTAAAATGAAGGATATCCACAATATGTCAGGTAGAAAAGTGAGGTGCAGGACAATATGTATATTATGATGACATGTGTATTTAAAAGTATAAGTACTTATTTTGCACTTGTATGGAAAGGATCTGGAAAGATATGCCCCAAACATAACTGAGGATACTTCCAGAGAGTGGGATGTGGGAAGAGAAATAAGGAACTTTTTTACTTTGAAGAATTTTGAAATACAATGTCTTTAACAATAAACATTTTTTTGTTTTTGTTTTAAAAAAAAGAATGGGAAGGGACCACAAATAAATGTTCCAGAATGAAAGCAGCCCAGGCCTAACTTCCACTGGTCTCTGTTTACCCATAGGCATTAGACAAACATGTTCCTCAATGAGAGAGAACAGCTCTCAGTATTTTGTAGCCTAGAAACCACTAGCATGCTGTGAACAATATTCACTGTCAAGAGACCCAGAGCTGCACAAAGATCAGCAATCTTAATGGCAGGTATCGTCTCTGGCACTCAAGGTTTCAGGAAACCAAACTACCCTCAGCCTGCTTCAGACACTTTGTCTTCTTAACTCCCATGACCAGCCCTCACAGACACGTCAGCCCTCACAGGCAACATGAGCCCTCACAGACATGTCAGCCCTCTCAGGCAACGTCAGCCCTCACTGGCAACGTCAGCCCTCACTGGCAACAGCCCTCACAGACACGTCAGCCCTCAGAGACAACGTCAGCCCTCAGAGACAACGTCAGCCCTCTCAGGCAACGTCAGCCCTCTCAGGCAACGTCAGCCCTCACTGGCAACGTCAGCCCTCACAGACAACGTCAGCCCTCTCAGACAACGTCAGCCCTCACTGGCAACGTCAGCCCTCACAGACAACGTCAGCCCTCTCAGGCAACGTCAGCCCTCACAGGCAACGTCAGCCCTCACAGGCAACGTCAGCCCTCACTGGCAACGTCAGCCCTCACTGGCAACGTCAGCCCTCACAGGCAACGTCAGCCCTCACAGGCAACGTCAGCCCTCACTGGCAACGTCAGCCCTCACTGGCAACGTCAGCCCTCACTGGCAACGTCAGCCCTCACAGGCAACGTCAGCCCTCACAGGCAACGTCAGCCCTCACTGGCAACGTCAGCCCTCACTGGCAACGTCAGCCCTCTCAGACAACGTCAGCCCTCACAGACACATGAGACCTCACAGGCAACATCAGCCCTCACAGGCAACGTCAGCCCTCACAGGCAACGTCAGCCCTCACAGGCAACGTCAGCCCTCACTGGCAACGTCAGCCCTCACTGGCAACGTCAGCCCTCTCAGACAACGTCAGCCCTCTCAGACAACGTCAGCCCTCACAGACACATGAGACCTCACAGGCAACATCAGCCCTCACAGGCAACGTCAGCCCTCACAGACATGTCAGCCCTCACAGACACTTCAGAGGGGCTTGACTGGCTAGCCAAGGAGCTACTCATTACAGTAATATGAAATGAGAATCCATTACTAAAATTAATCAAGTATTAAGTGCCACAGAGAGTCAAAAGAGTGAAAGAGAGAACACCTCTCGTTTCCTCACAGAATGACTTAACAGAGAGACCTCCACTCCACCTGGTCGCTCTCCCAAACAGCTGCTGCGGCCAGGCCTCTGTGGAGCCCTCTTCAGGGGGCGTTATGGGCTGAATTATGTCCCCTAAAAATTCATATGTTGAAGCCCTGACCCCCAGTACCTCAGAAGGTGACGGTGCTTAGAGACAAGGCTTTGGAAGAGATGATAAAATTAAGATGAGGCCATTAGGGTGGGCCCTAATCCAATCTGACTGGTGTCCTTCTAAGAGAGGAAATTGGGACACACACAGAGACACTAGGAAAGCCTGCGCACAGAGAAAAGCTCATGTGAGGACACAGTGAAAAGGGAGCCATCTGCAAGGCAAGGAGAGAGGCCGCCGAAAAAAACGAAACCTCCCAACACCTTCATCTTGGGAATGGGCTGTGGGGAAATGGCCATGGCACACAAGCACAGAGACGCCTCTTGAAGCTCTGGGGTTATTTCAAGATTCCCCCAACCTCGCTCCACCTTTCCCCATTAGGCTTCTCTTGGTACTCCCAGCAAGCCCCACAGAATCCTTCTGCTGGTCGGACTGTCTCTTTACCAAGTCAGGCTGGCTTCCGCCTCCACGAGGCCGTCCAACGTTTCCTACCCATTCTTCAAGGCACAGCTAAATTCCCCGACCATTTGTGTTCCGCGATGATCTCTCCTTTCTCGACCATCTTCTGCACATAGCAGCATAACCTAGTATAATTATCCAGTCTGACTGCCAGCCTCACACAACAGAATATACAGAAGCATGAAACTAGTTATTTTTGGCTGCTCCAACAATACTAGGTACCTTTGAGAAAAGAGAACACGTTTTCTTCTGTTCTGACAAAAGTGAGTCTGTCAAGGGAAGACAGAAAATGACTGGGGGAACAGGAAACCACAAAAACATATAAAACTTTTCCAGGTTCAATTTTTTCCTAAGATCTGTATCATTTACCACTGAAGCCAGCCACAGAGGTATTTCTTGCCATAGGGAACCATGCATTTGAAATGTTTAGTAGGAATTCTGCCTGCCATTGTGCTCTATGTATTTCTTATGACAGCTCCCATAGTTTGCTTTCGACATTAAGTTCATTATAAAGAGTATGATGCCCAAATGATTCACTGATTGAAGGATAACTGCAGTTAGCTAGCAGCATGTTATTAATTCATTAGGCAAGGGATAGTTCAGAAAGTAAACTTCATATTACAATTGTAATATTTAAATAGTCCCTAAACTGCAGAGAGAATGGAGATCCACTTCACAGTCAATAAAAAGGAAAAAGAACTCTTTGAAAATCGGACTATTTCAGATTGTCATTAGAAACAGCTAAACAATATTAATAAATCCTACATTCCTGATTTTAAGAGAGAGCGATACACACACTCTCAAAGAGGTAGTAATTGTTCCAATTAAATTCCCTGATGTTCTGAAGAAATCTTAAGAATCGGACGTGCTCTGGGGAAAGGAATATTCCACAAAGGGCAAGCAAGAGGAAGTAGCCTGATTCATAGCTCTAGAATTTATTCACTGTAGCTGAAGTTTTACAAAGGAGCCCTGAAGAAATCAGTCCAAGATACGAATCCGAACTGAAATGATCATGTCTTATTTTATTGGGACAAATCAACCACACACGGACGACTCATACCACAATTGCTCCTCTAGACTCATTTCAGTATTATTTTTAAAAATTTCCACAAGCATATTTAAAACTATTTTGTTTCGCAATTCACAACCCAAAAAGTCCCGCACACCTATTTAAGCGAACCACAAAACGCCCAAGTGGGACACAGAATGACACCCACCAGAAGTCTCAGGGAATCTCGCAGGAGCATAAGGGCGAGCAACCTGCCCTTATGCGGAAAACAGGACTGTTTCTGCTTGCTTGGGTCTCCCGCCCCTGACCCCGCCAGCCGCCAGGGGAAGGCCGGGTCGCAGGCACACCTGCCTCCTGCGCACCTCACACAGCGCCTGGCTAAGAGATGGCTTCCTACATCAAGCGTTAAGAAACATCGGCCCTACCCACACACAAGATCGGGGTTTTTCCAAGTTTGGTCCACCAACCAGCCGCACCAGAAGCATCCCGAGGACGGATGCTCCTTACCATGCAGATTCCGGAGCCCCATACCTGCCTAGACCTATCAGAATCTCTGGGTTCACAAATGTGCAGTTTGACAACCCCACCCCACGCCCACCCCTCCCCCTCCCCCTCCCCCTCCCCCTCCCCCACTCCCTCCCGGTCTCCCGGCCCCGAGGCGCCCCGGGGCGTGCGCAGGCGCGTCCCCGGCCCGCCGCGCGCGCACCTGAGGCAGTCGTTGTCTCGCACCAGGCGCGCGCTCTCGGTGGGGGGCAAGAGCCCCCCCTCCAAGTAGAGGCCCAGGAGGGCCCCAGAACTGAAGCCGAAGCGCTGGCGAATGAGACTAATGAGATCCGTGACCACTCGGCATCTGTTCAAGTCGACCAGAAGCCAGAAGGCAGTGCAGTGCGGCGTGGCTGGCGGTGGGTAATCAAATTGAAGCCGTAGCCTAACCGTCTCGGAGGCTGCCATCTTGCTCGATGCTCAACGGAAGCCGAGAGGCACCAGAGGGCTACGGAGAGGCGTGCTCGGGCGGCCCGCCCCCTGGAGCCTGTTGACGTCTGCCACCTGTCGGTGGCAAGTGGCTACTACAGGCTGCGTGAATGGCAAGAACGCGGGGCCGGGTTGACGCAAATTCAATTCTCTTCACGACAAGGCTAGGGAAGCGTGTAAATGAAATGCCTTTATCCGTTTCCTGCTGAGCAGTGTCCGAATTTAGGCAACTCTCTGGTTTTGAAGTGCTTGTTAGCACTTCTCAGCAATGATCTTCTAGGATATTTGCTTATATACCTAATTTCAAAACACACTAACTCCCCATACAATTAGTTAACAAAATTTTTCGTCATAAAGAGTTGCAAAAGATGGAATTCCTAGCGTATTGCAAATATTGACATTTTAAAATAAAACTATTAATCACTCTTAAATGTAGCCAGTGGAATTTAAATACCTTAGCAGTTTAATACCTACCACCATCCATATTTTAAAATAGAAAAATAAGATCTCTTATTAACCTTTAGGTAAGTAAATCAGAAATTTTACATCATTTGAATTTCCATGCCATTTGCCCACATAATACGTTAACACTTCCAAGTTTTCCTGACAAAGGTATGAATTATGAACTATTACTATTCCCATTTTGAAAATTAAAAAAAAAGTTGAGAGGGATTAAGTAACTTCCCCAAGGTCACTGGCTAATACCTTTCAGTCAGTAGATACATTGAAAAAATTTTTTCTGTTTTGAGGCCAGCCCCTGGCACAGTGGTTAAGTCCGGCATGCTCCCCTTCGCTGGCTGGTGTTCTCGGATTTGGATCCTAGGCATGGACCTACATGGCTCCTTAAGCCATGCCGTGGCAGTGACCCACATGCAAAATGGAGGAAGACTGGCACAGATGTTAGCTCAGGGCTAATCTCCCTCAAGCAAAAAAGAGGAAGATTGACAACAGATGTTAGCTTAGAACTAATCTTCCTCACCAAAAAAAAAGGAAAAATTTTTTAAGTTTTATTTTACTTAGACCCTATTGCTCTAGGTCTTTTGGATTGAGTTATCGTTACTATTATTAGTGGTACACAATTGATCAAAATAGCATAAAACATCACACATTTTGGTACATAATTATTAATTGGGAAAGTAAAATGGACATGGAAACATATCTGATAATGAAATAGATGGAGCTGTGTGGTTTTATTTTTTTATTGAGTCCAAGTCTCTGTGCATGGATGTTGCTAAATGAGACTAGGGCTCCACATCAATTCTGGATCTCTTTTTTTTTATAGATATGAAGTCCTGAGACAACTTGTTCATTTATGTAAGTAAGTAAGAATGGAAGGACTTATGTTATTGGCAATGTCAGTCAATTTCTTAAGCTCCTTCCAAGTTACATGCTAAAATCACCTAGAGATCTTCTTTAAAAATTATTTTCGGTACTCCGTGAGTCAAGAATTCACTTAGGTTCGATCATGTTAAAAACAAAGAATTAAGAATCACTTCACTTTCAAAAGGTGTGTTTACCCAGCCACCTGGGTCATTTCCTTTCTTGATATCTGGGAAGGCCCTCCTAGGACTTAAGTGATTACTATACCACTTACTCTTACACTTAGATGTGCCTGGTTTATGAAGCTAAAATTAGATGAAACTAGGGTAAAAACAACAATTCCATAAAAATAGGGATTGTGGTCAAAGAACTGTATATTCATGAGAGGTGGATAGAGAGATGAACACTCTTGGACTATTATATATAGATTAGCAATTTGTACTGATACTTGAAATCAAATATGGTTATAAATAAGCATTTACAGAATTGGAAGAGCATATCAACATCTAAGAAAGAAGAGTTAATCCCAATAAAATGAGGCTGTTTTCTTAAGTTCAGGGACTTACTAGATTTTATCTATCAATGATTGCTGTTATGTGCATTATTTACAGTAGAATCCGCTACTTTTTTCTCAAGTTAATCTAAATTTATTTATTTTATTTTATTTATTTATTCATTCATTTTTGGATGTACATCATAATATATTTCAAATTCTGTGTAGATTACATCATGTTGACCACCGGAAAACTAATTATAGTCCATCCCCTCACATGTGAGCCTAATCACCCCTTTTGCCCTCCCCCCTTAAAGTTAATCTAAACTTAATAATACCTGATAGAAACAAAGAAGTGAAATAGGTGCCAGCGAGGCTATGTAGATGTGGAGGGATAGATGCATTTCTTTTGGGAGAACAGAAACAGGCACATTCTGAGGCGATCAGCTTTAGGAAAGAGTGCAGGTGAAAGAGGGAGATGTGGAACTTCATTCTCTTAAAACCATCCATGCCCGCCTCGCCTTGGAAAGTGTTTGAGTCCTCCTCAGGATAGTCTGAAGACTGCTGCTCCAAAACGTGCAGTTACCTAAGCAGTGGGTGGCTGCTAAGTGCTTACCTGGATGTTCTCCTTTCCTTTCCTAGAGGCAGGTAAAATACCACCGTTCTCCCAACTAGGGGGACCCAAGTGAGGACAAAAGTCAGATCTGATCTAAAATCTAATCTTAGATCTAATCTGGTTGTCAAATCTAAAGTAAGCCTCAGAACCAAAGTGTTAACATTATTTTAATAAAGACTGAGGGACCGCCTATTTGCACAGCAGTTAAGTTCGTGTGCTCCGCTTTGGCGGCCCAGGGTTCGCGGGTTAGGATCCCAGGTGCAGACAAGCTCACTACTTATCAAGCCATGCTGTGGCAGGCGTCCCACTCATAAAATAGAGGAAGATGGGCACAGATGTTAACTTGGGGCCAATCTTCCTCAGCAAAAAGAGGACGATTGGCAGCGGATGTTAGCTCAAGCCTAATCTTCCTCAAAAAAAAAAAAAAAAAGAAGAAAAAGAAAGACTACAGGAGGTGAAAAAGAAAGATGAGTGGTAGGTACACAATACTGTGTGCTTATCTGTATTTTGCAATATTCATGATTGCAAAAATTTCTAGAAAGGGATCTACTTTTTGTCAAATGGCCCTTTGTAGGTAATTTAGAGCTCTCTAAAGGGTCATTCGGCAATATTTGTTTACATTATAAATGCATGTACCCTTTGACCCAGCAATTCCACTTCTAGGCATTTATCCTACAGATAAATGAACAGGGATGTGCAAAGACTCCTGTGCAAGTTTTATTGAAACATTACAATAGCAAGTGACAAAGAAAAGTAAATACCCATCAATAGGGATTTAATTTAATAAATTAGTCTGCATCCATACAACGACTGTGTAGAATTCCACTGTGTGGATGTATCGTAATTTATTCAGTGAAATCCCTGTTGAGGTAGTTCCACATATACTGCTATGGAAAGGTGTCTAGGGTATGATGAGAGAAAGAGCAACGAGCAGAACAGCATGTATTTATGCTTCTACTTGCTTTCTTTTTTAAAATTAAACTTTTCAATATGAGATAATTGTAGACTCACATGCAGTTGTAGAAAATGATACAGAGAGGTCCCATATGCCCTTTACTCAATTGCCCCCAGTGATAACCAGGATTTTGACATTGATACAGTCAAAATACAGAACAATTTCATCACCACAATGATCTTTCTTGTTGCTTCATTGTAGCCACCCACAAAGTTTTCTATTTTTATAATTTTGTCATTTCAAGAAGTTCTATGAGTAGAATCGTAGAGGATGTGACATTGGTACGGGCTTCTTTGGCTCAGGATGGTTCTCTGGCGCTTCATCCAGGTTGTTGTTTATATCAACAGTTTGTTCCTTCTTATTGGTGAGGAGTAGTCCATGGTATTGTTGAACCACAGTTTGTTTAACCATTCACCTGTTGCAGGACATGTGGGTTGTTTCCAGTTTGGGGCTATTGCAAATAAAGCTGCCATATACATTTATTTACAGGTTTTTATGTCTTCATTTCTCTGGGATAAATGCCCAAAAGAATAATTGCTAGGTCATGTGATAGTTGCATGTTTAGTTTTTCAAGAAATTCCCAACTATTTTCCAGAGTGGCTGCACCATTTTGCATTCCCACTAGCAACGTATGAGGTGATCTAATTTCTCCGCATCATGGCCACCATTTGGCATCGTCAATATTTTTTATTTTAGCCATTCTGACAGATGTGTAGTGGTATCTCATTGTGGTTTTAATTTGCATTTCTCTAATGGTCAGTAATGTTGAACATCTTTCCATGTGTTTGTCATCTTCTTTAGTGAAATGTCTCCTCAGGTCTTTTACCCATGTTCTACTTGGATTGCTTGCTTTTTGTACTGTTGAGTTTTGAGAGTTCCTTGTATATTCTAGATACTAGTACTCTGTCAGGTATACAGTTTGCAAATATTTTCTCCCACTCTGTAGCTTGTGTTTTCATTCTGTTAACAGGGCTTTTCACAGAGCAAAAGTTTTTCATTTTAATGAAGTCCAGTTTACCAATTTTTCCTTTTGTGGATCATGCTCTTGGTGTGAAATCCAAGAACTCTTTGCCCAACACTATGTTCCATATTTTCTTCCTTTTTTCCCTAAAATTTTTAAATTTATGTTTTACATTCGAGTCTGTGGTCCATTTTGAGTTATTTTTTGTGTAAACTGTGAGGCTTATATCGAGGTTCATTATTTTGGCCTCTGGATATCCAGTTGTTCCAGTACCATTTATTGAGAAGGCTATATTTCCTTCATTGAATTGCTTTTGAACCTTTGTTGAAAATCAGTTGAGCATATTTGTGTAGGCCTTTCCTGTGTTCCCTGTACTGTTCCATTGATCTGTGTGTCTATGGCTCTGCCAATAACACACAATCTTTCTTGATCACTGTAATTACGCAATAAGTTTTAAAATCAGGTAAACTAATTCCACCCACTTTATTTATGCTTCATCCTAATTGTTTTAGCTAGTCTAGTTCCTTTGCCTTTCCTTGTAAATTCTGGGGTTTTTTTAAATTAAGTTCTTTTTTTTTTTTAATTATGCTTTTTTGGTGAGGAAGGTTAGCCTTGAGCTGACATCTGTTGCCAATCTTCCTCTTTTTCTTTTCCTCCCCAAAGCCCCAGTACATAGTTGTATATCTTAGTTGTAGGTCATTCTAGTTTTTCTATGTGGGATGCCACCACAGCTTGGCTCGATGAGTGGTACATAGGTCTGCACCCAGAATGCAAACCCTCGAACCCCAGGCCGCCAAAGCAGAGAGCACACACTTAACCACTCAGCCGTGGGGCTGGCCCCTCCTTGTAAATTTTAGAATAATCTTGTCTATATCTACAAAAATCTTCCTAGGACTCCTATAGGAGTTGTGTTAAACCTACATATCAATTTGGGGATAAATGTCATTTTACTATATTGTTTTCTAATCCATAAACACAATATGTCTCTCTGTTTATATAGATCTTGGTTTCTTTCATCAGGGTTGCGTAGTTTTCAGCATACAAACCCTATACGTAATGTTGATAGACTTACACCTATGTATTTCTTTTTTTTTTTTTGAGCAATTGTAAATGGCATTGTATTTTTAATTTTGGTGTTTATATGTTCCCTGCTAATATATGGAAATACAATTTATTTTAACATGTTTATTTTGTATTCTGCAACCTTACTGAACTAATTATCAGTTCCAGAAGGGTTTTTGGTGTGTGTTGTTTCCTTGGGATTTTATATGAGGCAATCAGATCATCTTCAGATAGGGACAGTTTTATTTCTTGCTTTGAAATCTGTATGCCTTTTCTTTCCTCTTCTTGCCTTCTTGCACCACTGAAGTTCCAGTACTACGTTGAATACGAGCAGTGAGAGTGGACATCCTTGCCTTTTTCCCACTCTTAGAGAGAAAGCGTTCAATCTTTTACCATTAAGTTTACGTTAGCTGTAGGTTTTTGTCAATGTTCTTCATCAAGTTGAGGAAGTTCTCCTCCATTTCTATTTTCTGAAAGGTTTTTTTTTTTTTTTTGAGGAAGATTAGCCCTGAGCTAACATCTGCCCCCAGCCTCCTCTTTTTGCTGAGGAAGCCTGGTCCTGAGCTAACATTTGTGCCCATCATCCTCTACTTTATATGTGGGACACCTGCCACAGCATGGCTTGACAAGCAGTGTGTAGGTCCGCACCTGGGATCCAAACCAGCAACCCCTGGGCTGCTGAAGTGGAACATGCAAACTTAACCACTACACCACTGGGCTAGCCCCTGAAAGTTTTTATCATAAAGGGATGTTTAATTTTGTCAAGTTCTTTTTCTGCATTGATATATATGATCATATTATTTTCTTCTTTATCTTGTTAATATGGTAGATCACATCAATTAATTTTTTAATATTGCATATTGAGCCTTACACCCCTACAATAAATCCCATTTGGTCATGGTAAATAATTCTTTTTATATAATGCTGAACTCTATTTGCTAATATTTTGTTACAGATTTTTGCAGCTATATTCATGAGAATGATATCAAAACTTTAAATCTCAAGTTTGTGTGCCTGATGTGCAATAAGAGATCATGCTTGGAGATGGAGAAAACTTTATTCGAATTAGCCAAAATGAGAGGGTGGGAGGATAGGTTCTGTCAGATCCACATTAACAAAAGAAGAAAGGTGGGAGCAGAGGGGGTTACAGAGCTAAGGAGCTTGGGAGGAGGAGTTTTGGAGAAACAAAGAGGAAATTCATGTTTCTTTCACTCTAGAAATGCTGTTGGGCAACCAGACTTCTGTGGTCAATGGGAGCTTGGGGCTGGTTATCTAGTGATCATAACTTCCTTGAAAGCATTCTTTTTATTCTGCAAAACAAGCTCATAAATCCTCGTGACCCTTGAGTCACCTCTCAAGTAAAACAAGAAAAGAGCAAATTAACAAGATTAACTCTTTTCATCTGTGTCTGTGTTGGGACCAAGGTCAAAGAGTAATCATGTCCTTATTGAATATTTATAGTCACCCTCAGGTGCCCAGCTTCAAGGGCTTTGGTCTGTAATTTCAGTCACTTGTCATATCTTTGTCTGATTTTGGTGTCAGGATAATAATAGCTTCATAATATGAGTTGGGATGTGTCCCCTCTTCTTCTATTTTCTGGAAGAGATTGTTTAGAATTGCTGTTAATTCTTTAATGTTTGGTAGAATTCTCCTGTGAAACCATTGGGCTTGGATATACCTTTTTGGGGAGGACTTTTTAAATTTAATAATTACTTCATTTTTAGAGCGGTGTTAGGTTTAGAGAAGAGTTGAGCCCAAAACACACACAGCTCCCATATATCCTCTGTCTCCCGCTACCCAACCACACCCCAACACACAGTCCCCATTATCAACATTTTGCATTAGTGTGTTACATTTGTTACAATTGATTAATGACTATTGATACATTATTATTGATATGTACTATTATCTCAGTGTTGGCATATATTGGTTGTCTTTTTTCATTTTGGGATCTTCTTTATTCTTGATATGATGAGGGATTTTTTTTTAAAGATTTTATTTTTTTCCTTTTTCTCCCCAAAGCCCCCCAGTACATAGTTGTATATTCTTAGTTGTGGGTCCTTCTAGTTGTGGCATGTGGGACGCTGCCTCAGCGTGGTCTGATGAGCAGTGCCATGGCTGCGCCCAGGATTCGAACCGACGAAACACTGGGCTGCCTGCAGTGCAGCGCACGAACTTAACCACTCGGCCACAGGGCCAGCCCCTGATGAGGGATTTATGATAGAAATCTGAACATTTTCATATTATGTTCTGAGACTCTGGATCTTATTTATTCTGTTTTAGCTGGCTTCCTCTGACACTGCTCTGGTCAGGGAGGGGAGGTACTGCCTCTTTCCTGCTAGGTGGGGATGGTCCAGTTTCCCTACTAGGGCTCTGTTGACACCTGAAGGCAGGAGTGTGGGGAGGATCCTTATTACTGCTGGCCACTGCTGCGAGTTCCTTATATAAGGTCTTGTTACTGCCAAAGGGGGTCCTCTGCCCACTGCAAGACATGCCAATAGTCAGGAGGCAAGGTGGTAGGAGAGAAAGGACTTTATTACAGCTTGCTAGCAAGAGGGAAGATGGCCGACTCATGTCCAAAAGAACCATCTCACAGAACAAAGACTACAAGCCAGTTATACGTGGAACTGGTCTCCGGGTTGGGGAGGTGGCTGGTCTCTGAGTGGAGCAGACATCTGGTCCCAGCTCCTGATGGGCCTCTGTTTTACTGGATATGCATCAGAGAATGGAGCAATCTTTCAGTTGTCATTGATGATGGCTGTCAGCACAGGCTCTCTGCCTGGAGGTCATCACATTCCTAAGGAACTCAAAAGAACAAAGTTATCATCTTAAAGCAGCTGGGAGGGGCCACAAAATCTATAGAGTCTGTCTGGGCTAGTTAGTCAGAGGTCATTTAGAGTTACAAAATGGTTTCCTTTCTACAATATGGCTTCTCTAACGTCAACCTTGTGTTGAGCCAGTATCAATTCCCCTGTCAGTTATACCCCTGGCATAATCGTATGCTGGTGTAGAGAATAGGGCTGTTGTGTTCAATCTGGCTACTTCCTGCTGAATCAGGGTGATGTGAGGGGACCCTGGCACAGAAGAAAGTTACCCTCTTCTTAAAATGGGCCAGGGAGTTTCTAAGAGGGAGTTGTGCTGTCAACCTGGAAGCCTTGGTGGTTAAGGTAGATAAACACTTTATTCCCAATGTAATCACTAAGCATAACAGTAGACCTATTAGTACTAAGGTGAGGCCCCCTTTTATTATACCCACAAGGACCGATCGGATCCCAGCTGGTATCAAAGAGAAAAGGTTAGTAAACCAGCCACCTAAATCTCATAAGAAAGAGGTTTGATGGTTTATAGTTGTCTGTGTCCAGGTGGCTTGTTCCCTTATTTTACTAATGCTGGTTTCTACCTGGAAAGAAGTATTGATATAAGTGCGGCAGGCGGGCTCCCAAAGTTAGGCCCATACTGTGTGAGCAAGTAACCAGGTGTTTAATGAGAAGTATTTCTAGAGAGACAAAAAGAGAACAAGGCTAATGGTGGGAGCAAATTATAAACCAAATCTGAGCCCAGGCAGCAGCCAGTCAAAAAGATTTTGAGCTGTCAGAGTTGAAGCATATTTTGCAGTTTGAAATGTCTCTGATGGTGTCACCAGGTGTTCAGGTATCTTTCTGAGTGGCTTACACAGCAGCAGACATGAATCTTCTCTCAAGTTGATATCAAGTCCTCCAGCTTCTGTTTGCAAGGCTTCAGGAAAAGGGCGGGGTCTGCTCTCAATGATTCCGAATGGAAATGATGGGAAAAATCGAAAATGCTAGTTTGGAGATTTGCAGCCAGATATTTCAGGAGACAAAAAGAATTCACAATACAGTCCAGTTAACAGATATAACAAAAACCTCAAAGACAATTAACAGAACTAGAATCTAATATCCATGAATGTGTACTATCACTTCTACTGAAACATAATTTTTCTCTCTAAAATCACCCTCATTCTTTTTATAAAAGATAGCCAAAGTAAGATCAAGTGGTTTGCAAAATAAGTCTTGTTTCAATAAAACTTGTTCCAATTATTTACATAAGTGCAGCAAGAAGAGCAATTGATCATATAGGCTCTTTTAAATCTGCTTTGCTGGAACTTTTTATAAGAAATCTCAAATTGAACGTTAAAGGCCTCTCAAGGCCAGAAAAGCCAAGTCAAGGACTTGCCATCAGATTTTGCCTGCAATACCTACAGATTTGGGTGGATTCCTCTCTTTTCGAGGTCCCCAAAAATATTGAGGTTCCAGGCACCTGCCAGATAAATGACCTTCCTTACTTACCAGGTAGGTTGCTAGGAAACAAGATACCAGGCCAATATTTCCAAGTGGCTTTATTCTAGAAAGTCAAACTTATTCTTCAAAAGCTGTCTTGTCATATCTGAGTCTGTATGTTTCTCTCAAATATGACATTCCAGTCAAAGCTTTGGTTATATAACCAGTGTTTCTAACTGTGCCCTGTTTTAAGGAGAACAGATTCTTATTGAACTTATGCAAATAACTATATTGCCATGAAAATAACCCTACTCACTCACTCACTAAGAGTTTCCAAATTCTGGAGGCATCAAGTAGGGAAAAAAGATAAATGTTTCAATTCTGCTCACAAAGGTATAATTTTACCAAATTACTATAAGTCATAGTTAGCATAAGAGAAAAGAGAAAAAGATTCCCTTAAATCTGAGAAAACAAAACAACCAATAAATTAGCAATATAACAATGAAAAGCCACAAATTATAATCATCCTCATCGGTTCATTCAGTCCTGTGTAGTCGATTCTTGACCTTAATCTTGTGAGCAGTTTCATGAAGTCAGTTTCTCCGTTAGAGTTCTGTAATTTCTTACCCAGTTCAGTTTATGATATGAAAGTTTATCAGAAACCTGTACTCTAGAGTAAGTGCCAGAGTCTTTTCCATGAATTTCTCTGAAGATGAAACATATTTGCAAAAGCATCAGAGCAAAACAATAACTGTCTGTAAACAATGAAAGACTCAAAAATGGAAATTGATGAAGAAATTTGGTTAATTTTGTGACACACAACACTTTAAAATAACCAGAATTATGGCTGAAACCCAGGACAGATCAGAATTTTAGGAATGTTATACAATTTCAATACACCTGTATCAATAGCATTCACTCACATAATACCACCTAAGAAAGTTTATCATCACTTATCTGACAATGCTTCCCATGTAATTTAACAGACCAAATAAGCCTAATTAGCTTAGTACTTTCTTCCTTACAGGAAGAGAGAGCAAATTTCTTTGGGAAGTCTCAAGGGCCCTCTAAAAACCCTCAGAGAAATTCTCTTCCTTCTTTCAGGCCAAAAGAAAGCCTTATTCAGGACTTGAGTATTTTTTCAGGAGTGGGGGGACCTTATCAGAAATATCAAAAAGTTTAAAAACACTTGTTCAGATAGAAAACAACACTCAGTTATCTATTCAAAGTGACAACAGAAACGGTCAAGAGCAGTTAAAACAGTCAAAAAATCTTAATATAGAGGGGCCGGCCCAGTGGCACAGTGGTTAAGTTCACACGTTCTGCTTCTCGGTGGCCCAGGGTTCGCCGGTTTGGATCCCGGGTGCGGACATGACACCGCTTGGCAAGCCATGCTGTGGTAGGCATCCCACATATAAGGCAGAGGAAGATGGGCACGGATGTTAGCTCAGGGCCAGCCTTCCTCAGCAAAAAGAGGAGGATTGGCAGCAGTTAGCTCAGGGCTAATCTTCCTCAAAGAAAAAAATCTTAATATATAGACCTCAGTCCTTTTGAACATAGGAAATTATTTTAACAGATTTTCTGTCTTTTAGGTAGACTTAGACTTAGTTCAAGAAAATTATCCTTTGAGAGAAAACCAAATTTTAATTTTTGCACCATCTTATTTTTGACATTAAATCTCATTTACTCAATTGGATTTACTTTAATCTTAGTCAATTTGACCAAGCATAAATCTCTCCTCAGAATTTCCCTTCACAAACCTTCAACAACTGTCTTTTTACCTTCAGAATTTGTCCCATGCTTTCTTTCTTCCCTTCTAGTACTTTAGAACAAATTTATCTTTCTTAACACAACAAACAAAAATACTTCAATTCCTTATAACTTCTTTACTGAAAACATATATTTTACTTTCCTAAGAATTAACTATATCACAAAGGCACAGGAAAATCCACTCAAGTTTTCGCCCAGATGGAGTTTCTTGGGCATAAACCACCCAGTTAAAAGTGTTTCCAATTAGTTAAAATGCACCCAAGGGGTGAGTCTCCGGGGATGCTTGAGACATTCCCCATGGCATTGAAGCTGGTGTCCAACAGACAGTGGGCAGAGAAGGGTGCAGAGCCTGAGTGCAGGCATCAATAGTGTTAAGATTTGGTCAAGTCCCACTCAGCCCAGGGCACTTAGTCCCTGAGCCAGCACAAGGCAAGCCAGGGAAGCAGGAGGCAAAGGCCTGGAGCTGGCTGGGGACTGGGGCTCCCAGTGCTGGGGTTGAGAATTAAGTCCAGAAGGTCCAGGTTCTGCTCAGGTCCAGCCTGAACTTAACCTCAACTTGCTGACAACAGAGGAGGTGGTGAAGGAGACAGACAAGGAAGGGAAAAGAGGGGATCAGGCCTCACCCTCATGGCCTCTTCCCAAGGGTTATGAAGATAAGGGTCACACAAACAACAATTCCCACACTGGGACACACTGCCCCAGCAGGACAGTTCACAGAATAAATTACAGGTTTCCTACCCTCATAACTGACTCAGCAGGTGCCTAAAATATTTGACGAGTCAACCATCAAGAGAGAGTACCCCACTTGGGGTTGCTGGGGTGATAAAGCCCAGAAACCAGATGGGGGGCTCCCAGGGATACAGCCTTTGACTCTTTATAGATTTCTTTGTTTCTTGGTTTGAAAGCTCAAAAAGAGCCCAAAATGGCCACTCTAACTTTAAATTATCCTGGGTTATCTTGCCAGCTGTTTACAGTTATCTCCAATTTTAGGGGGCCTTTCCCAGGTGGCTGCAAACAGCAAGGTAATTCCAAAGATGGTTTGTTACAATCACCAAGAAACTCAGTCCCCAAATAGCCAATTTTAATCTATTTACTGACAAAGACACAGACACACAGGAAGACAAGATACCAGTGAACTAGTTCCCAGATTTAGGGTATAAAGTCCTACAACTGTTCCCACTCCAAGTGTGTGCCCAGATGGTCCTATTGGACCCCAGATGGCCCTGCCATAAACGGAAGGACCCCAGATGGAGGTGAAGGGAGTTCACAAGTGTCCTCGAAGCAACTTACCCTTTCCAGATTGAGCCCATGGACTCACCAGATGTAGCCATTTCTCTCTCTACCATAATCAGCATTAGGAGGCAGCCGGTGTCGGCACGGGAAAGCAGGAAGGGCAGCTCCCAGAGACAAAGAACCTCAGCAGCCACTAGGGACCTACCCAAGGGGTTGCCCATCCAAGGTTGAGTGGCCACGAGCAGGACTCAAGGGTCCCTTCTTGGTCACCAAATTGTTACCGCCCAAGCTGGGGTTCTCTGCTCGCCGCAAGACATGCCAATAGTCAGGAGGCAGGTGGTAGGAGAGAAAGGACTTTATTACAGCTTGCTAGCAAGAGGGAAGATGGCCGACTCATGTCCAAAAGAACCATCTCACAGAATAAAGACGACAAGCCAGTTGTATGTGGGGCTGGTGGCTGGACGTGGCTGGTCTCTGGGTGGGGCAGACGTCTGGTCCCAGCTCCTGATAGTCCTTTGTTTTACTGGATATGCATCAGAGAATGGAGCAATGCCCTATACCCTGATCTTTCAGTTGTCATTGATGATGGCTGTCAGCACAGGCTCTCTGCCTGGAGGTCATCACATTCCTAAGGAACTCAAAAGAACAAAGTTATCATCTTAAAGCAGCTGGGAGGGGCCACAAAATCTATAGAGTATGTCTGGGCTAGTTAGTCAGAGGTCATTTAGAGTTACAAAATGGTTTCCTTTCTACAATATGGCTACTCTAACGTCAACCTTGTGTTGAGCCGGTATCAGTCTCATCCTGGCTAACGTGTACAAATGGACTCAACTTAACTCATTAATCTCTGGTTCCTGATTTGCTTTTATTTGAGTTTGGAAATTCAAGAAATCAACTGTATTCCAACGCATCCCACATATAGAGTTGAACTCTCATTTCTGTTGTGGTGCCTACAGGAATTTACATTTAGAAACTGAAGCTGAAAATAGGGAGCACAAAACATCCCTCTGGCCTATCTGGGTTTCCCTGGCTCATAAGAATGTTTTCTAGTCCATTTCTTCTCCCATATTTTCCTGCCCTCAATCAGCTTTGTCCAGCACATCTACACCTTGCTCCATTCTTGACCTGGGGACTTCATTATGAGCCCCTGACTGCCATCATCCTAGTGGAGTTTGTGTAGTTACTCGCTGTGGCAATTAGTCCTGTTCCTTCAGGTAATTAGTTCCTTCAGGTGATTAGCTTTGAAGAGGAAGGACACCTGTCATTGCACCAACATCATAAAACTAACTGACTATGTGACTGCCTGCCCAACCCTCTTCCCTGGATTCGTCTCACCTTTGGTGAAGCCTAAATTGGTAGCATGCCAGCAGTCAGTCGGCCCAGACTTACCCAAGTTCTCTTAGACTTTATTCTCCAACAATTCTCCCATTACTTGTAGCTCCCTGAATATGCTGGGGCCTCTCAGGCCCTGCACATAGCAAAAGAATAATTTATTCCAAACTTGGAAAAAGGTACAATGATGACTGCTTGGCTTTCCGATATCGAGGTATAGCATCTTCCAGTAAGCCTGTGTGTCTCTCCCGTATGACACTCTCAAATACTACTTTGTGATCAGGGACTATTTGGCCAACCATTCAGGACAGCCTGATCCTCAACTCACGGAGTTCACAGTTTAGCAAGGAAGATAAAATTAATAAGATAAATAACCACACAAATGATTATTTAAAAACAGTTATGATGAGCATCATGAAGGAGACATACAGGATGCAATGAAGATCCATTAAGAGGTTCTAGTCTTAATCTAGTCTGCAGTGTTAAGAAAGACTTCCCTGGGAAGGGACATTTAAACTGACAGCTGAAGTTTCCACAGTCACTAGGCAATGTGCAAGGGAGAGAAAAGGTGCAAAAGAGCATTCCGTGCAGGTAGAACAGCACAGCACATGCGAATGCACAGAGAAAGACATGCACAGAGGGAAGATGAAGTGAACACACACCGGGAGAAGACAGCCACGTAACACCAAGGGTCACCTGCAAGCATCTGTACCCAAAATTCACTGGAGGGGCCTCCAATGAGCCCCCAACCCACCTCCATCATCTTCTCAAACCCTTCCCAAAATACACATAACAGTTTAAAAAATAATTTTTGCAAACACTGTTTTGAGATAAGTTCCTGGTATCTTTCTTCCAATCCCATTGTGTCCTGTAAAGCCCTATTATATTTTTGATCTGCCCCAAGAGGACAAGTTTACATCAAAGAAACGCAAGCAAGTTCAAATTGATCTACAAGCATCACCTTTTAAAAAATGTTCTCTAGCCGCTCCCCATCAGAGACATTTCGGCTGCCTCTTTACCCAGCCTTGAGTCTCCTTGGCTGGTCTTTCTCTCTACACAGACTCCCTTCTTTTCATCGATCTCCCTTCTTTCCTCTCTTAGGAGCAGAGCCACTTTCTCTCACAGTCCTGTGCTGTGCAGTTCAGTAATTCTTTGTTGCCTTGACTGACGCCCTATGCTCTCAGCTCCCACCTCCTAATCTCAAGGAACCTGTAAAGAATTTTTCTTAAACAAAGACCATTCCAGTTTTTAACTGAAATGTGGCTGCTGGCTATTAGAAGAATAAACTTTCACCTGGTTCCCAGGTGTATTTTTATGGTTTCATTTCCGTGATTATAAACTGTAATGAAAAAGGGAAATGTTAGTGTTTGCCCCAATCAAAGACCATATAGTGCTGAAGGCCAGATTATAGAGCAGATTATAGGGCACTTACTCACAGCTTGTCACACTTATGCCACACTTGTCAACACTTGTGGCCACCATAAGTGCCCCATTGTTTGATGATCCTTGTGTCACAAGTGCAGTTTGGGGGTTCCAGAACTTGATGAGCCTTTGCCTATATCATCAAAAGCCTCCACTCTGGAAATAATATTGGTTTAGAAAATAGACAAAATAATATGTGTTTCAGCGTCAAGAGCTAAGACATCTTAAGAATGGGCTTCTAAAATCCACCGGGGGTCTGGTCTCCCTTTTTTCATAGCTGATTTTTCCCCTACATTTTATTATAAAAATTTTCAAACATAGTGAAAGGTTGAAGAAATTTTGTAGTGAGCACCCATATATCCACCACCCATATTCTACCATTAACATCTTACTGTGATACTTGCTTTGTCACATATTTATCCCTCTATTCATTCCTTTTTCCATCCATCAATCCAACCTATATTTTGGACACATTTCAAAGAACATTGCTTGCATACACTGATACACTTCCCCCTAAACTCCTCAACAAGTATATCATTAATGAGAGAGGAATTTTTGTTTACAACTTTTTCCCTTTTGAGGCAAAATTTGCATATTATAAAATGCACGAATCTTAACTGCACATTTGCTGAGTTTTGACAAATATATACATCTGTGTAACCCAACACCTATCAAAATAAACCTTACCATTACCCTAGGAAATTCCCTCAGTTCCCCTCTCTGTCAATGCCTGCCCTTTATCCCCCAGGGGCAACCATAGTTCCTAGTGGACGTTTACAACATTGTTTTATCAGGCAATTCCCTTGCCCTTATCAGTTTCCCCATCATCCCTACTAAATAAGCCCATCCCATGAGGAAAGAATAATAATAATTTTAAAGTTATATAATACATTTTTAGCCTTTTATGCAATAGTATCACTTCTCCTATTTCATCTTTGAGAAATAATGCCAAATATGAAAAATACCATATGCAAAAATATACTTATTATAGTGTTATTTTTACAGTGAAAAAGTGAAACCCTAAAAATCTCTTTTGGGGGGGTGAGGTGAGGAAGATTGGCCCTGAGGTAGAATCTGTTGCCAATCTTCCTCTTTTTGCTTGAGGAAGATTGTTGCTGGGCTAACATCTGTGCCAATCTTCCTCTATTTTGTATGTGGGAGCCTCCACAGCACAGCCTGATGAGTGGTTTGTAGGTCCGTGCCTGGTATCCGAACCTGCAAACCCTGGGCCGCTGAAGTGGAGAGTGTGAACTTAATCACTATGCCACCGGGAGGTCCCTAAAAATCTAACATAGTGGAATGGGTATGTGTATCTGAGACTCTGGTGACACAGACCATCTTGGAAGCTTTAGATAGGAAAGGCTGAGAATAATGTTTGTTACTGTCAATGCAAATAATCCACAGTCAATCTATGAATCAAAATTGGAGTGAGTTTATTATGAGCCAAGTTGGAAGACTATAGCCCAGGGCTTTCCTTCCCCAGGGAAGGAAGGTCACCAAAGAAGAGCGGTGTGCAGAGTGGTTATATACTGTCTTGGAACAAAGAGCATACATCCCATATGACAGAGATATCTCTTTTACTACTGTCACGAGATGCTCAGCTGGCACAGCAGGTCAGTGGTCACAAGGTGAGCACAGCAGGTGGTAATTAATCCTTATTTTCCAGGAAGAGATGCTTATCCTTAAAGAAATGCCAATATGGGAGGAGTTATATTCCTATCTTTAAGAGCATCATTCTTGTCTGTGGGACATAGTAAACGTTTAAAGCAGGTGTATAGTGCATGCTCAACAGGCCACATCAGGCCCTTTTGGAAAAACAAGATCAGGCCAAATGTTTTAAAACAAGTGGCTTCCTCATATACTCCAATATATACTAATGCCTTTCATTTGTTTATCAGTTACACAGTTATTTCTTTTTGACTAAGGGTTTAACTTTTTTTTTTTGAGGTCACATTGGTTTACAATTGTGTAAATTTCAAGTGCACATTATCGTATTTCAGCTTCTGTATAGACTGTATCATATTCACCAGCAATCATCTAGTTTCCATCCATCGCCATACACATGCGCCCCTTTACTCCATTCACCCTCCTCCTACCCTCTTCCCCTCTGGTAACCACCAATCTGCTCTCCTCGGCTATGTGTTTGTCTCTTTATCTTCCACATATGAGTGAAGTCATATGGTATTTGTCTTTCTATGTCTGACTTATTTCACTTAGCATAATACCCTTGAGGTCCATCCATGTTGTTGCAAATGGCACAATTTTGTCTTTTTTTGTGGCTGAGTGACGTAACTTTTATGTATATCTTTCATACATTTCTCTGGAGGCCCATTCCCAGCATCGGCATTATGGGATTTTACAGGAAAGGGAGAGTTGCGGTCATATGTACTTTGTTTTTCTGTTTTGTTTTTTGTCTTGTGCACTTTCGAAACAGAGTATTTAGAAGTAACCCGAGGGGCTGGCCTGGTGGCGCAGCAGTTAAGTTCACCCATTCTGCTTCTTAGGGGCCCGGGGTTCGCTGGTTCAGATCCTGGGTGCAGACTTGGCACCGCTTGGCATGCCATGCTGTGGCAGGCGTCCCACATAGAAAGTAGAGGAAGATGGGCATGGATGTTAGCTCAGGGCCAGTCTTCCTCAGCAAAAAGAGGATTGGCAGTAGTTAGCTCAGGGCTAATCTTCCTCAAAAAAAAAAAAAAGAAAAAGTAACCTGAGCGTCATACAGCCTCTGCATAATCTTGTTTTCTAGTTCTGTGAAGTGAGTTATTCAGTATACCCTAAAGTAAACTGACCTTACACACACACACCCATGAAAACATCTCTCTCATCCTTTTCCTCCCTTCCTCTTCCCAAACCTCCAATTCCCTCTTCAAAATGACGGTTGTGAAGATAATGTTAACACAGAATTACGCTGATGACAAATTATCGAGAGGAAAAAACACAATAAAAATTTTTATTGTATTTCAAAAGATGAAGTAAAAGACTAGAGGAAAAAAATATCCCAAAAGCCAACAATGATTATGTAAGATCTAAAATTTTTTTCAAATTTCCGAAATATCTAAAATATACATAAGTTTATAAGAAAAATAATTTTAAAAACAAATCTGTGAAAATGGAATCCCCCAGTTTCCAACGACCACCTGGTTCAGGCTTAATCTGATTTGGGGCAGATGTAGCAGTTTTTGAAACGCCAGGCCTTTTGTTAGGGAAAGAAAGGATAGGCGGGGCAGGAAGCACCGGCCTCGTGGTGTTCCTCCGTCGCACAACCCAAGTCAAATAAACGTACTAAACGCCTCTTCCTCTCGGCTAAATCCACCAAAAGGCAAAGAACCACGTGGTTGTGCGGACAGAACACCCACAGCGCCTTTGCAGAGGTTCTGGTTGGCCCGCCCCGCAGAGGGCGCGCGGGACATTGCTAGCCGCCTCGCCCCCCCAGGCCCCGCCCCAGCCCCGCCCAGGCCCCCCCCAGGCCCCGCCCCAGCCAGGCTCCGCCTCAGGCCCCGCCCCAGCCAGGCCTCGCCCGCCACCGTCACGTGCTGTGGCGCGGAGTCCAGCCTGTTGCTGATGCTGCGCCTGGTATTCGTCATGGAGCTGGCGCCGCGGAGCTCTCCCGTCCCTCTGCTCCTGCTGCTTCTGGGCCTGAGCACGGGTAGGTTGGGGCAAAAGGTGCATCCGCAGCCGGTGCCTTCTTCTTTCTTCAGAGATGAAAGTCTGTTAGTGGGATTGTGCTTTTTAAAGCAAATCTCTTCCCGCGGTTTCTACCTTGCGTAACTATGTTGCTTTTGAACTTCACCCTTTTTTTTTTTTTTTTTAATTCACAGTGCTTTTTCTACCCTTTTCTGGCTCTGGGTCCTCTGGGGCTCCTTTCTTCCCTGCGCCTAGATAGTAGCAGTTGTGCAAAACATGTGATTTGGAGAAACTGCTGATCAATGAGGTTTCCACGATTTTAAAGGCACCTCCCTTTTCCTGCCGTGATTGGCTGCTAAATGGGATTATGAGGTTTTACTATTTTCTGCTGAAACATGCGGCCCGAACGACCCCGAGAAATCCTACCACGAATGGGACGTTTCACTGACGTTCGGCCTTTCTCCCTCTACTTGATCAGAACGGACAAAGTAACATCTCCCCTCACCGTGCTCCTTTTGGTAAAAACAAATTCGTGTTTAATAGGATGACTTGCAAATTGATTTTTAGTCTTGTCTTTGAGCAGAGTATCTCTTGGTCTGAATCGAGAACTGAGAATTCGAACTAGTCACAAACTTGCCTTGTGATCTTGGGCAAGTTGCTTAACAGTTCTCGTTTTCCCTTTTGTAAAGTGGGAATCATGTGGCCTTCCAGCTTGTGTCTGGGAAATGTTGTCAAATATGTTGACCCCCACATTTTAGCAGTGGTCACTGCCAGGGAAGGGAAGGGTGCCAGAAGTTAGGTCAAAAGGGACCCGAGCCTTATCTGTCATTTTCAAGGAGACTGTAATCTCGTGTTACTGGTAGGTAGAATCTTATAGCCACATCTGTAATATTCTAGCCGTTTATTTTGCTCCTGAAGCCACTTTCTGGTTTTCTTAACCCCTGTCCTTATCAGTTACACAACAGCATTATCTATCTCCTCGTCTACTCCCTTCTCTTTTGGAGATGAGTTTTTGTTCTTTTACTTGCCATAGGGGTTTGAAGGGCTTAAGAAAGGAAGAAGTAGAAGGCAGAAAACTCCAGTCACTAAGGATCACCCCTCTCATTACCTTTTAACATCCCCTTTTTTTACCCACAGAATGGTATTTCAGAAAAAGATACTGTAATTTGAAAGTTGTTACTTTAGCAGAGTTGACATAGAAAATGTATTTAACCTACCCTCTTCCAATACATAGTTTACAGATGCTAGAAAAGTTAACTAAGGAAAATTGGAGATGCAGGATTAAAAGATATACACACACGCACACACTCGACTTTTGATATATTTTTTGCCAATTGCCTTCCCCAAAAGTTATGCCAGTGTGCACTCTTGCCAGGAGTGCTGAGGGCCAGTCTCCTGTCTCCTGTGGACATTGAGCACCTGCCATCATTTTTTGCCTATCAAATAAGCAAAGCTTTTTAGTGGCCTCATTATTGCTTTAATTTTCATATTTTTGGATATTAGTGATGTTAACCATTCTTTCACAAATTTATGAGACATTTATATTTCTTTTTTCATAAATTATTTCCTCACAGACTTTACCCATTTAACTGTTAGGATCTTCCGTTTTTGAATTGATCTACATGATTAAGGAAAATTACCTTTTTTCATATTTGTTGCAGATCTTTGTTGTTTGCCTTTTAATTTTATTTTTGATGTACAGAAATTTTGTTGGACAGGAATGTAACAAGTTTCTGTCCTCAACTCTGTTGATATTTTTCTTATAGTCTCTGGTGTATGCTTACATCGTTTTCCTATCCAAAGGTCAGAAAAACATTCAATTGTATTTTCATATTTTTTTAATATTTAAAATTTAGATACTTGATTCACTTGGAATTTATTTTGGTTTATAGTGTTAAGAGAGGACTACATTTCTTTTTTTTTTTTTCTTTCAAAAAAGCTAGCACTTGGGGGCCGGCCCGGTAGCATAGTTCAGGGCCAGTCTTCCTCAGCGAAAAGAGGAGGATTGGTGGCAGATGTTAGCTCAGGGCTAATCTTCCTCAAAACAAAAAAAACTAGCAGTTGTTCCACAATAATATAGTGAATAATATTGGCCCCACAAATTTGTTATGCCTCTTTAATCATATAGTAAATGAGATATAAAAACCAGCATGTTGCATTTTGAGATTTTTCTTTTTTCCTTATCTCCACAATATATTAGAGTGAGTAAATTGCCTAAAAGATAAACCAAATCGTCTCTAGCCTAGCGTGGCCGTCTCTACTGTGCTTGGAATTTGCCTGGACATTAGACATTCTTCAGGAAAACCAAATCGCGCTTCTGTTTCAGGAGCTGTCATCAACTGGCCCACAGAGGAGGGCAAGGAAGTGTGGGATTATGTGACTGTCCGGAAGGATGCGCACATGTTCTGGTGGCTCTATTATGCTACCAGCCCCAGCAAGAACTTCTCAGAACTGCCCCTGGTCATGTGGCTTCAGGTAAAAGTGGCTTCGCTGCCTGGCCAGGGTGGGCCAGGTTTCCCCCACTTATCACTTTGCTTGCTCTTAAGGGCTCACAGCCCAGGGGTGAAGGCCTGAGCTGGTCCAGCAGTCAGCTGGGGATCGCCTAGGCTTGGGGGCTCCAGCATCCTTCCAAGACAGGCAAAGGCAATTGTAGAGCCAAGAAGGCCAAATCAGAAGGTGGGGGATCCTAGCCTTTTGCCAGGGTCTTTTATATTATATTGCCAGGCAGTGGCAGGAACCCTTCCTGGAAGCTCCTGAAGACATAAGCTGATAGGAAGTGTTCTGAAGGATTCCAGAGCAAAGTCCGTCCTCCTCCCCCCTTTCCCTCTGCTCCCAGTCCTTCCCTAGACCCTAACTTCTTGCCCCCAGAAAAGCTGACCTTTGAAAGGACTCAGCCTTTTGCATCTTAGTGTTAAATATTGGGCCCTATCCTTCTCCCTAAGTGTGTTGCATTTTAATTGACCTCTGATTGTAAGTCGGAAGGTGGGGAGCTGGTTGAAAGGTGTTTAGGGGCAGGCAGAGAATCTTTCCTTGCATTCCTAAAATATCTAGCCAGAGGTGGCCCACACCCTCCCCACCCTCCCTAGAGATCGGGAGGGGTTGAGGCACACAGTCTTGCTTCAGCCTTTGGAAAATGTAGGCGTGGCCCAGCTAGGGCTTCACGTTGCTCACTGGTAAATAGGGCATCCTGGTTCTCGCCTCCATGAGATGCAGATGTCACCTCCTCTGAAAATGTCGGCCTCTTCATAAGCAGCCTCCCAGGCCAGTCCATGCAGACTTTCTGGTGAGACAGAGCGAAGATGAGCAGTTTGCAGGGGGGACCTTTATCTCTCAGGATTATCAGTGTCTCCTTTGAAGGCTGGTGGTTAGGCTCAGCCTGAGGGTGCAGATATGAAAATACCTCAGGAGAGGAAGCCATATATGTAGGCCAGGGATCTTCTGTCCACCCCGGGTGGCTAGAGATGAAGATGCAGCATGGGTGTCAGGAGGGGCGAGCAGGGGACAAGCCCAGGTCTGCCAGACTGGAGACCTGACTTCTCCATGCCTTCCTGCCACGTAACAGCTATGGTAAGACACTTCCCTTTGGGCTTTGGTTTTCTAATCTGGGGAATTTTAGTGGTTTTCAAACTTTTTATTAATCAGCAGAACTTTTTCTACCCCCAAGTGAAAGCTTACTTTCAGAGCCAAAGCAGAAGAAAACAGAAGTGCTGAGGCTGGGATGGGGGCTGGGCGCCGATCCCCACCCAGTCAGCTCCACTTTGTCACATGCTGCCCCTTGGCACTTTCTGGGCTCTCTGGAACACAATTTGTAAACCACCGAATTTCAGAGGTTGCAAACCTTCCTTTTGGTTGACTGCAGAGTAGGGTTGTTTTTTTTAATTAGTTGCCAACATTTTAAAATCAAGACATTTTCTTCCTTTTTCCAAAAATCAGGAAATGTAGCCAGTTGGGACCTGAATTTACTGTCCCAAAGCTGGGTGGTGGTGGCTGCCTTTCAGACGGGGCCTGAGGAGGAGCTCCTTTGAGAAGGGGATCCCTCTGCCCACATGTGACTTCTCCGCTCCATCTGGTGCACTTTCTGGCCCCTGGAGGCCGTCTCATTTGTGTCTTTTGATTAGATTAACCCTACGCCACTGAGATGCTACTTGAAGGTTATCAGCTGGCTAACTAACCAGCCTACTCTTCATTTCCTCAGAGGCCCAAGGGAGAAGAAAAAAGCTTATGATTAAGGAAGAAATAATTTATCTAGATTAAAAGGAGATCTTTTAGGTAGCCTACTGAGGACGCGTACACTGACTGCTCTGGGCGGGTCTCTGAGAATCCAGGTCATGTCATCTGAGTGGAGTAGTAAGCTATGTTAGGTACACTTTCAAGTCGTGTAAGCGTTTCAGTTGGTCCGCTGACACATTTACCGTATTTCAGAGTCACTGGGTAGCCCGGGACTATGACAGCACCCCATCCCAAAGTTCTAGTCAAAAAAGCTTTTGTAGTGGGAAGTTCTCAAATAACAGAAGTCTCCTCCAGCCAGCTTCTCGTTGCCATTGTCGGGGACGAGGGGGGTCATTGATGCCACCACAGCTTATCAAAAGCAGGATGGGAAAATGGCATTTCTCCCACAAAGACCAAGCTCCCTAGGAGACCCAGCTTCCCTCCTTTCGCTTGGTCCTGTCCCATCCCACTAAGTCCACTAGGAAAAAGGGGCCCAGCTTCCATTCGAGGATGCACGCTTGCCCTTAATTTACTGCATAATGCATGATAAGCATTTTTCAGTGCTGCCACATAGTTTGTGATTCTAAATGGTGGTGTCACATTCCATCCTGTAAATGTGTCATGAGTTACTAACCTGTTCCCCGACTGGGGGTCGTTGGAGTTGCGTTTTAATATCACTGTGGTGAGCAGCGCCCTCTGGTTTGTGAGCTTTTTTACCACTGCATTAGGAAGTCTTAAGATCAGAGTGTGGACAATTAGAGGGATTTATAGCCTTCCACTTTTATAATAGTTAGCTTGGTGTAGGTTCAAAACATTAAATGGTTTCATAAAGTCTTTCCCTGGTAGGGTCCTCTCGTTACCCCTGAGCCCCGCCTCTGTGACATCTTTTGTCTTTTTTCTTTGGATTTCCCTGTACAGATTGCCCTGACTTCTGTTTGGCCTGAGCTGTTCCCTTTCATCTTTGCGTATCTCCATCTGCTATCCACTGTGCTCATGCACAGGGATGGAGCACCCTTTTATTTGAGGCCCCAGGCCTGTCCCCTCGCCTCAGCTGATCACGCTCTCCTCATAGCCTCCTCAGTTCAGCTGGCCGCTGAGATTTTGTCCAGCAAAGCACTGACCATCCTTTGCTCTGACCATCTCCTGAAGGGCCTCCTCCCCTCTCTCAGCTGTCAGAACCCATGGAACCTTTGCTTCTCACCGTCTGGGCCCCCCAGCCCTGATTTCTCTTCAGAATCCTACCTCGCCATTGGTCCTGGATGCCCGCAGTATTGAGTGCTCCCTGCTCTGGGGTGTCCGCATTTGCGACATTATATCCTGGGGATAGACTTGACCAAATTGCCCCTCAGCCTGGGTCCCTTGTCCATCCTCAGGGACACTGGTGGGATGGAGAGTCACAAGGCCCTGGGTCCAGTCCTGGCAGAGCCCCTAATTACCACATCCCCTCCCTGGGCCTTACTGCTTTGAAACGAGAGGAGTTGGACAAGATGTTCTAAGGTCAGTGAGCCCCATGGCATGCCAGAGTTCAAGCTCGGAGAATCAGAGGCTGGAAAGTTCCCTCTGGGGGGCGCTTAGCCCAGGTTAGTTCCTTTTAGAAAGATTTCAGCTATTACCGGGGTACTCACTGCAGACGCCCCTGGTTCGCTGGATCAGTTGTGTCTTTTGTGTGGGGTTGACCCAGCCATCGCTAAATCATAAATCATTTATAGTGGATGTGGTCATCGTCGTCATGACTCATGTTTGATTAATGTTTTCTCTGGGCTTATTTTTGTTTCTTTTCTGTTCCACAGGGTGGTCCAGGTGGTTCCAGCACTGGGTTTGGAAACTTTGAGGAAATTGGGCCCCTTGACGTTGATCTCAAACCACGAAGAACTTCCTGGGTACAGTGAGAATGGCCCCTAACTGAATTGCCCAGTGGCCTCTCTGAGGCTGAGCCCCAGCCGGCCCTGCCCCTTCGTGGGTGGGGTCACAAGTTTAGCAGCACCATCCTGCCACCCCTCTCCTCCTCCCTCTGTAGGCTGGGACTTTGGGCACCTGTCCACAGGCCTCCTTTCTAGCCAGCTTCTCCCTTTTCTCGGGACAGTTTATCCTGAGATAAATTGTCTTTCTTGTTTTCCCCTCCTCAGTGACCTTTCTCTCCACTGGCCTGCAGAAACCTTCTCTAGCAGACACCCTGGACCTTGTCATTTCCCACATACTGGCCATCTTTGCAGTCTGACTCCCACCCTCTGGCCACAACTTCCAGTCCTTTCCCCCCTCTCCTGTCTTGCTTCCTGACTTCATCAAGACTTCACACCCCTTGTCCTCTGCCCTTTGGCCGTCTCACTAGTCCCTCCCCTCATTCTTAGCTTCACTTCCTCCCTAACCCCTCTCTGATCACTCCCCACCCCACCTCCTGGCTCCCTTATCCTTCTCCCTTTACAGCCTTGCCATGCCAACCTTGGGTCAGTCCTGCTGTACATCTGCTTGGCCCCTGCCCCCAGGCCGCCAAACATTAGTGGGCAAAACACACTTCATTCCTTTGGCCACCCAGTCACACCTACCTAGCTATACTCACATCTACTCTTCTTTAAGACTCAGTGCAGGAGCCAGCCCCATGGCGTAATGGTTAAGTTTGGTGCACTCCACTTCGACAGGCTGGGTTCATGGGTTTGGATCCCGGGCAAAGACCTACACCATTTGTTGGCCATGCTGTGGTGGCAACCCACATATAAAGTGGAGGAAGATTGGCAACAGATGTTAGCTCAGGGCTAATCTTCCTCAGCAAAAAAAAAAAAAAAAGAAAGAAAGAAAGAAAGAAAAACCCAAACACTCAATGCAGATGACCTCTTCCTGAAGGTCCCATCAGTCCTTTGAGTCTCCCATCTGTCTCCACACTGGTCTTCCTTAAATACATTTTACTCTTACCTCAAGGTTTTTAGACATGCTGTTCCCTCAGCCTGGAACATTCCTGTACTCAACTCCAACTGAAATATCACTTGCATTTGCAGTAGCAGAGTGCCCCACTGGCTTGTCCCCAAGGCCCCCAGAACTAAGAGGGTAATATAACTCAGATAGAGAGCCTGAGTAGAAGTGAGGGGTCTGGGCCTCAGTCCTAATGCTGCCGTTATCTACCCAACTTTGTGACCTTGGACAAGTCCTGGGCCTTTTCTGGGTTTTAATTTCCTAATCAATGGAGGGCATGCCTGGACTGTGTCATCACTAAGGCTTCCAGATGTAATATTCTATGACTCTAAGCCTCTTCAGGAAAGGTATTAGAATAATTCTTTTTTTTAATTTGAGGAAGATTAGCCCTGAGCTAAGTGCTGCCAGTCTTCCTCTTTTTGCTGATGAAGACTGGCCCTGAGCTAACATCCATGCCCATCTTCCTCTACTTTATGTGTGGGACATGCCTACCACAGCATGGTGTGCCAAGCGGTGCTATGTCTGCACCCGGGATCCGAACTGGCAAACCCTGGGCCACCAAAGCGGAACGTGCGAACTTAGCCGCTGCGCCACTGGGCCAGCCCTTGGTATTAGAATAATTCTGTTCTCATAGTGTACAGGGAAGCCAGGCCTGGGTGGAAATTGGCTTAATCTTGAAGAAAACTGACGTGTGGTATTCAGCCCTGGGCTGTACTCTCACTGCTTCGAGCTGTTGCTCGGACTGAAGCTGCCAGGTCTGCCTGTGCTAACATATTGCTTCTAGGGCATTTGTACCCTGTGAAAAGTGACAGCTGAGATGCTTTGATCCCCACGTATATGTTAATCTTTCCTTCCTGTCTCTCCTTTCCTTTGTCTGTCTTTGCTGTAGTAGTCTATGTTCTTGTCCCTTATTTTTTTAAATCCCTTTTAGAAACAAGATCATAACCACACCAATGGCCTCATATTTGTGTTTTTTGTTGAGCTCATGTAAGATGATCAAAAGTTAATTGGTGGCTGGCTGGCTGATGGCAACATGGGATTTTCCTCTGTGGCGTGTAGCTCCAGTCGGCCAGTCTCCTGTTTGTGGATAACCCTGTGGGCACTGGGTTCAGTTATGTGAACAAGAGTGACGCATATGCCAAAGACCTTGCCACAGTGGCATCAGACATGATGGTTCTCCTGAAGACCTTCTTCAGTTGCCACAAAGAATTCCAGGTAAGCAAAGACTTAGGGACCGCTCAGCAAGGGCTGGGAGTCACAGCACGGCGACCATCAGAAGAAACTTACACTCCCCCAAGAGTTCGATGCTCAGCGGGTTCCAGAGAAAACCTTTTTGCACCCAAGATCAGGTTGTGGACTTTTGTTTCTATCATCTCTCAAGATAATTTTTAGCTTGAAAGAATGACCCTGGTGCCAGTATTCTAATCAGACATAATAATCAGATATGGGAAAAACCAACAAAAGTAGACTTGTTGTGTCTGGCCATTACATGCAATAGAAACTTGAAATTAATTCCTGTGAATTAAGAGACATTCAGGGTATTTAATTCTTTGTAAATTTCTTTCTTGCTAGACAGTTCCATTCTACATTTTCTCAGAGTCCTACGGAGGAAAAATGGCTGCTGGCATCAGTCTAGAACTTTATAAGGTAATGGGGATATGACTTTGTTGTTTTGGTTTCAGACAGAAACTGATTGTGTTACTTTTTATACTCACCTGATATTGAATATACTTTGAATAGGACCTTGTACATACAAAGTAAGAATCTGTAATAATAACCATGAAAAGTTTCAAAAAGAACAGTAAAGGATGCCTTACCAGATATTGCACAAGCTATAAACCTATAGGGAGTAAAACAACATGGTACTGGCCTAACAACAGACAAATAGGTTAAATGCAACAGGATAAAGAATATAGAAACAGATTTTATATATATATGTATATGTATCTGTATATGTTTATAGCATATACATATGTATCATATTTACATATGGTCATATATAAGTACTAAGAGGGCTGGGGCCGGCCCAGTGGCACAGCAGTTAAGTGCGCACATTCTGCTTCGGTGGCCCAGGGTTCGCTGGTTCGGATCCCAGCTGCAGACATGGCACTGCTCATCAAGCCATGCTGTGGTAGGTGTCCCACATATAAAGTAGAGGAAGATGGGCATGGATGTTAGCTCAGGGCCAGTCTTCCTCAGCAAAAAGAGGAGGATTGGCGGCAGATGTTAGCTCACGGCTAATCTTCCTCAAAAAAAAAAAAAGATTTAGTCTTTAACAAATGAAGCAGTATATGTGCATAACAGAAAATTAGAAAGTACAGCAAGCACATATTAAAAAATTAAAATTTCTCCTTCCCACCAGATAGAGATCACCACAGTTAACACCTTTGTGTATAGCCTTTAAATCTCTTTCTGCACTTTTGTAAAGAAATCGCTTTTTTAACCAATATGAGATCATATTTTACGTGATGTCTGCAGCCTGCTTGCTTCCATCGCTAGTCCCCACCTTCCCACTTCAGCAAACTTTTGTCTCAAATATTCAGGCTTCCTTAATAATCCCAACGTGTCCTTTATGGCCAGTTTGGCTAAGCCAATACTCAATCCAGATCCGTGAATTACATGTGGCTGTGATGTCCCTAAGGTCTGTTTTCATCTAGCACAGTCCCTTTTTTATGACCCTGATTTGGTAAAGAATCCAGACTCCTCGATTTACAGAATGTCCCATTTTCTGGATTTGTCTGGTAACATCTTCACGGTGTTAATTTAATTTAGTCCTCTCTTCACTGTTTCCTACAAAACTGGAAGTTATATCTAAAGGCCCGATTCATTCAAGGTAAAAGTTTTGGCTAGATTATATTACAATAGGTCAGTCAGGAAACTGGGGCCCAGAGGTCATCTCCAGCCCACGACCTGTTTTTTATGTTTTCAGGGGGTGGGGGTGGGGAGGATTAAAAGAAGGACATTTCATGACACGTGAAAATTATATGAAACTCAAATGTCAATGTCCACAAATGAAGTTTTACTAGAACTCTCATTTGTTCCTATGTTGCCCGTGGCTGCTTTAGCAACACAGTGGCAGAGTTGAGTAATTGCAGCATAGACTGTTTGGTCTACAAAGCCTAAAATATTTAACATCTGGCCCTTTAGAGGAAAAACTGCCAAGCTCTGATATTGGTGATGTTGTCCACTTCATTTTGCTTCAGATCAGAAGGCTCATGATGTCTCGATCTAGTCTGATCCCTTCATCACGTTCTTACACCCTGCCCAGGCCAGAAAGTTATCTGGGCAGTGTGATTTTCATACTATAGGGACATCCGCTTCATCCATCTTTCACCGAATGACTTTAACATCAATTTTTAGTTCTCACATAAATCAGTAACTTCATTACGAGTTTCAAAGTGATGGTTTCCTCCTCCTGTCATTTTGTTCACGTCTCTTAGCTCATATTCTTCTTAAAGTGGAACTTTCTCTCATCTGGGACTATTTAGGTAACTTGAAGTAAGTTCCTTCTGGAAAAGCCAGTTAAATGTGTAATTCTTTCTCTTTAATTACCAGTGTTCAGTCAGGATATTCATCGTTTTCTTATTTCAGCTCTCTGAATAGCTTGTGCATTCACCTAATTCAGAATTCAAGAAATGTAGAAGGTATACTGTAACAATCCTCCCTCTTGCCTCTGTCACCCTCCCCTAAGACACTCTGGTATTAGTTTCTTCTGGATCTTTCTAGAGGTATTTCATGCCTGTAAAAGCTAATTCATATATATTCTTTCTTCCCATTTTTATACAAATGATAATATACGCTACACTATATACATTGTACGATATATTCTACAATAAATATATATCTACATACAGTCATGCGCCACTCAATGACATTCCAGTCAATGACGGATCATATATACGATAGTGGTCCCATAAGTTTAGTACCATATAGCCTAGGAGTATAGCAGGCTATACCATCTAGGTTTGTGTAAGTGCCCTCTGTGATGTTCGCACAATGAGAAAATCACCTAACAACACATTTCTCAGAAGGTGTCTACGTCGTTAAAGACACATGATTATATATTCTATGTATCTCTTTTTTAATTTAACAAAAATAAATAGTATTTTATATAAATGATAGTGCACACTACACTATACTATACATACTACTACGTATATATTTTATATATCTCTTTTTTTTTCTTGGTGAGGAGGATTGGCCTTGAGCTAACATCTGTTGCCAATCTTCCTCTTTTTGCTTGAGGAAGATTGTCACTGAGCTAACATCCGGCGCCAATCTACCTCTATTTTATGTAGGATGTAGCCACAGCATGGCGTGACAAGTGGTACTAGGTCCGCACCTGGGAGCCAAACCTGGGAACCCCAGGCTGCCAAAGTGGAGCGTGTGAACTTAACCAGTACACCACCGGGCCAGCCCCCAATCTCTCTCTCTTGTTTAATTTAACAATGTACCTTGGAGATCTTTTCATATCAGTCCCTGAAGAGCCTTGTTAATCTTTTTTCAAGGTGCATCATAGACCATGGAAATAACCATAATTCGTTTAGCCCATCCTATTGATAAATATTTAGTCTGTTGCTAATTTTCTGCTTCTGGACAGATGTATTATTTTTAAACATATAAAGGAGCAGAGGGGCAGGAGCTCCTAGTCCTAAGGCATCAGCACACCCTCGAGGACCTCCTGAGGAGGCCTCCCAGCCCTTGAGTGACTGTCACTTGGACAGTGCTGATTGTACCCAAGGAGCCCCCTGAGCACCTTGTGAGAAATCACAGACCTCAGGGGTGGCTGGGTCCCTCCTAAGGAAGATAGAGCTGCACTAGACCCCACACACGTCCTGCCAACCCCCTTGTGAAACGGTAGGGAGAAACTCCAACACCTCCTACTCATTTTGCAAATGGCGGCAGGAGAGAGTTACTCTTGCTCTCTAGTGGGTATCTGAGGTCTTTGGATGCCCAGGGAATCTTGGAAAGGGTGGGCAGAAGTTTGCTGTGCTCGGGAAAGGCAGCGTGTAAAGGCTTGGCTCCCTCTGTCGAGGACGGGATGGAGGCCCCTGGGTGCCCATGCAAGGCTGTTTCTTGGCTTCTTGTCCTTCAGGCCATTCAACAAGGGACCATCCAGTGCAACTTTGCCGGGGTCGCTCTGGGTGACTCCTGGATCTCCCCTGTTGGTAAGTACAGCATTTTCAGGTGTTTCTTTACTTCCTTTCCCCATCCTTCCCTGTGACTTTGGGCTGTGTTGTCCAGATCACACAGAACAAGGCAGCAGAATTTTCTGGGTCTTCAGAGAAGTCAGCCCAGAAAACATTTGCCTCCGGAACATCCAAGAAATTTGGGGATGAGAACTCGTTTACAAAGCACCCACCATGGGCTGCTACAGGCTGAAGCAAGTTCTCTTATTTGATTGTCACAACGAAAGAATCCAATGTTACAATTGAAGACGTTCTAAAGACTCAGAGACATGACAAAATCTGCCCTCTGACACACAGAATGAGTGGCCTGGTCGGGATTCAAACCCAGGTCTGTTTGTCACCTTGTCCCTTCCACCACCCTGATGCTAGAATGAACATTTGGGGTGAGATTCCCATATGTTGATGGGAATCACCATTATGTTGATGGTGAATCAAGCTTACTCTCAGGTCCTGCAACGCAGAGGGTTGCAGTTTCATGACCTTAGCATCGTTGAGAGTGCAGAGGAAAGTTGTTTATGTGGCAGACATCCAGGGTGTGGCTTCAGACACCTGAAATAACCGCCTCGGTGGGGTTAAATCTAACACAAGATTTCTAAATCCTAGCACCATTGACATTTTCCTTCGCATACTTCCTTGTTGTAGAGGCTCTCCTGTGCGTTGTAGGGTGGTTACCAGCATTTCTACTCTCTAAATGTATTATCACCCCAGTGTGACAACCAAAAATGTCTCCAGACATTGCCAGATGTCCTCTTGGTCACAAAATCGCCCCCAGTTGATGACTACTGTTCTCACCTAAACAAAAGGTGACTTTTCCCAGGCAAAACCAAACTGTACAGTGAGAAATCAGAAGAGAAGTTACCCCAGAGAAGTGAGGGGAATAAGCCAGGAAGGGACCTGAGGGAACTTTCTAGGCCGTCTGTGCTCCCTATCTTGATTGGGGTGGTCATTACATGGGCATATGCATTTATCAAAACTCATCTAAATGTATTTATGACTTGTGAGGTATGATTGTGCCTCAGTTTTAAAAAAATAATTTATAAAAGATAATATTTCCCCCCTAAAAGAGAGTTGGCTCCTCACAGAGCCATGTCCCTGATGGATTCAGGCTATTCTGATGCTCCTCGGAGTGGTAATTTCTTGACCTCATTCTTGGCAGCTCCAGGGTAGGACTGACATAGCATAACTGAGAGCCGTGAGTCGGCACTGGAAGAAGGGTTGTTGGTTTGTCCTTCCTGGATGGACCGCTGAGGACATCAGGAAGCTGCAGAGCCTTGACCAGAGGCAGGAAGGTCCAGCCGGTTTCTTACCAGACGTCTCACTCAAAATGACAGCGCTGGCCCTTACACTTCCTTCTGGGGTCTCATCACAGTTTCCTAACACCCCTGAGCACTTTGCATGTGTTAACTTCATTTAGTGCTTACAACAACTCCATCAGATGGATGCTGTCCTTATCCCGATTTTTCAGATGAGGAAAGTGAGACTCAGAGGTTAAGCACTTTTTAGAGTCACACAGCTCAAGCCAGGATTCAAATCCAGCGTTCAAATCCAGGCAGCAGGCACTAGAATCCAGGCACCTGACCATTACACTACACTACCTCCACAAGACCAGCAAGTTTAGCTTCCAGGCTTTGCAAGGGCTAGTCATCCTGGCCAAAATCTATCTTTTCACTTTGCCATGACCCACCTCCCCTTATAAATCTTCCTGCCCAGCCCTTACTCCCTCCTTCCAGATCTACTTTAAGTAGCACCCCTCTCTCCCAGAAGTACTCCCTTTTTGAGGGAGAGATACTGTTAATTTTCATGAACAATTATTCATTGCTTGCTTGGTAATAGGTGTTGTGCTAGGTGCTACGAAAGATGCCCAGACACACTCCACGTCTTCAAGAAGCTCTGCCTGGTTCAGTGTGGTACCCAGAGCCACCTGCGACTGTTTACATTTAAATTAATTCAAGTACATAACATTTTCAATTTTTCAGTTGCACTATCCACATCGCAAGTGCCCAGTAGCTACACGTGGCTATTGGCTATCGTTTTGGACCACACAGATATAGAACATTTCTGTCATCACAGAAAGTTCTATTGGACATCTCAAATCTACATCAGAGGCCAGCAAACTATGGCCGACAAGTCAAATCGGTCCTGCCACCTGGTGACTAAGTTTTTTATTGGGACACAGTCACACCCATTCACTTACATATTATGTGGCTGCTTGGAGGCTGCAACAACAGAGTAGAGTAGTTGCAACAGAGACAGGCTGGCCTGCAGAGCCAAAATATTTACTATTTGTCCCTTTGCAGAAAGAGTTTGTCAATCCCTGGTGTAGATCAAGTAGGGGATGGAATCCATGGGAGAATAACAGATGATTCTATATTTGAAGAAAATAAGGCGCCAGCTTGAAGGTTAAGTGGAGCGGAGAATAGTACTAGGTCCCGGGAGACCCGGCATCCCTGCATTTCTCAGGGTGTACTCTGAAGAATACCAGGCCAATGAGGTGCTAGACAAAGGGCTCTGTGGTCAAATAAGTTTTGGAAGTGCTAAACAACTGCTCCATCTCCTCAAGGTTTCACAGGCACATTAAAGGCTCTGAGAAGTCCTGCAGTAAAGAAATGTGTTTTACTTTGTATAACCACAAAGACTTACCTGAAGAATCATTTTTTCTTCCTATCCCTAGATTAAAATCCTTCAGAACTGAGGTTATTTGAAAAATACTTTGAGATGCTTGACTTTAGGGAAGCATTGAAGGCTTTTAAGCAAAGAAGTGACATTCAAATGTGCTTTATAAATTGTGGTCTTTGATACTTTGTTGGCACTTCTCTTGATGGCACTAGCCTTACCTGGTGTCATGGTAATTGTGAACTTGTCTAAACCAAGCCCAACTATTCTCCTTGAGGGCAGGCATTGTCTTACTCATATTTATATCTTATAAAGCTCCATACAGGCCCTTAGTAAGTTCTCAAAATATCGGTGGAATAGAAATGAATTGATTGGCAGTATAGTAGCCACACACTCTTGAATTACAAAATCATTAGTCTTTCTTCTGTAATTAGCTCTTGGCAGAAGCTAATGTCCCCAAATTGGAGGAGTAGGCAGGATGCAGAGCAGAAATGCGGGGGCGGGGAAATATTTTAAGCTGGCAGAAAGTCTGGAAGTCTTCAGATAAGAGCATCCCCTGTACGTGCGTGGCCTGCCTGCCGTGTCATCACTGACTGTGACTCCCTTGCTGGGCAGTATCAAGCCAGGTTAGCGTGCCATTAGTCCTGAGTCAGTACAAGGGCCCCCACCCCCTCATCCCACCTCCCAGCCACCGAGACATCAGCCCTGCATGGGCACTGTGAGTTAAGGAGCCCTCAGACCCAGGGCTGTTGCCTTTCCGGCTTCTGTCTCTTTCTGCTTCGGGAAGGAGGTTAGTTAGGTTTTTCTTTGGGAGAACAGAACCACAAACTGACTTTGTACATCTGTGGTTTCTTTTAGACTCGGTGCTCTCCTGGGGACCTTACCTGTACAGCGTGGTAAGTAGATAAGTTCTTACTTCTGCACCCTCCGTGGTAAGTGGCCCAGCTGACCTCTTCTGGCTCTGTCCCCAGGAAGGACAAAGCTAGCTGGGTTTGCCTGTGTGGTTGACCCTACTCCCTAGGGACTGTTAGTCCATATCAAATTGGAGCCCCCAAGCAGCAGCTGGCCTCGAGGACAAATTTAAAGAAACATCAGCACAGTTATCCCATTTCTCCAGGTACAAGAAACACCATTTTTCAAATCCCTCCAACTTTTTATTATAGAAATTGTCAAATATGCAGAAAAGACGAAAGATCATGGTGAACAACCATATCCCCACCGTCTAGACTCAGTTAACACTTTGCTGTATTTCCTTCATAATAAATATGTGGCTTGTGACAGGATGCTTTCGTCTGTAAGCTCCCTTTTCTCCTTCCTCCTGCTCGTCCTATTACCCATCCCTAACTGAGCAATGCCAGATTTGTGTCTCTCAGCCAAGCGGGCCTTTTTGTTCTTGGTTTGCATTCCAGTCTCTTCTTGACGACCAGGGTCTGACAGAGGTGTCTCAGGTTGCAGAGCAAGTGCTGGATGCTGTAAATAAGGGACTCTACAAAGAGGCCACCGAGCTGTGGGGGAAAGCGGAAATGGTCATTGAACAGGTATCAGGACACGCACGGGGGCCAGCCCACTTGGCTTTTTCTCGTGAGTGAAGGGTTCCTGGTTGGTGGTGTCAGGTTTGGTGTCTATGCTGAGACTCCCCACAAGTCTGAAAATGATGGCATCCTAAACAATAAATCTGACGGGTCTGAGCAGTGACAGGGTTAGACAGCCACCCAGGCCTGCAAGACTTGTCCCTTGACTGAATGTTTGGATTCTAGAAGAAGGACTGTGTCTTGCAGAGGTGAATGTTTGGATCCTGGCCAAGCAGCCATCTGCCCAAAGTGAGCCAGAAGGGAAGAAGGCCCAGCTGAGGCCTCGAGTGTGTCAGACCCTCTGCAGCTCTGTTCTCCCTGTAAATTAACACATGGGCCTGTGGTTTTCTCCTGCAGCCTCTGAGCTCCACTCACATGAGCTGTTCACTACCCCTGGGAGACTGGGCTGGCACGGCTGGTCTCTGAGCCTCCAGAGCTGCATTTCTTTCTGGTCCAAGCAAATTTACAAAGTCAGAGCTATCCCCAGATAAGATGGAGAGCCGGGTTCTTTTCTGTTTTGCAACTTCGATAACAGATACATTAGGAAACAGCCAAAGGGGCCAGCCAGTGGCGGAGCGGTTAAGTTTGCACACTCTGCTTCGGCAACCCAGGGTTTGCAGGTTTGGATCCTGGGTGCGGACCTGCACACTGGTCATCAAGCCATGCTGTGGCGGCATCCCACATAGAAGAACTAGGACTTTACAATTAGGATATACAACTATGTACTGGGGCTTTGGGGAGGAAAAAAAGAGGAGGATTGGCAACAGATGTTAGCTCAGGGCCAATCTTCCTCACAAAAAACAAAACAAAACAAAAAAACAGCCAAATATACTTTTTTGTATTTCAGAACACAGATGGGGTGAACTTCTATAACATCTTAACTAAAAACACTCCCGTGTCTGCAATAGATTCAAGCCTAGAATTCACGCAGAGCCACCTAGGTGAGTGAACCTTAAAGTTGCTAGACTCCTGCCTTAGCCTCCAAGCAAGAGGCAACCAATTTTTTTTAAAAGCTTTGTTGACCCATAATATACATACCATAGGATTCACTCGTTTTAAGTGTATAATTCAGTGGTTTTCAGTACATTCACAGAGTTGTGCTGTCATCTCCACTGTCCCGTTCTAGAATGTTTCCATCACCCAAAAAGATCCCTTGTGTCAGTTTGCAGTTGATTCTCCTGCTCCCAGCCCTGGGCTAATCTGCTTTCTGTCTCTCTAGATTTGCCTTTTCAGACGTTTCATATAAATGGAACGTTGCAATAGGTCATCTTGCATCTGGCTTCTTTCGCTTAGAGAGTGTTTTTAAGTTTGGAAACCAACTTCTGCACGCTGAATCACAATGTCAGTCCTCCTAAAGGCTGGATGGAGTTGTCTTTCGGCTGACTCAGCCTCACTGCGGGTGCCGAATGCTTGGCATCTTCCCTCCGTAAGAGGCGCATAAAGGCTGCAAGAGTCCTGGATTCCTCTTCTCAGCTGATTTCCTTTGGCCATGCCAGATAATCTCAGTGGCCCCGAAGGACATAAAATGCAGCAATCGGAACTATTGAAGCATCTCCACTTTCAATGTGTTTCAGACTTTGTCCCTCCATCTGGGGTGAATCAAGGTGATGCTTTTCATTTTCCAGCTGAATGCCTCCCTCTTATGCACAGCATCTCCAGCAGTTGGAAAAGAGGTTCTCTTGGTCTTATTTCCAGTCCTTTGACTCACCATGTACCAATTTGTTTTAGTTCGTCTTTCCCAACGTCACGTGAGACACCTACAACCGGACACCTTAAGTCTACTCATGAATGGTCCCATCAGAAAGAAGCTCAAAATTATTCCTGAGGATTGCTCCTGGGGAGGTACTTATGTGACTTACTTAAGTGCAATTTGTAGGGTTGGGGGTGATAGATGTGCAAATTTAAAGGCCTTAAGTTGTAGAAAGTGTTTTGTTGGTGGTGATGGTATGTTGCAAATAGAACAGTATTATTATCCACGTTTTATAGATGAGCAAACATATACAGAGACAGTAAATGACATGCCAAAATTGGTTCAAAATGAGGGGTTCAGTGGCCAGCCTGGTGGTGTAGTGATTAAGTTTGTGCACTCCGCTTCAGTGACCTGGGGTTTGCAGGTTCAGATCCTGGGCGTGGACCTACACACTGCTCATCAAGCCATGCTGTGGAGGTGTCCCACATACAAAAATAGAAGAAGATTGGCACAGATGTTAGCTCAGCAACAATCTTCCTCAAGCAAAAAAGCGGAAGATTGGCCACAAGATGTTAGCTCAGGGCCGATCTTCCTCACCAAAAACAAAACAAAACAAAATAAGGGGTTCATAGGGAAGTGAGTAGGGAGAGAAATGAAATGATCAGTTATGAGACTGGTTATAAGTTGATAATTGTTGAAGCCAGGTGTGGGTACCTGGGGATCATCAGTCCTCTATTTACTTTTGTATCAGTTTGAAGTTTTCCATAATAAAAACTTTGAGATAAAAAAGCCATGCCCAAGGCTTGCAGGTGTGGATTCCAGACAAAGGTCCTTTTGGACAGGCTTTGACCAGCTCTCTGTGGCCGGCCTCCCCAGGCATCCTGATGCTGGATATGGTCCAGCGTCTACTGCTTTCTGGTCTGAAGGCCATAGTGAGGAAATATTGGGGTCCCCAGAGACCAAGGCCAGGTAGAAATCTTGGCTAAGTTCCTGCTCAGTCCTATAGGGAGGCATGATGAGCAAGTGGGACTCCCAGGCTCCTGGAGGGGAAACGCTGCAAGCTGAGGAGGGTTTCGTCTGTGTCTAAGGTGCCCCAAACATGTGGTCGGGAGGCCTTTCTCGGGCGGCCCTGTGACAGCTGCTGAGAGGCTAAGACGTGGCTCTGGCCCTGGCTTCCTTGTGGGACACGGGCCACCCTCCCAACCCGCAGTCAGCGGAGAGCTCATCCTAGACCCGTGTCTTCATTCCCCCTCACCCATTAGAGCTTTCTAGAAATGAAGAAAAAAGTTAGATCAAATAAAAAGAATTACGGTGTCAGAGCTGTAAGGGATGGGTACAACTGTGGGGAGCTGTCATGGCACTGAAAAAAAAGCTCATGGAACACATCTTGTCAGCTCAGTGCCCTCATTTTATCTTTATGATGGTGTTTCCAGCCCGAGCTTCTCTGCTTATAGGGGACCCCCCCACCCCATTCCTGCCCGGTGTGGCTGGACAGGCAGGGTGACTACATTTTGGCAGAAGATGACTGATACAGAAAACTCTCTTTGGCTCTAGATGTGTCTTTGTGTGGTCTGGAAAGGACAAACTGTCCTTGGCCAGTACTCATAATGTCTTGAGCTCCAGTTTGTGGTTAAGCCTATGCATACTGTAGAGTCAGCCAGGCCTGCATTCATATCCCAGCTTGCCACTGACCAGCTATTTCACTCTGGGCAATTTTCTTAGCTCTCTGAGCCTCATTTTCTTTAACCATTGCACAAGTTAAGATTCTTTACCTCCCAGGATAGTGATGAAGAAGAAATGGGCTGTTGCTTGTAAAGTGCTTCCTTATTAGCACAGTGACTGCCAAATAAAAATAAATGTGGTGGTTGTTCAGTATTAGGAGGGTGGTGGTGGTGGTAGGAATCCAGCAGGAATACCGTGCTGCCCGTCTCCTCTCTGGCCAGTCATCCACGTGGCTTTACTGAGGACCAGCTTGAATTGGTTTAGGTCTGATTTGGTTTATTACGAAGGTAGCCCCACTTGTTCAGAACTTAAAACTTGGCCCTGGTGTCATTCAGCAAAGGAGGAAAATGAACATTGGCCCAGAACCACGGTTTATGCCCTTAGAGGACCAGCCTAGAGGGTCTCCAGGTCTCGTTTCCTCACTAAAATGCATCCGATGTCATCACAAGCGCTTGAGTGAATAAAGCACATGTGCTGTTTGTGCTTCTCGTCCACCCACCTGCTCGGGGCACGGATTTCTGGGCGGTGGGTCCCAATTGGTGAAACAGCCCTGTCTGCAGTCTTTGTTAGATGCTGCACAGTGGTTGCATGTGGGTGCCAGAGCCCAGGATGCTCTTGGCTGAAAAGTGCCTCTTGTTCTGGCAGATTCCAAGCTGCTCCCTCTTTCTCCTCCCCCTGTGCAGGCCAGGCTACCGAGGTCTTCCTAAACATGGAGAAGGACTTCATGAAGCCAGTCATCAGCGTCGTGGAGGAGTTGCTGGAAGCCGGGGTCAACGTGACTGTGTATAACGGACAGCTTGATCTCATCGTGGACACCATGGGTAGGAACCCCCTCTGAGGGGCACATGGAGGCAATTTCATGGGTTGAGCTGGAAGGGGACTGGCCTTGGACACATCAGTCTTGGGGCTGGTGACACTGAAATGCCAGGAGGAAGCCATTTCCTGTTACATCCCTCCACCCCTGACCCTAACTCATCGAAGAGGGCAGAACTACCTGAGGCTGTGACCCCTCAGAGAAGCCTGGGCCCTTAGGTACGATTAAGGAAAAGAACAACACCTACCCCCATCACAAGAATAAAAAAGAAGACATTTTCTTGGCCATTGGACAAAGACACAATTTAATTGAGGGAAAACCTCATTTTTGTGCATTGTCACAGCAGATGGTAAGCACGGCAAGGTGAGTTAAGACTAAACCCTAACAGCTCTGTAAACCCAAGGACCGAGGGGAAGTGGTCTTGATGGAGTTCCTGTTGCCCTGGCTGCCACCACGTGCTCCCTTCCAGTGTCAGTAGGGCCAGGTAGAGGCTCAGAGGCGGGTTCCCAGAACCAGCAGGCAAATCTAGGCACGTGGTCTGGTGGGTGTGATATGCTTCTTGAAGTCAGCAGGACTGAATATTTTTGCAACTTGTGAGCCAAGGGCACCAAGGGCAATTTGAAAAGGCTCCGCGTTTCTTCCCTGGACTGCCCAGGTGATCTGTGTTACTGTCCCCTCACCCCTGAGACTTCTCAGTCCTCCTGACAGCCCTGTCGCCTCCAGAGCTCCCCAGGCTTCCTCCCTGCAGAGCCTATGGCAGTGGGAGACTCACAGAGTAGCCACACTTCACAGTTCTCGGGTTTGCCCCGTCATCCTGGGTATCACTGGGAGCTTGCTAGAAATGCAGAATCTTAGGCCCCACCCAGCCCTCCTGAATCACATTTTGCATTTTAGCAAGACCCCAGGATGAGTTTTGTGCACATTGTGGTTTGGGGAACACCAAGTTGTAGGACCTGAATTATTTTTTTCTACTCCACCAGCTGTTAATGCCAGGCCCTTCTTTGTCCCTGTCGCCAGGTCAGGAGTCCTGGCTGCGGAAGCTGAAGTGGACAGAACTGCCCAAATTCAGTCAGCTGAGGTGGAAGCCCCTGTACTGTGACCCCGAGTCTTCTGAAACGTCTGCTTTTGTCAAGTCCTACAAGAACCTGTCTTTCTACTGGATTCTCAGAGCCGGACACATGGTGAGAGAGTCAGCTTTTGTTCCAGACTAAATGCTTCCGAGAGGGAAGCCACGGGCAGTGGATTATGCGCGCAGGCACTGTCTGGACTGGTCTTACGGGTTCTTTGGGCTTGGGCGTGTTTCGAAGTCTCTACCGAAATTCTGCTATTAGCACTTGATTCCTTTGGGCCTAGAAGTTCTCCATTTAAAAAGCAAATCCTCCGAGAGAGTTAAGCCAGGCTCCCGGTCCTTTACTCTTTACCTTAAATGAATATAGTGCTACTTTCCTCTTAACAATTTGTCCTGAAGGAACAATTCGTGCTGCGGGAAAAAGGGAGAAATTGTCTTTCCTTGACATTTTCGGGGAGGGAGAACCAAGCTCTGGGTTCTGTAAAGCTGAGTCACAAGCGCTTGCTATAAGGTGGGGGCGTGTCGTCCAGCACCGGCGGCTCCAGAGTTTCAGTTTGGAAGAAGCTTTGGGTGCAGCGATGGGCAGTGAGACTGTGCCATTCCTGCGCCTGCGGAGCGAACTTACTGTTTTCCCTCAGGTCGTATGTTGACTGAGTGGCTATCCATGGGCTGAGGGAGATGATGGAGGGATGCATCCACTACACCCTCGCGTGTGCACACAGGTGCGCGCACACACTCACCTGCAAAAGTGTCAAAGTGGGGAGTGCCAGGAGGCAGGAGGGCCCAGATGCTTCCCTCATGGTGATGCCTTGATCTGGTCACTTAAAGTCAGAGTCTCTCTTCTCCCCTAGATTGCGGTTTCCCGGAGGAGATTAGTTGAGAGTGACGTTAAGGCTCCCTCCAGCCTGCCCTCCTCTCTTAGCTCCCTTGTGCCTCCGACAGAACCTCCACAGAGAAAGGGCTGAGGGCAGCAGTCTGGCTGGCAGGGGGGCCCAGGGAACTGGTCTTAAAGCTCTGTTGGCACAGCAGGCACATGGTGTGCTTAGTTGGATGGCTTAGGAGTTACTAAGAGAGATTTGGGGGGACCAAGGTGCTCTCTCCACAAGCCACTCCTTAGGGCCATTAGTGGTTCTCAGTTGGGGTCAGTTTTGCCCCTCAGGGGACTTTGGCAATGTCTGGAGACATTTTGGTTGTCACAGCTTGGGGGAGGGTGCTACTGATATCTAGTGGTTGAGGCCAGGGATCCTGGTAAACATCCTACTATGCACAGGACAGTCTCCCACAACAAAGAATTGTGCCACCCAAAATGTCAGTGGTGTCATGGTTGAGAAAGCCTGGTCGGGAGGGAAGGCAGAGCTGGGGTATTTGATAGACTTGGTCTCACAATATTTTTAGGTGTCTGACCGCAGACCACTTATTCTTAACCTCTCTGACCCTTAGTCTTCTCTTAAGAACTTCCCAGAAATGAAGATGCTGCAACCTTTAAGAGAAACCAGCATTTCTCTTTGGTTCCTTTATTTGATGAGCAAACCTTTGAGTGTCTCATGGCTGCTAGTCACAAAGATGGATGGTACCATCTCTGTCCTTAAGGAGCTCATGGGCCAGAGGGGCAGACAGGCAGAGGCTGTAATAACATGGGGCTAGAAGTGTTCAGATGGGCGTTGGCCGTGGGAAGATGGCCCAGCCCAGGCTTGAGGGTCTGGAAGACTGGGCCCTAAACGATGAGTAGGAGTTAGCTAAGTAAGGAGGAGGTGTGGGAGCAAGGACCATGGCTTGTGCAGGTCCAGGGGAGCCTTCAGACACCCGAGGCCTCGAGGGACCCTGGGAGAGAGAAGGCTGGGAAGGGAGACTGTACCACGTTAAGGAGGTCAGACCTACCCTGAAAGCAATGGGGTGCCGCTGAGGGGTTTTAAGCAAAGGAGTCAAATTACCAGATTTGTCTAAGAGATAGCGTTCTAGCAGCAGAGGGCATGGGACAAGACTGGAGCAGAGAGCCAATCTAAGAGGCTCTTATGGGGGCTGGCCCAGTGGTGTAGTGGTTAAGTTCACCTGTTCCGCTTTGGCGGCCCAGGGTTTACCAGTTCAGATCCTGGGTGCAGACCTATGCACCGCTTATGAAGCCATGCTCTGGTAGGCATCCCACATATAAAGTAGAGGAAGATGGACATGGATGTTAGCTTAGGGCCAGTCTTCCTCAGCAAAAAGGGGAAGATTGGTGGCACATGTTAGCTCAGGGCTAATCTTCCTGGAAAAAAAAAAGGAAGAGGCTCATATGGTAACCTAGAGGGAGGGAAGTAGAGGGATCTGATGAAGTGTTGGAGGGAGAATTGGCAGACTTGGTCCCTGCCTGCAGAACAGCCAGGTGGGATGTCCACAGGGCAGTCAAACGTGTAAAGTGTGTGTATATGGATCTGGAATCAAATGTTTGTCCTTGGAGATAGAGATTTAGGAGTCAAATATGGAAAAGCCTGGGGACACCAGTATTTAAGAAGCAGGAGGCAAAAGAAGGACCTGAGAATGAGACTTGAGAAAGGAGTGGCCAGAAAAGTGGGAGGGAGACCATGGACACATGGCATCCTCAAAGCAGAGAGAGAGCAGTCGCGCGAATGCTGCTGAGAACTCAGATGAAGCACTGAAATATGAGCAGTGCTTTGGTTACACTGATGTCTGTAGCGGTCCTGGCGAGCATTTTTAGTGGAATGGCAGGTGCAAAAGCCAGAATGGAAAGGCTGGAGCAAATGGATGAGCAGTGAGAGAGAGAAGACCACTTCCTCTAAGAAACCAGAAACGAGTAGCCCCACTCTTTTTTTTTTTTTAAAGATTGGCACTTGAGCTAACATCTGTTGCCAATCTTTTTTTCTTCTTCTTCTTCTCCCCAAGCCCCCCCAGTACATTATTCTAGTTGTAGGTCCTTCTGGTTGTGCTATGTGGGACGCCACCTCAGCATGACCTGATGAGCGGTGTGGTGAGTAGGTCTGAGTCCAGGATCCGAACTGGTGAACTCCTGGGCTGCCAAAGTGGAGTGCACGGACTTAACCACTCAGCCATGGGCTGGCCCCAAGCCTACCCTTTTAAGAAGTTTGGTCTGGAGAGAGAAAGAACAGGCAGCAGGACACAGGGTTATGAGGGCAATTTTTTTTAATGACCCTAAGTCTCTGAGTGCCTTCAATATTGACCGGGGAAAAGCTAGTAGGAAGTCTTGGAGCACACCACTATTACTAGAGAGGGGTCCCCGTGGAGGCAGGTAGGAGGGCAAGGGAAGAGCTGACCATGCACTTGCCCATTTTCTCTTGGTTTGTCACACATAGAACAAGAGGTCTGTTGGGGGCAGCCTTAAAATAGCTCTTGGAGACTATTATTAAATCATCTGCCAACCACTTCCCCTTTGGTTGAGTAAATGTCACTTTCGTATTCCCCACTGTGCCTGTGCCTCCTGGGGACCTTGCTTGGCAGGAGAGTCAAGGACAGGAGTGGGCTGTAGAAGATCGTGGAATTTCAGAACTTGGAGCCATCTATTATTCTACTCCCGTCTTTGTGGAGGAGAAACTGAGGGCTCTGCCCCTCCCCCTTTTAATGCTGGGTGGGAAGGAGGTTTTTTTGTTTTTGGGGGGTTTTTTTGGCGAGGAAGATGGCCCTGAGCTGGCATCTGTGCCAATCATCCTCTACTTTGTATATGGGACACCTCCACAACGTGGCTTGGTGAGCAGTGTGTAGCTCCACGCCTGGGATCAGAACCTGCGAACCCCAGACTGCCAGTGTGAAGCGTGCAGACTTAACCACTACGCCACCAGGCTGGCCCCAGGAAGGAGAGTTTTTAAAGGAATTATTCAAAAAATCTAAGGGAACAACAGAACAAAGTTGAATAATAATACAAAAATGGGGTGCCGCTCAAAGTATCCTGTTTGTTTGTTTGTTTGTGTTTGTTGACACTTTTGCTGTTCGCTCCCCTCTCGGCCTGTTTTCTACTTCATTCCCAGTCTGGGATCCCTCCTTTGCAGAGAATCCTTGAAAATGGTTAGAATCTTCCCTCTTCCTTGACCAGGCTGGGTCCGAGAACCATCAGCACAGCCCTTATAAAGAAATCAACAGACCAGCCCCAAATGGAGTAGAAGATTCTTTCCTAAACACCACCTTCTCCAGAGCCACACCACCCAACACACCTGGGGCCCAGGAGAGCTTTTGTCTGGTGCAGGGGTCACGTCACAGAAGGGACCCCTCTGTAAGGGGTGCACCCAGGTGTAGCTGTCCTCCCAGTTTGCTATCAGAATGCTGGCACTCTTCCAGGGAGCAGGGTCTCAGGACGTTACCCCTAAACTCAGCCCCAGGAACAGAACCAGGGGTGCTAACTCCGATACTGCTTGGTTCTAGGTTCCGTCTGACCAAGGGGACATGGCTCTGAAGATGATGAGGCTGGTGACTCAGCAAGAATAGGACAGAGTGGGCTGGAGGTGAGCTGGCTCGGCCTTGGCACGGGAGCGGAAGCGAGCACCCTGAAGCTGTAGGAAGCACCGACCTCCCCTGGAATCCGCCCTGGACCGTGACTGTGAAGGTTCCGGTCAGCTCCACGCAGAACAAAATCATTGCCTCTGTGGCAGCTTGGAAATCTAGGGGTTTTTTTTAATGGATTTGTTTTCATCAAAATGAAGGATTGAAATAGATTAACATTTTCTTATTACAAAAGCAAATTATGAGGCCGGCCCTGTGGCCGAGTAGTTAAGTTCGCGTGCTCCACTTCAGCGGCCCAGGGTTTCACCGGTTCCGATCCTGGGCAAGGACATGGCACCGCTCGCTCATCAGGCCATGCTGAGGCAGCATCCCACATGCCACAACTAGAAGGACCCACAACTAAAAATACACAACTATGTACCAGGGGGCTTTGGGGAGAAAAAGGAAAAATAAAATCTTTTAAAAAAGCAAATTATGTGATTTATAGAAAAAAAGGGAAATACAGATAAACAAAGTCCAGGCTAAATATCCATGTACTCCTTTCTCAGGGATAAGCACTGATATCCTTGCAAATCTTTTTTTGCCATAAATACATATATATTTTTTACAAAAATGGAATCCTTACTGTGTCTTATTTCACTGTCTACTTTGTTCACATATCTGTATGGCCTAAACACCTTTTCATGCCAATAAATGTTCTTCTGTAACATTTTTAATGGCTGCTGAGCATTCCATTTTATGGATGTGCCATAATTTATGTACCAAATGCCCAATTGTTTCCCATAAGCAGTTTCTAGTTTATCACTATTATAAACAGTGCTTGGTGAGTCATCCTGATAGTTATATTTTTATGCACATCCTTATTATTTTTTTACAATGAATGCCTAAAAGCATGATCTTTTAGTCAAAGGATTGTAACGTTTCTTTAAAATTAAAATGATGGAGCCAGCGCTGATGGGCTAGTGGTTAAAATTTGGTGCACTCTGCTTTGGTGGCCTGGGTTCAGTTACCAGAACCACACCCCTCGTCTGTCAGTGGCCGTGCTGTGGCGTCTCACACAGAAGAACTAGAGGGACCTACAACTAGAATATACAACTGTGCACTGGGGCTTTGGGGAGGAAAAAAAAAAAGGAAGATTGGCAGTGGATGTTAGCTCTGGGTGAAACTTTTCCAGCAATAAAAAAAAACAAAGAATTGTTATTTAAATAACTAAAATTAAAATGAATTCAGGACTTGTAAGGGATTTTTTTGAATTTTGGAGGGTTTTTTGCTGACGAAGATTCACCCTGAGCTAACATCCACTGCCAATCTTCCTCTTTTTGTATGTGAGCCACCACCACAACATGGCCACTGACAGACGAGTAATGTAGGTCCACACCCAGGGACTCAACCCAGACCACTGAAGCAGAGCATGCCAAAGTTAACCACTAGGCCACCAGGGCTGGCCCCAGGACTTTTAAGTTTTAATTCGGGGCTCAGGGTCTGCATAAGGGACCTGATAGCTTCTATGATGGCCCTGAAAGAAACACCACCTCCTGTAGTTGTGGAGCTGAGATATTAAAAACCAAACCTAAGTCTATTCCTGCAAAATATGGCATAATACTTAATAGCAAGTTATGCCTACATAACCAGCCCCTTCTGATCTGAGACAGATGAGCTTCCCCGGGCAGAAGCTCTCCACACTTTCCCTATGGTTTGCTGTTGGAAAGAGAGCATTCCTCTGCGTGTGCCCTTGGACAAGGAAGAAGATGAGAGGCCTGTGCTGCATCTCCCTGGACTCCACCAATGCCTATCATTCTCCTGATGCTTTTGCTGGGTATCCTTTGCTGGAAAAAATTTTAGCTATGAAAATAACTAGTTACTGAGTTTTATGAGTCCTCCTGGCATTTGGTTACAACACAAATTGAATTCCTAACCTCACAGGGTCTCTTTTGTTAGTAGTTAGGGCATTGGTGGGGAAGGAATGCGAGTCTGAACATTAGGATGGGTCATATGCGCAGATTCCAAGGAAGCTAAGGACCTCAAACCTTTTTTGCCACTAGAAGCAGCCCTTCCATCCCTGCCTGAGGATGTTAATCATCTGTTACCCTGAGGTCTTATAATCAATTCCCAGACTTGCCCATGGCCCCTATTCTTGCTAGACTACATCCTCTCTCAACTGATACCCATGCCTTCATGGGGAGTTTCCTGTGATCAGTCGACTAAGGAAGAAAAGTCTTGGACTTGGTTTACAGACAGTCCTGCGTGATCTGTATGCATCACCTGAAAGTGGACAGCGACAGCTCTAGAGCCCACTCTGAGACAGCCCTGAAAGGTGGTGGTGAAGGGAGATCCTCCCAGTGGACAGAACTTGGAGCAAGTCACCTGTTTGTTCATTTCGCCTGAAAGGAGAGATGGCTAGAAGAATGAGTGCACCAAATCGTGGTTTGGCTGGGTAGTTGGACTTGAAAGGAAAGGGATTGGAAAATCGAAAGGAGGTCTGAGCAAGAGGTATGAGGAGAGACCTCCAGACGTCAGAGTATGAAGATATTTTTGTTCCAAGTGAATGTTCACCAGAGTAGAGGAAGATTTTGATAATCAAGTGGATAGGATGGCCCATCCTGTAAACATCAGGTAGCCTTTCCCAGCCACTCCTGTGGACTCATGAACACAGTACCCATGGTGACAGCGATAGAGGTTATTCACGGGCTCAGCAACATGGACTTGCACTCACTAAGACTGACCTGGCTACAGCCACTGCTGAGTGTTCATTCTTCCAGCAGAAGAGACAACACCGAGCCCCTCATATGGCACCATTGCTTGAGGGGATCAGCCAGCTACCCAGTGTTAGGTTGATTACATTGGACCACTTTCATTATAGAAGAGGCAGCAAGTTGTTCTTACTGGAGTTGACACTTCCTCTGGAAATAGATTTGCCTTCTCTGCCCACAATACTTCTGCCAAAACTGCCATCTGTGGCCTTACAGAAGGCCTCATCCACCATGATAGTCTTCACAGCAAGTGAAATGCAGCAGTGGGTTCAGGCTCTTGGAATTCACTGGTCTTACCATGTTCCCCATCATCTCGAAGCAACTGCCTTGACAGATGGTTGATTGGCTTGTTGAGGATTCATTTACAGTGCCAACCAGGTGGTGACCCCTTGCAGGGCTGGGGCAATGTCCTCCAGTATGTGGTATATGATCTAAATCGGCATCCATGTTTCTCCCATATCCTGGATTCAGGAGTCCAGGAATCAAGAGATAAAAATGAAAATCACTCGTCTCGCTATTAACCCTAGTGATCCAATAGTCAAATTTCTGCTTCCCATCCCTTCAACTTTAGCCTCTGCTGATCTAGAGGTCTTAGTTACAAAGGGAGAAATGCTTTCACCAGGAGACACAGCAAAGATTCCATTGAACTGGAACTTGAAGCTGCCATCTGGCCTATTTGGGCACTGAATCTGCAGGCACAGTACTGGCTGGGGTGATGGATCCTGACTATCGAAGAGAAGTTAGGTTGCTACTACACAATTGGGGTAAGGAGGGAGAATGCAGGAGATCCTTTGGGGCATCCCTTAGCACTCCCATATCCTCTGATTAAGGTCAATGGAAAACTACAACAACCCAATCTAGACTGCTGATGGCCCAGACCCTTCACAAAAGGTTTGGGTCATTCCACCAGGCAAGGAACTATGACCACCTGAGGTGCTTGCTGGGAGCAAAAAAATACGGAATAGATAGCAGTTGACAGTAGTCATAAATACTAGCTGTGACCTTGTGACCAGTTGAGAAATGAGAACTATAATAGTTATGAGTATTTCTTCCTTATTTTGATGTGAATATATTTTAATAAATATTAATCAATTTTTTAATCTCCTCTCATACCTTTATCATCTAACTTATGTGTTCATAATAAATAACTTTATATGTAAGTATTTAAGTTACAAGATGTCCAAAACTGAGTATGAATCAGCAGGAAAATAATGAACATTATCCAAAGACAAAGAAAAGAGCTCCAGTGCTCTTCCAGGGAAAAGGTTAGTGTTTTTGGTTGTAAGAGGGATAGTTGTGTCATTAAGCATGATTTTGGTACTTTTTTTTTTTGAGGAAGATTAGCCCTGAGCTAACAGCTGCCTCCAATCCTCCTCTTTTTGCTGAGGAAGACTGGCCCTGAGCTAACATCCGTGCCCATCTTCCTCTACTTTATATGTGGGACGCCTACCACAGCATGGCTTGCCAAGCGGTGCCATGTCCACAGCTAGGATCTGAACTGGCGAACCCCGGGCCACCAAAGCAGAACATGCGCACTTAACCGCTGTGGCACCAGGCTGGTCCCTAGTACGGTCTTTCTTTGGAGATTAACCGTGGTTTAAGGCAACATGTGTAGGTGCCAAGTCGATAAGGGATGCACTGTGGTGTCTTTGTAATGTTTCAAGTTGCCTAGGCTGAATTACACTTTCCAGATTTACCTTTCCTGTATGCTTTTTATTAGAATGGCTCACAAGATTAGAGACTGTGGTAGAGATTTGGAGGGTGGAAATGAGGCAGCAGCCATTTTTAGCTCAAACATGTTGTCATTTCTCTGCTGGCTGGGCTCCAGCTTCCCTTGCATCCTCCTGGAGCTTCTCTGCCTCCTTGGCTGGGTGAGTGTGCTTAGCTCTGTGGTGAAGGACCCAACTTCTGGCATGAGTTTCTGTCCCAGGTACTGTCCTCATGACTCCATCTCATGTTGTGGGATTCAGATTGTTCTTGCACTGCTCTACTCTATATCTGATGTCCCTTCCTGACAGCTTGCCCTGTGTCTGTCCATTTCAAACATCAGGCTTGAAGACAACAGCCTTAGGAAGGTTCCCTGTTCAGCTCCCACACTGCACAGGTCAAATCACTACAACCCACACATGCATGTGCACGCTCACTTCTGCTTCTTTGATTAAATCCTGACTGACTCAATTACTCAGATTTCGTTATTTCTTAATAGATTCAAAGTTTTCCTCAACTGGAATCTGCATATTTAATTATGTCTTTCTCTTGCCAATACATGTGAACAGCAACTTGATCAGACATAGAACTCTTGAGTCGCATCTTTCCCTTATTATTGGCATCTAACGTTGCTGGGAAATTTGAAACCGACTGGACTTTTTTTTTTTTTACTTTTATAAACAATCAGTTAATTTTAATATCAGGATGCTGTACACATCTTTGTTTAATCTTGTAAATTGGTAACTTCAGATGGTTATGTTAATGCTTATAGTTTTTAATTCACTTTGCTTGACATTTAGTGAGCGTTTGATCCACAGGTTCAGATCTCTCGTTCAGCAATGTTGCCCAGTGTGTTGAAATATTGTTTCAAGTTCTTTTTCCCACTTTATTGTCCTTTAGTTTTCATTTCAGGTACTTTTAGTCAAGACTGCCATGAATATCGCTACTTCAATTTTTGGTAATGTCAAATCTACACTTTGATGTTTCTAAAGTGCTTTTATTTTCTGTTTATCCTTAATTTATTTTCCCTATCTATGCCAGCTGCTGTTTCACCTTGTTACTGTTGTCTTCTCATCTGCTTTTTAATTTCTTATTTCATGGCCTCTGTATTTGCTTAATTTCTTTGACAAGGAGCAAAGTATTTCGAGTTTCCTACCAACCCTCCAAGGAATGCTCCTCGTTTATCATTTATATTTCATGTTAACTTCCTCCATTTTAGTTGAGGTTCAGTTGGTTTGGTTTTTTTCGTGTTCGTGTGTTTGCTTTTTTATGCATCCGTATCTTTGAATGAAGGGAGTTATGGGATCATCTGATTCCCCATCCTGTGCATCTGGTTATTTTTCAGCTTGTCCACTTAGTTCTTATTCAGGAAGATTGGATGTTGGGATCCTCATGGACTGTGTAGTCTTTCAGCTGCCCACAGGGAGCTGGATGCTGGGATCGTGGGCAATATGTACTGGGAACTTATTCCCTGTGGCCCACTAACGGCAGAGGCACTCAGATTTTTTTGTGTTCCCCTACTGCAGGAGGGACCAACCACTCTGGTAAGAAGGAAAGTCCAGAGAGACCTAAGGACTCCTTATCTGATGGGTGTGCTAGTTACCTTACCTATTGCTGCATAATAAATTACCCAGAAATATACGTAGTGACTTAGAACATCTATTATGTGACGTTTCTGTAGGTAAGGAATCTGGGTATGGCTTACCTGGGTCCTCGACTTGAGGGTCTCTCCCAAGGCTGCCATCAAGGTGTTGACAAAGTCTGCAGTCATCTCAAGGCTCAACTGGGGAAGGACCTGCTTCCAAGCTCACTCATCAGGTTGTTGGCAAGACTCAGTTCCTCATGGGCTGTTGGACTGAGGGCCTTCTTCATTTACTTGCCATGTGAGCCTTTCCACAGGGCGGCTCACAATGTGGCAGCTTGCTTCATCAGGGCAAGCAGGAGAGAAGAGTCAGAGAGGGAGCAGGAGCGAGATAGAGCCCACCGTCTTTTACAACCTAATCTCATAAGTGTTATCCCATCACTTTTGCCTGTTATATTCTTTAGAAGCAGGTCAATAGGTGCCACCCACATTCAGGTGGAGGAGATGACACAGGCCATGAATACCAGGAGGTGGACAGTGGACATCATCAGGAGCCATTTAGAAACTTCTACCATGGAGGGTCAGCACTCACTTTTCTCATTCTTCCCTCTGTCTTTCTGCACCTCAGCACTCTTCTCGTCAGGAGCAGGGTCAAATGAGAAAGCATGGTGATGTGTGGCCTTTCAGGCTCTCCTCTCTCCCCACATTCCTGTGGTAGGAGAATGGGCTTCCGCATGGCCTTAGGTTCAAGTCCAAAATCCTTAACTAGACCCAGAAGACTTAATAGAATCAGGCCCCTCTACAGTCTCATTTGGTGTCTCTCCACCCCTAGCTCTTTTCACTGCAGCCATATTAGAAGTAGGGTTCTTTGAGAGGACCCTGTAAATTGTACCCTTCTTCCTTACTCAAGTTCTGAAACAATTGAAAACAACACAAAAAAGTGCAGATAAGAAAAGTAAAATATGTGAGAGGACATAGCTTAGAGTTTGAGTCAAAATGCACTTGCTAACTCCCAATCCCCAGTCTTGACCTTGGACCAGCCCATCTAAGGGAAAAGTGGAGTGTGTAGGGCCCACACTGCCTCCCACTTATAACCATGGGCCCACCACGACCAGTTAGAACTGACCCCATCCGTTATCAACAGAGTGACTAAGAATTGTTTTTCAGAAAATTTGCAAAGTCATGTAGCCAAAGCACGCACAGAAGAGGAAATCTTGACCTGAAATGACCGTGGAATCAAGGATTCTCCCCATGGAATCAAAGGACCGGGACATGACCAGAAAGTCGGACTCTCATCAGAGGCCAGGGGTCTGTTGTCCAGGAAGATTTGGTGTTAAATCCCCTTCCCCACCTTACCATAAATGTTTAAAACCTTACTATAAATACTTAAGCCCTGCAGTCAAAACCTGCCCCACCAGCATCTCCGCATGCCAGCCAGTTTTCCAGACTGTTTTCCCTAGACTCTTAAATCTCACCCCAAATCCTGAATGGAGGAGACAGATCTGAGAGCACATGCCTCCTGTCTCCTTACAGTTTGATCTCGCAGTGAGGCTGCTTTTCTTCTCCCAAAGGCTGATGCTGTAATAATTGGCTCTTCATGCACGTCAGGTGGCGAGCCCTTGCTCAGTAACACACTCATCCCGGCAGAGATGGAAAAAGAAAAACCAAGTCCCCCAAACGAAGACCTATGCTAGATTGGCTCTACCCAGTCAAGAAATGTAGACCAGCCTCTGTGCCCCACTGTGATGAGTACTGTGGGTTAGCTCTCAACCTCCAGCCCACCCTTGTAGGCACCTTCCCAGCTGTAGAGGTCAGAAAGCCAAAAGCTATACTCACAGACTCCTTTGTAGCTAAGGTTCTGGTTGTAAATAAGGTGGAAATTAGATGGCGGCCCTTTTTTTTCCTTTGCTGGAAGCCAGGTTGTGGAAACGTGGTTTTTCTGCAGCAACATTCCAGCACCCATTTTTCCTGCTATGAAGAGGCGGCTGTGGTGGCAGCTTCTTGTCGGAGTTCTCCTGGTCCCTGACTGGCGACTATGGAGGTCTATGTTAAATCAGCAGTTCCAGCAGAGGGTCAGAGGTAGTCGTTCCACAGCGGGCCAGTTTTCCCATGTTCTCGGAGTCACCCCTGGAGGCCTTATCCCAGAGCCAGCTCTCCCCTCCTTCTGCTCTTTCCAGCGATGTTGTAAGCACTGATACTTGGTAAGTTCTTTCCTACCCAAAATATCTACAGTGCTTTCTAATTCCTGCGCTAAACTTTGAATGATGCTGTAGTGTAAGTGCCTGACAATTAGCTTTTTTTGTTGTAATGTAAGTGCCTGACACTAAGCTTTTGGTTGCCATTTCACAGACATCCATCTCAAATAAACATATTGCCAGCTACACAACCAGATGAGCCAGGCAGCCCCAGCCATGGATTTCCCCTTTTAGAAAGCCCTGAGTGACCTAGATAACTGACCACTTGAGTGACCCTGATTCCCTTCCTGTGCTTTAATTCCTGCTCTTATGTTTTAAATTCACCCATAAAGAGAGAACCCATGAAACCCTTGGCACCCCACTCTCCACCCCAGTAAAGGCAGAACCCAAGGTCTGTGCTCTCTCCTTACCCATGACCTCGGTGTGTGGCTTTCGGGCATGCCGTGTACCCTCCAGGGCTTGTGAGTAATAAGCCTTGTTTTCTCAAAGTTCCCTGTTGGTTGTTGTGAGGTGCATCTTGTAATCATAGTAAGAGCCACAAGGGCTGGTCCAGCTACAACATTGGCTCCAGTGTGGGGAGTAGAGGTTCACCACAAGTAGTAGGGCCCAGGGGAGTGCTGCCAGGCAGTCCTAGAAAACAGCATCCATATAGGCTGACATAAAACAGATACTCATCAGATAGCTCACCCTTCCTCACTGGTGAGGAATAAAGGGGGGCAAGAGGGCAAGAGTCTTTAGGGAAGACTTAAAACCAGAAAGAGGGAAGCAGCATTTCCCCGTGCCACTCTTCAACACCCAACACTGCACTTTTCGTCAAGTCCCTCCTGCCCCTCCCCACCGAGCTACTTTCTTGGTTATCTTTCAGGTCTCAGCAAAAACATGGCCCCCTCCTGGAAGTCTTTTCTGCTCCCCCAGACTAGGTTAGAACCCCCTTACTCACTCTCATAGCACTCTACCTGCACTTTGTAATCCTCAGTCTCCTTGTGATTATGTCCTGTGTCCCTGGTACATCGTAGGCCTTCAGTTATGCAGTGGTTGGCTGGCTGATTGGCATTCCATGGTGGGAATGGGGGAACCAACACAGTGCGCCTCCTCCACATTGTGAAGTGCAGCCGCTGAGCTGCAGGCTTGGTCTACATGAGTTTGCTCTATTGCAGGCAGCTACCTACCTCATTTGCTGTGACTGGGATTTCCACAGTCAATGATGATACCCACTTTTTGCCTTATCTGTTCATGAAAATTAGCCACATTTCCTTATTTTTAAAAACTTGGCCTTTTCATTTGTGCTGCTCTCTTTCCAACTCTCTTGGCAGATGTGGCTCACTGTAGCAGAATTCTTGGGAACAGTGTCTTCAGTTATGCCAAGAAGAATGGCATTTCTCACAAGGAAGTGTGCCGCTGACTTAGAGCTGTCTGTTGGAAGGTTAGTGGGACGTTATGGAGGTCCCTATCTATGCTGTAGTGTAGATAACTGAGAAGGTTGTAGATTGAATGTGCCAAAACTAAGAGCCTTCTCTGTCTTAAAATGGATTTGTCTTATAACTTGGGCCACTTCAACTGCCCAGATGGGTCTTCTGTGACTGCACCCCAACCCTGACCTCGTCCCCGGATTATGAAAGCTCTCTGTGCTCACAGCACACTTGGTGCAGTCTCTGACAGGACTGACTCCCTCAAATCATCATTATCTGTTTTTTCACCTGTTTTCCCCGCCAGGTTATAGAGCTCTTCAAGGGAACAGAGTGTGTCCTGCTCATCTTTACATCCCAAGTACTTGACCCAAGGCCTAACACATAAAGAACACTTGGTAAATGTTTGTCGAACTGAACTAAATTGTGAACATCACATAGGGAGCCTGTAGCCTACCTAAGAAGTGGAAAAATACATTTCCAGTTTATGCTTCCAGTTTCATTTGGGACTTGGGTGATGTCGGACTTCCCTTCGCCATGCAATCCGTCCCGGACATCGATGGGGCTGCCTTGGTGAAGAATGGTTCACCCATCCTTTCACCCATCTCTCACATCACTTTGAGACCTTAGATGGTCTCTTGCTGGGTGCACATTCATTGTATCATCTAAAGAGGTATGTCTGTTAGACAGTTGTATTGTCCAACTTGGATCCAAGCTTGGGTTTCATTTTTTCCATTATCTCATCAGGGTCTTGATGAGGAGTTTCTCGATGTGTCAGGTCTTGTTGGAGATACATAGAACTCTGATCAGTTCATCAACAGACACTTTTGGTTTTTTACTAATCTAAAAAAGTTTTCATATGATTTTTTTTCTTAAAAAAATATTTGATCTTAAAACAATTTTACACACACACAGAATTGCCCTTCCTACCTCATCATCTTATAACAATTTGCATTTCTTAATACCATACTAACAATTAACATTTATTGAGCACTTGCCGTGTCTAAAATGCTGGGCTGAGCATTTACATGCCTCATCTCATTTATTTTTCACATCAACCCCATGAAATGGACACCTTGAAAACTATCCTATTTTATTTATGAGGAAATAGGTTTAGAGATATTAAGTATAAGCTTTTCCAATTTTGATCCCCATGGAAATTTAATTTTATATGGTTTTTAATCATTGTGTGTTTATATATTTTGCCCTACCCTCTTTTTTTCTACTTAATAGTATTTCCTATAAAAGTTTCTGGTGATTGGAGCTTCTGGATTGGTGAATACATCAAGATTCTGGGAGGGTGATGTTCCAGGAGAGGGCATGGGAGCTCCACATTCCTCCTCCCATACCTTGCCCTATGCATCTCTTCCACTGTTCCTGAGTTGTATCCTTTATAATAATAATAGTCACAGTAAGTAAAGCACTTTCCTGAGTTCTTTGAGTCATTCTAGTGAATTATCGAGTCTTGGAGAGGGGACTGTGGGAACCCCCAAATTTGTAGCCAAGTCAGATCCTGTCCACCCTGTTTGCAACTGGTGTCTGAAGTGAGGGCAGTCTTATGGGACTGAGCCCTTAACCCTGTGGAGTCTGATGCTAACTCTGGATAGTTAGTGTCAGAATGGAATTGAATTGTAGGATGCCTAGTTGATGTCAAAGAATCAGAGAATTGGCTGTTGTGTGGAAAGCCTCCACACATTTGGTATCAGAAGTATTGTGAGTAAAAACAGCGCTTTTGGTGTTAGAAAATGTGGGATTCGCTAAAACAGCCCGTGCCCACTGAAACAGGTGGTTCGGGAAGAGAAAGAATTAAAGGATGCAGGATGAGAAACCTTTCATTCCTGGGTGGCCACGTGGCCACTCATAGGGTGGTGCAGCAGCTGTGCTGCAATAAGTTACTAAAGGTAAAAGTTACCAAGGGAATGTAGAGTTGGATCCACTTCCCAGGGAGTTGGTTCATTGGATGTATAAGAAATACAAACAAATAAGAAAAAAGCAAAATATACAGTCCCTTGGTTATTGGTATCTATAATAGCTAAAATAAATTAAAAGAGTGCTAGGTCAGATCTTGATGCTGAACCAAACTCAGATTTCGATCAGTCTGAGCTTCAACCACTAGTGTCAAAGCCACCTGCAAAAGGAAGGATTAAGCAAGACAACAGAGAGTACCCCTAATACCCCTGGTCACCAAGAAGATGGTCCTCGCTGAGGGAGGGCAAAACCAAAAAACTATTGAAACCAGGAGGTACAGTGTGAAGGAGCTGTTGAAACCGGAAAACAATCATTGACGATTAAGTATCTAGGTATTAAAGTTTTTTCCTTTTTGCAATTACTGATTATAGCTTTTAGCTGTTTCACCCACCCATTGTTAACTGTGCTGCTTAGGCAATATGCTGTCTGACTCCCACTAGGCTCCTATAGAGAACATCTTCCTGGAGCCTGGGTCACCATGGTAGGTAATGAGTGTGTGAGCTGTTTTTCAGGAATTAGAACTCCTTGTCCACTCCAAGCTGGTTGAGACCACCAACTCATCAACTGGGCCCACAGAGATGTCCAATAAGCGACCTTTTGATGTCAAGACGCTAAAAACTCCACCCTCAGATCATGCTAACACCATCATTTTGTAAACATGGGTCCTATGAAGAGGCATGAAGTCTGACTACGCTTGCGCACATCATCAATTACCTCATCTCTCCTCACCTCCAATCACCTCTCTCCACATTTCAGACCACCTTGCCCCCCCCATCCCATAAATATCCCTGAGCCCCTATTTTCAGGGAAGTGAATTTGAGGCTCATGCTCTCGCTTCCTCACATGGCTGCCTTGTGAGTAAACCCTCTCTCTGCTGCAATCTTGTTGTCTCAGCATTTGGCTTTCTTGGTGGCGGGCAAAAACAAACCTGGTTTGGTAACACTGTTGCATTTGTGGATTGGTATCATCAGCTTCTTGAAGAACCTTTACTGAAGTGAATTGTGAGAGTGACTAATCTAGGGGCAGTGTCTTTGGTTTTGAATGCCGCAGAGTAGAAGAGCATGTTTGGGCTGACATAGGACACACGGCTCACTGTGGAACAATCGCAGATGGCTGTACGTGGTCCAGACACATCCCAGGTTATTCCCGAGGAAACAGCCAGCCTGATGGACTGGATGTAATCCACCGGAAGGTCTGTTTACCCTGGGAAGAGGGACTATCTGACTCTCCCTATAAATGCCGAGAGGAACACCCCACATGAAGTAGCTGATATTCTCCATATGCAAGCCATGTGGGACTGACTTTATGACAACCAGATGAACATCCTTGTTACCCAGGCCGTGGTGAGTGCTGTGGTTAGGGGGGCCCCTTTTGCACAGGCACCCTACATAACCTTACTGCTGCAAAACCAGCAATAATCTCAGAAGCTTTATTGAATTTGCTGTCTCAGCTTCCTCTCAGGGGTTTTGCAGATGCTAATAAAAACATTAGGTTAATTAACAAGAGGATGCTGAGAGGCAGCGGGGAGGGTCAAGGAACTCATCCCAGAAGGTGAAACTCTTTAGAAACAGGATAAATAAAACTGGACATTAATGGGATTGAAACAGAGGTCTTAGTAACTATTAAGCACTAATAACTATATAGCACTATTGAAGGCTGGGTAGACTAAAGGGACCCTCTGTTGGGCCCCCAAACAAGTCTGGTCTATTTACTTCAGCTTTGAGAAATTTTTTTTAAATTTTTATTTTTTTAAAGATTTTATTTTTCCTTTTTCTCCCCAAGGCCCCCTGGTACATAGTTATATATCTTAGTTGCAGGTGCTTCTAGTTGTGGCATGTGGGATGCCGCCTCAGCATGGCTTGATGAGCGGTGCCATGTCCGCACCCAGGATCCAAACCAGTGAAACCCTGGGCTGCTGCAGCGGAGCGCGGGAACTTAACCACTCGGCCACCGGCCGGCCGGCTCAAGAGAAGTTTTTTATTAAATTTAAAAAGCCGGCAGGCAAAGATTACAATGAGAAACCTAACCTGGAATAGCCTGGGGCAATAGCTAGGCAGATTAACCAAGATAAAGACTGTTAAAGTAACCAGATTCGGCCCGAGATGGAGTCACTCATGCTAAACTCCAGGTCAGCAAACCAAAACTTCACTAAATTTCTACCCTGGGCTCTCCCAGAAAAGGAGGGCCTAGGTCACCCAATCAGCACTTGCTGCTCAGCATAGGTTACCTGACCCAGCTCAAAGACTTCCCTTTGCTCCATGTGTGGGAAGAACGCTGCCTTAACCAATCAGCAATTGCCCACGGTATCTTCCTTGTTGCTGCTCCCTTGTGCTTGTAAAATCTCTTGTCTTATACAGCTCTTTAGAAGTCCTTTCTATCTGCTGGATTGGATGCTGCTCAATTCATGAATTGCTGAATAAAGCCAATAAGATCTTTAGAATTTACTCAGGGGCCGGCCCAGTGGCGCAGCAGTTAAGTTCGCACGCTCTGCTTCAGTGGCCGGGGGTTTGCGGGTTCGGATCCCGGGTACGGACATGGCACCGCTTGTCAAGCCATGCTGTGGCAGGTGTCCCATATATCAAGTAGAGGAAGATGGGCACAGATGTTAGCTCAGGGCCAGTCTTCCTCAGCAAAAAGAGGAAGATTGGTGGCAGATGTTAGCTCATGGCTAATCTTCCTCAAAATAAAATAAAATTTACTCAGTTGAATTTTGTTCTTTAGCAAGACTGACAAAATGTTAGGGTCCCTAGGCTTGTCCCCTTGCTGAGGACCCAGTGCCTTAGGTACTTGAGTGGGTAAAATGATCCGGGAGTGAAAAAGAAAAGTTTCTGGGACTCCTTGATGTGAGACCCCCATGCACTGTGGTACCAAACTCATTGGTGAAGCCCTGATGCCGGCTTCAACAAGACAGAGAGAAATGGAAATGCAAGGATTGATAGGATGAAGGTGGAGGTTTGGATGAAAATTGGAAGGTTTAAACAAGCTTTATGTCTCCTTTACCTGAATGTTTTGTGGGAATGGATATCACGTCTGACTGGGGAATGCCTCCCCTGTCTACGTTAGAAACGTAAGGATTGATGAGATTAAAGTGAAAGTTTAGATGAAAATTCATGTCTGAAGTGGTTGCATCTCTTTTACCTGAATGATTATGGAGACGGACATTGTATCTGACCAGGGAATTTCTATAAAATAGAAAGCATGGAAATCCACCCTTCAAGCAGTTTTAATTGGACATGCTCAACGAGAACCAATAAGATGGCCTGAGCCCGAACAGTCTAGAGTGTGGAGAGCTGATATCAACAAGTTCTCTGTGCCGTAGCTCTAAGTGGAGCATCCACTGGGGCTTATTGTGAAAGTCTGTGAGTGCCTCCCAGCACCGACGACTGACACTTGGCTCTCGAGATTCCCATTCCAGGGTAATTACTAGCTTGCTATCAGACCTTAATTGAAACTGCCCCTATGACTGAAAGCCATAAAACAGCCTTCAGTCTAAAATGCCTGTGAGGTCTTGGGTGAGGTCAGAAAAACACTCATTGGGGAGGCCAATGCCCAGAAAAGTTCCATAATGAAATGGAAATGGTTACAAAGGATCATGCTACTTCTGCAATGCAAGGATGATGTACTTACAAGCAGGGAGCTTCTTTTCACCTTGGACTGATGTGTGAGGAGCTGCCAGATTCTGTCATCACTTGGACGGTGCCTTATAAACAGCTCTCAACTGGCCAGCAAAGAGCGGCTTGGTTTATTGTTGGCAGTTGTAAGGTAAACAGACAATATCCTCTTTGGAAGGCCAGCATCCTGGTCCAAGAAAGGTAAAAGCAAATCAGCTTGGTGGGCTGGATCCCATGCTATTTTCCTAGCAGTAGTGGAAGAATTAAACAATGATAAAAGCTCCTATATTTTGCTTTTTATCTACTCATGGACAAAGGCCTATGGCTAAGTAATGAAACCTCCATAAAAACCCTAATCAACAGGATTCCACATTGAGAGGTTTCAGATTGGTGAACATGTCACAATGCTGGGAGGGTGGTGCACACAGAGAGGACAGGAGCTCTGCACCCCTCGCTCCAGACCTGGCCCTGTGCGTCTCTTTCCTTTGACTGTTCCTGAGTTGTATCCTTTATAATAAACCAGTAATAGTAGGTAAAACATGGCAACAAAAAAACCTTTCCAGTTATTTATGTATTTTTACGGTTATGTATTGACTCATAGTAATTCCATGAGTTGGTATATAATGGTTTATGTCATTCAGCCATTGTTGGTTTCTCTATATTTATTGCCACAAGCTTTCTATATCTGCAGCAAGATAATATTTTGAAATATTAATCTTTGTGATTTTCTTTTCTGTCCTACTGAGTATATGATTCTTCACCTAATCATACAAGGACACTAAAATGCCTGGAGAAGAATTGGAGTTATTAAAACAGGAATGCAAACAGAAAGAAACAGTTAGCTTTTGACTTTCCGACTTAAGCTCTTGAAGAAAAGAAAAGGCATTGGGAAATCAAAAAGACCCTGCAAGGAAAGGGCAGAGAATATGTGTGTTCACAATAGATGGTGTCAAAGGTAAACAAAGCCAAAAACAATTAAAGTGGTGAGGACAGATTTTATTCAGTAACACTACCGCAGTAGGGAACGGAGTCCAGCATAAACTGAACTCGACGTCAATTTGTGCAGAGGTCTGAGCTAGAATTACAAATTTTGGATCAATGGTGTCAGTTGCCTGCCCAATATCAATTCTCTTCTTTTTTTTTCTTTTGATTGACATATGATTGACATGTAACATTGTGTAAGTTTAAGGTATACAACAGTGTTGGTTTGATACATTTATATATTGCAACATTCACTAATACTTCTATCATGTCACATATTGTAATTATCATTTCTTTTTTGTGGTGAGAACAATGAAGATCTAATCTCTTAGCAACTTTGGAGTTGATAATACAGTACTCTTGACTGTAATCACTATGCTGTGCATTAGATCTCCAGAAATTATTTATGTGCTACTTGCAAGTTTGTACCCTTGAATAACAACTCCCAATTCTCCCACGCCCCAGACCTGGTAACCACCATTCTACTCTCACTTTCTACCAGTTCACCTTTTTAAAATCCCACATATAAGTGATATCATACAGTATTTGTCTTGCTCTGTCTGACTTATCTCACTTATCATGATGCCCTCAAGGTCCATCTATGTTGTTGCAAATGGCTGTATTTCCTCCTTTCTCGTGGCTGAATAACATTTCATTGTGTGTGTGTGTACATATATACTTTTTTTTAAATTCCATCAGAGTCTTAAATTATTCAGAGTGCAATGTGCCCAGTTAAAGATACCTTCCCTGACTTGCTGGCTGCTAGACATAGCCAGCTCTGACCAATGAGAGGTAAGCAGAAGTTGCTGGATAAGAGTTCCAGGAAACTTTATACAAAGGGATAGATTAGACTTGGGTGCATTTTTGTCTTTCCCCCATCTTCCTGCCCAGAACGTGAACTTGAGGCAGAGGCAGGGCATCTGTCTTGTCATATGAGGCAAAAAGAACATGAGAATGAAAGCTATGTGAGGATGGTGGAGAGGAACAGTCGCAGGTCCCTGGGACGTTGATGACGTTGTGGAGCTCTGTGCCAGCCCCAGATCAGGAATTTGTGTCTCACTCATTTGGTTAAGCTAGTATAGTCACTTCTTCTGTTCTATGTAGTGAAATGCAATCCTAATACTGATGGCAACTGAACCCAAGGGCCTCGATGAAATTGCCCAGGGAGAGAGTCTAGACTGTGAGAAGACAGGAGGGCCTAGAGAGTCCTATGGGAACTCGTAACACTCAATGGCCAGGTAGAGAAGGCTGACTTGGAGAAGAAGAAACCTGAAACCAATGTTTAGGAAGGAGTACTTGGAAGTACTTCCAAGACCAGGAAGCAGAAGGGTAAAAGAACCAGCTCAGGGGCCAGCCCAGTGGCATAGTGGTTAAGTTCTTGCACTCTGCTTTGGTGCCCTGAGGTTCAAGCTTCTGATCCCAAGTGCAGACCTATACACTGTTCATCAAGCCATGCTGTGGCAGCGTCCCCATATACAAAATAGAGGAAGATTGGCACAGATGTTAGCTCAGGGCCAATCTTTCTCACCAAAAACACCCCAGCTCTGTAGCCAGATTACCTGGATTCGATCCTAGCTCAGGTCACTACTAGCCAGGTGACTTAGGCAATTGACTTAACTGGGCTCTGCCTTGACCTCCCTATTCATGAAATGGGGATGATAATAGGGCTATTGTGATGATTACATATGAATGGCATGCACAGTAAACCCCTGGCCAGCATTAGCTGCTATTGTTGTTAATCATTACATAGAAAGAAGACCTTTTTGGTTTTGTTTTTGTTTTTGGTAAAGGCTAATCTCTTGGGAAGCCTGCAAATGGTATTATCCTCCATGGGATTACAGACATTAGTCAGCAAACAGGCCTAATGAAAGACGGTTCCCTCCAGGGTGTAGCAGAGTTCCTCCTCCGAGTCTGCCTGGCTGGCCCTGTAGTTGTACGCTGGTAAAAAGCTTTCCATTCAAAGAACGCTTTAGAAGCGTTCGTTGAACCCCTTCCATGTGCAAGGACTGTGTTGGATGATGGCGGGATACAAAGATGAATGCAGTACAGCGTGCGTGCGTGTGTGCGTTGGGGCTGGGGGCAGGGGAGAGAGATCCCTCTGGGGCACCAAGAGCAGCTGCTACCCTCTTTTTCCACTGGGCTTGAACCACGGCAGATGGGAACCTGGAGAGACACCTCATGAAAGCTGGGGATGGAGCTCACTTGGCAAAAGGCAGAGCCAAGTGATGGAGAGAAATAGAGTCCCAGCACCATGACGTGTTTGAGCCCTGGATCAAATACCACCTGAAGGGAGAAGCCTTCTCCAACTTTTCATTTATGAGGTCCAAAAATTGCTAAAACCACTGTGAGTTAGATTTTCCTTCACTTGCAACTGAAACAGCCCTAAATGATGCAAGTGATACCTAATTAACATTCGCCTCCTGCCTTAAAATGTACTGCTTTGTTTGCAGCTGTTAATGCCTAATTAAATCAACTGTTGAAGTTGCATAGCCAGCCAGTTTCAGAAACTGGAGTAAACCCTAGGTATCATTTTAAAAAGATTATATTAAGGAAAATTTCAAATACAAAAGTAGGGACAATAGTATAATGAACCACTATGTACCTATCACTCCATTTCAACAATTGTCAATCCGTGAACAAACTTAATTTCACCTGCCTTCCACCCCGCAAAATGGATTGTTGGTTTTTTTTTAAGATTGGCACCTGAGCCAAAATCTGTTGCCAATCTTTTTTTCTTCTTCTTCGTCTTCTTTTTCCTCCCCAAAGCCCCCCAGTACATAGTTGCACATGGTAGTTGTGGTCCTGCTCGTTGTGCTATGTGGGACGCTGCCTCAATATGGCCCAACAAGCGGTGCCATGTCCACACCGTGGATCCGAACTGGCGAAACCCAGGGCCACCAAAGCAGAGTGCACGAACCCAACCACTCAGCCACGGGGCCGGCCCCAAAATGGATTGTTTTAAAGCATGTCCCATGCTTCATGTCACCTGGTTGGTGTCCCCAGGTGACAGGACTGCATCGTATCTGCCCAGGAGCAGAGAGAGGGGAGGTCTAGCCCACTTCAGACCCCAAGATTCCCATGGCAGAGGGTGTCCTCTGATGCTGGCAAGTCAAAACAGGTGACTTTCCACTACAAGTGGTATTAACAGTAATGTGGCAGAGAGACAGAATGATTAGGAAAAGTTTTCAGATTGGAAGAAAGATTATACTGAGCCCTATGAGATGCATAGAAGGTAAGTACCTAAAGAAACTAGAGAATAGGGTTTATTTTTATTTCTAATAAAATAAATAAGTGTAATAGTAAGGAAAATTGGAAAATAAAGAAATGTAGGGAAAATACTCATTAAAAGTCTCACTAACCAAAAAAGCCATTGGCATTTGGTTTCTAGTGCTGGTTGGTTGGTTGGTTTTTTTCCTCTCTCTTTACATTAGTTTTTTTTTTTTCTTTTTTTTTCTTTTTTTATTAATGTTATGATAGATTACAACCTTGTGAGATTTCAGTTGTACATTTTTGTTAGTCATGTTGTGGGTACACCACTTCCCCCTCTGTGCCCTCCCCCCACCCCCCGTTTTCCCTGGTAACCACCGATCAGATCTCCTTATCAATATACTAAATTCCACCTATGAGTGGAGTCATATAGAGTTCGTCTTTCTCTGGCTTATTTCGCTTAACATAATACCCTCGAGGTCCATCCACGTTGCTGTGAATGGGCCAATTTTGTCTTTTTTTATGGCTGAGTAGTATTCCATTGTGTATAAATACCACATCTTCTTTATCCAATCATCAGTTTCTGGGCATCTCTTTACATTAGTTTTAACTGTACTATATTTTTACTTAACAGGCCAAGCAGTTTTCTATGTTACTGAGGACTCTTTACAAACATGTATTTTTAACAGATACATAATATTTTATTAAGGACATATTCCATAGTTTATTTGATCAATCTCCCGTATTTTGGCATTCTGATTCCATTTTTTGGTGATTATAAAGAACTATGTGATATATATTGTTCTGCTTAAGACTTTTTCTGTATTTAGAGTTATTTAATTAGTATGGACTACCAAAAGCAAAATTATGAATATATGAACATATGGACATATGAAGTGGAGCATTTCTAATACTGATTTTACACCATCTCATATTGTTATACAGTAATCTCAAGAGGCACTTCGAACTTCTCAAGAAAAAATTGATAGAAACTGATTAATTTTAAGAACATAGACCCTAGAGTATATGGCATAGAAATAGAATTTTTAACTGGGCATATAGTCATCCAGAAAAAAGGACTACATTTCCCAGCCTCCCTTGTAGTTAAGTGTGACCATGTGACTAAGTTCTGGCCAATGGGATAGAAGCAGAGGTGTTCCCCCAGCTGCAACTGGAAAACTTCCCCAGTGGGTGCCTTTTGCCCTCTTTTTCTCCTCCTTTTTTCATTTAACTGCCTAGAATGTGGATGCTACCATGTGGGACAATGAGCATAATGACCAAATCATAGGCATGGTGGGGAGATGACTTAGAAGCCAGGGTCGCTGAGAACTTTGAAGAGTGGAGCCATCATTCCACTTCTCCATCACTTCTCTCTCTTTACATGGGAGAGAAACAACCTTCTATCTTAAGTCACTGGAGGTTTGGGTTTTCTACCACATACAGCCAAACCTAATTCTAATAACAGGGTGGTTTTAGAAACTGGGAATGGCACTGTTACACACTTTTTCATACGCCCAGAGAAGTGAAGAATTACTGCCAAGGGAAAAAGCATTTCAAATGTACTTTGAGACTGTGTCCTTCGATTTGGCTTCATCAGCACTCCTGATCACAACAAAAAAGAAAACTGTAGTGTCAGCCGCAGCAAATTCCAAGTAAAGCTATAGGATTCATGTCATTCAACTTCCAATTTAGTTGCCTCAAGTGTAAAGGAAAAGAAGGGAGTTGGTGCACAGTAAACGTCTCCCAGTTTATTATGTTTCCGCAGATTACCCTTTCTACTCCAAGAACTACTTACAGGCTCTCTTGAGAGAACTGCAATCAAAAATACAGTGGCATTTGGCATCTCTTTGGGAGCACATTTAACTCTGCTCCTAGAAGAATAACCTGTTTTAATTTGCTAAAGCTCAAGTCAAATCCTGTTTTCATCTGGGCTGGGCAAAAGAAACCACTGAGAAAATATTTTAAAATAAAAATACCACTCTGAAAAAGAGAAGCAAAATGCCAAGTCAAAAGAAGGTTGTGTTAGAATGTACTTTAGTTATAGTAAGTCAAATCTGGTGAAAACACAGAGACTTTGGGGCTCAGATCTAAAATATGTTAGGAGTGGGGAATCATGCTTTTTGGTTCCTCAGAAAAAGTGGTCATTTCTGGTGCAGCGAAGAGAGTGCAATATTTTCTTGTGCTATTTAGAAGCAATCCTGGTGCTTGCTTTTTCCTGCCATTAGAATTTGTCAGCAGTCAAAATTAGATTCAGCAATCTTCAGAAAGAAGAACAAAGCTGGAGGCATCAAACTCCCTTATTTCAAACTGTACTACAAAGCTATAGTAATCAAAACAGTGTTGGGGCCGGCCCCGTGGCTGAGTGGTTAAGTTCACCCGCTCCGCTTAGATAGCCCAGGGTTTCACTGGTTCGAATCCTGGGCACGGACATGGCACTGCTCATCAAACCACGCTGAGGCGGCGTCCCACATGCCACAACTAGAAGGACCCACAACTGAAAATACACAACTATGTACCGGGGGGCTTTGGGGAGAAAAAGGAAAAATAAAATTTCAAAAAAATCTTAAAAAAATAAATAAAATAAAAAACAGTATGATATTGGCACAAAAACAGACTACATAGATCAATGGGACAGAATAGAGAGCCCAGAAATAAACCCATGCCTATATGGTCAATTAATCTATGACAAAGGAGGCAAGAATACACAATGGGGGAAAAGACAGTCTCTTCAATAAATAGTGTTGGGAAAACTGGACAGCCACATGCAAAAGAATGAAACCGGACTACTTTCTTACACCATATACAAAAATAAACTCAAAATGGATGAAAGACTTAAATGTAAGACTTGAAACCATAAAACTCCTAGAAGAAAACATAGGTAGTAAACTCTTTTACATCAGTTTTAGAAATATTTTTTAGATATGGCTCCTCAAGCAAGGGCAAAAAAATCAAAAATAAACAAATAGGACTACATCAAACTAAAAACCTTTTGCACTGCAAAGAAAACCATCAACAAAACATAAAGGCAACCTACTGAATGGGAGAAGATGTTTGCAAATGATATATCCAATAAGGCATTGATATCCAAAATACCTAAAGAACTCATTCAACTCAATATCAAAAAGACAAAATATCCAATTAAAACACTGGCAGAGGACTTGAATAAACATTTTTCCAAAGAAGATATACAAATGGCCAAGAAGCACATGAAAAGATGTTCAACATCACTAATCATCAGGGAAATGCAAATCAAAACTACAATGAGATATCACCTCATACCTGTCAGAATTATCAAAAAGACAAGAAATAACAAGCGTTGGTGAGGAGGTGGAGAAAAGGAAATCCTCATATACTGCTGATGGGAATACAAATTGACGCAACCAATTTTTATGGTGCAACCATAAACCATACTGTTTATGGAAAACAGTACGGAGTTTCCTTAAAAAATTAAAAATAGAACTACCATACAATACACCAACACCACTTCTGGGTATTTATCTGAAGAAAGTGAAAACACTAATTCAAAAAGATATCTGCACCCCTATGTTCATTGCAGCATTATTTATAATAACCAAGATATGGAAGCAACCTAGGTGTCCATCGGTAGGTCAATGGATACAGAAGATGTGGTGTATATACATATACACACACAATAGGCTAGTGCGCCACTATAAAAAAAATGAAATCCTCCCATTTGTGACAACATGAATGGATCTGGAGGGTATTATGCTAAGTGAAATAAGCCAGACAGAGAAAGAATACCCTATGATTTCACTTATATGTGGAATCTAAAAAAAACAAGTCAAGTGAACAAACAAAACAAAACAGAAACAGACACATAAATACAGAGAACAAATTAGTGGTTGCTAGAGAGGAGAGGGTGGGAGATGGGCAAAACAGATAAAGAGAAGAGGTACAAACTTCTGGTCATAAAATAAATAAGTCACAAGGGGGTAATGAACAGCATAGGGAATATAGCCAACAAGATTATAATAACTTTGTATGATGAGATGGTTATTAGTCTTATCAGGGTGATCATTTTGCAATGTAAATAAGTGTTGAGTCACTATGTTGTATACCTGAAACTAATACAATATTGTGTTAACTATACTTCAATTTAAAAAAATGAACACAAAAAAATCAGGGACAGACTCAAAAGCAAAGAGCTATTCCCAGTTGACTCTCTCCAGAATTAAACAGCATCATCAATGATGTAGCTTAATTTGATGTCCCTTGGGTACAGAACTCTCTTTGGACCAGATCTCCCCTCGCACTTCCTCTCTGCCAACCACGTGTGATGGATCTGGCCAGTTTCTGCAAGATCCCCTCTTTCCCCTTAACTCACCCTGGACTGAAGCTTCAGGTACTTGCGCAGCCATCTCTCCAGCGAGCTGAGGGGCGGCCATCTAGTTTGAGATTGCACAGGGTGAGCCAGCTTCCTCCTGCCGGTCTGCATACCTCTGGACTACTCCAGTCAGTTGCTGTTCACCTGCGGGAAGCAAACAAATAAAGCTGAGTGTTGTTTTAGGCAAAGCCTAACAGAGATAGCAAATCTGTCTCAAAAGGAATCATAGATATATATGGATACATATATATAGTGTATCCCAAAGCCAATGAGAGTAAAAGAAACATGTCACCATCCTGGGCCATTCTATTACGATAATAAATAATTAACCTTCAGCAGGTCCAATTACCCATTTATGTATGGACTTCAGGAGGTTTCTGATGTTACGTCTTTTTCAGAATAGATATTTCACTTCCAGGGTAAAGGAGATGGGTGTAGAACTTGGCAATGAAATCTGTACTCTTTTGGAGGAAAAAGGACTGCGTTTAACTTGAATTGATGATAGATTTTAACATTATATTCCAGAGTGTTCCACCAGGGTAACAGCTCATTATTGCCCTGTGCTTTTTCTTTAAAAGCTGTCCGCCTGCTGCCAAGGGGCCCCGAAGGTTGCCTTTGCTCCTTGCTCGCTTTCTCTTTAAGAGTCGTTAGCTTTTAGGCTGGTTAAGTTCCAAGTGCCCTCTGGACTAATTGGCACCCTGTGAGGATTTTCCAATTTGGGAGAGAACGAGCTTGTTCTTCAGGGAAGGTTCTTCAAGGTAGTTGCTCTCTGAGAGCTTCTTGCCCCCGCCTTCGGCAGCCTTCACCAGAGACAGATTCCTCTTGCTGTTAGGAGGAGCTAGAAACTCACAGACGGAAGAATAGGAGCTCAGGGCAGACTTGCTGAGACCTTTGAAACCAGTGACCTTTCGAAAGGGAGCGAGCAGGGGAAAGGCCAGCGCAGGCAAAAGCAGCTGAACCACCCACCCCACCCCCCAGGACAGGCACAACAGCTCTGGCTAGACATTTCCATTCTTCCTTTTTCTAAAGAGCTTCAGCGCACGGGGTTGGTAGAGGGAGCTAATGTATTAACCAGGATTCCAAGCAGGGAGAGAGAGCAGCACTTACTTGAAATAAATATTTAACAAACCACCTGGACTGGAGGTAGGTACCCCAAGGATTGCTGGCTAAGAAAAGGTGGTGGCTCAGCCCAGCAAGACTCCAAGAGGAACGTGTGTGTGTCCAGGGGGTGAGTGAGGAAGCATGAGAAGAAAAGACGTGGAGAAGAGGGAAGTCCTCTCTGAGCCACCACTTGCCACCCCAGATCGGGGATGTGTGGGGAAAAAGGCTGGAGTGGAGGGTGGGGTGACAAATAAACAAGTGACCGCCTGGAGGGAAGCAATGAAGAGTAAAATGGAATGGTTGTTTTCTGTGAGTTGTGGGCTGTCGTCCTCTTCCCCAGCTCTGCTCTGAAATCTGCAGGGAAGTTTACATTGTCCCCTGTGGCGAGTGTGGGTGCATCCTTTCTGTGGAAACTGAGGAGGTGCTGAGTTGTATGGTCTGTTGACATTGGGTGAAGAAAAGATGAATCAGTGCTGGACACAGGATATAGGACCAGCTGGGTTGTGGCACCTTTGTTCCTCTGGGTGTTCACATTGCAGTCCTGGCAAATGGCAGAAAGGAGGTGACAGCCAAAGTTGGTTTTGGGTGGAAAAGAGGAGGCTCAAAACTGAACTGGGGGCCATCCCCCAGGGGAGCGCTCCAGGCTCGATGTGAACTGAGCACTGCCTGACTCTAAAGCTCATGCCTTGATCATCTGGATAGTCATGTCCCTCCTCCTGCCCCTGGACAGGGCTTTAGAACTGTTGGAATTAGTGCCTCATTGCGGCTGGCCCCAGTTTCTGGTAGGAGGAGCATAGCATGGGGCATAAATGCATGGGTTGTGGAGCCAGAGTCTCTGGGTTTGAATCCTAGCTCAGCCAATTACTAGTTGTGTGACCTTGGACTTGTTATTCGGATTCCCTCTACCTCAACTTCCTCTTCTGCAACATCAAGACAACAATAGGAGCTTCTTGTACAGTTGTTGGGGGAGTAAATGAGATTATGTCCATAAGAATTTTAGCACAATGCAATAAATGTTAGTTGTTATTTTCTAACAACAACACAGGACCACTCACTCCATAAACAGCCCTGAAGCTCAGCAACACTGATGTTATTTTTCTATCCATTGTGGGGACCTGGAATTGGCCACCCCAAGATATGTCTCTTTGGCATCAGGATTATTTGAGGCTGATTGCTTTTGATAAACTGGGACAGGGAAGGAGGCTCTGAGGAATGGAACTTGCCCTTTGTTAGGACACGTTTACATTTGTAAGGTAAATCTCTATCTGTAAAAGGTGCCTCCCTCTCTGTACCAGGAAGAAGAAAGGCGATGACCTTCTCTCTAAAAACTCTTAATCAACACCAAAGGCAAGGACTTAAATCTGCATTTTATTGTGCTTCTCTGGTAACCTCCTGTAACTGACTTCCCTCCCCCTCCCAACGTTGGCGTCTCCTTAAAGATTAAGCATCTTTCTTTGGGCTGGGAACCGATTGCGGTGCTCATCTGTGACCCCCCAGCCCGAGGTAACACACCCGCCACCCTGCGGCGCTCACTGTGACAGCAGACCTATCTGCCATTTCCATCAAGAGCTGTGCTGACAGAGCAGCCTCCTGACTATTGTAAAAGGGACATTTCAATCACATGTGAAACACCTGTTTGGGGGTATATATCCACTATGTGCACCCCACTTCTTCGGTGCCCTTTCTTCGTTCGGGAAGAGAGGCCCCGGGCCATGGTTCCTCATAAAGCTTTGTTTAATTTTCTCTTGCTATTCTCTCTCATGTGAATTTAATTCGTTCTCCGGCCAGACGAACCCCCATTTGGGGAGAGGAAATGTTCCTTCTCCCCTACACCATCTTTCTGATACACAGAAAGAGTTCAGGTCCTGGAGCCAGACAGACTCGGTTCCAATGCCAGCTCTACTCCTGATTGTGTCACTCTGGGCTAATTACTTAATCTCCCTGTAAAAGAGGTGAAAAACATGAAAACTTGCCTGGCCGAGTCCTGTCCATCTGGTTTGGTCATGAAATGATCTGGCGGCTCCCCTGCCCTATTCTGCTTTGCTACCCACATATTCTAAACAGCTCTGAGGTCTCCTAGGACATCAAACTTTTCCCATATTCAGTTAAGTTTGGCTGGAGTTACACTCACTTGGTGGGAAGTGTTCCCTCTGTGTTGTGTGGGAAGCCTGTGGGCCTCACCTTAGCACCTTGCTGGGTGGGTTGGCTGAAATATGACGGGGTCAGTTCAGCGATATGGGCTGTTTGGAGAACTGCTGGGAATCCTAAAATTGGCTAAGATGGGATAAACTAAGTCAAACACATTTATTATGAGGCAAACTTGTCTCTTTTTCCCTCAGCTTTGGGCAAGTCTCTGTTAGCTGCCCCTCCCCCTACACTTCCAAGGGCCTCCCCAAAGGCTTTTGTCACTGAATACCACCATCTGTAATGTTTTCTCCTCCTAGGATGCCCAGCCCCATTATAGCCCCTCCAGTAGGCTTGATTTCCCTCAGCGTGTCGCATGGGGGACCAAGACATTTTGTTTGGCTGTTGGAAGAGTAACTACAGGAAGTCGAAGGAATTGGGAGCATATATATCCCCATATATAGATAGATAGAGATGCGTTGAAAATGCCCTGGAAGATTATCTCTGAAGGCTAATGATGGCTATCTCTAAATGCGGGATAGCATGGTTTTATTTTGGTGTGGCTGTACTTTCTAATCTTTTCTGTAATGAAAAGGTATGGCTTTTGCAATAGAGGGAAAATAATTGTGAAAAATAAAAGTGATATTCTCAGCTAGAAAATTCATCCAACAGGTATTTATCCAGGCTGTATTGTGGCCAGCACTGGGCTTGGCACCCAATGAACTAAAGGGGTAAGATCCCTGCACTCAAAGAAACTGCGACAAACTGAGGGAAACCTTCAACAAGCAAATAAATGTCATGACAATGTGGGGTGCATGCAACAAAAGAAATGACCTGGGTGCTGTGGTTGAGAGTAATGGGAGGAGGCTGTGTCTGGTGGATCCTACTTTAGAAAGCAGTTAACAGATGATGTTTAGGCTCAGACCTTTAGGAGGAAAAGGAGCCTGCAATGCAAAGAGTGGGTGGAAGAGAGTTCTAGACACAGGAAGTGCCTGTGGGATGGTCTTAAGGCAAGAGTGAGCTTGACACGGGGAGGGACTGTTCGGGGAGTGAAGGCGAGATTGTGGAGGGTGCAGGCGCCAGCTCATGCAGAGCCTTCAAGCCTTGATAAAGAGCCTGGTCTTTATTCTAAATCCAAGAGGGAGCCAGTTAGGAAGCTCTTGAAAGAGAAGAGGTTGCGGGGTGTGGGTGGAGAAGGAAAGAGGTGCAGACTTAGGGCATTCTGAATGGAGAACAGATAGACAAAACATTGGATTGGAGGTGGGGAATGAGAGGCGGAGGTGCCATGGATGCCCTTTCCTGGCTTGGAATTATTTATCAAAGTGAGGCAGACTGTGGGAGGAACAGGCGTGGACATGTCAAATTTCAGACGTCTGGGTTTACTAAAAGGGCAGCATTCAGAGGCGGCTCAGCCCTCTGATGTGATCAGGCCCAGCGCAAACAGGAGAAACGATTCGCCAAATTGCTTTGGCATAACTTAACAACTTTAAAAGTTCTAGTTCCTTATTTATAGAACTCTTAGGGATCTAAAAGAGTCACATATAATTTTGCATTGTACTTTATTTCATTTTATGGGTGACAGCATGTGTATGGTGGCATTTGGTAGTTTGGGGTTTCATAAAGATAACGAGTGTAATCCTCGTGAATGTCAAAGGTCTACTATAGATACAATAGATGATGCATTGCACGAATTTCCAATAGAACTTTATGGAAAACATAAAGTGGCTAGTTGGTGTGTGGTCTGTGGATAGACAATAGTTACCCTTTATCGAGCACTTACTATGTGCTGTGCATTCTGTTACACTCTGTAAATATCCCATTTAGCCCCATAGTACTTATCATCCATTTTTGTGTGAGCAAAAAAGACTCAGAAAGGTTAAGCAACTTGCCTAGTGTCATAACTCTAGCAAGGGACGGAGTCTGTATATGGACCCAGGTCTGGGCTGACTAGGAAGCTTGGGTTTCTATGAAGCAAGTGTTGTCCTTGGTAGCAGAATAGGTTATCTAGGAATCCTAGGTTGGGATGGGGTTGAGAATGAAAACGGTTTATTGAAGAGTGACATTCATGGACAGACAAGGCCCCACTGCAGACTTGTCAAAGTCTCTGCCAGCCCAGCATGGAGCTCTGAAGCAAAGACTGCCCATTGAAGAGGTCCTCCATTGGGTAGAGATGGCTAGGCCCTTGTACAGCTACCTCAGCTCAACCCTTGGCTGGGGAGAGCACTCCAAGAAAAGCATGATCTCAGCTTGGAAGCTGGGCTGGACCCCAAGGGCTGTCAGTTAACTGTATTCCTTGCATCTGGGCATTTAAGATCCCCTTAAATGGGGATCTGAACAGTGCATCTCCTTGGCTGCCACCCGCTCTAAAAATTGCCAGCACTCCTTTCATCCAAGAAAAGACAGTGCATTATTTATCTATTGTTGTGTAATAAATTGCCCCAAAATGTACTAGCTTAAAATGACAAACACTTATTATCTCACAGTTTCCATGGGTTAGGAAGCCAGGCATGGCTTAGCTGGGTACCTCTGGCTGAAGTTCTTTTACAAGGTTGCAGTCAAGCTGTAGCTGAGGCTGCAGTCTCATCTGAAGGCTCCCTGTAGTTGGAATATGCTTCCAAGCTCACTTGCATGGTTGCTGGAAGGCCTTGGTCCCTCATCACATGGGCCTCTCCACAGGACTACCTCACAACATGGCAACTGACTTTCCCCAGGGTAAGCAACCCAAGAGACAGCGAGAAAGAGGACTCAAGGCAGAAGTCATGACCTTTTATAATCGAATCTTGAAAGTGACATCCCCTCACTTCTGCCACATTCTGTTTGGTAGAAGCAACTCAATAAATCCAGTCTATACTCAAGGGATGTACAACTACAAGAATACCAGGAGTTGGGCATCATTGGGGGCCATTTTAGAGGCTGCCTACGATAGGCAGGTGCATATTCAAATAAACAACACTGATGGCAATAATAATTTTACCTACCATGTATTGAACACTTGCTATGAGTCAGGTGTGGTATTAGGCTCTTACCTACATCATCTCCAGGCAGCTCCTTTATTCACCCAAGATTCATCAGGTATCAGGCCCCATGAGCTGCAGAGAACAGAAAGACAAAGGAAGTACACTTCCTGCTTTTGACGTGCTCATGTCCATAGGTATAATTTGTGTCACCTTTACAGAGGAGGAAAAGAGGTCACACAGTGAGCAAGTAAGTGGCTGAGGTAGGAGGCCAAAGCTGGTCAGTGTGACTTCAAGGCCATAACTTTTGTGAAGACAGCATACTCCTGTATCCACAAGCCCACAAACATCACTAGCCTAAGAACAACTATGAGGAAGGAACAAGCCACAAAGAATACATACAATATAATTCCATTTATATGAAGTTCAAAAACAGGGGCTTGTGTAGCAGAGCACAAGTAGCAGTAACACTAAAGAGAAAAGCAAGGAAATCATTTCCACAAACTAGGATAGTGGCCATCTCGGCGGGAGAAGGGGAATGTGATGAGAGGGTACACAAGGGACTTCTGGGGGCTGAGAATTATTCTGTACTTGGTGGTGGTGGTTATATGGGTGTCCAATTTTTAAGGACGCATTAAACTGTACGTACATGTTTTATTTATTCCTCTGTATGTATGACATATTTCCCAGCAAATAAAATCACAGTAAGAACAACTGTGTCAAGTGGAATGTTATTTGCCAGGTGCAGGCACCTGTGATGGCAGGTAAAGAGCTCTTTGCCAGAGACAGGAGGGGCATACGGCCTTCTTGCCTTTGGCAATCTCCCACATAGATGGATTCGCAGCCTGGCTCACCACTATCTTCTCGACGTGTGTTACACCCAGAATAAACTCTGAGGAGGACAGTGCTTGGCAAGATCCTGTTGCCATTTGATACAACGTGTCTGAGCAAGTTGAAGTTTTTCTGTTCCCGAAAGGGGGGTTGAAGAATGAAACCTGATTCACATTTTAACAACAGTCACTTAGATCTTTACCCAGCAAAGAGCAACTTTGTACAACAGCGTGAGAGAGCGCTCAATCCCAGGGTATCAGAGATGAATTAGGCTTTAATTTATTCCCTTTCAGAACCTGTTGAAAGGCAGAGGGCACTTTTAGGTTCGGTTCTGTTGGCGATGTTGAAGCCAGACCAGCTGGAAATACAGGAGGGCTTCCGAAGCCAGTCTGTCCACCGGGAGGATGAGGGCAGGGGACTGGGAGATGTCCTAACTCTTTGCGGGATTTTGAGCTCATTGTGCCCAGTCCCACCTTGGTCAGATGGAGCTTTCTTTGCTTTCTGAGTTACCAGCTCTCTAGATGTCCTGGGCTTACAACAAGGCTCTATATCTAGACTTGGGGAGTGGTTACCTGTACCTGAGGTAGGGTCACATGGAGCTGAGGTGTGTTTTAGGGCCCAAAGATTGCCCTTCCACTGTCAGTTGGAGGCAGGGAAGCAGGAGAGGTAGAGTTGCCAGATAAAGTACTGGACTCCTGTTAAATCTGAATTTCAGATAAACAATGAATAACTTTTTAGTATAAGTATGCCCCAAGTATTGCATGGGATATACTTATACTAAAAAAGTATCCATTGCTTATCTGAAATTCAAATTCAGCTGTTCAGTGGAGCATTCTGTCTTTTTATTTCCTAAATTTGGCTACACTGGGAGGGGACGGTACCTAGCATCTAGCAAAGGGAAGGACAACTGGGTGCAGCAGAATGCTCCCAAGCTCTGTGAAGCTAGCAATTGATACTGCTTTCTTGATCTGCTCACGATCTCCATTTCTCTCCCTTTCCCCAGCCCTTGGAGGCTTCTAACTAGTGTATAGGCTGTGCACCTAATCTGCACCACATATTTGATAATATTCAGGAATTATTATTATGTTGTGTGATAATGGCATTGTGGTTTTTTTTGAAAGGAGGTCTTATCTCTTAGAGATGTATACTGAAGTATTTATAGATAAGCGATAACATATCTGACATTTGCTTCAAAATAATATGGCGGGATGGGGGGGGAGCCAATATATATCATCAAATAAAAGGGCAGATGTGGTGGCCAGGGACTGGCAGCAGAGGAGGGGATGGACTGCATAGGGGCACAAGGAAATTTGGGGAATGACAGAAATGTTCTGTATTTTGATGATGGCGGGGTTTCAAATTAGTTAGAAACTTATGTCCACACACAAACCTATACACAAATGTTTATAACAACTTTATTCATAACTGCCAGAACTTGGAATGAACCCAGATGTACTTCAATAGGTAAATGGATAAACAAATTGCGGTACTTGCATACAATGAAATATTATTCAATGATAAAACGAAATGAGCCACTAGGGGGTTAGGGGTGGGAGAAATGGGGAGATATTGGTGAAAGGTTACAAACTTCCAGTTATAAGATTAACAAGTTTGGGGACCTAATGCACAGCATGGTGATTATAGCTAATAATACTGTGTCATATATCTGAATGTTACCAAGAGAGAAGATCTTAAATGTTCTCACCACAAAACAGAAATGGTAACCATGTGATAGGATGTAGGTAGCCGCTAATACTATGGTGGGAATCATTTTGAAATTTATAAATGTATCAAATCAACATGTAGTCCTTAAATTTATACAATGTTATGTGTCAATTATACCTCAATAAAGCTGAAAGGAAGAAGTGAGCCACCAAGTCAGGAAAAGACATGGAAGACCCTTAAATGCATATTGCTAAATGAAAGAAGCTAGTCTGAAAAAGCTACATACTGTATGATTCTAACTATATGACATTCCAGAAAAGGTAATACTATAGAGACAGTAAAAAGATCAGTGGTTGCCAGGGGTTAGTAGGGAGGGAAGGGAGGAATGAGTAAGTGGAAGACAAGTGATGTTTAGGGCTGTGAAACTATTCTGTCTGATTCTGTATATGACATTATGCATTTATCAAAACCCATAGAACTGTATGACACAATGAATGAGACAGTGTAAACTATGGCCCTTAGTTAATAATAACCCAGTATCAACATTGATTCATTAACTATAATAAATATATCACACCAATGTAAGATGTTAATAATAGGAGAAAATGTGTACTTGGAGAGAGGGGGTATATGGGAATCCTCTGTGCTTCTACCAATTTTTCTGTAAACCTAAAACTGCTCTAAAAAACTGTCTGCTAATTTCTTAAAAAGTAAGGAAAATAGAAGGAAAAAAATCCAAATGAGATATTTTGGAATTTCTCAATAAAAACCAGTTGCTAAAAAATCATTGAAATTAGATTTAATTGAGATAACTATGAATGACTGGAAGAAAATTATTAGAAGGATTTTACATTCAGGTTTCCTCTGAGTGACTCCAAGTTCTCATTGCACATTAACCTGAAAAATGGAAATTCTAAAAACTATTAAAAAGATGGACAAAAACACACAATCATGTTACTCTACAGATGTACTCTGCAAGCATGCCCTCCCATCTCTTTGTTTACCCAGCAGTAGTTTTGCATGTAACCGCGCTGTATTCGCCAACTTTGTTTTCTGATTCTGTGGGAGGGTTACTCATGTTCACAAAGGGTGGGGTATGCAGGGAGGCCCTCTGGAAATTTGATGAGAATGAGGGGGAACTTTAAAATATCAACCCAGCCACACTTACAAACACTTGTTGGAATTGCCTCCATGGAGGCTGGGATCCTGTGCTGTTAGAAGCCTTCCCCTGACGGGCTGGCCTCGGTTTTATTGCTTTGTAACCATTGGGAACCAGCTTCTGGCCAAGCATCTGGGAGGGCACACCCAGTTCCCAGCTCTGGCTAGATGTGAAAGTGAAAGGTTCTCATTGAACTCTGTGGGCTGGGAACAGAGCCACCTGTCAGGAGGAAGAACAGGTTGCGCCTAACTCGAGGGTGCTCCCAAGCGGCTGTGGACCAGCAATGGTCCCTGCAGAGAGAGGCAAGAAGTGTGAGCCAAACCGTAAGTATATAAGTGTGAGTACATGGAGAGCACAGAGGAGTCTGGGGTACAGAATCCTTGACTGTAACTTCCACTCGTGGCCTGGATATGCCAGTATTGTCACAGGGTAAACCCGGAGCTTAGAACAACTAATCAATGGTAACTGATGTTTATTCGGCACTTACTCTGTGCCAGGCATTGGGCTACACGTTTATGCAAAATATCTCATTTAATCTTCACAACAATCATAACAGGCAGGCCCTATTTGTACCTCCATGTTATAGGCGAAGAGATGGAGGCACAGAGAAATTAAGTAGCTTGCCTCAGGTCACAAAATTAGCATGTGGCAGAGCTAGGATTTTCATCTGGCCTGCTGGACCCCAGAGCTTGTTGTCTTCATCACCATGCTAGTGAGGAGGAGGGCAAAAAGATTACAGAAAGTGTTCCTTAAATGGCTACAGCGGCTTTCAGCTATTACTGCTTGATGAGGGAGACAGATGGGTCTGCTGATACAGGAAGAAGCTGAAAGGGGGAGAGGGGTGGGGCTGGGATGGCAAACAGCTGTGACAAGTGCCCTCCGACTGGAAGGAAGCTTTTCCAGGCCAGAAGTGTCTGTACCTCGAGTGCTTAGCATGGTGATGGACACAGAGGCGGTGCTCAGTAAAGGTTTGCCGAATGAATGCAAGAAAGAATATGTTTTTGGCCATCAAAGCCATTTACATAGAATTACCTCCTAGGCCCCTAATAAACATCTGATTGCCTGCTGATGATATTTTTTTTATTTAGGTAAAATATATTTCGCATAAAATTGACCATTTTACCCTTTTTTAAGAGTATAGTTCAGTGGCATTAAATACATTCACATTGTTGTGCTATATACAACGACACAGAGATTAAGAAACCAACAATCCCTTTCCTCTCTAAACTAGTCAGCATTAGAGTTGGTCAGGATGGCCTAAATTAAGCTGTGGGAACAAAAAACTCCAAAATCTCAGTAGTTGAAAAAAATAAGGTTTATTTCTTTCTCATGCTATGTGTCCGTCACAGGTCAGCTGGGGGCTCTGTTCCACGTTACTCTCACTCTGGACACCAGGCTGACGTGAGAAACACTAACTGGAGTACCGCTGGTTGCTATGGAGAGAGAAAGAAGTGGGAGAATTTGTATTGGCTCTTAAAATATCTGCTCCCATGTCATTGGTCAAAGCAGGTCCCGTTCCACATCTAACTTCAAAGAGGATATGGAAGTATACTCCCATCACGTGTCTGGAAAGAAGGAAACAGGATGTTTGTGAAGAGCGTGAGAATACTACACGACTCTTTCAGTTGCAAATAACATAAACCAAATTTTAATTGGCCGAAGCAGAAAAGGGAATTTGCTGACTCACGTAAGTGTAGGGATTGTTTGGCTTCAAACACGGTTGGATCTAGATAGTCAAAGATGTCTTCAGTGCTCCATCTCTCTTTTGTCTGGTCCTTATTCTCAGCTAGCGGCCTCCCAAGTCACGACAGAAACAGCCATCAGAAAGTTTCACAATTATTTTCCATCAACTATAAAAAGGAGAGTCTCAGGGCAGTGTGGTGGCATAGTGGCTGAGTTCGCACACTCCGCTTTGGCAGCCCGGGGTTCACTGGTTCGGATCCTGGGCATGGACCTACACACTGCTCATCAAGCCATGCTGAGGCAGCATCCCACATAGAAGAACTAGAAGGACTTACAAGTAGGATATACAACTATGTACTGGGGCTTTGAGGAGAAAAGAAAAAATTATTTATAAAAAAGGGAGAATCTCTTCCCACTCTGTTCCACAAAAGTACCTGGAATGATTTCCATTGGCCTAGATTGAGTCACATGTCCATTCCTGGTCCACTCTCTCTGACTCTGATTAGTCTGGCCTGATTCAGGTGCCCAGGCTTTTGGAGCTGGGAAGTGAGTCAGCCCCACTTGAAAACTGTGGATGGATAATGGGGGAGGGTTGTCTTCTCCAAATGAAGAGATGATTCCATTACTAGAAGAAGGGACACTGGGCAGGCCAAAACAAAAGATATTCATCGTGTTCTCTCTTCCCTTTTGTGGTGGGTCAGATGCACCTGTGATGGAATCCTGTTGGAATGTGTGACCCCAGGCTTATACCTGCTACCACCCTTCAATTTATGCTCAAGGAAAGGCTAGGGCTTACTTCTCTGAGCAAGGTGTGGTGGGGAGGAGCTGCTTAGAAGTGGGCTATGGAAGAGGAATGATCAAAGATAAGTTGAGATTGGAGCCCAGAGAGTGAGAGAGCAATAATGCCACTAACAGAAATTGAGGGATGAGAAGGAGAATCAATTTTGGAGGGGAGAGTTGAGCTCTACATCTTGAATTTGAAATGACTGGGATATGCACGTAGAGCAATCCACAGGCATTTGGAGCTGCAGAAGCATAACTCTGGATAAAGGGGAGAGCTAGATATTGACTTGAAAATCATCTGATGATAAGAGGTAGGCTATCCGGAGGCCTGAGACACCTGAGGGAGAAAAGGAAAGAAAAGAATGTGGTCTTCCTTGGGAAATATCCCCAGCTAGTGGGTGAGACAAGGAAGGGGAGCCACCAAATGTGACTGAAGAAGATTGGTTATAAGGATGAAAAGGAGATAAAGGGTAGTTTCTACTTCTCAGAGATGTCCTCAACTTGCCCAGGGAAAGGATGAAAAACACTTTCCATGTCATTTCCTCTGACCTCACTCTCACTTCTGATTTTCCTTCTTTTGATCCCGGATTGTATCATTATATCTCTGTGATCTACAAACACCCCTGCACATCCATGTATATGATGATATGCTTGATTATACTTACATTTGTTTCTGTATGTCTTTTGATTGTCAGTTGCCTGATTCACCTACTACCTGTTGATCTATCCCTGTTTTTACTCAAAAGATTATTAGAAGATGATGCTAAGCGGAAGTCTTATCATATTGATTAAAAACCTGAGCTTTCTCAGCAGAACTGGGCTCTAATCTGTGATGTCACTTACCACTTTTGTGGCATATTTTAAATTACTCAAGCTCTGAGATTTAATTTCCTAATCTGTGAAATGGGGATAATGATATCCACTTCCTAGAGTCACAGAAATGACTAAATGACATGACTTAATTGGAGCTCTTAGCATAGTGCATGGCACATAAAAGTAGCTACCATATATTGAGAATTTATTTTCAATAATAACGGTAATAAAGCAGAAAATTTGAAGCCATGAAAAGCCTTCATAATATTGTTGATTAAAAAGGCAGACTGTCAAATAGCATTTACAATATGACCTCATTTTTACTAAAACACATGCACACACACACACATACACACACACAAACACAAACACAGGACTGGAAGGATATATAGCAAAGTGTAGCAGTGATAGTATGGGTAGGATTACAGGTGATTTTTGTTTTATTATATTTTACTTTGCTCATCTGCAGTTAGCTGTATGTTATTTTGCTTATCTGTGATTCCTGTAGTTTGTACAATACATAGCCACTCCTTATGGAATAATAAGAAAACATGTCTCTATAAAAGACAGAGAAACAGTGAGTGATTTTTCTGCAAGACCCAGCAAAGCTGAACTCACAAGATGCCCTGGGGTGGGTAAGGTACCAGCTTATTTCGTCAGGCTTCAGTTGTCCTATTTTTCCGTGTGTTTGTTTTTTCACTCTCCCAGGCTGTCTTTGAGGAATGGAAGTACTGCTCTCAGGGAAATCCCACCCCACAGACTCTAGGCTCTTCTGGACATCAAAGAGCCTGGAGCAGTCCATCCCTTATCTGGATGTGGGCACAGATTGCCACTAAATTCTTCCCTTCGCAGCTACCCTTGAGGGTCTGTGGTAATAGAAAGGAGCAGCGCTGTAATGCACGAGAAATCTTCTAAGCGACTGAACCCAGAATGTTACCATCTGCATGTACTTCTTATTTTTTGGATCAGCAGATGTACTGCTCCAACAATTAGGGACAGCTTGCATCCCACGGTACACAGTGGCTGACAAATGGGGAAAGCACCTCAGAGGCTGGGACATGAGGGGAAGGTGGGGGCTAATTCATCCAGCAGATCAATCATTTGAATAATTAATATGTGACTTCCCTAACTCTTAATAGCTGTAGGAGTTCACACAGACCAATGGCCTTTAAGTAATTAGGCTTTGAGAGGGGAAGATTAGCATAAACTTAAATCTCTCTTCACTTCCCACAAGACTGGTACTCACAGTTCTCAAATACCAAATACTGGTGACCTGGGAGTCTGGAGGGTGGGAGAAAGGAGTAGGATGGTTTCCTCAGCTGGTAAAAGAGTTCTGAGTATTCTGAGTTCGCCTGTGAGGCCACTCCGCACACATGCTTGGTTTAGTACGTTTCACACTTTCAGAACTCTGTTGTAGCTACACACGTGCACTTGATCCTGAGACGCGCTGGTACATCAACAACGGGCTAGGTAGGTTGAGGAAGAAGCTGGGGATTGGGGTGACCAGGGCTTGGCAAACTGATGTGGCTGCACAGCGAGTTCCAGGAGGCTCTGAGGATCCACACCTGAGGAAGTCAGATCTGGTGGGTGGCAACCAGGCTTCCTGCCAACGTTTGTTGGGCCCAGGTAACAACACAAATAGAGACTCATGTACCATATGTCTAAATAATTAAAGTGTAAAATCAAGCTAGCAAACGGTTAAATAAAACACATCCTCTCTGCTTTAACTAGTTTCATCACAACAAAGAGAACATACTTTCATGACAACAAAATAAAAAAAATCCATAAAGCTGTGGTTTTTAAATGAGTGAAAGCCAGCAAAACAGCAAATACGATTGAATGTAATTATCACTGGAAATGTAAACTCAGGGAATATTAATTTCAATTTCCTTGGGTTTTTTCTTTCTGGTGGTTCATCAATATATATATTACTTGTTTCCATGACTTTTAAAATCTAATATATTACTTTTATAATAATAAAGAAAAAGAAATATACTACTTTTGATTATAGTTTGTAATATAATCTAATTAAATTGAGTAAGATTTACTTCTAAACATGTTGTGTATGAGTTCTCTTACTTTAAAACAAATTAATAATCTCATTTTGCATTCTCCATTCTATATGGTGATCATCTGATGCATTTTTAAACCTATATTATGTGTTGAATATTTTCGCATCACATTTTGAAATAATTTCTACGAAACCTAGAAAATTTCCATTATTTTCTGTAAATTTTGAGCTGTCATTGCCACAAAAAGCATCATGTTTGATTAAGTATTGGAGATAAATTTTATTTTATAAGGACATCCTACATCATATAAGAACATCATTTGTCTCTGTTGAATACTATTTTTGTTTGGCCCTTTATTCAGTCTTTAAAAAAATTAATTCTAGTAGTCGTGTATGCATTTTTTTTTGTGTGCACAAGTGATATTTCACTTTAGTCAAGAACCTAAGTGTTTCCAGGCACAAACACCTTAACTGGCCCAAACTGATCTTGTGGACTGGTTATAGAACTCTGTCACAGCAGTAATAAAATATTTGCTACCTAGGATGTAAAAACATATAAAAACTATTTCTACAATTTCTTTCTCTATCTAAAATAATTTTGCTGTAAAATTAAATACTAAATTTTCTGCCATGTTCAGGCAATGGAAAATTGTAATCATTAATTTGAATTGAATTGCATTTTGCTGGGAACATATTTATGCTGTCAGAATGTGACAGCCATTTTTCAGGATCTCTATCCAATAAGCGTAGTAAAGCTCCAGAGGTTTTTCGGTTTTCACATTCAATTGCAGCTCTTATAAATGCAATTTTCTTCATATGCTAATGGACAGGCAAGAATTGCATTTGGCTTTCTGAGTTATGACTTTATTATGAATAATTCTTTTGTTGTTTTCATTGTTTTAGTCAATAATTAAGTCTGCATTTAGTGAAGAAGATGAAGTTGCAGGAATTTCATCTGAGGTTTCAAATTGTGGGTTGGAAGATATTTTTGTTCATTTTCATTTGATTAGTAGTGAAATCTTTATTAAACAAAGAATGTGTAAAGTCCTGTCTGCAAACTTTAAGTGGGTCACACTCAAGAGAAGTCTGCCCCTCCCATTGTTTCCAGTTTTTAGACATTTAAGAAGACTATGTTCTATTTCATTTTCCTTCAGCCTTTTTCTTCTCTGAGCTCCACTTTTGTATTTTCTATCTCTATGGTGATCTTGACTTGTACTCATTTTCAAAATTATTTAAATAAAGCTGAAATTAATATCTAAATTGTTGGAAAATTTACATCTTATTAAAATTTTTATAAAGAACTATAATTCTAGCATTCAATGTGCATCTAGTTGATGATTCATATAATGTTTATATAGTGTTGCATCAAGACCTGCATTTATACAAATCTGAGTTATATGAGTTATGTAATGTTACAAAATATTCCTTAGCTGTCATTTGCAACTGTTGCAAACACCAGAACTATGCACCACTGGGAAAAGATACCTTGTTATGCAAGAATCTACTGCATTCATGCCAGCTGAGATGAAAGATTTGACAACTTAATAGATTTGTCTTTTTTTCTTAAGTGCTTCCTCCTCCTTGCACTCTGAAGCAGTGTCTAGCTCTCTGTTAGCAGCACTGCAACTTAGAAACCTTCATGGCATTAGATTTCAGTCCTTTTTGTTCCAAGGACATAGGGCGAGAAATGTTAACAAAGCAATTTCTTAGGACCTCAACAGTGTAAGTGATGGGAACAAATGTTTAGGGTTTATGGAGTGTGCCGTGCCAGTCCTGAGTGCCAAATCCCCACTGACGGGCCCCCTTACATTCCCTCATACACCTGTTGTGTGTGTGATATGTGGGATCCTCCAAAGCTCAAGGTCTAACCCCCTTTGCCTGGGTTAAGGGCAATAGTGGCCAATTTGGTTGTTGTCTTAGGAACTAGTGAGAGATCTTTGCAGAGTAGGATCCCTTTGGGAGTGGGGATCTCCCAGACTAGAGACTGGGAGAAAGGAGCCACCCCAGGGGAGATTTGGGAGAGAAGGCAGAGGCAGATAGACCATGAGGCTAATGAAGCTTAAGCTTCAAGGTCCCGCCCTTGCACAGATTGCTCCAAGACCCAAGCCTGATTTTGTGTTCTTTTCCTTAAAGCTGGCCCCCAGCTCGCAAAACTTAAGGTTGAAAGACTTAAGGTGGGAAGCCAGGGCCCAAGCTAGACAGGTTCAGGGTGATTCAGGGCAGGTGCCCTTCCAGCAGCGTCCAAGAGTACTCAACAGGAACCAGGGGCACTAGAAGCAGAAGGTCTCCGCCACTCAGCTGGGTCTCACAGTGACATCAAAAACTGCGGTAGCGAGATTCATACAAATCTCTAGAGCAGTGCTGATCCGTAGAAATATAATGCAAGTCACATGTGTAATTTTAAATTTCCTAGTGGCTAGGTTTAAACAAGTTAAAATAAACAGGTGAAAGTAATTTTAATAATGTTTTTTAGGTAACCCAATGTATCCAAGACATTAACCAAGTCCTTAAAATCTAGTGGGTATTCTACACTTACAGCACATCTCAGTTCAGACTAGCCATGTTTCAATTGCTCCACAGCCCTATGTGGCTAGTGGTTACCACATTGTCAGCACAGCTCTAGATAACCCCTCAGCCTCTACCGTCCAGACAATGCTGGCTGGGGCACTGTATTAGTATCCTATTGCTGCTGTAACAAGTTACCTTAAATTTAGCAGCATAAGACAACACAGATTTATTCTCTTACAGTTTTGGAAGTCAGAAGTCCAAAATGGGTTTTACTGGGCTAAGATATGGGTCAGGCTGCCTTCTTTCTGGAGAAACTGTTACCTTGCCTTTTCCAGCTTCTAAAGGCCGCCCACATGCCTTGGTTCACGGCCCCACATCACTCCAACCTCTGCTTTGTAGTCACATGTCCTTGTCTGACTCTAACCCTCCTGCATCTCTTCTATAAGGACCCTTGTGATTTCATTGGGCCCACACAGATATTCCAGGATAATCTCCCCATCTTAAGATCCTAACTTAGCGATACCTGCCAAGTTCCCTTTACCACGTAATGTAGCATATTCACACATTCTGCGGATTAAGATGTGGACATCTTTGGGGGGCATTATTTGGTCTACCACAGGTATTTAGGAGAGGCTTTGAGGCTTCGGGGGAAAGTGTCAGGGCCTCTAGCCAAAATAGGGTCAGGAAAAGAAGGAATAGCTCCATTTTGCCCGGAGTAAGAACAAGAATGAGCTGAAATTCCATTGGAAGAAAACTAGAGGAAGCTGAAGGTGTTGTTGAGTCTTAAGGGGAAAACCTGGCTCACGGTTATCCCAACTAGCAGCCTCTCCCGTTTTGTTTTTGTTTTTTTGCCATTTAGGAAACATCACAGTTATCAGTCCTAGAATAGAGCTTCTCCTCCAAGGACCATATTCATTCCACGCCACCCCCTCCCCCACTATCTGCTACACACGCACACCCCCTTAGGGCACAAATCAGAGGCAGGACTCACAATATGCTCATGGTAGAGTGGATCTTTTAAAAATTAAAATCCTCATTGAATAAAAAATTAAAATATAGGGGCTGGTCCCGTGGCTGAGTCGTTAAGTTTGCGTGCTCCGCTGCAGGCGGCCCAGTGTTTCATTGGTTCGAATCCTGGGTGTGGACATGGCACTGCTCATCAAACCACACTGAGGCAGCATCCCACATGCCACAACTAGAAGGACCCACAACAAAGAATATACAACTATGTACCGGGGGGCTTTGTGTAGAAAAAGGAAAAAAATAAAATCTTTAAAAAAAAAATTAAAATACACTTCATTTTCTTAAAAGAATACTACTAAAACGGGACAATGGGCTCCTGACCAAGGACTCAGCAGTAAATAAGTCAGAATTGTGGTAAAAATTCCATCATAAGAGGGGCCAGCCCGGTGGCATAGTGGTTAAGTTTGTGCGCTCTACTTCAGTGGCCCAGGGTTCGTGGGTTCAGATCCCAGATGCAGACCTAGCACTGTTCATCAAGCCATGCTGTGCCAGCATCCCACATACAAAATAGAAGAAGATTGGCACAGATGTTAGCTCAGTGACAATCTTCTTCAAGCAAAAAGAGGAAGCAATCTTCCTCACATACACACACACAAAACATGCTAAGAGAAAAGATTATAAAATCTGCAATCACCTAGAAGAACAAAAGTGTGCTGCTCCAACTTCTGCAAAATGGACTTAGATGGACTCTGCACAATGATTACACAAGGAGTCCAATGAGGAGTAGAGTGCATGGAAGTGCCATTGGATCATATGTTTGAACTACAGCCCAATTTGATGGCTATCATGTAGTCAGTGATAACCCCACTCAACTTGTTAGAATTTAGGATGGCTCATAGGAGATGATTAATGAGCCAAGCTATCTCACTGATGCCTTTATTTTCTCTTGGTATATTTCCCTGCAGCAAGCAGAAGTATTTAAAAGTATTTCCTTGACTCAGTACAACCAGTGTTCAATGTGTTATTGGTAATGATGGTCATCCTAGCCAACCTGCTCCAGAGCATTGAAGAAACAAGGCACATTGGAAGGGGTGGGAACCTGACACTTGACACACCCCCCCAGGGTATGTCCTGGGAATGCAGCTCACAGGTGTGAGTGCTGGGAGGCAGTCTACTTTGGCAGGCAGAACACAGAATCTAGGGAGCAGGGCAATTGATGATAAGCAGTTGTTCAGTAAAATAGGAGGCATCAGGGTCATCTGATATGACAAGAGGAGGATAGAGGGTAGCAACAGAGCAGTAATAAATTAACACCCTTGGCATTCCTGGATGCCACTCACCACTTAAAATACCTTTGAGTGACCCCAAGGATCTGTGACATGCATTCATTTGTCATTTGCCAAGACAGGCATCTTAAACACCTCGCACATGGGAATGAGTTGAGTGAATGATCGGTATTCCATCTCACCTCGACTCTGGTCCTTTGCTCATGGTTGGGCATGCAGCAACATTCCTTAGGTAATTACAAAATAACAATAAGCACAATAGTTTTTTCTTTGGAACAGAAAGTCAGCTGCTGCCGCCGGTATCAAACTAAAGAGAAATTCAACCAGAAAATGAAATACAACTGAATGTCGAACTCAGCCGGGTTGGGCTCAGAGGGATGAACAGGTCCACTTGTCCTCTACACAAAAAAAGAGACTGAAGAAGCTGTTTGAGTATGCACAGAAACTGTCATCAAGGGAGAGTCCAATTTTAGTGAAAGTTGAAAAGGAGGTGAATATGTGGTGCGAGGCTATGCACAACAAACAGGTGACCCTTTGGTTCTGGAGAACAAGTCACCTGCACAAACAATGTAGGGGTTCACAATGGCTTGGGAGAATCTTGCTCAAGCATGTCATGGGTTTGCCGCAATCAGAAATCAAACTTGTAGGAGCTGATATCTGGGAAAGCGCGTTTGCAGGTAGCAGCTGTTGCTCCGGCTGGAGTTCAGAGGCAGGACTCAGGTGGGACTTGGGGAGCAACGAAGCTAGGCAGGCACTTAGTCCTGGGAGCCCTGGAGGGGATGCTCAGCAGATAATCAAAATGGCATTTCTGGCTCCTGGAGCAAGGCAGAAGCCAGCCAAGAGAACCCAGGGCAGGGGCAAGAAGTCAAAGCTGACCTCGGAGCAAACTTACCTTTGTGCTATGTCGCCAGGCAGCAGACTACCCATCCTTAACCTTCCTGTTCTAAAGTTGGAATCAGTCCTAAAAATTATGGCAGGGCCAAGCCTACAGATCTGAGAGGAGGATCGAAGGTGCTTAGGTATAGAGAAGAGGGCTGCAGAGCTAGGAACCTGGGAAGGTGTGAGAAAAATCGCCCAAGGAGAAGCGCAGCTGGCAGCTCGGGGTCAGACTGCTGCAGAGGCCCCGGTCAAGTCAAGTATGGTAGCATCTGGTTTTCCTTCTTTACAGAACCTTTACAGGAAGTTCTCAGTGTGTGGCTGCCTGGATAAAGGTTAGGGCAGTTTGTACTGTGCCAACTTGAATAACTTGGGATCTACATTTCCCAGAGTTCTCTCCCTGTACAGGTCCAGGCAGGAGTTGGTCCAAAGAGGAATGTGCGCGAGACAGAAGGTGGAGGTGGAGCAGCAGCTGTTGCCTTCTGAAGACTGTTGTGGTTAGAAGTGGTTGCAGATAGACGCAAAGGTGCCCATGGGTTCCAGCCTGTCCTTGTTCTCTCCTCCTGATCTACGTCTTCTTTCCAACTGCTGACCCTCTTGACTGACAGTGGCCCTCAACTCACCACCAGATCCTTGACAGTGATCCACAAAGGTGCTAGCTACCCAGAGGCACAGCTGCCCACTGACCTCTCACGAGCCTTGCCTCAGCCATGCCATTTCAGTGCTGGATGTGCTTAACTTCTATGATTGACCAAATGGTGACCTCTCTTCTGATCACCAACTTTCCTCCTGATCCTTCACTTCCCCAGCTCCTCCCACCATTATGTAAGGTCTCCTTCCTCTAATAATTTCTTTTCCTGTAACTTGTAGTGTTTCAGCTTCCCTGAATAACTTCTGGCTGTGTGACTAGCAGCCTGTGTAGACTCCTGGGAAATTGAAGCTTCCACCTGCTTATTTATTGTGAAGAGTCTTTGGTTGTAAGAGACAGCAAGCCATACTGAATTTATTTAAGCAAAAAAGGGGACCTTTATTGGCTCATATCCTCAACCCACTCAAATGAAGGGGTGACTGGAGCCAGGGGTTCAAAAACTACTGGTCTCTTATCTCTTCTGCTCTTTTCATGTTAGCTTTATTCTTTCCTCCATCGGGAAAGACTGATCAGCCCAGGGTTGGTCAAGTGTCCCCTACCTGGTCCAATCACAGGCCAGAGGAATGAGGCATTGGAACCGACCCAGCCCGGATCACTTGCCCACCTCTGTGACGCAGGGTCGAGTCAATTATCAGAGGAAATGTAGCACAAATGTGGCCACTGGGAGTATTGTTGGGAGCCAAGAAGCTGCCTTCATTACATCTACTGCATTCCATTTTGTAAGTTAAACTGGGCACTTTGGAGCACAAGAAAAGTTCTTTTTAGCTAAGGTACCAAAGAGATATCCAGCAGTTGGAAGACACAAATAGATTGCCTAGGCCGCTCATGGAATCTGATATTACACTAATGTTTAAGAACTTCTTGCACTATACTGGAAACCTTACAAACAACCCCCAGGTTATTATTGGGCATCTCTAGATGGAACGCTAAAACATGTCTCATTAGAGGCTTGCTAAGACAGGCAGAATTCTAACAACGAAAGAGCTAATACCTTCTTCATTTGTGGATATTCTAAGAAACAAGAGAATGAAAGGGTAAGAAGAAAAATGTAAATCTTAATTAGGAAGCAAAAGGAGTGACAGATGGAGACTTACATCTTTACCACATTGAGTCTTCCAAACCACAAACATGGTACCTCTCCATTGGTTTAGGAATTCTTTTATGTCTTTATCAATAAAGACTAAGTTTTCTCCGTAGAAGTTTTGACCATATTTTATTAGACTTATTCCTAGATAGTGTGTATATTTTGGTCCTATTATAAATGGTATTTTTAAAACTAAATTTTCTAATTGTTTGCTATTGGTGTATAGGAAAGCAATTTTCCTTTTGGCAAAGATCTTATGTCTGGAAACTTTAATGAACTTTCTCATTAGTTCTAAGGGTTTGTCTGGAGAGGCTGTTGAATTTTCTATATATTATCTCATAATTTTCACATGAAAGTTAATTTTCCTTAGGTGACAAATACAAATTAAGTAATGTAAATTTAGGACCATAATACCCAGTATTAATTTTTCCCTGCTTTAATAAGTAACATTTATTTAGCTCTTACTGGAAATCACATGGTCTATGGAAGTGTTTTGCAAAGTATGTTCCATCAACCAAGAGAAGGTTTTCATATTTCATATTATATTCTTTTCTTGGCAATTCACAAAGGCCCTGAGAAGTCCTTCAAAGAAACCTCTCTACCTCGGTTAAATCCTGCAATACAAATGTACTTCATCAAGGAAGGAACCCCTTCAAGTAATACCTCTAGCCTTCTGAGGAACTATTTTTTATAAAGAGCACACTTTGGGAAATGATGGTCTCGAAACATAGTCATCATGAAAACTAGTTAACGCCAATACTTTTTCAAAGAATCGACCATCTTTTTCATTATATTCTTTGGAAGCTAAGCTGGGTAGGACAAGGCTCTATTTGGCTTTTTCTTTCTACTCTTTAGTCTTTAACAATAACTCCCTATGACTCAATGCCAGCATTATAAAAGAAAGAAAAATATGCATATTAATCTCATGAGACTATTTGAGACTTCTATTCCTTAGGAAAGGGCCACAGCTGGTCACAGTGGGAGATCATCCTTATAATTCCATCAATACTTTTTGAGTGACATGCAGATGACATTTTTTTCTGCTTTTATTCCTCTTCCTGCTAACCCCTGGCTATCACTCCTATGCCATATTTTTTCCTTACATTGTACAGAACCACACGTATTTATCAAAAGCTGTCCTTTCTGTGTTCTGGATTACGTACAAAGGCTACAAATTTGTCAGAGTACAGCTAAATAAATGGAAATGGAAAAACCCACAAGTAGGAACATATTTTATTAGGGTAAAAAAATTCTAATTATGGAAGTTTTCTTTGTACTGCTATTTCTGATCAGACAGAGTGTTTATTAGATCATTTGACAGGATAATGATGAATGTCTATCTCAGTGGGTCTCACCCTGCTGAACATCAAAATCATTTGTGGAGGTCTGAAAAAATAGAAATACCTGGGACCCTCTGAATGAGAATCTTCAGGCGGCAGCTTAAGCACTTGTACTTTTAAAGGCCCTGAAATTTAGTCTCTGGTATTTATTTTGTGGCTTTTCTTTTTTAAGAAACCATTTTTCCATTTGGGCTTGGCTAAATTTTCCTTCTAAATTTGATTAAAATAATAAAGAACAGGCCAGCCCAGTGGCATAGTGGTTAAGTTTGCATGCTCTGCTTTGGTGGCCCGGGGTTCACTGGTTGGGATCCTGGGTGTGGACCTACACACCACTCATCAAGCCATGCTGTGGCAGCCCCCTACATAGAAGAACTAGAAGGACTTACAACTAGGTTATAGAACCATGTACTGGGGCTTTGGGGAGAAAATAAAAACAGGAAGATTGGAAAAGATGTTAGCTTAGGGCCAATCTTCCTCACCAAAAAACAGCCTGCAAAAAGAAAAGAAAAGAAAAGAAAAGGAGGCCATTAGAATCATCTTTAAAAAAATAAATTAAAAAAGAATATTTTTAAAGAAAACAAATCAATTCCAAACTCACTTTCCAAATGCTAACAAATTTTTTCCACATCTGGCTCTAGTCCTTGTTCATGTGAAGAAATTTTTGAATTCTGAATTTGTCACTTAGCATTTTACTTTTTAAAATTTCCATGCTATCCTATAGTGATAATACTTGTCACTTTAGGAATTGTATAATATCTCAGCAAGTATTTCTTTGTATCATAACTTAGCTTACAATTCCCTTACTATGGGACATTTAAGCTGTTTCTCTCTTTTTAGTTACTCTAGAGAAAATGGCAATGAAGAATTTGATGTGTATGGATTTTGCTTTTCTTTTGAACCAATTCCTTTGGGATAATTTTCTGGAAATCTAGTTATTAGGTCAAAGGATATGAACGCTTTTTATGACTCTTGTTAATGATTACTAAATTGTTTTCCAAAACGTTGAAGAAAATTGAGAAGCCATGCCCCAACTCCATGGCCTAATTGCTGAGGCTCTCAGGGAGGGGCAGGCAATACTAGAGGTCTGTTGGGTGCTTCCAGGACAGACAGGAGTGGCTCCAAACGTACCAGTCGTATCACTCTGCTTAAGAAGAAAGGCACGAAACCTAACAACCTCACCAGTATTAAGGCTCTGCTCAACCATCTCATCTACCGTGTGCAGTGCTTTCTTGCATTCTCTCTAATCCTCAAAATAACCGTGCAGAATTAGATCTTACTGCCCCTCATTTTACGGAGGAGGAAAGGGTGGGAAGAGAGGCTTGGTAACTCACCTGAGGGCCACATAGTGTGTTAGTACTGAAATGAGCATTTGAACCCTGTGTTTTGCTGCTGCTATGCCACACTGCATTTCATACCACTGGTTCCTGAAGCAGCCACAGAATCTCACCAATTAGATACCTCCTAAGTCATAAATTGGCTGTAAAGTGGAATATGATAATAGAAGTGGTAGGTTTAAAATGTCCTCAATTCTCTACCTCTTCTCCAACTTGGAGGTGGGGTCTATGGATGTTCCCCTTGCATCTGGGTTGACCCGGGGACTTTTTTTGACCAATAGAGTACAGCATGAGTGATGGTGTCTAGGTCTGGGCCTGGATCTAAGACACCTGGCAGCTTTAGCCTTCATCTTCTTGGAGTCCTAAGCCACTATGTAGAGAGGTCCAGATTCCTTGCTGGAGAGACCACAAGGAGAAAGAAATAAATGCTTGGCCATCCAGCTGTTCCAGCCATTGCAGTTGAGGTACTAGACATGTGAGTGACCCCATCTTGGATCCTCCAACCTCAGTCAAGTCCCCCAGCCAACAACATGTGGAGCAGAAACAAACCATCCCAATGAGCTAATAATCAGTGGATGTTTGGGGGTGGTTTGGTATGCAACAATAGATAACCGAAGAAATATATTTTATTTTGGTGAATCTCAAATGCAGAAAGAGTACCAGTGATACATTCAAGCTTCCCTGACCCTAAAACAAGCAGAATGAAACTCATGGACATTTATCACTTCTCATCCCACCTAGTACTTACCTCTGTCACAGCGCTGACCCCGCCGCACACGGTCTTTGCGTATGTTCACATCCACCTTCCCTACCAGATAGGGGTATTCACCTTGGTAACCACAGCACCTTATACGAAGCCTGGCAGAAAATAGTTGCTTACTGCCTATTTGTTGAATAAATCTTGACTTGCTCTTGATTGATTGATGAAAGCACTTGGAATAATAGCTTTTATTTCTTGGGCTCAGCACTGTGCAGAGTATTTTGTATGGATTATCTCATGTAATCTTCACAACAACCCCATGAAGAAGGGTCTGATTATTATCTTCATTTGACAAATGAGGAAACTGAGAAGGTAGGTAACGTTACTTAGATAATAACTGTTCTTTAAGTACTTATGCTGAGCATGGCAATACTTCAGGCTTTGGCAGCAATTAAATGAATGAAGCCATTGCAGTGTGGTGCACCAAACCCCAAGAAGTCTGGTTGGCTGATTGTGTCACGGTAGACAGCACTAGCTCTGTCAGGACTTGCTCCCAACTGCAGGAATGTCATGGAGGGTCATGCAGGTCATGTCCTGCACAAGGGCATCCAGCCCAAGGGCAGCGGCAGCTGAAATCCAGGATGTGCTATTTTACTCTGCTCACCATGGAGCCTGGCACAGGGCAGTATCTGCCTGGGGGCAGGGACACCTGTTGCCTAATTTGCACAATGCCACTGTGTGGGCTAGTGGCAGACCTGGGTAGAACACATTAGTCTGTGGGAAAGTGCAGCGCCTGATCAAACAGGAGACAGAGGTTACTAAGAAACTTCCCAGGTTTTAGAATAAATAGTGTGAGTGAAATGGTTCCAATGGAATGGCAGGGGGTGCGTGGAGGCTGGGAACAATGGAAGATTTGGGTGAAGTGTGTGAGCTCCCGTATTGCTACATGCTCTGCCTCATCACTTCTGGGAGTGGATCATCTTGGCTAAAGGTCTCATCCCCAGGGGAGTTCCCATCTCCCTGCAGTTATTTGACACTCCTGGATCTTGTGGTTTTGGACCATCTCAGCTGCAACGGTGCAGAGAAAGGTATGCAAACTAACAGAAACACTGCACAAAAGGTCATAAACCCCACCCAGAGAGGGCTCACAACAGTTTTCTTATAGAGCCCAAGCAATTCAAGCATCCATATACAGGCACCCAGCATGGTCGGGGGCCTCCTGCGGGGACTCCCACAGTTGGGCCAGAAAGAGATACCTTCCATGGAATAAAATGAGGTAGGTAAGAGTCTCTGATGATTTAACTGCTTCTCTACATGCACGAGCTTGGCTGTAGTTGAAGGACCTAAATTGGTTTGCGTTAGAACTTCACCCTGCCTGAAGTAGTTTGTAGAGTTTCTTAGGCTTAACTTCCAAACTGAAGTGCCAGTGGAAGAAGCTGGGAAGAGTGAAGGGGGCTCTGGGAAATAGCCAGCCATACTGCCAGCCACCCACTTAACAGAACCAGAATTAAGATCTTAACTATACGGCTGGAAAAGTCCCCAAAAGTATGAGGTGATGATGGTGCTGGAGCCTGGGTGGTGCCTATTTGAGGCCCCTTCATCATAGCCACTTGGGTGGGGCCTATGCCCTGTGAAGCCATAGCATCTTGGGTCTGGAGGGGAGGAAGGGGACAGCCACCTTTTATTATCTGCTGAATGACTTCACATTCCTTTTTTCTACCCGGCATCCACGGGTGCAAGAAAGAAGGCCACTGTATCGGTTTCCTAGGACTGCTGCAACAAAGTACCACAAACTGGGTGGCATAAAACAATAGATCGATTGTCTCATAGTTCTGGAGGGAAGAAGCCCAAAATCAAGGTATCAGCAGGGCTGAGCTCCCTCTGAAACCAGTAGGGGACGCCTTCCTTGCCTCTGCCTCACTTCTGGTGGTTTGCTGGCAATCTTTGGTGTTCCTTGGCTTGTGGATGCATAAATCCAATCCTTTGTTGTCACATGGTGGTCTCCCTGTGTGTCTCTGTCTTCACACAGCTGCCTTCTCATAAGGATACCAGTCATATTACATCAGGGGCCCAATCTACCCTACTACGACCTCAACTGAACTAATTGCATCTGCAACGTTCCTATTTCCAAATAGGGTCCCATTTTGAGTACTCAGGGTTAGGACTGCAACATATCCTTTCTGAGGGGACACAATTCAATCTACAGCAGCCATGCTTCTGCTCCCTGGTTTTCTAGGTGTGCCTCCTGCAGCACTAGAGTGAGCTGGTTAATCCATGGGCTTCAAGTCAGATTGCTTGGGTTAAAACCTTGCCTCTGCTGCTGTGTGACTAAAGGCTATAAAACGAGACTATAATATAACAAGAGTATCTAGTTTTTGAGGTTGGCAGAGGATTAAGATAAAGTACTTTGCACAGTGCTGGGCATCAAGTGCTCATTAAGTATTGGCCATTAGTATTGTTTATTCCCCAGCTCTTTCCATTGACTTGTCTGGGAGCAGATCATTTATTCTTCCCTGCAGACACACACAGTCCTGGGGCATAGCCAAGTGCTTCCTCAGTTTAAGGGAATAGGGAGTTGGGTGGAGAGTGGGAGGGGTTGAGTTCCACTTGTTTATTCAGTTAAACTGAAGGAGTAAAGACACTCCTTCACTGTATTGCCTATAAAGGGGACAGTTCATATTTGTGAGCACTGAAAAAGTTCCTTCTGTAGATCCTTCCTGTAGGAAAGGCAGGACATTTCTCAACTATGTGCCCCCTGAAGTTGGAGGCGCTCTCAAGGGAAGACAACTGGGCTGACTTTTTAAAGAGCCTCATGGATGATGTTTTGATGAAATTCCCCACGGCCCTGTATCAAGCCCTCACTCAGCTTTTCACCAGACTCAGAAACTTCACCACGTTGGAGTCCCAGAACTGAAAGCTGAGTCAAACAAAAAACATTCACGAGATGTGCACCAGATGCAGAAAACAAGACAGCCACTTATGTAATTTACAATGACAAAAATCTACCTGTCAGGTGGACCAGTGCCTTCCACAGTGCCTCATCAGAATGTTGCTCGGTGGGTATGGAGTCAGAACGAGGGGCATGAGTTATATAATGTCAATGAATCATTGCGTCGGGTTCTGATCTGACCGTTTCCACTTATCCAAGATGGCAGCTTCTAGATTAGATCACATTGGGGACCTCCTCCCTTAGGTGGGCATGGCCCGCTTCTTTTTTTTTGTCTCCTTTGGGTGCTTTATTATTCATCTCCTTTTGACTGACATATTCCTTTTTAGATATGGCTTTACCCTCTCTCTTGCTCTACTTACCAGATCCTTATTCTTTTTTTTTTTTAACATCAGGATAATATCAGAGAATCTGACAGAAGCTATCCACAACTATTTCTGCAGAAAAGCGCCAACCTTATAAAACCATCTGAACAATTTCATGGGGTTTGTGGATGTCCTTGAAGCTGTTTTATGACTCCTAGCTTAAAATCCCTGCCTTCGGCGGACCTTTGCCCATTTAGAATTGATGTTAAAGTTTAAGTCTAACAGCATCATCTTATTTTCCTCATGGCCAAGTTCTTAGGATCACCTTCCACCCTCACCTCTCTTCTCATTCCTCCACCTTCTAATCTTAAACTAGGGCCACCCCATGACCTCTGAACTGCCCTGACCTGTGGCCACCTCCTAAGCCACAGCTGCTGGGTGGATCTCTGGTTATGATCCCAGCTAATCCTGTGCTCTCGTCTTCTCCCCTTTGACTCCTGTCTTGTACTTTCTCTCATATTCCAGTTACCCCTCTCCTCTATTCTTCCCTCATTCCTTTCATCCTGGCAGGCATTGCCCATGTCCCCACACACAGGATAAGACTGATAATCTCATTTGCCCCCTGCTTTCTGTCCCTCCTTCCCACCACCACATTCAGAGCCTCATCTCCCTCTTTCTTCTACTCCCTCCCTCTCCCCATTTTTTCCTACCAACGCTTTCCTGTACTTACCCTCCCTGGACATCATTTTCTCAGTTTCTTCCCTGTAGACCATTCCTACCTCCACCACCACCAGGGCATTGTCTTTCCTTAAAATATCTGCTTTTTACATGATTTTCAATACATATTTGTATTTCCCACCCAGACCACTCCTCTGAGGTCCAGACTTGCACATCCAACTTAAGTACTGTTTGCACTTAGATGTCACAAAAACAGTACAAACATAATGGGTCCAAAATGAAACTAATGATTCTCTGCCCCTATCGTCCCCCACCTCAATAAACTGTACCCCATTTCACGTAGTAACTCAAGCCAGAGGAAGCATCATTCATTGTCTCTTTTTCCTTACCCCCAATAACATGATGGAGTCTTGTTGCTACTACTTCCAAAATATATCTTGAGTCCCAAGCAGCCTCTTCATACCCACTACCATGACTCTTAGCTCAGGCCAGCATCATTTCTCACCTGGACCACTGCATCAGCCTCCCAACTGGTCTCCTGCTTCTATGCTGGTCTTTCCCTAATCCATTCTTTCCACAGCAGCAACAGCTCCCTTTTAAAAACAGAAATTATATTATGTCAATCTCTACTTAACTCTCTTTAATGGCTTCCATTCATTCACTAAACACATTTTTACTGAGTGTCCTCCATGTGCCATGCCCTCAATAATGTGTCCTCTCATGAATGTCAGGTAGACAGTATGTAGATAGTGGTAAGTACTATGAAGAAAAATAAAGAAGGGGTGAGGAACAGGGAATTGTGGAGGTGGGGAGGAGGAGTGGTTACAATTTTAAACAGAGTCCAGGGAAGACTTCACTGAGAAGGTGACTGAGTAGGTGACCTTTGAGCAAAGGACATGAAAGAGGTGAGGGAGTGAGCTCTGCAGAGTTCTGCAGAATATTCCAGTTGGAGGGGATAGCAAGTGCAAAGGCTTTGAGGTGGAAGCACGCCTGGCTTGGGGGTGCTGAGCAGAGTAGAATACAATTCAAGCTTTACTATGGTTTATAAGGCAGCCCAGTTCCCTCACTGCCACCCTCCAAAAAACAAAACCTCCTCCCTCTCCCTTCTTTTCCGGTCCCCCCCCCCCCCCCCCCCCCCCCCCCCGTCCCCATTCCATCCACACTGATCTTCTAGTTCACCAGAAGCTGTTTCCTGTTTTTGCCCGTGTTGTTGCCTCTGCAGGACATATTCCCCAGCTCTTATTCCCAAGTACAATTTGCAAGGCCAGCTCCTTCTCAGCCAGCAGGTTTCAGTTTAAATTTCACCTCAGGCCTTTTCTAACCACAGGACCTAAAGTACGTCTCTTCTTGTTACTTCTTTCCTCTTTCCGCTTCCTATTTGTTTCCTTCATGGCACTAATCACACTGTGCATCAGGACTCACATATACTACATGAATTGATACCTAAAATTCAATAGGTAAATAGCATCTCACTGTCCTTTAAATTTGCATTTGACTAGTGAAGCATTTTCCCAAGTAATGGTGAGTTCTTAGCACGATCTCTTTTCTATATTTTGCCCAAACCAATATTCACTTCAAGTCCTTATGTTTTAGGACCGGGCGCAGGCCTGGCCAGCCGGGACCCCACCCACTTGTCTGGGGGCAATTTATTTTCCCAAGTTTCCCGGAGGAGTCAGTGACTCATGGTGATTATCATGTCCTCACGGGAATTATTCCAAAAGCCAAACCCACTTAGAGGAAAGTGTTCCACTTCGACATCACCAAGTTGTGAAAACGGGCACGAACGCTGCGTTGAAGCGGTGCCAGGCACTCCCATTACGCGGTTATTATTAAGCAATTATTAACGGCCACGGGGCTATGCATTACAATGTAAGGCCAGTTACGGGGAAGCAACGGGAGCCCTGCCGCTCACCCGCCCCTCCGCCTTTTCCAGGGGGCCCTCCGTGACGACGCAGGCAGGTGGTCCAACTGACCCCTCCAGTCCGCTCAGAGCCGAGGCGGGAGAACCCGCGCGGGAAACGCGGAGCACACCTTTCTGCTTCCCGGGGTTCCGAACGCTCCTGCCAGGCCCCTCTCTCGAGCCCCGCCGAGATTACAGCTCGTCTCGCGAGAGCACGAGCAAGGCCCGGCTGCGGAAGGCGGCGGCGGGATGCTGGCCGAGCGCTCCACACCGCGCCCCCTCTGGCGCAGCTGGGAGCGGCGCGGGCGGGAGCGGCCGGCGGCGCGCACGCGCAGGTGAGCGGAGCGAGCGCGGGGGCACGAGGGCGGGGGGCGGGGCCTTGCGTCGCGCCGCGGGCACGTCGCTGCGCGTCCTCAGTATTTAATGTCTCTGTGTTCCACCGGCCTGGGCGAGCACGTGGGGGAGCGGCCGGGGTGCATCGCTGCGGGGCCGGACCGCGGGGCCCAGGCGGGAGCCGGGGGGCGGCGGCGCGAGAGCTCTGCATCCCGACGGGCGCCGAGGAGCTGGTAAGTTGGGGCCGCCCGTGGACCACCTGCCGGGGCCCTAAGGGCCATGCCGTCTGGGTGATGGGGAGCCGAGGGTGCAGATGCGGGGTGCGACGCGCGTTCCAGGTGTCCCGGGGACCAGTGGCTCCGGACGCCGAGCGCGAGCGGAGGCTCTCCGGCCCGCCGCCTGCTGTCAAGCAGGCCCTTCCTTCCCTTCCGTCGCCTGCGCGCCCCCTCGTCCTCCCCCCCGGGGTTGTCTGCCCGCGGATTCCCGCTGACAGGTCGCCTGTGTGTGGCTGGGGGCGCGCTCTGCAGCCGCCCTGTGCCCCCCACGCGCGTCACCATCCTCGGGGGCGGGGGGCGAGGACGCGACCGCCGGGCCACCCCTCTGAGGCTTAACTTTCCCCGAGCGCGCACGCCCTCCCGTGACACAGACCTGGGCGCGTCCCACCCAAGGTCGCCCAACCCCACACGCGTTTACTTTTCAAAGGTCGTGTGTACCCAGTCTGAGCAGGGAGAGGCAGCGGCGGGGCGGGCTGTGGGCAGGGCCAGGTGCTCAGAAGGGCGAGGAGGTCCCCTAGGGCCCGCAGACACGCCTCTCCCCGCCCTCGGGTTGGAGTTGAGTTGGTCACTTCAGGAACCTCGCCCAACTTTTGGCCCCTTGAGCTCGCCCTGAGTTGCTCCCCACATAGGGCCGGCGGTGGCCAAACCGAGCAGGTAGCTCAGCCCCTGGGAGTTCAGTGCGGCGAACCAGGGGTAAGGGCTCTGTCCGCGGAACCGGGAGGATAGGCTAGCAGACCGATTGTTATTGGAACCGGTCTCGGGTAGAGGGACCACTTGATCCGAGTTAGGGTCCCAAGGTCCAAGCCTTGGTGTCTCGAGAGGATTCGCATTTGCAGCCCCTTAAAGGGTGACTGGAGAGGCGGAGGCCGTCCTGCCCGGTGTGCCCGCTGACTTCATGCCCCAGGGCGCGTAGGTCACATGTCGCGCTCCGCCTGCACACCGCCCTCCGCCGGCCGGCGGTCTGGAGGGACCACACTGGTTTCGGGGTTAGGATCAAAATTATGCTTGGAGAGGCTGTGGTCTGGACGCTTCGGGGGCGGGCTTTCCACCACTTCAACTGTTTTGCGCCCTGGGATGCGGTTCCTCCTGTTTCCTCTCCAAGGGAGGCTTAAGGAAGGAAAGGAGCTGGTGGTGGTGGGCGGTGCCGAACCGACCTGAGACAGCTTGGAAGCCCTGGGCGTTTCGCGATCTTCCTCTCCGGTGGAGATGCCCAGGTTGGTGGGCGCCTTCCTGCTCCTCGGCCGCCGCTAACACAAACCCGGTGGACTTCGCTTCAGGTGTGAGTGGAGACCTCTCAAGCCGGGTAGGGTGTGGTATGGGCACGGCAATTAGGTTAAACTAGCCATCTTTCCCTTACTGAAGTGCAGGCTACTTGGTGTTTAAATTTATTTCCTGCAGGAAAATCTGGACTGCTGGACACCTGTACAATCTGTTGGTTGGTCTCAATTACTGATCAAGGTACACGGTCCACAAAAATGCTAGTAATTTTGGCAACGAGTAACCTCATTGTGCCCTTGTAGCTAAGTCTTTCCCAAATTAGTTTTTTGTTTTTTTTAAGTATTTAGAAAACAAAGCTTGGAATCTTAGCACCACCCATCCCTTTTGCTTTTAAAGGTACAGAGCATCTTTGAAATGGAGAGAGGGCAGCATCATTTGATCATTTATCAGATTCCTCTTCTCTTGGCGTTCATGTGGTTCACCTGCTGGTTATTTAAGACTTTCTGAGCACTGGAAACAAGTGAAGTTATGTTTCGAGAGCTTTTGGACTTGTGTTGAGCCTTTCGTCTTTCACCACTTAACTAGTTTTGTGGGTTCTGGGTAATAATTCCTGGGTATATATATTCACAGATTAAGTATGGCCCTGGGTGAGCGGAGGTCCTCTGGATCCTACAGGCATGCAAATCACTGAAATTTCAGTGCCTACCTGGATTGAATAGGCTGTATTGTCACGTGTATTGTTAGGTGATGGCCCAGAATTTGCAAGTAACTGATCTAATCCAAGCCTGTGAGTGGATTTGTGTCTAGTTAGAGCCCTTTGTATGAATATCAGTTCCTTCTCCCAGCTGTTTCTAGGAAATGCATTCACACCTGGCCACTGCAGGGTGACAGTGAAGGTGTCTGTTGTAAGTGGCCTGCTCAGGTGCCAAGTGGATGTATCTCCAGTGTAAGGTTGCTGAGCATCAATATTTTAAATCAGTTTGTTTTGCTCCACCTGGTAACCCAGATTATTCTTGGGCTTTGGACCCAGGCTGGCTTATAGCCATGTTCGTGGGAGAAGGTGAGTTTTAAGCCTTTACAATGTTCTCTCTCCTCATCTCAAAGACCCATTGAGATAACACAGTATTGTGAGGCTTGGCGCTGTGCCTGGTAAATGATGAGTGCTCAAACATTGTGTTCCCCCCCCCTCCTAAAGAATCTCTGAGACTGACGTTAAGTTTCTCTGGAATCGCTTGAATGATTTGAATTTTATTAGAAGTTCCCCTCACCCCAGCCTCTGACCTGGAAACTTGGTTGGAGGGAAAAGGAAAACAAATTGGTTTCCCCACACTTTGCCAGCCAAGCCTCCTGGCTCTAGCCTGCAACCACGCAACTGGATCGAGCGAATGTTTCAGGGCTTGGGGGAGCGGGCACCCCATGTGCCTAGCCAGTGGTGCCTGCTAGCCCATTCTCCCCAGGCCACTCCTTCCTAATCTTCCTTGTGAGTGCACCTTGGTCTGTTGTGCTGTTGTGGGGAAGTTGATAGTTTTGTGTTAATGCTTTCGGCTTGCCATTCTGAAGAGTTTTCTTCTGCTCTGGGGAGGTGGTGAGTCCTATGGGCCTCTTGTCCCACCGAAATCATCTCATATTGTTTGAGTTGCTAATATATGTGGGATGTGTTTTAATCCTAAACCTTGCTTTTTGGGGCAAGTTCTGTTTCTTCCACATTCTTTGTGGTGTAGTACCTCACACAGGTTTCAGCTTTGCTTTGTGATCACTTAACATTAAGTACCCATTATATGTGGCACTCCAGTGAGCAAACCTGGCCCTAGTACCTAATTTTAAACTTGGGCCGTGGAAAACATGATCAATGACAATGTTCTGAGTAGGACAGAGTCTAGCTTGAGAAGTAGGTGGTGGGGGGGGAGTGGGAGAGGATGCCTTTTCCTTGACAGTAACTGTGCTGCATGAGTTTCAAGCAAACATATCCCTAATCCTTTAATCCTCACACCTCTGAGTACAGTTGAGGAGGAGGGTGAAGCTGGAGGTCATCTGGGATTGTTTCAGTGGCTAATGAAAATGCAAATCGAGGGTTAGAGAAACTGACAAGTGTGGATTCGGACTTAAACTAGGTCCTCTGGAGGGCTTTTGTGAGAAGCAGCAAGGAGGTCAAGTCTGTGGGCTTCTCTCCTAATCTTTCTGTTGTTTTCTAAGCACATTGTTGCGGTGAAGGAGTGTGTGTGGTTATTCAGCATCAGAGGACTGGCTTTCAGTAATAAGTAGCTTTCAAGGTGTCCTTAAGTTTCTTTTCCTCCTAAGATGGTTCTACTAAATGGTCTTCGCTCTGTCCAGGTCCTCGCTGTTTGGACTTTCTACAGCTCAATTTGATAGTTTGCAGCTGTTGACAGTAAACATTCTGTTCCCATCTGGTAGTACTGGCTGGCTGCCTTGGTTTAGCAGGGTGTCGCTGAGGCCCATGCACTTAGGAACAAAGCAGGGCCCCAGGTGAGTTCTGGAAGTCAAGGTATGCAGCGCTGAGGGCTGAGGAGACCTGTTTCATGGCTGGGTTTAGCTGGCTAGAGCCCTGAAGTGGAGGGGTGGGCCTGGTGCAGCTCTCAGGGCTGAAACCTGGCGGTGGTTCTAGGCAGGTCTGTTGGCCCCCTGGGGTCTATTTCTTTAGCTGGTAAAAGAGTTGGTCAGCATCAAAGGTGTTCAGATTATGCTCCTGGGAGCCCTGGCATTAGAGTCAGGTGCCTGCGGCTGCGGGAAGGTGGAGTTGCCTGCAGGGTTGTGTATTGGGCGGGAGGGGTGTGTTTGGGCTCTGACGCATGGCTCAGTGGGTAGTACAGTCCAAGACTAAGAACCCTCAATCCACTGTTTCAGGTGCATCTCAAGTTCTCTTAGCTCTAAGGTGCTGCTGTGCTAAATATTTTTGATTTCTAAGATACCTCTATTCTCATCTCCTAAATAAATCCTAAATTTTAAATAAAATTTAAAAATCAGTTCGTGAGTGACGTCAGGCACAGTTCAAGTGCTCAGTAGCCTCTTGTGACCAGTGGCTGCAGTACTGGACGGTGCAGGTCTGGAACATATTCATCATCACAGAAAGTTCTATTGGATGGTGCTGGTCTTAGTTCTTTGCCCAACTCTGAAAGGTTGTTTGGGCTTAGTCTTCCATAGTCCACAGACCCAACAGCTTTGGTGACAAATTATTTATGTATCAGCGCTCTCCATGGCATGTTAAGAAGCAAGTTCCGGCCTGCCAGTTGGGAGGGCGGTTATCAATTATGAAACAGTTTGAGAGAGGAGCATAGTGAGGGGTCTGGGGACGGGAGCGTGAAGCAGAAGGACCAGATGCCAAGCCCTTGGGAAGCTGTTTTGGCGTGAGACCCTGTTTGTTCTCATGAAGGTCCTTGCTGGTTCTCCAAGCCCCGCGCTCACTGTCCTTGGTCTTCACACGTCAGCATAGCTGCTACTTGGTCCTTCACCCACCTGATGACTTCCTGCAGGACCCCAGTGTGGGCCCTCTGCTAGACCAATTGCAGACACCTTGCTAACCAGCCTCATTTTTATCCTGCGCCTCCACTGCATTGTTGCAGAAGGCGCTGAGGAGAGTCGGGCCGCAGTGGGGATCCTGAAGTGTTGGTGTGGGGCTGGCTCTGGGACGCAGGCTTTATTTCCAGATGCCCCCTCATCTCAGTCCTCGGCCTGCTCAGTTTGAACTCTGCTAGACTGACCTTTGACATGTAATGTGAGATCTCTCTTTTCTTGGAGCCGGACAGCTTAAGATGCATAACAGAAACTTAGTGAGCATCTACTGTATACCTGGCATCTTAGGGGGTTTTTTTTTCCAAACGATTCCCTTTTCTATTCCCTCAGCCCTATGAGGTTAAGTATTTCTAGGCTGTATGAGGAAACTGAGGCTCTGAGGAAGTAAGTTGATCCCAGGGCACAGTGAAGGCTGGGCTGACCTTGGACCTAGATCGAGGCTCTGTCTCCAGCTTAATGCTCAGAGACTGTTTCATATTTACTGCCCCATTGTCCCTCCATCCTTATCCGGAAAATGAAACTGGGTTTTTAAAAGATTAAAATCGTTTATCCCACAAACTGAGTCAGACTGTTGGGTGTTTTGAGTCATTTCAGCCCTATGAGGGAGGTGATCGTATCCCATTTTACAGAATATTTTCATTTTCCAGGAAACTGAATTTCAGGATCTTTAATGATCTTGGCTTTCCTAAGCCATGTTTTATCATCATGTTATGCAACCATTCAGTGCCTTTGAGCTACACAAATAATGACTATGACTAAGGCAGCCTCCTAGACTAGGTAGCTGTGCCTTAGGGCCTGCAAAACTGCTCTGAAGGCTATGGTTTAGCTCAGTTGCCTGGTTGAAAAGACAACCTTGAACTAACTGATTCCCCGGCTAATAATAATGTGGCCTGTCAGACCTCACATGGAGGTCACGAGACCATCCCCTGGCCCTCAGCAGGCTGTCACCCGGGAGTAGCTTGGTCCCTGTTGGAGGAGGAAACAGGATCTGTTCAATCCCAGCCATCAGCCCCACGCCGCACTGCTACCCCCGCCCCTTCTCCTCCAGCCTTGGCCTGGGACAACAGCTCTGAAGGCCAGTGCAGTCTTCTGGAGATCTCCTTCTTGCACCTCCTTGCTCTCCCTCCAAAGAGAAAGGAGCAGGAGTGACTTGCCTTGAGCTGCCTTGGAAGGAGGCCTGCACTCAGATGTGCCCTGAGCTGTCTCTGGTTAGAAAAGGCTGTGCTGAGAATAACCTTCCTGCTTTGTCCTTTGACTTTGGTGAGGCCCACCCGGCCAGGAATGTGCTACTGTGCTATTTTTAGCAGGTGGCATCCTTTAGGAGGGCCAAGTGCATGTGGCTTCAGTGTACAGGGCAGGTCCTGGTGCCAAAGCTGCTGTTGCCTCCAAATCAGGAGAAGAAGGAGAGAAAAGCCTCCCTAGAAACTGTCATGGAGTGTGTATGTGTGGGAGGCGGCCCCTTAGCAGGTCTCTGGAACTGCCTTTTCTATTCCAGCTCTGTGGCAGGGACCCAACCCTGCCTCCTGGGCCAGGCCCGCATGTGACCGAGGCAGTCCAGTGAGCCAGGAATTCCCTGTGGAGGGGCATGAGGACCCCTTGTTGCCTCACCAGCCAATCTCAGGAAATCACGTAATCCCATTTTCATGGGAAGTGACCCAACCTAAGGGCAGGTTATTAAAGTGGCACTAAAAACTCTGTAAAACTGTGGATCTGCTGGCAGCCTGATTACTGGAGTCCTTTGGCTTAAACTAAAAGAAAAGCATAAGAGGAGGCAAAGCCATTTCCCTCAGTAGGAAGTCTTAGTGGGGAGCCACTGAGGCTGAGGAGATGTGAACAAGGAGTGTGACACACAAGTTCTGGGCTTCGCCGCCACCCTTTCTTTTCTTTTTCTTTTTCTGTTCCTTCTGTCTAATTTGGAGCTGCCAACTCCAGCCCATCTATTTGTTTCTGATTAAGAAAGCTTCGAGCCATATAAGGTCCTCTGTTGCCTATGGTTTATGTTGGCTGGAGAGCGAGCTTGTTTTCACAAAGTCTGATTCGAAGTAGCAGCAAGGGCTGGTGTGGGGCACTGTGTGTGTCTGTCCCCAGCCACCCCCCCCCCCCGGGGCAACACCACCTTATTGGAACAGATTATTTTGAGGGGGTGCGAGCTGAGGGTAAGGGTCTAGCCGAGGCTCTCGAAGACTGTTGTGTGATGCAAGCCCAGGTCTTCCTGGCAAATGCACTTGCTGAGAACTCGAAGTGAAAAATGAGTCCCTGTGTACTTACACATTGTGTACCTGTCATGCCACCAGCCACAGAGGCATCCTGTTTCTGGAATAGTTTCTGGAATCAGCTTCTGTTTATTAATTAAGAAACTACCGCCCCCTGGCTCTTGGTACAAGTCGGTTCCCCTCTCTGGAGGAAGTTCGGGGAACCTGTTCCTCCGGGTTCTTGACTTTCAGCAGTGCTTCTGCCCGGTGATGCTGGGAAGCCGTTTTTCTGGCAGCAGCCCTCTGACCTCGTCCTCGCCTCCCTTTCTTGCTGTCTCTTGAGTCAGCCAAGCTTGTTCCTGCCTTAGGACTTTGGCACACGTTCTCCCTGCCTGGAACTTTCTCCCCCTCTCCTTTCCCTGTCCTCCCGTATCTTGGCAGGGCTGCTCCAGCTCTGCAGCCACCTCTTCGGAGAGGCGTTCCCATACTGTTGTATCGAAAGCTCCCCGCTCTCCCCAGCATGCTTGTCCACCTTTCTCATCCTGGTTTCCTCATCTAAGCTACAGAACTCAGAGGTGATCCAGTGCCTGTTTCTCAGCTCTCCCAACTAGTACCATTCTGGATGCACAGGGAGTATAGTTAATTCATTACATACACGGGATGCCTAGGGCTCAGTTCTCTGAACCGGTGGAGAGAGGCTGCAGGTTTATTATGTTTGGTTGTTGAATCTTCTTTGCTATCTTGTTATCTGAAATGTGACTCCCTACCCCTCCCTCCACCTTTGCTTCCTGAGGGCTCTTTCCATTGCATCTGCAATGGAACCCAGCTCACAGCGGGCATTAAAGTCTTTATTAAATGACTAGCCCTGAGGGGTCCTGCTACCTGATGCTGGTGGTGGAGTGCAGAGACCAGATCCCATGGCTCCAAAGGGTCCAACTATCAATAAGCACGTCCTTTTTTTGATTATTGCTATTTTGTCAGCAGGGCAGTTGGGGATCTCTGGAGCAAAATTGGCATCAATTATTATGGGAAAATAAAGCATTACAAATTTGTACATAAATGAATTGACTTAATACGTATTTATTTGTTATAATGGTTAACAAGAAACAAAGCTGTATGGTAATGGAGCATCCATTGCTACTTCTATATAGCTTAAGAATGTATTTATTTTCTATCAGAGCATTGCTGGTGGAAGGATTTGACTTTTGACTCTGAACAAGGTTTGGAAGAACAGCTCTTTGCCCTGAGTGCCCCCCACCCATCCTGTTCTCTTCCAGAGGCAGCTGCTCTCAATTCCCTGTCCTTTCCGCCATTTACCTCTATTTCTAGATAGTATGCCCTCCTCTCCTTCCTTTTTAATGTTGTCTGTTTTGCTTTGCTGCTTGGCTCAGTCCTACACGTTTTCCGCCCTCATCCTCTTGGTGCAGAGGTAGCACAACGTGGTCAAGTTGCTGTTCGGAGTGTACATTGTTATAGATGTTGCTTCTGGCTGCAGAGTTCTTAGTTTTCCATGTTTGCTTTCTTGTCCCCCCCTTCCCTTCTCCTCTCCCAGTTAATTTCCTTTATGTCTTTAGCTTAGTTTCCTCTGTCTCTCACCAGTACTCTGACTCTTCCCTGGGCCTTGGCCATGCTGTCGAGCTCCTGTCCTCGGAGGGGAAACTCCTCTCATTGTGCTTCGACATTCGGGGTACGTGGCAGTTGTGCGGTGCTCCTGGGAAGCACCCCGTCCCTGGCTCTGCTTCCCCTTCATCCTGGGAAGTCCTTCTTCCCTCCTCTTGTGGAGCTTCCTGGGTTGGTGCCCCACTCCTTTCTTAGTTTACTCCCTTGTCTTGGTGAGGCCATCTTCCGGCAGCTTGCTGAGAAAGCGTGTGAGGGTGGGCAGCCAACAAGAAGCAAGCTGATTCAAGCACAGGGACAGGCCCCTTTGAAGGCATGGGTTGCGGGGTTGCTGGGGGTGGGTGGCTGAAGACAAAAGGGTTGGTGGAAAGTTGACAGAGATGACTAGGCCCCCAGATGCCTTCTGCCACTCCAGTACAAGATCTGGCTTTACTTTATGGAGTAGCTTAAATGAGAGGGATCTGGATTTGAGCACCAGGTAGTGGTGAAAATGGGTGCTGAATGAAAGTCTACGTATTGAATGGTGCAGGTCAACTAGCCCTTGGCTCCCACATGCTGGCTTTCAGGCTGAGATCCTCTCATCTCCCACCCCAGGACATTAGAACATTCTAATCTGGAGAAACTGGCAGCCTGATTCCTGTTTACCCTCCCCCCAACCCTAGTTAAGACACTTGCCTGACTGTTGGACCAGACTTCTCAGTTGGTCGGTGGCAGGGGGTGACAGTAACAGGCCCACTGGAGGAGAAGTCATTGGGGGTTTTTGCCCTAAAAGAAACTGGAAGATTTGAAAGTGCCTTGAGAACAGTGCATTTGTCTGATTCATTTGTGTGTCCCACTGTGCTTTGTACCCTGTAAGTGCCAATAAAATTGGATGAATAGAAATTACTTTATGCCTTTGTGATTTCTGAGTTGGTCATATTGCACTGTTCGCACTAATTTTTGGGAAATCAGTGTCTTACCTCTTTGCCCCGTTGAGGTGGTGGTGTGAAGGGGTTTCGCCTCACACTGACATCTTTTCTGATTCCTTTTGGAGGCATGTGTCATCTTTATTAGCTTTTAAGTGACGTCATTTTCGTTGTCGGATCACAGCTTCATACCTTCTGGGCCGTCTCGTGGAGAGTTCTGTGGTGGGCAGGAACTCTGTGTACCCAGGAAGGCTTTCCTGGCACCTGCTTTCGCCATTCTCAGAAACCTGTCCGAATTCACTTGTAAAGCAAGATGAGTGCCACAAGCTGGGGGTGAGGGGCAGGGTGGACGTGGCGCAGTCTTTAAAGTTTTCTGAAACCACATTCCTACCCTCTAAATGAAGCAATGGGAAGACCTTTGTAGGAAGTGCTGGTTTTTTCCTTTATCGCTTGAAGCCTGATGAGGTTGGACCTGCCGTGGGGTTGGTCAGCAGAGGAGGAGGGGTCTGGGCAGTTCACCCTGGTGTGGTTCTCTGTTGTACCAACTTTTCCAAACTGGGAGTGAGTTTAATTTTTTATTGAACGGGAGGAGGAGGAGCTCTTAACTTGAGCCCATGCCCAGGATGGGATTTTTCACTTCTGTCTCTTCTTACCTGGAGCTCCTGGTACCTAACTCTAGGTTTCCACTTTGGCTGGAGAAGGCTTCCCCGAGCAGGTGATGTTACTGGCTTAAGCCTCCAGTCTCCCGGAGAGCAGGCTGGAAAATGTTCTGTGACGTGAGGACAGCTGGTTTACCCAGAACGGGGCGTGTGGCTGGTCTAGCTGCACTGGGCAGCTGGCTGCTCTGCGGGACCATCACAATGGAGGGTGTGGGGGACAGCCCTGGGCAGGACCTCACAGCCCCTCTGTGAGCTAATTGGGAATCTATAGGGTGCCACTGTAAGTCACAGCTCACTCAGGCCCGCTAAGGATGAAGGTAACGAGCCTGTGAACACCGGGGCTGGGCTGAGACCAACGCGCCTGAGGCATGGCTCCAGCACTCTGATCCCTGGGCCCCAGCCATGCTGCTGAGGTTGAGTGGCCCAGCTTACCATCATCCTTCACCCTCAGTGGCAGGACCAAACACTGCCCAGCAAGGTAGGCGTTGGCCATGGTCGCATTTATCCAGCTCTTAGGTTTCCTTCAGTTCTGTTGGGAACACCCTCTAGAGCTGCGTTACTAGGTAGCTACCAGCTCTCTGTGGCTACTTATATTTAAATTAATGTTAAATTAAAATTCAGTTCCTCAGTCACACTGGTCACATTTCAGGTGCTTAGTAGCCCCCTGTGACTAAGTGGCTGCCAATATTAGACTGCAGTTGCCACTTGGGGATCACTCAGACCTTTGCCTCTTGTGACCTGCTCTGCTTTGGCCATCTCACAACTGCTGCGACCCTGTGGTTCCCATTGCCTTGACAGTAAAGGTCAAACTCCTTTTGTCTGGCCCCTCCCAGTTCTTCAGCTTCAGCTCCTAGGACTTCTTCTGCTCTCCTCTGGGACTGGCTGCCTGCTTCCACCCACAAAGGCACCTTGGGTTTAGAACCTTAATTTACGTCATTAACCCGCCATTGCAGCAGCCTCAGGAGATTCTCGCCTTCTTTGAGACAGCCTTCCTTGGGTTCTCTTTGCCCACTTCTGAAATCGAGCTCAGCTTGATGCAGGGATGTGTGAGAGAGACGCACACACAGAGATTCTTCCACCTGGATTGTGAGCTTCTGGTGGACAGAAACTTTTTCTTGCAGCAACTTAAACATATTTGAATGTATGTGCCTGATCTCAGCCTGGTGCGGAATTAGGTAACTGCACCCTCTACAAACCAAGAGGCACTCTTGTGGTCTTGCAAAGACCTCTGTGTTTGTGGTCTTCCTCCAGCATACTTGGGGAGGGAAGGGGAGGAGGGAGGGAGGGGCCTTGGCCTGAGTGCGAGGCAGCCAGTGCTGGGCTTTCGGTTCTGGACCATGTGGCTATTGCCTCTCCTTGGAAGGCCTTCTTCAAGGGAAAGCCCCTCAGCAAGGACTTGATGTGCTGGGCACAGTAGAGAGGGAGTGTCTTGAGACTCCTCCTGTTGGTGAACACTGGGGACAGTCTTTCACAGTGTGAACACATAACCCTGGAATAATGGAAGATATGTTCAAATTTCAACCTAGAGGGTCTGTAAAAGTCCATTCAGAACACAGAGTGGGTGTGGCATCCCATACCAGGCCCAAGCCCTGACTTGTTCTTGGCTCCTAAGCTCTTGTTTTTATGATTGACTTTCCCATCAATTAATTATGTGTAGCTCTTTTTCCAAATTGGCTTAGTCACTGGGACCAACACTCTTTGTACCATTCCTGGAGATTTGTCTTCTTGTTTAGCAGAAGGCTCTAGACTGTGGTGACCCGTTGGTCGTTGGGGTTGGGAGGCCATTGCTTCTGCAGAGGTAAGCTGTTCTGAGAAGTGCAGGTTCCTCTGGGAGAAGAAGGAATCCCTTTAGAAGCTGGAGTTAGCAGGTGAAGCTGAGGCCTGTGGTGGGGCTGTGGCTCGTGCCTGCCTTCAGCCCTGTGTGACCACTGGGCAGCCAGCCAGCATGCATCTATTCGCAGGCAAATGGACCTGCTAAAAATAAGCAGGCGGCTATTTGATTCCAGCAGATTCAAAATAGCCCAGTCTCCACCCGACCCTCGCGAGGGCAAGGCTCTGCTTCCTTCTGGAGGCAGGTCTGCCCGAGTGTCCTGGGCCTCAGGAGGTGGGGACCGCCTTCAGTTAGCTTGTGACTGTGAAGGCCTTTAGACTCACAGGGTTAAATGCCACTTATGTCTTGGGAGGTTCAGGTTAAAAAGAAAACCCACATAGAAAACCAGGGCAAAGAGAGCAACTCAAGAGTCTGGGCCCAGAAAAGGAAGGTAGCACAGAGCCGCCTTCTTTTTTTTTTTTAATTGAGTTATTGATAGGTTACAATCTTGTGAAATTTCAATTGTACATTAATGTTTGTCAGTCATGTTGTAGGTGCACCACTTCACCCTTTGTGCCCACCCCCCACCCCACCTTTCCCCTGGTATCCACTAAACTGTTCTTGGTCCATAGTTTTAAATTCCTCATATGAGTGGAGTCATACACAGATTATCTTTCTCTTGCTGGCTTATTTCACTTAACATAATTCTCTCAAGGTCCATCCATGTTATTGCAAATGGAATGATTTTGTTCTGTTTTGCAGCTGAGTAGTATTCCATTGTATATATGTACCACATCTTCTTTATCCATTCGTCTGTTGCTGGACACTTAGGTTGCTTCCACGTCTTGGCTATTGTAAACAGTGCTGCAATAAACATTGGGGTGCACAGGACTTTTGGGATTGCTGACTTCAGGCTCTTTGGATAAATACCCAGTAGTGGGATGGCTGGATCGTATGGTAGTTCTATTTTTAGTTTTTTGAGGAATCTCCATACTGGTTTTTTTTTTTTTTTTTAAAGATTTTATTTTTTCCTTTTTCTCCCCAAAGCCCCCCGGTACATAGTTGTGTATTCTTCGTTGTGGGTTCTTCTAGTTGTGGCATGTGGGACGCTGCCTCAGCGTGGTCTGACGAGCAGTGCCATGTCCGCGCCCAGGATTCGAACTGACGAAACACTGGGCCGCCTACAGCGGAGCGCGCGAACCCAACCACTCGGCCACGGGGCCAGCCCCCCATACTGTTTTCCATAGTGGCTGCACCAGTTTGCATTCCCACCAGCAGTGTATGAGGGTTCCTTTTTCTCCGCAACCTCTCCAACATTTGTTGCTATTAGTTTTAGATATTTTTGTCATTCTAACGGGTGTAAGGTGATATCTTAGTGTAGTTTTGATTTGCATTTCCCTGATGATCAGCGATGATGAGCATCTTTTCATGTGCCTGTTGGCCATCAGTATATCTTCTTTGGAGAAATGTCTGTTCATGTCTCCAGCCCATTTTTTGATTGGGTTGTTTGATGTTTTGTGATTGAGTTGCGAGAGTTCTTTATATATTAAGGATATTAAGCCTTTGTCAGATATATGACTTGCAAATATTTTTTCCCAGTTAGTGGGTTGTTTTTTTGTTTCAATCCTGTTTTCATTTGCCTTGAAGAAGCTCTTTAATCTGATGAAGTCCCACTTGTTTATTCTTTCTATTGTTTCCCTTCTCTGAGAAGGCATGGTGTCCGAAAAGATCCTTTTAATACTGATGTCAAAGAGTGTACTGCCTACGTTTTCTTCCAGAAGCCTTATGGTTTCAGGTCTCACCTTTAGGTCTTTAATCCATTTTGAGTTTATTTTGGTGAATGGTGAAAAAGAATGGTCAATTTTCATTCTTTTACATGTGGCTTTCCAGTTTTCCCAGCACCATTTGTTGAAAAGACTTTCTTTTGTCCATTGTATGCCCTCAGCTCCTTTGTCAGAGATAAGCTGTCCATAGATGTGTGGTTTTATTTCTGGGCTTTCAATTTTGTTCCATTGATCTGTGCACCTGTTTTTGTACCAGTACCATGCTGTTTTGATTACTGTAGCTTTGTAGTATATTTTGAAGTCAGGGATTGTGATGCCTCCCGTTTTGTTCTTTTTTCTCAGGATTGCTTTAGCAATTCGGGGTCTTTTGTTGCCCCATATGAATTTTAGGATTCTTTGTTCTAATTCTGTAAAGAATGTCATTGGGATTCTGATTGGGATGGCGTTGAATCACACAGAGCCTTCTTAAGGCTGAAGTGTGCATGTGCACGTGTGTGTGCACGTGCACGCATGAAGGCAGCCCTTTCTGAGAACTCAGGGGGATCAGGGCTTCCTACACCACCTCATCCTGGCCTGTCAGACCGCGTAAAGCAGGGAAATGGCACCTTACCGACTCCCAACAAGTCTGTTTGACGGATGAGCTTGGCCCAGAGAATTGAAAGTGAAGGGCTCAGTTGGGGAGGGACTTTTCTTGACCGGCAGGAAGTGGGGCCTTCGGTCACCCAGAGTTCCCAGTGAGGCGCCTCCAGGCACCCGGCGCCCTTAGCAGAACCCAGCTGGGCTCCGTGAACATGCCGCCTTTGGGTGGAGCGGCCTCTAATCCTAGGGCCACTTGGCTCTGTCCTTGGTGGAGATGGCTCGTGTCACTAATCATGGTCCCCTGACAGCAGGGAAAGAATGAACCATGTCTTCCCCCCCTATCTGGGGATCTCAGACCTCTCTTCTCAGAGCACTCCAAGTCCGAGTCAGGCAGTCCCTGTCCCTGGAGGCAGTCATGGGCAGGAAGGCTTTGCCCGGAGCTGCTCTTACCGCGTAGAAGCAGTGGCTCCTAGTTCTCAGCTTAGGGTCTCTCAGCTCTAGTCTGAGTGGTGGGCGGTGGGCACTGGGGATCCAGGTGGGACATTCAGGATTTCGCGGGTTGAGTGACGTGGCCTCAGGGTAGCAGTATTAAATGCCTTCTAGGGGGCCCTCCCGGCACAACAGCAGGGGGTATCTGGCTTGGAAATGGTGCAGAAACAGTGCTTCCTGAGCTGTAATTAGCTGAGTAGTTACAGCTACCTGTCTGTAGGGGGCTGTAGATCGTGGGTCTCGGGGCTTAGAGCCTCGGTCTCTTGGGAGCAAGCTGGGCTGGGAAGGTGGGTGGCAGCAGTGTGACCGTGAGCTACAGAGCAGCAGGCAGGGAGCCTGTGTTGTGGCCCCAGGCAGCTGGTTCTGTGTCAGTGTGAACTAGGACTGGGAACAGAACAGATGAAAGTGGCGGAGGGGGGTGGGAGGATGGTAGAGGGGGCGGAGGGGGCGTGGCACTAATATGTGGGCCAGGTCTGGGTTATGGTGTGGATCTCTTGGGGTAAGGACCAAAGCCAGACTGGAAGGTATGTCTGAGTGCTGGGCCTCTGCCTTCTTACAGTAGTAGAGCCAAGTTCTGAGGGGGGAGGGGGCAACTGCTGGAGGGGCAGAACCCCTGGGATCAGCCCTTAGTTTCAAAGGGGCAGTGGGGTGAGGGACTCTCCCAGCTGTTCTGAGAGGCAGTTTGTGTCTTGGGTAGCAACTCTGCCCATTACACACACATGTGCACACCTAATTAAGTCTGTGATCCTGGGCCCTTGGTGTGTAAAGGGGAGACTGCTGCCTGTGGGTCATTCAGACAGAGGATTCTTTTTCTTTGTTTGTCCCCCATTCCTTTTCCTCTTTTTCTGAGATCAGAGAATTGCTGCAATACTCTGGTAGTCACGACTATGAACTCTGCTGAAATGGGATTGCCTAGTTAATAAGGAGTCAACCTAAATTTACTGACGAGGGGAAAGCCTAGGTTCAGACCCCAGCCCCACTCCTGTTGCGTGCGACCTGTTGGTGGGACTTGATCTCCCGACAAGAGGCCCCATCAGGTGCGTGCTGCCTTCTCCTGAGAGCCCCTTCCCCCCATAGCCTCTTTGCCTTCTCAATTTTTGTTTTTTTTACGTGAAAGACATTGAACATAAAGCCAATCTCCTGTAATCTACACTCTTTTGGGGTGTGCAAGTTGTTGCAGAACAGTGATTCTCCAACTTAATGGCTCTTTGGAATCACCGGGGTTAAAAAGCCCGCTGCCCGGGCGTCACCCTCAGATTCTGATTTAATGGGTCTGGGTGCTGCCTTGGGATTTTAAACCTTCCCAAGTGGGGCTAATGTGCAGCCGAGTTGGAGAACCACTGTTAGAGAAATTAAAAATCTCTCTTTCTGAAAGGAAAAATGAAGACCATCTCTATTCGCAGATAAGAAGAAGCTATTCGAACTGCTGAATGAGGTCAGCAAGGTTGTGGGTTACCAGATCAGTGTGCCAACCTTCCCCTCTCCAACACTGAGAGGCTTGGTGTGCATCCTCCTCAGTTTCCCCTGGCATTATGTGGACGTAGACATCACACACACGTGGTCTACAGCTTTCATTTTCTGTTTCACAGCAGTTTTCCCATGTCAGTGCGTGAGATCAGCTTCCCTTTCCAACACTGGTGTGTCCATGCGTTCTGTAATCTATTCAGCAGTGATTCCTCTGAATTGTTTCAGATGCCGCCCCCGAGGACCTCCTTATATATGGACCTCTGCCTGTGCAGAGCTGTTTTTTCTTTTTGGAAAAGATTCTGGGTGTGAGACTTCTGGGTCATAGGGTATGGTCATAAAGTTTTACGAGCAGTACAAACTTCCCCTTTTCTTGGTTCATACAATGCCTCGTCCCCACAGACCCATTAATTAGCGGGTTCTGGATTTAATGTGAGGCAGAATATGAGTTCCAGTCCCTTGGCTGTATGACCTTGAGTTACTTTAACCTTTAAGATGGTAATACATTCCAGGGCAGCCCAGTGGCCAAGTGGTTAAGTTCGCGTCCTCTGCTTCAGTGGCCCAGGGTTTCACCGGTTGGGATCCTGCGCGCGGACATGGCACCGCTCATCAGGCCATGCTGAGGCGGCATTTTGCATAGCACAACCAGAGGCACTCACAACTTGAATATACAACTATGTACCGGGGGGCTTTGGGGAGAAGAAGGAAAAAAAAGATTGGCAACAGATGTTAGCTCAGGTGCCAGTCTTTTTTTTTTTGAGGAAGATTAGCCCTGAGCTAACTGCTGCCAATCCTCCTCTTTTTGCTGAGAAAGACTGGCCCTGAGCTAATATCCGTGCTTATCTTCCTCTACTTTATATGTGGGATGCCTGCCACAGCATGGCGTGCCAACCGGTGCCATGTCCACACCTGGGATCTGAACTGGCGAACCCTGGGCCGCCGAAGTGGAACGTGTGCACTTAACTGCTGTGCCACTGGGCTGGCCCCTGATTTTTGGTTTTAAGAAGACATTATTTTTGCAGACAGAATAAAATTTGCTGGCGTGGGAGGGCCTGAATACAAGGATTCTAGAGTAAGTCCATCACATACCTCTAATGAGAGCTAACTCTGCTTTGTGAAGCACTTAATACATATCTCAACTAATCCTTGTGCCAAACCTTCTTTACGAGATGTGTCTCCACCTTAAGGTGAAGAAAATTGAGTTTTCTATCTCCTTTACATGTCTACTGCCTTCTTCTAGGCCCTTATTGTTTCTCCTTGCCTGGATCTGACTGACTTAGGTCTCCAGCTACCTTTCGCTCCTTTCTGCTCCCAGAATCACCTGGAAATGTAGTTTGGTGTGTAAGCCTTGCAGACCTACGCTCGTTCTCTGTTGCCTACTGATGAAGTCCAGACTCCAGGACCCTCTTCTAGCCCACTAAACAACTTGAGTGTCCGAGCATGACCTCTGTCTCCATGCCACTGTGTGTGTTTTGCTGGTTCCTCGCCCTGGAGCATCCCTTTATCCTTTAAAAAATCGTATTCATCCCTTGTTCTGGTTCTTTATTACTGTGTAACTGCTGCTTCATTGACTCATGATCTTGTGGGTACATATGAGGGACATGTGTATGTGTTGATTCCATGGGTGTTTAAAAATGCTCCAATGTCACCTGAATAGATAAGTGTTCTGGGAGTTTAGAGAACTAAATCTTTAAACATAACTTGCCCCTTGGGGGAAAATAGGGAGAATTTGGTGTCGAGAAGTGATGAAGAAAGGGAGTTGGATTCAAGAGAAGTCTCAGCTTGTTTCACGGGAGTGTGCGTGGATGAGGAAGCAGAAGGGGGAGGTGTCTCTTCCTGCCCACCCTCCTCCAGCAGATCACGCAGAGTCCTGGGTGTGAACAGAGGGGGGGCGCTCGTTTGGAGGCAGGGAGAGGGAAAGCACACCTGTCGGTTGTCTTTCCCATGCACTCGCATCAGGATCCTCCCACGTGACTCTCACAGCATCCCTCTCTCCTCTCCTCCTGTTCCCCCAGGTGTAATTGCTTCAAGCCCGCAGGATGGCCATCCAGTTCCGTTCGCTTTTCCCCTTGGCGTTGCCTGGAATGCTGGCGCTCCTCGGCTGGTGGTGGTTTTTCTCTCGTAAAAAAGAGCATATTAGCAGCCATGACGAACAGGTGGAGGCCAGTGCCGTGGAGCTGAGGCCGGACCCTGCCCTCAGTGAACCACTCCCTGGGGAAGACGCCTGCCCTGGAGTAGTGTCCACACCCCCCAGCGTCACACAGCCGCCAGAGAAGGAGCTGTCCACCGCGAGCAGTCCTTCCACGGAGCCCCCAGCCTTGCTGCGGGTGCATCCAGCCTGTCGCAGATCAGAGTCCTCAGGCAGCCTTCCTAATGCCACGGACATGAGATTTCGACCGGGAATGCACAAAGACGACAGTACAAGGGTAGAACTAGCCCTGACGGGTGATGAAGCCAAGTCTGTTCCTCCAGAGTGTCCCTCTCCATCCCTGAAGGGTGTTCTGTTCCCCCATGAAGCAGTTGAGGCATGTAAGCGAGAGTCCACTTTCAGCAGGACAGCAGGGCGGGGCCAGCAAGGTGGCGTAGCCCCCACTGAGAAGCTTGGCCTCGGAGAGAAGGCAAGAGAGACAGGCGGGGCCGAAGGCACTGGTGACGCAGTGTTGGGAGAAAACTTGCCGGAAGAAGATATGTTGTCCCAGGAGCATGGCTCTGAATTGCAGAACGGCAAGGCTCCCGGCCCAGCTCCCTTGGGAGGAGGGGGAGAGGAAGGGAAGAGCAGCCCGCCCCTGGTGGAGGAGGATGCAGCAGGGAAGTTGTTGAGTAGCTTCGAGTCAGCTCATGTGGAGCTGGCGAAGGATGATGAGACGCCGGCACCCCAGGTCAGAGGTGGCAGAGCTCGGGGTGGAGACTTCACAGGAGAACTGCGCAAAGAAGAGACGTTGGATAAAAATGAGAAGATTGAGCAGGCTGCCTTCGAGATCATCTCCAAAGTGATCGTGGAGGCAACTGAAGAAGTGCTGGCCACCACGATGGGCAAGATTGCAGGTCGGGTGTATCAGGCTTCAGCTGGTCAGCTCCAAGGGCAGAAGGAGGAGAGCTGTGCCCTGGTCAGCCAGAAAACCTCCCTGGGGCAAGATGCCGGGGAGCCCACTCTGGCCACAGCAGAGGCAGCCACAGGCCCGTCAGACGCTGCCCTGCCCTCTCCAGGCCTGCCGGCAGAGGACCTGTCACCACCAAAGACCTATGTGAGCTGCCTGACCAGCCCTCTGTCCAGCCCCACCAAGGATGGGAAGCCAAAGAGCTCCGCATACCACATCTCCCTGGCCCCCTGCCCACCATCGGCCACCCTCCCCAGAGAGTCGCTAGACGAGGCAAATGTCCTGGTGGAAGATGCGGGCTGTGTCACCTGCATGTCCGACAACTGCCAGGGTGGCCCGACTTCAGTGGCCTCCTCTGGGCAGTGCTCAGATTCTGTCAGCACTTCAGGGCTCGAAGACTCTTGTGCTGAGACCAACTTGAGCCCCAGGGACAAGGCCATCACCCCGCCGCTGCCAGAAAGTACTGTACCCTTCAGTAATGGGGTGCTGAAGGGAGAGTTGTCAGACTTGGGGACTGAGGATGGATGGCCTGTGGATGCGGAAGCAGATCATTCGGGAGGTAGGAGGGTCTTGGGTGGTCCTCACTTAGAGGACCGGGGGTGGTGTCCCTTTATTCCATAGGGAAAGGGTGCTGGTCTGCCTCTCCCTCTCTACTTCTCCAGTAATGGTCTCTTCAACTCTGTCCCAGCTGGCCTGCAGAAAGTTGGGTACAGCATAGAGCTGGTGGGTAACTGGGAAGTTAGGCTACCCTGAACCCCAAAGCCATGGGAGCTGTAACTTGATTCAGCAGCCAGTGACCCTCCCCAGCCCTTCCGAAGGAACCAGCTTGCAGGTGGCTTCACCAGTGAACCTATGTGTGCCTCGTTCTCTCTTTTAAACCTCTTAATGGAGAGGCAGCCTTAGCTTTAATTCCCTTGAGTACCAAGAATGGGTGTGAGCTTTTTTAATGGTTTATTTCCTTTTAATCATGTGCTTGTTCCCACGTCTTCACCTGCTTTCCTTCTCCAGAAGCTCTTTCCGGGTAAGTGCCCAGAGAATGGCCCCAGCTTTGAATTGAGTACTTGCGGGAGGCTCATGCTTGCCTCGTTGTTGTCAGCTCCTCCTTCGCGGACAGCCTCAGCCACTTTCTTTGTGTGCAGCTGCAGCTCCACCCACCCCGGGAAAAAGAGGGGTAATTTGGTAACGAAGTGTCCACTGGGTTTTTCGAGTGCTGACCCCAGCGTAGACAGTTCAGACCGCTAACGTACAGGTCAGCAGCTCCTGACCCTGGTTTCTCAGCTACCCTGGGGTATTTTCGTTTATCTCATAGAAAGAGGCTATGCAGTTCCTGCAGAGGTCTCTGGCTTGTTGCCCTGGAGCCGTTCCCTACCATTTCAACTCCAGAAAGCCTGGGAGCGTTAGTACTTCAGCAGCATCTTGTGTGTACCACACACTACTTTTTGTAATCTCTAAGATGCTATTGATTAAGACGCTGCTGTTTTATGTACCACTAAAAGAAAAATAAATGCTGCTGATTATGGTATAGAAGACCAGAGACTGTAAGGTGCACCCTAACTTCAGAGATGTTAAAATGTTTTTTCTTAAAAAAAAAAAAAAAAGCATCTTAAAATTGGTGAAAATCTTTTAAGAATAAAGGAGTTTCCCTTTGTCTATTGCCCCTCAGCTAATTCACAAGCCCCTCAGCCTTATCCTGCCAACTCTAGGTTGATTGTAGTAGCTACTCTGATGGGTGGAAGGCATCTGAGTTCTGGCCTTGCAGGAGCGGAGGCTGTGACTGCGCCAAGCCGAGGTGGTGGGTGGGGAGGCGTGGGGATGGCAGGTGGAAGCCTGGGAGCTCCATTCACCGAGCGCTCACTTGCGCCAAGCTCCAGGCTCGTGCCTTCCCCTCATTCTCACAGTAGCCTTGCCTTGTGTGTGAGGAAGTTGAAACTTCGAGTAGTCTAGGGACCACCCAGCTGAGCAGAACCTGGCCTTTGAGTGCAACCCGCTGCAGTCCCGGTGTGGTCTGAGCCACCCCTAGGTGGTGTTGGGGTGGCAGGTATCGGCCAGCCCTGTTCTGTCGGGCAGAGGCTGGGGCTGTGTGTGAGCGGAGCGCCTGTCAGCCTGCTTCTGCGTCTAGCAGGCTGGCTAAGTGGCTGCCCTAAGGAGGGGTGGTTCTCCCTGCCTGAAGCCCATCCCTGGTGTGGAGGGAGGAGGTCACTTTGAAGGTGACTCTTCCTTAGCTGGGAGTGGAATTCATCTAAGCCTTACTCCTCTGCATCCAGCCAGCACATGGATTGCCTGGCAAATGATCACATCCAGGGTTTGGAGAAACATGTGGAAAATAACCCAATTAGTAGAATCTCAGGAGTGATCTATTTCTGGCAATTGAGTCGTCCATATTTAAGCTGCAGCCACTTTTCTTAAGCTGGTCTGGCCCCTGTTTTTCTGTGCTAGTCCCTTTGGCACACTCCTGAGAGAGAGTGGAGCTGCTAAGTGGGTGCCAGCGCCCTGCTTCCCACTCTGTCCCCTTGGGAATGAGCTTCAGCTCCGTCTCTGACCGGGGGTTAAGACCCGCCATGAGCCCGGAAGAGCATTCAGAGTTGCACAAGTCAGGCCTGAGCAGAGGGAAGGGAGGGCTTCCCTCATCCCCTTCTGGCAGGGCCCTGATCCGGATGAGAGCAAGGGAGAACGCTACGTAGCTCGGTGTGGCTGAAGGCCACTGCCCATTAGCCCAGGCCTGGGGCCTTTGGGACTGGGGACCCCTCGTCTGAGGGGCTGGCGTAGCTGGAAGGGTGTGGACCAGCTGTGACTGGTTGGCCTTCGTGGAGGGCTGCAGCAAATACCTGGCTTCTGGGACCGTGTGGACCTGTTGGCCTGTCCCCTCCCCCATGCCATGGACTCTCCTTCCTGGGCCAGCGTCTTTCTTCCCAGTTCACCACTTGTCTCTGCTCCAGCAGCTGTGGCTGGGTGTGGCTGCCAATTAAGCAAGTGGGACTGTAAGTGACAGGCTAAAATTAGGTGTATCTACACCCCCAGTCCTCCTTTCATTGGGGTTGTTCTGAGCCTTCTAGACTGTGACTTGACAGTCACCTGCCAAGCTTGAGGAGGGGGCGTGGGGCGGGGGACTCCCGGGAGCGTGAGTTTGGAAGTTGTGCATTATTAACTGCTCTGAGCCCGTGTCTGTGTGTCTGTGTCTGCTGCTTCCTCCCCTGCAGGTTCGGACGGGAACAGCATGGATTCGGTGGATGGCTGCTGCGGCCTCAGGAAGACGGACGGTTTCCAGAATGCCCAGGCAGGCTCCACTCCTAACAAGGTCGACCTCATCATCTGGGAGATTGAGGTGCCAAAGGTAAGAGCTGCCAGCTCACAGTTCCCTGAGGGCCAGGGTCATCAGGTTTGTGGGGTGGCCTCCGAGGGAGGGACAGCAATCCAGAAGAAGCCCCTGAGTGAGCCAGAGGCTGGAGGAAGGGGAACGCCACACTTTGCAGGGTTCGCAGAGCTGCCTGCAGAAGGGAGTTCCCCCCGCTGCCATCAGGGGCGTCCTGTTCTTGTCCTCTTCCAACTCACAGGCCTGCCTGCCTCCCCTGGGGCTTTTCCCCTGTGTGCTCAGGCTCAGATCTGTTTGGAGATGCCAGCAAAGACCAGACTGAGGACGTGGGCCGGCCAGGAGTCCCTTCACTGTGCTCTGCTCAAGCTCTCCAAGGCAGAGTGTAGTTCTAATTAAGCACAGCATAAATCCAAATTCTAGAGAACTTGAAAAGCGTAGAAATGTAGGAAGAAAATAAAAATCAGCTCGAATCCTACCCCTGAGAGTGACTGCGAAGACTTTTATTTCCTCCTCCTCTTGCACCCTGTGGTTTTTAAACAAAACTGAGATTGTTGCTTTAATTAATGCTTTTAAATATTTAACAATTTAATTTTCCTGTGTTATTCTTTGAAAATGTAATTTTAACTGCATTATTCATTGTGTGAATGTCAATTGACTTCACGGGTCCCCAATTCCAGGGTGCTTAAGCGGTTTCTAGCTTCTTGCTGTTCTAACTTACAACTTGCTAGCTTGATCTTGATGTTTATCTCTGGGGCTCAGAAATAATTGCAATCTCTGGGGGCATTTAGCTCCCTGCTGCGGCAGAGGCTTGGCTGGGTTTGAACTCTGGGTCATGCGGGCTGCTGTGACCCGGGATGCTGGCTCCCTTGGTTGTTCCCTCCCCCAGTGACCCTGAGAGTGAGTGATCCTATACTCTTCTCCTACAGTGGTTGCAAAGGGCACATCCAGGCAGCTCTGGGTGCCGAGGGACTACGGCCCTGGTGGCTCTGCTGGGGTGGGGTCGTTGGGGATTATTTCAGAGCTCCTCTTACGTCATGGCTAAGTTTGGCTGCTTCTGTCCGCCTTGAACTCTGGTCTGCTGGCCCTTGTGTTCTGAAGGCTCCAGCCTGCTGTCGCTTGGCAGCAGGAGCCCAAGGGTTCTTTCTTGGACCTTTATTTTCAAATTGAGCCCCTTTGTCTTTGGACCTGAGTATACTGGAAGAGATGCAGGAGTTGTAAGTCGGCCCTTGTGCTGGGGAAACATCTCATAGTGTGGATTTGGGAAGAGAAGATGCTGCCTTCGCAGCTGTCTGGATTTGGATCATGCTGTCGGGGATGAAACGGGAACTGCCTGGTCCTGGAGCCAGACTGCCTAGTATAACTGCTTCGTAGCTGTGTGAGCTTGGGCGAGTTAGTTAGTCTCTCTGGGCTTGTTTCCTCATCTGTAAAATGGTGACAAAGGTTTCTGTTTCATAGGTACTATGAGTAAATGTGAGTGCTTAGAACAGTGTCTGGCAAATGAGTGCTGACATGTTAACCGTTAATAATGTTTGAGCTTGCCCTTGTGTCAAACAGACGCAGGTCTTTGGGAATATAGGCAATTGGTTTCTCGTTAACTCTCATATCTCTTTCTTTCTCTCTGGAAGCACCTAGTCGGTCGGCTAATTGGCAAGCAGGGACGGTATGTGAGTTTTCTGAAGCAAACATCTGGTGCCAAGATCTACATCTCAACCCTGCCTTACACCCAGAACATCCAGATCTGCCACATAGAAGGTCAGGGGCCGCTGCTGCCCTGTGTTTGGTTTTCTTCCTTGAAATGTAAAGCCGTCTGAGCCTCAGTTGTTCCCTGGTGGCCTCTAAGCCTCTGAGTAGAAAACCCTGCTCACCCAGGTGGAGGGAGCACTGGGTGTCTTCCCTTTAGCCCTTGTCTCCAGTTTAGGTGCTTGAGGCAAGGAGAGGCAAGGGCACTCGGACGGAGGGCCAGGGGTCCTAGCTTTACAGTACCCCGTGCCCCACATGGCTCCATCACAGAGCAGAAATGTGTCCCCTCTGGTCAATGAGGGCCAAGTCTTGCCCATCTCCTTGCCTCCTGTTGCATTCAAAGCACGGGTCACAACAGCAGATGTATCGCTTGAAAGGTCAGTGGGTTTGAAGCCCCTTTAGATGCCTATCTTCCTAAGGCAAAGCTTGGCATTTTGGCACCTTAAAGATGTACGTGAACTCTAGGAAAAGTCCTGAAGGATAGGGAGTGTGCCTGAGTTTGGTTTTGCAGAATTTGTCGTACCCACTGTGACTGTGTCCTGCTTCCACCCCCATTTAGGCTCTCAGCATCACGTAGACAAAGCACTGAACTTGATTGGGAAGAAGTTCAAGGAACTGAACCTCACCAATATCTACGCTCCCCCACTGCCTTCACTGGCACTGCCTTCTCTCCCAATGACTTCCTGGGTGAGCATGCTCCTGGGGAACCAGGACTTCCGATACTCCTTTCCCCCATCCTACCCAAAACAAGAAACTCCCAAGACCATGGGCCAAAAAGGCCAAGAGCTCATTGATGCCAGTGTCCTCTCAGCTCTGACCTCCGGTCATTTCCTCTTCTGGCCTGTGTTCTCTGGGGTCAGGATCAGGGCTGGAATGCTGGTAGGAAACCAGAGGCCTCTCTGTCCCTACTTGAAGGACCCCTTGCCCCTGGCTCTGCCGCCTGGGCACCCTTTGTGTTTTCAAGGCATTTGCCTAGAAAGGGTTATAGTCCATCCAGGGGGACATGGTGTGTCCAGACTGGCGTGGGACTCCACAGCGTGTCCAGAGTCACAGTCTAACACCTCTGAGGCCTGGATCAGACCCACCATTGTGGGCTTGGATGGGCTTGTAATGGGTCGTCATGTTCCTTTTTCCCTGATGAGCGGGTGTGGTGGTGGCCCTGGTGAAGGATTCCCTTCCCCTTCCCTCTTCACAGGACGTACCTAGATTATAAAGGAGAAGGAATCCCCCCGAGGCCCCGGAAGCCAGCTGGCTCTTTGGAGGTTGTCCTGGGAGTTTGGCAGGAAGAAAGGCTGACATCTCGGGGCCCGCTGTGTGCTGGGGGCTTCAGGGTCTTTTGGGGCCTGCCACTCATATCCTGCGGCCTGCCTCCAGCCCTTTTAGGGCCTCATCTCATTGGGAATAGAATTGAAGGGTTCTGTAGGCCAAAGACCACTGCATTTCACACAAGTGGGCTGAACGTGCTGCTTCAAGAAAGCTGCCTCCCTGACCTTTGTTCAGGACGGTTGACCTTTTGGTTCTGTATCTTCACCTCCAAAGACCCTTGTGCTTTGGGGGAAGGGATGGATGTTTGGGAACTGAACCCCACTCCATGCTTCCCTTCAGAATCAGGGTTTTTTGCAGAAGGCTTGGCCCCAGGCCCACTCTCTATTTCTAAATCATTGAGTGGTTGGTAAGGCTTCCTTCCCTTGTTCTCTGTGTGGCTTGGTGGGACTGGGGAGGAGATCCCAGATGCCTCAACCAGCAGCATTGGGGCAGGGGCAGAGGCCAGGACACTTCTTGGGGCCACCTGATTGAAAGTGGACTAGAAGCCCTGTTGTGTCTAGTCGCCCTGTGTGTTGCCTGTAGCTTAGCATCAGCAAAACTGGCGTCTAAGAACAAGACTTCTAGGAACCAGTCTTGGCTTCTTTTAGGGCCTTTAATGTGAGGCCTGGCCACTGAGCAAACCTACTTTGCAAATCCTAGAGTGGGAATGAGTTAGAAGGGTGTCTGTGGAGTGTAGAGAAGAGCAAATACAGCTCAGACTGTTGCAGACCTTGACAGTGGACCCTTGCCAGCAGAAAGGCAGAGTAGAGAGATGCTGTCAAACCTGAAGCTCCTGGGGTCAGCTGCAGGCCCAAAGGAGCTGCCTGCAGGGTGTGAGGGCCTGCCCACCTCTTTTTCTCGGGTACTTTGTTCTCAGTGGCCACCTCATTCCTGATTGCCCTCCCTGGATGTTACTGACTCATCAAAAGAGGTGGGGGGAAGGGAAGCTCTGGTTTGTGGCCCTGGCCCAAGCCAGCAGGTCCCCACCCCAACCCTCCATTAACAGCTGGCTCTTGACAGCCTTCCTACCACCCTGAGATGAGGCCGCCTCTGGTGGTTGCTCGTGGTATTGCAGGACAAGGGCTCCAGTGGTGTCACACACTTTCCATGGCTACAGTAGTTTTCCTTGACCCTCTACCATCTGGGTTTCTTTGGGTTGCCATGGCCTTTTGAAAGATACGCTGGTTCAGAGACTTGCCCTGGGGCCTCGGGGCTTCTCCCAGACCTGAGAAAGGTTGCTGCAGTGCCCACTGCCCCCTCCCCTTCTCTGCAGCTCATGCTCCCCGACGGCATCACTGTGGAGGTGATCGTGGTCAACCAGGTCAATGCTGGGCACCTGTTTGTGCAGCAGCACACGCACCCTACCTTCCACGCGCTGCGCAGCCTGGACCAGCAGATGTACCTCTGCTACTCCCAGCCTGGAATCCCTACCTTGCCCACCCCGGTGGAAAGTGAGTGCTACCCTGGGAGTCAGAGGGGAGTGCTGGGCTCTGGCCAGGCCAGGGGGAGAAGCATTGGGGTGGCCTGTTCTGCCCTTGCTCTTGACTGGAGGAGGCCATTCTGGGATCCTTTGTGGGAATAGCATCCTTGAGCTCTTACCATTGGTTTGGAGTTTCTCCAGACTGATTGTCCTGCTAGCCCAAGCTGGTGTTTCCATTGGTTGACAGATGGGTTGGAGTGGAATATTGACGCATGGATTCAGATCCCAACTGTGCCACTTACCTGTTGAATGGGCCTGATGCCCACTTGTTCCAGGAATTGGGGTTGGATACTGTGTTATGTGTGAAGTACCTGGTGCAGATGCTGGTTCCCGTAGAAGCTCCCTAAGAGCAGCAGACCCCTGCGGTGGGTTGGCTCTCTCCATTTGACAGATGAGAAAACTGAGCCTCTGAAGGCAAGTGACTTGCCTGAGTGACAACTGAGCAGGAGCTGGAATCTGAACCCAGTTGCACTCCTGAGCCTGTCATTTGTCACTATGATCCTTGTTGTCCTTGTTAGCAAGAATTGAATGTCAGGACATCTCTCCACCCACCCCATCAGGGAATCCTAACCTGGAGCCCCCCAGTGGGCTTCCAGGCATTAGGAAAATGTTTGACATTATCTGTAGCATTGTTATGGTTTTTTCCTTTGGAGAAATAAGGATTTAGTTTTCATCAGATTTTCTAATGTTGCCTCAACCCAGCAGTAAAGACCAAACTGGAGTCCAAGAGGTGACTGCACCAGGGGTCAGGGTCAGGACACAGTGTGGTGGGCTGTGTCTCACAGGCCCTCATCCCCACTGGCCTGGGGCAGCTGCTGAGGGCACTACTGGGTGACCTCACCCCGTGGTTCCCTCTGTCCTGCCCCAGGGTAGGGTTGGTGACCATTGGGGCACTTGCTCTCCAGCCTTACTGGCTCCCCAGGGCATAAGTGCCCTCAGCACCTTCCTGAAGCCAAGGCTAGAAGAAGTGGGCTCTAGGCCTGGGAGTCCCCTTCTGATCAACTTCTGAGTTGTCATGGGCTGGAGCACCCTTGAGATACCAGGCCCCTGAGATCTGCTGCACTTGGGGTTCTTGATTCTTTCTGGGACTTTCTCTCAAGTCCCCAGTCCCTGAGTTTTGGATTTTACTTGGTTTATTTCAGTTAATCTGCATTCATCTCAGGCTTCGGAAAGTTTCAGAGTAAATACATCTGGATGCGTGCTTTTTGGTCTGGATAGCTTTCTGGGTAGCACATAGATGCTGGGCTGAATGTCACATGTCCGGGTCCTTCCATTGGCCAGTCTTGGCTCTTGGAGGCTTTGGGGACTCCTTGCCGTTCCTTTGCCCTGTGAAGGTGCAGGCCTCTGAGAAGGAACGTGGGGAGATGGGTAGCATTGACCGGCGTGACCCTTGTTGCCCTGCCCTGGGCCAGGCGTGTCCACACACTTTCCTCCTGCCCTGTAGTAACGGTCATCTGTGCTGCCCCTGGTCTGGATGGTGCCTGGTGGCGAGCCCAAGTGGTAGCCTCCTACGAGGAGACCAACGAAGTCGAGATTCGCTACGTGGACTACGGCGGCTATAAGAGAGTGAAAGTGGACGTGCTCCGGCAAATCCGGTGAGTTGAGACCCGTCAGGCAGACAGTCATGGGGCCTGCCTGTTGGGGGATGTGTGATTTCTGCACAGCCGGCTCAGTCCTCCAAGCCTGGGGCATAAGTTAATTCCCCCGCCTGCTGCCTACTCTCTTTGAGCAGAGTCTGATGTTAACAGACTCCATTGTTCACCTCAGCCAAGCTGAGCTAGAAAGGCCTGTCTCGTGGAGGGAGTCCCCCCAGTGTCACACAGCAAAGGGAAGCAGGCTTCTTTCTGGGAGTTTGATGCGAGAAGTGCCACTGAGGTCAGGCTGCAGCAGGGCTGGCGGGCTGCATTCTGGCGTGCTGGGCGCTGTGGCCTGCTGCCCGTCACATGCTTCACTTCATCCTGGGTTGTGGGGGTCACGGCGCTAAGCAGAAGGCAAATATCAGCTGGAGGGAGTCAGCCTTCAAGTCCATGTTAAATGTGCTTCTTTCTTGCCTTTCTAGGTCTGACTTTGTGACCCTGCCGTTCCAGGGAGCAGAGGTCCTTCTGGACAGCGTGATGCCCCTGTCAGGTAACAGGTGGGGCCTCTGGCCTGGGGAGGCAGTTGTTTGTTGAGAGGTGGCCTTTCTCTTTGGGGGCCCTCATTCTCACCTGGAGGGCTTATGCTAAGAGATTGCTGCCTCTATCTGTTTCTAACAAGTTCTCCAGGGATGCCAGTGCTGCTGGTCCATGGACCACCCTTGTCAGGTCCCTGCTCTAGACTTGACCCAGGCCTCCAACTTTGAGAGGCTTCTGATACTGGCACATTCCAGAATGTAATTGAGACCGAGAGTCTTTGCACCTGTGGTTGGAGGTGGCATTGAGGACCACAGCACTGCTCAGCCGGGCCTTGGCCCCTGGTGGCATTGTGGGGACCGTCCTAACACTCACCTATGTGGTGTCTTGGACTGTGATCACATCACCAGAGGGAGGGGGACTGGTGGTACGATCCTGAGCAAGTTATTTAGCCCTCTGGGAAATGGGGCAGCACCCCTCTTCAGGGTGGCTGAGGGAATTGCATTAACCCAGCAACTGGTAGTGGACAGTGATCACATGGCGTCTATTCATGGTGTGTCCTAGGTCATATTTGTAGGCACCAGTCCATTCATTCCACTCTCTTCCCTCCCCACGTTTGCCCTCTCTAATCTTTTTTTTTTTGAGGAAGATTAGCCCTGGGCTAACTACTGCCAATCCTCCTCTTTTTGCTGAGGAAGGCTGGCCCTGAGCTAACATCCATGCCCATCTTCCTCTGCTTTGTACATGGGACGCCTACCACAGCATGGCATGCCAAGCGGTGCTATGTCCATACCCAGGATCCAAACCGGCGAACCCCAGGCCGCCGAGAAGCAGAACGTGCAAACTTAACTGCTGCGCCACCAGGCCAGCCCCTGCCCTCTCTAATCTTGATCTTGTCCACAGCAACAAAGTGCGTTAGAAACACCACAGTTTAGCTGGAGTCCTGTTGGCTAGAACACTGGGCAGAGGCTTTGTTGATTTTCCTTTATTGCTCCTGTCCAGCCTTCCTCTCTATTTCTGTGCATCACAACAGTCTGTCCAGGCCCAGCTGAAACACTCCTTCCTTCATGAGCCTTTCCCAGACCTTCATAAACCTGCCTCTCCCATCCTTACCAGCTCTTGCTTGTGAGCCTGTTCTTGTACGTAACTTTTATAATCTATGAAGAGCGCTGTCTCAGTGCTCTGCCCACTGTAGAGTCACTGCCCGTCTTGGGCTGTGTGGCCAGCTGCCTGGATTTGACTTCTACCTTCACCTCTCTGGGAGCTGGTTGACCTTCGGCCATCAACCCTTGTCTCTGTTCCCCCTTGTAAAGCGAGGATAACACCTGCTATCTCATGGGGTGTTACTGATTCGGTGGAAGAACACAGACAACGTGATCAGCCCCCAAATAGTGGTGGTGGTGATCTTTGCATTGGAGGCAGAGTTTCTGTCCTTTGGTCCTCTCTCCCCAGTGGGTAGGTAGCACGTAGCAGGGACCCTGAGTGTGTTCAGGTGGAGGCCTGGGCTCTTCTCCAGTTCCACGGCAGCTTCTGGAGCGTTCTACTTGGAAGACTCCTGGAAGTTGTGTGACAAGAATGCTTTGCCTCAGTGAGAATCTAAATGTCACTTTCCCTTCTCATTCTAAAGATGACGACCACTTTTCACCTGAGGCGGATGCAGCTATGAGCGAGATGACAGGAAACACTGCCCTGCTGGCTCAGGTGTGTGGCTGGCGGGTGGGAGCGGGGCAGGCTGGACAGAGTCTGTCTGAGGAGCCTCCTGCCAGCTTCGGCAGTGCCTCCTGCCCTCGCTTTTCATGCATCTGGTCTTCTCGGGAACTGACCTTTGCATTCCCTCTTCCTGGGTTGGCCAGCAGTTTTGTGTTGTGTTTTTATTTTATTTATTTATTTTTTTTGAGGAAGATTAGCCCTGAGCTAACTGCTGCCAATCCTCCTCTTTTCGCTGAGGAAGGCTGGCCCTGAGCTAACGTCCATGCCCATCTTCCTCCACTTTATATGTGGGATGCCTACCACAGCATGGCGTGCCAAGTTGTGCCATGTCCACACCCGGGATCCGAACTGGTGAACCCTGGGCCGCTGAGAAGCGGAGTGTACAAACTTAACCACTGCACCACCGGGCCAGCCCTGGCCTGCAGTTTTTAAGGAGAGGTGCATGGAGTAGCTTCTAAACATGCTTGGGGTTTTTTTGTTTGTTTTGTTTTTTCAGGTGACAAGTTACAGCCCGAATGGCCTTCCTCTGATTCAGCTATGGAGTGTGGTTGGAGATGAAGTAAGTTCTGTCCTTCTTTTCCTTCTAAGTTATGGGCCAGCAGGAATGAATTGATTCTACCGTTGCTGCCTTGTAAGCTAATCGGAGGATGTAACTATGCTAAATGTCCCCTGGGGGGCACTGGTCCAATAGCCAGAGACATTTTTGGTTGCCCCAGTTGGGGGTGATGATGCTAGTGTCATCTAATGAGTAGAGGCCAGCGATGGTACACTATACAATGGTGTGATGGCATCATAAAACACCAGTGGGCCTTTCTGGACGTCTGTCCATTGGGTTTCCTCCCCTCCATCCCATGGTATTAAAACTTAGATTTCTTCAGTGTATTGAAAAGCCTACCCTCATGCCAACAGGACATTTAAGTAAACGCCCCTGTTGGCCTAGAAAATGAGTCATGCCCCCACCGCTGTTACTCTTGTGCCTGTTGCCTGTGGTGGTGGCCTGGGACTGGGAGAGGAAGGGCCCAGGCTGCCTTGAGAAATGACCCCGAGATGCCATGGGCAAAGCTCTCAAGGGGACTTTGTCTTCTAGGTGGTGTTGATAAACCGGTCGCTGGTGGAGCGAGGACTTGCTCAGTGGGTAGACAGCTACTACTCGAGCCTCTGACCCCGTCCTCACAGCCGCTGCTGGAGTCCTTTTTGCACTGTTGAAATTGGGCTTGGCACTCAAGGCAAAGACTTTACATCAGAATAACAAACGTTGTCCTCCCCAGAAAGTCCTTTTTTTCATACTGTAGTCACGTTAAGACATTTTGTCTCTGAGACAAGGAAGGAATGGTGGGTTCTCTTCAAGCCATAGGATGATGTTTAACAAGCCAGTTGGTTTAACCTGGTTCCAAGCTGTTAAAAAAAAAAAAGTGGAAGAAAACAATCTCAACCAGATTGTCCTATTTCCCCTTTATTCCTTCCCGCCTCCCCTACCCAAACCCAAACCTGCTGTAGCAGACAGACCAAGGAATGTGTTGCTTGCTCGAGAGGGTTTCTTCTGCTTTAAAATCTTTCTTCAGGGAGCAAGACATGAATTAACTAACTGGTATCGATCACTTATACCGCTCACGTAAATGAATTTATGATGTTTAACCAGTTTTTATAAACTTCATCTAGGTCTCTCAGAAGGCAGACTTTTTAATGCATATGTAGATACCAGGCAGTCACGCCTCTGGCCTTGGTCCGTCAGGGAGGGAACTGTTATCTTGCCAAGCCTGGTTGTAATTTGTAACCGTTTTCTATTTGTGCAAACTCTGTAAATATGTGTTTAAAAAAATGTAATATTTTGTATAAGATACACTGGAGAACAAAGGGAACTCAAGATTTTTCCACAGCCCATGTCACCTGTGAGCAGAAGTTACTTCTGCAGAGGACAGCTGCCCATCCCAGCTCCTGCCACGGGCTCGGCTCCGTGGCTTCTGCAGACTGGACGTGCCGACTGTATGGGGTAGATTGATCCTGGGATTTTTTTTTTTTCCTGTTTTGCTGTACAAATTTGTTTAAAAAAAAATAAGCAACTCATTGAATTACCTTGCAGTGGTGTGCGTTTGATTCTTTTTTAGACTGGCTTCAGCATTGTGCGATTTAAAATGTCACTTAAACTTATATAAATCTTGAACTGTGTACATGATAGCTTTGAGTACATTTTTTCCATGGTGAAAAGGATTGGGGGTGGGTGTGAAGAGGTAGTTGTGAGTGTGGTGGGCTTGGAGGAGCCCGTCTAAAGGAGACCCATGGCTCGTTGAAGATAAAGTTTAGCCAGCAATGTCCATCAGGTGTTTCCCCTCCTTGCCCCACCAGGTGGCAGCTGAGCTTCCTCTGGCTATCCCCAGTGAATGTCTCAAATAGCCAGGCTTCCAAAATTGTTTGGCTGTGCATTCTTAATAGGTCTGTGAGGTTTTTAATCTACTGTATTGGTAGGCGGGATGTAAAAATGCATCTATCTGCATGGTGAGAGCAGAACAAAGTCTTCACTTAACGGTCCCTCCTCTTAAAGGCAGGCTCTGACCGTTTGGCCCAGGCCTCCGGGGGTCTCTAGAGAGCAGCGATAACCTGAGGGTCCTTCATGCTAAAGGCATCCTCCCACAGAGCTGCAGCCACTCTCCCTGCTGCTTAAAAGCCTCAGTTTCCCTCATCTGGAGGATCAGATAATGGTACCCACCCCATAAGGTGATGAAGTGAAATCGTGGAAGTGTCCTCTGCTTGTGTGGAGATTGGCCCACAGCCTGCTCTTATGTGGTCTTAGCTGCTAGGAGCCCTAAGTCCCGCTGGTCATTGACTTTGGCTGAGTCTTGTTACACCCAGGTTGAAGCTTTTTCTGTACAACTCGGCTTTGCTGGAGCAGAAAAAGGTGTTTGGGAGCCTTCAGACTAGTGTGGGGAGAACTCACAAAGCTTGGTGTCCAGATTTGTCCTTTATCTTTGGGAGCCATTGAGGGGTTTTAAACAGAGGGAACCACAGGATTCTGGTGCAGGGAGGAGGATGGGCGAGGTGGATGGTGGATCAAAGCCAGGATGGTCCAGATGAGAGAGGGGCTTCCTCTGGGGTGGTCCTGGGGCAACAAGCGATAGGGTCAGGATCCTTGGGTAAAACCCCCAGGGCTGGCGGGGGAGGGCGGTGAGGATGAGGAAGTGGGCTGCTGCTGGTGTCTCGGGTCTTACAGTGTTAGCCTTCAAGGATGGGTCCGTTAAACAAGGTTTTGTGTATACGGGAGGAAAAGCGAGTTGAGGTTGGTGAAGGGCACATACTCTTTGAATAAACTCTGTCTCAGATTGTTGTGGGCCTTGGGTTATTCTAGAGTTCTGAAAAGGTTGATTTGGACCATTTTGCCAGTAATCTTGTTGCTTTGACAGAGGAGCGGATTCATGGAAGTCTAGCCCCACCATTCTGGATGTTGGCCCTCCGGGCGAACACATTTTAGACATGTTCTTTGAATTACCTGTGGGCCATGCAGGGGACAGCTTGTAGGTGGTTTGAAAACTTGTGGGAGAAGCTGGTGCTGGAGAGATTTGGTGATCTGTCCAGGCGCAGGAGAGAGAGGTGGGATGCTGGACGTAGGGGGGCTTCCAACCTGTACTCATCCGGGTGTTTGTGTCAACTACTTCCCCTCTGGTCCTTGGGGCCCTGCTAGGTACGAGAGGAGTGGCCGGTCCTCATAGGGTGCCAGCGTGGAGGCTGGGTTTTGGAGCTACTGCGACACCTCATACAACCTCAGTGATGCCACTTAGAGGCATCATCTAGCCATTATGGGCCTGAGAATAGAACAAGATTAATAGCTAGAGTTCTGGAGAGCTCACTGTGTCCAACGCCATGCTGTTTAACAGGTAATACTTGGTCCTCATGACACCCAAGAGGGGAAGGGATTGATGCCGGACGTGGAAGATGGTGATGTTAGAAGGTGGTTTTGGGTGGAGTGGAGCTGAGACTCGGAGCTGGGCTGCTGTCTGTGCTGGGTTCTCTTAACCACGGCTCCCCTGAAGTAGCCTGGGGGTGATTGTGCCTCATTCCTCATCCCCAAATAAATGCCATGGTGGTTAAATGATCAGCCCGTAGGAAAGTTTTGAACTGAGAATGGGAAAAACACTATCACAGGAGAGATTAATTACTTTGCGTATATAAAAGCTAAAATTTAAGGAATGTAAACAAAGCCGGGAGAAACTTGTAGGATCTAGACTGAAGAGTGAACATTTTAAAATCTGTGATGAAATAAAAGGAAAACGAAGTCTCCGTTGGAAGGTGTCATAAAAGGTATGAACAAAAAATAGAAAGTCTGGATTGTTTCTAAATCAACGCTGTCCTATAGAAATACAATATGAGCCATGTGTGTAATTTAAAATTTTCTAGGAGCCTCAATAAAAAGGAGAAAGAAACAGGTGAAATTGATTTTGATAATTGTTTAACCCAGTATCTCATTTCAACATGTAATGGACATTAGAAATATTACTGAGATATTTTACAGTATTTTCATACTAAGTCTTTGGAATCTCATGTGCATATTTTATACTTCCGGCCTGTCTCTTCAGACTAACCGCAGCTCAGGTGCTCAACAGCCGCAGGTGGCTCAGGAGGGGCTGCCACACTGGCCGGCACGGGACTAGGCTACCCCATGGATCACCACACCCAAACCGACAGCCTTACATCTATGTTCTTATCTTATCAAAAAGTTCTAGGTTCTCTTGCACATTTGTTTTTCCAGATGAACTTGAGAATGATTTTGGGGGGAGGGGATCATGGCAGATGTTCTATCAACAATTTAAAATAATGCATATTATTGGTTTGGTATAAAGTTTTATGTAATCTATTAAATTGGGCTTGTGAAGTATTAAAATCTCTTGTTTTTCTTTCTTGCCCTCTCCCTCGTTTTTTTGGTCTGTATTTGTCCATTTCTAAGAAAAGTACATTAAATGATTCTGGTATTGTCATGTTTTCCTGTTTTTCTTAGCTTCTTTTATAAGTTTCAGTTATATGTTGCTTAATTTGAAAAAGCTCATGGATGGTATTTTCTCATCAACGTAAAATATCTTTGGTATCCTGTTTGGTGCTTTTTGTTTTGAATTGTACATCCTTTTTGTCTGTCATTTAACTTTAGATGGGTGGCTTATAAACACATTGCTGGAATTTTTTTTTTTTAGTGAAATTCAGACAGTCTCTTAATAGGTGAATTTAACTGGTTTTTTTGTGATCATTGTTGCAATGTTATTTGCCATTAAGTTCATTTTCCTATTATGTTTTCTAATTGGTGGGGGGGTTTTTTGCTTCCCCTATTTGCTTGATCAAAAAATTTTCCTATAGTAAATTAAGCATTCAACATCTTCTTGCTGTGTTACTGGTGGATAACTTTAAAGTTTTAAACATGTTTGAATTTCTATTTCTCTCAATTTCACATATTTAAGGCCTCTATTCACCCTGAACAAGAAACTCAGCAGAAAGTCAGATTTCTGCCCATCTTCCTACCAGTGCACATACACATTCTCTGTCTCCTGGGTTTCGCTGGAATCATCTAGAATACAGTTCAGAATTCTAAACTTTTCACAAATGTCTCTATCTCAATCTCTTAATAGTGACACTAAATGTCAGTCATATTATTAAAAAATATTTTGGCCCAACTCCCTGTTTACCCAGCTTCACTGCTCACCTGTTTCTTATAAACCTGTTTCTGAGTTCTTGATTTTGATTTGCTTTCTTCTGGAGTATTTCTTTGGATTTTTTTGTTTTCAGAACATGTGCGAGTCCTTGCACCTCTGAATGTTTCTGTCTTTGTCCTGACACACCAGCGATCAGGCTGAGCATCTCTCCTGGAGAGGATGTCTCCTTGCCAAAAATTCATCCTCCCTCCACGCAGTGGGATTGCACATCCTAGCGCTGCTGAGCTCGGGCATGGTCCGTGAAAGATGGGTAGACGGGTGTGCGTCTCAAGGCGGATGCTTCAAGAACCAGCATATGGCTCACGTGTCCTCTCCCTCTCGACTAGCACTGGCCACGTTCCAGGTAGAGACTCCTCCATCCCCCTGGGTTCTGGCCCAAAGTCGACCTCAAGCAGAGCTGCAGCCAACCTGCCACGGCCATGTGGTGTGAGAAACAGGTCTGTCACATGTCACTGAGGTCTGGGGGTCATGTGTTACCCGCAGGCTGTTCTAGCCTGTCCTGATCTACGTATTGTTATGGGTTGCAGACCTTTCCTCTGAGAAGTTGGAGCTCTGGCCATGGGGCTGGGGCAAATTCCTTGCCCTCTCTGCTCCCTGAACACTGCCCACCTCCGCCACCCCCCTCCCCCGACCATCTGTAAAGCATGGGAGTGAATTAGATGAACACAGAGGTCCTTGCCAGGTTTGACATTAAACTGATCTTTTCTGCCAGATAAGGGCCTTCCTGAAGATTCCTCTTAATCAGGCAGCTGACTTTGTATTTTTACAAAGCAAATTATGTACGAGAGATTTTGGCTATTTGTTGCTAGAAATAGGCCCAGCTGACGTCTGGTGGGGACAGATATTTGAGAAGCCCTGGAAGGCACCAGAAGGCGGACACCTACCTGGAGCTGGGATGGATTTCTGGTCTGTCCTCGGCCTCCCTGGCTTGGTGACAGGCAGGAGCTCTGCCTGCGCCCGCTGATCTCTTTCTCACCATTGAGTGCCTGCTGTGTGCCAAGCGTCCTGCCAGGGCCTGCAAGGATGAGACACACTGACCCTCTAGGAAGCACCTCTATTTGGGGAGGTGGGCTTGGTGATCTTCATGTAGATGGGGCTTTCCTGTGGCGCTGCCTTCCTTCACTTCCTTGTGGGATCCTGGCAGCCGCTGGTGAGATGGGAAACGGACTGAGAATCAGCAGAGCTGGGACCGGAACCCGGGCCTTCTGCGGCTCCAGACTCTGCTCTTCCCTGCACGCGCTGCCTCTGCTGCTCTTTATGGTGGTGGCCAAAGGAGCCGTGCTGACGGGAAGGATGAGTGAGGCCGATATTCCTGTGCTGCTGGGAGGCCTTGCAGGAGGTAGCCTCCACCACCTTGAAGGAGGAGAAGGAGGAGGAAAAGCCGGGAGAGGTAAGGAGAACTGCATAGCGAGGGCCGTCCTCCTCTGATGTGGAGGCTGTCCCGGGGGTCTGGCTTGTGGACACTTAGAAAAAGAGATGGTGAAAGTGAGAGCAGGCATGCCCTCCCAGGAGGCTGTCTGCACATGTGTCATGTGTGGAAGTCCTTTCTTTGTTTTTCATTTTTTAATAGGTGATAAACACAATACATAATTCCGTAGATAACGTAGGCCAACCAGTGGAAGGACGTCTCCTTGCTGTGTCCCCCAGACACCCGCATTTCCTCTCCAGGAGAGACTGCTATTTTTAGGTTCTCATGTTCCTACCAGAGGGCGCATCCCTCCTCAACAACACACGTGAATGATTGCGGACCGTAAACCACGGGTCACAGACCAGGCCTGTGTGTGTAAATCAGTTTTATTGGCGCACAGCACGGCCGTTTGTTTATGTATTGTCTGTGGCTGTGTTTGTACCACAGTCATGCAGTTGAGTACTTGTGAGCGAGACTGTAGGCCCCGCAAAGCCAAAAATACCTAGTCCTTTCCAGAAAGTTTGCTGACCCCCACTGTGAGCACTCGTGTGCACTTGTTCCCCCATCTTGTCAAACTTAGATGCAGCCTCACTGTTTCTCACGTCCTTTCCAACCATGAATTCATTAGACTTTGAAAATGACAGGATCCTCAGATTCCTTAAGATTCTCTGCCGCGGGCAGCTCTGTGTCTTGTAGACTCTCTCTTGGTGGAAGCCTTGTTCCTGGTAGGGTGACCTGGCACAGAACCCTCTGCCCCCATATGGTGGGCACGGAACCTGGGGTAGGCCAGGAAGACCCTCTTTTGGATAGCAAAGTGTGATCAACAAACCCAGAGTGCTGGCAGCACCTGGGAGCAGAATCTCAAACCCCACCCTACGGAACCCACGTCTTTACTTTAATGCCTCCCGGGTGATTCGTGTCGCATCAAAGTTGGAGAAGCACTGACCCAGGGCTGCATGTTGGAATCGCTTCTGAAACTGTCAGTGCCTGGAACTCATTCTCAGAGATGCAGATTTAGTTGGTTTCAGCTGCAGCCGGGGCATGGAGATATATTTTTTTAAATGATTACCTTTGGAGTATAACATATATACACTAAGGTGCATAAAGTGCACGAACCTTGAGTGTAGAAGGTGATGCATTTTTACATATAAATATACACCTGGGTAGCCGTCATCAGATGAAGAGAGAGGAACATTTCCTGGACCCTGGGAGTTTCCCTCCTGCCCTCTTCTAGTCAATACCCCCTCCCCACGTAAGTATTATTCTTTTATCACCATAAGATTAGTTTTGCCTATTCTGGAACATCATATGAATGGAATCATCCAGTAAATACTCTTGCATCTTGCTGTTCCCACTCATCCTGACATCGGAGAGGGGATATATATCAGTGGTTCTCCTGTGTGTGTTCTGCTGTATGAATATATTACAATTTATTTACCCATTCTTTGTGGGTGTTCATTTAGGTTTCCAGTTTGAGGCTGTCATGTCTAGAGCTGCTAGGATTCATTCTTGCGTTTTTGGTGAACGGATGCATTCATTTCTCTTGGGCCTGCACCTGGGAAGAGGATTGCTGGGCCGTGGGGTCGGAATATGTTTAGCTTCGGTAGTTATTTGTGTACTGAGATTTTGAAACGCTCACCCGGTCACCGTGATGTTCTGCTGGGATGGAGAGCCCTGCCCCGGAGAGCGGCCCTAAGCCCTTGCTACCGAGCTCCCCTTCCGGGTCCTGCTGTTGAGTCTTCCACCTGCTGTGCTGTCGGTTTCCCCAGTTGCCTGCTGATAAAGTCCTAATCCGTTTTGCCGCTTGCCACCAGCAAGCCCTATCCAACCAGGCATGCAGTTCCAGTCCCACTGCCACCCCACCCCTCAATCCACTGCAGTGTTTAAATCTCGTCCCCATCATCCCTGTCGATTGGCTTCCAACCTCAACCCTGTATCTCCACCACCAGAGTGCGCCACACCTGCGGCAGCCGAGCTTGGAGTCTCCACCAGGTGGTTCTTCGGTGCCATCGGGGCCAGCAGGACGAGTGGACAGGACAGGACGATTCACAGCATCCTCTCTCTTCTTAAGAGCACTAACATAGGGTTGACATGAGGCTGAACTGGCATAAAGCACGTACAGCGCTTAGCGCAGGGCGTGGTGGAAAGTGCTCAATAAATGATGCCTAAATGCAGATAATAGAGCATTTCCATCATTGTTCAAACTTTTAATGGATGTGCTGCATAGACAGCTGTGCTGTCCAATATGGTAGCTGTTGGCCACTTGGGGCTCCTGAGCACTTGAAATGTGACTTGTCCAAATTGAGATGTGTTGTCAACGTGAAATATACACTTTATGAGAAAGAACAATTACGTGTTGAAATAATACTTTGCACATTGTGGATTAAATAAAATACAGTCACGTCTGTGTCTTTTTGCTTTTTTTTTTTAAAGATTTTTTTATTTTTTCCCTTTTTCTCCCCAAAGCCCCCCAGTACATAGTTGTATATTTTTCATTGTGGGTCCTTCTAGTTGTGGCATGTGGGACGCTGCCTCAGCGTGGTTTGATGAGCAGTGCCATGTCCGCGCCCAGGATTCGAACCAACGAAACACTGGGCCTCCTGCAGCGGAGCGCGTGAACTTAACCACTCGGCCACGGGGCCAGCCCCGTCTTTTTGCTTTTTAAGGGTAGCTAGTGGACATGCGAAGATCATGCATGTGGCTCATGTCATTTCTGTGGGATGGCACTGGGTGGAGGCATGCCTTTAGAAGAGGCCACCGCCTTTCAGACAGTGTTTCTCAAATTCAGGGCCCAGGCCATTTGCATCAGAGTTTACCCAGAGTGCTCGTTAAAAATGCAAAGTACTGGGGCCAACCTTGTGTTGTAGGGGTTAAGTTCACGGGCTCCACTTTGGCAGCCCGGGGTTCACAGGTTCAGAGCCCGAGCTCAGACCTACACATCACTCATCAAGCCACACTGTAGCGGTGTCCCACATACAAAATAGAGGAAGATTGGCACAAATGTTAGCTCAGCGACAATCTTCCTCAAGCATAAAGAGAAAGATTGGCAAGAGATGTTACCTCAGGGCCAATCTTCCTCATGAAAAAAAAATAGTGCAAAGTACTGGGTCCTACCCAGGAACTCTTAAGAATGGGACTGGACTAAACTAAATTCATGCCCTCTTAAATTTGAGATCCACTGCTCCTAAACTTGGGCAATTTGATTTTCCTCTTAAACAGGTGTGCTGCCTTTAGATTGTGAGAAGATGGAACTCTTATTTCCTCTGTCGACTTGGCTGCCAGGAAGTGTTGAGGCTAAGTTGTGGGTTAAATTAGGGTTTAATTATTGTGTAACCTGGTGGCCGTGTGTCAGAGTTGTTGTGTCTTAGGTTAGAAGTCTCTGGAGGGCAAACACTGAAGTCCGTTTGCACTGTTTAGAGATTCTGGCTTCAAAAGACTTGTCCTCCAGTCTCAGTGCTGCCTGTGGTTGTTCAGAGGATGAAGAGAAATCGTTTAACGTCGATAAAAAGCTTGCTTAGAAGAAGTAGAGATAACAAAATTGAACGCGCTCCACGCAAGCCGTGAGTTTCTTGGCACGTGGGGAGAGAAAGGATTTTCAAGTTCAAGCAATTCGCCCAGCATAGATCGCTGCCATGGTGGCCTGGACCAGTAGATGGCGCCACAGCACAGGTTTCTGGCAGTATTCCCTTCCTCCACCCGTTGTCTCACAACACTGGTTCTCTCCAAGGATGGTCTCAATTTCAGAAGTTATTAGAAATGCAAATTCTCAGGCTCCACTCCAGACCTACTGAATCAGAAGCTGTTTTAACACGCCCTCCAAGTGGTTCCGATGCACACTTAAGTTTGAGAGTCACTGTCCTAGACTATACCTGGGGGTAACCTGGGTGAATAGAAGTCATGGATAAAGGGCTTGCTGGAGAGGGGTGAGGGGTGGGTGGGGGAGGCTGGGAGAGCGGGAGAGTGAAGGTCACACGTGCAGGGACAATTCCAGATTGTCCCCATTTGCACAGGGCTCACCCATATCGGGGAGCAGTTGAGGAACGAGAGACTGAGTGACGATTTTGTATTTTTCTTTTTAGTTAAAGCATGTCAAATGGTGTCAGCTGGATGGAGGGAAAAGGGGGTCACTGGGGAACCCCTGCTTTAGGTGAAAGGCCTGGACCAGGAGCAGAAACACAGAGGCTGGCTGAGTTCTGCCGGGAGCCCTTGGCCAGCCTGTGTCCCCAGGGTGGCTATTTATCTCTGCCTGTTCTTAAATTTCACCGTGTTCATGGACTCAAAGCTTGCAACCCTCCCAAGATGATCCAGGAAAATAGATGCTCAGAAGTCAAAAAGAAGTGTGAGACTAGGCGGAAAAATCGCTAGTGAATTAAAATCTTATTTCTATCTTTTCAGTCCTGTCTGTATCCTAAGGGGAGGCTGGTGCCAAAATGAATTCCTATCTCTTTTTTTGATACAGACAAAAATTCCTTTTTGCAGGTGGCGACCAAGCCTTCAAAGGGGCAATGCATCATGCCAATAATTTTTTTCAGCTATGATGTGTACAGTTTAGTTTGATTTATTTTTGATGTCAGAAACAAAATGGAAAGTTAGCGCTTTAAAAATGAGCGTGGCTGGCTGAATAAATAAATAATATGCTCTTGGCCAGAACCTGCCAGTGCCTCCTTAATTGCCCATTGATTCTTTAATTCTCTGTACTTTAACATCTATGGAAATTAAGAGGCCACGGAGCATGGAGATGTCTTTTGTTAAACAAATTAAGGAAGCCAGGTTTTAGGAGGTGTAGTCTTCCCTGGGCTTTGACCTCGCCTTTAAAGGCAGGAGGACGAAAGCCAGTGCCCTCCGTGGTTTCTTCGGAGCTCAGAGGGACCGTCACCTTGTTTATCCAGCCATGAATATTTATGGTGTGTCCCCGGACCTGAGAACATACAGAACACTATGCGACTTAGCAACAGTGACACTGCGCGTCCCTCCTGTGGTTTCCTGGGACGTCTGGAGGTAGCCTGGTGTGGTCTTCCTCCGGAAGTGGTGGTGCCCATATTCAGATTCTTGCAGACTAGCCTGAGAAGACCGGGCAAAGGTCCTGGGGCGTCTCTTCCATTTCTCTCAGGGAAAGAAACCCTCCTGGAAGGTTTCTTACATCCCCACTTCCAGGCCGGATGGGGGCACCAGCCATTCTCATCACCCTCAGAGGTGACCCCTGATGCTATCCCGAAAGGCTTCCAGAACCCCATGGGCCTCCAGAGCCTCCGAGCTCACCACCACCTTCGGCCTTCAACTCCAGTCCATCCAAACCATGGAAAGTTCGAGTTCTCTCTTCCCCGTGCCTCTGCTGGGGCGTCTCCACAGCTGGTTCTCCCCTTCCCCTCACACACCAAGGCCCCCTCCCCCAGGAAGGGTTTCTGAGCCCTCGCCCCCAGCCTCCCACCTGTGGGACGGTGCCCCCCTGGTCCCCAGAGTGCATTGAGCATCCTCCTGCTGCGACATGGCCTCCTGGATGTGAGTGCTCGAGAGCAGGCGTAAGTCTTATTTCTGTCACTCCAGCGTGTGAAACAGGCCGAGAACATCATAGGCCTCAAAAATTCCTGGTCAAATGAATAAATGATTGAGTGCATTTGCCCTGAAGCAGATGCTACAGAAACTCAGTTAACAAGAGGAAATGCCCCACAGGGGATCCCGTGACTTTCCTTGTCTTTTGTGTTCCAGCCTCTCACCCTTCTGTGTCAGGAAGTCCTTCCTTGTGTCCCCTCTGTGCTGAGTAGAGTTGCCTTCAGGTAGAGCTGGAGGAGGTTCCGTGAGCACCTGTGTGCAGAGCGCTGGGCAGGTGGCTCATGCCAGCAGGGGGAGGTTTGGGGCGGGTGGTGCGGCTCTCAGCCTCTGCTGGATCCAGGCTAGGTCTGGCAGGACAGGTGTGAGGTCATATGGAAAAAAGGCTGTATCCTGCTGGGTTTTAGACCCTTGAACACAATGTATTGACCCCAATTATGCGCCACTAGGACTGAAACCTCCTCAAGGGCAAATCTACGTATATGGATGCCTCTGGGCTGGCATACCGCCTAAGAGCTGTGTCATCTCAGGGAAGTTACTTAACCTCTCTGGAACTCAGTTTGCTCATCTGTAAACTAGGGTCAAAAATAATAGTGCCATCTCAAATTGTGAGAATTGAACAAAGTTCCTGGCGTCTAGGATGCACTTGATAAATATTTTGTTTATTATTTATGCCCATTGGCTGCTGCATGAGGGAGGTGTGAGGACAGTATCTGCTCAAGGCTTCTCTGTAGAAGTCGCTGAAACAGGTCATGTTTGTCTGCTTCTCTGGGTTCTTCTGGGATGAGGTCTATACCCTTTCTCCTGGTCCAGGGGTCTCATCATTTCCTCCACATTGAAGACTCAGCTGCCAGGCTCCCTCTGCTCACTGCTTGGAACAACCACAGGATGCCGCCTTGGGCGTAATTATGGCTCCAGGGTAACACCACCATCCAAACATCTGCTGCCCAGGCCCCTGCTCCCAGATGCCCCTTCCTTCTGAGCTGGACCCAGGGTAAGGCTGGGACCGGTCCACGCCCTCCCCCATCCAGGCACACGTCCTTAACTGGCTGCCTTCAGGAGCCCTCACCTGCCTCTTCTCTTTCAGTCCCGATTCCTTTCCATCAGCGTCTTTATCACATTAGAATTCTCGCCCCTCTACTTATCAAGTCAGCTCTGTACCTGCCCCTCTCCACCACTGTCCACATCTCTGCTTCTTGTGTCTCCTACAGCCTAGCACCGGGCTGCTCCCCTCTCTCTGGCAATTACAATTCCCTCCCCAGCTCACGTCGAAAGTCTTTGTTCTTCTCCCTGAACGCTCAAGTTAATTTCTGCCAACTGTTTATTCAGCCTTTGTGCTGGCTGGCTTGCTACCTTGTCAGGAAACACAGCCCCCAGAGGGAGAAAGCAGGGACACCCAGCAACAGTTTAGGACAGGAAGGAAAGACTCTTCAGAGAGTGAGGGGGCGAGGCAGGGATTCTGAGGGCCCCAGGAAAGGTGGCCGTGGGGAGGGCACAAAGGAACCCAGGAGGGGTGTCTGGCCAGTTCTCAAGGCGGCTGTTTGGATTAGCATCTCGGTACCGTTCCTCACCGTGTAAGTACGCGTGCACAAGCACATGGATACGTATGCACGTGTAGTTACAAACCTGTACGTATATGTAGGAGGCAGAAAAAGTAGCTGTCAGTGGCCACAACGCTCTCTCTGTCGGCCTTTTGTTCTGCCGAGCACTTTGAGAGTTTGGGAGGAGATGATGGGCGGGCAGAATTGGGGCAGAGAAGAGGGTGGTCCGACAGGGAGGGGACATAGAGGAGAGAGGAGACAGGAAGGGGAGGAGCTGGGAGGGAGGAGGGCTGGGTGGTGTGGCAGGGAGAAACCCGCCACCCCCATGGGGTGGCCCGAGGAATACCGTGTCATTTTGAGCTATTTGCCTTGAAGGGCCAATGTAGTCCCTAATCTTCAGGAATTTTCGTCAGCTTTTAGGCTTCAACCTTGTATTCGAGGTTGCTTGGAGGTGAGGTGGGGGTGGGGGTGGGGAGGGAAGGGATGTGTGTCTCCTTGGTGGACTAACGCTGGGGTGCAGATAAGGCCACAGCCAGGAGACAGGACTGAAAGAAAGAATCGGGGGAGGCTGGAAGTCAAGAACTTCAGACTGCTGGGAATTTGGAGAAATCTTGGGGAAAGCTTTGACGTGTGTGGAACGGGGGAGTCCAATCAATGTTACACCTTACGGAACCAAGAGACCCCAGCTGACATCTGGGATTCTCCATATACACACACACACATGCACGAATATATTCATAAAACGTAAAATGAACAAACGCAAAACTATATATAACATACAATATGTATAAATTATAGTCTGTATAAATATATTTATGTGTATAAAACATAGAAAATATATAAGAGTCAAATATATTTACATAATACAAATACAATACGTGGAAGTATACATTATAGTATATAATCATATAATGATAATATATGTAGCATATAGAGTATGTAATCAAGTTTTTGTTTTTGTTTTTGTTTTAAAGATTTTATTTTTCCTTTCTCTCCCCAAAGCCCCCCGGTACATAGTTGTGTATTTTTAGTTGTGGGTCCTTCCAGTTGTGGCATGTGGGATGCCACCTCAGCATGGCCTGATGAACAGTGCCATGTCTGTGCCCAGGATCCAAACCGGTGAAACCCTGGGCTGCCGAAGTAGAGTGTGTGAACTTAACCACTCGGCCACGGGGTCGGCCGCTGTAATCAAGTTTTAAATGGATATAAATTGATATATGTAACATATAAATAAAGTCTTGGGACACAAAATAAAGTCGCATCTTTTATTTTTCCTGTTCTGACAATCTCTAACTTTCATTTGGACTGTTCAGTCCATTTACATTTTCAGCTTTGTTGATGTCTAATTGGCAATGGATCGTGTATGATGGCAACGATGTTGCACATATTTCAAGTGTACAACTGATGAGTTTCGACACATGCCCTCCTGTGAACCCACTGCCACCGGCCAGACGTATCCATCAGCCCCGAAGTTTCCTGGGTCCCTTGGCAGTCCCTCCTGCCCCTCCCCACCTCTCGGCCACCCCAGGCAGCCGACAATCTGCTTGACGTCCCTGTGATTAGTTTGTGTTGTCTGTATTTTTGTAAATGGAGTCACGCAGTGTGCACTCACTTCTGCCCGGCTTCTCTCTCTCAGCCTAGTTTCTGAGACGCATCCATATTGTCGTGCCGATCAGCGGTTCTTTCTTTTTATCGCTGATTTCCACCGAATGGACGTACCCCACTTTGTTTAGCCAGCCACCCGTGGAAGGACATTTGGGTTTAGTATTCAAATGAGAACATCTCCAACCTCCTCTGCACGAGGTGCGAGCGCTTCCGCTCTCTTCCCGAGTTGCCCCTCCTTTCGGAAGAGCCGCTGAGCTCATTTCTCCGGTGGGGTGGGGCTGTTCAGGACCTGCGGCCAGCACGGGAGACACCCCCAGGCTCCTGCTCCGCCTCGCTGGGCCCCCACCGGGCCCCTCCTGCAGGGGCAGCCTGGGTGGACAGGCAGGCCGACACTCGTTGCTTGTGTCGGTGGTTCCCCAGGGAGCTGAGTCAGGAGAGGTCCCAGGGTCGGCGAGCGCCATGCCCAGGCCAGCCCTACTCTACCAGTTTGCTCCAAGCCAGGGCTCAGCTGTGCCCTTGACTCTGTCGAGGTGTATTCTAGGCCTCTCCAGGGATGCACACCTGGTCACACTCATGTGAAAGCTCACACTAGGAATGCTCAGCCCTTGCTGCTGACCTAGAGCCTCAGGGCTATCCCACAAGGTCTCTGGTTGTTTCTGGAAGGCTCTGGGTTTTCTTAGGGACAGCCCCTCGTGTTCCATCCGGCCTCCTAACTGGTCTCTTCCTCTCACTCAGTCTCCTATAGCCGCACCGGCGCCCTGGCTGTCCCTCAAGCACACCGGTGTGTTCCCACCTCAGGGCCTTTGCACTTGCTCTTCCCTCTGCCTAGAATGCTCTTCCTCCAGATGACTGCTCCTTCCTTATCTAAAATTTCACCCCTCACCACCCTTTCATTGCTCCTTTCCCACTTTGTTTTTTCTCTAGGCATCACCATCCAACACTTGGTGTAGTTTACTTCTCTCTCTTGTTTATCATTGTCTCCGCACCAGAATATAGGCTGTGCCAGGGCAGTCATTGGTCTCCTTTGTTCATGGGTGGTCCCAGCTCCTAGAGTGGCCGGGGCATCACAGGTGCTTAAATATTCTTCAAAAGAACAAAGGAATAAATGAACACCTGGCTCATGTTCATTCTCTTGGAGAAGAGCAATCTAGTCCCTCCAGGATGAATAGCCAGAGGCAATTTCCACCGAAAAAGGGTGTGAAGCTTTCCTACTGAGAGCTGAGCACATTTAGCTCCCTGAGCAAGTCCTGGGAGGTCCTAACCCCGATGCTGACCCTGTGCGTCCGGGGGGCTGTCAGAGTTACATGGGGTCTCGAGGAACAGCTCCTCCCGTTGTTTGCAAACTTTTTTTTATAAACCGGAAATATCTGCCTAGAATTTCTTTCTGCAAAAGAGATAAAATTGATATTTTATTAGTAGAAAACTACAGCTTATGTTTTCAACATTTACTTATTAAATGAAGACATCGAGACTGATGAAAATACAAATTTGACTAAATGCAATGTGGTCACCTGGATTGGATCCTGCAACAGAAAAAGGACATTCGTGGAAAAACCAGTGAAATCTGAATAAAATCTGCAGTTTACTGAATAGCAGTGTTCCCATGCTGATTTCTTAGTTTTGACAAATGTCCCATGGTAATGTGTGATGACAAACCTTGGGAGAAACTGAAACTGGATGGGGGTATTCACTGGAGCGCTTGGGACCATCTTGACAACTTTTCTGTGGACATAAAATGACCAGAAGAAAAAGTTTATTTAAAATTTGTCATTGCATTAGTAAATAAGATTTAACAAATAAACAAAAAATACAGATTTGAAATTATGGATGACAATTACCATCTTCCACCACATACAAATTATTGCTGTGTTTTACTTTGGTTACACAATATTGAAGAAAATCTTGATGCTGTCAGCTGAGCAGTTGAAAATGGCAGCAGATTTTGCCAGCTGCTCGCCTGGCGGTCCCCGGATATGCTCCAAGTAAATGGAGAAGCGGGAGCGGCTCGTTCTGAGTTCCGTAGAGTATGAGCGGAGCAGACGTGACACGTGAACACAGGCCCGTCTGCCGGGGGTTAACATTTTGTACAAAGCACACTGGAGTGTGTGTGTTGTTTCCTATAGCTTTCGAATAGTTTAAAATATTTTTGAGAGATGACATCTGAATCAAACACTTGCAGGACCCGTGAGGCATCACAATAAAAACCATTGGTCTAGCACAAGTTCCCATTTTACAGATAAAGAAGCTGAGGTCTGGAGAGGAGAAGGGACGAAGGTCTGGCCGCAAGTCCAGCACAAGCCAGGTTGTCATATTTGCAGCCACGCGATTTATCGCTACGGATGGAGGTAACTGCATCATTCTTTCTAGGTGCTGGATGGAAAGTCATTGGCCGCTTCAGCCTGTCTGTTCTCTTGATGGGCAGGTATGCTATTTCCACTTTTTAAAGCTCTGGTGAACCATCTTGAACACGTCTCCTTAGTCGCCTGTCTAGATCTTCTCTCTCTGAGTGTTTTGACTCAAAGTAAGTTTTCACAACCTTCCTCATAAAACAGATGTGATTGCAGTATTCGAGGATTGAGAAAATGCAGCTACTATGAGTTCATTAATGATTTATAATGAATTTGTATTTCGTTAAATACCGTAACCTGATACGTTTTGAAGTGGCCATGAATGTCTCTGTGGTCGATGTATTTATTCAGTCTGCCCACAGTTTTATACACATACAGACGTGTGTTTCACGTCCCAGATTTATTCATGCTCCCCCGTCTTTCCGCCCGTGGTTGGAAACGACTGGTCTAGAGAACGCCAGCGAAGGGGAAGGTAGCATGGTGATTTCTGAAAGCCCTGGATTTGAATCCTGCTTTTGCCATTTACCTGCTGTGTGACCTCAGGCAAATCGCTTAACTTCCTGGGCCCCCGGTTTTTTCCTTAGGTGTGTGCATGCGCACCACGCATTAGTCTAAGCTCGCTTCATATAGTATTAAATCATATGCTTAGAACAGTTCTGGCACGTGAGTGCTCTCTAAATGTTAGTTCTTATTATTATCTCAATTACTCCTCCCAACAATCCTACAGGAGGCTTATCAGGCATTTACTTATTCAATAGATATTTATGGAACATGTCCACGTTCCAGGCATTGATTAGGCCCTGGGGATACCTCAGGGAAAAAAGGAGTCACAAATCTCTGCCTTTGTGGAGCACACCGTGAGCCCAAATTTACACCTAAGGACACTGGAGCACAGAGAGGTTAAGTGCTTTTCTGAGTCCGCACAGTGAATACAGAGAACAAGCAATCTGGATGTTGTGTCTACCGGCTCTCTTCACAAGATCCCTCTGCCTTCATCTGGGAACTGCTCCTTCTCACACCCAGTCAGTCCGTATGATGCCGGCAGGAGCGCTCTGGTCTCTCAGGACCCTGCTGGCGACCCTTGAACCAAGCATGGGACAGGAGATCCATTCTCGGGGTTTTTGTACTGGAGACCAGAGGAAGCGCAAAGTCAGTCTGTGGAAGCGGTGAGAGGAAAACTGGAGCTGTTGGCTGCCATGTTTTCTTCCATGTGGAATGTGTCACTCTGCAGGGAGAGAGGAGAGTGGAGCCAAGGCGCAGACGGAGAGAAGCAGAGATGTGAGAGAAAGGAGAGAGAGACACGCTGGGGCTCATCTCTCCAGCCTCAGCCATCCTGAGACCCAGCACGTTCCTCTCTGAGTTCCCAGAAACACCCAGAATCTGTATAACAAACTCCGCTTTCTCAGTTAAACTTGCATCCGAAGGAGGCCTGGTTAATCGACTGGGACAATGGCAAGTGCCTATGAGCAACCGCCCTAAGCTGCTTTGAGCTCCTGCCACATCCTGGGCTTGCCTTTTGGCTTCTGGAGCTGACAGTGTCCTGTTCTCAGAGAACTTTGCAATAGATTCTCTGCCTTCCAAGCATGTGGCTGCAACCTAACTCTTAATAAATCAGACGGGAGCTTTCTGCATGGAAAAGAGCCTCTGCCATACATCATTTTTGTTTTCCTCTTGGGGAGAGCAACTATGCTACAGCAATAACCTGCCACGTGTATATCTCAAAGCCCTATTTATATAGCCATATGGATAAATATATATAAATAGGACTGTGGGATAATAGATTAAGGGACCTGCTCATCCATAGAAGACTTATGGGCTTTCAGGACCTAATGGCGGCCTGATTCAGTAAGAAAAATGGGTCTTCGGCAGGATGTGGCCAAGAATTAGATGAGCCCATAACCTGATCGAAAGCCCACCCGGGAGATGGAGAGGTGGGGAGGACCGTGAGGAGCCAGAAGCTCTGGCAGGACGAGCCAAGAGAGGGAATGAGCGGGGCAGGGCTGTGAAAAGTCAGGCCCCCTGAGCTGTCTTCCCAGTTCAGCCTCTATTTTGCTGTGTGACCTTGGGCAGCTCACTTGTCTTCTCTGAGCCTTGATTCCTCATATATAAATGAAGAATGTGGACTTGCTGACCTCCAACGTCAGCTTTTTCCTCTCTGGCATTAAAATGACTCTGAGCTCTGTGGTCCTTGACCTCTGGGCCGGAAAGGTCAGGCAGTCTCAGTTAGACTGAGCCGATCCCTAGGCTTTGAACTTGTGCTCCTCATAGGTCTTGTACCTTCTGGAGGTCAATTCAAAAGGGATCGGCAGTCACAAACCAAAGGTCCTGGGGCTGTCTGAATAACAATAACAACAGCTGTTACTACTACTTCTCCCATTATTCTGCACGACTGCGGCTGGGTGCTTTGTGCTCATGATCCACGACTAACATTTATTGAGCACTTACTCTGTGCCAGGCACCATTCTATACACTTCACATGTGTTATCATTCTCACCAGAACCCCAGGAGGTAGGTACAATTATTATCCCCATTTATAGATGAGGAAGCAGAAGCACAGAGAGGCCCAGTGACTGGTCCGAGTTCACACAGCTGGTAAGTGATGCTGTTAAGACACCTGCTGGAATCTGACTCCAACCTCTGCATTCTAATCCCCACTGTGTACCTCCCATTTACAGGGGCAGAAACTCAGGCTACAAGAGGTTAATTAACGTGTGAACAGCCAGATGCTTGGAGCTCTCAGACCTGTCAATTTCGTGGGCTGCGATATAGAGGAAAGGGATTCTCGCTGCTCCTCGTGTTTCTTTCGGTTTTTCCAACTCAGTCCATTTTTTTTTCTAACAAAAGTCTATTTACAGAAGCAACATATAGGACCCGTGATAACCACATGTCGGCCATGCTTCAGTGAACCCCCAAATCAAAGATGGACTGGATAACGTGCACCTGATGCGATTGGCTTTTTTCAGGATTTCAGACTGGTTTTTGTTCCTTCTGTGGGTTGAAAGGAGGCTTTTGAGACTTGATGAGGGCACATTTCTCCTGGGGAGTAATAATGCGGCTGGTGTTAGACCTAATGCTGAGGAGAGAACATTTGCTATTTTGGAAGAGTTAATCCCAAAGCCTCTTTCTCTGGCTCCTGCCTTTAGAAAAAGGCATTTCTGAGGCAGGTCCAGGCGGGACCGCAGCCTCATAATCCACCCTCAATCATCCGAACGCTGATCATGGAACTTTGTGGAGCTCCTGGATGTGCCAGGCCGGGGCAGGAGGCTGACGTCATTCTCCCGACACCTTCCGAACGGGCCTTGCTGTCACCCCCACATTACAGATGAGGAGCTGAGGCCCAGAGAGGTTAAACAGCCTTGCTGCGCCATCCCAGCCAGCAAGGGGCAGAGCTGGGACTAGAACTCGACTCCGTACGCTGGGCTGTAACACCGTGCTCTGATACATCTGGGACCGGCAATCGAATTTACCGGAAAAAATGAAAATGTAGGGCCCCTTGTTCAACACTTACTAAGAATTTCAAGGTGGTGACAGCAGAATGTCAGGCAAGTGTGGGGCCCTTCTGAGTGTGACTGGAAGGACACATGCCCAGGAAGTCAGCCCTGACTACCCGCTTTGGGCAGTTTCCTGACTTTTTTAGCTCCCGGGGCCTTGTTTCCAAGGCTATGTTCTTGCAGAGTGACAAAGCCACCTCTGCCCGGGCAGTGTGCCTTAGGCATCTTAAAAGCTGTGAAAGGACAGGCACAGAAAGGCTTGGGCAGCTGCAGGCTCCTTCCAGGCAGGAGGCAGACCGGGCTCAGTGTCCAGACTGGGCACCCTGCGGCCACCGCCCCCCCCCCCGGCCCCCCCCCCGCCCCGTCCCATGAGTGCCCCCGGGGCAGGCACCTGGCCAGACCCACCCCGTCTCCAGGCTGTGCATGGGAGTCCAGAGAGCGCCCCTGCCCATCTTCACTGCTCCTGTGGCTGTGTCCGTGCTGGGGCCTCCCAGAGACTCGGAGAGGGCCAGACCACTGCCCTTTCGCTAAGCTTTGGTTTGTTAAACAATGAAGAAATGTCAACTGTGGTGCATTTCAAATTGCACATGTTTAAAATTAAGGCCATTAGCACAAAAAATAATATAATGCAATATAAGTGTGCTTTTCCCAAGACAGTTACTGGATTCAGTCATTCATAGCTCACACAAAGAGCAGTATCTGGTAAAGGAATATAATTATTTTTTCATTTTTATTCAGATATAATACACAAAAATGTAAAGTCCACTAATCCTAGATATAGTAGTCCCCCCTTATCTGCAGGAGATGCGTTCCAAGACCCCCCAGTGGGTGCCTGAAACCATGGATAGTACCAAACCCCATAGACATATGTTGTTTCCCATACATACATACCCATGATAAAGTTTGATTTATAAATTAGGCACAGTAAGAGGGTAACAATAGTAACAAATAATAAAATAGAACAATTATAACAATATACTGTCATAAAAGTTGCCATAGATCTTAGCAATGTCAGCATATGATTTTTTTCTTTCCTTAGTACGTCAAGAAATTTCAACTTTTCACTTAAAGGGAGCGCCTTACGGCTTCTCTTTGGCATATCCAAATTGCCAGCAGCACTGCTCTTGCACTTTGGGGCCATTAAGTGAAACAGGGGTACCTGAACACAAGCCCTGTGATACCTCGACAGTCGATCTGATAACTGAGAGGGCCACTAAGTGACTACGGGCTGGGAGCACGTACAAGGTGGGTACGTGGGACAAAGGGATGGTTCACGTCCAGGGTGGGTGGAAGCAGGATGGTGAGAGATTTCATCACGCTACTCAGAACGGCAGGCAATTTGAAACTTACAAATTGTTTATTTCTGCGATTTTCCACTTAATATTTTTGGACCAAAGTTGACCAAGGGTAACTGAAATGGAGAAAAGCAAAACCACAGAAAAAGGCAGGGACTACTGTATACAACTTGATGGTTTTTACGTATGTGTGCACCCCTGTAACCACCGCCCAGATCAGACATTTACAGCACCTGGAAGGTTCTCTCCGGCCCCCTCGAAGGCAATACCCCCCAAGAGGTAGCCGCCATAATGACTTCTATCACCCTTGCTTGGTTTTGCCTGTTCTTGAATTTCATAAATGGAATTATACAGTGTGTATTCTTTTGTGTCTGGCTTCTTTCACTGAACATAATGTCTGAAATCATTCACATTTTGCATACAGCAGTGGTTTATTCTTTTTATCGTGAGGTATTATTCTGTTGTATGAATATGCACAATTTATTTACCCACTCTTGCTGATGGGCACCTGGGTTATTTCCAGCTCAGGCCTATTACGAATAATTGTTATGAACGTTGACTATGGACTGAATGCTTGTGCCTCCCTAACTGATGTTCTGTATTGAAACCTAAGCCCCGATGTGGGGCATTTGGGAGGTGATTGGGTCAAGAGGACAGAGCCCTCATGAATGGGGTTGGCTTCCTTATGAAAGAGGCCCCAGAGAGATCCCTTGTCTTTTCCACTATGTGAGGACATAAGGAGAAGATGGCAGCCTGTGACCCGGGAGCTGGCCCTCACCAGATACCAAATCTGCCTGCACCTTGATCTTGGACTGCCAGCTTCCAGAACTGTGGGAAATAAATTTCTGTTGTTTATAAGCCATCCAGCTACAATATTTGGTATAACAGCCCAAACAGATTGACAACATTCTTATATGTGCTTTTTTGGTGGCCATATGCTCTCATTTCCCTTGGATGGAGTACACGTATGGTCAGCTTTAGAAGATACTGCCAAACAGTTTCCTGAAGTGGTTGTACCAACTATCACTCTCACAGCCGCGCATGAGAGTATGGAATATACATTAAAAGATGTGGGATGACTGTCGTCTTCCTTCAATCCTTTTAGTGTCACTCTGTGAATGCAATATTCTGGAGAGATGGCAAAGTTTAAATAAGGCGTCCTTGAGGTCTGGGCAGCTTCCTGGCCCCCTACAGGGTCCATATCTGATAGGAAAACTCCACAGAGGCATCCCTTTGCCTTAGGAACTGCCTGTATTAGGCAGGCTTCTCCAGAGAAACAGAACCAGAAGGATCCATATAGACATATGTAAGAGGACATTTATTATAGGAATTGGCTCACATGAATACCACTATCTGCTGTCTGCAAGCAGGAGGCCCAGGAAAGCAGGTGGTGTGATTCAATCTGAGTCCAAACGTCTGAGAACCAGGGGCGCTGAGGTCTGAGGGCAAGAGAAGATGGAGCTCCCGTCTTGAGCAGAGAGAGGAGATTCACTCTTCCTCCGTCCTTCTGTTCTATCAGGCCCTCTGTGGATTGGATGATGCCCAAATGCATAGAGGAAGGCCATGTTCTTTACTCAGCGTACTGATTCAAATGCTAACCTTTTACAGACGCACCCTCACAGACACTCCTAGAAATAATGTTTTACCAGCTATCTGGGCATCCCTTAGCCCAGTCAAGTTGACACATAAAATTAACCTTCATACTGCTGTACCTCAGCCGCTCCTCATCATCCTGCAGCCATCCAAGCAGTGGAGGTGAGGGGGTTCTTTTCCCAATTTGACCATTCTGTCAATGAGGTAACGAAAGGGACAACTAAACCAAGAAAGAGAGAGCCAGATGGGAGAAAAGAGGAGAAGGAAGCGATCCCATGTTACAATTCGTGGGATCTTGGGAAAGCCGTGTAGACATCTTGCTCAGGGTCCTTGACTGCCTTCAGCGGACATTTTTGGGCAGCTCCCACATGCCAGGTACGTTCCTGACTTCATGTGACCATTCCAACAATCTTGCAAATTTGCTATTATTAACTGTTACCCCGTGTCAGCACCTCGTTAATATTCATTATCGCTCATCTTCTTGATGTCTTCTTGTACAAAAGAGAAAAAAGCAGAGCAGACAGATAAGTAACTCGTGCAGGGTCGCATAGCCAGTAAGTGCCATCACAGGACCTGCACCAAAAGGCCCTGCACAGTGGGAAGCCGGGTGGTATCTTGACAAGGGAGCCGCAATCATTGTAAGTCACACACATGCAGGTGTGTGCACGTGTGCACACGTGTGCATATATACACAGATGCGTGTGTGTGAACGCCACTTCCTGTGACCGGCATTGCTCTTTCTGGAAGATTAGGCACAAACGGATGTTTTGTAAATTGCATTCCATTATTTACCAGGATAGGTGACTTTTTTTTAAAAAAAAGACCTAAAAGGAGACATAGGGTGAGGCCATTGGAAAATGTGACCCTATCTTTTTCTTGTGTGTCAATCTATAGTTTTGATAGTTGGAACTGGCTTAAAGCCAGAGCTATGTGGCCCCCCCCACCTCCTTCTGCCCCTCCCACTCACCCCTTTCTGGCTGTCATGTGTCCATTGCAAGGAGCTCAGCATCCTGTCTTGGTTTGCAGTGACCTGAAGTAGGCAAGGCCCGAGCCTCTGGCTCTTTGCTGGGTCCAGGTCAGGTAGGAGGTGTCCACAGCCCACAGGATTCAGGGTGGTGTGTGAGGGGCAGGCTCTTGTTTTCAGCCTACCCCAACTCCTCCCCCTCCCACTTCACCACCCACAGAGGGGCCGGTCATTTCAGCCAGGGCTGTTTATTTCAGAGTCAGTTAGGCGAGCTGACACAGTTAGTAAAGCGATAGAAAGCGATGCTTTCCAGTTCCAAAAATAATTGTCCCTTCTGTTTGTCCCTTGGGATGGGCAGGAGGAGCAAGCCGTGAGCCCTTTGAGGGGCTGGCTCATTCTGTGGGAGGTCCTCAGCCTCTCTGGAGCCCAGTGGGGCCCTCCTACCCGTAATCTCGCCTTCATCCAGGGTGAGCAGCTTTGGCGCCAGCTGCACAGCCCGGGCTGGGGCCTTTGCTCACTCCCACTGCCCAGCCTGCTCCTCCCAGAACTTCCCCCTTGAACTACTCGGGCAACAAAGGGTCCTTGCAGGGGGCGGTGGCCCCAGTTCCCAGGAACAGCAGGGCTAGCAGCCAGCAGCCGCAGCAGGGCAAGGCCAAGCGGTGGGTGCAGAAGGGCTTGGCTGCTGGTTCCCAGCAGGGCCAAGCCCACGGGTGGGGTCTGGAGCCATAGGAGCCGAGAAAGCTTGTTCTGAGAGGTAACAGACAAAGGAAGAGGAAGGGAAGATATAAGGGAGGAAATTAGCATTTTTTAGGATCTACTATGTGCCTGGAACTATCTAAGGTGCTTCCACGTACCTTTCGTATTTGGTCTTCACAACAACCCAGTGAAATAGATACTGTTATTTATTGTACCCAGGCCCAGCGTCACGGGCATGCAACCAGCGTGGCCGTATGTGGCCCTGTGTTCAGAAGGTGCCCTGCAGTCAGTTGGAGGCTCTGCCATCACCATCAAGATATTCTTGATAATTTTTTAACAGAGGGTTTTATATTTGCATTTTATACTGGGCCCTGCAAATTCAGTAGCCGGTCCTGATTATACCCACTTTACAAGTGAGGAAACTGAGGCTCTGAAAGGTTACCTCACCTGCCCAAGGTCGCAGCTGGGCGAGGGTGGATGCACCCCTTGGACTGAGGGCGGACTCCCAGACCACACTCACCGAGCCGGCACCGAGGCCCCAGGGCAGGAGTGCGCCTCGCGAGCCTGAGCAACAGGAAGGGGGACACTGGGGCTGCGACAACTGTGGCAGCGATGAAGCCACATTCGATGTGTCACCAAGCCTCTGGATCCCGATCCCCTTTTCTTCCTTATTCCAGCCATGTGACTCTCACCTGGGGAGACAATCTCGGAACAGACACCTAAGCAGGACAGAGGAAGGGCTGTTCCTCTTGACAGGCAATCATGCCCCTCCAGGAGAAGCCATGAGGCCCCACCTGACACTGCTGCTCCGTGGATGCACAGTCGGGGCCTCGTGGAAGAGCTGAGGCTCCTCGGCCAAGGTCTTTGATGCGGCAGTCTCACATCCTGGGGGGCAGCCCCTGAGGACAAATTGGGAGACATTTTGATGAGGTCTCAAGGGTGCCTTGAGCTGCTGCAAATGACACAGGAAGCTGCGGGACTCTCTCTGCCACGGGGACAGCAGGTCTATAGTCTCAAAGGTTTTCTCAGAATCTCAGGGTGACCCAGCACAGAATCTCAGGAGAAAGAATACTGGCACAGTTGACCAACGGTGGCTCACCTTCTTCCTAAGTGGCCTGGATTGCAGCGACCGTGTGGATTCATGTCGTAGGGAGGCCTCCTAACCCTTTTTGTCTCTTTTTCTTTGTCATCTCATTCCTAGTCTCCTCCCTTGGGCAGATCTGTCCCTCACTCAAGTGGGGTTGATGAGAACTTGGACTCCCCGGCAGCGATGGGAGGAAGGGAGAAACGGGGAAGAACTGATAAGGGTAAAGGATGGATGGACTTGGTCAAAGATTGTATGGGAGGTGTAATGGGGCAGGGAAATGGGAAATAATTTCCAGGTTGGCCACCTACATAATACTAGCCGACATTTAATTGAGCACCGACTCTGTGTCAGATAGTATAGTAAGTGCACTCTGTGCATTGTCACATTTAATTCCACATTATACCCATTTTATAGATGTGAAAACTGAGCCTCAGTCAAGAAAACACTTGCCTTCAGGCCACAGAGCTAGTAAGTGGTGGATTTGGAATGGAAACCCTGACTGAATCCATGACACCATTGGTTCTCAAACCTTAGCACATATCAGAACCACTTGGAATACTTGTGAAAATGCAGCTTCCTGGGCCCTATGCCAGAGTTTCTGATTCAGTAGGTCCCAGAATCTGCATTTCTAACAAGTTCCCAGATGATGTTGACGCTGTTGATCCAGGCACCATTCTTTGGGAACCACTGCGTCCCAATGTTGTCCTCAACCCCAGCTGTACACTGGAATGACCTGGGCACTTAAAAGTTCTGATGCCAGCCTGCTCCCCCTCCGAAAGTCTGACTGAATTGGTCTGCAGTGGTGTCCGGACTTCGGCATTTAAAAAAAAAAAAAGCCCCTTGGGTGTTTCTACTGTGCCGTCAGGGATGAGAACCACTGCTCTAAACTCTGTCAGTAGGGAATACAGGAGGAATAGCAGGTTTCTGGAGGAAAATAATGGTCCCTTTTCACTAATATACAGAAACACAGTGACTTCTGCTTTCAAGCTCAAAATCCTCAGCATTATGAGCCAACCCGCTCAGGCCCAGCTAGATGCTAACTGAGTTTCCTCTTTGGGCTGGGTGCTTGTTCTGTGTGGCTTTTCCAACAATCTGAGGGCCGACTGATTGGGGGCCAACCGGTTGGTGGGAAATGACAAGATGGAAATCCATTGAGAAGCTGATGACAGGTCTACCTTGCAAGTAGGCATTTTTTCTAACAAATAATAATCTGCAGTGATTTCACTTAAGTTTGCAACAGCATGTTTTTTTATGACCAAAGTTCTTGCATAATTATGCAACGGAAATGTATTTGAAATTGCTTAAATGGTTCTATATAGGTAGGATTTGCTCAAGCATTTGATGTTCTTTTAAGAAGGCTGTAGTCAGTTGGATTACCTTTGAAACGTGCTTTTGAAATTGGAGTCTGCTGTTCCCAGTTCGGGGCTGAGAAAGAGGAGGGTGCTCTGTCCAACCTACAAGCGACAGTGCTTTTTAGAGGGCTGGCATTAATTGTTTCTAAAGATGATTAAATCGTATCTGGTGATTAATTGTTTAGGAAATAACCAGAGAGGCTTGTAGCTGCTACCTTGAAATACAAGACAAGGGGAAAAAACAAGGAAAGTTGAATGTCTCCATTCATTGGTTCTCACAAAGATGAAAACAAAGATGGTGATGATGTTGACTGGAGAGAGGAGGAGGAAGAGAAACGAGAATCATGGAGTGGGAGAGCCTCAGACTAGGAGCTGGAAAAGGCATCTGGAGCAGGAGACTCAAGTCTGATGCCAACGGAAGCCTAGATGACTGAGAGGCCAGCCTGTGCCCCATCTAAACAGGGCAACAGCTTGTTCGATCCATGAGTGTGGGCCCAAGGCTGCCAAATCCCCTGAGTTTTCAGGAGAAGACAGAATTTAAGGTTTTAGTATAAATGTTCCCAACCTAAAAATGCTTGCTTAAATACAATAAATAGCGTGTGAGCCAAATAGGTCTGTGGGCTGTAAGCAGACCACATCCATGATCTTGTCCAACCCCATTATTTCACAGAGGAGGAAACATGCCCCAGAGAGTTTGCTCAGTTATCGATTTAAATAAAGGCAGTCAACTCAGAGCTCCTTTGCCTGCAAGGCACTCACAGTCTGGTGAGGGAAAAGGCAGGAAACAGGGGTGGGCTATGACAGAGTGGCCCGAGGGGGCTGTGAGGATGGAGGAGCGGTGGTTTCAACCAGCCTGAGATCAGCAAGGATTTCCCTCTGGAGAGGAATCCTCTGTGAGTCTTGACAGAGGAATAGGGGTCACGCATTTCGAACAGTGATGCTGGAAGCGGGGAGAGCTTCAGCAAAGACCCAGAGACACGTATGGCTGGAGAACTGCAAGAGACTGTAAGACTGAATCCAGGTACAGAACCCAAAAGGGCACAGGTGGGAGGTTTCAATATGGCTGAAACTGTAGCCCACCCCCCAAGGTGCATCTTCACACCAGTGCAGGATGAAGATGAGTTAAGTGTCTGAGGATCTGAGAGTGGGGCTTGGCCAAGCTGGAGAAAAGGGTGACACTGTCAGGTGACAAAGTATAGTTTTGGCTTTTATTTTTTTCCTACTTCTCTGAAACGAGCATTCCACGCTCCGTCATCACAGCCTCTGAAAGGCTGCCTGATTCCTCCGTGGAAATGGCTCATTCCGCTTTTAACACCTCCCGGAGCTTTGAGTGGCTGGGTATTCACATTTCAATAATCAACGTGATTTCCCTTCGGTAACCTTGGCATTCATGGCACTTGACTGGGATGCTTTCTTTTTCAGCCCTGATGTCTTAAAATTTGGAGGAAGGGAGGAAGAAGAGGAAATTCAGATTGTTCTTCTGTGTTATCGTGTGTTGTGGGGGGGTTATTTTTTCCTGTTGCTATTCTGTTCAACTAGATTCGGACAAGAATAAAGGTTGTCCCATTTCCTCCCTGGGTCAATTGTTGATGGGCTGTCTCTATAACTTCTATGATAGACTTCTGGGATGCAGCTCCTCCTGCCCCCATAAAGCTTACAATCTTGTGAAGAGAGTTGTGTGTGAGCAAAATCATGACAGCATTCAAAACAGGGGTCTCACGATGTCCATGGCAGGGGTAAAGAGTTTGATTCCTTTTATTGTTGGCAAAACTGATTCCACCAGCAAACATCTTGACCTGCCATTTATTTTTTCTTGTAAATTAAAAAGAGAAGAAATTGAGATAAAATTCACATAACGTAAAATTCACTGTTTAAACCACTTTCAAGTGTACAATTCAGTGATTTTTAGTATCGATGTTGTGCAACTATCCCTAGTAATTCCAAAACATAATCGTTACCCCCAAAAGTAACTCCTTACTCATTAAATAGTCACCCCCCATTTCTCCTTCTCCCAACCCCTGGCAAACACTTATCTCTGTGGATTTACCTATTCTGGACATTTCATATAAATGGAATCATGCAATATGTGGTCTTTTCTGTCTGGCTTCTTTTGCTTAGCAGTTTTCAAGTTTCATCCATGTTCAATATGTATCAGTACTTCATTGTTTTTCATGGCTGAATAATATTCTATTGTATAGATATACCACATTCAGTTATCCATTCATCAATTGATGGACATATGGTTTGTTTCCACCTTTTGGCTATCGTGAATAGTACTGTTGTGAACATTTGTGTACAAATTTTTGTTTGAACATCTGTTTTCAATTCTTTTGGGTATAATCAAGGAGCAGAATTGCTGGGACATATGGTAATTCTGTGTTTAATTGTTTTGAGGAACTGCCAAATTATTTTCCACAGTGGCTGAACCATTTTACATTCCCACCAGAAAATTATGAGGGTTCCACTTTCTCCACATCCTCATCAGTGCTTGCTATTGTTTGTCTTTTTGGTTATATCCATCCTAGTGTGTGTGAGGTGATATCTCATTGCAGTTTTGATATTCATTTCCCTGATTGACTAATGATGTTGAGCATCTTTTCATGTGCTTCTTGGCCATTTGTGTATGGTTTCTGGAGAAGTGTCTATTCAAGTCCTTTGTTCATTTTCAGATTGGGTTGTTTGTCTTTTTGTTGTTGAGTTGTAAGAGTTATTTATATATTCTAGATACTAGACTCGTATCAGATATATGATTTACAAATATTTTCTCCCATTCTGTGGGTCATCTTTTTCACTTTCTTGATGGTGTCCTTTGATACACAAAAGTTTTTAAATTTTGATGAAGTTTAATTTATCTAGTTTTCTTTTGTTGCTTATGTTTTTGGTGTCATATTTAAGAAACTGTTGCCCAATCCAAGGTCACAGAGTTTTATACCTATGTTTTCTTCTAAGAGTTCAATAGTTTTAGCTCTTATGTTTGAAACTTTGATATGTTTCCAGTTAATTTTGTGTACGATGTGAGATAGGGGTCCAGCTTCATCCTTTAGCCTGTGAATATCCAATTGTCCAAGGAGTGCTTGTTGAATAGACTGTTCTTTCACTATTGAATGGTCTTGGCACCCTTGTCAAAAATCAGTTGATTGTATGTAGATGTGTGGGTTTATTTCTGGATTCTCATTTCTATCCCATTGATCTATTTATCTACCCTTATTTAAGTACCACAATGTTTGGATTACTGTAGCTTTGCAGTAAGTTTTGAAATTGGGAAGTGTGAGACTTCCAACTTCGTTCTTCTTTTTCCAGATTACTTAGGCTATTTGGAGTCCCTTGCAATTCCCTATGAATTTTAGGATGAGCTTGTCCATTCCTGCAAAGAAGGCACTGGGAATTTGACAGAGATTTCATTGATGCTGTAGGTCGATTTGGAGAGAATTGCCGTCTTAACACTTTTAAGCCTTCCAATCCATGAACATGAGATTTATTGTTTATTTATCCTTCCACTTATTTAAGTTTTCTTTAATTTCTTTCAACAACATTTTGTAGTTTTCAGTGCGCAAGTCTCACACTTTCATGGTTGAATTTATTCCTAAGTATTTTATTCTTTTTGATGCTATTGTGAATGGAATTGTTGTCTTAATTTCCTTTTTGGATTCTTCACTGCTAGTGTATAGAAATACAACTGATTTTTGTATATTGATCTTGCAACTTTGCAGAACTTGTTTATTAGCTGTAATAGTTTTTTTGGTGTGTGTGAATTCTTTAGGATTTTTCTATGTGTAAGATGTCATCTGTAAATAAAGATAGTTTTGCTTCTTCCTTTGCAATCTGGATGACTTTTCTCCCCTTGCCTAACTGCCCTGGCTAGAACCTCTAGTATCACATTGAATAGAAGCGGCAGGAGTGGACTTCCATGTCTGCTTCCTGATCTCAGGGGGAAAGCGCCAGTCTAAGTGTGATGTTAGCAAAGGGACTTCATAGATACTATTATACAGGTTGAGAAAGACACTCTCTTCTCCTGGTTTGTTGAGTGTTTTTATCACGAAGGGGTGTTGGGTTTTTGCTTTGTTTTTAATGATTTTTCTGTATCTATTAACATGGTCTTGCAGGTTTTTTCCTTTTTCTGTTAATATGGTACTGGGCACATCATAAGGATTCGTAAATATCTATTTAATTAATGATATATAAATGACACCGCCCTAACAACAGCGGAATGGTATTGCTGCATGTTTTAGTTGTGTGTTTATGTGTTGTTAGTTTGTTGTTGTTTCTGTAGCACCTGAGGTGGATTGTCCCCAGTCATCACTGTCCTCTCTTCCAGTGGTCCTTCTGACTGACAACAACCTCTTGGAAGTGACTGTCTGGGGTTCAGATAGTTGAACTTCCTCCAGTCAAACCTCAGTTGACAACAGTACAGGAATCTTATGACCTTGACCTTTAACATTTGGGCTAGCTGTCCAAATGTCCAGGTCTAAATGTCAATGTCAAATCCTAAATGCATTGTGCGTTAGAAAGCTACAAAGAGTTAATTCTCAGAAGCAATTCCTATTAACCTCGGTGTCTGGATAAGAACTAAATTTGGGACCTCAATTACCTGATAGAGTCCCAAGCAGGCTCAGCCGGCAGTAATATTGATGAGGGTGGCAATCATTCCTCCCACTTGGAGGCCCGATTGCAATCCCGTCCTAAGCAATCTGTCCTTCAAGTGCATCTGGAAGTGGGCATTATTTTTCTCTTCTCTTCTCTTCTGTTGTAGAAAGAGTTTTCGGTTTTCGAATCTTTAACCCTTTATGCTCCACAACACAGCCCTCCTTGACTGAAGAAGGTAAATAACACCACTAATGTTTGAATTGTCTCCCACAGTTTAGGAAGCACTTTGATGTTGCCTCCTCTGAACCAGTCCTCGTCCCTGCTCGGTGAGTAGGCTTGACCAGCCCCATTTGTCAGGTGAGGAAACCAAGATTCGAAGAGGTTAAGTCACTGACCTGCGGCATCATCCAGCTGGTATGAGGCAGAGAGATGGACGCAGAAATTTGATTTTCTGGCTCATGTTGGGCTTGTTTCTCTAGGCTACAAAGGCTTTATTTAACAGGTGCAGATGTTTTCAAAGGGCCACAGGCAGAAAAGACCAAGCCTTCTCCTGGGTTCAGTGGTTTGTGGGAGCGATGAAGGGCAAAGTCTGATTGAAAGGCTGTGCCGGAGGAGAGAGGAGGGTTTGGAAGAGGGGCCAGGAATGGGCTCTTGTACAAGGTAGAACAATACTGCCATTGGAAACCAGGCCTCTCCACCTCCCAGGCAGTGGTTTGTGTCACGAACTCCATTTATCTGTAGTTCCTTTATGCTGACCCTTGTCAGTTATCCCACTGCTGAATTATCGGTGGCATGTTTTTGATCCCAAGCCACCTGGTGCACATCTGGCACCTACCTGGAAAGTGAGCATGTGGTCAGAGAGCGTGGATTCCTCTGACTAGATGTCTAAGCAAAGTGGAGCAAATCCTCACTGAAGAATAGTCAGGCAGCGGTGGCAAAGGCTGGGCACTTAAGAAAAGATTACGAGTCTTCCCTGGGCTGCATTCCGAGAGCAGCTGTGTGCTTCTATCCTCCTTTGCCTTTCGTCATTGAAGAGAGGGGAAGAGGTGAGACCTGGTGAAATCCATTTGTTCATTCATTCCTTTGCATTTAGTCCTACATCCCTTCTCTCAATAAATATGTATTAAGCATCTACTGCGTGTTAGGGCCCATGCTGGGCACTGGGGATTTAACAATGAGCAAGCTGGACATGGTCTTTGCCTTCATGGGGCTTGGAGTCTACTAGGGGAAGAGAAACAAAATTAAATAAACAAGTAAATAATTATGATTCGAGGCATAGTATCAGGAGGAAAATAAAGAAGACTCTTATGCTGGAGAACAATAGGGGGAGACTTAACTGGACTTGATTGTCAGAAAGACCTCTTTGAGGACATGACATGTAAGTTCTATTTTAAATATAAGAAGAAACCCATCTTGGAACAGGGGAAGAGGTTAGGGGAAGAAGAGCTTCCCATCAAAGCATAAGGCAAAGCATGTGCAAAGGCCCTGAGGTGGCAGAGATTAGTCCCTTCAAGAAAACAAACCCAGGTGGCTCATGTGTGGAGAGCAAGGAGGATAGTGGTGGGAGACGAGGTCAGAGAGTTAGGCAGGGGCCAGATCAGGCAAGGCTTTGTTCCTCCTCCCAAGCCTCCTAATCCCCCTTATTCCAATGAGACCTTAGAAGAGTGTGTCCAGTGGAAATAGATCAAAACCAATGGAAATGGGAGAAAGGGAAAGTGAGCAGTGGAAGGATTGAACTATTGGTCTCAATGCTTCTCTGTTCTGTGTTCTACATCCTTATCCTTGCCATGGCCTCTTGACTTTGAGCTTGACCTGTGACTTGCTTTGGCCAATGGTACGTGAAGGCTACAAAGACTAGAAATATACTTGCACAGATGACTGCACCCCCTTGTACTTCTGCCTTTTGTTATTAAGAGAGCAAGCCTTTGGGAGTCCAAGGAAGGTGAGAGACACGTGGAGCAGACTTGGACCCAACCTGAAGCCTGGAGTCAAGCCCTGCTAAGTTAGCTTAAGGCAGAATGCCATCGAGTTTTTTTTGTTTTTTCCATTGAACTTTTGGAGAGGTTTGTTATACAGCATTATTCTGGCCATGGCTGACCAATACAAGCAGGACGGTGAGGTCTCGTCTGTGGAATGATTGATAGAGATAGGATATTTATCTTTAGAAGAGAAGATTGAAAAGGAACTAAGGACTGTCGCATGACAGAAGGATTAGGTTTGTTCCGTGTGGCTCTGAAGTTCATGTATGAGACCAGTGGGTGGATATACAGGCAGGCAGGTTTAGCTATATCTAGCAAAGAACTTTTTATCAACTAAAGTGCCAGGAAAATGGAATGAATTATTTCTGAGACTACTTTTCACCACCAGAGGGCATGGCAATAACGATGTAGTGCCTACTATGTGCCAGGGACTTTCATATGTTTTTTTTCATTATTTTACGATAATTTTCACAAAACAATCTATGAGATAAGGATTATTTTAAAGACAAGGGAATTGAGGTTCAGAGAAGGTAAGACATTTGCAGAAGTCTATATCTGGCCAGTAAGTCACAGAGGTAGGATTTGAACCCACGTCTGTCTGACACTAAAGTCCTGCCATCCCAGAACTGGCTTCCAGAGGATTCAAGTCCTGAATGGGGTAGTGCCCAAAGCCTGGGCCCGAAAGCTGTTCCTGTTCCAAGATGAAGCTTCACTAGCGTTCAGCAAGTTTTCACGGCGGGGAGCAGGGAGGCAGGGGAAGAGAAAGGAGAAATGTAGTGAATTTCTCCTAAAGCTAAATTTACTCCACTTAAATAGCTTCTCTTTATTCTGATGTTCTTTCTCTTCAATTGTTCTCTTTTTTTAATCAAAATGATGATGTTAGTTTTTAAAATTGTCTTAATTTAGCAAAATTAAAAGTTGTCAACCTCGTCAGTCCCCCAGATATTTTGGAATGATATGACCTGTGAAATCTAGAAGTCTAGAAGACACTATCTGGATGATTTCCAATGTCTTTTCCAGCTCTGAACTTTCATAACTTTTTTTTTTTCAACTTTAAAGGTCAGGTAATAGGCTCCATGGGCCTTGGGAATCTGCCTCGGCCTGCGATTGCCTCCAGGCTGAGGGGGGGATGCTAACTGGAGAAGGAGACTGAAGTCTCAGAAATCACACGCTCCGCTAGAGCAGCCTGTCTCTCATGCCGGCCCATTTTGCTAATTCGATGGCCACGGGTCAGCCCTGTCCCATCCCTGATGGTCTCCACCGCAGTGTCATGATGGAGAGGGTGTGGCTTGTCTAGGTGCCCACCTGAGGTGAAAACACCTGTTAGGCAGCTTAGCTGAGCTGTGTTGATGCTGCTGCGACCTCCTGGCAGAAACCTCACTCGCACCCCTCATCACTCAAGCCATGAGTCAAACATTTCCTTCAGGGAAAGGCTTGGCTTGGGGTAGGGCTGGCCATGGGGGGCGGGGGCAGTTGAGGGGGGCTCTTAGTCACAGATGAAGGTAATTAGCAGGGGCCTCTAGGAGGCTGCTGTCCTGTTGTTTGTTTTTTTAAGAAAACAGCTTTATTGAGATATAATTTACGTACCATACATTTCACTCATTTGAAGTGTAGGAGTCAGTGATTTTTTGTATCTTCACAGATATATTCAGTTGTCATCACAGTCCATTTTAGAACATTTTCATGACCTCAAAAAGAACCGGGTACCTTTTAGCTATTACTTCTCCACCCCCCACCCCTCCCCCGTATCCCCCAGCCCTAAATAACCACCAGTGTATTTTCTGTCTCTATAGATTTCCCTATTCTGGACATTTCATATAAATGGAATCATGCCCTATGTGGTCTCTTGTGACTGGCTTCTTGCACTCAGCATAATGGTTCCAAGGTTCACCCAGGTTGTAACATGTGTCAATACTCCATTTTTTTTTAGACTTTATTTTTTAGAGCAATTTTAGGTTCATAGCAAAACTGAATGGAAAGTAGAGAGAGTTTCCATATACCTCCCAGCCCACTGCCTGCAGCTACACCCACTATCAACATCCGGCACCAGAGGCTACATTTGTTACAGCTGAGGAACCTGCATTGACACATCATCATCACTCACTGTCCTTAGTTGACATTGGGGTTCACTCTTGGAGGTGTACATTCTGTGGATTTTGACAAATGTATAATGATATGTATCTACCATTATAGTATCAGAAAGAGTAGTTTTACTGCCCTAAAAATTCTCTATTTCACCTATTCATCCCTCCCTTCCCCTCAACCTCTGAGAACCACTGATCTTTCTACCATCTCCATAGTTTTGCCTTTTCCAGAATGTCACATAGCTGGAATTACAGAGTATGTAGCCTTTTCAGATTGGCTTCTTTCACTTAGTAACATGTCTTTTGATGGCTTGATAGCTCATTCCTTTTGATGGTTGAATAATATTCCATTGTCTAGATGTACCACCACCATTTATTTGTCCATTCGCTTAACTGAAGGATATTTTGGTTGCTTCCAAGTTTGGCCAATTATGAGTAAGGCTGCTATTCTTCATTCCTTTTTATGGTTGAATAATATTCCATTGTATGAATATACCATATTCCGTTCATTTTTTCCTCAGTTGATGGACATTTGGATTGTTTCTACCTTTCGGCTACTGTGAATAATACTGTTATGAACATTCCTGTGCACATTTTTGTTTAAATACCTCTTTTCAATTCTTTTGGGTGTGTCCTAGGAGTGGAATTGCTGGGTCATATGGTAACTCTATGTTTAATCCTTTCTAGGTACAGCCGAACTATTTTCCAAAGCGTCTGCAGCATTTCACATTCCCAGCAGCAGTATAGGAGGGGTCCTACGTCTCCACATCCTCGACAACACATGTTACTGTCTGACTTCTTATTCTAGCCTTCCTAGTAGGTGTGAAATGGTATCTCATTGTGGTTTTGTTTTGCATTTCCCTAATGACTGATGTTGAGCATCTTCTCATGTGCTTATTGGCTATTTGTATATCTTCCTTAGGAAATGTCAATTCAGATCCTTTGCCCATTTTTAGTTGGATTATTTGTCTTTTATTATTGAATTGTGAGAGTTCCTTCTATATTCTGGATACAAACCTTTAGTAGATTTATGATTTACAAATATTTTCTCTCACCCATCCACTCTTTATCTAGTGCTCGCCTCCCCCTCCCTGTGCCTTGAAAAGCTGGAAACAGAGAGTATAAGTAGAGTTTTGTTCATAGAAACTCACTCCTCTCTGGGTATGTACCCAAAAGAGTTGAAAGCAGAGACTCAAACAGATATTTGTACATCGATGCTCATAGCAGCATTACTCACAGTAGCCAAAAGGTAGAAACAACGGTGCAGATTATTGGACAGATATCTGGCTTTGGAGTCGCCTGCCTGAGTTTGTCTCCCAGCTCTGCCATGTGACCTTGGGCAAGTTATCTTCCCTCTCTGGGCCCAGCTTCCTTACCTGTAAAATGAGATGGTAATAATTCCGTCCTGTGAAGAGGCCTGGGTCAACGAGAGGATATGCCAGGCGATGCTCAACATCAGGCCAGTGCGGTGGAAGGAGCACTGGACTTGAAGAGAGAAGACCCGGAGGAAGCTTTCCTCTCGGCCCCCTCCTTGCTGTCAGTATGACCTTGATCTCTCTGCACCTCAGTGCCCCATCTATAAAGCAGGCATAATAACACTTGCCCCAGTTACATGCTGTAAAGTTGTGAGGTCGAGAAGAAAGCATTCTGTAAATGCAACAGCCTTACGCAGAAGAAAAATGGAGAATAAAACATAAAGAAATACTTGCCATAATGATGAACTGTTAACCCAGGGTGCTGTTGTTAATTAAAAAGGATCCTGCATAATATGTAGCCATTAAAATGGATAATTATGCAGCTTATGGAGAAACAAGCAACACCATTTATGCGAGGTGGAACACTTACAAAGTTAAGTGTACACGAGGATCAGAACTATGCAGAATTATGCGTAATGTAGACAAAGACTGGAAGGGATCACAGAAAAAATGTAAGTAATGACTGTGCCCAGGCAGGGGGAAATTTATGGGGGATCGAAACACATTCCTTTAAAGTCATTGTTGTGTTGTTTTTATAGTAAGAACATGATTTTTAAAAAATAGGTGTGGCAGGCAGTCACTTGGGGACAGCCTGCATTTGAATTCTGGCCTTCAGGCGCACTGGCTTTGTTGGACAGTGAGGAGTGAAACCATAGCAGGCATCATTCTCACAGAAGCCTTGTCTGTCTGTTCTGCTCCCTGGCCTACCCACCCTCCCCACTCACAGATTCCACCGCTCACAGATCCTCAACGAGGGAGGGACCATAACCCCTCCTGGCCCCACGGCCGGGAGGCAGAAGGTCCTCACCCTCCTGAGTCCGGTTCCTGCCTGTTAGGAGGAGACACAGTCCCTGGGCTTTCATGCCCACCTCACAGGGTGGTTGCGAGGGTGGAATGGGATAGTGCACGTGGAAGAACCAAACCCACCGGATCCTACCAGACAAACATGGGTGTCGCGGTTCCACCTTAACTGCACAACTCATGTGCGTCCAGTGCTGCCCGGGGAGGACGGCTCCACATCAGCGGCCCTGCAGCTTACTGCTGCTGAAGGCTGCTTCCTTCTCAATGTGCCCGCTAGCTATATTCAAGAAATCTCAAACTTATTTATTATACACTTGCATACCTTCGAAAATAGAACATACGGAACATAACTGTGCTTTTACCTATTTTTTTAACTTTTTTATTCTCCCCAAAGCCCCCCAGTACATAGTTGTGTATTCTAGTTGTGAATTCCTCTGGGTGAGCCATGTGGGAGGCCGCCTCAGCATGGCCTGATGAGTGGTGCCGTGTCCGCACCCAGGATCTGAACCCGTGAAACCCTGGGCTGCTGTAGCAGAGCATGTGAACTTAACCACTTGGCCATGGGGCCGGCTCCATGTGCTTTTATTTAAAATACCTTTTTTTAGTCAAAGTAATACAGTTCCCTGTTTTTCCAGTCCAATCCCCAGAGCAACCACCTCTCACCTTTTTAGCTATTTCTTCTGAATGTTATCTGCATATCTCTAAGTAAACAGTGCTATTTCTTTATTTTACCTTTTCTCTATATACTCAGGGACTTCCTGCTACCTTGGAAAAGAGCTCAGTTCACTGACGCCCCACCTCCATCTCCCTTCTTGTTCTCCCGACAAAATTCCACCACCATTTTGGCTACGACTGTCACTTTAAGAAACACATGACACCTCTTCCTGTTCGCCCACTATGATCTCCTGATGCTAATGCTAATGCTTCGTAAGAAGAGGCAGCTCAGGGTGCAAACTCCCCCCTTCTCTCCTCCTCCCTTCTCCCTCCAAGTTTCAGTCACATGTACTTTTCCATTATGTCAATTGATAGCATCCTCATTCTGTTTCTCAACTGTAATTGTCTTCCGTGCTTTGCTTGAAGATTGATTCTAAAATCAACAGACAATATTTCCATTATCGAGACTTATATACATACACATATGGTTCTCTGCTCGGCCAGTAGCCTACCCGATTATGTTTGCTTTCCTGTGATTCTTTTCTTTGATCTGGAATTTCAAATAGCTTTTCTTTTTTTCTAGCACTATTTGATTTCAGCATATTCTCAGTTTCTCCCTAACTTTCCATCCCAAAAGGCGTTCTATTGAGTTTTTTCGCCTCTCCAAGATCTACCTTCTAGCACTTTCTGTCCTCCTGCTTGAATCTGGACAGCAATCATTCAGGCACTTCCTCTCAGATTTCCTGACTTCAACCCACAGGTGCTGACATTTGGGCTGCTCTTCTTGATTTTTCTTCCTCCTTTTGCCAGAGCAGACCATTAAGTACCGTCTTATGCAGAGGTGTGTGGTCTATAAAAGTTCCAAATGTTTTATGTTTGGAAATTTATTTATTCTGCCTTTGGACTTGATTGATAAGGGGGCTGGGCATTGAATCTTACATTTTAAATTAAATTCCCTTAAAACTGTGAAGGCATTTTCTACTGCCGTATATATCGATTTTCCTATTGAAAACCTTGATTCCCTCTCTTTTGTACCGCTTTATCAGGACCTTGACCTTCACTGGAAGCTTTAGGGTGCTCACCTTATCCTGAGTGACCTGTTATTTCAGTCTTGTGCCCACGTGTGGGCCTTGTTTCATTCGTTGTTCTGGTCTTGTATCCTTCACCTCTGAGAAATTTTCCTGTGTTATTTTGTTGATAATTTCCTCTCCTCTGTTTTTTCCGTCCTCTTTTTTTCAGAAACTCCTATTGTTGGATCCTGATTTGATCCTTTATGTCCCTTATCTATAGGCTTGTTTGTTCCCTCTCTGTCTTGATGTTTGCAAATCATGCAAGTGTATTTAAGCTCAAGAGCAATTTGTCTTTTCGACGGTAGAGCCTTGTATGAAAATGTATTTCTCGTGATATTGTTTCTGTAATAACACAGTGACAGACATTTCAAACAAGTTTCACTTAAGAGTTTAAGAAATACTATAAAGCATAAATCAAAACTGCCTTAGATGAATGAAGCTCTGAAAACTTAAGTACAAAATGAGAGTCAGGGATTTTAGAGGCATCAAATGAAGATTGCGGTAGGCAGGAGAGGTGGGAGCCAGGTAGGAGGAGAAAAACGTGATCCTAGCTGGTGCTTCAGGTGCCCCCTCAGGTCATCAGGCTCTTGGGGCATGCTGCCCCTGCTCCCCATCCCTGCCAAGAATGGGGGAGGGTCAGCCAGGCAGGCAAGGGGCCGAAAGGGCCAAATTGCAAGTGTGTGACGGGATCTTCGCTGAGCTAGGCAGCTGGACTGAGAACAACACGGTTTTTCCTGCCAAGGATAGAAGTCAATCAAGGCACCAGGCAGAGGGTAGCAGGGGCCAGGCAGACGAATGGAGAATCAGGCCCAGACCAGGGCCCAGGGCTAGGCTTGAGTGGAGTCAGCTAAGAAATCCACAGAGGCCTGAATGCTGACCCCCAAGGCCACCTGGGTGGAGAGAAGCAGCACTCTCCTGGCTCCTGTGGCTGAGCAGGCTCATCCCCAAACCAAACCTGTTACCTCCACACTGCAGGGCCTTCCCCTAATGAAGACGAGGCCACAGAATAAAAGGATGCAACAGAGGTTGAGGGCCTTCTGATGTTCTCGGACTCTGAGCGCATGACTTCCCTTTAAGCCCGTGTCCATCCTTTGTGCACGCTGTGATGTTGCCCAAAGCTTTGTATTAAGCGCCCCCTCAACCCCACCCCATTTGCTGTCGGGCTTCCCTGTGAGAGGCAGTACAACACAGACACACACACAAACACACACGCAAGCACACCACCACCACTGCACCGACTGAATGTTTCCTTCACACACAGATGTGTCGAGAGTCTGCCCGACGCTGTGGCTGCACCCGGCTGGGGCTGAAGCTCCGGCACTGAATCGGATGCCCTTCCTGTCTCTGTGTCCCATCCGGGAGCAGATGCATGAACAGAGGAGGGCTGGCGATGCATTCACGGTTCAGCTGCCTCCAGAGGAGATGCATGGCAGGAGGGACTGCAACCCCTTGTCCCTCTGTTTCTTGTTTATTTGCTAAAAGAATACTTTAGATAATTAGTCTTTCAAGCAAATGTCTACTTCCTCCACAAACATTGAGGAGTTCCAAGAATGATAACAATTAGCACTCATTGAGTGCCTACTGTGTATCGGGCACAGTGCTGAGCCCTTTGAACTCCACTACGTGCCAGATGTTAGGGAGACAGAAATAAAGACGCAGGGACTGCTGTCAAGTTGTTGGTAGGCTGGTAATCAACACTGCAACTATTTCATGTAATCTTCGCCACAGCATCCCTTCAAAGTACAATTCTTGAGAGAATGTGTATTATAATGATTAAGAGTAAGGCCTTTTGCATTCAGAGACCTGGGTTTCAGACCTGTTTGTACCACTTTTTAGTTGTGTAAATTTGGGCAAGTTCCTTAAACTGTTCAAGCCCCAGTTTTTCTATCTATAAAATGGGTGTGGAATTAATAAGAGCTGTACCTTATGGAGTTGTGAATGTTAAATGAGATAATGCGTATAAAGTGCTGGCATGTTTCTTGGCACATAGTGAGTTATTATTAAGCCCAAGGTACTATGGGATTCTGGGAATTATCTTAGTATAAGGTTAAATTAAGGCAGCCCAAAGGCATTGATACTCATAGGATGAGTAGGAGTTAGACAAAGGAGGAAGTGGAATTAGTCTAAATAGTTCATATTATTCTGGTTGGAAGACCGGCAGTGCCTTCCTGCCCCCATCAGTATTTCTGTATAAGAATACAAGCCTCCTCAGTTCCAGGTTCTACCACCATCACTCATAGGGTATAATTACAGTAGGCCTTGGAGAAATCTCTTCTTGCTTCTGGGCTTCAGATCCATTGTTACAGAGAAAAGTCTGTAAGAAACCCACTTGGAAATTTATCCTTTGAGTTTGTTCACTATGGCATTGCTTATAATAGCAAAAACTTGGAAGAAATATAGATGTCTATCAGTGGGGAAATACATTCATAAATAGAAGACTATATAGCTGCTAAAAAGACAGGAGTAAATCCATATGAACCAATATAGAGAGATGTACTCTATTGAGCCATAATTTACATGCAATAAATGCACCACTTCGGAGGGTATAGCATTTTGGCAAACGTATTCACCTGTTACCATCTGATCAAGATCAAAAACATTATCATCACTTTAAAAATATCTCTGATGCCACTTTTCCATCAGTACCTCCCCACCCACACAGAGGCAGCCACTATTCTGATTTCTAACACCATAGATCAATTTCGTCTCTTCTTAAACTTCATATTTTTGGAATTACAGGTTTTTTTATATGCCGTATTGTTGCAAGTAACAATAGTTTCCTTTTTGTCACTCTTGTGCCCTGGATATTTGTGTCCCTGTCAAATTCATATGTTGAAGCTTTAACTGCTATTGTGGCTGTATTTGGAGATGGGCCTTTAAAGAAGTAACTAAGGTTAAATGAGGTTATAAAGGTGGGGCCCGATCCGATAGGATTAGTATCCTTATAAGAAGAAATTCCAGAGAGCTCGTGCGTGCTACCCACCCTCCCCTCTCCCCCGTCCTGACACACAAAAAAGGTCATGTGAGCACACATCAAGATGGCACCCACGTACAAGCCAAGAGAAGGGGCCTTAGAAACCTGCTTTGCAGCACCTTGATCTTGGATTTCCCAGCCTCCAGACCGTGAGAAATAAATTTGTGTTAAGTCGCCCAATCTGTGGTATTCTGTTATGGCAGCCCAAGCAGACTTGCTAAGTAGTATCCTGTTGTTTGTTGGTATGCCACGGTTTGTTTCTTCCCTAAAGATGGACATTGGAGCTGTTCCAATTTTTGGCCATTATGCATAAAGTTATGTGACTATTCTTGTACAAGTCTTTTGTGTATATAAGAATATATATCATTTCTCTTGGATGTATATACCTTGAAATTGAATTTCTGTGCATATGATACATGTTTGTTCAACTTTATTAGAAAGCGCCAAAAAGTTTTCCATGGTGGTAAACTCCAACCAGAAATATATAAGAGTTCCAGTTGCTCCATAATTTTGCCAACCCTGGGTGTTTTCAGTCTTTTTAATTTTAGCCATTTAAGTGTGTGTAATGGTCTATCTCATTGTGGTTTTAATTTGTATTTCCAAGATGACAAATGATGTGGAGCACAGGATTATTGGGGATTCAGAGACCTTCTTTCTGGAATATTTTCTCAAGTCTTTTGCCCTTTTTTACTGCATTGTCTTTTTATTTTTAATTTGTAGGAGTTTTGATATGTTCCTAACATAAGTCTTTTGTCAAACTTATATATTGCAAGTATTTTCTTCTAGTCTATGACTTGTCTTTTCATTTTCTTAATCGTGTACCCTGAAGAACGGAAGTTTTTAATTTTGATGTGGTATAATTTATTTATGTTTACTTTATGGTTAGTGCCTTTTGTGTCCTAAGAAATTTTTGCTTACCTCAAGGTCATGAAGATATTTCCTATTTTAGAAGATTTTCTACAAGCTTTATAGTTTTAGTTTCCACATTTAGGCTTCTAATCCGTTTGAGTTAATTTTCGTGTATGGTGAAGATATGGGTTGATGTTCTCTATTTTTCATATCCATACTGGATATCCAGTTGTTCTAGCACCATATGTTGAAAAGATGATCTTTTCCACATTAAATTACCTTTGAAACTTTGTCAAAATTCAATTGAACCTAAATGAGTATTGGTCTATTTCTAGACTCTTTATTCTATTCCCATCGATCCTTATGTCAGCACCATAGTAAGTATTGAAAGAAGATAATAAGTCTTCCAATTTTGTTGTTTTTCAGAATTATTTGAATTTTCTAGGTCACTCACATTTCCATATAACCTTTAGAATAAACATGTTGATTTCTCCAAAAAAAAGCCGGCTGAGACTTTAGTTAGAATCTATAGATCAAAGCATTGAATATAGATAAATTTGCAAGAGAATTAACATCTTAACAATTTTGAATCATCCAATCAATGAACACTATACCTTTCCATTTATGTAGATATTTAAAATTCCTCTCAGCAACGTTTTGTAGTTTTCAGTGTATATGTCTTGGCAATAATTTGTTAAAATTTTCCATAAGTATTTAAGGTCTTTTGGTATTTTTGTAAATGTTATTTTTAAACTTTATTTTTCAAGTATTCCTTGCTGGTATATAGAAATACAATGGATTTTTTTTACATTGTCTTTGTGTCATGCAAATCCTCTTATTAGTTATAATAGTGGTTTTATAGATTCCTTTGGGTTTTCTATGTATTAAATCATGTTATCTGCAAATAGACAGTTTTATTCTTCATTTTTCTATTTTTGTATATTTCATTTCTTTTTCTTGCCTTATTATATCCACTTTATTATACTTTATTTCTTTTTCTTGCCAGAACTATGTTGAACAGTTGTGGTAAGAATGGACATCTTGGGGCCAACCCTGTGGCCAAGTGGTTAAGTTCGCGTGCTCTGCTTCGGCGGCCCAGGGTTTCGCCAGTTCGAATCCTGGGTGCGCACATGGCACTGCTCATCAGGCCACGCTGAGGCGGCATCCCACATACCACAACTAGAAGGACCCACAAGTAAAAATACACAACTATGTACTGGGGGACTTTGGGGAGAAGAAAGAAAAATAAAATCTCTAAAAAAAAAAAAAGAATGTACATCTTTGTTTTGTTTTCAGTCTTAAGGGAAAGTGTTCAGTCTTTCACCACTGAGTATGATATTAGCCGTAGGTTTTCATACATGTCCTTTATTAGATTGAGGAAGTTCCACGTTATCCCTTATTTGCTGAGAGTTTTCTCTCTCTTATTTTTTTTTATATCATAAAACACTTTGAATTTTGTTATATGCTTTTCCTGCATCTATTAAGATGTTCATATGATTGTTCTCCTTTATTTCATTAATAGTGTGAATTACATTGATTTTTGAATATTAAACCAGCCTTGCATTCCTGGGATAAACCACATTTAGGCATGATGCATTTTTTATGTTATGGTAGATTTAATTTGCTAATATTTTATTTAAGATTTTTATGTCTATATTCATAAGTGATTTGGGCTTAAAATTTTATTTTCTTAGGATGTCCTTGTTGGATTTTGATATCAGGGTTATGCTAAGTTGGGAATTGTTTTCTCTTCCTCTCTTCTCTGAAAACATTTATATAAAATTGGTGATTTTCTTTTTTAAATTTTTATTAGAATTCACCTATTAAGCCATATGAGCCTGGTGTTTTCTTTACAGGAAGGTTTTAAATTATGAATTCAATTTCTTTAACAGTATAAGGTGGTTTATATTTTTTACTCTTTCTTGAGTCAGTTTTAGAAAGTTTTGCTTTTCAAGGTGTTTTTCCATTTCCTCTAAGTCATTGAATTTCTTGCTGTAAATTAGAGTCAAGGTGGATTATTCACTTTGAAATGGTTAATTTTATGTGAATTTTATCTCAATAAAAATAAACGAAAAAAATACATTATGGATTTTCTAGTTGCAGCCATGACTTAATAGCTGGTATCAGCCTTAATTTCCCATCATCAGTAACTGTAAAAGCGAACAAAAGATGTAAAGCCTGTGATTTCAGGCACTGGGTAAGTGCTGAGCTGCTACCCTGAGAGAAGGATAGTGTGCAAGGCAAACCCCGGATTCATCCTGGCTTTCTTCCTAGGAAGATGTTTTCCCAAGTTTCAGGGAGGCAGGTGGAGCCCAAGCATAGAGCAATGATTGCACTGCCTAGAAAAGAAGGGGCCTGGTGGAAGAAACAGACCAGAGTTCAGGGCTGCTAAGGTGGCTGGAATGATAGGATATGCAGCAGAGGGAACTGCAGACAGGGACCCCAGAAATCTGTGAAGGGGTTCCCTTCAGGGACCTGGACAACCCCTAAGCTGCCTATGCCCAGGTGACAGTTCACAAGTTCTAGTGGAGAACAGCTGCTAAGAGCTGAACAGAGATTTCAGAGATTCCATAATACTGGAGAGATCGCAGAGTTCTGACCCAGCTAGAGGGGAGAAACACAGGGTGTTCAATGGAGACCCCAGAAAGACGGTGTCTTAGGAATAAGGACCATGCCCTAGGAACAAGAACTGCACCCTGGGAAGACTAAATCCACCTTAACAAAGACTCAAACCCAGCTTCAACCAGGGCAAGGTGACCCATCCAAAATTTAACTGCCTGCCAAAATAAAATTCAACACTCTGCAGAAAAAGATTTTTAAAAATCCGGAGTCTCTATGCTCCATTAATCATAGTATCAAGAATGTAATGGAAAATTACTACCCGTTTTTCTCTTCCTATAAATATTCTTGACCTTTGTTCTGGGTTGTGATTAAGTTACTTAGACACAGTTTGATTCTTTCAGGTTTGTTTTTAAGCTTTGTCAGGTGAGACCGGGGGAGCATTTAGTCTAAGACTTATTTTGCCCCACTTTCCTGAGGACACCAGCTGGATACTCTCTCCAAGTTATGTGAATGGTGCTGCTATGAACGTGTGTGTACATGTCTTTCTTTGAGTACCTCTTTGCAATTCTTTTGGGTGTATACCAAGGAGTGGAATTGCTGGGTCAGATGGTAATTCTACGTTTAACTTTTTAAGGAAGCACCAAATTTTTTCCCGTCACTGGCTGAACCAGTTTACATTCCCATCAGCAATATACAAGGGTTCCAATTTCTCCACATCCTCGCCAGCACTTGTTATGTTCTGTCAAAAAAAAATTGTCGGCATCCTAGTCGGTGTGAAGTCGTGTCTCATTGTGATTTTGATTTGCGTTTCTCTAAGGACAAGAGATGTGGAGCATCTTTTCATGTGCTTGCTGGCCATTTGTATATCTTTGTTGAGGAAATGTCTGTTCTTTGCTAAGTCCTTTGCTCGTTTTTCAATTATGATTTATTTTAAGTGAAAATAAGGTACACTACGATCACAATTTGACAAAATAACAAACATTGTGTGTGTGTGTGTATACACCAATACATACAAAGAGCATAGTGCTTAGATGCACAAACCTCAGAGTAACACTGCCTGGTCTGTATCCTAGTTCTGCTACTTGGCACCTGCACAACTACAACCACGGACAAGTTACCCTGTGTCTCTCTGTGTCTCAGATTCCTTACCTTTTTTTTGAGGAAGATTAACCCTAAGCTAACATCTGCTGCCAATCCTCCTCTTTTTGCTGAGGAAGACTGAGCTAACATCCGTGCCCATCTTCCTCTACTTTATACATAGGATGCCTATCACAGCATGGCTTGCCAAGTGGTGCCATGTCCGCACCCAGGATCCGAACCCGCGAACCCCGGGCTGCCAAAGCAGAACGTGCAAACTTAACCGCTGCGCCACCTGGCCGGCCCCTCAGTTTCCTTTTCTTTCACATGGGGATAATAACCTCTGCGTGTGGCTGTCAGGATGAAATAAGAATACATGTCAAGGGTTTAGAACAGTGCCTAGAAACATTGTAAGTACTTGTTAAATATCTGTTATTTATTTAGTAATAATAACAACAATGACATACAGATCTTTGTTGGTATATGCATAGACAAACGTCTGGAAGGGAAGAGAATCCTTAACAGGAATTTCCACTGGAGAATGGGACTGGAAGGGGCTGGGGCGTTTTCTTTTTTTAATTCACATAGTTTTGTATTGTTTGAATCTGTCAAAACAAGCATATATAAAAAATAAAGATTTTTTTTAAAAAGCTTGGTGTGAAAATAAGGAGACTTTCTGCTTTACAATTGAACTTTAACATTGCCCCTCAGCCTGGGGTTCTTCATGGTCGCTGGATGGCCTGATTTTATTAATGGCTTTCCAGAGGCTGGAGTTTGAGGTCGCTTTCCAAGGAAGGGCCGTGAGGTGGCATCTGTCTGCTTCTCGGGAGGATTCCTTGTCCACTCCCCGTCTCTGTTCCCCAGCTGCTCAGCACATCCTCTAGCCCCGGGCACACCTTGCTCTTTCATGCTGAAGAGACTTTTCACTCTGTTCCCTCTGCCAGGAATACCGCTCAGAGTCCTCCCTGCGCCCTTATTATCCTCTTTGAACTTACTTGCTCTGGAAAGCCTCCTTTATCCCTCTTCCAAGCTGGGTTGGGTGTCCCTCCCTTCTGTGCTTGTCCACTGCTCTGTGTGACCCCAAGTTCACCTCTTGTCACACCACGTTGGGAAATGCCTATCTCCTCTGATAGTGAGCTATGAGAACAGGAGCCATGTTTTTTCCATGATAGCTTCGTGGTTCTATCCCCAAAGGCTAGCCTGCCACGGCATGGCCTGACAAGCAGTGCATAGGTCCGCACCTGGGATCCGAAGTTTCCAGGCACATGGCTGGAAACATGGGACGTGCCCACAGCATTTGCTGAATGGGAGATCGAACCAGGGAGAGAAGTACTTCTCCAGTCAGAAACCCAAGCTTCAGCACTCAACTGCGTGTCCTGGCTTATTTAGTATATAACACCACGCCTCATAAACAGAGAGCTTTAAGGATCTAAAGAAAATCCTCTGGAGGAAATTTCCCCAAATGGAAAGCTAAGTAGACCGTAGACCCTTGCCCCTTCTCACAATAGAGCTGACTACAGATTCCGGAAGAACTGATGACTATCACCCATCCAATTCTCTTGGATGTTATCGAAGGATCATTTCCTTCTTTGAAATAAAGCAAGATGAGTTTTTTTTTTTTGAAGTCTATGAATCTCAAAACAGCCACCCCCTCAAGTTCCAGTGGTGGTGCAGCTGTTCTTTCAAAAAATGAAAATAATTAGAAAAATACTTTTACCTCCCTGAGAAATAAATAACTCAAAATTTCCAAAAGAAAAAATTAAGATGTATTGAGTGTCCAATTTGTGTTCCTGGCATTGGCTGGGTGGGGTGTTGAGAGGCTAACATTGAGTTAGGCCACTAAGCATCCTTCTGAACAATGTTGCACAAATGAGGCACCACGTGAATGCGTCACCAGAACAGCTGAGCTCCCATGATACATTACTCAGGAAGGGACTGGGCCAGGAGAGTACATCCCTCCATGAGCCAATGTCCAGATCAGAGTATTATCACTAAACTTGAAAAATTCATTGTAGGTTATTGTTATTACTGTTGGTGTGACTTATTATAATTATGGCTATCTTTGGCTTGCGTGCTGGATGGTATACGTGTTTGGGTTGTTGTGGTGGTGATGGTGGGGTTGAGGGTGTCTTTCACTTGTTATTTTTTAATTCTCCTCACGGGATTTATGGGATTCTAGTGATAATACACGATGGCTCTTGTTATTCTGTATGAACAGGTAATAGAGTTATAGATGCAGGGGTCATTAGGATATGGGAGAATTTCCTGTAGGTGAGGTACCAATCACAGCCAACTTTGGAGAGATGCTCAACGTGCCTGTCTCATGGGGTCCAGTGAGGCCACTCACCCCTCAAGCTCAGCTGCTCCAGGCTCACGAGAGATGAGCAGAAGAACCTCTTGCCAAAGCACCCTTGCATCTTCTAAGCATGCTTGTCACCTAAGAGATTTCAGGGGCTGCGAGGCTGGCACTGTTGTCTGGCATCCCAGGATGCCCCACTTCCCAGCCGAGGTTGAAGCTGATCTCTCTTGAGATTTCTGGAGCAGCCAATGATGCAGATTTCGCCTTCACAGAGGGTTCTGTAACCAGGGATGGAGGTAGCTGTAGTCTGAGTCGCATTTCTGCTTCTTAATATCCAAGACAGACATGGGAGTCTCATAGTGCCAATAATATTAATATTAATCCCCGCCACTATCATCATAGCTAACATTTGAGTGTTTACTATGTGCCAGGCACTCTGTGAAACACTTGAGATGGAATATTTTATTTTATCTTTCCAGAACCCTGTGACATTTACCCCCATTTTACAAATAAGGTCCCTTATTGGGGGTGCTGAGCAACTTGCTTAAGGTCACCTAACTCACAAGTGGAGGAGGTAAGACACAACCCAGGCAGCAGTGTGCAGGTGGTGGTGGACACACCCTAAGGTGCCCTCCGATGAGTCATGTCCTTGCATAATCCTGTCCCCTTGAGTGACTTGCTTCTAATCCATAGAAAATGCAAAGGTGGTGGATGTCACTCCCATGATTATGCTACCTTATAAAAGACTCTGTCTTAGCCAACTGGGGCAAGAGAGATTCTCTTGTTGGCCTTGCCGATGTGAACTGTCTATGGAGAGGGCCACATGGCGGGGAACTGGGAGTGGCCTCTAGGACCTGAGGGCTGTCTCCGGCCAACAGGCAGTAAGAAGCTGGGGCCGTCACTCATACAGCCACAAGGAAATGAATTCTGCCAATAACTCAAATGAGTTGGGAAGCAAATAATTTCCTAGGTGAGCTTCCAGATGAGAATACAGCTAGGCAGTTACACCTTGATTGCAGCCTTGTGAGACCCTGAGCAGAGGACCCAGCTAAGCCATCCCTGCCTGGACTCGTGACCCACGGGCACTGTGACATAACAGTGTGTTGTTTTAAGCCACCAAGTTTACGGTGATTCGTTGCGCGGCATAGAAAACTCACACACAGCCCATGCCCTTTGCCTCCATTCCAACCCCCTCCACGGCAGGTCCCTGTGACCCGGTGTATGGATCCTCCTGCACAGTTCCTCTTTCTCTTTCCAGGGAGTTCCAGCCTAATTTCCTGGAAAAGGGCCAGAGCAAGGGAATCCTGGGCTCCTTTCTGACAGGAGGCGGAGAAGCGGGGGCCAGGCACAATCAACTCTTTATCGTCAGGAAGCTTGTGGAGCCCTCTTGCCTGGTGACATTTCTAGGCAAGCGGAGACTTTAGGTGAGAATTTTGGCACAACGTCTGAAGATTGGTCCCAGCAGAAACGTGCTCTAGCGATATTATTCAAGGGGAAGGGGAGTATTCTGAGATTGGAACCCATAGTTCTCTAATGATGCTGTTTAATCCAGGTAGCGCTTGGCTTCTAGGGCACATTTCCCCTTGACTTTCAGTGCTGGAATTTAAAGTATGGCCCACAGGCCACACAGAGTTGGAGTGGTGCCACATCTGTTAGGTACTTTCAGTTTCTCTACTTCACTGAGCATGACACTAAAAAGTCAATACTGCAGGACAGGGCCGCCTACATAATTCTTCCGGAGATAAAAGGCAGCCCTATGTGTGGGGACGAATAAAGCTGGAAGGTTCCTCTTCCTTGTTGACCACGTGTGTGCCCAGTCAGGCCTGTCCAGAGCTGCGTTAACAAGGGCTGCTGTGTGAGGCCATTTAAACAGGCATTTCCAGTCCCCTACCAGTCTCCTGGGACACTGTGCTCCTTCACTAGTTGCCATTTGGTCCTCGCCTCTACGTGCAACTTGAAGGGACTAAATACTTGTCTGTTCAAGAATGTCTCTTACGGAGATGATAACTGAGCAAGGCTGTTCCTCTGCCATGTCCAACTTCCATCCATCTGCCCTCCTGAGCTGGGATTCCCTGGGGAGGTGCAGAATCAGAGGTAGGTAGACTGGACTTTGGGAGAAATAGAAGAGGACCTTGTCCCCAAGGGCTGAGTCGCGGGGGGGGTTGGGATCAGCATTAGATATCCTAGGGTGAGGAGCAACCCCCTGCAGGCCTTGGAGAGAGCCTGGCCCTCAGGGTCCCAGGATTCTGGGGCTGCTGTCTACATGGGATGGCCCAGAGACCAGGCCGGAGCTGGGTGCTGGGTCGTTGGGTCCTCCTGGGAAGATCGATAAGAACCAACAGCATTTGTGACAAGTGAAATAGAGACAGGCATCAACCTCAGGCAAAATTAACAAGTACGCTAAAGAAGACACAAGAGAAGCACCAAAGATGTGTGCAGAGGTGCCAAAATCCGGACTGTATCGCTCACACCTCACCTGTGAAAAATACGTGAGAAAGACGCTGACAGAACAACAAATGAGCCCACTGGGGACTTCGGGAAGTAGGAAGATGAAGTGACTCCCAAATCTTGCCGGCTTGAACGACAAAGGTGTGATCTCGCTCATGTGACAGGTCCCTTCTGAGCACCTCAGCTGCGGTCCACGTTCTCATCAGGGCAGGACTGTTGGGTGTCAAGGTTCACATGTGTGCTATTACTGCTTCCAGTTTTTGTTGATTATTTTTTTAGGTTGTTATTTCTTCTTTCTGTTCCCCACTTTGACTGGTTGGGTGAAGTTTTTATTCACTCTGTTTTGTGGCTGCTCAGCTAAGGAGCTCTGTTGCACTTTCCTAAATGCAATTAAATATGAGGACCCTCCCTTTCCTTCCATTCCTAAGAGAACGCACATTTCTCTACTATTATTTGAAAGTATCATGCTAACTAAGGAGGCTAGAACAGAAATATAGAAATTGTGGGTCTCCAGTGGCTGGGGAGCTTCCACATTAACCCAAGATTGCCTATTTTGGGGCTTAATTTATGAGAGAGAGGAACAGCTTCCATATCTGCCTCTGGTATTTGGGATTTTCTGTTACATGAAGCAATGAGAAATGACATTGTTCAAACATTTCCTGTCTGTTCCTGTGGGAGGATTACATATTCCCACTTTATGGAGGACAAGCTTGGCCACGTGACTGGCTTTGGCCAAAGAAAATTTGGCCAAAGTGACCCGTGCCACTTCTAAGAGAAGCTATGAGAGCCACTGTGTCATTCCACTGTATTCTCTCTCTCTCTTTTTTTTTTGAGGAAGATTAGCCCTGAGCTAACTGCTGCCAATCCTCCTCTTTTTGCTGAGGAAGACTGGCTCTGAGCTAACATCCATGTCCATCTTCCTCTACTTTATATGCGGGACACCTACCACAGCATGGTTTGCCAAGCGGTGCCATGTCCGCACCCGGGATCCAAACCAGTGAACCCTGGGCTGCCGAAGCGGAATGTGCAAACTCAACCACTGCGCCACCGGGCAGCCCCTCCACTGTATTCTCTTTCCTTCTGCCATGAGCCCAGCAATGCCCTGGATAGGAGACGCTCCAGCAGCCTAGGTCCCAAAGGGAAGGCTACACGGAACAGAGCTGTAGCCACCCCACAAGGGACCTCTTGTTTGACCAAGAATGGAATCTTGCAAGCCCCTGAAATTTTGGAGCCATTTGGTGACACACACAACCCGGTCTATTCAGAGACTGATACAATTGTCATACATCATCCTAGTTGCTGGTGTTCAGCCCTAAAATTGATTTTACTTCATGCATCATGCCATCTCATAGTTAACCACCACCCTGGACTTATAATTAACTCCATTTTCCAAGAAAGTGATGCGGACAGAGAGAGATTAGGTCGCCTTCCCAGAACCACACAGCAAATAAGGGGAGCAGAGCTAGATTTTACTGCAAGAAGCTGCCGCATGAGCCGATAGCAGCGTCCCTGGCATCACGGGCTGCATGAGGGACTGTGGCTCCTGTGTGGGGTTTTCTCATTCAATTCCATTTTTAGCTGGAGTGGCACATGGTACCACGTTTCCGACTGTTACTCTTGGAGTCTGACTACTTTTCACAAAATAGAGATCTTCCAGCTCCCAAACTTCCCACGCTTAAAAAAAAAAAAAAAAAAAAAAAAAAAAGGAAGAAAAACTTAACTGTCAATGCCCAACTCCCACTGCCAAACTGAGCATAAAAATTAACGTTCAGTTTAAGCGCTCCGTACTCTCTGAATTAGGGGCCTGCGGAATCCATTTCCTGAATTTAGAGGAAGTTATCCTCAGTCTCACTTTTGTGTGGGAATTCTAGGCCTCTTGCTAGATTCAGATCTTGGGGGTGTGTGATTAACAGAACAGGGTCCCCATTATCCGGGAGCGTGGGACGCACTGAATCTCTCTGCGTCACACTCTGAGTTTGGCAGAATGGCTGCCTCCTCCAGGAAACTCAGGCGGTCTCCAGCCATCCCCCCGGGGAGGGAGCAAAACTTTTTCAAGGGCCCCTTTCAGGAGGGGAAAAAAAATCCCCCAAAAACCTCACAGCGGCATAAACCTAAGCACTGAGGGTCCCCTCACAGATTTTTACAGAGCACCCAGGGGGAAAAAGAGAGGAGGCAGGAAACAAACACAGAAGAGAGAAGAAGGGAACTCCTTGAACTTGATTCTGGACATGAACAAGAACATTGTGCAAGTATCAGTTGATGGTGGGGAGGTGGGGGGAAGCGGGGAAAGTCATTGAAAGTTCCACCGACTAGACTGTTGGTTTTATCCTGACGTTTTTCCTACCTGAGCTTTTATGTAAGTGGATTTCTGGATCTCTAGGCTGTAATTTGGGGAATAGTTAATGATGAAAAAATGTTGGCTTGGACCAAAGCACTCTCAAAATTCCAGTTCTCAGTAGCTGACTTATTACCCTCTCCTCCTCTGGGAGGTTCACTTTCAAAGAGGGATTGTGTCATTTTCTGATTAAGACTCTTTCTAACCTTCATGCCCCTTCTGAGTTGTACAAGGTAGGGACCACTAGCTCCCAATAGGGGCAAAGGCCTGACATAGGAAAATAGGGAGAAAAAGTTGGGGGGCTGGGAGGGTAAAATAAGAGTGCGCCAAGAATGGCTGCTGAAGTACCCAGAGGGGATGAATTTACTGGAGTGTCTGGGTTGCTGTCCACATGGTGGAGGAGGCAGGATTGCCAGCTCACTCATAGGAGAGGTGAATGCTATGTCTTGGTGGGCCATGATATTTTGGTTGGACTTGGATCAAGGTTTCTGAGATGGCTTGAGAAGTCAGATGCTAAGAGCCATCCAGGGTCTTGACACCAAAGTGGACCACATTGCCCTAGAAGTCTGAGCCTATTTTCCCTGAACGGCATCTTACCCTGAACTCAAGGATTACTCCCTTCACACTCAGCCTTTGACTCTCAACAGGGAGCCATGAACAGATTTAACAGAATGGTGGTCACTGGAGTAAGAAGTTAATCCAGGTTGGAGGCATGGATTTCTTTAGAGTTCATGGGCTTCATGAAGACATAAGAAACCCCAACATGACCGGCAAGGTTTTAGTAGGGTTCATCACCACGTGTTGTCCTGAAACAGAGGGGATGATGCATCCAGCTCCCTGGTAGTGAAGGCACGTTCTCTCAAAGGGAGGATGTGTTGGGAAGACACTCAAGCCACCTCTGTAACTGATGGAGTATCAGTTAGCTATCGCTGTGTAACAAACTACCCCAAAATTTAATGACTTATAACAACCACCATTAATTATTCCTCTCATATCCATGGAAAAACTGTGGTTCTTCTGCTCTGGGAGGGACAAGGCTGATGATGGCTGGGCCTGTTCATGCCTCTCTTATCAGCGGGTAGGTTGCTGGAGAGTGGCTGGTCTAGGATGGCTTCACTCATATGTTGGGTGATTGACTGGCTTTTGGCTGCAGCAGTGGGGGTGACTGAGTCATGAATCTTTTATCATCCAGCAGGCTAGCCCAACCTTGTTCTCTTGGTGGTGGCAGGGTTCCCAGAGAATGAGCAGAAGTGTGAAAGGCCTTGAAACCTAGCCTCAGAACTGACATGGTGTCACTTTTACTATGCTCTGTCAGCTAGTGCAAGTCATGAGGTCATCCTCGTTTCAAGAACTGGGGAAGTCGGCTCTGTCTCTTGATGAGAGGAGCTGCAAAGTCCTGTTATCAATGGTGTAGGTCCAGGCAGATGTGGAGAATTAGGGCCATGTTTGTAATCAGCCTGCAAGAATGGATTGGCTGTATTTGTGAGATGGCTGACCCGGGCCATGGGTGTGATGTATGGCCTGGAACCCAAGCCATCTCTGTGTGAAGTGAGTAGACCCATAGAGGAATCAGACCATAGCCCTGACATCAATGGGGTCATGTCCCTAACAAGCCATTCAGGCTAATGGGTTTCCCACATATTGCCCAGGATTTCTTCTCTCAGTACCTTTGTAGGTGCTTCCTGCATTTTACGGAAAGGGAAACCATAAAATCAGGGCTATTTTTTTCTCCTCCACAGGTATTTCTTTTTGAAACAAGGTTTGCACTAACTAAGCCTTCTTTTTTGGATGTACCGGATCACAGCATGCCTGCTCTGTAGTTTTATGGGTTCCGGCTGACTTCCTAAGACACCGCACACATAGAAGAGGTAGGTGGAGTAACCTAAGCCTTGTGGCTTAAGGGCCATAAATCAAGCTTCATAAATCTAGGGCACAAATGTGACCTACTAAGAACAGAAGTGAACCATGGAGCCCCGTCCACAGTTATTGGGATCCAGGGCTCTCAAGCACTCAACTTGGATACGTGACTTGGTCTCGAATAATGACCTTGAAGATCTCTAGGTCCTCCTGCCCAGGCCGATGATGTCCGCATCTCTGAGGGAGAAGAACAGCGTTGGTGAGGTGACCAGATTCCCTGATCACCCCACCCCCACCCCATGGTGGTCCTCTAGGAAAATGAAAAGTTGCTTCTCACCAAAAGGTCCAAGTGGGAGACATTGCTGGTTACCTGCCCAAAAGCTGTTTCTCAATGCCCCCCACACTCTGCTTTCTTCCACACCAGTGGAACCCTAATTTGGCTCTTGTACAGCTAGCAATGTGTTTGTCAAGGTGGGACCCTTCCTAGTCGCAGAGAATGAATGATGATTGGTCCAGGCTAACTACTGTACCCCTGTTCTCCTGCGCTAATGATTGGTTTAAGGATGGACATGTGACCCAGTTCTGGCCAATAGTACTTAATCGTACTTAAGTACTGCTGAGGGATTCTGGGAGAGATTTCCCCCGGTACAAAGAGAGATGCACTAAGAGAACCCTGCTCTCCTTCCTTCCCACTTTGAGCCCTCATCACTAGATGAAGAAGTGATGTTTGAAGGCATGGCAATTAACTTCTCACCACAAAGGGCAGGCCAAGAGAATCTCTTGAAGCTGGCACCCTCCTTGACGTCATCAAGTTGCAGAGCCAACCTGGAACCAGAGATAGGACTCAGCCAGATGGACTGACGCAGCAGCAGGAGTCATGTATACCTGGGGTTTGTTCTGACTGGTCAGGCGTTGGTTCTGATTTGTCAGTGCTGTGCCATATTGATCGCTAAGTATTTTGAATACCACCTTTGCCCCTCACTTGGAACCAGTGCCTCTGGATTTATTATTATGTAATGAAAATGAGCCCCTGTTGTTTAAGCTACATTAACTGACTATTCAGTTACTTGCAGCCAAAAGCATCCTAACTGACACAGTTAGGGATCCGGGAACTCGGTCATGTCTGAACTGCACATGTGGATGTTTCCCTTGCAGGCCTTTGGGGTGGCAGCCCTGTCAGAGAGACGCGTCTGTCCTATTCCTTCCCCCTACCCTACCCTCACTTATTAGGTAACAATAACGTCTTTCTCTGTTTCTTGGCTCCGTGAGATATTGAAAAGAAAAAAGTTCAGGTGGGGGGGAGGGGACGTAAAGGCACACTCTCTGATGTCTCTGGCCTGGCAGTGGAAGCTGTCACAGACCTATCAATGTGCTGTATCTGCTCTTCATGGAAGGGTTGAGATAGAAATGCATCCTCTTTGGCAGAAAGCAGGAGGTTTAGCTAACTTCCACCTGATCATCCATTTGCTCTTTTGCTATACCATTTGATTAGCCACATTGATAACGTCCCTTTTAGGAATGAGGCTTGGGTATCTATCAGTCAACCAGACACCCAATCAATCGCGTCGATGCACGGCCTCACCAACAGGAGGTGACTTCAGACAAAGGGTCTAGGGACTCACTTGCTGCGTGGTATTGTAATTTCTTCCCCCGTGGCCATCTTCTCTGCCACCCTGTGATCAACTTAATGGCAAGAACTACATCTTTAATCTCTGTATCGCTAAGTTTGGCACAGGATCTGGCCCGTACAGGGTGCTTGATGGATGATTGTTGAAAGAAAGAATGAATGAATTACATGCAAAATTATTTTAAAATGCATGTCCTACCAAGACTAGGCGACTTTTATGGCCACAGAATAACTTCTTTTCTACCTGACTGCCTGAAAACTTCTAATTAGGGATATTGGAATATCTTATTCCCTTTTTAAAATCAACCCATTCAAAAATACACTTCAAGGGGAATCAGCCCATCTTTCCATGTGCTCTCTGTGGTGTAATTTGTGTCCAGAAAGCCTTTTTTTAATGGGAAACATGATGCTTCTTGCTAAAACACCTTTCCTGCTACATGTAAAGACGAGAAGTGGAAATATCATTCTCAGGGTTAAAAAGAAGACTTTTCATCAACTCACTAAGTAGTGTTTGAACTAACTTTAAAAGCTGACTTAAAGAAACTGGATAAAGTCTATTTCTATCTCTGCTAACCATCTCTCAACATGTCAGCTCATCGGGAGCCTCCCTTGATCCCTGAGAGACAGCATGTGAGCTGTTCTTCAGATGGCCATCTGAAAACTCATCAAATAGCGAGGTATGAAAAACAAAATCACCTCCAAAACTTTCGAATTGCATTGATCTGTGGCATCAAGCCCTCGCCACAGGAAGAGAAATGACGGATTCGAGACTCACAGGAGGATTTGTTTAAAGCACTTGGTGTTTTTGTTTTTGTTTTAATTTATGTATGGAATTGCCCGGGAGTCGTAAATAGACTTTATTTGCTATATTTGGAGGAAGATAAAATTATCAGCACTGTCTTTGGATTTCAAAGCCAGGGAAAACAAAAACAGCTTTGAAGCATCTCCTCCTGGATTTTTTGGTCCTAAATCTTCTAAGAGATGGTCCTGATAATGTTTATTCTTTTCTTCTTTCTGAAACAGTTGAAAGTACTATTTTTCTCAGTTAAAATAGCGATCTGATTTTTAATTAGGTCAGGTAAAGTACCCGTTGAGCTCCACAGATTATTTAAACGATTGCAAAACGGCAAGCAGGAATTTCTGAATGGCATCGCCACCCTTCTCCCCAAATGTCTCTCCACCTTCTCTCCCTAACCTGGCGTGGCCTCCACCAGGAACACGCCCCAGCCTTGGGAGGTGGGTTTCTCATTTAGATTCATCCACGCCATCTGCACAAGTTTTCCTGCTGCATTTCCATCTGCTTGGAGATAGGATGTAGAGTTTTTGTTTCGATTGGTGGACATGGAGGGAACACACGGCCCATGCTATGCAGCCAGCAAGGACTGAGGGGCAGGGCTTTCTTTTAAGTTTTGCCTACTCAGAAATGTCACAAAATCCCATCCTCTGAGTCTCCCCCATAGCCTGGAGGAGGGGCTGGCAAACCTCTTCTGTAAAGGGCCAAAGAGTAAGCATTTTAGGCTTTGTGGGGCATTTGGTCTCTGTTACATCTACTACTCAACTCTGCACAAAAACATCTATTAACAACCAAATAGGCATGATTGTGTTCAATAAAACTATTTTCCAAAACAGGCTATGAGGGGCCAGCCCGGTGGCACAGCAGTTAAGTTCGCACATTCCGCTTTGGCAGCCCCGCAGTTCACTGGTTCGGATCCCGGGTGCAGACACGGCACCGCTTGGCAAGCCATGCTGTGGTAGGTGTCCCACATATAAAGTAGAGGAAGATGGGCACAGATGTTAGCTCAGGGCCGGTCTTACTCAGCAAAAAGAGGAGAATTGGCAGCAGATGCTAGCTCAGGGCTAATCTTTCTCAAACAAAACAAAACAGGCTATGAATCTTGGGTCTCTGGTTAGGAGCATCTCTTTTTTTTTTTTAAAGATTTTATTTTTCCTTTTTCTCCCCAAAGCCCCCAGTACATAGTTGCATATTTTTTTTCAGCTGTGGGTCCTTCTAGTTGTGGCATGTGGGACACCGCCTCAGCATGGCCTAATGAGCGGTGCCATGTCCGCGCTCAGGATCTGAACAGGTGAAACCCTGGGCTGCCAAAGCGGAGCACGTGAACTTAACCACCTGACCACGGGGCCAGCCCCAGGAGCATCTCTTAATGCTTCACCTGATGGGGGCCCAGATCACAGTTTTTTGAGTGTGATTTCTGCTTGCTCTCATGAGGAGGTGGTGAGCCCAGCAGTGGCTCTGACCCCTTTAGGTAAGTCCATTGCACCGCCCGACCTGTGCCCAGGCCACACCTTTGCATCAAGGAGAGCTGGTGAGCAATATTGCATGTAGACCCTCAAATTAATGAGTTTGCCAGCTGCCCTTGTTGAGGCCCTGCTAATGTCCCCCTCAGTCATGCAAAGCATCTTCTCCCTCGTCCCCAAGTTCCGTTCTAAGGCCTCTTCTCCCCCTCTCAGCTAGGGCTGGCTTCCTGAAACACTGTCTAATCACAGAGCTCTTGGTTGAACCAGGGTAGATGAAGAAAGTCCGGTCATGTCTCATCACGGCATTCAAGGCTCTTCATAAACTGACATCCATTTAGCATAGTAGATATGATGCCTGGGGCCCATGAACATGTTTTAATTTTAATTTCTTTTAAAGATAAATGAGTATAATAATAATGAATATATAATGATGAATCCACCCTGAATTATAGTCATCTTTATACCCATGCAGTCATAAATATAACAATTTTTCTTTAAATAAGAGAGTCCATGAAGGCAAAAGTACCTTGGGCCTTTTCTAAGGATTGCCAGGGAAAATACATAATGCCGAACTAAATTTGAATTTCAGATAAACAATGAATAATTTTTTACTATAAGAATATCCCAAATATTGCATGAGGCATACTTATTCTAAAAGGTTATTTGGGTTTTTTTAATCTGAAATTCACATTAGCTGGGCATCCTGTTTATCTGAAATTCAAATTTTTATTTGCTAAATCTGGCAACGCTACAGGAAACTCATAATGTGGCCCTGGCTGGCACCAACTGCAGCTACAGCCTTCTCTCCCATGCTCCTTGAGCTAAATGTCTTAGGTCAGGTTCCCAGGAAGCAGATCTTAAGAGGAAGATTCCTGTGCAAGTAATTTATTTAAAGAAGTGCTCCCACGGGAGATCAGGAGGAGAGGGCAAGAACAGGAGAGCAGGACAGGAAAGGGGGCCCAGCAGGAGTCAAGTGCAGACTGCTCCAGGGCCCTGAAGAGGGTGCTTCAGCCTGACCACGCGGGAGGGTAAGTTTCGCTGCAGAAAGATCCCAAAGGGTGTCCGGACAGAGCACTGACATTGTCATCTACACTAGGTCAGAAACAGATGGCAGTCCAAATTCAAGGCTTGGGAAGAAAAATTGCCCTGACCCTGTTAGCTTACTTTCGTTTGGTTTACTCTCTAACCTCTACAGAAATGGAGCAAAGGAAGAGGATGAGATCAAGCGTACGTGATGCAATGACGGGTGCGGCTCCCTCACGGAGGTGGCCTCCACCTCACAGAGGTCGGCCTAAAGGTGGCAATCTCCATAGCCTACATGAAGGGAAGAATTTGGTAGTTTCAGAGGAGCAGGCCTGCTATCTTTAAGACCATGATTTTTTTGGCCAAGAGAGGCCCGTACCTCACAGAGGTGGCCTGGACCTTACAGAGGCGTCATGTCAGAACTCAAGGGTCTACCTTATTACCATACAAATATTTTCTTTCTTCGCCACTCCTCTTAGCTCCATCTTTCTATACCTTATCCCTTGCTGCACCTCGTAGCCTATTCAACATTTAGTTCCGTGGCCTGACCGAGGACCAGCATGGTCGCCAGCACACCCCATGCCCCACTCGCCAAGCTTCCTGTTACTCTCCAGACGTGTCGCTCTCTTTCTCACCACTGTTATTTGCCTTCTGCTGTTTGCTCTGCCTGCAAACCCTCTTCCCTTCCTTTTCCTACTGGCAAATTCCTGTCGTCTCTCATGGCCTGGAAAATGCCTCCTCTTCTGTGTTCTCTCTCCTACCTCCATCCCTGAGGAGCCCATTCATCCCACGGTCCCTGAACACACCTCCATATGTCCCTGATCACTTGGGTTATAATTACTCACATGCACATCTGCTCCGTGGCTACCCGTGGCCTCCACTCTGGCAGGGATTTTGCTTCATTTATCTGGCTATTCCCAGCCCTAGTCCGTGGTAGCCCCTCAAGTGTTTGCTGTATGAATGAATGAATGAACGAAGGCACACAGGAATTCAGGCGATGGCTGCTGTACCGCAATCGACCAGTGCTGCATTCCTGTAGGTCAAGTGCGCATTTGTTCATAGCACCACAAAGCAAAGGCACCAGACACATGTGGGAAAACGAGAAACAGAGTCTTGTAGCAGATGCTGTTGAGTTGCACCCTGGTGGAGCTGGATGTATAAGATGTTGTCTCCAGCCTCCAGGCCACGTGTCTGGCCTCCAGACTGAGGCCTTTCTCAGCCCCCGTTGGAGTGTCCCATCTGATGATTTGAGGTCTATCTCCATTTCCAGGAGTGGGAGCCTGGCCCTGGTCCACCTCTACCTGCTGGCTGGGGCCTAGCCTTTACCAGCTCCTCGCCAGCCCCTCTCTTCTGGGGGCTTCTTGTAGCTCCCTGCATCCCCAGCTCTAAGACACCCGGGCTGATGGGCAATCGACAGCCTGATGTGAAGAGCACCATGAAATCCCACTGCCAGATTGGACCCTTTGGACTTGGACCTGAACCTTACTCAGATCTCCGTTCAGCTGCCCCTCTGGACACCCACAGTGTCTGCTGCCCTGCGCTTCCCTCAGCCCACGGGGCAGCCCACTCCCACAGCCTGAGGTGAAGCGTGGGGAGGAAGGATAGAGCCGAGATGCTGGAGTGGACACATCTAGGTTAGGACTTGGCCCTGAGCAGAGGATAATCTTGGGGAAGTCCCTTCCTCTCATTTCCTCACCCATCAACAGGAATAATACTACCTCACAGGAAAGACAGAACTAAGGGACACCGCTTACCAGATGCACAAAACAATATCACTTCCTTGCCCTTCTGTTTGGGGCCCTCCTTGTTCCTAGATTTCTCCCTCCCTGTCCTCTACCGACCGTTGAAGTCCAGTGTTCAAAGTGCCTCAGAGTCTAAGAAATACCCAGGGAACAGAGGCGCTCTCCTTGAGTCCCGCAACCAGGCTCTCCTGAGGGCCACTCTCCCGCACATGCACACGGCGGGAGGCAGGGCGACGGCAGCAGACACGAGGGGCACGTGGGGACGCAGAACAGGAGGAGCCCGCACAGCACATTTGGATCAAAGTGAAAAGACTCACATTATTAGGAAGAGTCATAATGGAATATTCCTCCTGACATGAGTGGGCAAAAGGGAAGGAAGTGATAAAGGGACAATGATGTGGAGGAGAACTGGAATCTCATTTTCGCGGCCGGCCCTCCATCACTCAGGCCGGGCGGGAGGTTACACTTGTGCAAATGAGCACCCGGTGCCCGCGCTGGCTCCTCTCTCGCCTCCGCAGAGAGACGGGCGAGATTCGCTTTCTCATCAGTAAGTACGTGGCGGGTCCTTCAGGAAGAGAGGTGCTCGGGGGAGGTGAAATGTCCATTATGTTGTTACAATTTCTCACCCTTTCCACTTGCTTCAATTTCTGGCTCCTCCACCTCTTGGCTTTCACCACAGTCGAGTAAATAGAATGACTCGGAGACATTCTGCGACAGCTGCCCTCAATCTCCGGTTTAATTCAGATGTTCCCTTCTGTGCAAAAAAAAAAAAAAAAAAAAAAAAAAAATCCCCAGGTTGATCCTGCAAGACAAATTATTTAGTTTTTTTGTTTATTCCTCCAACATCACCGCGGGGGGTGGGGGGTGGGCAGGGTGGTGTGTAAGATGAGCTGCACAGTGCCCACGGTTCAGGAGGGCAACACAAGGATGTAAATAAATGATCCCAGGATGACATGCTAAGTGCTGCCACAAAGGGCTGCATGGGGTGCTATGGGAACACTGAGAAATGAGTGACTGACGGTCACAGAAGAGTGCACACTTGAACTGAGTCTTAAAGGATGAATCAGAGTTGACCCAGATTGACAGATGGATCTGAAAACATTCTAAATGGAAAGACCCATGTGCACAAAGGTTCAGATGCACGATTGGCCTGACTTGTTGGAGAACTTGGTTGGGCTAGAATGCAGGGTATTTGGGGAAATAAGAAGAGTTGAGCTAAAGGGGTAGGTGGAAAGCTGATTAATTCATTCACCAAATATTTACTGAGCACCTACCATGCACCAGAGACCATGCTATCTGCTGGGAACACAAGGATGTGTGAGACCTCCCTGCCCTCTCAGGGCACATCCACCCTGAAGGATGCACAGGGCAAGAAGCAATGAATGCCACATCATGAGTACCTTCGGATGCTGTATGAGGGAACGTGGGCTTTCTGCGCTAGGAGATAGGAACCATTGAAAGATTTTCAACAACGGAATGTCAGGCCCATTTCAACCCTGGAGAAAGTTGGTGGGAGATAGAATGTAGAAGGGTAACACTGGGGACAAGGGACCTGGTAGGAGGCTACTCTGATAAACTCTATGGGATATGACAAAGCACTGAATTAATCAAGAGAGGTTCTTCAGGACATGATCTGGAGAGATATACCACATCCTGACTCCATAGCAAAGATCCTTCTGTTTTTTATTTTAGTAAAAGGCACATAACATAAAATTAGCCATTTTAAAGTGTACAATTCGGCAGCATTTAGTACATTCACAGAATGGTACAAGTATCACCACTATCTAGTGCTGGAACATTTTCATCACCTCAAAAGGAAACCCCATAACTATCAAGCAGTCACTTCCATTCCCCCCTCTTCCCATCCTTCGTCAACCACTAATCTGCTTTCTGTCTCTATGGATTTGCCTATTCTCGATATTTTGTATAAATGGAATCGTATAATATATGGCCTTTTGTATTTGGTTTCTTTTACTTAGAACAATGTGTCTGAGGTTCATCCACGTGGTAGCATGTACCAGGGCTTCATCCCTTTTTATAGCTGAATAATATTCCATTGTATGGATATACCACATCTTGTTTGTCCATTCATCTCTTGACGGACATTTGGGTCATTTCTACCTTTTGGCTATTCTGAATAATACTGCTATGAACATTCATGTACAAGTGTTTTTTTGAACTCCTGTTTTCAGTTCTTTGGGGTATATCCCAAGGAATGGAATTGCTGAGACCTTTCTTTTTAACTTAAATTTTTTAACTCCCGGGAAAATCTATTTTTTTGAAAATTTACAGGAAAGTTTTTTTCACCTGCCCAAGGATTAGGAATGACATGGTGGTGTTCCTTTCAGTTTGTGATTTCAGTGGGATCAGTTTCAATCCTAAACTTTTGTCCAGGGCTTGCTTCACTTTCATTAGCAAGAAGTGATCTCAAGGTGGGGCCTGGGTTTTCTGAAGTAGTTACAGAGGCAAATTGGCTAGGACTTCTTGACTTAGAGACATATGGTCAAATTTCTTGACTAAAATAGAGTTGGTATTGTCAGTCCTGATTTCCCATCTGAGGGGACCGATGTGGATAATTAGAGGCTCTCAGCTTCTGACCTCAGCACCTGCTTCAGGATACGGGATGACTATCATCCCATGGCCATTTGGAGGACAAATGCAACACTATTTCCTCCATTAACCATGGTATGGTTTTCTAGAATTGCCAACTTAAATTTAGAAATACCTTACCCCTCTTGGTTTCGTATGAGTTGGGGGAAGATAAATGCTGCCTGAATTTTTCTATCTGCACTGATGAGCCCACGTGGAAAGAACACCCTCTTTGGACCTGACAGATGGAACTGAGTTTGAATCATGCTCCTTCCTGGCTATATGACCTTGGGCAAGTTATTTAAATTCTCTGAGCCTAACTTCTTTCATTTGTGAAAGACAAGTACTAACGCCATCTGTATAAGGATGTCTAAGCTTTGGCTGAGGCCCCCAAAGGCAGAGAAAAAAACAATAGGTGGCATGTGTCCTTCTCATTCCAAAAATGAGGTGCTGGAACACATATGTGGGACTTAACAAGGAGGCGTCCTGGAACTGGTCTTGTGACTTCTATCCCCTCCCTACCTCAAAGGTCTAACAGAAGATGAAGTTGTGAATGGCAGAAGTGGAAATCAGATTTCTTTGGGTAGAGTTGTCAGGAGGTAGGAGTTATACTCTTCCCTTGAGAGACAGCTAGAGAATGTTTCTCTCTCTTGCTGCGTTTGGTGAGAAGGTTCCAAAGAAACTCTCATTCCTGAAACTGAGAATAAGGCAAGAATGCATGCTCTCACCACTCTTATCCAACATCTTACTGAAGATCCTAGCTAGTGCAATAAGGCAAGAAAAAGAAATGAAAGGCAAATAGATTGTAAAAGAAATAAAACCATATTCAAAACTGATATAATTGTCTACGTAGAAAATCTCAAATAATCTGCAAGAAAAACTACTAAAGCTAACAGGTGAGTTTGGTAAGGTTGTAAGATATAAGGTCAAAAAACAAACATCAATTGTATTTCTATATGCTAGCAATTAACAATGGGAAATTTAAGAATTTTTTTAAAGTACGTTTACAATAGCATCCCAAAACATGAAATACATAAGTATAAATGTAATAAAATATATACAAGATCTGTACAATGAAAACTATGAAACATTCATGAAATATAAAAGAAGACCTGGGGGCTGGCCCTGTGGCCGAGTGGTTAAGTTCGCACTCTGCTTCGGCGGCCCAGGGTTTCGCCGGTTCAGATCCTGGGCGCAGACATGGCACCGCTTGTCAGGCCATGTTGAGGCGGCATCCCACATGCCACAACTAGAGGGACCCACAACTAGAATAAACAACCACATACTGGGGGGATTTAGGGACAAAAAGCAGAAAAAAAAAGAAGAAGATTGGCAACAGTTGTTAGCTCAGGTGCCAATTATTAAAAAAAAGGAGCCAGGGATGCTGACCTCTTAACAAAAAGAAGACCTAAATAAATGGATGGATTATGGTTTAGAAGACTCAGTATTGTTAAGATGGCAATTCTTCTTAACTGATCTATTGATTGAGTGCAATCCCAATCAAAATATAGCAGGATTTTTTTGTAGAAACTGACAAGTTAAATCTAAAATTTATATAGAAAGGCAACAGACCTAGAACAGGCAAAAGAATTTTAAAAAAGAAGAACAAAATTGGGGAACTCACTATCTGATTTCAAGGCTTACTATAAAGCTAGTGTAACCAAGACAGTGTGGTTTTGTCAAAAGGATATACGCAGATCAATGAGACCAAACAGTCGCGAGATAGACCCATATCTATATAGTTAGTTGATTTCCAACAAAGGTACAGGCAAGTCAATGGAGAAAGGATAGTTTTAGAATAAGGATGTTGAAACAATTACAAGTTTATATGCAAAAGTGAACCTTTATCTGCACCTTGTACCATATACAAAATTTAACCCCAAATGGGTAATAGACATCAATGTAAAGCCCAATACTGTAAAACTTCTTAAGGGAAATGTAAGAGGAAATCATTGTGATCTTGAGTTTGGCAAAGATTTTGTAGTTACCAAACTAAAAAGTTGATCCATGAAAGAAAAACTAATGTATTAGACTTCATCAAAATTGAAAACTTCCACTCTCTGAAAGACACTGTTAAGAAAACGAAAAGCCACAGACTTGGAGAAGATGTTGAAAAACACCTATCTGATCCAGAATATATAAAGAGCTCTCAAAACTCCATAAAAAGAAAATAAACTACCCAATTAAAAAATAGGCAAAGATTTGAATCAATGCTTCATCAAAGACGATATGGCAAATAAGCACACGAAAAGATTCTCAGCATCATTAGTTATTAAGAAAATGCAAATTCAAACTATTAGATACCACTACAGACCTATTAAAATAGCTAAGATTTTTTTAAAAATTGATAATAGCAAGTGCTGAAAAGGTTTGGGGCAGCTGGACCTTTCACACGGTGCCAGTGGGAATGCAAAATGGCACAGCTGCCGTGGAAAACTGTTTGATAGTTTCTTATAAGGCAACCCAGCAATCCCACAATCTCTGCAAGGAACAAGGAGATCTCAGTAGGAAGAGGCGGAGGGAATACTGTCAGGCACCCAGCCGAGGGGGATCATGAGAAGTTAGTCTACAGACCTACCACCTGGGTCAATGGATTCCATTGTAGGGTCCAGGAGGGGAGCCCAGAGGGCCCCATGGAAGCCCGAGAGAATTGTCAGCTCTAGGCATCTGCTCCAGCAGCACCATTGTCAGATCAAACTTTTCCTGCCCTTGACCTTTCGCCGCTCTTCCTCTTTGTCCTAGAGGAGCCAAAGGGAACCTAGTGAGGAGAGTGGAGGTAATGGGAGAGACTGTTAAGGGAAAATCATCAGGCAAATCTCCCATGAATTTCTGGAAGCTCCAGTCCAGGAAATCAGTTTCTACAATTCAGTAAGTAAGTAAATGAAAGTCATTTTTTTTTCTTTTAGATAAACATGAATTATTCACCAAAGACCTAAATTCTATTCTATTATACCTTCAAATTTATCAAGGAGAAAAAAACTTTTTTCCTTTTTGTCTCCATGTCTGGAGGGGAAGTGTGACCTCACCTTGCTCACTAGCACAAACACTGAGTGTAATGGTCCCCTTTGATTGTGGGCGACGGTGAACTGACCATGGGCCAAGGTTCTAAACAGTGTGGTTATTTACCACTTCTTGCATCTGTCATGAATAATAATATTCTTATGCCTGAAAGTGGCAAATCTTCCTCACCAACAGAGAGAAAAATAAACAACTTTTTGTGATGATCTTAATGTCAGTTTACATTCCTTTAAAAGGATGTTAGTAGTCTAATCAACTTATTTGCTCATTCTGAAGTCTGACCTTAACATGAAAGAGAGGGGGTAAAGTTCTTTCTGAACCTGGTTGGGGAGGGAGTAAAGACGAGATGGCAACGAGGTCAAGCAGTTAAAGCCAAGGAAGATTCGAGCCCATGGCTTAATTGTGCTCCTGTGTAAGTTACTCCATTTTCTCCAAGGACTTGTTAGTCCTTCATGACAAGGGTCTTCTACAGGCTCAGTCACTCTTGGAGGTGACTGGGATGTCATTAGCCGAACTGAAGAAGGTGACTCCAACCCCCAGGAGAGAGGGCCCTCAGGTGTCTGAGCTCATGCCACTGGGAGACTGCAACAGTGTTTGTCAACCCAAGCAGTGATGTCAGACTTAATTTTGCTGTCAAGAGCTTCTTAACCCTGTGATGAAATGCATCCCAGAACCTCAGTTACTCATGTTGTTGTGATTGTCATCCCTGAGATCCGGTCTTTCGTGATAATCTTTCATGACACTGGGTACAGCTGCCCCCCACTCCCTACCCCTCTGGTGAAGGACGACGGGCTTGGTCTGTGTTGGCATCAAGGTAATCCATGACTTTCTCTCTTAGTGTTGATTTATCTCCCCTGAAATTTGGCTTCAGACTTAGCATGGGAAAGAGAAAAAAGTCAAAATCCTCTCACCTACGTGTACCCTGAGTGCATCTAGGTGCATCCTAAATACTCGTATTAATTTTAGTCCTCATTGCTCAGCTGGTACAACAATTATTGGGTTACTTTCCTGTGTCCCTGTAGTAGCTAGGACTCCTTTTTGCACGTGTGAGAAAACCCAACTTGAGCCTCATGTGACTGAAAAGGCCAGGCGTTGGGGAGAGTTTTAGACGTGGGTGGATCCGAGGGTTTAAATCAAGGCTTTGGGACTCCCTCTCCAATGTCTCGTTAGCCTCATACCTAAACCAGTCACCGCATCCAGGAGGATGGAATACAGAGAATGGCCAGGTCTGGCTCAGTTCCTCAGTCCGTGAACCCAGGACTAGGTAGTCAGCTGCAAGTGAACCACAGGACCAGATGTGAGGGGGGAAGCTCTGAAAGGAAAACCAGGGTGTTGTTATCTAAAGGAAAGGCATTGGATCATGGGCAGAAAAACTATAGCTGTTAAGAGAAAATCTTGGTCCTGTCTTTTCTGAACTCTGCAAGCTTGGGCAAGTTATTAAATGTTGCCATGCTCAGTTTCCTCTTTTTTTTTTTTGAGGAAGATTAGCTCTGAGCTAACATCTGCCGCCAATGCTCCTGTTTTTGCTGAGGAAGATTGGCCCTGAGCTAACATCTGTGTCCATGTTCCTCCACCTTATACGTAGGATGCCTTCCGCAGCATGAGCAGTATATAGGTCCACACCTGGGATCGGAACTGGCGAACCCTGGGCCGCTGAAGTGGAACATGCGAACTTAACCACTGTGCCACCAGGCTGGCCCCCTCATTTTTAAACTTGGGAAAATAATCCATACTCAAGGATGTCAAAGGATTAAATGAAGTAATCTATGTAAAGTCTTAGTGCAAATAGTAAACACTCAGTTAAATGTCATTTGTTACAGTAATAATAATAATCACATCAATTATTATTACTTTCATTATTAAAGCTCACTGATATATAATAAATTAATATCTGTATTTCTGGTATCTAGCATAATGCCTAACACCTAGTAAATACACAACAAATGCGTGTAGAACAAATGAATGAATGAATAAGGACACACAAAACCTTGAAATCATCACATTATCTCTGATTATAAAGAAAATATGCATAGGTTAGATTAATTTCATTTTAGGTTTATTAATTTAGGTTAATTCTATTGTTTTGAAATATAGCATACATATAGATGAACAAATAGAACATGTAAGTACATGCTAAAGAATAATAATGGGATGAGACCCAAGTGACAGCAGCTAGGTCAAGAATGAAAATTGGTGGCCTTCCCCAACTGGAATCACCTCTACCCCAACAGAGGTAACCATTATCCTAATGATTTGTGATATTATTCTCTTGTTTTACTTTATAGCGTTACCAATTGTGTATCTATCCCAAAGTAATATAGTTTAGTTTTATCTCTTTTTTTAACTTTATAGACATCAAATCATACTGCATGTATTCATTTCTATTTGGCATCTTTTGGCTCAACATTGTACTTTGAGATTCTTCTGTGTTGATGATGAAGCTGTAGCCCACTCCTTTTCAGTGGTATGCAGTATTCCATTGTATGAACATATGTGTTAACATGTACATATGTTAATAGACATTTGAGTGTTCCCGGTATCACTAGTCTGAACATTCCTTACCTTTCTTCTGACACGTGTGGGAGAGCTTCTCTAGGCTTTACACCTAAGAGGGGAATTACTGGTTTGCAAGGTATGTACATATTCGATTTTACTTGATAGTAAACTTTTCCCAAAGTGCTTTTATCAATTTACACTCCCACCTGCAGTGGATGAGCAGTGAGTGACCTATTGCTAAACACTCTGTGCAGTTGTTATTATCAAAATGAATTCTCCAATCACATGTGTGTGTGACGAGATCGCTGTGTGATTTTAGTCAGAGGTCAAGTCTCTCTTCATATGTTTATTGGTCATTCAAGTTTTCTCTTCCATAAAGTCTGTAAAATTCAAGTCTTTTGCTCATTTTGGGGAGATCATTTTTTTGTTTTTTTATAAATTCATAACAGTTATTTATATATCCTGGATATTTGTCCTTCAACAGTTACATATGTTAAAAACATAGTCTCCCAATTTTGGCGTACCTTTTTATCCTCTTAGTGGTGTCTTTTGATTTACAGAAGTTCTTATAATAAAGACTAATTTATCAGTCTTTGCCTCTATGTTTTACGTTTTGTGGTGGGTCCTACTTAAGAAATCCTTCCTGCCCTTCATCACACATATATTTTCCTGTTATCCTCTAAGATCTTTATAGTTTTGCCTTTCACACTTAGTTGTTAATTCACCTGCAATTGATTTTTGTATACGGTGTGAGGTAGAGGACAAATGTTTATGAATTATAGTTAACCAATCATCTCAGCATCTTTTATTGAAAACTTCAGTGTTTTCTTGCTGTGCCAAGGTGACAACTCTGTCATACATCAAGGGTTCACAGTTGTGTGGGTCTTTTTTGGAAAGGGGTTTCTCTGTTTTTTTTCTAGTCTGTTTTTGGGGTTTTTATTTTTGCTAGGAAAGATTCTCCCTGAGCTAACATCTGTTACCAACCTTCCTCTCTTTTTTTCCTGCCCAAAGCCCCAGTTCATAGTTGTATTTTCTAGTTGTAGGTCCTTCTAGTTCTTCTATGTGAGCCACCACCACAGCATGGCTACTGACAGAGGAGTGGTGTGGTTCCATGCCCAGGAACTGAACCTGGGCTGCTGAAGTGGAACACACCAAACTTTAACCACTAGGCCATCAGGGCTGGCTCTTTTGAAAATTTTTTTGGCTCAATTCAATACCATGATCTCTTAACTAAAATAACTTTATAAATGTCTTGATATCTGACATCTCATAAGGCGAGTCACTCAAACTTATCCTCTTCTTTCTAAAGTATCTTGGTTATTCTACACCATTTACACTTTAATATAAATTTATTTTGCTTTTTATTTTTTTGATTATGTTTTATTGAATTTTACATACACAGAAAAGTGCAGACATCCTAAGTGCAGAGCTCAGTGATCACAAACTGAACAAATCTATGTAACTACTAACCTGATCAAGAAATAATAGATCAAAACACATGAAACTGCTCTTACTATAAGTAAAAAAAAAATAAAGGTTTAATATATGCCATGAAGGATTCACTGTATACAACTGGTCTCCCACGATAAACAACTAGGAAACCAGACAAAATATATTAAACAACTATTTCCAGATATTAGACACTGGGCAGAATAGACTGTGGTCTCTGAGAGAAAGCAGACAGGTGAGGTAAGCCCCACGGTTGCCCCAGCTCCCTGACTGTGGACAGGTTCCAGCTGAAGCTCAAGGACGGGGAACCCAAAGAGAGTCTGGCACTTCCACTGAACTGAGAGGACAGATATCAGAGTTCAGGGAAGCTGAGGCACCTAGAACTTACAAGGCAGAGAACTGGAGAGGAGGAAGCTGCAGAGAGGGAGAGGGAGAGAGAGAGGGAGATCCAGGGATTCACAGTGATGTCTTCACACATCCTTGGGTGAAAACTGATCAGTGCATGTATGTGGTGGAATTCTACAAGGCTGCTCTAGAGAGCAGTAGGCCAAACCATTTCAGGAGCTCACACAGGACTGGGAGTAGTTCATGTTCCCACTAGCCAGGGCAGTGATGCCTGTAATACATTGTGAAAATTAACTTTATATGTCCAGTTGGATGGTATTTTTGGATGAGGTTCACATTTAAATTGGTAGACTATGGGTAAAGCAAATTGCCCTCCATAATGTGGGTGGGCCTCATCCAATCAGTTGAAGGCCTGAATAGAATTTAAAAACTAGCATCCCTGAGCAAGAGAGAATTCTCCAGCAGATTGCCTTTGAACTTCATCTGCACTGTCAGCTCTCCTGGGTCTCTAGGCTGCCAGCTTTTGGACTGGAACTCCATAATTATCTTTCCTGAGTCTCCAGCTTGCCAACCCACACTGCAGACTTTGAACTTCTCTTCTGGAACTATGCATGTCAAAAGTCAATGGGGCAATATCTCTAAATTACTGATAGAAAAAATACCTGCCAACCTAAAATTCTATTGCTAAGCAAAATATCTTTCTGAAGAATAAAGACTTAAATAAATGAAGAAGAAATAAATAAATAACTTAAACAAACAAACAAATAAATAAAGGCTTAAATAAGTAAAGACTTAAATAAGTGAAGAATAAATAGAGACTTTTATCAGAGGTACCAAAGCTGAGAGAAATCATCACAGGCAAATCTGTGCTACAAGAACTATTAAAAATTCTTCAGGCAGAAGAAAAATGATACCAGCTGAAAATTAGGATCTATACAAAGAAGTAAAGAGTGCCAGAAATGGTAAATATATGGGAAAATATAACAGACTTTTTCCCCTTAAGTTTTAATCTCTTTAAAAATAATTACTTAAAGCAAAAAAAAAAAAAGGTATTGTGGGATTTATAGTATATATGGAAGTAAATGATATGACAAAAATAGCACCAGACGGGAGGAGGAATATGGAAGTATACTGTTGTAAGGCTCTTACAGTAAATGTGAAGTGAATCAATATTATTTGAGGACAGACTGTAAGTTAAAGATGTATATTAAAAATTCCAGATCAATCACAAAAAAATAATTAAGAGGTATACCTAAGATGACAATAGTGGAAATTAAAATGTAATCATTAAAACATACTTTAGCAATTCAAAAGAAAACAGGAGAATAGACTCAAAAGAACAAAGAGAAGATGATACAAATAGAAGACATATAGCAAGATAGGAGATTTAAACCCAATCATATTGATAATTACATTAAATATAAATGGTGAACACTCCAGCTGAAAGGCAGAGATTTTCAGATTGAGGGGGAAATGAAGATCAAAATATGCTGTCTACAAGAAACCCTCTTAAATATAAAGACGTAGATAGGCTAAGAGTAAACAGATAAAAGAAGAAATACCATGAAAAAACATTAATATCAGATAAAATAAACTTCAGAATATGAAGCAATACCAGATATTAGTAAGGACATTTCATAATGATACAGGACATAACAAAATCAAGAGGACGTAATAATCCTAAATCTGTATGCAACTAATCAAATAGCTTCAAAATACATGAATAAAAAACTGATGGAATTTAAATGAAGTAAACAAACCTACAATTATAGTTGGAGAATTCAACATTCCTCTAGTAGCAATTGAGGAACAAGTAGACAGAAAATCAGTAATGATGTGGAAGTGTGTAGATATAGAAGTATAGAATGATATAGAAGTGATGATATCAAAACACTCCATCCGAAAACAGCAGAATATACATTTTTTTCAAGTACACGTGGAACATTCACCAAAGGTAAAATGTATTTTGGGCCATAAAGCAAGCCTTCATAAAATTTAAAAAGTTATACATTGTGGGATTTTTTTTTACTACAGTGGAATTAAACTAGAAATCAATAACAGAAAGATACAAGGGAAATTCCTAAGCATTTGGTGATTAAACAATACCCTTCTAAATAACCCACAGGTCAAAGAGGAAACCAGAATGGAAATTAGAAAATATTTGAAGTGAGCAAAAATGAAAATACAACATACAAAATTCTGTGGAAACCAGCTAAAGCAGTGCTTAGAGGGAAGTATACAACATTAAATATTTATGTTAGAAAAGAAGAAAGGTCTCAAACAATTACCTAAGCTTCCACCTTAAGAAACCAGAAAAAAAAAAGGAGCAAATTAAATCCAACATAAGCAGAAGGAAGGAATTAATAAACATGAGACCATAAATTGCTGATATGCAATGTGAAGAAACAATAGAGAAAAATCAATGAAACCAGAAGCTGATTCTTTGAGAAGATCAATAAAATCGGTGAACTAGCCAGAACAAAGAAGGAGAAGGGGGGGAGGGGGAGGAGAAGAAGAAGAAGACATCAATTATCAACATCAGGAATAACAGTATTGAGAGTACAAGATATCCTATGGACACTAAAGGATAATACAGGAATATCATGCCAATAAAATTCAAGTATTTAAATGAAATGGACAAATTCCTTAAAGGACATGAACAGCCAAATTACAGTCAAAAAGAAATAGATCATCTGAACAGCTCTAAATCTATTAAAGAAATGTGTACTTAAAATTTTCCCATAAAGAAAGCACCTAGATAATGTCACTAACAAATTGTAACAAACACTTAAGGAAAAAATATTACTGATCATACACAATCTCTTTCAGAAAATAAAAGGTAAAAGAATCCTTCCCAAGTCATTTTATGAGGCCAGCATTGCCATGCTACCAAAACTAGACAAAAACATTATGAGAATAGAAAACTATAGACCAATATTCCTCATGAACACAGAAACAAAAATCTTCAAGAAAGACTTACTTAGCACATTGAATTCAACAAGATGCAAAAAGGATACTACATCATGATCAAGTGGGGTTTATCCTGAGAATGCAAGATTAGTTTAACCTTCAAAAATCAATCAGCGTAATCCATATTAACACAGTGAAAAAGAATGGCCATATGGTCACCTAAATAGGAAAAACATTTCACAAAATCCAACATCCATTCATGATCAACATTCTCAGCAAAGTGGGAATAAAAAAGAACTCTCTTAACCTGATAAATGGTATCTTCAAAAAAATCTACAGCTAACATCACACCTAAAGGTGAGATGTTGAATGCCTTCCTCCTAAGATTGGGAAAAGGCAAGTATGTCTGCTCTTACCAATTCTATTCAACATTTTAATGGTGGCAAGAGAAAATGTCAAGAGAAAAATAAAAGGCATACAGATTGGAAAGGAAGAAATAAAACTGCCTTTATTCACTGATAACATGATTATCTGCATAGAAAATCTTAAGGAATCCACGGAAAAGCTACCAGAACTAATGTGAGTTCAAAGGTCGCAGAATTCAAGTTCAATATACAAAAGTCACTTGTATTTCTATATGCTTAGCAATAAAAAATTAAAAATCCTGAGGGGATTTTGATTGGGATTAAATTGCTTCTATAAATCACTTTGAAGGGAACTGACATCTTTACTAACTTGACTCTTGCAACCCATGAACATGATATAACCTTCCACATATGTAGATCTTTTAAAATATTTAGCAATAATGGTTTATAGTTTCTGTGTAGAACTCTTGCATTTCTAATGAAGACTCATTCCTAGGTTTTTTATGTTTTCTGATGCTATTGTAAATATTATCTTTTAAAATTTCATTTCAACTTTCTTACCGTTAGATTATAGAAATTCAATTGGTTTTTGCAATATTTACTTTTGTATCTAGCAATTTTACTAAACTGACATTAATAGTGTGTGCATATTCTTTTGGATTTTCTATGTCTACAACGATGTTGTCTGCAAATATCGACAGCTTCTTCCTTTATAATACTTAAACCATTAATTTCTTTTTCTTGCCTTATTGCATTGATTAGGACCTCCACTATGGTATTTTTGATAGATAGCCTTTATCATGTTAAGGAAGTTTCCTTTCATTCCATGTTTTCTCAGGGGTTTTTTAAATCAAGAATGAATGTTGAATTTTATCAAATGCCGCTTCTGAATTTATAGCTAATGATCATATGATCTTTCTCCTTTGTTAGGTTGCTTTGCTCATGATGGATTATGTTTTTCATACATTGCTGATTAAGATTACTAATATTTTGTTCATGATTTTTGAGTCTATGCTCGTGAGAGAGATTTGCCTGAAATTTTTCTTTCTTATGCTGTCAGGTTTGGGCATCAAGTTAATACTAGATTCATAAAATTAGTTGAGGAAATGGGAGCTCTTTTTTTTTTTTGGTGAGGAAGATTGGCTGAGCTAACATCTGTCGTCAATCTTCCTCTTATTGCTTGAGGAAGATTGTCGCTGAGCTAATATCTGTGCCAATTTTCCTCTATTTTGCGTGTAGAACACTGCCACAGCATAGCTTGATGAATGATGTGTAAGTCCATGCCTGGGATCCAAACCCGTGAAACCCAGGCCTCCAAAGCAGAACGCACAAACTTAACCACTATACCAGCGGGCCAGCACAAGGGAGTTCTTTTTTTAATCCTCCAAAGCAACTTGTATAAGATTATAATTATTTATTCTTTGAATGCCTGGAACTCAGTAGTGATGCCATCGGGGCCCAGAGTTTAATATGTAGGAAGGTTTTAATTTACACATTCAATTTCTTACATGGTTCTAGGATTGTTCAGGGTTTCTGTTTCTTGAGTCAGTTAGATTTTGCTGAGAATGTGTCTGTCTCTTATAAGATTTCAAATTTAGTGACATAAAAACTTTCAACAATGTCCTCTTATTATTTAGTTTCAATGTCTATTGTCTCCATATTTATATCACTATTTTATTCCTGATATTGTTTGCGCTTTTTCTCTTTATTTCTTGGTCAGTCTTACCAGAGGTTTGTTGCTAAGTCTTTTCAGAGGACCAACGTTTGGCTTTGTTAATCTTCTCTAGTGTGTTTATTTCCTATTTCATTAATTTCTACTCTTACCTTGATTATTTCCTTTCATACCTTTCTTGAGTTTATTTTGCTGATCTGTTTTTAACTTCATAGAATGGATGCCTAGCACATTACATCATATTTTAGGCCACGCATTTCTCTCAGTGTTATTATTTTTTTTTTTGCATAAGATTTTAGACCATACATTTCTTTCTTATAGAGCATTATTTAGCTCTATCCCAAAGTTTTTCTATGTATTTTCATTATAGTTCAGTTCTTAATATTCTCTAATTTCCACTATGTTTTTCTTCTTTGATTCCCTGGTTATTTGAACACGTATTTCTGAATTTCTAAGTATATGGCAGTGGTGGTGGAGGGAGGGGTTCTATTAACTTTTTATGATTGTCAGAGAATGTTGTCTGTATGATTTCAGTCCTTAAGAAATGTATTGAGGGGCTGGCCTGGTGGCGTAGCGGTTAAGCTCACGTACTCCATTTCAGTAGCCCCAGGTTCACCAGTTCAGATCCTGGGCGTGGACCTGCATACCACTCATCAAGCCATGCTGTGGCAGGGGGCCCACATATAAAATAGAGGAAGATGGGCACAGATGTTAGCTCAGGGCTAATCTTCCTCAAAAAAAACAAAAAAAGAAATGCATTGAAATTTGCTTTATGACCCGCTATACAGTCAACTCTCGTAAATGTTCTGTGTGTACTTGAAAAGAATGTGTTTTTGCAGTTGGGGGTATGGTGTTTGAAATATGTCCGTGTGGCAGTGAAAACGTGCTATTTGGCTCTTCTGCTAAATATGTCTATGGTGGTCACGAACATGTGCGACTCAGCTCTCCTGCTGTGGGGAGCCTAGTGGCCTGGAGCCGTACCTGCTACTCCTCTGGATGCACCAACACGTTTGTGCTGAGACCACTCTCCCCCCGGGCGGCTCCCAGCCAATATCTGAGCAGGGCAGAGGTACTAGTGCAGGCCCGTCCCTCTGGGATGTAAGACTCCTCCAGGAGACAACTTTGGCACAAGGCCACCCCATCCGTCTGGCCAAACCATTGGTAGACCCGCACTGTAATCTGAGACTCTTCCTACTCAGCTCTCCTTCCTCCTTCCATTCCTTTCAGACCCGCTTTGTGGTCAGAAGGCTCCCTGCCTAGTCCTGCTTCCTTCTCTTTATTCTTCACAGGCAGTTTCCCCAATAAACCTCTGGCACGTCTAATCCCATCTTGGCATCTGTTTCCTGAACGGACATAATATCCATTAGGTCAGTCGTATTAAATGTGTTGTTCAAATCTTCTATATTCTTGCTGATGATTTTTTTACTGTTTGTTCTACCAGTTACTGGAATAGGTGGGTTAAGTGTCCCATTATGATTTGCTGATTTGTTTATTTCTCTCGGTAATTGTCAATTTTTGCTTAATATATTTGGAAAGTTATTGAATGTATAAATTTGACATTACGTCTTCCTGTGCAACTGAATTGCTTAACATCGCGAAGTAACTCTCTTTGTCTCTAGCAACACTTTTTATCTTAAGTCTATTTTGCTTAATATTCAGATAGCTAAACCCAGTACACCTTTTCTTAGTGCGTCTTTTTCCATCCTTTCACTTTCAAACCCTCTGTATACTCTTCCTTAACTATGTTTCTTATGAGCAGCATATGGTTAGATTTTTTAAAAAATTTATTCTGGCAAGCTTTGTATTTTAAGTGGAGCATTTAATTCATTTATGTTTGTCATAATTGTTAATATTTTAGGTTTATAGCCAACATGATTTTTGTTTTATTTCTATTTTTCCCACAAGTTCAATTTCTGTTTCTGTCCTTTCTTGCCTTCTTTTAGACTGATTTGCTGTTTTTCCATTTCTAAGTTTTTCTTCCACTGGTTTAAGAACGCTCTTTCTACTCTGTAAGTGGTTGCTCTAGAAATAGCTGCAAATAACTTATCAAAATGAAAGTTACTCAATAATTTTACTCTTTTTCTGAAAACTGTAAAAACCTTACAGCTTCCATTTACACCTTCCTGACTTATATGCTATTATTGTTGTGCCTTTTAATTCTACCAATTTTTGTTTCAAAACCCCACAAGTCTAATATTATTGTTGCTTTATACACTCAATATTTCACCTATTGTTCGCTTTCCGTGTGCTTCATTCCCTCTTGATCCTCACACCTTCCATCAGGACTAATTCTTCTTCTCCCAGAAGTGAAGGTTTATTGGTACCAATTTCTCTCAGTTTTTGTTTGTCTGAAAATGAATTTTCCCCTTTCATTGTGGATATAGAATTGAAAATGACAATTATTTTCTCTCAGCACACTGAAGATATCATAATTGTCTTTTTAAAAATTACTTTATTGAGGTCATATTGGCTTATAACATTGTGTACATTTCAGGTGTACATTATTATATGTCAGTTTCTATGTAGCGTGCATCATGTTCACCACTGATAGTCTAGTTTTTATCTGTCATCATACACGTGTGCCCCTTTACCCCTTTCACCCTCCCCCACCTCTTTCCTGTCTGGTAACCACTAATCAGTTCTCCTTGTCCATGTGTTTATCTTCCACATATGAGTGAAATCATATGGTGTTTGTCTTTCTCTGTCTGGCTTATTTTGTCTAACATAATACCCTCAAGATCCATCCATGTTGTCGCAAATGGCACGATTTTGTCTTTTTTACGGCTGAAGAGTATCCCCTTGTATATAGATACACCCAACTTCTTTATCCATTCATCTGTTGATGGGCACTTGGGTTGCCTCCACGTCTTGGCTATTGTGAATAATGCTGAACTTAGGGATGCATAGATCTCTCTGAATTGTTGATTTCGTGTTCATTGGATAAATACCCAGTCATGGGATAGCTGTATCGTATGGTATTTCTATTTTTAATATTTTGAGAAATCCCCGTACTGTTTTCTGTAGTGGCTGCGCCAGTTTGCGTTACCATCAAGAATGTATAAGGGTTCCCTTTTCTCCACATCCTCTTCAACATTTGTCATTTCTTGTCTTGTTAATTATAGCCATTCTGACAGGTGTAAGATGATATCTCATTGTAGTTTTGATTTGCATTTCCCTCATAATTAGTGATGTTGATTTCTGTTCCTGCTAATGAGTAGTAAGTCACTCCTTTAAAAATAATCTATCTTTTCTCTCTCACTGCTCTCAAGATATTTTCTTTGTCTTTAGTGTTCTGCTATTTCACCATGACGGAGATCTCTCTCTCTCTCTCTCTCTCTGTCTCTATCTCTGTCTCTACCTCTATCTCTATTTCCTGCTTGGGATCCTTTGGATTTCTTGACCCTGTGAGTTGATGTATTTCATCAGTCCTGAAAATTTTCAGTTATTGTGTCTTCAGATATTGCCTCTGCCTCATCCTCTTTCTCCTCTCTTTTGGGACTTTGATTAAATGTTTGTTAAAATTCTTAACCTATCCTTCATGTCTTTTTTTCCTTTTCCATGTTTTCTTTTCTTTGTATCTCTATGCTGACTTACAGAAATGTTTTTCAGATAAGTCTTCCAGTTCATCACTCTCTTCACATGTGATTATTTTAGTAAATCTGTCCACTGAGTTCTTTTTTTCTAGAATTTCTTTTGGCTCTTTTTCAAAATTGCTTGATAATTTTTTTAGGGTGTCTTTTTCTTGTATGTAGTTTCATGCATGGATTTTATTTTTATTAAACATATTAAACATGGATATTGTATAGTCTTCATCTTATTAATCCAGGACCGGAAGTTATTGCATGTTTGTTGCAACTATCCGCTGCTTCTTGCTTCGTTCTTAGTGCCTTATTCCATTGTGTGTTGACTTCCTTCCTTCTTTCCTTTCTTTCTTTCTTTCTCTCTCTCTTTCCCTCTTTTAACTTTAACCTGATCGTTTTCCTTGACGTGTCGTATGTGGGAATACTTTGAGGTCTAGGACAAATGTGGCTTCCTCTGCAGAGGATTCACTTTTGCTTCTGCCAGGTGTTGGAGGCGTTACTCTCTCCTGGGATGACTCCAGTTACATTCTGTACTTGTGGTATTCAGACCATTCAGACAGTATGGGTTGTTTACTATAAATGGTGTCATGGACAGCTTGAGGTTTGAAGGTTTTGTGGTGATTCCTGGCACGTGTGTCTACACAGACACACACCTTATCCTTTCCAGTGCAAAGTTGGAAGGAGATTTTTCTTGCAATCTCCAGGATGCTGTGGGAAGTGTTTCCAAATTCACCCTTACACTAAGGGCATAGCCTTTGGCCATGTCCCATCCTTGTGCTGGAAGATCTCTTATTAGACTCCCCATCTTGGGCAGACCTGGGGCTTCAGCTCCTATTTCACAAGTCTTATGAGGCCATGAATACCAAAGTTCAAGTTCACCAGGTTCAGCAAATGCTTTCAGAGTGCTGCACTCTACTTACTTCTCTGGGCTCCATCTCACTCAATCCTTGGACTAAGATTTCTTAACTTTTATACTCATTCATTGATGCTTTTAAGAAATCATTTTTAATCCAGAATTTTTAGTTGTTTTCAGCAAGTATATTGATTCACTTGCTGTGTTTTCAGAAATGGGACTGGGTTTTATAAAAAAAAGAAAACACTTGTGTTTTATAATTTAATAGTCTTCATTTAAATAGCTCAGATGTACAGTATCCACTGAAAATCCACTGTAGTTTTTGTAAATTAATCATACTGTGTACTTGAGAAGTGCTTTCAACATTTCAAATTGCTTTCACATGTATCTGTGGTTCTCAAAGGGGGTGGTACTGCCCTTCAGGGGAGTTTTGAAAATTTGAAGGAGTTGTTTGGGTTGTCATTATGAATGGGGCCATTATGGGCATTTAGTGGGGAGCCGGGGATGCTAGCCTCCTTCAACGCATAAGATAGTCCTGCCCAAAGGATAATTGTCCTGTGTCTTATGTGACTTTTGAATGTCCTCCGACATTGAGAGACTGAACATTTGGTGATATTGCAAGATAGGAGATATTTTTCCTCATACCTTATCACATGTCATAAAATAGGGAATTATTTTAACACCATACTCCTCAATAAGGCCCAGCTCATTTGTGAGAATATCTTCTTTTTCATTTTCTTCACTTTGATAATCTTTAATTTGTCTTGGCACGTTATTTCTACTTCAGTTAAGATTATATCCTTCTGTTTCTTAACATATGCAAACAAGTCCAGTTTCTTATCACTTATCCTAACATTAGTTTCATTGTGGTGAACACTTGTACTTCTGCTCCTTGTTTTCCTTAAGTTCTAAATCCAAACTAATATGTTCATTATAACTCATTGCTATCATTTTACTCCTTCACTGTGACTTTTAGTGGAATCATGCCAGGGCATTTATAAATTGAACTAGATTTATAGATTAAACTAGAAATAGCAGCAAATAACTTACCAACATTAAAGTTACTCAATAACTAAATGTAGCAGGAAAACATCCATAGACTGTATATAACTGAATGTGTGTAGTTGTGTTCCAATAAAACTTTATTTACAAAAACAAGTGGTGGGCCAAATATGGCCTGGGGCTAGAGTTTGCTGGCTCCTGCCCTACTTGATGCTGCCTTTCAAAGCACCCCAGACAGACACACAGAAACAACGAGAAAAATCATGCTTAATTGTAATTCTCTCCTCCATATTTTTCTGCATTTTCCAAATTCTCTAACATGTATTGTTACTTTTCTATATTACTTTTATATGTGTGCATTTATTTATTTTCACAACTCCTTTTATTTAACCATTTTCTTGAGGGGGGGGAGTATTCCATAACACATGTACATAGTTCCAGACTGAAAAGACACAAAGGCTGTATTGTGAAGTCTCCTTCCCACCTCTGCTCCAAGCCACCTGTCTCTTCCCCACAGGCAAACAGTGTTATTTGGTTCCCTGTGATCTTCCAGAGATGTGTTACCACGTGCAGCCAGGTTAGTGGGGCTACGTGGTGCACAACTCCAAGGGCACCATTTATACTGAGCTCCTGGGATGCCACTGACATGGAATACAATGGAATTGTGCCCCCTAGAGTTGTGCAATGCAGCAGCCTGACCAAAGGCATTTATTGTGGTTGTGTGTATGTATAAATGTACACTTACAAATATATGTAGATATAAGCATGTGTATTTTTCCTACTGCCTCCCCCCTTTTAAAACCAAGGATAGGGGCCGGCCCCAGGGCCAAATGGTTAAGTTCGTGCGCTCTGCTTCCGGTCGTCCAGGGTTCGGATCCTGGGTGCCGACATGGCACCGCTTGTTAGGCCATGCTGAGGCGGTGTCCCACATGCCACAACTAGAAGGACCCACAACTAAAATACGCAACTATGTACCGGGGAGCTTTGGGGAGAAAAAAAAAGGCAGGGAAAAAGAAAAAAAAGATTGGCAACAGTTGTTAGCTCAGGCGCCAATCTTTAAAAAAAAAATAAAATAAAATAAAAATAAAACCAAGGATAGTATATTGTGTACACTTCTCTGCACCTTGCCTTTTTTTTCCACTTAATAATATATCATGATACTTTTTCCATGTCAGTTTGTAAAGTGTCCTCATTCTTTTTGAAGGTTACAATGGTGGTGGTGACGGTGGTGGTCACATACGGAGTCCTTTATGTGTGCCTGGCTTTGTTCCAAGCACTTTGCCCGTGTTAAGTCCTACAGGGCTCACAACAGCTCCGTGAGAGAGACAGAGAGGTTCAAGGACTGACCCAGAATCACGGCTGGTCCGTGCTTGCCCTCTGAGGTTAAAAAAGAATTCTCCCCTGGTCCCTTCTAGTACTTGCGTGGTATTGTGTTTCACACTTAAATCTCTTCTCCATTTAGAGTTCTTCCTGCTTTGAGACTAGGATCCAACTTCATTTTTTCCTGACGGCTCCCATTACGCCCAGCACTGTTTTCCTGTGGGTTTCAGATGACACCTTTCCCACACAGGAGTTTGAATGATTTGGGCCTATTTCTGGACTTTATATCTCTTCCATGGTCTGTCTGTGTGATCAAGTGCCAGTGCCACACTGATTTAATTCTTGAGATTTTATAATTTGTGTTAATATCCGGTAGAGTTTCACCTCCTCATTGCTTTCCTTTCTCTCTACTATCTTGGATATTCTTGGCTTGTTCATCTTTCCACATTAATTTTTTTTTTATTGTGGTAAAATATACATCACATAAAATTTACCATTTAACCATTTTTGAGCATCCAATTCAGTGACATTAAGTACATTTACATTATTGTGCTACCATCACCACTATCCATTTCCAGAACTTTTTAATCCGTTTCTAGAACTTTTTTGTTATCCCAAACTGAAACTCTGTACCCATTAAATAATAACTGCTGCTCTCCCCTCCCCCCAGAGCCTGGCAAGCCCCATTCTACTTTCTGTCTGTATGAATTTGACTATTCTAAGTACCTCAGATCAGTGAAATCATACAGTGTTTGTCCTTGGTGTCTGGCTTATTTCATTTACCATAATGGCCTCAAGGTTCATCCACATTGCAGCATGTATCACTTCCTCCTTCCTCTTTAGAGATGAATAATGTTCCATTGTATGTATATACCACATTTTGTTTTCCATTCCTCTGTTGACGGACACGGGTTGTTTCCACCCTTTGGCTATTGTGAAAAATGCTGCTATGAACATGGGTATACTCCACATTAATTTCAGAATCAGTTTGTATAGGTCCAAACAAAAATCCTTCTACTGCTTTTATAGTTACCCTCTACACCCACTCCCCCGATTCACACCCCCCGAGTGGTCACCTATTATCTTGTTCAATCACAACACGCCCCCCGATACCTTTCTGGACTTATCTTCCATCGTTGCAGTGCCCTCTGTGGTTTGGCCTGCCCAGCTTTCCTTCCCCCTGCTTCCAGTAAAGCTGTAAAACTGCTCCTCAGTCTTCCTCTTGGAAGATCACCTCTCCTTTGCCCATAGTCCAGGACTCCAGCCACTGGCGTCAGGGATTTGTTCCGAGGAAACTTACTGGAAATTTTGGTAATAAGTTGCTCTTCATGCACTTACCTGCAGACCCTCCCCTCCTCCAGCCTAACGGTGTCTTGCCGATCCCCAAATGTGCCCTGGCTTCCCCGCCTCCCCTCCTGCCAGTCTCCTCCAGCACTGGACCATCTGGAAGGCCCTCCTGCCAGCCTCCTCCAGCACTGGACCTTCTGGGAAGCCTTTCACTTCTCCCTTGTCTGTGAGTTCAGGGCTGCTGGCTTCCTTCCTCTGCCACTTAGCCCCTCCATCCTAAGAGTCATCTTCGTAGTCGCCTGATCCACCTGTCTCTGTACTCAGCTTGGGCCGAGGTCCGTGCCTCTCACCTCTCCCTCACCCACTCCCTGTAGCACAGTGTTTTTCACACAGTAGGTGCTGATTTGAATGAGGTTAAACCAAGGTCATCTTCTCCTGTAGCCTTAGGCTCAAGTAAAGCAACCCAAGCCCGCCCACACCAGGCACAGGACCTCAGTGAACTGTTACTGACACCATCCCACTGGTGACCTGCGACTTCTGGGCACAGCCTACTTCCACTAAGGTCCAGCTTTGCATTCTGACCTGGTCACCTGCAGGGTCCTATGTGTCCTGGGTCCCTGTGCCTGAGTCACCCATCCCTGTCCAACTCTGTGATGAGTTCTGAACAGCAGGCTGGCTGTAAATAGGATCTAGTTCCTGCCTGGCTCCCTGCTGTGGGTGCTCCAGCTTCAGGTGACAGTTCTTGTCCTGAAAAATTCCCCACAGCCTGATTTTTTTGCAAAGAGGTGTATGTTTGTGTGTTTCATTGCATTTCATGTTCTTCTTAATTTTTTCTTTCTCTTTATTTCTGTGCATTTAAAATTCACTTATTCAACAAATGTTGGCTAGGGACTTCCCTAGGCACGTGCAGTGAACAAGACGCAAACCTTCCACTCTCGTGGGTTTTACATCCTCACAGGGGGAGGGAGCAGGCAAGGAGCAAGGCAACATAAATTAACACAATAATTTCAGAGTGAGAAGTGCTAAGAAGAAGATAAAATAGGATAATGTGCTAGAAAATGATTTGGCGATAGGTGGAAAATATTTCAGATTTTGGTGTTTCTGTTTCCTCCCTCTTAGAGTCCAGCTTCTGTGCTGTTAGGAAGCCCATTCTGCCACATGGAAAGACCCAAATGGAGGATAATTGAGGCCCTCAGCTGAGCTCCCAGCAGGTAACAAATAAGGCAATGAACTAGAAAGCAGTGGGTGGGGAGGCAGTTCGAGGAGGCAGTTCAGAGTGGGTGATCAGAAAAGGCACTTTCGAGCTGGTGGTATTTGAACTAAGATTTGGAAAGTAATAAGGAGATATCCATACAGTGAGCCAGAAAGAACATTCCAGGCAGAAGGAATGGCAAATGCAAAGGCCCTGACGAGGGAAATTCATTCATTTTCTCTGAGAAGTGGTAGGGATGGGATATGATACAGGTTGGAGAGGCACGCCAGGATCAGACCCAAGCTCAGGCCTTTCAGACCACACCAAAGGTGGTGGGCGCAGGGGGAAGCCATTGGAGGGATCTGATTCGCATCCCACGGAGACTGCTCGGGCTGCTGTGAGGAAACATGACCCAGGGAAGTTCCAGAGGACGAGTCAGAGGAAGACCTACTCTGTAAGGTGGATTCCCTTTGCAAAAATTTAACCTGCGAAAGAAGCCAACATATAAAAGAATCATTGGACATGATACAGATGGGGAAACTCCAATCCAGAGAAGTCAAATGACTTGAGTGATGGTCCAGGACAGAGCCAGAAGTCCATGAGGGCCTCACGATGCAGATCAAGGAGACGGAGGAGATGTGCAGAAAAGGCCGTTTACTTTAATTCCCCCTATTTTGTTTCAGTCGCCAGTTTGGTAAGAGGAGAATTTCAACCATCTGCAAGTAATCCAAATGCCTTACTAACCTGCCTACCCTCCCAACCCCGACACACACCAAAAAGAAGCCAACCCCAGAGCTTGAACGCCTGTGTTCTCCACAATCATTTCTCTGTATTACAGCTCTTGTCATCTTACATTATACAGGAATAAACGAATCAACCAACAGCAAACACTGATGAAAAAAACGCATGTTGGATCTAGAATGTGAACAGGGTGAAGAGTAATAGGAACTTCACTGGCAAATAACAAAATGGAAGCAAACCTGGGGGATGTTAAGACAAGAATCGTGCTTCCAAACACTTCTGGAAAGGAAACTTCCCAAGAAACAAGAGAAAGGGAATGACTAGGATAAGGTTGACCATATTTGCAGTGCACTAACGCCATTCTTTATTCTCCTGACATTCGTAAGCCTAAGGAACATCATCCTGGGTCAACCAACTGGCTATTTAAACCACCAATCTCTCTACGTCTCCCAAGGGGACAATTCATATGATAACCTCTACTATTTCCTAATGAATGTGTAGGTGCTAGTCTTAATTCACCAACCAATATTGAAGTGGGTTCCAACAAAGTATTACGCTTTTTGAACTTCCATAGCGAGTAGCAGCATGCTAGGTATGTAGTAGGTATCCAATAAATGCATCCTTCCACAAACTTCCTAAATGAAGTTCATCTCTGCCTCCATCATTTTACTGAAACGCATTCTTGACCACTAAAGATAAACTCTTGATATCCACACCCAGAGAGTGGTCTGGAAATGTTTCCGCTTTTCTCCTCCTCTTGTACTTCTTGGTGGCATCTTACACTGTTGGGATTCTTCAGTTGTCTTTTGTGACTCTCAACTTTCCCGGTTCTAATCTATCCTTACTCGTGGTCTCTCCTCCCTGTCCACCAGCAATTCCTTTTCCTCCTTCTGCACTTGCAAGTATGTATTCGCAAAGACTCTGTATTCCTCTCCTGTCACTCTTTCTGGGTAAGAAATTAATTGCATCTCATTTCAAATCAATGCATGTATCTATCATCATAGGTCACACTATATGCAAAGTACCTATTTATATGCCTGTCTGTCCAATTAGGCTTCAAGCTCCTTTTGGTGCCCCAGTGCCTGGCACAGAGCTGGCAGTAAGTACATGCTCACACACCAGTACCCCACTGAGCAGACTTCTATCCTTCAAATTACGCTTGCAGGTAGTTTTGAGTAGAGAGAATCATCCCATTATATAGAGAGGGCTCCCCGAAAAGCTCAGGGAGGTTAAGTAAACATTGAAAACATGATTCCAGTACTGGTTACTGAGATTTGCTGTCTTCAGTGCAATGATCATTCCGATATTGCCAATTGTAAAAGGACTGTCAAACTAATCTTGATGCTGTCTAAATACTGGCATTCCGTTCTTTTCATGCTCTTCTGAACAGGCTGGAATGCCAGTGCCTCTCTTAAAATATAGCCCGCAGGACTGAGCATAAAGCTGCATGTGGCCTGACCCGCCAGCACGCGCTGGGATTATTGCTTGCCTCCTTCCACACTCTGCCGTTCTATTAATAGAGCCTAAGATTGCATTAGGGTTCTCAACAGCCTCCTTGCGCTGTAGGCTCGCATCAAGCCTGTGATCAGCTAACCCCCCCGGGTCTTTCTCATGAGCGCCTTCTGTCAAGCCAGGCCTCCCCATCAGCCACTTGGGCAATTGATTTTTTGAATGCTCATGATTATCTATGACCCAGACTAGAAGGTACAAAACCAGGTGTTGCCCTCTTTTCTTGTGTGGCATCTGCTGTTGGGGTGACGGGGTCTTGGGGGTCTGTTCAGAACCCAGAGGCATGGCTATGCGCTGTCGAGGGAGCTTCCAGCATCACTGGATCCACAAAAGCAAGAGGACAGTGACAAACTAATTTCCTGGTTCACTTCAAATTATTCTTATGTTCATCCCTTCTCTTGGATTATGGTCCCTTCTCCATCTTGTGCTAATTCTGGGTGTTTATACGCAGAGTCTCTTGTTCCTCCCACCCATGGGCGCAGCCACACTCTTATTTCTCATGCCCTCTCCAAGCAGGATTATTTTTAGCATGAGTGTCTTACTCAGCACTCTGCTCTACAGTCTGTCCTCTATTGTTCTCACATCTCATCTTTTCTCTTATCCTTTTCCTCCCTCCGTCTCTGCATGTGTGTCAATATCATGTTTGGCTAAATAGATTTGATTTCGACCTACTTGAATCCCCCTTCAGAGATGACAGTGCTTCCTCCCTTTCCTTTTATTAGTTTTCTCAGCCACTTGGCATAGCTGACTGGTAATCATAGAAACTGCAGTGTGGGCTATTGTGGTGGATCTTAGCTTCAACTCCAGGAAACTTCTGGATTTGTGGGGCTTGGGGCTCGGAATTTGATAGCAGGGTCCTGACCTCTGGACTCTGAGTCCTGGAGATGAAAGATAGCTTCTTTCCTCCGCCAGGAGAGGGAACTGAAACGCAGGGGCGCAAGTAGGCGTTCCCTCGATCCACCAGAAGAGGGCGTCATACCCACGGTCCTCCCAAGTTGCAATTTCTCACACAGAAATAGATCTTGTCCCAGTGGCCTCCTGAAGGCTCAAAGATAGGATGGGATGACGCTACAGTCTTGCTACTTATTGCTGCTTTGGCCACCTCCAATACTGTGTAAATGGTAAAAGGCAAAGATTTTTGAAGAAGCAGACCCAACACTGGTACAAACTAATGCATGGACTTGTGGGCCTGAGCTGTGAGCTTGTTGCTGGCGAACTGGGAAGCCAACAGGGCCATAAGGCTCATTGGCGAGCTGTGAGAATGCCTGCAGTTCACAGACGTGACTTGTAGAGCGTGTGAAGGGGCCTGGGTGGAGGGGCCCTGCATATTTCCAGCTGTGACATTCAGATTTCTGTTTGGCAAGGCAGGTCACGGTGGGGATGGGGCACGGGTGTAGAGGTGGAAGGGAAGGTGACGGTGGCACCATGTCAACCATTTCCAGGTGGAGTTAAAAGGCGTAGCCAGTTTCTTCTGGGGGCCCCAGCACCTTTCATCAAGACTAAGTTGGTAACTGATTAAAAAGGGAAGAAATGGAAGATTAAGCCTGAGAGGCCAGAGGAGAAAATGGTTTCCAGGTGCAAAGGACTGGGACTCTATTAACACCATCGAGTGTTCAAGTGGCGCACTCGTTTCCCACCCTCCGAGGCAGCGCTGGGCGACGGCCAGGTCCAGGAGCAAAGGGCTCCTTAACTGCCAAGCAGTGAAGACGTTTAATAAAATATTTACCTACATGTTTAAGAATAATGATGACAGAATGACAAACAGCAGTTAAAACAGCTTTAAAGTGCTCGGGAGAGCGGCCCTGGGATATTTTTAATGAGAATGGTAATTTTCTGTTTAATTCCTGAGGCTTATCTCTTGTGCCTACCATACCCATGCTTATATCGCAAGAGGGTTATAGCTGGGGAGGGGGCTCAGCAGGATGGCACAGGCCACCCAAAGGGGCCAGAGCCAGCCTCACGCTCAACACCAAGCTCCCAGCCACCTCTTGCAACTCCTGAAGATTAAAGATTTCCGGTCCCTGTTCTTGCCGCACGGAGAAGGATCCTCGGCTGTGGTCATTGGATAAACGATATTGATGAATTCGGCGTCTGACTTGTTCTCATGCAGCTAGCCTTGTAGGCAGCATTTGCCCAGGCTGGGTGTGGTCATTCTGAGTTGGAGACAAGGAAAGAGGAAGGCAGAGGGGCGAAAGGGAGCAAGACTCTTCAACTACATCACTAGCTTTCTAGCTGTGTCTGATGTGAAATTCGAAAAGGAAAAAGGAAAAAATTTGACTAAACACTTTTTATTTCTTTTTCCTCCATAAGGGAGATTTTGCATTTGCCTCCCCAGTTTGGAAAAGAAATAACAAAACAAAACAGATTTTCTCCATCATTTAAATAAAGTAGACCTTTATGTCTCTAAATACATCAAAGTTAGGAGTAAAAACATTACACATAAAGATATTTGTATGTTAGATCAGTAAGAGTGTTTGACAAATATAATTTCACTTCCTCTCAGCCTCACATCCTCTGTCTTTCTTCACGTTTTTTTCCAGATATTTTATACCCCCAGTTAGGACTCTTTTAGAAAGATGCCATCTCGGCTTTCCCATATTATATTTATCTAGAAGGGCCAACTTAGGATCTGTACGCACATGCTTATTTTCTATTTCTTGGAAGAAAACAAACTAGCTCTGAATTTAAGAGCACGCTCAGAAGTCATAATTCTTGAGGAAAGAAGCTATTTATTTATTTAAGGGAAATACAAAGGGCCCATTAGTTTTAGACACGAAATTTGTACTTGGTGGAATTCTCATGAATAAAAATTCATTTCACTAAATATTTTCTGGTAAAAATATGGTTTGCTTTTTGGGTGCAAAGTCCGCCATGTCTGTTCTTAAGAGTAAAGCCTGTGAGACTATTGGGGACAGATAAAGTGAACAAACTCTTTCACCAGAGGGGCGCTCGGTGTGGCGGTGAAATGCAATACTGGAGAGTAAACAAAGAGCATCGTATGGAAAAGAGCAAGTTTAAATTAATCTTGCTTTTCCAATTTGAAAACATGCTCATGGTTGTTAGTAACTCAGTCAAGACATTTAAATCATATATATACTTTTCTATCTTGACAGTGACCTTTTATAAGTGTGCAGTGGGGATAAGAAGATGAGCAAAGCGATGCTCCAGAAAGAGCATTCTAGGTAATTGAACATGAAATGTGTTGCCATCTGATAACATTAATAATACACAAACGCTACTTTATATCTAATACGCAGCTCATTTGGCCAGAGTCTAACTAAAGCACTCTATAAATGTTAGCATATGAATCCTGTTGCAAACCTACAAAGTAAGCAGCTTTATTTTAGCACATTTTGAAGTTATCTTTGCAGTAGTCATCTATTCTGTATAAGAAATTACCCCAAAACTTAGTAGCCTCAAACAACAAGTATCTACTATCTCACACAGTATCTGAAGGTCAGGAATCAGGAATGGCTTAGCTGGGAGGTTCTGGTTCAAGGTCCCTCGTGAAGTTGTAGTCAAGTTGTGGTCTGGGGCAGCAGTCATCCGAAGGCTTGACTGGGACTGGGAGAGCCACTTCTAAGGTGTCTATCTCACAATCCTGGCAAGTTAGTTTGGGTTGTTGAAAGGAAACCCCAATTCTCCACATGGGCCTCTCCACTGGGCTACTTGAGCATCTTCACAATATAGCAGCTGGCTTTCCCCAGATCCAGTGATCCAAGAAAGAGAGCAAGGTGGAAGCCATGATGCCTTTTATGACCTAGCCTCAGAATTCACCCACCATCATTTCCTCCACATTCTGTTCATTAGAAGCCAGTTACTAAGTACGGCCCCTACTCAGGGGGAGGGGAATTAGGCTCCACCCCTTGGAGGAGTACTAAAGAATTTGTGGACGTATTTTAAAACCACCATGACCCCCTATTTACAGATGGGGTATTTGAGACTCGATGGTGGCTTATCAGCTCAAGGTCACTGAGCTACTAGTAAGACCCTACTTGCCGGGCTGCAGGCCTTTATTTCCCCTCTGCTGTGCCAGCTCCCCACAAAGCAAAACAGAAAACCCCACCTTCCTCAAATCACTGCACACAGATCCCAAATCTGCCTCTTTAAAATGGCCAAGATCTTCTAAAAGCAGTAGGAGCCTGCACGTTTGGATATGGATGAAATGGACACTAGACGGGAAGGTAGAAGTCAGCTTTCCTCTGAATCAGCTCCGTGACCTTGAGAAAAAACTACTTCTCTCAGGGAAGGCTTCCTCCTTTGTAAAACA